>NC_080420.1:50111456-52511456 GCF_029873635.1 Malania oleifera | reverse complement strand
GTCTAAGACTTTTTGTCGAAAGTGTTGCCTCTCAGGTGGACCAAAAAAGGTCACTACCTATACCACATCGATCTGAACACTTTTGTCCAAAGTTGTATTGCCAATGGTTATTGGGTACCGATCTAGCCAGTTTGTTAAAAAAATGCCTACATCTACAGCGAAAGAAGTTCGCCGCGACGTCGAATTTTAGTCTCGGTAAAAAACATTACCATCAGGTAAAAAAAAAAAACGGTTGTTTTCCTGTGGCCAAATTCGTTAACGTTTCCATATACCCAGATGAATATAGCGATAATCGATCTCTCCTACCAAAAAAATCATATCAATCAGTCCCGCAAAGAGAGAGATAGAGAGAGAAAGAGAGAGAGAGAGAGAGAGAGAGAGAATATATATACACATTTCCTTAGGAATTCTTAGTCTCCACTCCTTCACTGTCCATCTTTTTTTCCCCCCCCAAACTAACTCAAGCATTGTCTTTTGCTACCCAGCTCCAACAAACGCACAACTCTTGCATCTCCTCTTATACCAAAGCAAGGAAGAAGAAAGCAAAGAGAGAGAAAATAAAAATCTCCATCCACTACCTAGCTACTCCAAGTGGTCTCTTCATTATCTTTATCTCACACTCCACCCACTCCTCTGGGCAAATCACCAACTACTTTGTTAACAAAGGCAAAGTTTTTTTTTTTTTTGTCTACGAATGGTAAAAAACAAAAAAAAAAATTTTCATCATCTTTACAAATCTATCAATTCCCTAAGTTTCCACACTCAACCCCTCCAAAAATCCAACTATTTTTATTCAAGCCCCAAACAAAACATGTCCAACTTCGCCTACAAAATTGTCTTTGTTGTCGAGATGAAGACTTAGACAAGATTCGTTCCGCCAGAGATCAAGTTACTATAACCCTCAACAGTATTTCAAAGGAGGATTAATCAGAGAAAAAAAAAAAACTAAAGGTCGTACATACAAAATTTTAATATACATTCTATTATAATTTTGTAGTTTGTATTTTTTTTTATTTACATTTTTCGTCTCCCTACAAAGTCAAAAAGGGTGCGAGATTTGTAACGAACAGTAAATGCCAAAAAAAGATATTTATAGTAAACTAAATCCCTTTTAGTAAATAAATAAATAATTGGAAAGGCAAGCATCCTTCACTTGTCAGGGATGAATCCATACAAGGTGGAAGGTTTACCATGGAAGAAGTCTTAAAATGGAGGGAAGAAAGAGATTGAGAGAAAATATGGTCCATCACATGCAAATCAATGTCTATAACAATAATAATAATGTATTATTATTATTATTAAAAGGCTCTTCAAGTCTAGACCCCCTAAGGCATGCAAAGCATGGCTTATAACATGCCTTAATCAAGAACAACTTGTACTCATTAGTAAAAAAAATTAGAGATGTGGCATTGGAGGTTGACAAGTAAGTCAAATCTAAAATATTAAATTAATCAAAGAAATTTGATCATAGTTTCACGAATCAAATCCAAATGATTCAAACTAAATTATTCAAAACTTTATTAAGCTAAATCCAAGTGTGGTAAGCTTAGCATATTAGATCTATTCAAAATATTGAACCAGTATTAAGATAAATCCAAAGTCTATGCATATATGACTTACCAATGATGTTGAGAGTTATTAATTTCTTAAATTAGATACCACTCATCTAACCATACAATTAAAGTTACCCTCAACTCATTAAAGAAGTTCAAGAAGCTCATAAATTCTTTCTGAGAATATTTTTTTTCTCTGAGGTTGTAGGTAAGAGCATGAATTTCAAGTTTTTGAGGTAGATCTATATTGTATGGATTTAAATAAAATTCAATACAATGTTGTACTTTTTTTTGGGTTCCAGAAGCAAGGTGCCACTAAGCTCCCAAACAGAAGGTGAGGGAATTACAAGCACAAAATACAAGAAAATTGATTAGGACCAAGGTTTTTTTTAAGTCCTTCATCAAATTAAATTAAACCAATTCATTCAAATACAAATAGAACTCCACAGTTTATAGCTAAAGCTTGCCGAGTCCAAACACATGCACAAATCAAATAATTAGACATCTTACTCTTTGTGCCTAAGATACCAGAAAATTATGCCCACTTATTAGAAAATTAATTGTAACTTTTTTCTCTTTTGTTTTCCTAGACTCCAAAGCTTGTTACTATAATTACAATAACAATAAAATGAGCAGAATAGACATTGCTTGCTTCCTCACATACCTTGTTTATGGCGAAATAAATTAGAATATGAAGCACTTCCTCAAATCCAGTACAGGACTTAAACCAATCCACTCCAACATTACGTCTGTTACATACAACAAACATATACAAAAGCGTACCTGGACTCTAAAGACCTTTGGAACCAGGAACGTTAATCCACTCGAGTTGTACCTCCACTTCTCCGCACTCTACGTTTTTCAATTGGAGGCACATGTCTTGGACCAGTTTTCCATTGTTCCAGACAATACAACTCTCCTGGGCGAGGCAGTTCTTCCTATTCTGTTGAATCCTTGAGATTACAGTGCCTGTTGGTTGGACGTCTACGTGCTTTTTCACACACTCCAGGTAAGGTTTTAGGTCAATCTCTGCTTCGCCCATTTTATCATCTACAGTGAATGTGTCTTTATCATGCACAATCTGCAATGGAAAACAGAATTTAGTTTGGGTTTCCTGCAGCAAATGTAGTTCTTGCCACTCTTCAATAACTGGAAAAACAAGCAGGCATAATGCAAATGATACTAAAGCATTTTGTGGATGTATGTTAATAGTGACAATTTCCCAAAAATTATATGGACAGAAAATTGCACAAATGGGTCAAGCTGACATATTAAATTAAGTGAAAAATAAGCTATCGATATTAAAAGTAGCCTATGAAATTGAAAACTACATTTAAGTACGAAAAACAATGCAAATGACGCTAAAAAGCATTTTTTGGATGTATTTTAGTATAGTGACAATTTCCCCATAAATTATCTGGACAGAAAATTTGCACAAATGGGTCACGTTGATATAATAAATTAACTGAAAAATAAGCTATCGAAATTAAAAGTAGCCTATGAAATTGAAAACTGCTTTTAAGTATGAAAACAGATCTGAGTTTAAAAGTTGCTATTAATTCTTAAAGCAGCTTTCAAAATCGAAAGTTGGTCTTCATTTTGGAATTTACTTTTAATTTTCATGCATCCATAACATGGCCTGTCTGTTCCAAGATAAGCATCATGGAATTGGTAATCGTATAGCACCAAGTGAAAATTCGGTTACCACTTACCATCTTGACGGGAACATCAGGATCTGCAACACAGAGAGTCAGTTCTTCATTCCATTCAGGATTGCAATTGTTTTTCACCACGCCAGTCTTCAGTTTCTGCATCAATTCATCTAACCAGAGATGAGAGTGATAACACAGAATACAAGTCTTCAGTAAACAAGCATAGAGTGTTCCCTTTACAAACCATCTTGCAGCATGTCCACAAATTTCAGAGAACCAACATTAAATTCAACCCATCAGCAAAGTGTACTAGAGTTAGAATACCAAAGCAATGCATCTGGATGGCTTTAAAAACACAATAGCATAACAGATCATCAAATTTTAGGATCATGAAAAGTGCAAATTTGGGCATTTGAAGGCGTTATCCCTTCCTGAATTTGAACAGAAAAACCAACAGATACACTGAAATTTGAAGTAAAATTAGCTAGAGTTTCAGCAATGGATGGTACAAGCTAGGCACCTTCTCCAGAATCCTCAAAAGAACACAGCAAGAACAATAAAAGGCAGACCCACAACTGACCATGGATAGCCAACTGCATCTGAGGTCTTGCAATTGACTTCGTTCGGACATTAAGAAGATGGGTGTATTATGCCTAAAATTAAAAAATAAGTTGACAATTTCATAATCCTCTATAATAATAATAATAATAATAATAATAACAGAAATAAATAAAACAAATATAAAGTTATTTTTAAATGCTTTCAGAACCTAATGGCTTAATGAACGCGAAAAAAAACAAGCACACCAACGACATGAGCAAATCAAAGATTAGGTACAGAAACAATTCATCTATGATCAAATAGAGTTCAAAGTCAAGAACACGGGGAAAAAAATTAGAGCATAAAAAATTGGAAATGAAAGAAGAGAATGATGAAGAGATGCCTGCTCGCCCATGGTGATGACGACGTAAGGATCACTGCTGCGGGTGTCGCGAACGGCCAAATTGATCCCTCTGCGCACTCGCAGTCTGAGAAGGCCCATCAGCCTATCCATGGTTGTGCGCACCGGAAATATCAAAGACGGTGCCGGAAGATGAGAGCTTGGGACTCTCCCCTCACGTCCACTGCTTCTGGGATTTTATGCTGCTTCACAATTTTTGTTTTTATTCATTTAGTCTTCGTCATCGGGCCCGCACAACAAGCGTTCTGCCCACAGATTATATCTATCTATTTAAACCCGCTTTAATCTGTTGATGCCCAGTCTCGGTCTTTCTGTCTTTTGCTTTTGGAGCTGGGAGATCCACATTTATAGTGTGAAATAGCATTTATTCTACTTACATAATAATAATAATAATAATAATAATAATATGCATCACTAATTTTATTATTGTAGTGTGTGACTTATATTGAGTGAAACATATATATAGAGAAATTATGTTGACAAAAAAAAAAAAAAAAAGAAACTCGTTGGTAGGAAAAAATAGTTGACGGTTTGATCAATAGTCAGATCGACGGTTTAGGCTCAGAAAGAAACCATTGATGTTTTGTCTGAAATCGTCGACCGTTTCAGTCTCAGTAAAAAACCGTTGACGATTTTGTTCGATGCTATTTTTGAATTTTGAATTTCAAAGATCAATAGGTTGGGGACTCGGAGGCAAATCCTCCGGAGATTAATACAGAGGCATTTAGGGAACTTTCTAATCCCTCTATATGTGTAGGGTTAGCATATATACAATGTTGTAACCCTAATTTTGATAAATAATGAATTTCAGTTGTCACTTGCTCCCGTGAACCTAGGCACATTGTCGAACTATGTTAATTCTTGGGTCATTGTTTATTTGCTTTCCTTATTATTGATGTGATTGTGTTTTCGTATTTTTCATCGTTAGTTGCTACATTACACGATATGGGTTTTCGTTGCACGTTAATTTTCACAATAAATTGGTATTGGAATTTTTTGTTACAATGGCTAGAATTTCTTTTACAAAGTTCAACATTGTCAAGTTCGACGAATTGGAAAATTTCATACTATGGCAAAGGAGGGTTAAAGACTTATTAGTGTCGCAGGGTATAGTGAAGGAATTATACAGAGGGTAGTCGGAAGGCATGGACGACATGAGTTGGAAGGAATTGGAAGCAAAGGCTGTGGCGATTATCAGGCTTTGTCTAGCTGATGACGCGATGTATCACGACATGGATGAGAAATCATCGGCAGCAGTTTGGCTGTAACTAGAGAGTCAGTATATGTTCAAGTCGTTGATGAACAATTTGTATCTTAAGAAGAAACTGTATAGGCTTAAGATGTTAAAGGTTTCAGATCCGAACCAGCACATCAACATGTTCAATTAGATCATCAGTGATCTAAAGCGAGTTGATGTGAAGTTCGAAGATGAAGACAAGGCGTTGATGCTACTGAATTCCCTACCTGCGTCTGATATGTATAAGAATTTGGTTACAACTCTGATGTGGGGAAAGGAAACTCTCGAATTGGAAGAGATCACAAGAGCTCTTATTAGAGGAAGAAAGCCAGAGATGAGAATCTACATGGTAAAGGGCTCATGGTGAAGGGTAACCACAAACGTGGGAGAAGCAAGTTCCAAAGTGGGCGAAGTAACATAAAATCTCGATCAAATTCTAGGAAAAGGAAGGACATATGATGTTTTAAGTGCGGGAAAAAGGGACACATAAAACTAGATTGTCCAGAGAGGAAGAAGGGGAATGCAAAAAATAAAAAGGGTTCATAAAAATCTGCAAATGAAGTGAAAGAATGAGACTCAGAAAGTGGTGACAAGGATATGCTTTTTGTATCATCCGGTTCATATAGTCTCATGGATTCTTGGATCTTAGATTCGGCGTGCTTCTATCGCATGATACCAAACAAAGATTGGTTCACCACCTACAGTTTGGTAAATTCTTGTTCTGTTATGGGAAATGATGCTTCATGCAAAATTATTGGAATAGGGAATATCATAATTAAAATGTTTGATGGCATTATTAGAATGTTGTGCAATGTTAGGCATATACCGGAGTTAAGGAAGAATTTGATTTCATTGGGAACTTTAGATTGTAATGGGTTTAGTTACAAGTCTGCAAGTGGGGTAATGAATGTGAGTAAAGGTGTTCTAACCGTGGTGAAGGGGCAGAAATTACCAGGAAATATCTATACACTGCTAGGTACTGCAGTTGTAGGTGGAGTTGTAGGTACAGAGTTTGAGTCAGATAGTATGGTCTTGTGGCATATTCGGTTAGGGCATATGTGTGAGAGTGGGATGATAGAGCTTTATAAGAGAAATATTTTGAAGGTTGTCAAAACATGCAAGCTGAGTTTCTATAGGCATTGTGTACTTGGGAAACATAATAGGGTGCAGTTCATGACAGCCACACACAAGATTGGAGAAATTCTTGACTACATTCATTCAGATGTTTGGGGGTAGGTAAAGGTAGCATCATGAGGAGGACGTTTGTATTTTGTGAGTTTTATTGATGATTACTCACGAAAGGTCTGGGTGTACTTCATACAATACAAGTCAGAGACGTTTGCCAAGTTCAAAATATGGAAAACTGAAGTAGAAAACCAGACTGGGAGAAAAATCAAATGCCTTAGGTCAGACAATGGTAATGAGCACACTGATTCAAGGTTCATGGAGTTGTGTGAGCAGAATGGAATTAGGAGACACGTCACAGTACGCAAGACACCACAACAAAATAGTGTAGCGGAAAGGATGAACCGAACAATAGCTGAAAGAGTTCGGTGTCTTAGGTTGAATGCAGGGCTTGTAAAGAACTTCTTGGTAGAGGTAGTAAATATGGCGTGTTTCTTGTTTAATAGATCACTAAGGGTAACACTAGATGGGAAAGTAGCAAAGGAGGTGTGTGCAAGTAGCATGGTAGACTACTTTGGTTTGAGAGTGTTTGGATGTCCAGCCTATGCACATGTTTCTAGTGAGGAGAGATCAAAACTTGTTGCAAAGTCTAGACAATGCATCTTTCTAAGGTATTACTAAGGGGTGAAAGGGTTCAAGCTGTGGAATCTGAAGGCAAACAAGGCGGTGATTAGTAGAGATGTGCTTTTTGATGAGAAAGCCATGTTGTAGCATACTTAGGAAGAAGAGAAACAGGTGGCAGAAAACTACAATAGCAACAAGCATATGGTGCAGGTGGAGTTAGAGACTCATGGCAAAGATGACAATATTTAGAATGCAGGGAGTTATAACTTAGGAAACTAGCAACATCATAGTATAGCTATAGATAGGCCCAGAAGTTTTAGAGAAAATGAGACTGGTTGCCTACAGGTTAGCTTTACCACCTGTGCTATCCAGGATACATGACGTATTCCATATCTCCATGTTGAGGAAATACGTCTTAGACCCTTCTCATATTATTAGTTATGGTGAATTAGAGTTTAGTGATTCACTAGTATATGAAGAGGTACCAGTAAAGATAGTGGATAGAAGGAAACAGGAACTACGTAATAAGAAGATTCCTCTAGTAAAGGTTCTATGGTGGAATCATGCAATAGAAGAGGCTTCTTAGGAGTTCGAAGAATAGATTAGACCAAAATACCCTCGGTTGTTCCTCGGGAGTCAGTAATGATCAAGGAAATGTAAGTGATTATATAATGTTTCTATTGCAGGCTCATGTAATAATTTAGTTAGTTAGTAATATTTTAGTTTTGGGGGAATTTTTATTTTACTTGTGTATTCTCCCAGAACTTGAAATGTAACCACGGTATTCCTCTGCCATAAGTGAGGGTAAGTAAGAATATAAGTAGTTTGTTTTGCCTTTAAGGAATGATGAGTTATATAAATAGTAAATTTCGAGGACAAAATTTTATAAGGAGGGGAGAATGTAATGACCCAAAGAATAATGGTATTTAAATAATGAAGGGAGAGGAAAATGGGAATAGGAAAAAGGCAACAACAGACTTCGTCGATGAACGCTTGGCGTTCGTCGACGATGTGGCAGTATAGGCTCGTCGACGAAGCACACCTTCGTTGACTAGAAGATACCGAGAGGATGTTTTGGGCAACTCTGAATTTCGTTAACGAAGGGGAGAGCTCGTCGATGAATTTCCTCTTGACCTTGTCGATGAGGTGACATGGCTCGTCGACAAAGCCCATTGTATAAATAGCCCAAACCTCAGATTTTTACGCAGAAAAATCAGAAAATCCTCACTCCCTTTTCTCTCTACGGTTTCTCTCTCATCTCTCTTCGATTTCGGCTCCAACGTTCACCGGATCGACAATCTGAGGCCATCACAACGCTTTTGGAGAAGTTTTCTCCAAATCTGCTAGAGCAGATCGTTCGTGGGACCGAGTTGAAATTCATCCTTGGTTTAAGGTAAGGCTTTTTATGTAAAATTTGGTCTTTCCATAGTTATAGGAAATGATATTCTCAAAAAAATACTAAAGTTTAGTACTGAGAGTTGTTGTTTTCAGGGTGTTGAACAGGAGAACCCTGCAGGTGCAAGATGTGTACTTTAGGGGGGTCTTTTTTTCAGAAGTCAGGTAAGAGAATAAACTAAAACAGTTATTTTTCATACAAATTATTATTATTTATTAGTAAATTAATTTTCAGGAAAGCATGTATTATACTTGTATATTATGGAGAAAATGCATATTTGGGAAAATACTGATATTATGTTGAAATGTATATATATGTATGAAATGTTATAAATTATGATTTTATAATACAATGTATGATTTTATACAGCAATGTGTGGCATGAATATTATTTTACATGGAAGGTATTATGATATGACAATTTTAAGAATTAAGCATGTTTTTCAGAGATCATGAAATAATGCAGTACATTATGATTTTAAAATACATGATAAATGAATTATTTACTCAGAATGATATGTATGAAATTTTCGGCACCAGGTCATGTTTTATGTATGATTTCGGCACAAGGCGTATTTATGAATGTTCGGCGTAAGGCCGCAGATATAAAAGAAACTGGCGCAAGGTCATATATATGTATGTTATTTTAGAAAATGCTATCAATTTATTTATGTTAGACAAATATATTATCATATATTATATGTTATCAGAACCCAGATGATAGTTTAGTTCAGTTATAGGAGCACGGTACCGTAACTATACAAATCAGATTACTATGTTCAGACTTGTGCTAACCGCCCCACAAGGGGGTAGGAGATGGATAGTCGATATGACTTTCAGTGTAGAGTTGTAGATGTCCACCTGATAGTCTAGACTAGAGTGTGGTGGGCCCATCGTACTTACATACGTTTTTGACTCGGCAGTGGTCGGCCAACCATTGCCGGGTCCCACCTTCGGGTTGCACAACCCGTCATGAGGGGTAATACATGACATCAATTAGTTATACATCTTGGGTAAATTTCAGTATTATCAGTTATATCAGATATTTCATGATCAAATAAATTATTAGAAATTATGAAAGTTATGATTATTTAGATATGTTATCATGAATGTTTTCCAAAATATAAAATGTACTATATATGTATTATAGCATTAAATGTTCATGTTGTCACACAGTTGTATTTAATTTATTTTCCCTTACTGAGAAGTGTCTCACCCCCGAACATTAAATAATTTTCAGGAAACCCAGAAAGACCGGTAGATTGAGGTCGCCGTTGAGTTAGTTGTGCTACCCTGTTAGGAGGGTAAGTTTGAACTAAGATTAAGAGATTTTGATGTGGGATCCTAGAGATATTTTTGTATTTTTTGGGAGTTTGTATATAAACACCGTGTTTTTGATTATATTTGACTCTGGTATTATGTACTTTGTGATTATGAGATGATGATTTACATCTATTGCTGCCTAGGTTCTGCTATGTATAATAGATATCCCTGTTACCCACAGGTTCGGGTTGACTATTTTATTTATTATGCTTTCTTATATGATATATAAGCAGGTCGTTACACACTCACTCTGTCAATACACACCCAAAATGACATATATAACAGTCTCTCAGAGGTTTCCCTCTTATTACCTAGCCACCCCAACGTTCAAATTTTTAAATTCAAAAAATTGCTCGTAGCCCAGAAACACTAGTCGACGAGAATAGGGGATTCGTCGACGAGGCAAAGAATGACACTCGTCGACTAGTCTAGCCACTCGTCAAGAATTCTTTAAATCTACTCTCGGTAGCTTTGAAACTCTGAGTTTTTCTTACTCTAGAGATCTACTCGTCGACGAGGACAGGGCACTCGTCGATAGGTCCCTGTTGCTGCTCTGCACCAAAAACATATCCATATATTTTTCCTCCCTTTGTTTATAAACACATAAAGTATAAGAGTCACACCATAAATAACACAATGTAAATTTAATTTATGCAAACTATATAAAAGCTACGAATATAGTTGCATCAGCAACACACATTTTGATAAACACCGTGCATGCAGCCAATAAAGAATTGTCTAAACTTCCACTCCTACACACTGCATTACTTTGTTTAGGCTCTCTTTGTGAATGATGGTACTTATATTATTCGATCAAATCATGTCTAGAAGATAAAAAGTCTTAAAAATGACTTGTAAGATCTCCAAAAAATGGGCTTATGAGATTTGAGACATGCATTTTAATTCATAACTAATTTAATTTAGAACACGTCAAAATTAGAGTAGATAGAATCAAATCAAAACTAGTAGCTAATATTGAAGAATGGTTGAGTGGGAATTATTCTAGCCTCCTAATTTAATCATGACTAGATTGGGTAACATGTACAAATTATATTCTTTGCCTCTTCCCATAAATTATCTGCTCTGTAGATTGTAATGATATTTAATTGGGAAGATTAGCTACTAGGTTTGTGTTTTAAGAATTTGAGTTGAAAGTAGAAATTGCGATTTGACAACTTGAGCTGAAAGCAGAAATTAAGTTTCTTGACATTTACCTATGGTATTAACTAAGTAGTAAAATAAATAAACACTTAATAGTTAAAAATAAGTACCTTTTCAAACACTAATTTTATTGTCAAAGTTAAAGTAGTTAGTTTCAAAGCAGTCTTCAATATTAAAATTCTACTTCTACCTATTTTTGATTGTATTTTTAAATATTTATTTTATTTTTAGAAATAACCATATTTTTTTTTTAGAAAATAATCTATACTGTATGTGACCTAAAAATTTACATCATGTTTGAAAGAGATTTCAAATTTAAATTTGCACGGATTTAAATAAAATATAATATAAAAATATATTAATTTTAATTTTAATATATTAAATTTAGCGCTCAAAATTCATACATTATTTAAAGGTTGAAACGCGCCTGAATCATTTATGAAGAAAGTTATTTCCATTGGAAAGCATTGAATATTTCCCCTGAGCTATGATGGGCCTTGCTATTAAAAGCTGACCTATGCCTGCTTGCCAGCAGGTACGGATGAAAAGTTCACGTGAAAAGATAGATGGACGCAGTGATCGGAGAAAAAGCAACGGTGGTTGAAGAGGGTGTGATTGGGTGGATGCAGACCCATTTGGAGGCATCTGGGCAGCATTCCGATTTCCCAGAAATAAACCGCCATATCTTCGGCAGTGTTTTCTATGTCCATTGATTCTGTGTGTTTCGCATCGATCCCTATGCATCAGGTGCGTGTTTGTGATGCACACGCACCTATAGCACGCGCCTTGCACGAAAATGGATGAACTGAACCATTTACGAGTTTTTCACAAATATATTATTTTTTATATAAAATTATACAAATAAATGACAGTTTTTTCACCTGATTTATCATTTAAAAAATCCTATTAAAATAAAACTATTTTTTTAATGAGTTAGCTTTAAAAAGATTAACCAATTTTTTTGGAAAATCTGTTTATGTACGAAATAAAATGAAATTGCGAAAAATAGATTTCAAATTTTTTTTTTTTAAAAAAAACCAATATATCTTAAATTAAAACATAAAATTTATTTTATAGGACAATATGATACCAATGCATTTATTGGGGTGGAAAACCGAAGTGGTGGAAGATGGGGTGACATCCAAATTTTCCATAACCTATTTTTCATAACACTCTCCCTTGGATGTCACCCATATATTAACTACTTTTGTTAAGATCTTTAAGGTGTCTCATTCCGATGAAATGAACCAATTTCTTGAATGCTGTTGTAGTAAGTAAAGTTTTGGTGAACAAATCTATAAGATTATCACTTGATCAGATCTTCTGAACATCTATATCACCATTCTTGTAGAGTTCATGAGTATAGAAGAATTTCGGAGAGATATGCTTTGTTTTGTTACCTTTTATGTATCCTCCTCTTAGTTGAACTATACATGCAGCATTGTCTTCATATAAAATTGTTGGAATATCCTTGATTAATTGAAGACCACAATTTGTTTGAATATGAGAAATCATTGATCTGAACTGCACGCATTCTCTACTAGTTTCATGGATAACTAGTATTTTAGAATGATTGGAGGATGTTGCTACAATCGTCTGCTTTACTATTTTCCATGATATAACAGTTTTTTCCGTAAAGAAATACATATCCAATTTAAGATTTTGTATTGTGAGGATCAGATAGATGTCCAGCATTTGCATATCTTACTAATTGAGATTTGGAATCAAATGAGTAGAATAGACTCAAGTCAGATGTACCTCTCAAATAGCGTAGAATGTGTTTAATTCCATTCCAATGACGCCAAGTAGGAGCAGAACTATACCTTACAAGTAGATTTACAACAAATGCAATGTCAGGTCTTGTACAATTGGCTAGATACATTAGAGAGTTGATAACACTTAAATATGATACTTTAGGACCAACTAATTCCTCCCTCTCATCATGAGGTCAAAATTGATCCTTTTTGAAATCAAGTGATCGCACTATCTTTGGAGATCCAAAGGATGAACTTTGTCCATATAGAATTGCCTTATTAGCTTTTCGATATATTTAGATTGATGAACAAAAAATTTGCCATTTATATGTTCAATCTGTAGGTCAAGACAATATTTTTTCTTTCCTAAATCTTTCAACTCAAATTCTACCATTAAATAATTAGCAGTTTTAATGAGCTCTTCAAGAGTCACATCTAAATTCAAATCATCAACATAAACATCAATTATAGAAAATCCAGATTCTGATCTTTTAATAAAAATGCATGGACAAATTAGATCATTTATGAATCTCTCTTTCACAAAGTACTCACTTAATCGATTGTACCACATTGTTGGAATTGGTGTGATCCTAAGAGAGGATGAATTGGGTTTTAAAACTTTTTGACTAATTTAAACTATGCGTCGATTCACCATATATCATATCTCATTCAAAATACATGCATGTATGTAAAGTGATTAAGCTATATGTACTAACATACACATGTGGAGGATATCACATTTAAATTTAAATGTGTGTATGCAAGAGATTATGACAATAAATATAAGCAAGCATATACATGTAGAACTTAAAGCGCAAGAATTTAAATAAGAGAGAGAGAGAGAGAGAGAGAGAGAGAGAGAGAGAGAGAGAGAGAGAGAGAGAGAGAGAGATGATATTTATTATCGAGGTTCGGCTAAAACAGCCTACGTCCCCGCCTTGGGCATACCCCCCAAGGGTACCACTAACCCTACTCACTTACGGGTCGAGCAAAAACCGTTTACAACCTCCTCTCCTTCTTGGGCGAGGAATATCCCAGATCACATTACAGGGCTAGCCCCAACCTACATACCTCTCCTTACAGAGTGAGAAATACCCGAACTCAATTACCAGGCTAAGTCGAACTGGTCTCCCTTATGAGGTATGGACTCCTCTGTTCAATTTTCGAGCTGAACCCAACCGGTCTCTCTTATACGGTAGAGACTCCCTAGTTCAATTAACAGACTGAACCCAACCGGTCTCTCTTGTGTGGCAAAGACTCTCCAGTTCAATTTACGGGTTGAACTCAACAGGTCTCTTTTATAGGGTAGAGAATCCCCAGTTCAATTAACAGGTTGAAACCAATCGGTCTATAAAACAGTTTTGTACATATAAAAATGCTTCTGAAGACGAACAAAGATGTACAACAATGAAGCTCTAAAACATGCACTCTAGTATGATATGAATTTTTGTGCTCGGTAGAGTATGAGTGTTTTTCTCAAAATGATATTTCAACCTTTGAAAATTTTGTGTATGATAAATACTCAAAGGTTTTGACCCTAATAAAAATTTCTCCAAAAATACTGTTAATGAAAAGTAGGAGAACCTAGGGTTTTAATTTTTCAAATGATTCTTGCAAAATAAAATTTTATTTATGAAAGCATAAATACAATAAGACTTTTCCAAGCATAAGAAAATATGAATGTAAAAATGTGTGCTTAAGTCTTTCAAAAATTTTCTCCAATAATATTCATTAACAAAATGAACAGGAGAAATTCAAAGCTTAATCTCAAAATGATTTTCTCAGATATACGAACAAATGAGAGTAAGTGCTATAAAAATAAATGCCCAAACATAAATACTCTCAAAAAAATTTCAAGGAATGATTAAGAGAGTAAAGGAAAAATTTAGATTCTAAATATAAAAAGTTATGACATTTCTAATTAATCATATATTGATATTTTTTTCTCAGAATTCAACAATTGATTTTCAATATCATTCATTCATATAAGAGATTGAATTTAGATTGAAACATTACATTGTCATATTACGAATTATTGGATGTTCTTGTAAGGTTGCTGATCAATATAGTTGTGATTGTGTGATTGCTGGAAATAAAATTTGTTGGGGTTAATTTTTAACTAAGGTATTTACAAACTTAAGGTTACAAAGAAATTTTAAAAAACCCAATTCACCCCCCCCCTCTTGAGAGTATACCTAAATTCTTAGCGACAACTCCATTTTCAAAGACAGAAAAAGATAAGTTGGATGTATCAATATTTTGGTACTCTAACTTATTTGATTTCAAAATAGTCACCAAAATGTTGGCAACCTAAACTAGGTCCTCAAAATTCAATGACGACAACGATGACTGAATGAGTACAAACATAATATTTTTCAAACACAAGCAATGTATTTTATTTTTTGAAATGTTAACCCGATGACAGAAAATTGCATCTTCTCCCTTTAATTTAGCTATAATATATTTATAACTTATAGTAATTCAAAATAGTGGTTTCCATAACTGAACTACTAGCAGTTGGGTCATTTTAGAAAAATAGTGTTGAGATCTCCAAATCACAACATTTCAAGTGTTTATAATAAGTAGACTGCTAAATATTAAATTGCTATAATGTACATAAACAAGATCAATGGATGCCAAGCATAACAGAACTCAACAAAATCATATTCCTTAAAAATTTAAAGAGAAAAGGGAAAAGGTTAGAAAAAAAAAAAAACACACACACACACACACACGCGCATCATAACATTTAAATAACAATGTAAATTTAATTTTATGCAAATTTGTTGGCCTTGCAAGGCTTAAAATCTTGTTTTGATGATAACACATTAGAGAAATTTAACATATTTGGTTAAGTGATGTTATTTTAGGACTCAAGTATGTGAATAAAAAGTCAAGTGCTTACAATGATTATTGAAAGCTTATAATCCAAAGAAAGATGATCAAATGAAGCTTAAAGAGTATTAAAGCATAGATTCAAAGATGATCTAATAAAGCTTGAAGTATATTGAAGCATGAAGTTGTAGATGAAACTTAAAGCCAAATTCAAATTGAAGAATGGAAGCTACACATGAAGACTTACTGCTTAGAGTGCTTAAGTTTAAGAAGTCTCATGTAAGTACTTCATTCGATTTCAATATGGATACATGAAGCTCTTATGTAACGCCCCAGTCCTTTATACGAACCCAGAGTGCTACTACACATATTCTGTCATACATGTATCTAATAAGCATATATAAACAACCTACCCTAAATAGGGAAAAATGGGTGTAACTCATACTATTTGTATTCATGCATAGTGAAAACATAAAAATTCTCATTCAGGGTTCTATTAGACATATACTAGAGTTCTATCTATATTCCTTAGTACAAAAGATCCCATGTTTAAAACATAAACATATTACACCCTCTTACATTCTACCAGGCTAACAATCTAGTACTAATACAAAAACTTACCCTACTAACAAGACTATATGCACCAAAGTCCTTCTAGAAGGACTAGGACTGATGTCTTGTAAGACCTAAAACAAAGGTTGTAAGATTCAAGTGAGACACTTCTCAGTAAGATGGAAGATATTACATCAGCACGTGACTACTTGAGTTTATTCCAATTAAAAATAGTTGCACAGTATTACATACACAGTACAATACTATCAGAGATATATAAACATAATACGACATCATTACAAATGAGAGTCCTAGAGGTTAGGGTAGGGTACATGCCCATACATTGTATGATTCCCTCCATACGGTACTCAACCCTGTGACTTTGCCCATTTCAGTTTTTAAATCATGTATATGAAAATTTAGGACAATGACCAGCTTTGAAACTTTCAGAAAAATGTCTAATTACCCTGTGGCATGGGTTGTGCATTGATAACTCTGACAGAGCCCTATTCATGTAGGCACTGTCAAGCATCATAGATATAGTCCGATTGCCCCACTTGGTCCATTATTTCACCAGTGGCCCCATACACTCCTGCAAGCTGACTATCTCGATACCCATACTGATTCACTTGTGTGGTTGTACTACACCTTATTAAGCAATGGAACCGCGCCTCTAACTATTTAAAGCCTCAAATAACCTAGGGTATCTTTCAACTTCTTCGGAGTGTTTTTCAACTCTTTTAGTAACAAGTTGTGGTCCCAATCAATGATATATATAATTTACAATAAAACATAACAACCTATGCAGTTCCAGTATTTTCACAATCACAATCATGGAATCTTTCATGCATTCATTCTTTCTGTCAGACAGTGGTGTTAACCGACACAAATGCTCTCGGTTCAACCCTTTTTACAAATTAAGCTCGGTGATTAACTGACACTTGTTTTCAACATTTTTAGATAACAAAATGGAATTTTAGTTTTCGCAGTTCATTTATCAGTATTCAGTTCAGTATGTTCCATTTCATATCATATGTCACGTTCATTTCGTCAAAATCCGCTATAAACAGTGTATAACTCGAAAAATACCATTTGGACCGCAAACACGAGTATCAAGAAGTTCCTACTTTAGTTTTAAAATTAGTTAAAGTAGTTTTGGAAAGTTTGGAGTTCATATGCCAAAACCCCTATTTTTTCCAAAAATAGTAAAATCGTAAAATTATAAGAAACAACATTTATACTTGGTAAAATTTTGCAGATAAGCAATCAAAATGAGCATAAAGGCATAAGCCAACTTTCTAGTGGTTCAGTTTTCTAAAAATACTAATGTAAACAAATCCCATTACACATTTCAGAATTTCAAAACGTGAACTCTACGTCTCCTAAAACAATGAATTGGGTTCTCAAAACCTATAAACGGAAGAACAATACTTCAATATTATTCAATCTACTACAGATCTACTAAAATGAAAATGAATTCAGATCCTTACCTTGATTTTAGGAAAAATCCTAAAAATCTTCAAAACGACGATCTGATTCGCTATAACTGTAGAGTTTCCTCCCCTGTTCCACGCAGAAACTTTCGATCGTAGAAACATATGACAAATGGTGAAGGATCGTAGAGAGAGAGAGAGAGAGCTTTTAGGTTTTCTTCACCCTTAAGCAACCAAAAATGATATTTATAGAACCTTTGACCAAGTCAAATTCGTCGACGAACCAGCCACTCAGTTCATGGACGAAGCTTTACCTTCGTTGACGAACCCTTTCCAAATATTTTCGTTGGTTTTGCTCGATATCTCTTCTATGAAGATTCTTTGAATTTCAGTGACGAAGAGTCGAAGGGACTTCGTCGACAAACATACCGCCATCGTCGATGAACCCTTTTGTAATTCCCTTTTTACCCCTTTTCTTATTTATTTTCCTCATTTATGGGTTCGGGTCTCTACATCTTAGGTTAATTAAATGGACCTAGATACCTTTTAAATACTTGAAAAATATTTTTATAAGGTCAAAAGTTATTTCAAAAAGGTTAAAAAATCATTTTTTGAATGAAAAGCACCAAAACAGGATTTTCCAAATTCTATTCTTTTTTCTATATCCACATTGATGTGAAAGTTTCTCTATCAAAAGATTTTTATCTTCAAAAATGATCATCGTAAAAGTTGTAGGATTTTTTCTTAGCTTTCTGTTAATACCAAGAACATTAAAATTGGAGTTGTATAGTGAAAGCTATACCCAAAATACTAAAGGCTAGTTGAAGCTGTCAACATCCCAGGCGACTGACATAATCTCTCTAGGCGACTGAACAGCAACCCGAGAGGACCCAGGCGACTGATTCAATGTTTCTAGTCAATTGACTCCTTGCTTACTTTGAATTCTCTGTGTTTTTAACTATCCAGATGATTGACTCTCTGTTTCCAGTTGACTGACTCTTCAAGATTTCAAATTTTAAAAAATAACGGGAAGTTTCCAAATTTGACTTTTTGAATACTAAACATTATGAAAACTTGGGAAACACTCCAAGTCACTTGGGAACACGAAATACACGTTATAAACTCTATAAATACCCTTTAAATCCAAGGATTTTAAAACACCAAGGAATACAAATAGCAATCAAGCTATATTGCAAATACTTCTCAAAAGCTCTCTTTTGCTCAAACTCTTGCTGAAGTTTCTATAGAGAATTTGCTTATTTAAAGCCATGTGATAGTTATGGTGCAACCCCAAGAGGGGGGGGGGGGGGGTGAATTGGGTATTTAAAATTTTTTTTACCTAGGTCTACAGACTTTAACAATAATGTAATTTATCCTAGGGTTAATCTATGCAATCATCAAACAAACATACACATGTAGTAAATGTAAATTGCGGAAATGTAAAGAACATGCACGATATGTTATCGGGGTTCAGCAAACTGTGCCTACATCCCCACCTTGGCCACACTGGCACAAGGATTACCACAATAATGCTTACTTAAATGGGTGGAGCGGCACCTAATAAAACCAGGTCAATTCAAGGGGCTGACCTCAACCGACACACCTTAACAGGATGGCGAACCTAGCTTTCTTAACCGGGTCTAAGCCAATCCGGGACTATTCCATAGGGCTAGTCTCCCTCTTCAAGCTCGTGCTTGGAATACAACCAATGTGTATAAATTGTTTGTACACGGAAATGCACTTCAACACAAGCAGATGTGTGCACCAATATAGCTCAATCAATAATGCAAGCATGAATGATATGCAAATATGCTCAGTGCTCTAATGTGTGCTAAACACTCAATCAAGTATATATTTTCAGTCCAGATCTAGAGTGTATATCTAAGCAAGATTTGAAACACACTATTTGAATATCACAAAATCAGATCAGGGTTTGAAATATGCTAAGCAAGATAAATCAAACAAACTCAATAGGATATTTTAATGTATAAAATACAATGGAGTTGTTTGAAAGACTAACTTTTTATAAAAGTATTTTTGCACACAAAATCTAGGTTTAGGTAACTTGCAGCAATAATGCAAGAACCAAAACCCACAAAGTCTTTCCACACTCAATTTATCAAATAAAATTGGTGGAAGAACCTTAGGCTATACTCTCAAGTAAAATCAATCAATCAATATACCAAGGGAGAGTATAAATTAGAGAGATTTAAGCACAATAGTCTTATAGAGATACTCACAATGCTTAGATAAAGAGAATGAGGAGTATATGAATGTTTACAAGAAATATTTGGCTAATATAGGGTTTTTAGGATTTTGAAAGTTGAGAGAATTTTTTCCCTAATCAAGTTTGCTAATCCTTGCTAATTAAGACAAATGAATGAGTATATATAGGCAAGAAGGATTTTTTTGACCATTGGGGACATAGTGGGTATAATTAAAATTATTTAAAAGACCATTAAGCAAATTAACCCAATTTACCCCATTTAAAAAATTAGTAAAAATTATTTTAACCTGCGAGGTTCGATTGCCCAGCCAGAGGTTCAGGTGCCCAAATAGACACAGTCAAAAATTCAACTCTAAGAGGTTCAGGTGCCCGAGTTGAGGATCGCTTGGCTGAACCAAAGTTAGTAACCAAATGTCTAAGGTTCGGGTGCCCGAAGCTGAGTTCGGTTAACCGAACCAGGTAGTTCGGTCGCCCGAGCCTCTATTTGAACGTAAACATTCGGTCCCCCGAGTAGTTGAAAAGTGCTTTGACAAGCATTCTGGTGCTTGAGAAAGATACGTTTAAAAGAGGTTCAGTTGCTCGAAGCTAAGTCAACGTGTTAACTTGTTCGGTCGCCCGAGCCGCTTTACACGGCATAGGTTCGGTCGCCCAAACCCTCTCAACCTTTTCAATTTTCAATCCAATGTTGACCAATTGTAATTCCTCTGCTATGAAGATGATAATGGGGACTTATTAGTGCCTTTATTTAGAGACCTAAGGACTTTCTATCCTATCGGAAAAAATTCGGTGTCGGTCGATTAAAGGGTGATCCCTAAGGTCTGTGTAGGTACCTAAAGTCAAACTATGGTCATTTTGAGCATACCTACCTATCATGCATGATGCAAATTATTACAAGCCATACACGCACACAGTTCGTAATAAATTACATCCCAGAATGAAGAAAAAATCAAATGAATACAAAATACAACACATAGATCTTCATTCTTCAGCATGAATACTGCACGCCACCATGATACGTCTTTCACTCCTAAAGCGTGCACAAGGTAAACCTGCATGCACTTCTTAGTATAATAATCAGTACCAAGAGTATTTTTCATAATCAAAACTGGGTGTGACCAATGAGGTCAACAATCTCCCATTTTTTGATGATAACAAATACCTTATGAAAAAGTGGGTTTAGCCAAGAAAGGTTCTCCCTGACATTATGCATAAAGATATGGGTAATAACAGATATAAGTAAAATAGAACACAATAATAACCACAGTAATACCCACTTTTGCCTCTTCTCCCCCTTTTGGCAACAGCAAAAAGGGGTAAGCAATAAAGCGCGAAGGCAAAGGACATCAATTAGATACAAGAAGTATATTGGGAAGACTTAAAAAATTCGGCAGCATGCCGTTTGAAAGTAGACAATTCCCAATTATAACTTTGTACCTAAGTGACTTGTTTGAAGGTATAATGAATAGTATATAGCATATTTCAATTAATTAACCCAAATAGAATATGCATCAAGGAAATGAAAGAAGCATGCAGCATGTTAACAATTTTAATGTTCTATACTCCCCAAATGGATGATTATGCAAGGATAAAGATGAATCTTTTATTTGGTTTTCACTCATCCTTTCAAAAATATTTTAAAGTTAATTTTATCATAATCATCTTTGGTTTCCAAAACAAACAAGTATGCCCATAAAGTATAGTATATTAAACGTGTGAGTCTGATACCAATTGTTATAACTAAGTGGTAGAGAAGATACCAATTGTTAAAACAATACCACTAGTTATAAGGACTTATTGTTAGTTTTGAAATGAACGTGATTTCAAATATAGATTTACCAAGATGTGTACATTGATACCAATTGTTATTATATTTTCCAAAAGATATAGCAGTGAATGCAAGATATATATATATATATATATATATATATATATATATATATATATATATATATAACCAGAGACTAATAATTTTTATATAAATGACTCCCCCTAAGAATATGCATTTTATTTATAAATCAATGAGTAAAATTCACAAATTATCTTTGAAACACACTCAAGTTTTAAGGAGTTTAGTATTAAGAAAATGATATTAGGTTATGTGCAAAGATTTCAAAAATTTTAGCAGCATTTTGTCTGAAGATGTGAGCAATCCATAAGAATCTGCCAGTATTCTAAATAAATATGCACAACCAGCCCCAAGGAGTTTAACCATTTAACGCAAATGAGTCAAGCATAAGTATTTAGACTTTAAGTATAAATCACATTTGCACACAACAAAGCAAATCATCTCAAATATTTTGGGCAAATGTCTGCAGAAAATTTGGTAGCATGCCAGCTGTAAACAGGACATTTCCTAAAATTAACCTGCACAAAAATGATTCTCAAAGAGGCAATATTTCAAGAGTAAAGCATGCGAGAACCTATAATCTACCAGCAGACAATTCTCATCCACTGCATCCGCCATGCAGGAGGTTTTCTATACTAAGCATGTATTTCAATAGAATAACCATTTAAACACAAACACATGCAAATCAAAGTACTGTAGATATATATATATATATATATATATATATCATGATCAAAAGCACAGTCACCATATCATAGTATCTCTATGTGAGTGGTGAATATGAAAGTCAAATTGGAACAGATATATAAGCTGCTTTAAGTATAGATACAGACCAAATAAAAAAATGTATCTGAATAAAATAAAATAGATGATCAAATAAGGAGCTGTAGAATGACGGATTGGATCCTTATGAAGCACTCCTAGGTCTTTCCATCGTCATAATCGTCATCTCCCTCCTCCTCACTCAACTCCATCTGGTCATCCTCACTGATATCCTCGTCATTCATCTCTCGCAGCCACTTACCAAGGATATGGAAGTTAGCCCGCACCTCAGACTGGAAGTCAGTGAACTCGCTGTAAGGGAGTCAAGTCTAGCCTGAGAAGAAGATGCCTGCTCAGTCATGGAGACTCGAAACTCCTGAAATGAGGCGGAGAGATCTATGATGGCTACTATGATCTCGACGGTAGACGGTATATGGGGTAGCTCCTGTGGGACCTCCTAGCTTTCTCTCATGTGTAGTAGGCAACCACATGTTGCCACTCAGCTCATATCCCATCAAATTTAAGGTATGGAGTTGAAGACGTCATAGGGTCGCACCTTCTTGATGGTAGCTAGTGGTGACCTATTCAGCCTTTCCCTAACGAATATCCTAGATAGAATGCCACCGTAGGGCAAAATGATCCTCTTTCCCATGGGGTTGACAAACATCCACTGTAGGATCAATCTAGGTAGGTCTAGATTCTTCCTAGTAAGGAGACATCACATGACGAAGCAGTCCAAGTAGGACACATGATCCCTCGATCCTAACTTGGGCAAAATATTATAGGAAATCAGGTGGTGTACCACCTTTGCCTCCAAAGTCAAGGATCTGTAGCTGGGGGTATAGGTCAAGTCAGCCACAGGGTTTGTCATGACCAAATTGAAAAAGTTACTCACAGTGAAGTCCTGCTCGGCTATCCAAGTGGAGGAGGAATCGGGGCAAATGAAGTCGCCATGCTGGATGTCAAAAGTCTCCACCAGGTATGCATCATCGAAGTGGATGTTTGTCTCTAGTACCATGGTGTAATAGCCTTAGCCATCTTGGGCAAGGTTGCATAGAAGAGCCGGACGAGCAGTAGGTACATCCCCCTGGGCTGAAAGGCGATGAGCTCGTACCATCCCTAATATTGAAACATGTTTAGAACATTGTTGAAGTGGGTTTGCATGAATTCGATATCGAGGATTTTTCCTAGAATGAGATCCTTCAGACGAAACACTCTCTCATATTTTATTCTTCGATCGGGTATGGGAAACCACTGATCCAATGGGACACCCGTGGCAACACGTATCTCATCTCTGGCCATGGAAATGAATCTAACAGAAGGCTGGGGAAGGCTGTGAGAGAAAAAGCTAAGGAGGCTCTCAAATGTGTGGAGAAAATGAACCATTTTTCGCGGAGAACCATATATATATATATATGTGTGTGTGTGTGTGTGTGTGTGTGTGTGTGTGTGGTTCAGGTGCCTGAGCATTGGTTTGGTCGCCCGAATAGCTTTAATTATGAGGGCTTACTAAGTCTATTCGGCAGCCCGAAGAAAGGTTCGGTTGGCTGAATTTCAAGGGCCATTTTGTATTTTCGAGGGTCGGCTGCCCGAACAGATTTTAAACTAACTCAATCGGTCGCCCAAAATGCTCAGTTTGGTAGCCCGAATATATATTTGGGGACCCGAAGACAGTTCAGCGGCCCGAGTAGATTTGAACATGAAGATTCAGCCGCCCGAAATGAGGTCAACGACGTGGTTAACCTTCTAGTTCGGTCGACCGAAGTGCAAATGTGCTTATAGGTTTGGTCACCCGACCTAGGTCTATTTATTCATATTTGATCTATTTCTTAAAGCAAGAGACCCTATGGATTATCTGTAGGAGTTAGGACAATGAAATGGCTTCAACGTAAGATTAGGGCAGGATTTATGACTTTAATTCCAAACCTCAAAGCTGAACAATGGACTAAGTATGCTTAACGTAAGATGTTCATATTTGAGCAAGTGTTAAGTGACTTGAAGTTTAAATGAAAGGCACTCATGCCATGTCCATTTAGGAGAGGATTTTTATTTAAACAACCAATGATATATATTTAAACCAACAAGAATATTCATTTAGGCCAGATTGGTTTTGTACTTGAATTTACATATTGGCTTAATTCTCCAAGATGCTTGGTATGCTTTTGGAATGGTGAATATACAAGATTTCATATTAATTAGCCCCAAGCCACTACCTAACCTTTTAGAGAATGCTACCCCCTACATCTAATCCTAACTACTAAGGAAGAGCTATGTGATTATGTAATTCCTGTTTAAGCAAGTCCTTCCTTTTCTTTCTTAACCATCCATACCATTTTTCTTCTTTTTATATTTGATGGGTTAGAATTTGGTGATACTTTGACTTTCCATACTTGCTTGGGTTTCACACCTTTTCTTTTAAACAGGCAATCAAATTTTGTGTGCCCCTTCTTTTTACATAAGATGCATGTGGTGTGAGTGTATGGACTAGAGGAGGTACTGGCATAGTGTTTCGACTTTTTTACAAAGTACCCCATGTATAGGTTCTTTCTTTTCTTGTTTTCAATCCCATTGTAACCTATACCTTCTTTATCTAAAGTCATCTTTTGTGCACCTAACAGTTTATCAAAGTTTTCCTTGCCTCTAGTGAACTTAAAGATGATCTTAGATTAGTCTTCTATTTTATTCTCTAGATCTTGAATTTTTGAGTTCTCCAAATTTTTGCAAACATTCTGAAGTTTCAAGAGTTCTTTAGACATGTTGTTTGCTTTACTTTCAAGATCTGCAATCAAGTAATCTTTATTATCATCATTAGAAGTTTTAGATTTCAAAACAGTTAACTCATTTTCCAATGATTCATTCTTGCTTTCTAGACTATTGATTTTCAAAATATTTTCTCTTTCAGCAAAAACTTTAGAGTCACATTATTTCATGCATGCTTCATACTTGTTTTCCAAAACATAATATTTCTTATTACATTTAACAAGTAACTTATGAGTCCTAAGATATTCAATTTGCAATTCCTGATAAGTAAGCATGCTTTCACTATCAGTGCTATCATATGATTCAGTATCAGATGCAGTATTCAAATCAGCACAAGAATCATACTCATATTCATCTACAAAGACAGAAGGGACTGAAATAACCTCATCAAAAGTTAAAGCTACATAACACTGGTTACCTTCCTTAAGATTAGTGAAGCCTGAGTCACATGGAGAGATGACTCCCTTTTGCATGGACGCACCATATCTCCACTCAAGTTCATCCCAAATCTGCTTAGCACTACTACAATCCATGACCTCACATAAAACATTAGAATATAAAGCATGCAGTAAGGTATTCATGGCATTAAAGTTTACTTGCACTAAGTCCCTATCATGATCATTCATTTCAAACTCATATTTAGGAACATTAGTACACCCAATAGACTTCATACACACAAAATCACCCTGATCAATGACTTTCCAAAATTTCCAATTTAGAGCTTGCACATACACAATCATTCTAAATTTCCATATAGCATAATCAATACCACAAAATACAGGTGGGTGTGTGACTAATCTTCCCTCACATGAAGGGGATGCACTAACACGAGTCATCATGATCTTTTACTAAATAACGTCTAAGTTTAAGTGACGAGGCTCTGATACCAATTGATAGTTACGGTGCAACCCCAAAAGGGGGGGGGATTGGGTATTTAAAAAATTTGTTACCTAGGTCTACATATTTTAACAACAATGTAATTTAGCCTAAGGTCAGCCTATGCAATCATCAAACAAACATACACATGTAGTAAATGTAAATTACGAAAATGTAAAGAACATGCACGATATGTTATCGGGGTTCGGCCAACTGTGCCTATGTCCCCACCTTGGCCATACCGGCACAAGGATTACCACAATAATGCTCACTTAAACGGGTGGAGCAACACCTTATATAACCAGGTCAATTCAAGGGGTTGACCTCAACCGACACGCCTTAACAGGATGGCTCACCTAGCTTTCCTAACTGGGTCTAAGCCAATCCAGGACTATTCCATACGGCTAGTCTCTCTCTTCAAGCCCGTGCTTGGAATACAACCAATGTGTATAAATTGTTTGTACACGGAAATGCACTTCAACACAAGCAGCTGTGTGCACCAATATAGCTCAATCAATAATGCAAGCATGAATGATATGCAAATATGCTCAGTGCTCTAATGTGTGCTAAACACTCAATCAAGTATATATTTTTAGTCCAGATCTAGAGTGTATATCTAAGCAAGATTTGAATTACACTATTTGAATATCACAAAATCAGATCAGGGTTTGAAATATGCTAAGCAAGATAAATCAAACAAACTCAATAGGAATTTCAATGTATAAAGCACAATGGAGTTGTTTGAAAGACTAACTTTTTATAAAAATATTTTTGCACACAAAATCTAGGTTTAGGAAACTTGCAACAATAATGCAAGAACCAAAACCCTCAAAGTCTTTCCATACTCGATTTATCAAATGAAATCGGTGGAAGAACTTTAGGCTATACTCTCAAATAAAATAAATCAATCAATATACGAAGAGAGAGTATAAACTAGAGAGATTTAAGCACAATAGCCTTTTAGAGATACTTACAATGCTTAGATAAAGAAAATGAGGAGTATGTGAATTTTTAGAAGAAATATTTGGCTAATATAGGGTTTTTAGGGTTTTGAAAGTTGAGAGAATTTTTGCCCTAATCAAGTTTTCTAATCCTTGCTAATTAAGACAAATGAATGAGTATATCTAGGCAAGAAGGATTTTTTTGACTGTTGGGGACATAGTGGGTATAATTAAAATTGTTTAAAAGACCATTAAGCAAATTAACCCAGTTTACCTCATTTAAAAAATCAGTAAAATTTATTTTAACCCGCAAGGTTCGGTCGTCCGGCAAGAGGTTCAGGTTCCCAAACAGACACAGTCAAAAATTCAACTCTAAGAGGTTCGGGTGCCCGAGTTGAGGACCGGTTGGCTAAACCAAAGTTAGTAGCCAAATATCCAAGGTTCGGGTGTCCGAAGCTGAGTTTTGTTAACCGAACCAGGCAGTTCGGTCACTCGAGCTTCTATTTGAATGTAGACATTCGGTCCCTCGAGTAGTTGAAAAGTGCTCTAACAAGCATTCAGGTGCTCGAGAAAGATACGTTCAAAAGAGGTTCGGTTGCTCGAAGCTAAGTCAACGTGTTGACTTGTTCGGTCGCCCGAGCGGCTTTACACGACATAGGTTTGGTAGGTACCTAAAGTCGAACTATGGTCATTTTGAGCATGCCTACCTATCATGCATGATGCAAATTATTACAAGTCATACACATGCACAGTTCATAATAAATTACATCCCAGAATGAAGAAATAATCAAATGAATACAAATACATAGATCTTCAGTCTTTGGCACGAACACTGCACGCCATCATGATACGTCTTTTAGTCCTAAAGCGCGCACAAGGTGAACCTACATGCACTTCTTAGTACAACCATCAGTACCAAGAGTATTTGTCATAATCAAAACTAGGTGTGACCAATGAGATCAACACCATGGTTCTTTGAGTTTCTATTGAGATTTTTCAAATCTAAAGAACCTTGGTGATATTATCTTGAGCTTTATTCTTTCTACATTGATTATTATTGAAGTATATTGTGCTAATCAATTGTACTAATCAACTCTTGTAGAAAGTGTCATTGTACACCATTTGTTTTTTGTTTTTGTGATGATTCAGGATTGTTGGATTGTTGGATTTGCAAGAAGAGGAATTCTTGTGTAACTGAGTGTGGGGTATCGCTTAGAGAGGAGGGCTCTAGCCTATTGAAGGAGTGTTGTAGAAGATTTGCACCGCCCGTAAAGGAGTGGTATAGTGGAATCCTTAGGTGTGTTGCCTAAGGCGAGGACATAGGCAGGTATAACCGAACCTTGTAAAACTCATGTCTCACTCTCTTCCCTACTCTCTTTAATTTTCCATTCATATTAACTGTATGGTTTATTTTTAAATTTTCTGCTCATATAAACTATGTGGAAAGGATATTAAATAAACTAAAAATTAATTTGACTTTGGGATTGCAGAAACCAAAAGGGAGTACGTTAGTTGATCAAATCTTATTGCGGAAATGATAAGGGAGTATGTTGATTGATTAACACCCATGACTCAAAAGTCATTAAAAGAAAATCAACAACGATGTTTAATCTTGAAAGTGATTGGTTTGAAATATGAGTTTTGGATGAGTGGTTGAAAATATCTATTGTGTTTCATATTGAAAAATCTAGTATATTTTGTGTATTAATAATAGGGCTTTTGTCAGCTACATACATAAAAGCTGAATCTTGGAAGGTGTATCTTCCTTTGCCGAAGGTTAATCCTCATATAGACCGCCTCTCTTTTGTGGAGTCAACTATACTTTTCGGAAACAATGAAAGAGGATATACCTGCAAACCATGGATTGGAAAGCTTGGAAAGTTGTCACACATGGTGACCACATCCCCTCTAAAACAATGGATGGTAAAGAAATACCTAAAGATGAAAATGAGATGATGGGCAATGATTTTAACATGTTGCAAGTAAATTCAAGTGCTATGAATGCACTATATTGTGCCCTTGATGTAAATGAATTCAATAGGGTCATGACATGTAAATCAGTCAAAGAAATATGGGATAAACTAGAAGTAACCTATGAAGGAAGGTTGATGTTAGAGATAATAGAATCAACATGCTCACAAGCGAGTATAAGGCCTTTAGGATGAACCCGGATGAAACCATCATTAGTATGTACACTAGGTTAATAAACACCCTCAATGCCTTAGGAAAAAATTACTCAACTTATGAAATGATTCGAAAAATTCTTAGAGGACTTCCACCTATTTGATAACCTAAGGCCACTACAATAACTGAAGGAAGAAATTTGAAAAATACCTCCCTAGATGAATTAATAGGTTCTCTACTCACTTATGAGATGACAATAAACGAAAAAGTGGAAAATCTAAAAACAAGGAGTCCATTGCATTTAAAGCCTTAAGTGAAAGCTCTAGTGATAAAGATGCAGAAGTGATGGATGTAAATGATATAGCCTTCATAACCAAGAAACTTGAGAAAATCCTTAGAAAGAAGAATAAATTTATAAGAAAATTCGAGGACTCCAAATCAGATGAAGAGGAAACAAGTAAAAAAGAAACTAAAATGGAACCCCCTACTTGTCATAATTGTAAGAAAGTTGGGCATATTAAATTGGATTGTCCACAAATTAAGAGGGATTCTAAGAAGAAAAAGAAAAAGGCCATGTAGGCAACTACATGGGACAATATTAGTTCCAATAGTTCAGAAAGTGAATCAAGCAACCAAGAAGTTGCTTATACTTGCTTTATGGCATAAGACGATTATGATGAACAAAGTTCCTCATCCAAATCTTTTAATGAATCATGCAGTGAATCTAGAAATGATGAATCCAATGATGAGAGTATACCATCTTATAAAGGACTACAAAGTGAATTATTCAAGGTTCATAAGATTCTAGTTAAAGTGACCAAATGATATATGTCGTTGAAAAATAAGAATGAAGCTGTAATGGAAGAATTAGAATCTAAAAATCTTGCTGAAAAAGAAAAGGATTTAAAAATCAAGAGATTATAAAGCAAGAATGACAAGGTGACGAAAGAATTGGAAGATCTAAGATCCAAAACTTCCATTGATAATGAGAAAAATCTATATATTTCAGAACTAGAAAACAAAATGAGCCAAATGTCTCAAAATCAAGAAAATGGTAAAAATATACAAAACTCATAAATCTGTGATCTTAAGAAAAAAATTGATGATCAAGCCAAAATCATCTACAACTTCACTAAAGGAAAATAAAATCTTGATAAAATAATTGGCGCACAAAGAATGTCCTTGAATAATGAAGGCAAAGGATTCAATGGAGTTAAGAATACAAGGAAAAAAAACCTCTACATGGGGTACTTTGCAAAAGCCTCCAAAGACTATACTAGCACCTCCTTAAATGCTTACATACATACCACTTGTTTTCTATGTAAGGAGAAATGGCACATTAAGTTTGAATGTCCATCAAAGAGAAAGGGTGTAAAAACTAGACAAATTTGGAGAATAAAAGAAATATCACTTACTAAACCATCCGGACCCAAGAAAGTATGGATACCTAGATAAAAGGCCTAGTTCACAAACTAAAAACTCCAAATATATTAGGAATAGTCTATAAAATTCAAGATAGTCAAATTTAAGAAGAAAATTTCTCCTTGTTCAATATATGGAAAGTCACTTAATCCCAATTAATACAAGGATATTGAACTAGTTGAAATGGAAAATCTTAAAGAAGAGTTTATGAGATTATTGACAACAATAATATTGAAACAAATAAATACAAGAATAGCATTGTTGGCCACAAATGAAGAAATCTTGGATTATACAAGGCCAACTTAGAAAGTATCGAGATTTGGAAAACCATATGAATTTTGGGTATTTATATGCAAAAAGAAAAAAATTATCTAAAATCAAAAGAAAGAAAATATGAAGCAAATTGAGCTTACTGCATAAGAATTTTGAATAAGGAATAAGGATAAGTGCTTGAAGATAGCAGAAAAGTCAAAAACACTAAACTGGGTTGAAATGTTTGATGCTACTATTTTGTTGTGCTTAGCTCTCTTATTTATTTTCTCCTAAACCATCTTAGTTCACATGCTTATTTTGGATTATGTTATATTTCTTTCGCATTTTGAATGATGGATGACCATATTTTGATTAAAATATATGCTGGATTATGGACTTTGTTATTACAATCTAAACGCGGATTTTTTTTTGCATATTATTTCTTTCATTTTAATTTTATTGATAAAAAAGAGAAAATTTAGCAAATCTAAATATTAGAAAACTGAGTGTTGCGAGATAAAAATGGTTGGGACCTGCGACGTTGCTCTTCGACTTTTGATGACCTGAAAAGTGTGAAAACAAAGTAGGCTTGGAGGACTTTGGGTGTACTCTAGGGGATCACTCTGATGCCTAAGTAAGGGAACACTTCAAAAAGGTTGAATGCAATAGTAAATTGGATTGAGAGTGACTTACCTTGGCCTCTTGCTCAGGTCCCTACTTATAGTGGTTGAAGTTGACCTAAGGGTGTATGGCCATTTATTGGTCAGTTATGGCATGGGCGTGAATCGCTCTGGCCTTTAAGGAGCTAATAACAGCTGTCAGTGGCTCGGGCATGGGCCACTCTGACCTGCATGGGATTGACCCCTCCAGAGCAGCTATCCTTAAGCGATGATGGCCCTGATTGCTGCTGCACCTTAATGCTCCATTATGACAAATGGACTGTTTTGACCCTGATATATATTTAGGGTATATCAATTGTCCCCCTTTAGTTTTGAATTTTTGGAACTTGTTCTTGAAAGTTCGAGAGTTGTCCTATTTCTATTTTTTTTTTTTTTGGTTACCAAGTCGAAGTGGAGAGAAACGACTAATTTGAGCCGATGCCGAGTCGATATTAAGATGCACATGGCTTTGAAAAGCTGAATTGGAGGAATGCGGTTAATCCGAGTTGATATTAAGACACAACCAGATTTGATGACCCAGATTGAAGGAATGCGGTTGACCCGAGTCGATGCCGAGCTGATGCCAAGCCAAATTGGAGGGAAACGACTTATTCGAGCCGATGCAAACCAGATTCAGTGGATCAGAGCCAATATTAGAATGATATTTTCTTTGCTGAGCCATATTGGGGGGAGACAGCTTATTCGAGCTGATGTAAAACCAATGTCAAGCCGAATTCGGCTAATCCGAGCCAATTTTAGGACACGTTCGTCTTCGCCAAGTAGCTTCCTTGGGGAACTTTGTTCCAAGCAGCTGTTGACCCTATGGGTAATTCCCAATTTTGATAATGACAAATATTTTTTATATTTGATGGCTTTCAAGTTTGTGTACAGGATCTTATTGGCAAGTTCATATTTGATGGCACGTGAAAGCTTGAAGCCTGAAGACCCTGAAGATTAGTTGATGCTGTAATTTATATTCTTATTCAATTCGGGTTTGTAATAGTAAATACGAAAAAGGTTTGTAATATTTAATGCATATCATGCATGTAGGAACTACAAGCTCAAAGACCTTAGAACGACTTTAGGTCCCCACACAAAATCATGACCTTAGAAAGACCTTAGGGATCACCCTTCAGTCGACCGACGCCAGATTTTTTCGGTGTCCTAAAGAAGACCTAGACTGACCTTAGGAATCCGTAAAATTTATAAAAATATGCCCTATAGTATTAAACATTAATCATTATATGAATAGGGTTAATATACATAGGGAATAGGATCGAAATGCATTAAAAATGCATGTTCGGTCGACCGTACTGTTGACTCTATGAGTTCAACCTCGTTTTGATAATGACAAATCATTTGGTATTTGATCTGTGCATTGAGATTGTGAACATGAACAATATTTAGCATGCACAGAAGGTTAGAAAGTCATGGAAGCTATGAGGATTAAAGTATATACATTTGGGCACAATCCATGGGAATAAAAGAGTGAAAGAATGAAGATGTAAGCGGCAAGTACTAGATTGTCATGGGAATGGGTATTTAGAACTAAATGTATTTACATATTTCATATGATTTAATTCGAAACTCAAAATATATCCTAAACTGATCTTAGGACTCATGCACCTCATGAAAATCTTTTAGAGGTTCTTCATTGACTTAGAGACTCTATTTAAAACCCTGAAAAATATTTTATGAAGAAGCAAAGCAAGAAAGCAAAAATGATTTTTGAAAATAAAAAAAAAATTAAAGATGGACTACTCAGAGGACTGAGGATTACCCTTAGATGTCTGAAGAATTTCCTTGGAAGACTGAAGAATTAGTTCAGTCTTCTGAAGAATTAATTGCTAAAACATAGAACAGGCAGAACACCTTCAGACGTCTGAACCTTAAGTTCAGTCGTCTAAAGTAGGGACTTTAGAAGTCTAAACCTCAACTTTAGACGTCTAACCCTGTGTCCAGTTCAATTTTTAGAAGCTTTAAGGAACATCAAACGTCTAAACCTTAGACCTCAGTCGTTTGAACCTGTGGAAAGTTTAAAAATTTAATCTTTAATGAGAGAACACGTGGGTTATACACTTGATCAATTTGATCGAACGACCAGGACTTATCCTAAGGCCAAGTTTACCTATATAATCAACCTCTAAACCCTAGTGCCCCCAAAACTCTTTGGATAATATTAAGAAACTTGAACATATTGTTATATGATCGCCTGCACTCCAACTATATTCATTAAGTTTAGGCAAATCATCTCAGCTTTTCGAAGGAATTTCATTTACATATCTTGAAAGCAAGCTCTGGTGATTGGGGTTTATTAAACAAGGGATTGGTTTGCATTTTCAATATATAGATATCTTGAAGATTTTTTATATCTCATACTCATACATCAATTACTATTATTGAAAAAGAAAAATCCTTGTGTTGTTACATAAAAATTTAATTGTGAAAGGATTTTCTAAACATTTAATATTTGGTGATCTTCAAGTTCTTATTTTCATTCAAAGACCCAATATTTTGGTTATTGCAAAATCTACGTGATAGAAAAGTCTAGAGGTTCTCAATATATATATATATGTGTGTGTGTGTGTGAGAGAGAGAGAGAGAGAGAAATATTGGTCTGACAAGTAGCGTTTAAATCTTTGCAATACTCAAAGTCTTTTATTTATTCAAAGATTCAACTTCACAAATTATTTGATAGCAAGAACTTAGATCTTCATAATATTCAATACCAATTTTTTAATAAGATCACATTTCGTATTCTTGCATCTAGTAAGTTGAACTAAAATCCTAAGTTCTCCAAAGCATTTACTTATATAATTATTTTGGGATATTTGATCAAAAGGAAATTTTTTGAAACATATCATTCATATAACGATTACATCGTTACATACATACTAAGTTTCAAGTTTTATCATATGGATATGTGTTAGGTTTTCCATTGTACTCACTAGTTTTGTTAAAAGCAATATTGACTTGTTTTGCAGATTTGAAATTCTATATTGTCATTATGTTTCGGGTTGTAAACCGGGTGAAGAGGAAGTTGTGCCTCTTGTAAGCAGTAGATGTAAGGGAAACTCCGTCCCGGTTAAAGAAGTAGGGATTTAGTGGAATCCTTAAGTGGGTTGCTCAAGGTGAGGATGTAGGTCGAGTTGGCTGAACCTCGTAAAAATTGTGTTTGCCTTCTCTCTCCCTTTACTCCTTTTAATTTCCGTAACGCATTTCATTACCTATCTTGCATGTGTATATGTTGAATAACCTCACACAGACTTGATAATTAATTGGGTAAAATGGAATTTATTGAGATAATAATTTGAATCAATTTCAAACCCCTGCAATTAATTTGTTAAATATAGAAATAGGGGTTAAGTGGTAAAATAATCTTAAAGATTTTTAAAATACCAAATTCACTCCGCTTGGGATTACACCTGAATTAGCATTTGGTATCAGAGTGGGTTTACATAGACTAATTCTTCATTTTGTAAAAAGATCACATGACACACATTGGTGTAACTCCATTCGGTGAGGGACACTCGTCCACTAGACCACCTATTTTCTGCGGTGTAAATTACACCCATTGGAAGCGTAAAATGATTATATATCTTTCAAATATGGATTGAAAAGTGTGGAAAATTGTTTCTAAGGGAAGCCATGTTCCCATGAAAGTAGTTGATAATGTAAATGTACCCAAAACTAAAGATGAGTATATTGAAAAATTAGAAGTTACATATGAAGGCACTAAGTGTAAGAACCCGAACCATGATGTGGAATGGTTTGTAGAAGCTCCTTGAAGCGTTCCCACACTTGATGAAATTCTTCAATCGGTTTTTTAGAAAAATTTTGAATTTGTTTGGTCAAATCAATGGCTTTTTGTGTGGGAAAAAACTTCTTCAAAAAGTCTCTCTGCATTTCTTCCCAAGATGTAATAGAATGAGGTTTAAGAGAATATAACCATGACTTAGCTTTATCCTTTAAAGAAAAAGGGAAAAGCTTAAGTTTAACCATGTCTTCAGGGACAACGGGGTTAGTAAGAGTTGAACAAACCTCTTCAAATTCCTTTAGATGTAAGTAAGGGGACTCTGAATCCATCCCATGAACTGTGGGCACCATCTTAATCATTTCAGGTTCCAACACAAAGTGGTGAGCTTACATTGGTAAAAAGATACAAGAGGGCTCACTAGACCTTGGAGGATTGAAATAATCTCCTAATGTTCTTGCATGTTGAATGACAGGAACAATAGGGACATTTTGATAATTTGGGGTATTTTGAAAAATTTGAAAATTTTGAAATTGTTGTGCCCCCATTCCTTCTTGGTCTTGCATATTGCGTTGATTTCCAAAGAAAGACAGTTGCCCCACTTGACCTTGGCAAAAGGGTTGGTTGTTGTCATCCCCTTGATTAACTTGAGCGAATAAGGGGTTGGCTTCTCCATATTGGGGTGGAGCATTCCTGGGAGAATGAATTGGACCTCCATTTCCATCCCTCTTATGTGGAAGTTCTTGGTTATTTTGTGGTTCCAACGCCATTGGTCCTCTAAAGGATGAGGGTCCTCTTTGAAAATTTATGGATGGAGGTGCTTGGAGGGTTCTTCCGAGAATTCTAAGTGACGTTGAACTAATCTAGAAGGCCACTCTCTAACTAGCCTATTAGTTCCACCACGAACCCAACTCAACATACACTATGATAACAAAATTCAAGAAAATGAAGAAAAAAAAAATAGTTCCTGTAAAAGAAAGAAAATGTTACTACAAGTTAATATAAACAGTTCAGGCGATACAACTGTCCAAGGAAAACAAGGAATCGTAAATACAAATAAATGTACAAAATAAATAAATAAATAAACATATATAATAGTTAGTACAAGTAGGCGGTAGAAAAACTAGCCATGGTATGTACATATATATATAGATATATCGTATTATGCACTTTTTTTTTTCTCCAAACTTAAATTGAATCCCAGACAACAGCGCCAAAAATGCTTGTCATTTTTTTTATTTTTTTTTATCATTGTCCAATTCCCAAGCGTAGGAAAATGTCATTGTCAAGCATAGGTTTGACAAAAATTGTTGATTAATGTCAAATGAAAATATTTTAGCAAACTTTTAGAATGTAAGAACAAAAAGCATTGGTTGTGACAAGATTTAACTTGTCTACAATCAATCAAGAAGTTTACAAAACCAAAAGTTTTTAGAAAAAGATCATTGAACATTAATCAATTTTAACATAAAATACTTGATGACTGAGATGAGAATTACCAATAATGGGATGTAGGACTCCACCCTTAGCCTAACTTGAAATTTAGTTGGCCATTAGAATGAAAAGAAGAAATACTTAAATTAAACACTTCCGAATGTTTACAAGGAAATGAGAGAAAGAATACAAGAAAATGAGGTAGCTGCCCCCCTCTTTCAAGGCTAACACAAGCCTCTTATTTATAAGTTGAAAAACTACTGCTCCCACTCCAAAACCTAACACAATATATTAGTTACACTCCTATACCTACCAAAAACACCTTCGGCTACCAAAATGGTAGTTGCACTCCTTGTGTTGTTGAAATTTATTGTTTAATCTCATCACCTTTTTTCTAGCTCAAGTTTGGATGGCTAAACATTGTAATTTGGACTTTCTCGTGAAATGAAAATGTGTACGTCTTGAAGTCTTCTTTGAAAGGCAACCAAGTTTGCATAAATTGGATAACTGCATCAAAAGTTATGACTGATTTAACAATGCTGCACAAAACTGCTACATTACTTCAATTGACCCGAATTAAAGCACTCTTGGATGTTATTCAATTCTTCCAAACACCTTCCTCACTTCACAAATTAGTACTTTGAATCCTTAAAGTCTTTGCAGCCATTCCATACTCCACCCAAGGGCTAATCAATTATTTATTGCAATTTACCTACAAATCACAAAAATCACACAATAAGTTCTATATGCATGTTATGTAGATGATTTACTTATTTATGTGCACTAATATGGCGTATAAATGTTCATAAATATGCAATATTATGTACTAATCACACCCCCTAACTTGCACATTGCTAGTCCCTAGCAATAAAAATAATTTTAAAGAAAACTTCAAATAAAGTACAAAATTGGAAAATAAAGCCACTTTCGTAGGGAAACACGATTGCATTTAGCGCATGCAACAAGCCTTTAAACCCCTAGGTTCCCCCTAGTGGACGAGTTAAGTCTCGTGAGGGCTTGCAGAGATGATACCCATAAACATCATTCATGCTGTCAAAAGAAAATAGCAATGACTATAGTAAAAATAAAAATAAAAGAACAAAATAAAATAAAACAAACTACTACTACCTTAAAACAAAAAATAAAACTTAAAACAAGAACTCCCTTATCAACTTATGAATTTTAAACTAGTCCAATAAATAGAATGCTCAATTAATTAATTTACTTATAAGTAATACAAAGTTTTAGAGAAAAACTCAAACGCATCAATCCAACTCTCAATGTGTAAGTGAATTTAGCCATTGAAAATAATCCAAGTTATCCAAATGCAGATGAATTCAGATCATTCCATTTTTAAGTTTTGACCTCAATACCTTACCATGGTGTCTCTTAGAAATAAAATCTCTCATTGAAAATAGGGTAAACATCCACCCAAGAACTCATGTGAACAAGAGTATTAGCAATTTCAAGTATAATTCACATGAATAGAAAAACAACACAGATGGAAACAAGTCTCGAAAACTAAGTAATAAATTATAATATTGATAAGTTGCATGTTAGTGGCACATGATTCATTAAAATTATTCAACATTGAAACACACGGAAATTCAAGGACTTTCATTGGTGGTAATGTATTTGGGTAAGAAGGAAAGGGAATCAAAATTGTGATGGCTTTCAATGTGGCTTAGGACATTTCCTATGACCATCACAAATTCTAACCTATCCAAACACATAGTTAAATACCCAAACATAAATGGGATTGAAACACACATAGAAAGGGCGACCTCCTATCTTTTCACTTGAGGGGTGAGGCCGTGAACGAGAGTTTTGTCTAAGGGTCTTTTCTTTTTCTTTTTCTTTTTCTTTTTTCTTTTTTTATTTTTTTCTGCACAAGAGACCGAAGTACCAGGTAAGGTAAACCTCCTCTCCCCCCAGCTTGAATGTAACCATTGTTCCTTCATTTTTCTAAAGTGATATGCATGATGCCAGCTTGGCAAAAGTGGTTAAAAGACAACACGTGAGAACAAGGAACAATGCAAAAGAATAAAGAAACAATATTAAAAAAATTGAAATAAGTATACAATAACATAATAATAAAAATCAAGAAATGAAATATTGATACAAGACCACGAACTATGTGGTCTAAGTTGAGGGATCCTAGAGTAACACACAGGATCAACAATTCCGCTTCTTCGCAGTGTAACACGGAGGTAAATCTCCAAAATAGGTTTGGGTACGTTTCCAAGCGCATAAGATTACGCAATTACCTTGAAAACATTACCATCTTTGGAATTTTCAATATCCATAGTGCCATGAGGGTAAATCGCCCTTACTATGTAAGGACCTATCCAACGAGATCTTAGCTTACTTGGAAACAAGTGAAGCCTAGAATTGTACAATAAGACCTTTTGGTTAGGTTCAAATTGTCTCCTCATAATATGTTCATCATGAAGACCCTTTACCTTCTCTTTATAAATTCTAGAGTTCTCATAAGCATCTATTCTTAATTCTTCAAGTTCATTTAATTGCAAATGACGATGGTCACCGGCCATTCCAAGATTGGAATTCAAAGTTTTAATGGCCCAGTAGGCTCTTTGTTCCATTTCCACAGGTAAATGGCAAGCCTTGCCATAAACTATCTTATAAGGAGACATACCCAAAATGGTTTTGAAAGCAGTGTGGTATGCCCAAAGCGCATCAACTAATCTCAAGGACTAGTCTTTACGGTTCAGGTTTACCATTTTTTCAAGGATAATTTTAATCTCCCTATTAGCCAATTCTACTTGCCCATTAGTTTATGGGTGATAGGCCATTGAAACTTTATGGGCGATACCATATTTTTTCATTAAATTTTTAAAAGATTTATTATAGAAATGTAAGCCGCCATCACTAATGATTGCTTTAGGCATCCCAAAACGAGATAAACATTTTCTTTAAAAAACTTGATCACCACCTTATGATCATTAGTTCTTGTTGGAATAGCCTCTACCCATTTGGATACATAGTCCACCGCTAAAAGAATGTACAGATAGCCAAAGGAGGAGGGGAAAGGACCCATAAAATCGATGCCCCAACAATCAAAAATTTCAATGATCAAAATAGGGTTTAAGGGCATCATATTTTTATGTGTGATCCCTCCTAACCTTTGGCATCTGTCACACCGTTTGCAAAATTCATGAACATCTTTAAAAATAGTGGGCCAGTAAAAACCACTTTGTAAAATTTTTGCGGTGGTTTTTCTTGAAGAGAAATGCCCACCACAGGCTTCACTATGACAGAATGAGATGACACCTTGAGTCTCTTCATTTGGCACAAATCTTCTCAAAATCTGGTCTGGACAATATTTAAACAAGTATGGGTCATCATAAAAGAAATGTTTGACCTTAGCCAGAAATTTTTTTCCTATCTTGGGCATTCCAATGTGATGGAAGTTGCCCAGACACGAGATAGTTAACAATGTCGGCATACCAAGGTAGGTTTGCCACAAGGAATAGTTGTTCATCCGGGAAACTATCTCTGATAAGGATGTGCTGTAGAGGGTTATCAAATACCAGTCGGGAGAAGTGATTAGCCACAACATTTTCAACTCTTTTCTTGTCTTTAATAATTAAATCAAATTCTTGAAGGAGCAAGATCCACTGGATGAGCCTTGTCTTAGCATCTTGCTTAGAGAGCAGATACTTGAGCGCAGCATGATCTGTAAAAACAACAATTAGTGAACCAATGAGATATGACTGAAACTTGTCCAATGCAAAAACTATTGCTAGTAACTCTTTTTCTGTGGTGGTGTAATTCATTTGTGCATCATTAAGAGTTCTACTAGCATAGTACACCACACAAGGTTTATTATCTCTCCTCTGCCCTAGCACCGCTCCAATGGCATAATCACTTGCATTGCACATAAGTTCAAAAGACATGTTCCAATCTGGTGGTTGCATTACAGTTAGAGAAATTAACATTTTTTTTTTCAGTTTTGAAAAAGCCGCTTCACATGCATTTGTCCACTCGAATGGAACATCCTTAGCAAGAAGGTTGCACAAAGGACGTGCAATGGCACCAAAATATTTTATAAACCTTCTATAAAAACCTGAGTGTCCAAGAAAGGACCGCACGTCCTTGATGCAAGTTGGCGTAGGCAAATTTGAAATAATTTCTACCTTGGACTTGTCTACCTCTATACCCTTAGAAAAAATAATGTGACCCAACACAAAACCTTGTGTCACCATAAAGTGACATTTTTCCCAATTTAAGACGAGATTTTTCTCCTCACATCTAGTGAGGACACAACCTAAATTTCCCAGGCATCCCTCAAAAGAGTCACCGAAAACGGAGAAGTCATCCATGAAGACTTCCACAATTTCCTTAACCATGTCACTGAAGATACCTATCATGCACCGTTGAAAAGTTCCCGGTGCATTACACAATCCAAATGGCATTCTCTTGTAAGCAAATGTGCCAAAAGGACAAGTGAATGTAGTTTTTTCTTGGTCCTCTAAGGCAATCTCAATCTGATTGTAACCAGAATACCCATCCAAAAAATAGTAGAAATAGTGACTAGCCACTCTCTCTAGGACCTGGTCCAAAAACAAAAGCGGGAAATGATCCTTCCTAGTGTAAGAGTTGAATTTTCTGTAATCAATGCACACACGTCAACCCGTTTGAATACAAGTTGGAATTGACTCATCATTCTCATCGATAATCACAGTCACTCCCGACTTATTCGGTACCACTTGAGTGGGACTCACCCACTTGCTATCAGCGATGGGGCAAATGATACCCCCATCGAAAAGCTTCAAGACTTCCTTGCTAACTACCTCCTTCATTATAGAGTTCAATCTATGCTGTGGTTGGCGAGAAGGTTTGGCATCTTCCTCAAGGTAAATCCTATGTGTGCAGACCAAGGGGCTAATACGCTTGATATTAGTTATGCTCCATCCTATAGCACTCCTATGGGATCTCAACAACTCTAACAATTTGGCCTCTTGGGCTTCCTCTAAGGTAGAGGAGATCACCACTGGGTAAGTCTCTCCCTCACCTAGAAAAGAATATTTTAAATGTGATGGCAATGGTTTTAGCTCAGGCTTGGGTGGTTGGACATGAGATGGTAAAATTTTAGTCTCAAAAGGAGTTAACTCCTCAAATTTAGGAGTCCTACCATGAACATCAAAGGCCTTAACTATATTAAGAAAAGAGCGGAAGTGCTCCGCTTCAAGGTTCTCAACACAGTCATCCTCTACAACATTCACCAGGCATGCTTCAAGAGGGTCTTCACAAGAGAAGGCATCCAAGTGTTCCTGCAAAATAACATCAATGCTATTAACTTCAAACACATCACCATCATCTCCAACTTGCTTCATGACATTAAACATGTTATGTTCAGCAGTCATGTTCCCAAATGAGATTTTCATTAAACCATTCCTACATTGGATGTTAGCATTGCTGTAGCAAGGAATGGTCTACCAAGGATAATGGGGATGTGAGAATTTTTGGTCACCACTTGTTGAGTATCCAGTACCACAAAATCAATAGGGTAAAAGAATTGATCCACTTGTACTAAAACATCCTCCCCAACTCCTTTAGGGATTCTAATACTTCTATCTGCCAATTCTAAGGTCATATTTGTTGGCTTCAACTCTCCCAACCCAAGTTTTTCATACATAGAGTAGGGGAGAAGATTCACACTCACCCCCAAATCAAGCAAGGCACGCTTGAATTTGAATTCCCCTATCACTATGGAAATGATCGGGCTCCGAGGGTCTTTGTATTTGGGAGGTGTAGTTGCATTCAAGATTGAGCTCACTTGTTCAGCCAAAAGGACTTTGCTATGCATATTATGCTTACGCTTCACAGTGCACAGACCCTTTAAAAATTTAGCATATGCAGGCACTTGCTTTATGGCATCAAGCAGAGGTATATTCACCTTCACTTGTTGGAACAATTCAAGCATTTCGACATCACACCTCCCCTTTTGAGGAGCCTTGAGTCTCCGTGGGTACGAAATGATTATTGGATCTTTTGCAACAACTTTCTCACCCTCAATCTCTTGGGGCTCTTGCATCACCTCATTACTCTTAGATTTATGAATAGGCTCCTTGAAAACATTGCTTGAAGAGCCTTCATCATTTCTTTTTGAAATATCTTTTTGTGGAATTTTTCTTTCAAATTTCTTACCACTTCTAAGGGTAATGGATTTAGCATGCTCCATAGTCACCTCAAAGTCACTAGTACTCGCAATACTATGTTGATCCACTAGATTAGCTTGGGTTTGAGAAGGAAATTTATCTTTTTCTTGTTGAAGTGCCCCAACAGTGGTGTTCAACTTAGTAATTTGAGCTTTCACATCCCCAATAGATTGAGTGATTTGAGAAATTGATTGACTCGTGTGGGCTATGAATTGTTGCATTTAATCCTCCAAACTTATTTTATGAGGGGCTTGGTATGGTGGAGGATTTTTTTCCCCTGGAGGGGCATATGCTTGAGGAAGATTTTGAGCATACCCCTGAGAACCTTGACTTTGATGGAATTGGGCTCCTTGCCCTTGAAAATTTGGTGGGGCATGGTGATTGAAACTTTGAGCAGCAAATGAAGGATTAGCCACCTCTTGATTCTTCCAACTAAAGTTAGGGTGATTTGATCACCCTTTGTCGCAAGTTTCAGAGTATGGATTGTTGAAGGGCCTTTTGAATTGATTCAAAGAATTTACACTTGCCTGACCACTAATCACTTCCTTCACAGAGGGAATGGTGGGACACTCACTAGTGGAGTGTTCCTGGGTCTCACAAATTGCACAAACATTTTCCAATCTAGGTCTAGTGGTAACCTCGTTTACCTTTTTCATTTGCAAAGCCTCCATTTTCCTTGTGAGGTTTGCAATCTTAACTAACACATCGTCCTTTTCTTTGAGTTGGTACTTCCCTCCTCCACTCTGAATACCAGGGTGGCTTGATGTTCCAACGGATTGAGGAGTACCCCATGTTTGGGCTCATTCCACCAAAACATCAAAGTAATCTAATGCATCCTCAGGTGATTTGTTTAAAAAGTCACCATTGCACATCAAGTCTATATAATGGCAATTCTTAGGTGAAAGTCCTTGCATGAAAAAGTTCACAATTTGCCAAGTATCTAGACCATGATGTGGAATGGTTTGTAGAAGCTCCTTGAAGCGTTCCCACACTTGATGAAATTCTTCATTTAGTTTTTCAGAAAAATTTTGAATTTGTTTGGTCAAATCAATGGTTTTTTTATGTGGGAAAAACTTCTTTAAGAAGTCTCTTTGCATTTCTTCCCAAAATGCAATAGAATGAGGTTTAAGGGAATATAACCATGACTTAGCTTTATCCTTTAAAGAAAAAGGGAAAAGCTTACGTTTAACCATATCTTCAGGGGCAACGGGGTAAGTAAGAGTTGAAAAAACCTATTCAAATTCCTTTAGATGTAAGTAAGGGGACTCTGAATCCATCCCATGAAATGTGGGCACCATCTTAATCATTTTAGGTTTCAACACAAAGTGGCAAGCTTGCATTGGTAAACGAATACAAGAGGGCTCACTAGACCTTGGAGGATTGAAATAATCTCCGAATGTTCTTTCATGTTGAATGATGGGAACAATAGGGACATTTTGATAATTTGGGGCATTTTGAAAGTTTTGAAAATTTTGAAATTGTTGTGCCCCCATTCCTTCTTGGTCTTGTATATTGCGTTGATTTCCGAAGAAAGGCAGTTGCCCCACTTGACCTTGGCGAAAGGGTTGGTTGTTGTCACCCCCTTAATTAACTTAAGCGAATAAGGGGTTGGCTTCACCATATTGGGGTGGAGCAATCTTGGGAGAATGAATTGGGCCTCCATTTCCATCCCTCTCATGTGGAAGTTCTTGGTTATTTTGTGGTTCCAATCCATTGGTCCTCTAAAGGATGAGGGTCCTCTTTGGAAATTTATGGATGGAGGTGCTTGGATGGGCTCTTCTGAGAATTCTAAGTGACATTGAATGAATCTAGAAGGCCGCTCCCTAACTAGCCTATTAGTTCCATCACGAACCCAACTCGACATACACTATGATAACAAAATTCAAGAAAATGAAGAAAAAAAAAATAATTAGTTCCTGTAAAAGAAAGAAAATGTTACTACAAGTTAATATAAACAGTTCAGGTGGCACAACCGTCCAAGGAAAATAAGGAAACGTAAATACAAATAAATGTACAAAATAAATAAATAAATAAATAAATGTATAATAGTTAGTACAAGTAGGCGGTAGAAAAACCAGCCATGGTATATACATATATATAAATATATAGTATTATGTACTTTTTTTTTTCTCCAAACTTAAACTGAATCCTCGACAACGGCGCCAAAAATGCTTGTCATTTTTTTTTTATCATTGTCCAATTCCCAAGCGTAGGAAAATTTCATTGTCAACCATAGTAAATCTTGGAGTCCCAAGGTTATTTCCACAGGGATTCAATTGGGAAGCTTAAGAGTTCATACGTCACAAATTAATTCAGAGTGAGATGTGTGGGGATTAATTTTAATTAATACAATTGTCACTTGATTATAACAATTTAATTAAAGGGTTAGGGTTTAGATTTCATCCTAATCTCATCAATGGTAATCAAATCTCATCTTTATAACTCAACCAACATCAATATACCTATTGAACTTGATCGGAAGATATATCACTTGAAATGCATAGGTTTGACAAAAATTGTTGATTAATGCCAAATGAAAATATTTTAGCAAACTTTTAGAATGTAAGAACAAAAGGCATTGGTTGTGACAAGATTTAACGTGTCTACAATCAATCAAGAAGTTTACAAAACCAAAATTTTTTAGAAAAAGATCATTGAACATTAATCAATTTTAACATAAAATACTTGATGACTGAGATGAGAATTACCAATAATGGGATGTAGGACTCCACCCTTAGCCTAACTTGAAATTTAGTTGGCCATTAGAATGAAACGAAGAAATACTTAAATTAAACACTTCCGAATATTTACAGGGAAATGAGAGAAAGAATACAAGAAAATGAGGTAGCTGCCCCCCTCTTTCAAGGCTAACACAAGCCTCTTATTTATAGGTTGAAAAACTACTACTCCCACTCCAAAACCTAATACAATTTATTAGTTACACTCCTATACCTACCACAAACACCTTCTCCTACCAAAATGCTAGTTGCACTCCTTGTGTTGTTGAAATTTATTGTTTAATCTCGTCACCTTTTTTCTAGCTCAAGTTTGGATGGCTAAACATTGTAATTTGGACTTTCTCGTGAAATGCAAATTTGTAGGACTTGAAGTCGTCTTTGAAAGGCAACCAAGTTTGCATAAATTGAATAACTGAGTCAAAATTTATGACCGATTTAACAATGCTGCGCAAAACTACTACATTACTTCAATTGACCCGAATTAAAGCACTCTTGGATGTTATTCAATTCTTCCAAACACCTTCCTCACTTCACAAATTAGTACTTTGAATCCTTAAAGTCTTTGCAGCCATTCCATACTCCACTCAAGGGCTAATCAATTATTTATTGCACTTTATCTACAAATCACAAAAATCACACAACAAGTTCTATATGCATGTTACGTAAATGATTTACTTATTTATGTGCAGTAAGATGGCGTATAAATGTTCATAAATATGCAATATTATGTACTAATCAGTTATAAATATCAGTTTCCATTGCTTCTAAGTTAAGTAATCTTAAAATATCCTCTCCCTCTCTCTCTAGAACTTGAAGAACCCTCTCGCTCTAGTTTTCTTCACCGTTCATCGCTTGATTCGTAAATCCAATGTTAGTGCAAGGATCAAGGAAGGATTCTCTACATTTCTAGCATATCAGAATCTCGTTTTGAGCATTTTCAAGTTTTGGGCTAAAATCGAGATAATGCTCGGTTTTCATTTCTAATTCAGAATATGTGTAGTAGTACGAATTGTAAGCATGTATTGTACTGTGGTTTGTAGGTTTTGGAGTCTCGGTTCATAGTTTTGGGGACTGTAGAGTTTATAGTTGAAATTCGGGTTAAGGTAAGAGGATTCAGTTTATATCAGTTTATTTTCGAAATGAAAATTGGTAAGCTAGTAGGCTACGATCGTATGTATGTTTGGTAACTTATTTCAGGAAATCTATCGGGTAAAAATACAGGATTCTTGGGTTACAGCTTTCGGGAAAATTTGGGAATTTTAGGTATCATCTCTACTTTGTTTGGAAAATCGTTTGTTTTGTTTAAACTGTATTATTGAGATGACCGTTATCCATATTTGCATAAACTAGATACTTGAACTGAAAAACGATATGATTTTCCATAAACCAAATAAGTGTGGTATGTATGGTTGTATATAATTATTCCAGGTATTTGTAAAACAACTATGTGGTGGCTAATTACGGCACGCTGAAATGTATAGGAGTGTGAGCTCCAAAATGATTTCAGGTTTTGTGAAATCAGTTAGTGGCAGCTAATTACCGTACGCTGAAACAGATATGTGGCAGCTAATTACCATACGCTATGCCATATACCGGTGTGAAAATCGTGGGCGAGAGTGTCCGACTCTATATCCGAGGGTATGAAATATCACTACATATCTCGGCTGGTCACTGAGGGGTGTGAGCTACACTGAATGGCAATGTAATCACTGTGAAGTTTTGGGTTTCATGGAGTAGTTTTGTGTTGGCGATGTAATCGCTGTGGAACTTTGGGCTTATGAAGTAGTTGCGTATTAGTGTGAGCTACATCGTATTGGCAATGTAATCGCTTGAAGCTTTGGGTTTCATAGCGTAGTTGCATATTAGTGTGACGACACTGACCGTATATTGTGGGTATCGTATGTACTGGAATGCATTTTTGAAAATACTGGAACTGTATGGAAATATTTTCGAACTGTATCGTATTGTATAGTGTTATGTTTTGCATAGAATAATACTGGTATGCCACACACTGATATAACCTATTTTCTTCCTTACTAAGAGGGGTCTCACCCCGAATGTACATACAATGTTTTCAGGTCCATCAGGTAGTTGTATTTAGCATTTTAGCAATCGGAAGTGGGGGTGTCTTTAGCTGCTGTTAGTACCTGATTAGGTATGAGATTTTGTAATCGGGTTGTCGTGATGGTTTTTGGTAGACACCCGGAGTATGTACGATATTTATAGGATTGTATACCTTGGTATTGTATGAGTTTGTGTATCCTAGTTTTGTACAGACTATGGTATGGTATGTTATATAGATAGACATTTTGTACTGCGTAACTGATAAGTATGGATGTTTATGTGTATGTGTATAGGGTATCCGTGTACCTCACGGGGTTAGATCCTCTTATTGTATTGTATCATGTATGCTTGAATTGATGCAGAGACAGGTTAGGTTACTATATTCACACCTGGGACCTATCTGCGAGTTCGGCGCTTGACAGCTTGGTATCAGAGCTAACTAATTTACTAGGTCTTGTAGACTTGGTTAGGAGTATTAATGTGTACATACCAGAGTATAGGATGTAGGAAATGGGTAGTGTTGGTTGAGGGTTGTTCTGTTTCTAGATCGTGATTTGTTGGTGGTATTCCGTATTTTTCCTGGGATGATGATTGTAGTAAAGGTAAGGCAAACCATTGATGGATTTGTGTCGGTGTGACGGGGCAGGCTTAGACCTGTGAGGGTAGTAGTTTACATGATTAGGTCTATGATTGTGTTAACTGTGTACGATATAGGAATTCTAACCGATTCCTATTCTGTTTTCAGAATGGAGCCCAAGGATAATAACTTGGAGAGTGGCTCCGAGGAGACGAAAAGCAATGAGTCTCCTTCTGTGTCTCGTGGTTTGGTGAGACAGGTGATCTGAGAGATTAGGCAGAGTGTTAGGAGACGTGAGAGCTCTCTTACTGATGTAGGGTGTACCATCGAGAGGTTCACACACATGCACCCTCTGAAATTTACGGGAGGACCTGATCCGATAATGGCGGAGGACTGGGTTGAGAACACCAAGAGGATTTTGGAAGTCCTTCATTGCATTGAGAAGCAGAAGGACTTGTACGCTACCTTCAAGCTGACTGGGGAGGCAGGACGTTGGTGGACGACGGCGAGTCTTCTTGAGAGGTAGAGAGCTGGTCGATCTGGTATGACATAGGGCCGCTTCAAGCAGGTATTTTTCGAGAGATACATCCCGATGTCCACTTGGGATGTGAAGGCTGATGAGTTTTCAGACCTGATGGAGGAAACTTTGACGATGCAGAGGTATGCAGCCAGATTTATTGAGTTATCTCAGTTTGTATCGTACTTGGTTTTGAATGAGCACAATAAGGTTCGGAGGTTCGAGAGGGGTCTGAGGAAAGACATCCGTCGTCTTGTGGGGATGCTATAGATCCTTGAGTTCTTTGTCTTGGTGGATAAAGCCACCATAGTTGAGACCGACCATCAGGGAGATGAGGTAGTGCAGGTTCAGAGGAAGAGGCCAGTATCTTCTGGTCCTCAGAGTGGTCTTTGGTAGGGACAATGGAAGAAGAAGAAAAGCTACAGTTTTGGGTATCGGTAGAACACCGAGCGGCAGGGTTATCAGGGGGATCCACCCCTCGCACCATGCGCCAAGTGCCATAAAAGGCACAATGGCGAATTTCAGCCATTCTAGGGAAATTGCTACAACTGTGGCAAGTCAGGCCATATGTCATGGAGGATGTACCGAGGAGAGATATGCCTACACAAAGTCAAAATTGTGGGAGTAATCGGATGCCTTAGGGGAACTACCAGGAAACCACGACTCCGGTGAGGGTATATTCACTGACTCCAGCAAATGCGGAACACGCTGGGAACGTGGTGACATGTACCATGTTATTGCTTTCGAATAGAGCTATGGTTTTATTTGATTCGGAGGCAACCCATTCGTTCATATCTTCTAGTTTTGTGAAGTTGTGTGGGGCTGAAACCTGTGCGATGAATGAGATGTTGTCTGTGACTAAACCAACTGGGAGTGTAACGATCTGTAATAAAATGTTAGGGAACTACCTAGTGGAAATCCAAGGGAGACTACTACCAAAAAACCTTATAGTATATGACATGTATGGTTCTGATGTCATATTGGGGATGGATTGGCTATTCTCCAGTTTTGTAGTGATTGATTGTTGTAGGAAGGTAGTAGTGTTCAGACCTCCTGGAGAGCATGAGTACGAGTTCATAGGATCGTGTGTGCGTTCGACACCCTAGGTTCTATCTGCGTTACAGGTGAGGAGGCTACTCTTGGACTAGTGTCAGAGGTACCTAGCTTGTGTGAAGGAACCGCCGTGGGATGAGTTGAGACTCGAGGATATTCGGGTAGTCAACGAGTTTCTGGATGTGTTTCCTAATAATTTACCCCATTTACCTCCGGATCTTAAGGTGGAGTTTGTGATAGAGTTGCTGCCTGGTAAGGCACTGATCTCTAAAGCTCCGTACCTGATGGCTCCAGCAAAACTTCGAGAGTTGAAAAAGCAGTTACAGGAATAACTGGATCAGGGTTTTATTTGACCAAGTGTTTCGCCCTGGGGAGCTCCATTTTTTTTTGTGAAGAAGAAGGACGGGTCGATGCATATGTGGATTGAATACCATGAGATCAACAAGGTGACGGTGAAGAACTGTTACCCTTTGCCTCATATAGATGATCTCTTTAAACAGCTGCAGGGAACGCTGGTCTTTTTGAAGATTGACCTACGGTCCAAGTATCATTAAGTGAGGGTTAGATATGAGGATGTAGCGAAGACTCCTTTCCAAACCAGATACGGCCACTATGAGTTCATGGTTATGCCATTTGGGTTTACCAATGCGCCAGTAGTGTTCATAGATCTGATGAACCGGGTGTTTCATGAGTACCTGGATTAGTTCGTAGTGGTGTTCATTGATGACATTTTGGTATACTCGAGGAGTCTGAAAGAGCATGAAAACCATTAAAGTTTGGTGCTACAGATTCTGCGAGAGAAGAAGCTATATGCTAAGCTAAAGAAGTGTGAGTTCTGGTTAAATCAAGTCGCGTTCTTAGGCCATGTGGCGTCTAGGGGCAATATCTCCATTGATCCTAGCAAGATTGAAGTTGTGGTTGACTGGGCTAGACTGAAGAGTGTGCAGGAGGTTCAGAGTTTACTGGGACTAGCGGGTTACTATTGTCGGTTCGTAGAGGGTTTCTCTAAATTGTCTGGATCTCTGAAAAAGGTGTGTTGAGGTTTGGGACTAGGCTGTGTGTTCCAAACGCTGATGAGATCAGGAGGACGATTCTGGAGGAAGCAAAATCGTTCTTTGTATACGATACATCCGGGTAGTACGAAGATGTATCGGGATTTGTGCAAGTTCTTCTAGTGGAGTGGTATGAAGAGGGATATTTCCTGATTTGTAGAGCAGTGTCTGACATGTCAGTAGGTGAATGCTAAACATTAGAGGTCGGCAGGGCCGTTGCAGCCTTTGCCTATTCTGATGTGGAAATGGGAGCACATTTCCATAGACTTTGTTACCGGATTGCCGCTACCGCTTCACGGGCAGAATGCTATTTGGGTAATCGTGGACAGGTTGACAAAATCTGCTCACTTTGTACCGATGAAGGTTAGCTACCCTTTGAGTAGGCTAGTGGACCTGTATGTGCATGAGATAGTGAGAATACATGGAGTACCGGTGTCCATTATTTCAGATCGAGATCTGAGGTTTACTTCTCAATTTTGGAAGAGCTTGCAAGAAGAATTGGGGATGAAGCTTACTTTCAGTACAGCGTTCCACCCCTAGACTGATGGACAGTCGGAGAGGATGATATAGATATTGGAGGATATGTTACGGGCTTGTGTATTAGACTTTGGTGGTAGTTGGATTCAGTTTCTGCCATTGGTGGAGTTTGCCTATAACAATAGCTTCTAGACTAGTATTGGGATGGCACCGTTCGAGGCTCTGTATGGTCGGAGGTGTCGATCTCCTTTGTATTAGGATGAGGTTGGTGAACGTCAGGTTTTAGGACTTGAACTCGTATAGCAGGCATCTGAGAAGGTAGGTTTGATCTGGGAGAGGATTAGATCGGTCAGAGTCGGCAGAGGAGTTATGCGGATGTTTGCCGCTGTGAGTTGGAATTCGAGGTGGGGGGGGGTGCTTTGATGAAGGGAGTGATGAGATTCGAAAGGAATGGCAAGTTGAGCCCAAGGTACATCTAACCATTCGAGGTTATTGAGCGAGTGGGTCTGATAGCCTACAGAGTTGCACTACCCCCTCTCGAGGATCCATGATGTATTTCACATATCCATGTTGAGGAGGTACGTGTCGGATCCGTCGCATGTTATTAGTTATGAGTCTTTGGGACTTGAGGATACTTTGGCATATAAGGAAGTACTCGTTCAGATTCTAGACTGGAAAGTTATGAAACTTTGTACCAAAGATATACCATTAGTAAAGGTATTGTGGCAAAACCACGAGGTTGAGGAAGCTTCTTAGGAACTGGAAACGGAAATATGCCGGAAGTATCCACAGTTATTCTAAGTAGTAGTTGGATAGCAGGGTGGTATGAGTATGTATGTATGTATGTAATACTCTTTTATCATATTAGTATTGTGTGGTTAGTCTCTGGGAGAGTCTTGTAGTATTGTGAACTCTCGAGACCATGTATGTATGTAACCACGGTATTCCTTCGCCATAAGTGAGGGAATGTATGTAGGTATGTATCTATTTCGACGGGGCTGCGTATTAATGGCCACTGTTTTCTCTAGAGTATGTATGTATATATCATGACGGGGCTGCATATAAATGACCACCATTTTCTCTAGAGTATGTATGTATGTATCATGATGAGGTTGCATATAAATGGCCGTCATTTTCTCTAGAGTATGTATGTATGTATCATTAGGGGTGAGCAAATGGTCGGTTCGGTTAAATTCGGGTAATTAACCGAATTAACCGAAAAATTCGGTTAAATAAAACCATTAACCGAACCGACCGAATTGATGATGGAAACCGAACCGACCCCAACCGAATTGCCCATTCGGGTAATTCGGTTAACCGATTTTAACCGAAATCATTTAAAATTAATTGTTAGAAATATAATACAATTATAAATTTTTTTTAAAACCAAATCTAACTTAATTAAATACCTTATTTATTAATTTTATTAATGAAAATAATAATTTACCGTAAAACAAAGAATCGAAATATGTTAATTAAACTCCTTCATGCACTTGCATAAGCAAAATTTATATTCATAAATTATATTTAAAATCTAATTAATTAGTAATTCGGTTAATTCGGTTAACCGAAATTTTTTTACCCTTAACCGAACCAAAACCGATTAACCAAAATTTTATGGAATTATAACCGAACCGACCGAACCGGGATTTTTACCCGAACTGAACCGACCAATTTCGGCCGGTTAATTCGGTTAATTCGGTTTTCACCGAATTTTGCTCACCCCTATGTATCATGATGGGGCTACGTATAAATAGCCGCCGTTTTCTCTAAAGTATGTATGTATGTATCATGATGGGGCTGCGTATAAATGGCTACCGTTTTCTCTAGAGTATGTATGTATGTATCATGACGGGGCTGCGTATAAATGGCCATCATTTTCTATAGAGTATGTATGTATATATCATGACGGGGCTGCGTATAAATAGCCGTCATTTTCTCTATAGTATGTATGTATGTATGTATGTATGTATGTATCATGACAAGGCTACGTATAAATGACTGTCGTTTTCTCTAGAGTATGTATGTATGTATCATGACGGGGCTGCATATAAATGACCGCCATTTTTCTTAGAGTATGTATGTATTGTAACAGGGCTGTGTATAAATGGTCGCCGTTTTTCTTAGAGTATGCATATATCATAATGGGGCTGCGAATAAATGGCCGCCGTTTCCTTTAGAATATATATGTATCATAGAGAGATTGCGTATAAATGGCCGCCGTTTCACCTCAGAGTGTGTATGTATGTAGTAGTATGAAAGTGTTCGTAATGAGAGATTGCAAATTTCGAGGAAGAAATTTTTGTAAGGAGGGGAGGTTTTAAGAACCCGAACAGTGATATATGGATCAATTATGTAAAAGAAGGGAAAGTTGGTAAATTGAGCAGAATTCGTCGACGAGGCCAGAGTTCGTCGACGAAGTCCCTTCTGTACTCGTTGATGAAATTCAAAGGTTCATCAACGAGGAGAAGTCGAGAGATTTTAGGAAATCGGGGATCTCAGGCTCGTCGATGAGGCCACCGCTTCGTCGACGAAGGTAATGGCAGACTCATTGACAAGAATGTCAATTCGTCGATGATGGCAGCCGAGTCAAGGGCTATAAATATCAGTTTCCATTGCTTCTAAGTTAAGTAATCTTAAAATATCATCTCCCTCTCTCTCTAGAACTTCAAGAACTCTCTCTCTCTCTAGTTTTCTTCGCCGTTCATCGCTTGATTCATAAATCCAACATTACTGCGAGGATCAGGGAAGGATTCTCTGCGTTTCTAGCAGATCGAAATCTCGTTTTAAGCATTTTTGGGTTTTGGGATAAAATCGAGGTAAGGATCGATTTTCGTTTCTGATTCAGAATATGTGTAGTAGTACGAATTATAAGCATGTATTGTACTGTGGTTTGTAGGTTTTGGAGTCTCGGTTCATAGTTTTGGAGACCGTAGAGTTTGTAGTATGAATTCGGGTTAAGGTAAGGGGATTCTATTTATATCAGTTTATTTTCAAAATCATGATCGGTAAGCTTGTAGGCTACGATTGTATGTATGTTTTGGTAACTTATTTAGGAAAATCTATCGAGTAAAAATACGAGATTCTCGGGTTACAATTTTTAGGAAAATTTGAGGATTTCGGGTATCATCTCTACTTTGTTTGGAAAACCGTTCGTTTTGTTTAAACTGTATTATTGAGATGACTATTATCCATATTTGCATAAACTGTATACTTGAACTGGAAAACGATATGATTTTCCGAAAACCAAATAAGTGTGGTATGTATGGTTGTATGTAATTGTTCCAAGTATTGGTAAAACAGCTATGTGGCGGCTAATTACCATATGCTGAAATGTATAGAAGTGTGAGCTCCAAAATGATTCCAGGTTTTGTGAAATTGGCTAGTGGTGGCTAATTACCGTACGCTGCGCCATGTACCGGTGTGAAAACCATGGGTGAGAGTGTTCGACTCTATATCTGAAGGTGTGAAATATCACTACGTATCTCGGCTGGTTACCGAGGGGTGTGAGCTACATTGTATGGCAATGTAATCCCTATGAAGTTTCAGGTTTCATAGAGTAGTTGCGTGTTGGCAATGTAATCGCTGTGGAACTTCGGGCTCTTGGAGTAGTTGCGTATTAGTGTAAGCTACATCATATTGGCAATGTAATTGCTTGAAGCTTCGGGTTTCATAGCATAGTTTGTTGACGTTATAGGTCATGCTCGGTTTTGATTATGACAAATAGTCATTGTATCTAATAGGTGTTTGAGGTTTTGTGCAGGAATTACGATTGTTAAGATCAAGATGGGAACAAAGCAAGTAAAGCCTAAAGACCAATTTATATTCAGTGTTGTAATATATTTCATTTGTAAAAATTGGTCTGTAATAGTAATTAGGGCTTTGGTTTGTAATAAGCTCACACACGTCACATGCATGATTTATTATGTAAGCTCAAACCAAAATACAACCTAAAGTGACCTTAGGGTTTACCCCTCGGTCGACCGACACTGGATTTTTTCGGTGTCTTCAAAATTGGACCTAAAGTGACCTTAGGACACTCACCTTTGCACTTGCATGTATTAGGAACTTGAATAGGGTGAATGTGTATTGAAGTGGGACCGAAATGCACACTTTGCACACTTTCAGTCGATCGGCCAAGGCAGTTCATTTTGCACTGCCGACCAAAACAGTCCTAGGTCAACAGTTGACCAAGGTCCTGGTCGACCGAACCAGTATAGTTCAAAACCCCCTGATCGACCGAAACCCCTTAAGGTCAACAAATTGACCATCTGGTTGACCGAGCCAAAAATGAATAGCAACTACCTGGTCGACCGAGGGTCCTTGGGAAAAATCCCAACGGTCTGGTTGACTGAACCAGTCAGTTTAAAATGGCCCGGTTGACCAAACCTCGGAGAAATGGGAAATCACCCACTTTCGATCGACCGACCCTTCAGTTCAAAAATCTCCTGGTCAAAAGAACCATATGAACTCTAGTCGACCGAAATGGTTCTGGTCAACTGGACCTCTCAGATTGCCCTAATTTTTACCGCAGTTAAACATTTTTTAAATAGGGTTAAAATATTTGAAATATTATTAAAATTTTCGAATAATTCCTAATAGGTTCCCAACGATCAAAAATCACGGGGTGTCTATATATACCCCTCCCTTCATTTGAGAAAATTAGTGAGTTGATTAAGCAAACAAATTCAAAATTTTTTCTCTCAAGAAAAATACCCTTTACTACTCATATTCTTTCTACAAACACTCTAGCTTACCTTCAAAAGTTACTAAATTATCTGTAAGTGTTCTTGTGTTTAAATAGGAAGGTTTGCTCTCTCATTGTTGTGAGATTGATTCATTTTTATTGAGAGCCAAACCAAAAAGATTCTTAGGGGACTTTGCTAATAAGTTCATCCTAAGAAGACTTTATTAGATCTTCTGAGATTGCATATTCATTGCAACATTTTGAGAAGCTCTTATTTGATTTTGGTTGTGAAATATTTTCAAAATCATTTACAAATATCTATTGTGCTTTATCTTGAAAACCATTTGAAGAGATATTTGTTTTTGAGGTGAAACATCTTTGTTGCAATATTTATTCACTCACATATTATTTACTAAATACAAAGATTATATATTTTGCAATCCAAGCATATACATATTCATGTGATTGAGATATTCTGCTGATTGATATTCTTGAGGCTTGCTTGATATTCTGTGCGAACACGTTTGATTGAATATTTTGAAATGCACAGATTGTTGTTGATACTCTCACATACTCACTACACTGATAGAAAATACATTTGAGAGTTGAACTATTTAGAGCACACTGAGCTTACATATTAAATCATCTGTGGTGCATGTGATTGAACGCATTTGGGTACAAATTTGCTTTACATGAAAGCACTTTTATACTGTACCATTTGATTGTAATCTGAGTGATTCCAGGCATGGCCGGAGGGGGCGGTAATTTAGCGCGGTAAGGATTGTTGTAAAGGTTGAGGTCAGCCCTGTGCTAATTGACCTGGTTTGTATAGGTGCCTTTCACCCAGTTAAGTGAGCAAGTGATAGTGATAATCCTTGTGCTTGTTAGCCAAGGCGGGGATGTAGGCAGTTGGCCGAACCTCGATAACATATCTGCGTGTCACCCTCTCTTTACTACTTTCTGGTGCTTGTGTGATTGATTAAACTGTTTTATTTAATTTTTGATATATTTATATTACTTGCACTAGATTGACCATAGGGTTGTGAACATACTGTTGTTAGGAGGAATACCTAGGGGTTAAATTTTAAAAATACCAATTCACCCCCCTCTTGGGATCACGGTAAAACTAACATAGTTGTGTATTCGTGTGACGACCCTGACCATATGTTTTGGGTATCATATGTACTGGAATGCATTTGTGAAAAAACTGGAACTGTATGGAAATATTTTTGAACTGTATCATATTGTATAGTGTTATGTTTTGCGTAAAATAACACTGGTATGTCACACACTAATATAACCTGTTTTCTTCCTTACTGCGAGGTGTCTCACCCCGAATGTACGTACAATGTTTTCAAGTCTATCAGGTAGCTGTATTTAGCATCCTAGCAATCGGAAGCGGGGGTGTCTTTAGCTGCTGTTAGTACTTGATTTGGTACGAGATTTTCTATCCGGGTTCTCGTGATGGTTTTTGGTAGACACCCGAAGTATGTATGGTATTTATGGGATTGTATACCTTGGTATCGTATGGGTTTGTGTATCCTAGTTTTGTACAAACTTTGGTATGGTATGTTATATAGATAGATAAAGCATTTTTCGCTGCGTAACTAATGAGTATGGATGTTTATGTGTTTGTGTATAGGGTATCCATATACCTCACGGGGTTGGACCCTCTTATTATATTATATCATGTATGCTTGAATTGATATAGAGATAAGTTAGGTTATTATATTCACACCTAGGACCCATCTGCGGGTTCGGGGCGTGACACTAAGGAAGTAAAAGATAGTAGGATAGACATGCTTACTAGTGAATATAAGGCATTTAAAATAACGACTAATGAATCTACTCAATCCATGTACACTAGATTCACACACATATCAAATTCTTTAAATGCTCTTGGTAAATTTTACTCTTATTATGAGTTGATCAGGAAAATACTTAGGAGACTCTCTGGTTTGGGAAGCCAAAGCTACTGCAATAGCAGAAGGGAGAAATCTGAAAGAGATGTCTATTGATGAACTAATTGGATCGCTCATCACTTATGAGCTTGCAATAAATGAGAGGAAGAATGAGCAAATCAAAGCAAAGAAGGCTACAACACTTAAAGCATCATCTCACTGCTCCAGTGAGGGAAGTGATTCAGAATCGGATGAAAACATGACACTTATCACTAAGAAATTTGGAGAGTTCATGAGAAAGAACAAGAAATACACCAGAAAATTCAAGGGCTCAAAAACAGAAAAGGGAGAGTCAAGCAGAACGAAGCAAAAGGATGATCCTCCCATGTGTTATAACTGTAGAGAATTTGGACATATCAAGCCATATTGTCCCCAGCTGAAGAAAGTGTCTAAGAAGAAGAAAAAGAAGGCTTTAAAGGTGGGTTGGGACACTTACAGTACCAGTAGTTCAAAATCTGAATCCAGTGATGACGAGATTGCGAATCTATCTCTAATGGCTCACGATGACCATGAGGTACAATCTTTTTGTTTTGCTTCATCTTATTATTCAAGTGATTTAGAAAATGAAAATAGTATGCTTTCTTATGATGAATTACATCAGGAATATATGTATACTCTTAAAATGCTTGAGAAAATGAATAAGAAAAATTCTGGTTTGAAATTAAAATTGAAAGAATTTTCAAAGTTACTTGAAAGTCAAAATGAATCTCACACATCTCTCATGAAAGACAAGGATTTGAAAATCGAGGACTTAGAAAAGAATTTGAAAGATAAATCTACGATTATTTGTAAATTTACAGAAGGTCAAAATAATTTTGAAAAACTCCTAGGAGTTCAAAGAAATTTACTAGAGAAGGAAGGTCTTGGTTTTAATGGGAAGGAGAATCTAAAACAGAGACATCTCTACGTGGGATATTTTGTAAGAGAGTCAAAATCGTATGTTCCAACTAAAGACTATCATAGAAATATTACATGTTTTAAATGTAAGAGGTTGGGTCACATAAAATTTGACTATCCTTTCAAAAATAAAAATGTCAAAGTTAAGAAAGTTTGGAAAGTCAAAGGAGAATCTAGTACTAACCCCTATGGAATCAAGAAAATCTGGATACCAAAAGTATTTATTTGATTATGTCCTGCAGATGTGCTTGAGATTGTCCTCCTCGAAGAACAAGTGGTATATGGATAGCAGATGCTTGCGACAAATGACAGGAGATAGAGCTAAATTCGCATCTATCATATTCAAAGATGAAGAATTTGTTACATTTGGGGATAACTTTAAAGGTAAAATCATTGGAGTTGGTAAGGAACCTTCACTTGTCATTGATAATGTGTTATTAGTTGATGGATTGAAACATAACTTATTGAGTATAAGTCAACTATGTGATAAAGGTTATAAAGTCTCATTTGAACATGACAAATGCATTGTAAAGAAAAAATCTGAAAACAAAATATTATTTACTACTGATCGTCATGAAAATGTCTACACCACTAGCCTTGACAACCTTGCTTCTTAACATGTTACTAGTCTTTCTGCTATAAAAGAGATTAGTTGGATTTGGCATAGGAGACTAGGACACGCAAACATGGACTTAATATCTAAACTTATTAAGGGAGAATTAGTTAAGGGATTGCCTAAGACTAAATTCGCGAAAGATAAAATTTGTGATGCATGCCAACTAGGAAAACAAGCAAGAACTAGCTTTAAGAAGAAGAAAGTAATCTCTACTACTAGGCCACTTCAAATGCTACACTTAGATTTTTTTGGTCCAAACCCAACTCAGAGTTTAGGAGGAAAATCTTATGCATTTGTCATAGTTGATGATTATTCAAGATATACATGGGTACTATTTTTAGGTCACAAAGATGAAGCATGTGAACAATTCATTAAACTGTGTAAGAAAATTCAAAATGAAAAGGGTTATACTGTCACTAAAATCCTAAGTGATAGGGGTAGAGAAATTAAAAATCAAGGCATGGAAGACTATTGCTATTCATTAGGAATAGCTCATAATTTTTCAGCTCCTAGAACACTACAGAAAAATGGTGTAGTTGAAAGAAAGAATAGGTTCATACAAGAAATGGTTAGAACTATGCTTAACGAATATAAAATACCTAAGTACTTTTGGGATGAGGTAGTAAATACCACCTGTTATGTTCTAAATAGAGTTTTGATTAGACCATCTCTAAATAAGACTCCTTACGAATTATGGAATGGTCATAGATCAAACATATCATATTTTCATGTCTTTGACTGTAAATGTTTTGTGCTTAGAGACAATGAATATTTAGGAAAGTTTGATGTGAAATTAGATAGTAAAGCCTATAAAGTATATGAAAAACGAACAGTAACCATTATAGAATCCATTCATGTAGTATTCGATGAGCCAAATCCCTTCTCTAAAAGGACTGGTGAAGATGAAATTGAGATAAATAAGGAATGTGAAAAATTGTCCATAAAAAATGATTTAGAAAAGAGAAATGAAATTAAGGAACCATCTGCTGAAACTAATCAAATTGAAAATGAGGTTAATGAACTACCTAGAGAATGGAAGTATATAAAGAGTCATCACATTGATTAAATAATAGGTTAACCATTACGTGGAGTAGCCACACGATCCTCACTTAGGAATATGATTAGTCATTTTGCCTTTATGTCTCAAAAAAAACCTAAGAATGTGAGTGAAGCAGCTGAGGATGAATGTTGGGTGATGTCCATGCAAGAAGAGTTAAACCAGTTTGAGAGAAATAAAGTATGGAAATTAGTTCCTAGACTTGAGGATAAGACAATTATTGGAACAAAATGGATATATAAGAACAAGAAAGATGAACATGGGATAGTTATTAAAAATAAGGCAAGACTAGTAGCTCAGGGATATAACCAGGAAGAAGGAATAGATTTTGAAGAAACTTTTGCACCTGTAGCTAGAATGGAAGCTATTTGAATGCTTTTAGCCTATGCCGCATTTAAGGATTTCAAGCAGTATCAAATGGATGTCAAAATCGCATTTTAAATGGCTACATAAGTGAAAAGGTATATGTAGAACAACCCCCAGGCTTTGAAAACCATAAGTATCCAAAACATGTTTATAAACTAACTAAAGACTTGTACGGTTTAAAGCAAGCTCCTATAGCTTAGTATGAAAGGTTAAGCGGTTTTCTACTAGATAATGGATTTATCAAAGGGAGGATAGACACAACACTTTTCATAAAGTCTAAGAAAGATGACAAGCTCCTAGTTCAAGTATACGTAGATGATATCATATTTGGAGCAACAAATAAATACTTGTCAATGAGTTTGCAAGCACTATGCAAAATGAATTTGAGATGAGCATGGTGGGTGAACTAAATTTCTTCTTAGGACTTCAGATCAAACAAGCCAAACATGGAATTTTTATAAATCAATTGAAGTACATTAGAGATCTGCTCAAAAAGTTTAATATGGAAGATGAAAAAATACTAGGGACACCTATGAGCTCTTCTTTGAAGTTAGACAAAGATTAGCAAGGTATACTAGTAGATGTCAAGCTCTATTGTGGAATGATCGGTAGCTTACTATATCTGACTACTAGCAAACCTAACATAATGTTCGGCGTATGTTTGTGCGCAAGATTTTAGGCTGCACCAAAAGAGTCACATTTGTTAGCTTTCAAACGAAACGAATACTTAGATACCTAATAGGAACCATGGAACTTGGGTTATGATATCCTAAGTATACATTTTTTAAGATTATCGGCTACTCAGATGTTGATTTTGCTGCTAGCAAAGTGGATAGAAAGAGCACGAGTGGCACATGTCATTTCTTAGGACATTCATTAGTCTCTTGATTTTCCAAGAAGTAAAATTCAGTTGCTCTTTCCACAGATGAGGCAAAATACGTAGCGGTAGGAAGTTGTTGTGCTCAAACACTATACATGAAGTAACAACTGACGGATTTTGGATTAAGCTATGATGCAATTCCTATAAGATGCGACAATATGAGTGTAATAAACATCTCAAAGAAGGGGATGTGACACTTGAGTTTGTATGCACAGATGAACAATGGGCAGAAATATTCACAAAACTACTTGCGGAGGATAGGTTTATCCAAATTAGGCGTGAATTAGGCCTAATGCATAGTCGAGAGGTTACCTAGAATTATATTAGATGACATAATTCAAGGGGAGCAATGTCACTTAATATTTATAATTGGTTAAAAATTTCAAATTCAGCTCATTTGTTCCTATTTGGTATCACATTTGTTCACATTTGATATTAAACTCATATCATGATGAGTGCATATTAACTTACACATGTTAATCCTCACATAATCTTTGAACTTTAGTGACTGTTTTTGCTTATTCATCTCTATGAAATTTGACACACTTTATGCTCACATTGCAATTTAATTCAACAACACGTCTTTTTGCATTAGCAAGGGGAAGAAGTAAATTGAATTAACAAAAGGAGACATATTTCATAATATAATTTTTGAAAGCTGACGGTTGAATAATTTAAAAAAAAATTGTGATTTAAAGGGGGAGAAGAATAGAAGGTTATGTCCGATCATGTTTTGTTATATACCTTTTTGTTGATGTCAAAAGGGGGAGAAGAATATCAAGTTATAGCAAAAATAGTTGGCAAAACTAATTGTGTATGAGCATATTTCATTTTCTGAATACTTGATTGTGTATTATTTGAGGGGGTGTGTATGAGCATATTTCATTTGCCGAATATTTGATTAAGCATTATTTGAGGGGGAGCCTTGTTAGGCGTAACCAATTTTATATTTTTGCTTGTGTATTTGTCATCATAAAAAATGGGAAAATTGTTGACTCTATGAGTCCAATCCGGTTTTGATAATGACAAATCACTTGATATTTGATCTATGCATTGAGATTGTGAACAGGAACGATATTTAGAATGCATGGAAGGTTAGAAAGTCATGGAATCCATGAGGATTAAAGTATGTACATCTGGGCACAATCCATGGAAATAAAAAAGTGAAAGAATGAAGATGTAAGTGGCAAGTTCAAGATCGTCATAGGAATGGGTATTTAGAACTAAATGTATTTACATATTTCATATGATTTAATTCGAAGCTTAAAATATACCCTATACTGATCTTAGGACTCATGCATCTCATGAAAATCTTTTAGGGGTTCTTCATTCACTTAGAGACTCTATTTAAAACCCCAAAAAATATTTTATGAAGAAACAAAGCAACAAAGCAAAAATGATTTTTGAAAATAAAATAAAAAAACTGAAGTTTGACTGCCCAGACGACTAAGGATTACCATTAGACGTCTGACGATGCAACTTCAGATGACTGAAGTTTTACTTCAGATGTCTGAAGAATTTCCTTAGAAGACTGAATAATTAGTTCATTTTTCTGAAGAATTAATTGCTGAAACACAAAACAAGCAGAACACCTTCAGACGTTTGAACCTTAAGTTCAATCGTCTAAAGCAGGGACTTCAAAAGTCTGAACCTCAACTTCAGACGTCTGACCTTGTGTCCAGTTCAATTTTTTCGAAGCTTTAAGGAACATCAAACTTCTGAACCTTAGACCTCAATTGTATGAACCTGCGGGAAGTTTAAAAATTTAATCTTTAGCAAGAGAACATGTGGGTTATACACTTGATCAATTTGATCCAACGGTCAGGACTTATCCTAAGGCCAAGTTTACCTATATAATCAACCTCTAAACCCTAATGCCCCAAAAACTCTTTGGATAATATTGAGAAACTTGAACATATTACTATACGATCGCCTACACTCCAACTATATTCATCAAGTTTAGGCAACTCATCTCAGCTTTTCGAAGGGATTTCATTTACACATCTTGAAAGCAAGCTCTGGTGATTAAGGTTTGGTAAACAAGGGATTGGTTTTTATTTTCAATATATAGATATCTTGATTATTTTTCATATCTCATACTCATACATCTATTATTCTTATTGAAAAATAAAAATCCTTGTGTTGTTACATATAAATTTATTTGTGAAAGGATTTTCTAAACATTGAATATTTGGTGATCTTCAAGTTCTTATTTTCATTCAAAGACTCAATATTTTGGTTATTGCAAAATCTACTTGATTGAAAAGTCTAAAGGTTCTCAATATATATATGTGAGAAATATTGTTGTGACAAGTAGTGTTTAAATCTTTACAATACTTAAAGTCTTTTATTTATTCAAAGATTCAACTTCACAAATTATTTGATAGCAAGAACTTAGATCTTCATAACATTCAATACCAATTTTTTAATAAGATCACATTTGGTATTCTTGCATCTAGTAAGTTGAACTAAAACTCTAAGTTCTCCAAGGCCTTTACTTATATAATTATTTTGGGAGATTTGATCAAAGGGAAATTCTAGGAAGCATATCATTCATATAACGATTACATCATTACATACATACTGAGCTTCAAGTTTTATCATATGGATATGTGTTAGGCTTTCCATTGTACTCACTAGCTTTGTTAAAATCAATATTGACTTGTTTTAAAGATTTGAAATTCTATATTGTAATCACAGTTTGGGTTGTGAACCGGGTGAGGAGGAAGTTGTGCCTCTTGTAAGCAACAGATGTAAGGGAAGCTTTGTCCCAGTTAAAGGAGTAGGGATTTAGTGAAATCCTTGAGTGGGTTGCTTAAGGCGAGGATGTAGGCCAAGTTGGCTGAACCTCGTAAAAATTGAGTTTGCATTCTCTCTCCCTTTATTCCTTTAATTTTTCGTAATGCATGTCATTACCTATCTTCCATGTGTGTATGTTGAATAACCCCACACGCACTTGATAACTAATTTGGTAAAATAGAATTTATTGAGATAATAATTTGAATCAATTTCAAACCCCTGCAATTAATTTGTTAAATATAGAAATAGGTATTAAGTGTTAAAATAATCTTAAAGATTTTTTAAATACTCAATTCACCCCCTTCTTGAGATTACACCTGAATTAACATGTACTTTCATAGTGTGAATCTGTCGGTCAACCGAACCGGTCACCAGGTCAATAGTTGGACCATGATACAGTCGACAAAACTTGCTCAGTTCAAATTTGCTGGTCGACCGAACTCCATAGCTTCAACACTTTGACCTTTCGGTTGACCAACCAGGAAAACACTTCAATGCCCTTGTTGACTGAAGGTCCTCGAGAGATGCCACAATTGTTTGGTCGACCGAACTTTTTAGTTCAAAGTGTCCTAGTCAACCAAACCGTGCAAAAATGAAAAATTGCGTTTGGGAACCCTAGTCTAGTCGACTGAAAATTTAGTTCAAATTTTGCCCAGTCAACCGAACTTCATCACTGGGTTAACTGAACCTCAAGTCTAGTCGACTGGTGCTCTCGAGTTGCCAAATTAATTTTACTGCAGTTAATTTTTTTAAACAGAGTTAATTGTGTTAAAATGGTTTAAAACTTTCCTAATAATACCTGATAGGTCCCAAATGGTTATATTTTTGACATTGTCTATAAATATGGGTTTATTTGTGAAGATGAAGACGAGACTAGTCAAAATCATTAGCAAAAATCCTCTCTATCTCAAAATCTCATTTTGCCCAAAATACTCTCAAATATTCATTCCCTTGATACATCTTGATATTGTGAGAGTTTATTGATTGTTCTTGTGTTTATTAGATATTACTAATACGCCACTATTCTTGTTTGATTGTCTGATTCATTTTTAGGGAGTTTAGTTAAGTTTATCCCATAGATTTCAATATTATAAATCTTGTGTTGGGATAAACTAACAAGCTTAGGGATCTTTGCATTGCCATTGCAAGATTCCCTTAGCTTTGATTTTGTTTTGCAAAAACATTTTCTACAAGCTATAATATTTTTCAAACTACTATTGAGCTCATTACATTGAAGGAAAATATTTTGACTTAGTTTGAATATTTGATTAAGCATCTTTGAAACTCTGATTGAACATTGAGATTTGATATTGACTTGTTTCAAAGATATAGCCTGTTTAGAACACTCTTGAACATTATAGTGATCATATCCTATTGAGTGTTGCTTACACAAATATATACATATACACCACTGAGCTTATAGTTCTTACATGTTTGGTGTGGATTGATTATTACCTGTGCATATTGTAGTACATATCTGCTTAGTGTGAGAAGCATATTTCTGTGTATGCAAATTTTATATACATTTGTTATATTCCAGGCGTTGGCCTGAAGAGGGAGACTAGCCCTGTTGAATAGTTCCGGATTGGCTTAGACCAGGTTAAAAAAGTTAGGTGTACCATAATGGTAAGGCGTGTTGGTTGAGGTCAGTACCTTGAATTGACCTAATTGTAATCAGTGCCCGCTCCAACCCGTTAAGTAAGCTTGAGTGGAATCCTCGGGCTTATGAGCTAGAGGTGATGACGTAGGCACAGTTGGACAAACCCCGATAACATATCGTGTGTGCTCTGTTTATATTTTCACAATTTATATTTCCGCACATGTATGTTATATTGTGAATGTTGTGCATGATTTAATTTACACATGTTATACTTATCTATGCATATTGGAACTGCATAGACAAACCTTAGGTTTGTGTAATACTAGTTATTGGATTAGTTGAACCTAGGAAGAAATTTAGAATTCCAATTCACCCCCTTTTTGGGAATACACCAAAGCTAACAGCAGCTCTTCTTGAGAACTTTGCCGAGCAGCTTCTTGGGGAACTTTTGATCTGACTAGCTCTGCTCGAGAATTTTGCCGAGCAGTTCCTCTTGGGGAACTTTGTCACGACCAGCTCTTCTGGAGAATTTTATTGAGTAGCTTCTCTTGGGGAACTTTTGTCCCGACTAGCTCTTTTCGAGAATTTTTGTCGAGCAGCTCCTTTAGGGAACTTTGTCCCGACCAGCTCATCTCGATAATTTTACCGAGCGGCTTCTTTGGGAACTTTGTTTCGACCAGCCCTTTCTTGGAGAATTTTTCTAAGCAGCTCCTCTTGGTGAACATTTATTCTGATAAGCTCTTCTCAAGAATTTTTCTGAGCAGCTTCACTTGGGGGGATTTTGTTCTGAAAAGTTCTTCTCGAGAATTTTTCCGAGCAACTTCTCTTAGGGAGCTTTTGTTTTGACCAACTCTTCTTGAGAATTTTGTCGAGTAGCTTCTTTGGGAACTTTGTTCTGACCAGCACTTCTAGAGTATTTTTCCAAGCAGCTTCTCTTGGGAACTTTGCCAAATGTGTTATACTCATCTTTTGGGCATTTGTGATGGCCTCATGAGCCTTAGATCATCAATTAGGCCAGTTTTCTTCGCCTAATGAGCCGTACTCATTTTCTTGGGCATCTTCTTTGGGCCTCATGAGCATTGCTCATCAATTGGGCTGATCTTCTTTGCCCAATGAGCCGTACTCATTTTTTGGCAATATTTTGTGGCCTCGTGAGCCTTAGCTCTTCAGTTGGGTCAGTCTTCTTTGCCTAATGAGCGATACTCATTTTTTGGGCATCTTCCTTGGGCCTCATAAGCATTGCTCATCAGCTGGGCCGGTTTCAAGATGGGTTTCCCCACAGTGGTATACTTTTGAAGATCCAATAGTCTCCATAATTTCATTTTCACCTGCAAGTTTCAAGATTTTTCATTAAGTGAGTCGTACCTTTGGGGTATTATGATTCTCCTTAGGATTACACGTCTCTTAGGTGTCCCATCTGATTGGGTTGCATGCGTGTAAGGAGCCTTTGTCAGCACGCAGGTGTTGGATGATATCTTCTTCGGACTACGGGCCCGTACAGGGACTTACGACCTTTTCCTCGAGACATGGGATAATCAATGATCCTACCTCCTCTAGATTCGCATTCTTGTGGAGATTCGGGCTAAATTTTCTTTATGAAAGGTGCTTTCTGGCCCATTTGCTCCCTGTCTCAGCAGAGAGAGATTCCCTTGTTGCTAGGTACGCTCTCGCTCCACCCTTTTCCTTATGTCTTTTCCTTATTTTTCTTGGCTTTGTGTGCTGATTTTTCTGCTATGTTCTTCATATTTTCTTAATTTTCTTCATATCTTGTTTGAATATTCTTCGCGTTCTTCATTTCCCTTGGACGTGTTCTTAGCAAACTACATGAAATATGCACTATTGATCTAAATTTTTGTATTGTGTTGTTTGTCCTTTTGACACTTTAACATTTTTACTCCATGAATTCTTCCCAGGCTCGGTCTAGATCTCCCATATCTATTAGGGATGCTCAGTCTAACCTTACCCTAGAAGAGTTGCAAACCGTACACCGTTTATTTGTTAGCCCTAACACCATCCACCTTAGGCTGCCCACCAGTTCCGAGTCATCTCAGCAGCCTAGTCCAAATGAGATCTGTCTATATACTGATTACCTTAACCTAGGTATTAGGCTTCCCTTCTTAGCTTTCTTTTCCAATGTGCTCCGTTTCTATAATGTTGCCCCTTCGCAGTTGGCCCCCTAATTCTTATTTGACGTTGATGTCTTTCGCCATCCTTCTCCTCTAACAAGGTCACCAACCTACTGTGCCTCTGTTTCAAAGTTGTTATCAAATGAGGAGGCATACTGTAGAGAAGGACTTGTATTATTTCAATGCCCATCCTAACTACAAGTTGTTCACCCCTGGTAGTTCCTCTATTCATAATTGGAAGTTTTAGTTCTTTTTTTGCATTTGGGGAGCTAGATTATCACAAGCCCCGTGTGTGGTCTACTCCACTAGATGGTGATTTTCTTCCCTTTATGCTTTATTTATTCTGAAGATGCCTAAGTTATATTATTGTATAACTATACCCTTTGTTTCAGCCCGCTTACGACACTTGGCTTCCACTTGTCTATGTTAAAGGAAGCTATCCTTTGAGAGTTGCAGGCTAATGCTCAGTATGGGCTTATTCCCCACAACCAGCTGCTCAAGGAGCGAGTCCTTGTGCAGTGGGGGCTGAGTCGCATATATTCTGCTCTCTTCTTTTCTCAAGCCTTATGCCTATTATATGTGTACAATGTTTTATTTAACTTTCGCTTACCTTTCCCTCTTTTCTTTACGTGGCTATGGACTTTAATTAATACGAGGTTGTAATGGCCGAAGTCAAAAAGCAAAGATCAAGTAGGAAGAAGAAGAAGAGGTTAGACTTACCAGGTGAGTCTTCTAAGATGGAGGATGCCCCTATTGCCTAGATCGAGCCTCCCCCTATCCCATTGGCCCCACCCATGGTCACTTCTTCTAGAGGACCTATCTTCTATGATCCTACTCCATTTGGTCTTGCCCTTCGTTGTGCGGTGCATGTTGAAGACCTTGTGGAGGCGAAGCTAACCCTTCTCGAAAACCTGCTTTCCAGTATTCGGCATACTACCTATCAAGTAACTTAGTTCATAAGATTTGATTTTACTACTCATTCTTGTGTATTAATTTCGATCTTGCTTATAGCTAGCTACTATGTCCTTTATTGCTAAGGATAAGGTGGCCGAGATGTACCGATACACCATAAAGTCACGTGAAAAATACGTTGTTGCCCTGAATAAGCTATTTGAATCTAAAACTGCTACCGACCATCGCGAGAAGGATTTGCAAGAGAAGTTAGAAAGGATTCGGAATGAGGAGATCCCTGCTGCTACCGCTACGGCTGCTAGCGCTATAATATCTGACTACTAAAGCTTTAAGAAACTCATCCTAGACACTTCCAAGTCTTACTGCATAGGCTTTTGGAGATGCTGAGAATAGGTGAAGACAATGCACCCCGACATTTCGCTAGTCAAGGTAAGCTCATATGGCTACAGCATTGAGAGCCTAGAGTCAGGGGATGAAATGGATAAGACTGAAATGTAACGACCCAAAGAATAATAGGATTTAAATAATAATAAGGGAGAGAAATGGAAAATGTAATAGAAGGAGGCAGTCGACTTCGTTGACGAATGTGGAGCATTCGTCGATAACATTGCATTTTGAATATAATAACCCAAGGGATTTTCTCATGGCCTCATCGACGAACATAGGGGATTCGTCGACGAGGGTACAAGAGGGTCTCGTCGAAGAGGGCAAGTTTCGTCAACGAGAAGATACTGAGAGAGGATTTTCGGAAGTCTGAAATTCATCGACGAGAGTGTAGGTTCATCGACGAACTTTCTACAAGACTCATCGAGGAGGTGACATGGCTCGTCTATGAATCCCGCAATGTAAATAGTGTTTAAACTCAGTTTTAAGCAGAAATTTCAGCGCAGATTCTCTCTTCTCTCTCCTCCACGGCCCTTCCCCCTTCTCTCTTCGATTTTGGCCTCTTCACTTGCCAGATCGACAATATGAGGCCACCACAACGCTCTTGACAGAGTTCTCTTCAAGTCTACTAGGGCGGATTGTCGGTGGGATCAAGTCGAATTTCTTCCCAGAATTAGGGTAAGGCCTTTTGACAGTTGTAGGAAATTATGTAGGCAAAGAAATATTGATATTATGTTCTAAAAAATGTTGTTTTCAAGGTGTTGAGTGGAGAGCCCTGTGGGTGTAGGACCCGCTACAGTAGGGGATTTTTAGCAAAAAACAGGTAAGGGAAATATGCTATGCTAGGTAGCTCTAAAATAAATTCCAGTATGAAATGTATATTTTTACCAGGTTACTATTCACAGTAGGACTTTATACATTTTATTAAGTATGAATATTATGTATTAAATTACTGTGTGGCTTGAGAATATAAATATAGTAAAGAAACATGTTTTACAGTATTTTACAGTATTTTCAGGATATGTTTTACATAATATACAGCCAGTGGATATGTTTTATAGTAATTATAGAATACCATGATTATATAGTTTTTAGTACCATGATTATACTGTTTTCAGTACCATGACTTACATATTACAGTTCAGTTCAGAAATACAGCTGACACAGTTACAGTTTATTTCAATGTCATAATTAAAACAGTTATTTCACAATCATGGTAAATTAGATAGTTGTATAGAAAAATATATTATATAGTATCAAACCCCATTGGACCATACAATAAGGCACGGTACAATAGCTATAGATATTCAATTCAGAGTGCAACCACCTATTCAGATAATACGTGGTAGTAGGTCGATCGTGCCCAAACGTGGATAGGCTCCCCATTAGATATGGGTTGAGGAGTGGCTAATCTGACTAGGGGAGTATAGTGGTTTACCCTGGTCGGCCAACCATGGAAGATCCTGCCTACGGGCTGCACAACCCTATCATAAGGGGTTATATCATGACACACAGTTATCCACATAGAAGTGTTTAGTTATTATTATGTATATATACAGATTTACAGAGATAGAAAATATACTTATGTACATTAGAAGTACTTTGAATAGTAACCTAAAATATAGATATGTTAAACAACATGGAAATGGTGGTAGTTTCTATTACTTGTAGTGTATTTACAGATCCAGTTATGCACGATTATATAGAAACAGATTTTCATAATATTGCAACTCATTTGCCACACACTAGCAATAGCATATCTCATCTTACTGAGCTTTGGCTCATTCCAGTGTTGAATTATTTTTCAAGTGAGCCAATTGGGCGAGTGGTGCAGGCTCGGAGATAGAGGAGCTGTTAGTTTGTCCTTTTTGAGGGTGAGTGTTTTTGGGGTACAATTTTGTTAGTCCTGGTATTAGTAAGAGTAGTTCTTAAGAGTACAGTGAAATATGTAATATTTGTGGAATATTTAGACACTCTGGTATTATATATATATATATATATATATATATATATATATATATATATAAGGTTGTGTTTAATGTTATTTACTTTTCGCTGTGTTGGAAATTGTTTTAATAGTAGAGAAGATTTTAGAATAAATTTTATAAGGAGGTCATTACAATGTGGTATCAGAGCATTATAAATGTTATAGTATAAAAAATAAAAATAAAAAATAAAAAACTTAATTAAATAGCAGGTCATTACAATGTGGTATTAGAGCCTAGGTTGCTACGTTCTGTAGACTTTAGAGTACAACAAAAGCAATACCAGAGTATAGGAAAGGATTTGAGGTTTGTTTGGTTTTCTGGGTACAGGATTTCCATAGTGGTTTCTGTGTTTTTCTTGGGGTGACGATTTTAGGAAAACCATAGTAAACTATTGTCGAGACGTGTGTCTAGGTGACAGAACTGGATATTGAGTAAGGTCAGGGAAAGTAATTAATTTTGAATTGGTATAGGATAGGTTTGTATAGGAGATAAGGTGCTTAAGTGTGTTTCTTATTTCAGGATGGACCTGGGAAGCAGTGGTACGAATACTGGGGAGGATAGGCCAAGACCTTCCAGCATAGGTGGAAGAGATACAGATGTTGTACTGTGTAGTGTCACTCAGCAGGTGATGGCTGAGATGACAAATAACAAGACCTCGTGGAAAGGAGGACGTGATAGGGGAGATCAGAGGCAGATGACAGGACCTCGTGGGAATCAGGGTGTGTCGAATGTCTCGGTATGTCAGACATGAGGGAGATGCCATTCAGGGGAGTGCTTGGTTGGAAGAGGTGAATGTTACCGTTGTGGGAGACCCCGCCATATGGCACGTGCATACCTAGGACTGTAGGACCAGGTTCCAGCTCCTAGGCCCTATTGGGGAGGATATCAGGCGCATCATGGTGGCCAGCAGAGGAATGTGGCCCTAGTGTGAGTATATGCTTTGATGCCAGGTGATGCTAAGGCTGCTGCGGATGTGGTGACAAGTACATTTACTGTTTTATCATATCCAATTAATGTTCTTTTTGACTCAGGTGCTACTTATTCTTTCATCTTTGCATCTTATATTAAATTATCTGAAAGTGAGACCTAGACAATAGATATAGCACTATCAGTAGCTACATCATTAGGGTCAGTGATCATATGTCAGAAGGTACTTAGGGGCTATCCGATAGAAATTCAGGGGAAAGTGTTACCAGCTGATTTGATTGTATTTGATATGTGTGGGTTTGATGTAATACTGGGTATGGGCTGGTTGGCTACCAATCACACCAACATTGATTGTCGTCGGAAAAAGGTAATTTTCAGACCCCTTGGTACTCAGGAATTCATATTCATTGGTTCATGGGTATGTGCTCCAATGCAACTGGTGTCAGCCATGTAGGCGAGCAGATTACTCCTAGATGGAGGTCAGGGGTTTATAATGTTTTTGAAAGAAGTATCTAAAAATGAATTGAAGATTGACAGCACCTCAGTGGTACGAGAATTTCCAAATGTTTTTCCAGAAGAGTTACTTGGGTTGCCTCCTATGCACGAGGTGGATTTTCCTATAGATTTACCTCCAGGGACTACACCAATTTCTAAGTTTCCTTACCGTATGGCTCCCGTCAAATTGGGAGAATTAAAGGAGTAGTTGCAAGGCTTGCTGGACAAGGCGTTTATATGACCCAGTGTATTGCCGTACGGAATTCTAGCGTTATTCGTAAAGAAGAAAGACGGGTCTATGAGGATGTGTATCGATTACAGAGAAATTGACAAGGTTACTATTAATAATAAATATCCTTTACCCCGTATAGATGGTTTGTTTGATCAGCTCCAGGGTGCACGGGTATATTCCAAGATCGACCTCAAATACGCATACCATCAAGTGAGAGTAAAAGTAGAGGACGTCACAAAGACAGCTTTTAGGACCAGGTATGGTCACTACGAATTCCTCGTTATGCCTTTGGGTATGACGAATGCCCCAGCCGTGTTCATGGACTTGATGAACAAATTTTTTCACCAGTATCTAGATCAGTTTGTGGTAGTTTTCATTGATGATATACTGGTGTACTCGAGAAGTTTTGAGGATCATGAGGTGCATTTGAGGCAGGTACTGTAAACACTTAGAGAGGAAAAGCTTTACGCCAAGTTTAGTAAGTGTGAGTTCTGGCTTGAGAAGGTTGCATTTTTAGGCCACGTGATCTCAGGAGACAATATATCAGTGGATCCTAGCAAGATTGATGCGGTACTAAATTGGGTCAGCCCGAAGAACGTGCAGGAAGTCAAAAGTTTCTTGGGACTGGCAGGTTATTAACGTCGATTTGTGGATGGATTTTTGGCTTTGTTAGGACCACTCAAGCGTTTGACTGGGAAAAATGTCAGATTTACGTGGGATGAAGAATGCGAGCAGAGCTTCCAGGAATTAAAGTAGAGGCTCGTCACTACACCAGTACTGACGATTTCATCAGGAGGTGATGGGTATGTGATTTACAGTGACGCGTCTTTAAAAGGGCTTGGTTATCTACTGATGCAGCATGGTAGGGTGGTTGCGTATGCATCCAGGCAGTTGAAAGAGTATGAAAAGAACTACCCTACTTACTATCTTGAATTAGCTACGGTTGTACACACACTGAAGATTTAGAGGCATTACCTTTATGGTGAGAGGTGTGAGATATTCTCTGATCATAAAAGTCTAAAGTATTTCCTCACACAAAAAGAGTTGAACATGCGGCAGAGGAGATGGTTGGAACTCATTAAGGATTATGACTGCACCATCAGTTATCACCCAGGAAAAGCAAATGTAGTAGCTGATGCTTTAAGCCATAAGTCAGAGAATACAACGCAGTTAGCAGTAGCAATTCAGCACCCAATTCAAATGGACTTGGAAAGACTCAGTGTGGAATTAGTAAAGGATGATCCTCAGGTGCTTATTGCCAGTTTAGTGATACAGCCTACACTGTATGAGAGAATTAAAGCTGCTTAGAGAGATGATCGAGAGTTAGTGAAGGTACTTGCCAGAATACAGGATGGTCAAGGAGAGGAATTCAGTATTCCGATGATGGGGCCCTTAGATTTCACACCAGATTATGTATGCCTGCTGATGTTAGCATTAGAAAAACGATTCTAGAAGAGGTACACAGATCTCTATACATTATTCATCCTAGCAATACGAAAATGTATAGGGATCTACAGGATTATTTCTAAAGGAGTGGTATGAAAAGGGAAATAGCAGAATTTGTACAGCAGTGTTTGATGTGCCACCAGGTTAAGGCTGAGCACTAGAGACCGGCTGGTCAATTGTAGCCACTTTTCATTCCTGAGTGGAAGTGGGACCACGTATCCATGGATTTTGTTACTGGGCTGCCAACAGTGCCGCATGGTTAGAATTCCATTTGAGTGGTGGTTGATAGGTTGACGAAGATAACGCACTTTCTGCCCATTAAAATTAGCTACCCTATGAGTAGATTAGCAGAGATTTACATTCAGGAGATTGTTCAATCCCATGGAGTGCCGGTATCCATAGTCTCGGACCATGATCCACGTTTTACATCGCGGTTCTAGAAGAGCTTGTAGGAGGCACTATGGACTTAGCTAGCATTCAGCACCGCTTTTCATCCTTATATAGACGGCCAAACAGAAAGAACGATTCATATACTTGAAGATATGTTGTGAGCATGTGTACAGGATTTTGGGAATAGCTGGATTCAGTTTTTGACGCTAGTTGAATTTGCTTATAATAACAGTTATCAGACTAGCATCGGCATGGCCCCCTACAAGGCACTATATGGTAGGAGATGTCGATCTCCTCTTTTCTAGGATGAAGTAGGTGAAATGCGAGTTTTGGGTCCAGAGATAATTTAGCAAGTGTGTGATAAAGTCCGACTTATTTGAGATAGGATTAGTGCAGCGTAGAGTCGGCAAAAAAGCTACGCAGATACTCACCATCGGGAATTGGAATTTGAAGTGGGTGATCATGAATTTTTGAAAATAGCACCATTGAAAGGGATCATGAGATTTGGGAAGAAGGGTAAGTTGAGCCCTAGGTTCATTGGCCCCTTTGAGATACTTGAGAGGATTGAGTCAGTGGCTTATCGGCTAGCTCTACGACCATTTTTATTCAGGATTCACGACGTATTTCATGTATCTATGCTAAGGAAATGCGTCTCAGATCCTTATCATATTATTAAATATGCAGAATTTGAACTCAATGATGATTTAGCATAAGAAGAAGCTCCAGTGCGGATCCTAGATAGAAAAGAACAGGTATTGCGCAGCAAAAGGATTCCGTTAGTAAAAGTCCTGTGGAGAAATCACACAATAGAAGAAGCCTCGTGGGAGCTCAAAAATGAGATTAGACTGAAATATCCCCACTTGTTCAATGAATAGAGTAGTGATGTACGATTAAAGTAATAGTAATTTTATTTTGTTTAACATAGTGGAATTGTAATGTAGTGTATAGGATAGGTAGTATTTTGGTTTTGGGGGAATTTTCTTTTATACTTAATCTCCTAGAACTACCCATGTAACCACGGTATTCCTCCGCCATAAGTGAGGGCAGGTAATAAAATAAGTAGACCATTTGCCTCTATGGGATGATAGAAGGTAATACAAATAGTAAATTTCGAGGATGAAATTTTATAAGGAGGGAAGAATGTAACGATCCGAAGAATAATAGTATTTAAATAATAAAGAGGGAGAGAAATGGAAACAGTAATAGATGGAGGTAGTCGACTTTGTCGACGACATTGCATTTTGAATATAATAACCTAGGGGATTTTCTCATGGCCTCGTCGACGAACACAAGGGATTCGTCAACGAGGGTACAAGAGGGTTTCATTGACAAGGGCAAGTTTCGTCGACGAGAAGATACCGAGAGAGGATTTTTGGAAGTCTAAAATTCATCGACGAGGGTGTAGGTTTGTCAATGAACTTTCTACAGGACTCGTCGATGAGGTGACATGGCTCATCGACGAATCCCATAGTATAAATAGTGCTTAAACTCAGTTTTACGCAGAAATTTCAGCGCAAATTCTCTCTTCTCTCTCCTCTATGGTCCTTCTCCCTTCTCTCTTCGATTTCGGCCTCGTTAGTCGTCAGATCGACGATCTAAGGCCACCACAATGCCCCTGGCCAAGTTCTCTTCAAGTCTGCTGAGGCAGATTGTCGGTGGGATCGAGTTGAATTTCTTCCCAAAATCAGGGTAAGGCCTTTTAGTCAATTTTTGGCCTTCTGCCAGTTGTAGGAAATTATGTAGGCAAAGAAATATTGATATTTTGTTTTGAAAAATGTTGTTTTTAGGGTGTTGAGTGAAAAGCCCTGTGGGTGTAGGACCTACTACAGTAGGGGGTTTTTTGCAAAAAACAGGTAAGGGAAATATGCTATGCTAGGTAGCTCTAAAATAAATTCCAGTATGAAATGTATATTTTTACCAGGTTATTATTCACAGTAGGACTTTATATAGTTTATTAAGTATGAATATTATGTATTAAATTACTGTGTGGCTTGAGAATATAAATATAATACAGAAGCATGTTTTACAGTATTTTCAGGGTATGCTTTATAGAATATACAGTCAGTGGATATGTTTTATAGTAATTACCGAATACCATGATTATATAGTTTTCAGTACGATGACTTACAGATTACAGTTCGGTTCAGAAATATAGTTGACACAGCTATAGTTTATTTCAGTGTCATGGTTAATACAGTTATTTCAGAATCATGGTAAATCATATAGTTGTATATAGAAATATATTATACAGTATCAGGCCCTGTTGGACCATACAGCAGAGCACGGTACCGTATCTACAGATATTCAGTTCAGAGCACAACCACCTAATTCAGATAATACGTGGTAGTAGGTCGATCGTGCCCAGACGTAGACAGGCACCCCATCGGATATGGGTTGAGGAGTGGCTAATCTAACTAAGGGAGTATAGTGGTTTATCCTGGTCTACCAACCATGGTTGATCCCACCTATGGGCCACACAACCCTATCATGAGGGGTTAAATCATGACACACGGTTATCCACAGGGAAGTTTTCAGTTATTATTATTATGTATATATACAGATTTACAGAGATAGAGAATATACTTATGTACATTAGAAGTACTTTAAATAGTAACCTAAAATACAAATATGTTAAACAACATGGAAATGGTGGTGGTTGCTTTTACTTGTACAGTATTTACAGATCCAGTTATACACAATTACATAAAAAAAAAAAATTTCATAATATTGTAACTCATTTGCCACACACTAGCAATAACATATCTCGTCTTACTGAGTTTTGGCTCATTCCAATGTTAAATTATTTTTCAGGTGAGCTAGTTGGGCGAGCGGAGCATGCTCGCAGATAGAGGAGCTGTTAGTCTGTCCTTTTTTAGGGTGAGTGTTTTTGGGGTACAATTTTGTTAGCCCTGGTACTAGTAAGAGTAGTTCTTGGGAGTACAGTGAAATATGTAATATTTGTGGAATATTTAGACACTTTGGTATTGTATATATATATATAAGGTTGTGTTTCATGTTATTTATTTTCCGCTGTGTAGGAAATTGTTTTAATAGTAGAGAAGATTTTAGAATAAATTTTGTAAGGAGGTCGTTACAATGTGGTATCAGAGCATTATAAATGTTATAGTATAAAAAATAAAAATAAAAACCCAATTAAATAGCAAGTCATTACATGAAAAGTTCGTGGAGGAAGGTGGAGAAGGAAGCAATGCTGGTGATTAAAGATTATGGGTTCGATATTTTATTGCTTTTGAAATTGTACTTTGGATTTTGAAGCCTTTTTAAACTAATTGTACAACTTATGCAATGAAATTTTATGAATAGTACTTTTTCAACATATCAGAGTTCCATGTGTTTTTTATCTCCCCTCCTCTAAAGTCCTCCAAAGTGTATGTTCCCAGCTTGACTTTTGACGCCACTCAGTATGGCTCCTCCCAATTCGGTTTCAACTTGTTGGGTCCAGGCTCTACAGGGTTGGTTTGCATCTTCCTAAGGACCAGTTCTCCTAGGTGGAATGTCCGTACTTTAACACGAGTGTTGTAGTACCTGACCACTTTTTCTTGGTACGTGGCAATTCTCATATGTGCTTGCTTTTGCCTCTCCTCAAGGAGGTATAATTCTGCCTTTAGTTCTTCACTATTACTCTTTTCATCAAAATGTTGCCTTTGCTAGGAAGGAATCTTGACTTTGGCAGGAATGACTGCCTCTGCTCCGAAAGTGAGCATGAATGGGGTTTCACTTGTTGTTGCTCGTTGGGTTGTGTGGTAAGCCCAAATTATGGATGGGAGCTATTCCACCCATCTACCTTGTGAAGTTTCGAGACACTTCTTTAAACTGTTCAGTATTGTACGGTTCATGTTCTCCACCTGGTCGTTGCTCTAGGGATGTGCAACTGATGTGAATAAAAGTTTTATGGACATGTCAGGGCAAAATTTCTTGAAACGGTTATTGTCTAACTGTCTCCCGTGATCCATGACTATGACCCACAGGATTTCAAACTGGTAAACAACCGAAGCCCACACGAATCAGGTGGTGTTTCTCTTGATTATGTGAGCTAGGGCTTCAACTTCTACCCACTTGGTGAAGTAATCGATGGCCACCAACAAAAAATTCCTTTGTTCAATCACTTGAGGCAGTGGTCCCAAGATATCTAGTCCCCATTGGGCGAAAGGACACGGACTGGTGGGGGGAGAGAAGGCTGGACGACATGTGTGGTATTCTTGCACACTGTTGGCACCTATCGCACCATTTAACTATCGCGATTGCTTCCTTCCTCATTGTGGGCTAGTAGAATCCTTGTCATAAGGTAGTGTGGGCTAAGGCTTTGCTAGCGAGGTGATTTCCGCATACTCCTTTGTGAATTTCCCTTAGCACATATTATCCCTCTTCGGTACTTAGGCACCGTAGGTATGGCAGTGTCAGGGATTGCGTGTACAACTCTTTGTCAATGAGCGTGTACTTTGCCGCCCTCCTCCTTACCTTTATAGATTGCTTCTTGTCTTCTGGTAAGGATTTTTTGTGAAGGTACTGCATCAAAGGGGTTCTCCAATCCTTTTTTTTTTTATCTTCAACTACTATCAGGTCGATACTGACCTCCTCGTAAGAGGATTTTTTTACCCGCTCCAAGTAGACTACACCCTTCCAGTCTGGCTTTGTAGCTGAGGCTAGTCAGGCCAACGCATCAAGCCTTACGTTCTCCGTTTGTGGCATGCACTCTATCCCTAACTGAGCAAACACTTTGATGTGTTCTTGGGCTTTGGCTAAGTATTTCTTCATTTTTTGATCCTTAGCCTCAAACTCTCCCTTCACTTACTCCACCACTAGTAGGAATCGCTCGCTACATGGATTTGTGCTACGCCTAGTTCTCCACCAAGTGTAGCCCTGTTAATAGGGTTTCATACTCAGCATCATTGTTGGTCGTTGTGAACTCCAACTTCAGTGCGTATAATGACTACGCACCGTCTGGTGCTGTGAGGATTAGTCCTGCTCCCCCCTCAACTGCATTAGGCAACCCATCTATAAGTAATGTCCACGCCTCTGAGTTCTCTTTTGTTTAGTAGGATTGTTCTGCCATGAAGTCAGCCAATACCTGAGCTTTGATGGCAGGCTTTGTCTAATATTGTATTTCGAACTCCCCAAACTCAATCGATCACCTCATCATTCTTCCAGCCCTCTCTGGCCGCTACAAGATCTGTTTTAGTGGTAGGTTTGTTAGCACGATTATCTTGTGCGCCTGAAAGTATGGTCTTAGCTGTCGAGCTGAACAGATAAAGGAGAAGGCTACCTTTTCTGGTGTGCTGTAATTCACCTCAGCTCCGTTTAGCACCTTACTGGTCTAGTAGATTGGTTTATGCTTCCTTTCTTCTTCTCTAACCAAGACTGAGCTAACTGCATGTGGATTCGAGGCCATATATAGGTAGAGATCTTCTCTTGCTTTTGCCTTTCTCATTCCCATTTGGCATTTTCTGCTCACAAGCTTCCCTTGACGATCTCCTTTCTTAACAAACCTCGACATATAACCTTCTTTTGTTTTTTTTATCAAGGTCTCAATTTCATTTTTCAGTTGAATACACTCCTCGGTATCTTGCCCGTGATCCCTATGGAATTGACACAACTTTGACATGTTCTATTTATATAAGAGTGTTAGCATAGGTTCAGACCACGAAACATACTCCTTCCTTCTTATGTGCATCAACACATTGGTTCGTAGTGCGTTTAAGGGGGTATAAGTTTGAAACTTACTGGTGTGCCCCATAGCTCGAGAGTTGGCCTGCAATATGCTATTCTCCTATCTTTTCTCATGTCTGGAAGGTTTTCTGATCTCTTTGTTACCCTTCCTTTTCAACTCAATCTAATTTCCTCTTGTATCCATCATCTCTTCCAGGTTGACATATTTCTGTGCTTTGGCCATTAGCTCTCCCATGTCAGTTGGGGGCTTCTTCCCTAATGAGTACAGGAACTTTCTCGATTGAAGGGCCATGGTTAGGGCTGCTAGTGCCACTCCCATGTCCAAGTTACGGATTTCAAGGGTTGCGGTGAGGAAGCGGTGCATGAACTTTTTTAATGTCTCCCGTTCTCCTTGAACCAAGCTCATCAGATGAGCAAAAGTTTTGACAATTCTCCTGCTGCAGATGAATGGTCGGTAAACTATTGCTCCATTTCAGAGAAGGAGCCAATCGATCCAGGTCGTAGGGTTTGTTACCAATCCCTGGCACTACCTTTAAGGGTGGTTGCAAATTCCCGGCACATGATGGCTTCAAGTGCGCCCTACAATTGCATCAAAACTTATTCAATCTTTGCTCATTTACTCCTACATTGTTCGCGTCTTCCACCTTCTTAGTGAGGTTAGTTTTTTCCTCACTCTCCTTCGGGCTCTCTGTTTTCTTAGGTGAGCCGGGGTTGACTTGGTGCTGGCGGGGGATATATTCTTCCTTACTCTTTTACTGCAAGAGTAGGTTGAACGTATCCTCCATCTTCCTCTATGAGGCCTCCATTCTCCTTTGGAAAGCGAGGAATTCCTCCATGGTGACTCCCGAATGATCTCCTAGTGTGGAATGAATGGATCGGGATGATTCTGTGCTAGCGGCAGGGCCAAAGCTTGAGCTGTGGGTTGTTGTCATATTAAAGAATTGGAGGTCAGAAGCAAAATGAGCACCTCTTAGAAGTAGTTCCCATAGACGGCGCCAACTGTTGCGAGATAAAAATGGTTAAGACCTGCGACGTTGTTCTCCGGCTTCTGATGACCTAAAAAGGGTGAAAACAAAGTAGGCTTGGAGGACCTGGGGTGTATTCCGGGGGATCACTATGATGTTTAAGTAAGGGAATGCTTCAAAGAGGTTGAATGCAACAATAAATTGGAGTAAGAATGACTTACCTTGGCCTTTTGCCCAAGTCCCTACTTATAGTGGCTAAAGTTGACTCGAGGGTGTATGGCCATTTATTGGTTAGTTATGGCACGGGAATGAATCGCTCTAGCCTTTAAGGAGCCGATAACAGCTGTCGGTGGTGCGAACGTGGACCGCTCTGACCTGCATGGGGTTGACCCCTCTAGAGCAGCTATCCTTTAGTGATAAAGGCCCTAATTGCTGCTGCACCTTAATACTCCTTTATGGCAGATGGATTGTTTTGACCCTTATACATATATATTTAGGATATATCACTGAGTATGAGCATGACATGATAAAATTAAAAACATAGCTTCACATGATACTTACACTCATACTTCATGGATACGTAGTTTACTTCATGAATGAAATTCTAAATATATTGAATATGAAATACATTTCATTCAGGGGAAGTTAGACTTATTAAGTAACGACATCATGATTTTCAATTATTGTAAAGTATTGAAAATTCTAATATACAATCTTTTGTATTTTCTCATGCTACTTTGGAACTTGTTGTCTATCTTTTTATGCATGATGAATGCAAATTTTTTTCTTATGGTTGCTCTTTGCCTTAGCATTTATATATTTTCTTGATATCTTACTCCTTTTTATTGATGTTAAAAGGGGGAGAATTTTGGGGCAAAAATTGAGCATGACACTGCATACCTAAGCATGAATATTGGCTCAACTATGAAACGAAATATATGAGCATGATAATTATCTTGAATTATGACATGATGTGATATTAAGCTAATCTTGATATATGAGAATAATATTGAAATTGATCATGAATTCTAATATGCTTATTGAAATTGATCTTGATATTGCAAATTTTGTTAAGTTAATGCTTATTGTAAGAGATAGCCATTTTAAGGCTTACTCATTTTTTGCTCATTGTTTGTCATCATCAAAATGGGAGAGATTGTTGGTCTTACAAGACTTAAAATCTTATTTTGATGATAAAAAATTAGAGGAACTTAACATATTTGGTTAAATGATGATATTTCGGGACTCAAGTATGTGAATACAAGGTCAAGTGCTCACAATGATTATTGAAAGTTTATACTCCAAAAAAAGATGATCAAATGAAGCTTAAAGAGTATTAAAGATCGATTCAGAGATGATCTAATAAAACTTGAAGTATATTGAAGCATGAAGTTATAGATGAAACTTAAAGCCAAATTCAAATCGAAGAATGGAAGCTACACATAAAGACTTACTGCTTAGAGTGCTTAAGTTTAAGAAGTCTCTTATAAGTACTTCATTCGATTTCAATATGGATACATGAAACTCTTAGATTAATTACTTGAACCTAGATACCTTTTAAAATACTTAGAAATTTTTTTTAATAAGATCAAAAGTTATTTCAAAAAGGTTAAAATTATTTTTGGAATGAAAAGTACCAAAATAGGATTTTCCAAATTCTGTTCTTTTTTATATATCCGAATTGATGTGTACTTTTCTCTATCAACGGATTTTTATCTTAAAACATTATCAACATAAAAGTTGTAGGAATTTTTCTTAGCTTTCTGTTGATACTAAGAACATTAAAATCGGAGTTGAATAGTGAACGTTATACCCAAAATACTGAAAGCTGGTCGAAGTTGTCAACATCCAAAGCGACTGACATAATCTGTCCAGGCTACTGAACAACAACCCGAGAGGACCCAGGTGACTGACTCATTGTTTCCAATCGACTCCTTACTGTCTTAGAATTCTCTACATTTTTAACTATCCAGGCGACTGACTCTCTATTTCCAGTCGACTGACTCTTCGAGATTTCAAATTTTAAAAATAACGGGAAGTTTCCATTTTTGATTTTTTGAATATTAAACTTTATGAAAACTTAGGAAACACTCCAAGTCACTTAGGGAACACGAAATACACTTTATAAACTCTATAAATACCCCTTAAACCCAAGGATTTCAAAACAATAAGGAATACAAATAGCAATTAAGCTATATTGCAAATACTTCTCAAAAGCTTTCTCTTGCTCAAACTCTTACTAAAGTTTCTACTGAGAATTTGCTGATTTAAAGCCACGGTTATTTGAATTTTAACTAAGATTTTCCAAATCTAAAGAACTCAAGTGATATTATCTTGAGCTTCATTTTTTCTATACTGATTTCTATTAAAGTATATTGTGCTAATCAATTGTACCAATCAACTCTTGTAGGGAATGACATTGTACACCATTTGTTTTTTAGTTTTGTGACAATTCAGGATTGTTGGATCATTAGATTTGCAAGAAGAGGAATTCTTGTGTAATCGAGCGTGGGGTATCGGTTGGAGAGGAGGGCTCTATCTTATTGAAGGACTGTTGTAAAAGGTTTGCTCCGCCTATAAAGGAGTAGTATAGTGGAATCTTTAGGTGTGTTGCCTAAGCTGAGGACATAAGTGAGTATAGTTGAACCTCGTAAAACTCGCGTTTCACTTTCTTCCCTACTCTCTTTAATTTTCCGTTCATATTAACTGCATGGTTGATTGTTTAATTTTCTGCTCATATAAACTATGTGGATTGGATATTAAATAAACTGAAAATTAATTTGACTTTGGGATTACGAAAACAGAAAGGGATATGTACGTTGGTTGATCAAATATTATTACGGAAACGATAAGGGAATATGTTGATTGATTAACAGCCAAGACTCAAAAATCATTGAAAGAAAATCAACAATGATCTTTAATCTTGAAAGTGATTGGTTTGAAATCTGAGTTTTGTAAGAGTGGTTGGAAATATCTATTGTGTTTCATATTGAAAAACCAAGTGTATCTTGTGTATTAATAACAGGGCTTTTGTTAGCTACATACATAAAAGCTGAATCTTGGAAGCATTGCTGAGATTGTGTTATTATTTCTTATTGTGAATCTTATCTTGGTTACCTTGGTTGGATTGGTTTGTTGGATAGTTGCTAAAATATTTCTTGACTAATCCATAAAGCATTCAAAGTAAGCGTACTCATTCATTAAGGTTGACAACTAATTTAATCTTCCGATGTACTTATTATTGTTAATCAATTTTACATGCGTAATTGTTAAAACTAAAGAGGATTGAGAAAAAGTTTATCAAAAAGGATTTAAAGAAAATTTTAAACCACCGATTCACACCCCCCCCCCCCTCCCCAATCTTGGGAGTACACCTTCCTTTTCAAAACTATATAAAAGCTACAAATATAGTTGTATCAGCAAAACACATTTTGATAAACACTGTGCATGCAGCCAATAAAGAACTGTCCAAACTTCTACTCCTGCACATTGCATTACTTTGTTTAGGCTCTCCTTGTGAGTAATGGTACTTATATTATTCGATCAAATCATGTCTAGAAGATAAAAAGTATTAAAAATGAATCATAAAATCTCTAAAGAATGGGCTTAAGAGATTAGAGACATTCATTTTAATTCATAACTAATTTAATTGAGAACACGTCAAATTTAGAGTAGACAAATTCAAATCGAGCCTAGTAGCTAATATTGAAGAATGGTTGAGTGAGAATTATTCTAGCCTCCTAATTTATCCATGACTAGATTGGGTAACATGTACAAAGTATATTCTTTGCCTCTTCCCATAAATTATCCACTAATAGATCTTTCAAAATGAGATCTATCTAGATAGTAATGCTATTTAATTAAGAAGATTAGCTACTAGGTTTGTGTTTTAAGATTTGGAGAACTTGAGTTGAAAGCAGAAATTAAGTTTTTTGACTTTTACCTATGGTATTAATTAAGTGGTAAAATAAATAAACACTTAATAGTTAAAATAGGTACTTTTGCAAACACTAATTTTATTTATAAAGTTAAAGTAGTTAGTTTCCAAGCAGCCTTTAATATTAAAATTCTACTTCCACCTATTTTTGATGAGTTTTTTTTAATATTTATTTTATTTTTAGAAATAAACACATTTTAAAAAAATAATAATAATCTATTATATGTGAACTAAAAATTTAAATGACATAACAATATTTATCGTTACTTTAAGAGATTTTAAATTTAAATTTATGTAAATTTAAATAAAATATAATATAAAATTAATTTAAATATATTAAATTTAACCCTCAAAATTCATCTTTGTAGCCATACATTATTTCAGGTATGAAACCATTGAATTTACTATCCCGAAGAACTGCCAAAATTCCCCTGAGCTCTGCCATATCTTCGGCAGTGTTTTCTGTGTCCATTGATTTTGTGTATTTCGCATCGATCCCTATGCATCAGGTTCATGTTTATGATACACACGCACTTATAGCACGCGCCTTGCACGAGAATGGATAAACCATTTCAGAGTTCATATTTACGAGTTTTTCACAAATATATATATTTTTTTTTACATAAAATTATACAAATAAATGACAGTTTTTTGTCACTTGATCTATTAAAATAAAGAAAAATAAGAGTAGAATGAAATAATGGAATGGAAGAAAAGTATAATGAAATAAAGAAATTATAACAAATATATATATATATATATATATATATATAGACTAATTCAATTTTATTTCACTCTTATATGTTAAATAATTTTTGTACGTAATTAAAAAGTAAGATGTCATTTTTTTTTCTTAATATTCTAAAAGGTAAATTATTTCAAAATTTTTTTGTTATTGTATTCATTTTTATATAATATTTTAAAATTAAAAAATTAACTTACTTTTTTAAAATTATTTGAAAAATAAATAAAAAGTGGAAAATATTTTGGAAAGGCGAATGGGTACATTTTCGTATTTTTTTCCCATTCTCTCTATATTTGTGTTTTTTGTTTTTTTTAAATATTTCTATAAAAAAAAAAAAAAAACTCTAGTTTTTTCACCTGATCTATTATTTACAAAATTGTATTAAAATAAAAGTTTTAAAAAGATAAAGCAAATTTTTGAAATGTAACTGATGTAATTTAAAATGACATTGTGAAAAATAGATTTCAAATTTTTAAGAAAACCAATATATCTTAAATTAAAATATAAAATTTATTTTATATAATAAATATTCTTAACTATATTTATTACATTAATTTTTAGTACTAATCCATATTATGCTTAAAAACTATTTTGGACATCCTCTATTCTTACAAATTTATTAATTTTATATCTATTTTTAAAAATAAAATAAAAATAAATGTAATCTTATCCAACAAAAAGACTTACATAATATACACAAAAAAAAAAAGTATGTATGTGTACAATAAACAAATGTGAGATAGAAGGTAATCATAAAATAATAAACTACATAAAAAAATATAATCTTATATATATATATATATATATATATATATATAAATGAATGACATTTGGTCACATATTTATAACATTTGTCAAGGCCAAATTTTGTTTGAGATGCCGACAAAGGGAAGGAGATTTGAAGAAAAGGGAGTAAAGCAGGTAAAAACTTATAAAACAGAGTCATCACTTTTTTTTTTATTTTAAAGGTACAGGAAAAATAAAGAAAAATCTTGAAGAATTCAACGAAAACCAGAGTTTAAGTTCAGGAATACATTTGAGCATGAGAAAAGTAATTAGCTAACCATCTCATATCGTCACTTGTTCTTAGAATGGTTACCACAATTGAGTATATGTGTCTTCAAAAGAATAAAAAAATTATAAAGAGAGAGAGAGAGAGAGAGAGAGAGAGAGAGAGAGAGAGAGAGAGAGAGAGAGAGAGAGTGAGAGAGAGAGAGAGAGAATACCCCTTTTGGTCCTCTTGTATCATTGTCCGAATGTTCCAACATGACTTTGAAGAGTCTAGAATGTAGCTTTCAAAAAGGGTTGACCTTAGAACCTAATTTTGGAAAAAAAATGATTATAATGATGATGATGGTGAAAATAGTCGTTTTGGGCTTGTATCATTGACTTGAAAATCAAAGTTTAAAGAAAAAAGACATTAAGATTGTATTAATGGTCTTTAAATAAAATGAGTAAAAACAGACGATTTGGCGCATGAAAGTTTGAGTTGAATGTATGATGACATGTGTGAGTTTTCTTTTTTCCTTTTTTTTTAGAAAAAAATAATGTTTCATCATTGGCCTTTTAAAATCATGAAAACCATTGAAAAAACATTTTTTGGTATTTTTGAAAATATTTTTTTTTTCTAATAAAGATTCAAACAAGCAACCATGATTGTTCAATCTAACCTTATTGGACAGGACCATAATCCTTCTCAAATTATACTACTTTTGAAGGTTAAAATCCTTGTCATGCATAGGAATTAGGGGAAGAAGATCCTATATAGCAAAGTGTTCCCCTTATCTCATCATAAGTCAAAGTTAGATTTGAGAAACCAAGAGAGAAAATTCATATTTTTGAGATTTTTTTATATTTTTTTTTACAATTTTTCAATTTTTTCTAAGGATTTTTTTGATAATGATAACACATTTATGCACACACTAAAAGACACCCTAATATTCACATACAAATAAGCACATTAATACGGGTATACTTACACACCATATGCGTGCAAATTTTCAAATATAAATACACCCACACATACGGACACTCATACATATACACATACGCACACATACATACACACACACACATATACATATAAATATGCACACACACATATACACATCCACATACTTACATACATACATATATATTTACACATATAAATAAACATACTAAAGATATATAAATACATACATATACTCTATACACATACTTACATACTTAGATACATGTATACTAGAAATATATATATATATATATACACACACACACACACACACAATCGAGGAAGATGACTAGAGTGGGGCACTCCCATATATATAAATATAATTTGAAAATCAATGAAATTGTGTTGTCCTAGTAATGCGCCAAGCGCGTGCATCCATGTGTCTTGCTATTTTTGTAAATTTTTGTTTACTAAAATTAAAGCGGTGTGTTTTGAGCGCCATGCGCCAACCTTTTTTTTTTATATAAATATTTCAGTTGTCTTAATTTTCTATTTTTCAAATAAAAATATTATTATAATATAATATTAAATTTTTTGAAGAAAAAGTTATTTTTTAAAATAAATAAAAAAGGTATCTAAGGTCCATCAAAACATCGCAAAAAATTTCAAAAGTATTCAAAATTGCCAAAAAAATTTAGAAAAGTTAATATTTTGCCTATATTTTTGTATCCAAGGTTAAAAACAACTGTCAGACCACTTGTTATCATCCTCGTCAAATATTCCCTTGGTAAATAGGAGTTGAGTGTACATTCACAACTTGAAGGAGACAAAAGTGAGGGCCATATCTAATGTACTGGAATGTAAGGCCCAATTCATCACCAACAGCACCATCAAAAAGGGGAAGACTGAGGGTTGGCTACGGAGCAATCCGAAGGCTGACTTTAAAGCTCATTTGAAGATAAGGATCTTTTAATTGAGGCTAAAGATCCTACCACTAGCTATTTATAATTTGGTGCTCCTACCTTCGATAGTCCACCTATATTGGTAGAAACTTTCATGACTATCAGTTTCTACCAAACTAATGGGAGCAGAGTCTTTAAATATTGCAGTTGCTATATATATGTGTTGCTAGTAAGCCATGCCTTGTCCCAGTTGAATATCTTCGATCCATATCTCAACATCACCAAAGGAAAAGAAGGTTGTGCTCAACCAAGTGGTGCGACTTCAGACTAAAGAAGAATTGCTGCAAGGATCGACCAAGTCTTCGACCAAGTAACTCTCAAAGGGCGACCACGTCGAGGTACTGAAGCACACTAAAGCTAGAACTACCAAGAGTATCGACGAAAGTGTTCGACCAGAGAGACGATGAGGGGCAACTATGTCGAGTTCTTGAGATTTTCTGAAGTTCGAGATACTACAAGTTTCGACCATCAACTCGACTAGCAAAACCCTATGGAGCGACTTAGTCGAAAGTGCTGAAGATTCAAATTCCTGATTTTCCACGAGTCTTGATCGACCTGGGTGCGATCAAGGGAAGCAAGGGAGCGACTTGGTCAACAGTGATGATCTTTTGCACGAGATTTGCTGCAAACTTTCCTAAACTGGAAATCAAACCTTGTAAACCCTAGAACCTATAAATATTCGCTACAAACATAAGCTCTGGGTTCCTCTTTGGCTAATTATGGGTTATTGACGAACCTAGAACATCATTGAGAACCACCGTAGTTTAGATTTACATGCTTTTGTATTTACATTCCTGCTCTGGTTTTCTTTGTGTATGAGTGATTGTTAGTGACAGACAATTTGTTCTGCAATAAAGAAGTCATCTTTACATGCTTTCAATTTACATGCTTTCAATTTATTGCTTTTGATTTACTGCTTTGATTATAATGAAGGATAGCATATAAGGATAAGCACTACTACAGTTTCAGCAAGGTAGAAGTAGTTGGCTATAGATCCGTGGAGGTGTTCGTGTGATCATTAAGATAGGGTATACTCCAGACCTCGATCGTGCTTCGAATGGTTGGTGCATCCTTGCTACCCTGCACCCTCAAATGACCCTTTCTCGCTTTGGCCTGAGAATTTTGGGTTAGTACTCTTATGTATATCTTGTTCAACGTAGTTAGAGGCTCGACATCCAGTGTATCTGGTTCAATGTAGTCAGAGGCACGACGTCCAACGTCTGATTCATATCTAAGCATCGCTTTGTAGGAGTAGGGTAATTTAGATTTTACCTACTTTCTAGTAGATGTTAGAAAAACCCTCACTGAAAAATACCATCATTTTTCTTTTCTTTTACGCGAGGCATTAATAAACTAATTGAGAAAAGGTTTAACTACATGGTTTAGTTCCTGTGGATCAACAGCTGACTTCGCTACTTTCTAATGAACTTGGGATTATTAGGTAGTATAAATATTATTTTTGTTAGTTAAGGACCCAAGCCTTGGCAAACCTCTCAACGAACACAGTTAAACCTACAATGGAGTCACCCATGAACAAGTTGAGCTTCTTTCATATTCAAGCTCATCTCATTTATCAAATCAAATAAACCTTAAAATTGAAATTGTAAATCACTACTCATTCATATCATTAACAAGCTTTTATTGAGCTAAGGACCTAGATTGCTTGTGAGTGATTTGATTCATTTGTAGTGCTACTCATATGTAGTGTGCGGAAATTATTATAAACTTGAGTCCATCCCTCTGGCAGTTTTAGGTTTAATTTGCAAATGTCGGTCTAGGTATTAGGGTTTTATCAACTACTCTAAGTTGTACCTCTATGTTAATTCAATTTAATGGATAGTCAATTAGTAGCTTACAACTTTTTTTTTTTTAAAAAAAAAAAAAAAAAAAAACCCCCCTTGCCATGTGTGTTACTCAAGGGCCCTCATTTATCTTAATTCACGCCTCATTGAAAAAACTTTTAAGATTTAAGAAAATGAATATCTCTAAATATAACATTGATATCCAAAGTTCTGAATATTTCAATTAAAGAAAATGAGCATTTATAGACTTGGATAGAGATAAATTATAACACTATATATGTATAGGTAATCTCCAAACTAGCTTGTGAGAATAGATCTTTTAGCTTTCAATAAGATTCTTCCTTCATCCATTTATGTATTTTTTTTTTTCTAAAGACTACAATCATACTTTCTTTGCCTTTGAAAACACAAATTTCAAATCTTGATTTTAAATTTGTGTAGATTGAAAAAAAAATAATATAAATGTATATTAAATTTCATTCAAATTCATGTACTATTTTTATGTTTTAAAGCATGAATTTTGACATTTAAATTTAAACTTCTATAGATTTAAAAGAAATTTAATATAATTTTATCCTACATTTTTATCTACTCAAATTCCATAATCTTTACTCCCAATGAAAAGGATGATAGAATATAAACAGACACTGCACATTAAGAACAAAAATCCAATTTCAAATTTGATCCAATAGAGGGCTTACAAGTGGGCATATTTCTTTACTGTGGCTTCTCGCATCTCCTTAAGCTGCTGGTGCTCTCTTGGATATGCACTCGTTTCTAAGAGGTACTGTCCCTCGCCCACAAAATAAAAAATATATATTCTTTTATTAGCATACATCAAAAAGTTCCACCGTAAAGCCAAAGCTATACAAACCATATATTCACAAAAGTTTGATCTTAATTATTAGTTTTCCTACATTTATAGTGCACTTGTTTGTCACCATTGTCACCCTATTTGATTAGAGTTGTAACCATTCCTCCACAAACTTCTATAATAAAATCTTTATCTCTTTGCATTTGGCTTGCATGTGATTCTAGTGCGGGGTGACTTACAGTTCTTGAATTTATTATTGCGCACATATACTAATAATAATAATAGCATAAAGTCTAGTCTTGATAGGTGGTTTGAGCTTTTTAGGTCAGATAATTAGTATCTCTTTTTGTTGATGATCAAAGGGGAATAAGTTATTTGGTGTTATGTATGTGGGTGAGAATAGTATGTTGGTAGTGGTGTAGTGGTATCAAAATTTTAAGTAAGTTTTGCCCTTTTGGTATATTAAGAACAAATCTGAAATGTGTTGCTAAAGTTATTATAAATGGAAACTCAGATTTGTTGCTTGAACTGTTTCTCTTAAGTTCATTTTGTTTGTTGTTTTATCTTAAATGAATTTTCTGATAATATATTGTGTGTTATAGTTCCAATAGATGTGAAATATCTAGTTCAATGATTTAATTATGTCTTATATGCATATGATAAGGGAGAGTAAAATTTCATCTTATTCAACAATATGCATAAATTAAGGGAGAACTTGAAATTATATCTTATGAGAAAACCAATGGTTTGTCATCATAAAAAAAAGGGAGAATGTTAGCTTTGACGGCTACATAATCCTAATTGTCATATTTTGATGATAACAACCTATTAGTGGTTCTAAAGTTAACTAATCTTTGCATATAAAAGCCATGACAGGTACAAGTTCAAATGCAAAGATCAAGTGAACTCTCAATAGGTTCGACATCATAAAAAAAGGGGGAGATTGTTAGCCTTAGTGGCTATATAATCATAATTGATATATTTTGATGATATCAACCCATTTAATAGTTCCAAGATAACATATCTTTGCATATTAAGTTAGTACAGGTACACGTGACAAAGATATGAAGGTACATGATTAAATGCAAAGATGGAGTGGAGATTCAAGTAGGAAAGATCAAAGTAGACACTCAATCGGAAGAACTCAAGCACATCCAATAAAGCAAATGTAAAGTCATAAAGTAATAAGGAGTGTTTGAGGTGGGAACTGTTGTAACTCTTGCAGTATTGTTTCATGCAAGTTCATTGAGTAAGAGTTAAGTAAATGCATTGCTTATCATAAGTCACTACAAAAAAGAAAAAGAAGAAAAAAACCAGTTTTCCTGCTCAAACCATTGCGGGAAACCACTTTTCGTGTGGAAACTATCCCCAAAAAATATTAGTGAAGTTTCTTAGGGTATCAATGACGATTTCAAGGCATCACTAAAAGGCACTTATTAGTGACGGTTATTTAACCATCACTAATAGTATTATATTAGTAACGGTTCTATAAGTTGTTACAAATAATGCATGTTGACTGAGAAAAAATCAACAATATTAGTAATGGTTCTTAGAAACCGTCACTAATAATGCATTATTAGTAACAGTTCTTCTAAACTGTTACTAATAGTCATGTATTAGTAACGGTTTATAAAACTGTCACTAATAATACTTTCGTTGACTAGGAAAAAAGTCAACAATATTAGTGACAGTATATGAAAACTGTCACTAATAGTCTACTATTAGTGATGGTCTATGAAAATTGTCAATAATAGTATTGTATTAGTAACGGCTTATGGAACCGTCACAAATAATACACTTGTTGACCGGGAAAAGTCAACTATATTAGTGACGATTTATGAGAACCGTTACTAATAGCTTATTATTAGCGATTAATTTGCTAAACCATCACTAATAGTATTTTTTTTAAAAAAAATACAAAAATAATTTATTTTACTATATTAGTGATGGTTTAGAAGAATCGTCGCTAATAGTATGTTATTAGTAACGGTTTATGAAAATTGTCACCAATAGTTTTGTATTAATAACTGTTTATGAAACCGTCACTAATAATGCATTTTGTTGACCGAAAAAAAGTTAACAATATTAGTAACAGTTTATAAGAACCGTTATTAATAGCCTATTATTAGCGACAGTTTTTCTGAACCTTCACTAATCATCTATTATTAGTGATGATTTTTTAAACCTTCGCTAATAGCGATGTATTAGTTTTGTATCTACGGTGAAGTTCTGCAATGTTATGGCTAACCTAGCCAGTGTGCTTGATACCACAAATGAGAATTTGGATGAGCTGAAGATAAAATACAACGAGAAGAGCATGTTGATGGGGAAAAAGGTCAAGAAGTTACCAAGTACAGAGGACTCTTCTCTATTATTAGTGATGGTTTATGAAAACCATCACTAATAGTCTTGTATTAGTAACGGTTTATGGAACCATCACCAATGATTAAAACAAGTAGATTAGCTTATTAACCTAAAGGTTAGGCCTTCCCATAGAGACAGAGATGGCCAAGGAATCACCTCGCCATCCTAGACAAGCATGCCAGCCCCATTAGTGTTCTAGGTTACCTAAGTGACCAAGATGCACAACAAAACCAATGCAACCCAAAATTGTGTACATTTTGAATAAGCAATTGTTGGAATTGGTGTGATCCCAAGAGGAGGGGTGAATTGGGTTTTAAAAATATTTTGGCTAAATTAAACATTGACCGATTCATCACAAATCATAGCTCATTCAATATAATAACGTGTATGAAAAATGATGAAACTATACGTTCAAACATATATGTGCGGCATATCTCATTTAACTCAAATGTGTGCATGCAAATAATTATAACTATAAATCAAAGCATAGACATGCGGAAATTGAAGTATGGAAATTTAAATGAGTGAGAGAGAGAGAGAGAGAGAGAGAGAGAGAGAGAGAGAGAGAGAGAGAGAGAGAGAGTGACATAAGATTTGTTATCGAAGTTTGGCCAAACCAGCCTACGTCCCCGCCTTGGGCATACCCCCCAAGGATTACACTATGCCTACTAATACTTATAAAACTGTCACTATTACTATTAATGACGAATTTTTGATTATTAGTGACGATTTTGATCCTTCACTAATAACCTTATTTTTTGTAGTGAGTTTAGGATTATTTGGATAAACTCTTTAATCTTTGAAACCATGTATGTTGAGTTTATGACTTTGTGAAATCCTATAAACTCATATATCCTAATATGCATGTGTATTTGCTCAACTCTTGCTCAGAAATCATGTATGAAACAAAACCATAAGAATTACGAAATGTTCCTACATCACACAACCCATATTATATATAATTCAATATAAAGCTTCCTTTGGTTGTGCTTGAGTCCTTTTGAGTGAGTGTCTTTTTGATCTTTCCTACTCGACATCAACTCATTCTAATTTTTGCCTTTGATCCAGTACTTCATGTAACTACCACTTGAACCTATACTAAACATGATCTGTAAAGATGGAAAACACTATAGGAACAATATATGGGTTAATATTATCAAAACATATAAACCATGATAGTGTAGCCACCAAGGCTAACATTTTCCCCCTTTTTGATGATGTCTAACCTATTAAAAATCTACTTAAACTTTGCATTTGTATTTATGATTACCATAACTTAACATACAAAGATAAGCGTACCAAGAACCACTAATGAGTTGTTATCATCAAAACAAGACAGTTAAGCTCATGTAGCCACCAAGACTAACACTCTTCCCCTTTTTTATGATGACAAACCATTGGTTGTCTCTATAGGGTGTATTTTAAAGCTCCCCCTCAAATTATGCATATTGTTAAATAAACTAAAGTTTGCTTGCCCTTACTATATGCATATGAAATATAATAAAGACATTCATAACTATTGGACCTAAATTTATGCAAACCATAGAAAGTTCATTTAAAAGATAAAATAAATAAGCAAAATGAACTTTCATACTACCATATGCATTCTACCCCACATACATTTTTCACTTCTCCCCCATACATAATACCAAACATCTTCTTCCTAACATATAAGACACTGAATATCTTCTCCTCCTTTGATCATCATCAAAAAGAGAGGTACTATTCATTTAAAAAATAATAATTTCTTCCCCTTAATATTTGATTCCATAGTGGTGAGGTGAGTATGTGCAAAAATCAATTTCATGTATGGGAGGTTGTACTATGCTTTAAAAAATCTTACTATGTATCTAATCAAAAGCATATATCATCAAAACAAATTTTGTCACAAAAAAAAAAATTATTCCCAAGGAATAAGCTTTGAGTACATGCTATTTCATCCCATAAATAATTGAAAATACTTTTAAAGAGAAATAAACCAATCAATATGGACATACACAATTAAAACATCAAATTGGTTTTATGATTTGAATTCATCAATATTGGCATAATCTTCAAAAATTCTCAGCATAGAAATCAGATGGTTATTATGCAAAACTGAGATTTTTACACTTTGAGCTCTATCCACAAAAATAAATGTTTCTAATTCAGCACAATATAAATTCTCTTAATCTACACTTATTCCATTTCACCTAGGTTTGGTTAAATCTACCTAACTCCTATTTCCTAATCCTAGGTTCTAAATAAGCAAAAAGAAAATCATGTATTTCCTTTTGGTACCCACTCTTCCTTGGGTGCCAAGGGGTTTTTCTTTTTTACTACCCATTTCAACTTCCTTTCTTTGCCTCTATCTCTTCTAAAAGGGCAAAAATATCTTATGTGATCTTTTCTTTCACAATATAAACAAATTTTGTTTTCGTGTGAGGGTCTTTACTTATTTGCATTATTTTTGCTTGTTAAGGCATGACCATGTGGTTTTAAATTCTTTTTGCAAAAACCATTTTTCTTAACTCCCAAAATTTATTTGTAGTTTTTTTTTTCCTTTAATAGTTTTGCCATGATCTTTCTTTTTCTTTTTCAAGAGAGTGTTTTCTCTCAAGATATTTCCAATTTGATTTTTCAAATTTTCTACTTGCTCTTGAAAAATTTTAAGGTTTTTTTAGCTTTTTCATTAAGATCATCATTTTTCTTTTTAAGGGAAATATTTTCCTTTTTTCAAGCTGGAACAAAGTCAAGGTTCTTTGCCTTTGCATTTTAACAATTTATTTTTGAAGCTTTTTATTTTTATTTCTAAAGTTTTATGCTTTTCATTTCCCTTTTTAAGGGTTCATTTTCTTCTTTCAAAGAAAATTCCCTTTGTTTTGACAAAACAAGCTCTTTTCCAACATTTTTGTTCTTCCTTTTTATTTAAAGTAATTCATCAAACAATTTTGTACATTTATTTACTACTTCATCATATGAAGGAGTATAATTCTTCTCATCTGAACTTACTTCATCTTCTTATTCGTTAGCCATGGAGCATGGATGTGTTTTTTTCTCATTTTCATCATCAGTGGCTAAACCATCGATTTCATTCCAAGTAGCACCATTCATGGCATTATGATTTCCATTTAAAAAATTTCCTTCATTTTGATTTAGGGGGCAATTTACCATATCATGCCTAAAGTTATTACAATCACAACATCCAATGCATGACTCTTCTTTTTCTTTTTGTTGCATTCTTTTACTTAAAAATTTCTTAAGTTCTCTTGTGATTAGCACAATATCATTATCCTCATTTATTTCTTGGTGATTAGAACAAGGTGTATCTAAGACAAGACCATTTTATATCTTTGGTTTTTCTAGATTTCTTGCTTCTTCAATCGTCATAGATGACTCTAGGTAAGGATTGGAGAATTTTTTGAATATAATATTCTAATGAATAAATTCTACCAAGTGCTTTCAAGTTGTTAATGAGGTGTGTGAACTGAGTGAGCATGGAAGAAATTTCTTCACCATCATTTAATTTAAACATCTCAAATTCTCTAACTAGCATGCATATTTTTGTTTGTTCATTTTGAGATGGGTTTCCATAGATGTTTTCAAGTATATCCCATATATTTTTTTTTTTTTGTGGTTTTACATTCACAAATAAGACTACGTACAACATCATTTAAACCACTATAAATAATATGCATTGCTTTAAAATTGAGTTCAACTAACCTTTTTTTGCTTGGTGATTGTTCCAATAAAGCCTTGGGAATATCCACATTCCTGTCATTTTTCTTTGTGATTGAGAAGTCTCCTTTGGAGAATATCTCCCACAAATCTAAGTTGTAAGCTTGAATGAAGACGACCATTTTATTTTTCCACGAGAGGTAGTTGGTGCCTTTGAACAACGGTGGTTGATAAATGGATCGTCCCTGTGAAGAGGTGCTCACCGAATACTCCATTGATCTTTTATGCTTTGGATTTTACTCTAATAAACTCAAGTGCCTTGCTCTGATGCCACTTTTTAAGTGTCCTAGCTCGAGAGTATATAGAGTCAGAGGGGGTGAATGAACTCTTTTCGCGTTTTTTGATTCTCTACAAAATAAAACTCTTGGCAATATTGCAAGCAATTATATCACAATATATATAATGTAAATCAAGCACAAGACAAATAAAATAAAAAGAAGGGTAGAGAAAGATCAATAGCGGGATTTTTACGTGGTTTGGTACCAAGCTTACGTCCACGCCTTAGCACAAAGGCGAGGATTCCATAATCCACTAAGGATACTCCTTCACTGGCGGAGAAGCCTTACAACTCAGGAACAAATCCCTACAATCAGGAACAAATCCCTACCACGCTCACCAAGAGCCTTCATAAATGAGCAAATATGAAATACAAAGCAAACCTCACACAATTCTCTCAAGGTTTGAATCACACAAGTTTAGAGAGTAAGATAGATTGAGCACTTGTGAATGAATAACAAAGACGCAAAGTGCCTAGGTTTTGTATAAAATGATATTTTTTACTATGAACTTGTATAAATCACCAAAGCCATATTAAACAAGTCTAAGGACTTGTATTTATAACCAAAAACCCTTGCTAGTCGTTATTAGACCATTGGGAGCAAATCCTGAAAAAAAAAAAAAAACTAGCCATTTTCTAGTGCCATTGGTGCGCTGTTCGAGATGCAAATCGTTGGCTATTGACCCCCACTCGTCGACTAGTGGCCCCCATTCATCAGCTAGTAGCACTCTGCTGACAATCATTAACATTTTGCCTAGAATCGTTAACAAGTTGCACCCAATTGTCAATGAGTGCCCTGAATTAGAAAAAGTCATCAACACGAAAGTTGTTCTATTTTATCTTAACTTTTCATAGACACCAAGATCATCATTTTTGGACTTTTCTAGCAAAGTTATGCCCCAAATACTGAAGGATGTTCAGGAAATTTGATAGGTGCATAACTGAGGTTTTAAACCCAACTAGAATCAAGTTTGTAAAAGATTACAACACTAATATAATTTAAAAATTTGTCCTTATGAAATTTATTTTGAATTTAAGATATCTTATTTAAGAAAACACATTTGAAAGCTCATTTTGATATCTTATATGCTAGTATGTTCTTTATAAAAATATACTTGACTTTCTTGAGGCTTTAGGACATTAAACATGTTTTTTCAAAGCCAGGACCAAGTATGAAAAAGTTTATAAAACCAAGATATTGAAAACTTGTCTCTTTGAAAAACATATTTTGAGTTTAGCATTCTTTTGACGAACTCTTTAATTTAACTTTGAAAACTGTGTATGTTGAGTTTGTGACTCTGTGAAATCCTATAAACTCATGTGGGTATGCATGTGCATTTGCTCAACTCTTGCTCAGGAATTATATATGAAACAAAACCGCAAGAGTTACAAAATGTTCCTACCTCACACAACCCATATTACATATAATTCAACATAAAGCTTCCTTTGGTTGTGCTCGAGTCCTTTCTGAGTGAGTGTCCTTTTGATCTTTCCTACTTGACGTCAACTTGGTCAGATCTTTGCCTTTGATCAAGTACTTCATGTAACTACCAGTTGAACCTATACAAAACATGATCTGTAAAGATGGAAAACACTAGGAAAAACATATAGGTTAATATCATCAAAACATATAAACCATGATAGTATAGCCACCAAGGCTAACATTCTCCCTCTTTTTGATGATGTCTAACATATTAAGAATCTACTTAATCTTTGCATTTGTATTTATAATTACCATAACTTAACATGCAAAGATAAGCTTGCCTATAACCACTAATGAGTTGCTATCATCAAAACAAGACAATTAAACTCATGTAGCCATCAAGGCTAATACACATGATGCCTAAAAAATTGCATCCATCTTTTTTAGAGAAATTGTGAAATTGCATGGTCTTCCCCAAACCATCTTTTTAATCAGGATGTAAAATTTCTAAGTTACTTTTGGAAAACTTTGTGGGCAATGTTAGGTACTAAACTTCAGTTTTCTAGTGCTTATCATCCCCAAATCGATGGCAAAACTGAGGTGATTAGTAGGAGCTTAGGTGACTTATTGAGATGCCTAATGGGTGAGAACATAGGTTCATATGATTTGTGTCTACCAATGGCTGAATTTGCACTCAATAGCTTAGTGAATAGAACCACATGCCTTAGCCCATTTCAGATTGTCACTGGTTACCAACCAAGGAAGCCTATAGATCTTATCCCATTACCTCCACAGGTTAGAGTGAGTGAACAAGTCGATGCTTTTGCTAAGTACTGACATGACCTACATTCTGAAATAAGAATGAAAATTAACTTGACCAATGAACATTATAAATTTAGTGCTTACATACATTGCCGGTTACAAGAATTTTCACATGGTGATATGGTTATGGTCCGTGTTCGTCTTGAGCAGATTCGTGAAGGAAAGGTAAGAAAGTTGCATGGTAAAAAGATGAGTCCTTTCAAAATTTTAAATAAAATTAGTTCTAATACTTACATGCTTGATTTTCCTATTGATTTTGGCATTAACAATGTTTTTAATGTTGAGGATCTAACCCCATTTCTTGAAACATTTTCTTTTGTAGAACCTTCAAATACTCACCTTGTAGGTGATCCCACTCCTTTCCCCACTCATAATGAACCTGAAAACACAAAATTGCCTTTATCCCCACCTTTACCCATACCCAAGAACTACGATGAAATTGAAAAGACATTGGATGACAAGACAACATTCACATGAGCAGGATCATACCAAAAGTTCTTGGCCAAGTGGAGAGGCAAGCCATTTTCCAAGAAGATCTCCATACTTAAAGTGGACCTCTTTCGTCTCAACCCGAAGTTGGACCTCTTTCATCTCAACCTAGAGTTTTACTCCCAATACATCACTTCTCATTCTTCAGAGAAGAATTCTTTTGGGCATAAGAGAGATGATGGGGATCAATCGACCTTGACTATTTCCTTTGCTGACATGGTGACACGTGGACGACCTCCAGATGTACACTTTGGTTTGTAACTTTTTTGTAGGTACACAAAGATTATGTGAAGGCTTTCGGTACAAGAAGACCTGGGTTGATATACAGTTGCAAGTCCGAGTTCAAGACCCATGTGGGTCCCACACGAATTTAGGTCCCCTTTTTTGGCTTATTTATTATATTTGTAATATTGAAAGACAACCTAGCTTGCATCTGATAGTATATATTATGTCAGAAAGTTGTGTTAGCATTTATTATGTTTGTCCCCCCCCCCCCCATGCTTTGTTCTCATGCTTTGTACCCCCCTTCCATGCTTTGTCCCCCCCTTCTATGCTTTGTTCCTATGCTTTGTCTCCCCCCCCCCCCCCCCAATTGCTTTGTTCCTATGCCTTGTCACCCCAAGGTAAGTCTATAAATAGTCTTCTCATTATAAACACAAAGATGAAGAAGTTTGAATATATTGAAGTTTTCCATTATTGAGCTAGTGAAGTTTGTTCCTCTCATTGTGAGTGAGTAGTGTGAGGCTACAATGTTCTCTTTGGAGATCAAGTCGAAAAAGACCACTAAACTATCCAATGAATCCATCATCCCCTCCTCCATCTACCACTCTCCGACCTCCATCAACACCACACGATCACCACCAACATACACCCACACGGTCACCTCCCCGGCACTCCATAACTGTGTTCGTCTTGGTGTTCAAAGCTTGCAAGAAGAACTTACGATGTGATCTAATCTTGTGTTGGATAATCTCAAGTCATCCCAAAGATTTTCCTTTGGTAAGGTTGTAATCTTTTTAAGCCATATTTGATTATAAACCTTTGATTTATATTATATAAACCCTTCGCTTGAAAACCTAAAATTTCATATTTAATAAACTCTTTGAATTCATAGATTGCAATATTGATACCTGCTAGTTTAAAATTAATTTTGGGAATATTGCTATGCTAACAATAGGGCTTACATTCTTGACTTTTTGAGTAACATATTTGCTGCATATAACTTGATTCCTTTGTGAAGGACCAATTAAGACTTAATTTATGGACAAGTCATATACCTTTTTTTTTTTTAATCCTCGAACATGTGAAATATTGCATAATTTATGGTGTTTATGTTGGTTAATTAAAATTTTAAATCAAAGTGTTATCAGTGTATGTACTTGTGTGAGGGTTGAACCATAGGACTAGGTCGACCAATCCGATCCTACACCAGATTTAATATTTTGTATAAGAAAGCACAAATATGCAAAAGAGTCTCTTCACCCTACCTCTAGACTCGATTTTAGGGCCAACAATCTCATTTTTCTCAACTTTAGAATATCTTTCCCTTTTAGGGCCGCCTAGTGCATTACTATGACATAGAAGACTAGCTTTTGCTTTTTTTGTTTTTCTTCATGCATTAAAACTAAGGTTAGTTTCCTTGTTGATATGGACTAGTAAATAAATACCATATCCTTTTCACCAACTGTTGGCTTTTTGAATCCGATCTCTATTTTGATGCTGACAAACCACCAATATCTTATGTGTACATTTAGTGTGTAATAGGTTTCCAATTCAACACGAACATAAGATACCGGTAGATGGATGCCAGAAGAACTTGAAGAGCGATATTAACTGGCATATTTCATAAGGACAGGAGAGCAAAGAAGAAGAAGAAGAAGACATTTGTTTCAATTTGTACATGCATTTTAATTTTTATTATTCTGGTGTGTAATAATGCATGCATATGCATTAAATGATTTGAATGCTCAGACAGAACCGTAGACAGAACTTAGGGCTGACTTCGGTCGACCGATGCTAGGTTTTTTAGGGTAAAATAAAAAAAGCTTAGACCTTAATTTAACCCTAGGTCCTTGCACATAATTTTGCTAAAAAACAGGACAAAATCTTAAGTATGAAAGGGCTTCAAGCGACCGAATTGTGTGCGTTGAAAACTCCTCAGTTGAACGAATGACTGACTGGTCAACTAGTTTGACTTGGTTCAGGCAACCAAACCAAATTGAACTGAGCGTCCTTGGGCGACCGAACCCTTGAGTGATCACTTTTCACCTTCATCGGGCGCCCGAACTTCCTGCTTAAATATGGCTCGAGCGACCGAAAGTTGAAGTTTGGCATACTGAACTTTAGACTGGGTGACCGAATCATGCTTTTTTGAAATTGCCTTCGATTCAGCAAACCGAGCCCATATTCAGGCACCCGAATGTTCAAAAATGACTTTTTCTGTTGTATATGCTCGGGCGACCGAACTTCAGGTCAGGCACTCGCAACTCTTGGATTGCTCATTTTTAACTGCGGTAATTAAGGTTAAAACTTAATTAAACTTTTTTGAAAATTTTCAATAGGTCTCTAACGGTCATAATTTTTAGACAAACTATAAATATCCCTTCATTTGTCAAAATTAGAAACTTTGATTAGCCATTTTTCTCTTTAATTTTATCCTAATCAAAGTTCTCCCAAAAACATTTTTATTGTAAAAACTCTTTCATTAGGACAAATCTTTTACTCACCGAATCTCTCTTTATTATTTTTTAAAAAATCTTTTCAAAGAGAGCATATATTTTATTTGGGTTTTTACTTGCTTTGATTTGCACATGGATCTTCAAATGCATATATTTTATTTTGTGCAAAGTTTTTGAAACTATAACCCTAGATTCTCCTATGTCTTATTGAAAATATTTTTGGAGAAATATTTGATTTAGAGTTTAAATCTTTGAAGTCTTTATCGTACATATTATGTTCAAAGATTGGAAAAATATTTTTAGAAACACACCCTTACTCTACTGAACATACATTTCATATCATTTTAGAGTGTTTGCATTTGAGCTTAAATGTGTACATTTCTGCTTGTATTTAGCAGCATTGTATTATGTACAAAAATAGTTTTTATTGTATTGGTTGGGTTCAGTCCATTAATTGAACCAGGGAGTCTCAGCTCCGTAAGTGAGACTGGTTCGATTCAGCCCGAAAATTGAATTGGTGAGTCTCAGCCCCATAAGTGAGACTAGTTCGGCTCAGCTTAGTAATTGAGCTAAAGTTTTTTTAGCCCCATAAGGAAAGGATGTAAATGGTTTCTGTTCCGCCCGGTTAAGTGAGCAGGTTTAGTAGAATCCTTGGGAGGCATGCCCAAGGCGGGGACATAGGTTGGTTTGACCGGACCTCGATAACAAATCTTCTGTGTCTCTCTCTCCTTATCTTATTTAAATTACTGCGCTTTAAATTCAATATGTGTGACATATTGATTTACTGTTATATTTAGTTGCATGCACACATTTACTTTGAATGAGATACGCATGTATGCATGAACCAAGTAGCATAATCTTTTTATATACACGCGTTTAATATTGAATAAAATATAATATGTGGTGAATCGGCGAAATATTTAAATTAGCTGAAAAGTTTTTAAATCTCCAATTCACTCCCCCTCTTGGGATCATACCATTTCCAACACCAACTTCATCAAAAGTAGAGGAAAGAGGTCTTTGAAAATTCTTTGACTTATTAATATCTAGACCTCTTGTAGTGTCTTTAAAGACTCTATTTCAATTAACACCTAGATCTTAGTCATGTTAGTATCTACCTCCCTTTTTATTCTATAAACACATGCTCAAAAAACAAAAAAAACAAAAAAAAAATTCTTTGGTTTAACTCTTCATCTTATAGCTGTGCTGGCAAGTGGACGCCTCCTTCAAGTCATCTATGCTCCTTCTTGGCTTTTGTCCTATGCCATCCACCCACACCTCCATATTCTGACCATTTGTTCTTTAAAGACTTCAATGACTAATTTTTGGTAAGACACTTGTGCTTTCATAGTTCTCAGAAGAATCATGCTGTTGTAATACATCTCTTAAGTTGGCATGGAGGAGGTCTTCTCTTGATTTGAGGATTCAATCACCCCTTTCAGTTGTATCAAAGATGGTGAACTCGTTCACTGGGTGTGCCTCTCACGAGGTCAGTCTTTGCGCCTCCCGGGTTCGAATTTTCCCCGGGTTCCTGAATTTACACCCTTGTGGTGCTGTGGGGCCGGTATCACGGGGCGCGGGAATAGTCTTGGCTGTGTTGCATCTCAGAATAATCTGGTAGATGCCGGTTGAGGACACCCGGCGATATCAAAAAAAAAAAAAAGATGGTGATGATTAATAACAATTGTTGCAAAAAGAAGTATTAAATGTATTAGCTGGCGTTTCTTTAACAAGACATTTTAGTTCTAAGGTCTAGAAGGGTCACAAATTGATTAGTGGGGTTGATTGGAATTTCGTCTCACTTTGTCCGAGTTATTTAATTATAGCCGCCAAACCTCAAACAAGTTAATTGCATTGTGATTGGTCTCTCCAAACAGCTTCATAGCCAAACACTTCAATACCTATATCTAAAAAATATAGGTGCTAGGAATACAAACATACAAACTATAATGCATGCAAATTTCAACCAAACAAATATTAAACATGTCTGACAAATGATGAAGTTAGAAAAAAATTAAATTTGTATTTTTGTGGTTAAAGAATGATAACAACATATGAGAAAATAATACAAAGTAACATATAAAGACAAGGAAAATAACATAGGTAAGAAAAGGACAATTGAATTTTCTAATTTCCAATATGAAAAGAGGGAAGCTAAGATTTGCATCCCTATCATGTGTTACATCATCTTAGAGATGTTAATTGTGTGCATATGTAGGCAGTTCATGATACAAAGGTATGTCTTTTTTTTTTCCTCATCAATGGAAAGTGCTTAGAGATAACAAGCTGTAAACAATACTAATTTTAAAAAGTTATAAAACCTATAAAACCTCAAGCTCCATCGCTACCTAGTACGTTTGTTTCTCTCCCCTCGAGAGCCGCAAGTTTCATAGTTATGAAACAATCTCACGTGCATAAAATGAGAAGCAAGTGATAATGGTGAATAAAAAAATTATTAAGAGACTGACAATAATTGAATGAGGAATGACAAAAAAATAAAAATAAATAATTGTTTTAAAAATAATAATTTTTTAATATTATTATTAAACTTTGGAAGAGATTAATATATTTTGTAACTTATAATAAATAAATAAATAAATAAGTATAAAATGCAATATTAATATATATAGACACACACATGCGCGCGCATGTATTGTGTCAGAGCAAAATAGCAATTAAAAATTATAACAAATCAAAAGCCTAATTAAACTCATGCTCATCTTTGCCTTTAAATCAAATAGTAATTAAAAATATTATTAAAAAAGTAAAATGAAAAGAAGAAGATAAATTATAAAACATCATATATTAATTGTAATTATTTTGTTTAGGGTTAACTTTTGAACTCATTTTTTGTGCTTCAACAACAATTCTATCATACATGACAATTAGAAAATGGAAAAAAAGTAATTTTACACATTTTCTTTTTCAAAATTTGAGAAATGTTTTAGATCTTTCTTTCTCAGTTATATCTTAAATTCACTTGGACTTTTATTTTTATTTTAATTAAAAATTTTTACATAAAATGAATAATTTAATTTACAAAATTCAAGTTTAAATACTGGAATAGTGTAGCAATAGGTTGTCAAAACAAACCAAATTTAAAAAGTTTGACTTTTATTTATTTTTTTTATGAAAATTGACAATAAAAATAGAAAATTAACAATAGGAACAAAAGGCATTATCATGATTTGTCCTTCCCTTTACAATAATACACATATAAGATTTAAAAAAAATATAAAAAATTAATTCCAGTGATTTTAAATTAAAAAAATTTTAAAATTAATTTGATCGAGTAAAATATTGCAATTTATTTTTAAAATTATTTTCTTTTAGCAAAAGGGATAAACCAATTTTGTTATTCATTATTATATTAGTTATAAAAAATAAATAGAGATAGAATTTTTTTTATGAATTTCTAAATAAATGTAAATTTTCACAAATATTTTTTCTATTTTAAAATTCATTCCAGTAATTTAAGTTCAAGTTTTTTTTAAAAAAAAAAATTAATTTGAGCTAATCAAATATCACAAAAAAATTCTTTTTTTATAAAAAAAATATGAACAAAAAAATAAATAGAAAGATAAATTTCTACGAATTTCTCAAAACTTCCACAAATATTTATTTATTTTAAATTAAATTTATCTATTTTTCAGAGAAATATATTGTTGAATTATGGACTTAATAATGATAAGCAAAGGGAATAGAATATATGACCTATGGTGGGCAAGGTCACAGCCAGTAAACAAAAAAAATAAAATAAAATAAAAGCTGGGGTGGGGAGTAGGAGGGGACAGCTTCCGTAACGTACCAGCCTTTTATGAGAGATTCCGCCAGGGAGGCCAAGAGAGGGAGAGAGGGAGCAGCGTGCGGGGCCGATAGAAATCGCCATACCGATTCGCGGAACAGAGCCGACTAAAACAACAAACCCTAACCCCTTAGACCTTTAAATTGAATGCCCCTTCCCATCTTCTTCTCGCGCTAACCCTTCTCTCTTCTCCGTTGATCTTCAACGGCCCCGCTGCCATCTAAGTCTCCTCCCTCGATCGAATCAACCATCGAAGCCCCAGCACGTTGTGAATGGTGGAAATCTTGAGTAATTTCATGCTCGCCTCTTCTGGTTCGGGAGCGACCGCGCGACCCCAATCCGCGCTGTCTCTTTCAATCGTCGCCGGCGAATCTCTCCTCCCTCTCTCCGTCGCCTCTGCTTTCTCCTTTGCCTCCTGCAAGGAAGGCTGGTACTACCGCTGCCTCGGCCTCGACCCCTAGAGCGCTTCCTCTCCCTTTCTCGCCTCTCCCCTTCTGCCATTTCTCCGTAATCTCTCTCCTCGACGCACCCCCTTTGTTTTGATTCTTGACAGATCTTTTTTTTTTTTTTTCTGTAATTGTTACATTGAGAATTGGTATTCATTTTTTGGAGAAGAAAGTAAGCGTTGATTCGCTTTGTTACCGAAAAGATGTTGCTCTATAAGCAGAAGAAGAATCAACAGAATGGAAAGGGCAATCGTCTGCTGATCAGCATTAATGTTCTTGGGAGCGCCGGGCCGATCCGGTTCGTGGTGAACGAGGAGGAGCTCGTCGCCGCCGTCATCGACACTGCCCTCAAGTCCTACGCTCGAGAGGGTCGGCTTCCGATTCTCGGATCCGATCTCAACAATTTCCTCCTCTACTGCTCTAATTCCGGATCAGAAGGTAACAAATTAACGTAAAATTAAAAAGTTTTGGATGTTTACTTTATGATTTTATTTGTGTTTGTTCAATTAATTTCGATTAAACCTTATTTTTTTTTTATAAAAAAAAATTTGTAGCTTTGAGTCCTTGGGAAACAATCGGATCGTGTGGGGTTAGGAACTTCATGCTGTGCAAGAAACCGCAGCCAGAGAAAGTGGCGGACAATGGAAAATCTACAGCGGCTATGAATCGGAAGGGGAATGGGAGCTGGAAGGCATGGATCAACAAATCGTTTAATCTTAAGATCTATTCCCATTAATTTTTCTTAATTAGTGAAATATGATCGTATCTAATAAAGGGTCAGTTTCATTCGTACGATCACGGTAGAGTTTTGTTGTTTTCTAGTCTGAATTTGGAGACTGGAATTGTTCTCCAGGAATAAATTTCTTCCCTTCTAGCTTTTGCTTTGAATTAAAGTTCAAAGTTATGTTTGATTTGAATCTCCTCCGCTTGATTTGGTACGGTGACGAATTTTATTTTATTTTTTGTAATATTTTCTGCCTGTGTATCAGTTAGAATAAATGAATAATATGTATGGTTACCATAGATTGAGATTTTGAATAATTTTGTTTTTTTTTCACTATTGGCTAGAAAGTGATGCTTTGATTAAGTTCGGGTATGATCTTGAATGATCTGATTTGTTTGTTGATTGGGTTAAGGGTTTAGTGTGAACTCATTGAAGCTTTTGGCATGTGAGACCATGTGGGTATGCCTTATTTTCTGGAATTTATTAAAAAATTGATGTGTTGGTGAACCTGTTTAGTTTAGGGTTGGTAAACTAGTAGTACTATGTTAGATAGCGGAGGAACTTCTTTGCAAGCATCTTAGACTTTGTGAATGTTATGTGAGTTGGCATGTTTAATGTTAATAATGACATGACTATTTTCATAAGCACATTTTGTAGAAGATGATTATTTTACATTTGCCCAGTTTGTATCCGTATGAACATATGCATAAATGGATTTTGAAATCCTACATTAGTAAGCACAAAATAAGCCGTGGTAAGCGTCGAGAAGGTTAGCGGAGGATCGTGGGTTTGAGTCCCAGTTGATGCGCTCGAAGATTGGTCTGGCTACACGAGTAGAAATCGATCACGACACGTGTCGTGGGATGAAGAATCAAGCGAATGGCTGGCCTGGTAAGCGCCGAGAACTGTAAACTGCATCCGGCTTAATTATGAGGGACGCACAGTAATAGGAGCGTCACTCTAGGGGATTGGTACCACATTAGGGGGTCCAAAAGACTCGTTGGTGGCCGAAGTTCCCACTATTGGGTGCATTACATGTACCACATCATTGATTATATGACACATAAATGATACTCGGTATTATCTTTTTTCAGTTGTACTACTTTTATTGATTATTTTTTCATTTTTATTGATGTGTCATGGATAAAATGTTTGAGCAAAAAATGTTAGATTCCATAATGCAACACGTGCATGATATACTCCTAGGAGCCTATTATAAAATTTTGTTCTCATTTTATACTTGTTTTGTTTTTCTTCTTTTAACAATTTTATAGTATAAGGGCTAGGTAGGAAGGCCAGCCCACAACATTTGACTTAATTTTGAGTTGAATTTTGACTTAATTTTCAAAATTTCTTAGCAAGCATCTCAGATTAAGTTATTATTTTAAGATATTATGTTAAAAATAATATCATTATTTTAAAATCCTGTTTTGCAGATAATGGTTCTTACATTTGGTGAGCTAGTATGAACATATGCATAAATAAATGTTGAAATTTTATAATAAGGTACGGTCCTGGTACCACGGTATAGTCGTGTACATGAATATATATATATATATATTGTTATTTACTGCATGTTTGATTCAAGTAATAACTCCCGTTACATTCAATGTGGGTTCAAATCCCCTCCTTTACAGGGACCATCCTCCTATGCTCTCTTAAAATCTTGACATGTGGCCAATCTAAAAATCAACGGACAAAAATTCATCTTGTCTTCACTTATCAAAACGGTTGTGTTTTGGAGCCCTCCCACGCAACTAACGCCATTTTATGAACCTCTGCTGTTCTCTCTCACGCGGGAGAGAATAGTTCTCTTGCGTAAGAGAACGTTTCATGCATCTATATCCCCACTACATCTTCTGCCTCTGCAACTTCCTCGACCTTTGTTTTGCAATCCCTGCAACGTTCCCTTCGCAAAACCCCCACCCAGGCTACAGATCCTTCTTTTTCTCCTGCCTCCACCGCAATGGCATGAGCATCAATTTCATTTACGCCATGGGCAATTAACTATGATTAAGGGCTGCAAATTGGGAGATCTATGGATATGTTACGAAATGTGCGGCAATTATGATAATTAGTACTAAAGTAACAAAATACATGAATTTAATGTAATTCGACAGTATGCCTGCATCCATAGGAGCGAGCGGTGACTGAATTTCGTTATATGAAATTAGGGTTACATCATTTGTATTTATACTAACCTTAGCCGTACAGAGATATTAGAAAAATTCCTCAAATACCTCTCTACTATATTGCAGGTCCATTCCGCTTGGTACGCTATGCTCCCCTCGCTCCACCCGGCCTCACTTCCAGTATCAGTTTGCTTTTTTTGTGCACGTGTTTCACTCAATATGAGTCACATATTACAATAATCTCTACCTTGACGAATATTCACCCCTTACAAGAGAAAAAAAAAAAACATAACCTACAACTCCACTTGAAATATTAGATTGGGACGCCTCCCATATAGCATCTACAAATGTTAATCAAGTCGAAGCAGTGCTTCAACTTATCTGTGATAACATATTTTATCAACATGTCTGCTGCATTCTCAAAAGTGTGAACTTTCTCAAGAAATAGTACGTTCACTAGAAGAAACCATTTGCCTGATCATGTGAAACTTCACATCTATTTGTTTGGTCATCGCATGATACACCTGGTTCTTTAACAAATAAATGACACTCTAACTATCACAATGCAACTGAACTCCACCTTACTGAATAGCTAGCTCCTTAACCAACCATATAAGGCATAAAGCTTCCTTGGCAGCCATTGCCATATACTCTAACTCGGTAGTAGGTAGTGTAACTAGACTGAACCATGGAACTCCAACAAATAGCCCCCCCCCCTCCCCCACCCCACAAGAGTGAATACATAACTTGTGGTATACCTCCTATCATCCAAATTCCTTACATAGTCTGCAACCACATATCCCACAACTAAAGGATCACTCTATTGTCAGCCAAATATGATGTCATAGTCTCTAGTACCTCTCAAGTATATGAAAATCCATTTGACTGCATCCTAATGTTGTTGTCCCGAATTTGATAGAAACTTGCTCATCACACTGACAACTTATGTCAAATCTGGTCTTACACAAACCATAGCATCACTACAAGAAACAAGGTTATTAGTGACGATTTTAAACCGTCACTAATAATAATAATAAAAATCGTCAGTAATACTATTAGTCACAATTCTATCAGTATTCGTGACGGTTCTAACTTTGTTACCATATCTGCGGATACTAATACTTATTAGTGACGAAATATACAAACCGCCACTAATAGTGGAGTATTACTCACGGAAAAAAACCACACTAATATGCTACAACTATCACTATAAATTATACATATCTTCGGCTCAAATTTGTCACTAAAGCACAAGTATTAGTGATAAATTTAATAATCATCAACAATATGACTGTATTAGTGAAGGTCAATAAACAGCAACTAATGGTACGATTTTAGTGACGGTCATTAAAACCATCACTGATAATAAACTATTACTAACGATTATAAAACCGTCACTAATATTTGGCATTTAGTGACGATTTTGGCCCCTATGATGTTGATTTTATAGAGACAATTTTGGTCTTTTAGTGACGGTTTCTAAGCTGAAAAATAAGGTGTACTCCCAAGAGGGGGGTGAATTAGGTTTTTAAAATTTTCTTTGAAAACTCTTTGATTTACAAGTTCCTTTAGTTAAGTGTTAACCCTACCCAACTTTCTTTTCAGAAGTCACACAAACACAATGATCAATAATCCTTTGAACTTTAACCAACAATCTTTCCAAGTTCAATCTTTTATATTAACGACTGGCTTAATTAAATTCTTAGAATAAATGAATAATGATAATATCAAGATGATTTTCAGATGATCAAATAAATCAAGCTTACAACTTTCCTTTAATAGAATAATGAATCTTAGCACAATAACTTTCACTTGTGATATTCAACTTATAATAATTCAAATCAGCTTTTCTTTTCAGATCATAACAAAGTTAAACTTTTCTCAAGATTAATCTTAACTTTAACTTTCAGCACTTCAGAATTTTAATCTAATACTTCAATTTATAACCAAATTCCAAAATCAATAATTCTCCTCAACTATAAACAATGATGGTTTTAATATATGATTTCAATGATTCAATTTGAAGTGTTTCTTGTAGAATAAATAATTCAATCACTTAAAATTTCTCAGTTGTGCATTCAACAATTCAGAGTTCAAATCTTTATAAAAAACTCAATCAACCGATCAATATAGTTCTTTTGATCAGTGTTCCAACATTCCCAATGAACAATCAACTCTCAACAATTAATTAAACATACACGCAACTAATATATTTGCAATAAATTAAAGAGAGTAAGGAGAAGAGTTGTAGACCATATTCTCTCTCTCGTTTTCTCTCTCTACATTCGGCCCTCCCTCCTTCTCTCCTTTGATCCAGCTCCGTTTTTCCCCTTTTCGATGATTAGAAGTTACCACGTTGATCCTAGGAAAATTCTCCACAACTTAGCCAGAGCAGATTGTGGGTTTGGAGTTCTTGGATACCATCCCAAAATAAGGGTAAGTGAGTTATTTTATGGTTTATATAATTATTAGGTATTTCTGAGCCTAGGAAATGTATTAGATATTAATATACTAGAGTTTGAGTTGATTAAACCGGGGTTGTTGTGGTTTCAGGGTTTGGAATTCTAAACACTGCAGGCATGGGTTAAGGATCCCTGCGAGTGTTTCCTCAGGAACTTAGGTAAAGTTGATAAATAGTTAATGGTTGAGAATGTCATGGATAAAATGAGATATGTGAGCCTGGGGAAAATGCGAGTATAATTATTATTCTGAGTTCATGTTGAAATAATTAGGAAATATACATTATTTCAAGATTTAGAGTTTAATACGTTGTGGACGTGAGGATAGAGTTAGAGTTAAGCCTCTTAGTCAGTTAGGTAAGGGAAATATGTTATGCTAGCTAAATTAGAGATTTTTATCAATAAAATATAGCATATGATTATGGGTTTCTAGAGTAAGATTTTGAATAATTCAGACTAAGAAATTATACAACTTTACGAAATTATATTTAATTAGTTTTAATTATTATGTGGCATGAGAAATACTAGTATAATACATAATTTTTATATGGATTTAAAGGATTATGATTACATAGTTTTTACAAAATCATGATACACAGATTATACAGTTTTATTTACAAGGCTATAGCTATACAGTGTTTTACAGAATTATAGTTTACATGGTTATACAAAACTATAATATACAGTTTTCACAGTACCATGATATTCAGATTTCAGAACCATAACATACAGATATTATAGTTTATATAGATCAATTTATTACAGCTTTATGGTTAACACAGTTTAATTTAGAATCATGGTAAAATAGTAATATATATATATATATATATATATATATATATGACATTATTATATAGTATCAGACCCTGATGGACCAGATCAGATATATATATATATATATATATATATATATATGACATTATTATATAGTATCAGACCCTGATGGACCAGATCAGATTATAGAGTGTGGAATTTATGAGTAGTCAATTGTGCCTTGGGAGAGACGAAGACTCCCTGGTAGTCCACGTTGAGGTGGCCAATCTGATGACAGAGATTTTCAGTTGAGTTATCCTGGTAGGCCAGCCAGTTTTAAGTCCAGCCTACGGGTCGCACAACCCTGTCATGAGGGGTTAAATCATGACATATAGTTATCCATCCAGAGAAGTTTTCATAGTTGTATATATATGTATATAGATTTTCAGAAAAACAAAAAGTATATATATAGTAGCTAAAAGTATGATTAAGAAGAAAGTTAATAAACACTTGTACTTTAAGGGACATAGGTTTGGGTTATGATGTATCTCATCTTTATATGTTATCTCAGTTACAACATGATTAAAAAATATATTGCTCACGTAAACTCATTTGCCACACACTAGTAATAACATATTTCATCTTACCGAGAGTTGTCTCATACCAGTATTTATAAACATTTCAGGTGGTATAGTTAGACCAGAAGATTAGGCTCGGAGATAGAGGATACCTTGTACTGCCCTGTCCATAGGATAAGTGATTTTGGGAGATGTATTTTTGAGTAGTTCCTAGGGGATCTGGTGGATGATTTTGGAGAGATGTGTATGTATGTTTGGAAACTATTGAAACTTTGGTATTGTAATTATGGTGATGTAATTTATGTTTTTCGCTGCATAGGTATTTTGTTTCTATGAATAAGAATTCTCGGTGTCCACTTTGGGACCAAGACATCATCGTTGATTTTATAAGGGGTATTAAAGTAATATAATTTTACAGTAAAAAAAAAATGGTATGAATTTTTGGGTCGTTACACTTTAATAGATTTTTCTTATGAAGCTCCATCATCCCACCCTCACCTATATGACCTAACCCCATATGCCACAAGACTGTACTATCTGACTCAGACTCTGCAACTGTAACTCCACCTACAATTGTGGTACCTAATTGTATAAATATTTCTTGGTAGTTTTTGCCCCTTCATCACTATTAAGACACCTTTACTCACCTTCATGACTCCACTAGCAGACTTGTTATTAAATCCCTTACAATATAAAGTGCTTAATGAAATCAGATTCTTCCTTAAATCTAGTATATGTCTAATTACATAATGTTCTAACAATAACATCAAACATTTTAATTTTGATATTCCCTATTCCAACAACTTTGCATGGTGCATCATTACCCATCAAAAGAGAACCAAAATTTACTAACTTATAGGTGTCAAACCAATCTTTATTAGGTGTCATGTGATTGGAGTATGCTGACTCCAGAATCCACGAATATGTGAGATGATCTGAACTGGATGAAATAGAAAGCATATCCCTGTCACTGGTCTCTGAGTCTTCTTCTTTCACTACATTCGCAGACCTTGATGGACCCTTTTTATTCTCTGTATTTCCCTTCTCTTTCTCTAGATAATCTCGTTTTATGTGCCCCTTTTTCCCACACTTATAACACTGTAAGTCCTTCCTTTTCCTGGTTTAGATCAATATTTATTGTTACTCAATTCACGTTCCTAGTTACCTCTCACCATAAGCCTTTCACCTTGTAAATTCTCATAATTGGCTTTCTTCCTGTGATTAAAACCTAATAGAACACTTGTGATCTCCTCCAATTTGAGAGTTTCTTTTCCCACATAAGAGTTGTAACCAAATTTTCATACGTAGGAGAAGTAGGTAGGGAATTCAGTAACATCAACACCTTGTCTTCGTCTTCGAACTTTACATCAACTCGCTTCAAATCACTGATGATCTAGTTTAATACAGTGATATATTAGTTCAGATCTGAGCCCTATGACATCTTAAGACCATACAATTTTTGCTTAAGATAAAGCTTGTTCGTCAATGACTTGGACATATACCGACTTTTCAGTTTTAACCAAACTGTCACAGGTAATTCCTCATCCACGACGTGATACATCACGTCATTAGCCAAACAAAGTCTGATAGTTACTACTGTAATGACCTGCTATTTAAATGGGTTTTTTATTTTATTTTTATACTATGACATTTAACATACTCTGATACTACTACTTGATTAAACCCAATCATCAACTTAAGTAGCGAGAAGCAGAAATCACATAAACATAACCATATGTAAATATATACAATACCAGAGTGCTAAGCTGCTTCCAAAAATATACATACATAATTGTTTCCCCAAAAATACCCTCAAATGACTAAGGCTGTACAAAAATACTCCCAAAAGTACTCACTCTAATATCAGGGCAATACTGAGGCCCGTCTATCTGCGAGCCTGATCTGCTCGCCTACCTGAATCACTTGAAAAATGTTAAAATAATTGGGATGAGGCAACGCTCAGTAAGACGAAATATGTTATTGCTAGTGTGTGGCAGATGAGTTACAATATTATGTAAATCTATTTCTATAAAGTCATGTATAACTGGATCTGTAAATACAGTACAAGTAATTGAAACCACCACCATTTCCATGTTGCTTAACATATCAGTATTTTTGGTTACTATTTAAAAATACTTCTAATGTACATAAGTATATTCTTTGTCTCCGTAAATTTGTATATATATAATAATAACTGAAATCTTCCCTGTGGATAATTGTGTGTCATGATTTAACCCCTCATGGCAGGGTTGTGCGGCCCGTAGGCGGGATCTACCCTAGTTGGCCGACCAGGGTAAACCACTATACTCCCTCGGTCTTATCTACCCTCCTCAACCCATATCTGATGAGGAGCCTGTCCATGTTTAGGGCACTATACGATCGACTTACTACCACGTATTATCTGAATAGGTGGTTGCACTCTGTAAACTGTATGAAACTACGGTACCATGCTCTGTAACTGTATGGTCCAACAGGGTCTAATACTATATAATACGTCTCTATATACAACTATCTGATTTACCATGATTCTGAAATAACTGTATTAACCATGACAATGAAATAAACTGTAACTGTGTCAACTATATCTCTAAACTGAACTGTATAATCATGGTACTCTATAATTATTATAAAACATACCCATTGGTTGTATACTCTGTAAATCATATCCTGAAAATACTGTAAAACATGTTTCTTTACTATACTCATATTCTCAAGCCACACAAAGATTTTAAACATATTATACATAAATGATAAACTGTGTAAATTTCTATCGTGAATAATCATCTGATAAAAACGTATAATTTATACTGAAACATAGTAAAATTGCCTAGCATAGCATATTCCCCTTACTTGATTTCCGCTAAACTCCCCCTACTGTAATGAGTCCTACACCCCCGGGGTTCTCCACTCAACATCTTGAAAACCATAAATTCCATAACAAAATATCAATATTTCTTTGCCTGTATCATTTCTTACAACTGTTAGAAGGCTAAAAACTGAATAAAAGACTTTACCATAAATTTGGGATGAATTCCAACTTCGTCCCACTGACGATCCGCTTTGGCAGACTTGCAGAGAACTTTGCCAGGAGCGTCGTGGTGGCCTCAGATTGTCGATCCGGTGACTGACGGGGCCAAAATCGAAGGAAGAAGAGGAAGGAGCCATAGGGGTAGAGAGAGAGAGAGAGAGAGAGAGAGAGAGAGAGAGAGAGAGAGAGAGAAAGAGAGAGAGTTTACGGCAAATTTCTGTGATTAAAAATCAGTTTAGGGCTATTTATACTGCGGGATTCGTCGACGAGCCACGTCATCTCGTCAACGAGTCCTTAAGTAATTTTGTCGAAGAACCTTACCCTTCGTTGATGAAATTCAAAGTAGCCCAAATTCTTTTCTTGGTATTTTCTCGTCGACGAAGCTTGCCCTTATCGACGAGGTCCTGCTGTACCCTCGTCGACGAATCTTTTGTATTCGTCAACGAGGTCCTGATAAATTTATTCGGGTATTTTTCCCAAAGTTTGATGTCGTTGATGAAGTCGTCTGCCTCCTTTTGTTACTGTTTCCATTTCTCTCCCTCTTTATTATTTAAATACCATTATTCTTTGGGTCGTCACATTCTTCCCTCCTTATTAAATTTCATCCTTGAAATTTACTATATGTATCTCTATCTATACATTCCATCATCCAGTAAAGAAAAAGGGTCTACTTATTTTATTACCTACCCTCACTTATGATGGAGGAATTCTGTGGTTACATGGGCAGTTTTGGGAGATTACAAGTATAAAAGAAAATTCTCCCAAAACCAAAATACTACCTATCATATACTCTATATTACAGTTACACTATACCGAACAAAAGAAAATTACTATCATAATATATACATTGTCATTATAACTTCTCAAAACAAGAGGGGATACTTTCTTCTGATCTCATCTTCAAGCTCGCATGAGGCTTCTTCAATTGCATGATTCCTCCACAGGACTTTTACCAACTGTATCTTCTTATTGCGCAATTCCTATTCTTTCCTATCTAGGATCTGTACTAGAGCTTCTTCATATGCTAAAGTCTTACTGACTTCCAGTTCCACATGGCTGATGATATGGAAAGGTTTTGGAACGTATTTCCTTAGCATAGAAACATGAAATACATCATGAACTCGAAATAGCAATGGCGGTAAAGCTAGCCGATAGGCTACTAACCCAATTTTCTTTAATATCTCAAATGGGCCAATAAACCTAGAGCTCAACTTACCTTTCTTCCCAAATCTCAAGATCCCCTTTAGTCGAGTTATTTTCAGAAATACATGATCACCCACTTCAAATTTTAGTTCTTGGCAGCGAGTATCAGCGTAGCTTTTCTGCCGACTTTGCGTTGCACTGATCTTGTCTCGAATAAGTCAGACTTTATCACACGCTTGCTAAATTATTTCTAGACCCTAAACTCGCCTTTTGCCTACTTCATCCCAAAAAAGAGGAGATCGGCATATCCTACCATATAATGCCTTGTAGGGTGCCATGCCGATACTAGTCTGATAACTGTTATTATAAGAAAATTCAACTAGCGGCAAAAACTGAATCCAGGTACCTCCAAAGTCTAGCACACAGGCACGAAGCATATCTTCTAATACCTGGATTGTTCTCTCAGTCTGACCATCGGTCTGAGGGTGGGAAGCGGTGCTAAATGCTAGCTGAGTCCCTAATGCTTCTTGTAAGCTCCTCCAGAATCGTGATGTAAAACGTAGATCATGGTCCGAGACTATGGATACCGGCACTCTATGGCGTCAAACAATATCCTATATGTAAATCCCTGCTAACCTATTTATAGGGTAGCTAATCTTAATAGGCAAAAAGTGCGTTATCTTCGTCAACTCATCAACTATTACCCAGATGGCATTCTGACCATGCGACGCTGGCAGTAGCACTGTAACAAAATCCATGGATACGTGGTCCCACTTCCACTCATGAATGAATAATGGTCGCAATTGACCAACTGGTCTCTGGTGCTCAGCCTTAACCTGCTGACACGTCAAACATTGTTGCACAAATTCTGCTATTTCTCTCTTCATACCACTCCACCAGAAATACTCCCTCAAATCCCTATACATTTTCGTACTGTCAGGATAAACAGTGTATAGAGATCTGTGTGCCTCCTCTAAAATCATCTTCCTGATGCTCTTATCTGCAGGCACACACAATCTGGTGCGAAATCTCAAAACCCCATCATCAGAAATGCTGAATTCTTTCCCCTAACTATCATGTATTTTGGCAATCACTTCTACCAATTCTGGATCATCCCTCTAAGCAGCTTTAACCTTTTCATATAATGTGGGTTGTACAACCAGACTGGCAATAAGAACATGAGGATCATCCTCCACTAATTCCACACCGAGTCTTTCTAAGTCCATCTGAATCGGATGCTAAACTACCGCTGCTAGTTGTGCTATATTTTCTGATTTACGGCTCAATGCATAAGCTACCACATTTGCTTTACCTGGGTGGTAACTGATGGTGTAGTCGTAATCCTTAATGAGTTCTAACCATCTCCTCTAGCGCATATTCAACTCTTTCTATGTAAAGAAGTACTTTAGGCTCTTGTGATCCAAAAATATTTCACATTTCTCACCATATAAGTAATGTCTCCAGATCTTCAGTGCATGTACAACCGCAGCCAATTCCAAATCATGAGTATGATAGTTCTTCTCATATTCCTTCAACTGTCTGGACGCATATGCTACCACCCTACCATGTTGTATTAGTACAAACCCAAGCCCTTTCAATGACGCGTCACTGTAGATAACATAAGCATCACCTCTCGATGGAATCGTCAGTACTGGTGCATTGATGAGCCGCTACTTTAATTCCTAAAAGCTCTGTTTGCATTCTTCATCCCACAAAAATCTGACATTTTTCCTAGTCAATCGTGTGAGTGGTCCTGATAAAGCCGAAAACCCCTCAACAAAACGACGGTAATAACCTGCCAATCCTAAGATACTCCTAACTTCCTGCACATTCCTCGGCCTGGCCCAACTTACCACCGCATCGATCTTGCTGGGATCCATTGAAATACCATCCCCTGAGATCACGTGGCCTAAAAATGCTACTTTCTCAAGCTAGAACTCACACTTGCTAAACTTGGCATAAAGTTTCTCCTCTCTGAGTGCCTGTAGAACCTGCCTCAAATGTACCTCCTGATCCTCAAAACTTCTCAAGTACACCAGTATATCATCAATGAAAACTACTACAAACTGATCAAGATACTGGTGGAAAACTGTGTTCATCAAGTCCATGAACACAGCTGGGGCATTCGTCAATCCAAACGACATAACAAGGAATTCATATTGTCTGTACTTGGTCCTGAAGGTTGTCTTCGCGACGTCTTTGCTTTTACTCTCACTTAATGATAACCGGATCTAAGGTCGATCTTGGAATACACCCGTGTACCCTGGAGCAGATCAAACAAATCGTCTATATGGGGTAGAGGATATTTATTCTTAATAGTAACCTTGTTTATCTCCCTATAATCAATACACATCCTCATGGACCCGTCTTTCTTCTTTACGAATAGCACTGGAGCTCCTTATGGCGATACACTGGGTCGTATAAACCCTTTATTCAACAAATCCTGCAACTGCTCCTTCAATTCTTCCAATTCAGCTGGAGCCATATGGTAAGGAACCTTAGAAATCGGCGCAGTCCCTGGAGGTAAATCTATAGGAAAATCCACCTTGTGCACATGAGGCAATCCAAGTAACTCCTTTGAAAAAATATTTGGGAATTCTCGTACTATTGGAGTGCTGTCAATCTTCAATTCATTTTTAGATACTTCTTTCATAAAAGCTATAAACCCTTGACCTCCGTCCAGAAGAAATCTACTCGTCTGCACAGCTGACACCAGCTACGATGGAGTACGCACCCGCGAACTAACGAATCTGAATTCCTATGTACCAGGGGGTCTGAAAATTACCCTTTTCCACCAACAATCAATGCTGACGTGATTAGCAGCCAACCAGTCCATACTCAGTATTATATCGAACCCACACATATCAAACACAATCAAGTCCGCTGGTAGTACTCTCCCTTGAATTTCTATCGGATAGCCTCTAGGTATCCTCTCACATCACTGACCCTGAGGGTGTAGCTACTGATAGTGCTATATCTAATGACCAAGTCTCAATCTCATATAATTTAACATAAGATGCAAAAATGAAAGAATAAGTAGCACCCAAGTCAAAAAGAACAATAACTAGATATGATAAAACACTAAATGTACCTGTCACCACATCCGTAGCAGCCTTTGCATCACCCGGTGTCAGAGCGTACACTCGCGATGGGGCCACATTCCTCTGCTGGCCACCACGAGGTGCCTGGTATCCTCCCCGAGCTGCCTGATACCCTCCCCGATAGGGCTTGGGAGCTGGGTCCTGATCTAGCTGACCTGGGCATTCACGTACCATGTGGCCGGGTCTCCCACAGTGATAATATACACCTCTGCCTACCCGGCACTCCTCCAAATGATGTCTCCCACATGTTTGACATACCAGGTAAGTCGATGCACCTTGATTCCCACGAGGTCCTATCAACTGCCTCTAATCTTCCCTATTACGACCTCCTCTCCATGGATCCCTACTGGAGCCAGCCTGAAAACTCTGAGGTGTCGGCCTCTTCCTCTGACTCTAAGCTGCTAAACCCCTCTGAATACCACTCTTAATGATTGCAACTCTATCTACAACCTCTGTGAATGTTTAAGCCCTAAAACCAATCACCTGCTCAAACAAGTTCTACCTCAGTCCCTCTTCAAACTTCCTTGCCTTTTTCTCTTCATCAGGTGCCAGATGTGGAGCAAAATGCGACAACTCGATAAACCGAGCAGCGTACTGGGATACAGTCATCTGCCCCTGTACCAGATGTAGAAACTCTACTACCTTCGCGCTCCGAACGATCGTAGGGAAATACCGCTTGAAAAATAGCTCCTTGAATCGGTTCCAAGTCACTGGAACTTGAACTGGCCTCTACTCCTCTATCAGACGCGCTAATCTCCACCAGCGCTTCGTCTCCCCTGTTAGTTTGAATGCCGCAAATACCACCTTCTGCTCATCAGTGCAAGGAAGCACAACCAATGTCTTTTCAATGTCCTGGACCCAATTCTCAGTTACAATTGGGTCATTTCCTTCAGCAAAGGATGGAGGTTTCATCCGCGTAAGCTGCTCAATCGAATAGCCACGCTCCCTATAGCTCCTAGCCATCTCAGCCATCACCTGCTGAGTGACACTGCGCAGCACATCATCTGTATCTCCCCCACCTATGCTGGAAGATCCTAGCCTATCCTCCTCAGCATTCGCGCCACTGCTTCCTGGGTCCATCCTGAAAATAAGAAACAAACTTAAGTACCTCATCTCCTATACTGACCTATCCTATACCAATTCAAAATTAACTGCCTTCCCTGACCTTTCCCAATATCCAGTTCTGTCACCTAGACACACGACCCAACAATAGTTTACTATGGTTTTCCTAAAATCGTCACCCTAGGAAAAACAAAAAAACCACCACGGTAATCTTGTATCCCGACAACCAAAAAAACCTTAAATCCTTTTCCTATACTCTGATGTTGCTTCTGCTGCACTCTAAAGTCTACAGAACCTAGCAACCTAGGCTCTGATACCAAACTGTAACGGCCTTCTATTTAAATGGGATTTTTTTTTTCATACTATGACATTTAACATACTCTGATATCATTATTGGATTGAACCCAATCATCAACCTAAGCACTGAGAAGCAGAAATCACATAAACATAAACATATGTAAATATATACAATACCAGAGTGCTAAGTTGTTTCCAAAAATACACATACATAACTGTTTCCCCAGAAATACCCTTAACTGGCTGAGGTTGTACAAAAATACTCCCAAAAGCACTCACTCTAATATCAGGGCAATACTGAGGCCCCTCTATCTGCGAGCTTGATCTGCTCGCCTACTTGGATCACTTGAAAAATGTTAAAATAATTAGGATGAGCCAACGCTCAGTAAGATGAAATATGTTATTGCTAGTGTGTGGTAGATGAGTTACAATATTATGTAAATCTATTTCTATAAAATCATGTATAAATGGATCTGGAAATACAATACAAGTAATAGAAACCACCACCATTTCCATGTTGCTTAACATATTAGTCTTTTTGGTTACTATTTAAAAATACTTCTAATGTACACAAGTATATTCTCTGTCTCTGTAAATCTATATATATATAATAATAACTGAAATCTTCCCTGTGGATAATTGTGTGTTATGATTTAACCCCTCTTGACAAGGTTGTGAGGCCCGTAGGTGGGATCTACCCTGGCTGGCCGACCAGCGTAAACCACTATACTCCCTCGGCCTGATCTGCCCTCTTCAACCCATATCTAATAGGGAGCCTGTCCACGTCTAGGTGGTTGCACTCTGTAAACTGTATGAAACTACGGTACCGTGCTCTGTAACTATATGGTCCAACAGGGTCTGATACTATATAATACATCTCTATATACAACTATCTGATTTACTATGATTCTGAAATAACTGTATTAACCATGCCAATGAAATAAACTGTAACTGTATCAACTGTGTCTCTAAACTGAACTGTATAATCATGGTACTCTGTAATTATTATAAAACATACCCACTGGTTGTATACTCTGTAAATCATATCCTGAAAATATTGTAAAATATGTTTCTTTACTATACTTATATTCTCAAGCCACACAAAGATTTTAAACATATTATACATAAATGATAAACTATGTAAATTTCTATCGTGAATAATCATCAGATAAAAATGTATAATTTATACTGAAACATAGTAAAATTGCCTAGTACAACATATCTCCCTTACCTGATTTTCGTTAAAATCTTCCTATTGTAACGGGTCCTACACCCCCAAGGTTCTCTACGCAACATCCTGAAAATCATAAATCTCAGAACAAAATATCAAGATTTCTTTGTCTGCATCATTTCTTACAATTGTCAGAAGGCGAAAAATTGAATAAAAGATCTTACCCTAGATTTGGGATGAATTCCAACTTCGTTCCACTGACGATCCGCTCCGGCAGACTTGTAGAGAACTCCACCAGGAGCATCGTGGTGGCCTGATTGTCGATCCGGTGATTGACGGGGCCAGAATCGAAGGAAGAAGAGGGAGGAGCCATAAGGGCAGAGAGAGAGAGAGAGAGAGAGAGAGTTTACGGCAAATTTTTGCGATTAAAAATCAGTTTAGGGCTATTTATACTGTGGGATTTGTCGACGAGCCACGTCATCTCGTCAACGAGTTCTTAAGTAATTTCATCGACGAACCTTACCTTCGTCGACGAAATTCAGAGTAACCCAAATTCTTCTCTTGGTATTTTCTCATTGACGAAGCTCGCCTTTGTCGACGAGGTCCTGATAAATTTATTGGGGTATTTTTCCCAAAGTTCGATGTCGTCAACGAAGTCGTCGGCCTCCTTTTGTTATTGTTTCCATCTTTCTCCCTCTTTATTATTTAAATATCATTATTCTTTGGGTCGTCACAGCTACAGTCTTCACTTCTAGTTCTTTCCAATTTATGTTGTCCATGCCTTCTGACTGCTTCCTGTATAACGCCTTCACCATGCCCTGTTGTACTAACAAATTCTTGATCCTCCTCTGTCATAATCTGAAATTTTCATATTCATTAAACTTGACCATGCCGAACTTCGCAGAAGAAATCCCAGACATCGTGACCTGTGCTCTGATACCGATTGTTGTGAAACATGCGACAATTATGATGAATAATATGGAAAACAAATATATAGATAAAGCAAACACATGGATTTAGCGTGGTTTGGTAGTATGCTTACATCCACAGGAGTAAGCGGCGATTGAATTTCCCTATATGAAAATAGAGTTATATCATATGTATTTATACTAACTCTAACCGTACAGAGATGTTAGAAAAATTTCTTAAATAGCCTTGTACGGTATAGCGAGGCGTTGCTCCTGCACCCTCAACCCATTAATCATCTCAACCAACAAAATAATAAATTACAAGCCAAAAATACTGATGCCGGAAGTGAAGCGAAGTGTACTACTTTCTTTGTACACGTGTTCTATCCGATATAAGCTGCATACTACAACAGGATACATTCCATGCACCCCCCTCTTCTCTTTTATCCTAAGGAATAAGAAGATCATCAATTAAAAAATGGTATCCGAAGAAGTAACGAGATCAAGGCAGGAGTAAATAAAAGCAAAAGCAGCTGTAGCGGAAAGGCAAAGAGCATAATCATAATCATCATCATCATCATCATCATCAGCATCATCAACAAATGATGCAATACAACAAAGGAAAAACGAAATAAAAAAAATAAAATTCAAAAGGAGCTCCTCCACTCATGAAGTGTTGGATATATATATATATAAGACTACCCATCATACCTACCTCCTCTGTCTCCTCAGTTCAAGCATGTGAACCTCCACCACGACCTCACATCAATTGCGTTCGTCCATTGGGTCTCAAGTCCCGGCTCGAGGAGCTCGAAATCAACAACCTCCAAACCCCTGTGGTCTCTGGGATTGTGCCACAGCTACAACGAGTGCTTTGCCCATATCGGAGTCGAAACTTCAACGCAACAATTCTACCGCATTCCCGAGACCGGCAACGAAATTAACTGGATCTAGTGCCTCCTCTGCTCCGATTGCTAGTTGCAGTCCAATCCAATTTTTGAGCTAAAATACGTTCTATAAAGTTCAGTTGTTGGAACGCCATTAGCTTCCATGGCCCCATTTCTCGCTCTTTAGCGTGGAAGCGCCAACTCCCGATGATGAGTGAATTTTTCGGTAATAAGTTCGCAACAATTGCAGATAAAGTTTGCAGCCTCAATCCACATGCTCCATTTGCCTTATGACAATTTAATTTGGGTTTCAAACTTATCTCCTAAAATATTCAGGGACTGCATTGTCAAGGTCAGTTGGGATTTCTCAAAAAGAAAAAAAAAATGAAATGTTATTGCTAGTATCATATTAGGCTATGCGCGAAAAGACCATTTCTTTTACTAGTGCCATTAGCTGTTAGAAAAGGTTTAAAAAGGGCCACCATTTTGGTAGGCCAAGGTGAGATGAATTTTTGTCCATTGAAAATAAACTTAGTTTTATGCCCCGAAAATCAACAATAGAATTTACTTTTCTTTTAAAAGTTTAATAAAAAAGTTTAGGAAAAAAAAAGTGACTTAGATATAGTTTTTATTGGCGTAGAGAAAACTTATGATAGAATATTTAGGAAAGTTTTTTGGTAGGTTTTAGAAAAAAAGAAAAAAAAAATTGAGTTTGTTGTAGATACATGGAGATAGTTAAGGTTATGTATGATAGAGTAGTGACTAGCGTTTAAGATTGTCGGAAGAGTGTAACGATCCAAAAAAAAAAAATAGTAATTAAAAAAAATTAATTAAAAAATTATTATTAAAAAATTAATTAAATTAGGAAATTTGAGGATTGTGGGTGTATATATATATATATATATATATATATGTATACTTAATTACATATAAGGATAAATTATATATATATATATATATATATACATATATGTATATAAAAGTATATATAAAGTTATTATATAATAAAGTAAAGTAAAAGATAAAGGAGAGAGAGAAAAAAAAAAAAAAAAAAGGAAAATTAAAGGCTAAGCTTCCTGAGCAAACAGGAAGTGGAAAGAAAGAAAAAAAAAACTACTCTCGCTGCGTAGGAAAGGGAAAGAAAGAAAGAGAGAAAAAAAAAAAAAAAACTCTCTCAGCTCACGCTTTCTACTTCTTTTCTCTTTACGATTTCGTGGCAGATTCTCGCTCAATTGAAAATCCGAAAATACCACTAGACTCCATTCTTTGCCACCGACATATCTACCGAAGTGGATTTGTCGTAGGAGCAACGTGGTCATATCTCTTGGGGTAAGACAAATTTTCATTCTTACCTCATTTTTTCTTAAATTTTAAGTCAAATGGGTAATCGGACACCACCACGAGAATTTAGGAATGATTCTCTACAAGTCTAGTGGAGTAAATTTCTCGTGGAGTCGTTGTAAAAATAGCTCCAAAGTTAGGATAAATGAGTTATTTAGAAATTAATTAGTATTTAATTATTATAAATTAGGAAAGATTAAAATAATATTTTATTAGGATTGATTTGATTGAATTAGGGTTCCGGTGAGCACCACAGGTATAATTTTGGGAGCCCTGCAGACGTGATTCAAGAAATCAGGTAAGGGGGAATAAAATTATATCAGTATTTTATTAAGGTGAACCGGTTTTTTACGAGCGTATGAAATTTATTATTTATCTATATGATTTTTCGAATCGTTTGAGTACTAGAAAATGATGATTTTGTTTAAGGTTTATATTTGGGATAATTGCATATGATATTAAATTCGTGTGACATGAGAGTATTTTTTCCTAATAAATTGAATATAAATTACTGTGGTATTTGGGTTTGCATGTGAGGATGTTTGGAATGATTATGACATGATGAATGAATTGTTATGTTTGACTTCTGCGTGGAAATGTATTGATTTGTTGGAAATTGTGTGAGAAATGAATTGATATGTTGGATTCCTGTGTGGAAATGCATTGATGCGTCTGTGTGAATTAATTAGTGTTGTTATTCGTATGCATCTCAATATAACGTTAGCATGAGGTGGTTGTTATATTGCTTAAATATAAATCATGATATGACGTTAGCAGGTTGAGGAGCTCGTCATATTATCATTTATATAGGGTAGGACATTGGTAGGTCGAGGAGCTTGTTCTACTGATGTATGACGGGTAGGTCATAAGGATTGGATACTGGTGAATAGTGGTGCCCGTGTGGGCCACGTGTTGTGGAAGCTGGAGTGGTGTCTGTATGGGCCACGTGTTGCGAAAGCTGGAGTGGTGCCTGTATGGGTCACGTTATATCCTGTGTGGATAATGACGCCTGTGTGGGCCGTGTTATGTACCTTGTGTGGGTCACGTTATATCCTGTGTGGATAATCGCGCCTGTGTGGACCATGTTATGTATCCTGTGTGGGTAGTGGTGCCTGTGTGGGCCACGTGTAGATAAGAAGTACGTGGGTGCCTGTGTGGGCCACGTACTGACATGTACGCAGTTGCTCTGTGCGAGCCACGTACTGAGGACATTGGAAGATGAAGTATAATATGCATGATTTCTATGTGGATGTGTTGTGCACATGTGAATTTAATTATAGCATAAAAATAATGGTATAACATATTGTGAATGCATGTGTGTGCATGCGGCGAGGTAAACATACAACCGGGGGCTTGCTGAGAAAAGGATGCTACTTGTATGGACGAGTAGACATCCCGATCCTCGGAAACCTTCGCCTTTAAAATAATAAAGATGTGTGTATTGACGGCGAGGTAATACTTCACCTGAGGGCTTACTGAGTAAGGTGAGTGCTTTGGTAGTTAGTTTTTAGTACCAAAGCAGAGGGAAGCTACTTGTATGAGCGGGTAATCTTCCCTATCCTTGGGGACTTTTGCCTGCATAAAAATTATGTACTTGTGCATATTGGATGTGTGTATGATATTGGATGTCAGAAATGTTATTAATGGTACATTTTCTCAGTTGTTATTGATATTATGTAGAAACAGTTTATTCTGATATGTAAATATTAAAACTCATTTGTCAAACACTGTTATAATTTATTCCACCCTTACTAAGAAGTGTCTCACCCTAGTGGATTAACAAATTTTCAGGTTTATCTAGAGACCGGGTTTGAAGGCCTAGGCTGGGATTGTATTTGGTGGTTTCTTTTTGGGGTATTGTGAGATAGTGGTATATATATATATACATATGTATTTGTACTGGGTTATGTTTTAAATGTTAGATGTGGATATGGATATTTAGATGTTGTAGTGTTCGTTTTTGGGTTGTTATATAGAACTCTGGTATTTATTTGAGGTTATTTATTTATGTTCCACTGCATGCATGTTAATTATGGTATCTGATACAAGTGATTGGAACACGTGGCCCTCGGGTCCCACTTAGCGGGTTCGGGGCGTCACAAGGAGAATCTTGAGATTTTCCAATCACAGTAGGTGTACATCAAGGTTCTACTTTGATTCCTTATCTTTTCACTTTACTAATTCATGAACTAACTAAGAATATCTAAAATGAGATCTCTTGGTGTATGTCGTTTACAGATGATCGTGTTGATTAATGATGCTAGGAGTAAAGTGGAATATAAGTTGAAACTTTAGAAAACCACATTAGAGTCTAAAGGTTCAAGATAAGTAGGAATGAGACAAAATATATGCGATATAATTTCAATAATGTAAGGAGTAGCAATAAAGGGAAGATTAAACTTAATAATCAAGAGAGTAATAGTATTAATAGATTTAGATATCTTGAATCTATTATGCAAGTTGAAGGGAAAATTGAAAAAATGTAGTTCATAGAACTAAAACAAATTGGATAAAATGGAGGAGTGCATCAAGTGTACTCTGTGATCGTAGAATACCCTAAAAATTAAAAAGAAAGTTTTATAAGACAGTTATAAGACAGACTATACTTTATGGTTCATAATATTGGGTAATTAAGAAACAACATATACAAAAAATAAAAGTTGTTGAGATGTGAATGTTAAGGCGGATGAGTGATTTAACATTAAACGATAAAATAAGAAATGAGCATATACTTAATAATTTAAGCATAACACTAGTTAAAAACAAGATAAGAGAGGGGGTGACTTAAATGGTTTGAGCATTTAAAATTCATACTTAATAGAGTACTTATAAGGAGAAGTGAGTTAATTATTGTATCTAACATGAAAAGGGATAGGAATAGACTTAAAATAACTTGAAATAAGCCAACGATAAGGATTTAGTTGTCCTTAAATTTAATAGAGGAAAATTCTCTTAATTAGGTGAATTGGTAAAAAAATATTCATTTAGCCGACCTTATTTTGTGAAACTTAAGACATGTTATTATTATTGTCGTTTATGATTTTTAAATTAGCCACGTCTCAAAATTTAAAAAATGCAGAGGATGGTCTCCGCAGAGGAGAGGAGCAGAACCCCAACTTAATACCTTTATTTGGAACAAAATTTTAATTTAAACAGTTGCTATCCTGATTTGAGAGATAAGATGTGCCTTTACAATGTTGCCTTTGACATTTGACAAGTTCTCAAATTATTTTGATGAAGGCTATATAAATAAAAGAAGCTATATACATACAGAAAATTTTATATTTGTACAGGCCATTGATACTTCAAAATTTTGAAAATTTTAAAAAAAAAAATTATGCTCTAAACACCCCAAATGTCCCATCAAGTTTCAATGAGTTGGATTTAGGTTTCATTTCCGGAAGTTTGTAGACAATAATTTTGATAAATATTTGGGATAAAGAGTATGAAGAAGTAAATTTAGAAAGAAGGAGACTCACTTCCAAATACCTCCTCCTAAATGTAAGAACCCGAGCGGTGATAAAGGGGTTAAATAAATAAGAGAGGGGCGAATTGGAAATTTGGCACATTTCGTTGACGAAGCCAGAATTCGTCGACGAAGCCTTTGTTCTTCTCGTCAACGAAATTTAGAGATTCGTTGACAAGGAGAAGCCGAGGACTTTCGGAAAAACCAGCGATCTCAGATTCGTCGACGAATTCTGTGAAAGATTCTTCGACGAGAACACCATTTCGTCGAAGAATTCCCCCGGGTCAAAGGACCTATAAATAGAATATTTTTTACTTTTTCATTAAGAAACTTAGAAAATCTCTCTCTCTCTCTCTCTCTCTCTAAAACTCTCCCTACTCTCTCTCTCTCTCTAGATTTCTTCGCCGACCGTTGATGGAATCGAAAATCTGAAGTTACCACGAGGATCGTGAAAGGGTTCTCTACAACTTCTACGAATCGGAATCTCGTTTCGAAGATTTTCAAGTTTCGGTGTAAAATCGAGGTAAGGCTCAGTTTTCAATTCTGATCCGGTAGCTTTGTAGATAATAGTTTTGTGAGTATATTCTGTACGGTAATTTGTAGGTTTTGGAACTCGGTTTGCTGTTTAGGGGCGTTGGAGTTCGGGATTTGCTTTCGGGGAAAAGGTAAGGGGAAATTGTGTTATATTGGTTATTTTTGAAATCGGATTCGATGGAACTGTGGTCCACGATCCTGTGTGTGTTTTGGCCACTCATTTGGGGGGATCTAATGGGGAAAATTATGAGTTTTTCATTATTACAATTTTGGGAAAAAGGCGGCGACGGGTTGCATCCCTGGTTTTGTTGAAAACCGTGGGTATATGTTGATTTATACTATAATATTGGGATGGTCGTGCCTTGACTTTGTTTAAACTGTATTTGTTTGGAAAACCATGATTTAGATTACCAAATGGGTGTAGTTTGTTTGGTTATATGAGCATGCATATGTTGTATTTTGGTGAAATAGGAACGGGGTTCTGAATTGTTCTAGGTTTGAAAATCCGGCTTTTGCCCAAGAGTGCGATATACCACTAGATTGGCAAGCTTTCGAGCTGAAGGGTGTGTGAACACCAGATCTGCACCGGTTCAACGCTGATGCTATGCCAGGTTACCAGGGGCACCGGCATTTGCCGAAGGGTGTGAAATACCACCAGACAGTCCGGCTTCGAGTCGAAGGGTGTGAAATACCACAAGATCACCGATTTTTACCGAAGGGTGTGAAATACCACTAGACAGTCCGGCTTCGAGCCGAAGTGTGTGACGACACCAGATTGTATTGCTTGGTTTGTGAAAATATTGGATCTGTTTTGATTGTTTTGACTATTGATCCATGCATGTTAGTGTATCATGATAACACTCAAATGCCACACACCGATATAACCTGTGTTCTTCCTTACTGAGAGGTGTCTCACCCCTGTTGTACATACATTTTTACAGGTCCTTCGGGTAACCGGAACTAGCGTCCTGGTGTAGGGAGCGTAGTGGTCGGTGTACCATGTTTAGCGCTAGGTAAGTGCTAGGACTGTAATTTTGGTGGGTTGCCATTTTGGGATGTGTTGGGCACCCGTTTGTACATTTTGATAGAGCATTGTGTCTGCTCTTGTATAGACTCTGGTATGGTACTGTATATGTTTATATAGAATGACTTTTCCGCTGCGTATATGATTGTGTTGGATGTGTTTAGGGTGCCTGGAAACCCCACGGGGTCGGACCCTCATCCATTGTACTATATCTTTGGAAGCTTTATCAGATACAGGGACATGTTAGGTTACTTTCTCACCCCCAGGGCCCATTTCTGGGTTCGGGGCATGACACTAAATGATTTAAATAGGGAGCACATTGTATTTAAAGGAAAGTCATAAATTTCATATGAGAATTTATTAGTAGATAGTGTTGGGAGTGTAACGATCTGCTTAATTAACTGGTTTTTTTTTTTAAATATTTTTATACTACGGTATTCTACATACTTTGATACCATACTGGGGGGTAAACCCAATCATTAGCCTAAGCAGCGAGAAGCATAAATCAAATAAACATATCCATATACAACTATATACAATACCAATACCATACAATACCATAGTACTACATGTTTCCCAAAATACCCTCAACTATACTGAGATATACAAAAATCCTCCACAATACTCACTTCATTGACAGTGCACTACTGACGCCCCTCTAACTGAGAGCTTGGTATGCTTGCCTACCTGGATCACCTGAAAAATGATTCAACACTAGGATGAGCCAACGCTCAGTAAGACGAAATATGCTATTACTAGTGTGTGGCGAATGAGCTACAGTATTATGAAAATCTATTTTCATATAATCATGTATAACTAGATACTTAAGTACAGTACAAGTAATAAAATACACCACCCTTTCCATGTTGCTTAACATAACAGTATTGTAGGTTACTATTCAAGATACTTTTAGTATACATAAGTATGTTCCCTGTTTCTGTAAATCTGTACATACGTAATAGTAACTGAAAACTTTCCTTGTGGATAGCTGTGTGTCATGATTTAACCCTTCATGACAGGGTTGTGCGGCCCGTAGGCGGGATTTACCCTCACTGGCTAACTTGGAATAAATCACTATTTTCCATCGGTCTGATCTGCCCACCTCAACCCATATCTAATGGGGAGCCTGTCCACGTCAAGGGCCTAGGTGATCTACTATCACGTATTATCTAAATAGGTGGTTGCACTTATAACATAACGTAATATCTGTAGCAACGGTACCGTGCTCTGTAACTGCATAGTCCCACAGGGTCTAATACTATATAATATATTTGTATATACAACTATCTGATTTACCATGATTCTGAAATAATTGTAATAACCATGATATTGCATAAACTGTACTGTAATTAATATATCATAATACTGAGAACTGCATAATCATAATACTGAAGTTCGTATAATCATGGTACTGAGATTCGTATAATCATGGTACTAGAATTCGTATAATCATGGTACTGAAATACGTAAAATCATGGTACTAAAATACGTAAAACATATCTTCGTACTAAATTCATATTCTCAAGCCACACCATACTTTAATACATAATTTTCATAATTTAGTAAACTGTATAATATTTTAAAATGACCTACCATAGCATATTTCCCGTACTTGACTACTGAAAAGCCCCTATGGTTTACTAGCCTAACACCCGTAGGGCCTCCTACATAACACCCTGAAAACAATGTTTGTCAGAACAGAATATTAGTATTTTTTTTCCTACATCATTTCCTATAACTGTCAAAAGGCCAAAAATGGGCTAAATGGTCTTACTCTGAATTTGGGATGAAATCCAACTTCGTTTCACCAACGATCTGCTCCGGCAGACTTGCAAAGAATTTCGCCAGGAGCATCGTGGTGGCTTCAGATCGTCGATCTGGTGACTAATGGGGCCAGAATCGATGAGAGAAGGAAGAGAGTTTGTAGGGGAGAGAGAGGGGAGAGAGAGCACTGTGAAAATGGGTTAAAAATATGAGTTTTCACTATTTATAGGGCCAAATTCGTCAACGAGACACGTCACCTCGTCGATGAGTCCTTCATTAAATTTGTCGACAAAACCCTGTATTCGTCGACGAAATCTACTGCCTCCTTCTGTTCCTATTTCCATTTTCCTCCCTCTTTATTATTATAATAATATTATTCTTTGGGTCACTACATTCTCCCCTTTTTATAAAATTTTGTCCTCAAAATTTACTGTCTGTATTCCCTTCTGTCCTCCCATAAGGCAAAATGGTCTACTTATTATTACCTGCCCTCACTTATGGCGGAGGAATACCGTGGTTACATGGGTAGTTTTGGAAGATTACAACCATAAAAGAAAATTTACCCCAAAACTAAAATACTACCTAACCTATACTTTACATTACAATTACACTGGACTCAATAAAATAAAATTACCATCCAAGCATATACATCAATACTATAATTCATCAAATAAATGAGGATATTTTCATCTGATTTCATCTTCAAGCTCCCATGAAGCTTCTTCAATCGCGTGGTTTCTCCATAGAACTTTTACTAGTGGTATTCTTTTGTTACGTAATTCGTGTTCTTTTCTATCTAAAATCTGTACTGGAGCTTCTTCATATGCTAAAGCCTAACCGACTTCTAGTTCTGCATAACTGATGATATGGGAAAGATCTGGGTTGTATTTCCTTAACATAGAAATATGAAATATGTCATGAACTCGAAATAAAGATGGTGGTAAAGCCAGCCGATAGGCTATTGACCCAATCTTCTCCAGTATCTCAAACGGGCCAATAAACCTAGGGCTCAACTTACCCTTCTTCCCAAATCTCAAGATCCCCTTCAGTGGAGTTATTCTCGGAAATACATAATCACCCACTCCAAATTGCAGTTCTCGGCGGCGAGTAGCCGCGTAGCTTTTCTGCTGACTTTGCGCTGCACTGATCATATCACGACTAAGTCAGACTTTATCAAAGGCTTTCTGAATTATCTCTAGACCCAAAACTCGTCTTTCACCTACTTCATCCCAGAAAAGAGGAGATCTACATCTCCTACCATATAATGCCTCGTAGGGTGCCATGCCGATGCTAGTCTGGTAACTGTTATTATAAGCAAATTCAACTAGTGGCAAAAACTGAATCCAGCTACCCCCAAAGTCTAGTACACAAGCACGAAGCATATCCTCTAATACCTAGATTGTTCTCCAGTCTGACCATCGGTCTGAGGGTGGAAAGTTGTACTAAATGCTAGCTGAGTCCTTAGTGCCTCCTGCAAACTCCTCTAGAACCGTGATGTAAAACGTGGATCACGGTCTGAGACAATGGATACCGGCACTCCATGGGGTCGAACAAAATCTTGTATGTAAATCTCCGCTAACTTGTTCATAGGGTAGCTAATCTTAATAGGTAGGAAGTGTGCTGTCTTCATCAATCTATCAACCACCACCCAAATAGCATTTTGACCATGCGAAGTTGGCAGCAGCTCAGTAACAAAATCCATGGATACATGGTTCTACTTCCACTCAAGAATGAAAAGTGGCTGTAACTGACCAGCCGGCCTCTGGTGCTCATCCTTAACCTGCTGGAACGTCAAACACTGCCGCACAAATTATGCTATCTCCCTCTTCATGCCACTCCGCCAGAAATAATCTCGTAGATCCCTATACATTTTCATACTACCAAGATGAATAGTGTATAGAGATCTGTGTGCCTATTCTAGAATCTTCTTCCTGATGCTGTCATCTGCAGACAAACACAATCTGGTGCGAAATCTCAAAGCCCCATCATCAGAAATACTAAATTCTTCCTCCTGACCATCCTGTATTTTGGAAAACACGTCCACTAACTTTGGATTATCTATCTGAGTAGCTTTAATCTTTTCATATAATGTGGGCTATACCACCAAACTGGCAATAAGCGCCTGGGGATCATCCTCCACTAATTCAACACTAAGTCTCTCTAAGTCCATCTGAATCGGATGCTGAACTACGGTTGCTAGTTGTGCTGTGTCTCCCGATTTACGGCTCAGAGTATCAGCCACCACATTTTCTTTACCTGGGTGGTAACTGATGGTACAGTTATAATCCTTAATGAGTTCCAACCACCTCTTTTGCCGCATATTCAACTATTTCTGTGTAAAGAAATACTTGAGGCTCTTATGATCAGAAAATATCTCACACTTCTCACCATATAAATAATGTCTCCAGATCTCCAGTGCATGTACAACCGCAACCAATTCTAAATCGTAAGTAGGGTAGTTCTTTTCATATTCTTTCAACTACCTGGACGCATATGCTATCACCCTACTATGCTGCATCAGCACACAACCAAGTCCTTTCAAAGACGCGTCATTGTAAATAACATAACCATCGCCTCCCGATGGAATCGTCAGAACTGGTGCAGTGACATGCCGCTGCTTTAATTCTTGGAAGCTCTGCTCGCATTCTTCATCCCACACAAATCTGGCATTTTTCCTAGTCAACCGCGTGAGAGGTCCTAACAAAGCTGAAAATCCCTCTACAAATCAGTGGTAATAACTTGCCAGCCCTAAGAAACTCCTAACTTCCTGCATATTCCTTGGCCTGGCCCAACTTACCACTGCGTCAATCTTGCTAGGATCCACTACTATACCATCTCTTGAGATCACCTGACCTAAAAATGCCACCTTCTCAAGCCAGAACTCACACTTGCTGAACTTAGCATAAAGCTTCTCTTCTCTGAGAGTCTGCAGCACCTGCCTTAAATGCACCTGATGATCCTAAAAACTCCTCAAGTACACTAGCATATCATCAATGAAAACTACTACAAACTAATCTAAATACTGGTGAAAAACTCTATTCATTAAGTCCATGAACACGATCGGGGCATTCGTCAGACCAAATGACATAACAAGAAATTCATAGTGCCCGTACCTGGTCCTGAACGTTGTCTTCGCGACGTCCTCCACTTTTACTCTCACTTGATGATACCCAGATTTGAGGTCAATCTTGGAATAAACCCGTGTACCCTGGAGCTGATCAAACAAATCGTCTATACGGGGTAGAGGATATTTATTCTTAATAGTAACTTTGTTTATCTCCTTGTAATCAATGCACATCCTCATGGACTTGTCTTTATTCTTTACGAACAACACTGGAGCTCCCCATGGCGATACACTGGGTCGTATAAACCCCTTGTTCAGCAAGTCCTGTAATTGTTCCTTTAATTCTCCCAATTCAGCTGGAGCCATACTGTAAGGAACCTTAGAAATCGGCGCGGTCCCTGGAGATAAATCTATAGGAAAATCTACCTCGCGCACAGGAGGCAACCCTGGTAGCTCCTCTAGAAAAACATCTTGAAATTCTCGTACTACTGAAGTGCTGTCAATCTTCAATTCATTTTTAGATACTTCTTTCACAAATACTATAAACTCCTGATCTCCATCCAGGAGTAATCTGCTCGCCTGCATGGCGGATACTAACTGCGTTGGAGCACGTACCCGTGAACCAACGAATCTGAATTCTTGCTCTCCAGGATGTCTAAAAATTACTTCTTTCTAGAAAAAATCGATGCTGGCATGATTGACAGCCAAGTAGTCCATACCCAGTATTATATCGAACCCACACATTTCAAACACAATTAGATCTGCTGGTAGTACTTTCCCTTGAATTTCTATCGGATAGCCCTTAAGTTTCCTCTGACATATGATTGCTGATCCTGATGGTGTAGCTACCGACAACACTATATCTAATGACTGGGTCTCACTCTCAGATAATTTAACATAAGATGCAGAAATGAAAGAATGAGTAGCACCCGAGTAAAAAAGAACAGTAACTTGGTATGATAGAATAGTAAATGTACCTGTCACCATATCCGTAATAGCCTCTGCATCACCTGGCGTCAGAGCGTATTCTCGTGTTGGGGCCACATTCCTCTGCTGGCCACCATGAGGAGCTTGGTATCCTCCTCGAGCTGCCTGATGTCCTCCCTGATAAGGCCTAGGAGCTAGGACCTGGTCTGGCTGAACTGGGCATTCACGCACAACGTTGTCGGGTCTCCCACAACGATAACATATTCCCCTGCCTGCCCGAAACTCTCCAAAATGATGTTTTTCGCATGTATGACACACTGGGTAAGTCCGTGCACCCTGGTTCCCATAAGGTCCAGCCGTCTCCCTCTGGTATCCCCTATCGCGACCTCCTCTCCATGAACCCCTACTAGTGCCAGCCTCAAAACCCTGAGGCGCATGCCTCTTCCTCTGACTCTGAGCTGCTACACCCCTCTGAATGCCACTCTCAATAATCGCAGCTCTGTCTACAACCTCTGTAAATGTCTGAGCTCTGAAACCAATCACCTGCTTAAACAAATTCTGCCTCATTCCTTCTTCAAACTTCCTTGCCTTTTTCTCTTCATCAGGTGTTAGATGTGGAGCAAAACGTGACAACTCGATAAACTGAGCCGCGTATTGGGATACAGTTATCTGCCCCTGTACCAAATGCAAAAACCCTATTGCCTTCGCACTCCGAACGATAGCAGGGAAATACCACTCGAAGAACAGCTCCTTGAATCGGTCCCACGTCATTGGAACTGGAATCGGCCTTTGCTCCTCTATCAGTCGCACTGCTCTCCACCAGCGCTTCGCCTCCCCTGTCAACTTAAATGTGGCAAATGTTTGCTCATTTGCACATGGAAGCACCGCCAATGTCTCTTCGATATCTTGGATCCAATTCTCAGCTATAATCGGGTCATCTCCTCCAGCAAAGGATGGGGGTTTCATCCGTGTAAACTGCTCAATCGAACAGCCACGCTCCCCAGAGCTCCTGGCCATCTCAGCCATCACCTGCTGAGTGACATTGCGCAACACAAGATCAGTATCTCCTCCACCTATGCTGGAAGGTCTTGACCTATCCTCCCTAGCATTCGTGCCACTACTTCCTAGGTCCATCCTGAAAACAAGAAACACACTTAAGCACTTTATCTCCTATACGGACCTATCCTATACCAACTCACAATTAACTACCTTCCCTGACCTTAACCAATATCCAGTTCTGTCACCCAGACACACAACCTGACAATAGTTTATTATGGTTTTCCTGAAATCGTCACCCCAGGAAAAACATAGAAACCACCATGAAAATCCTATACCCAGACACAAAACAAACCCCAAATCCTTTTCCTATACTCTGGTATTGCATCTGCTGCACTCTAAAGTCTACAAAATCTAGTAACCTAGGCTCTGATACCAAACTGTAACGATCTGCTTAATTAACTTTTTATTTTTATTTTTATACTATGATATTCTACATACTCTGATACTATACTGGGGGTAAACCCAATCATTAGTCTAAGCAGCGAGAAGCATAAATCAAATAAACATATCCAAATACAACTATATACAATACCAATACCATACAATACCAGAGTACTACATGTTTCCCAAAATACCCTTAACTATATTGAGATATACAAAAAGCCTCCACAATACTCACTTCATTGACAGGGCACTACTGACGCCCCTCTATCTGAGAGCCTGGTCTGCTCGCCTACCTGGATCACCTGAAAAATGATTCAACACTAGGATGAGCCAACGCTCAGTAAGACGAAATATGCTATTACTAGTGTGTGGCAAATGAACTACAGTATTGTGAAAATCTATTTTCATATAATCATGTATAACTGGATACATAAGTACAGTACAAGTAATAAAATACACCACCCTTTCCATGTTGCTTAACATAACAATATTGTAGGTTACTATTCAAAATACTTCTAGTGTACATAAGTATGTTCCCTGTTTCTGTAAATCTGTACATACGTAATAGTAATTGAAAACTTTCCCTGTGGATAACTATGTGTCATGATTTAACCTCGAATGACAAGGTTGTGGGGCCCGTAGGCGGGATTTACCCTGACTGGCCAACTTGGAATAAATCACTATACTCCATCGGTCTAATCTGCCCACCTCAACCCATATCTGATGGGGAGCCTGTCCACGTTAAGGGCCTAGGTGATCGACCTACTACCACGTATTATCTAAATAGGTGGTTGCACTTATAACATAACGTAATATCTGTAGCAACGGTACCGTGCTCTGTAACTGCATAGTCCCACAGGGTCTAATACTATATAATATATTTGTATATACAACTATCTGATTTACCATGATTCTGAAATAATTGTAATAACCATGATATTGCATAAACTGTACTGTAATTAATATATCATAATACTGAGAACTACATAATCATAATACTGAAGTTCGTATAATCATGGTACTGAGATTCGTATAATCATGGTACTGAAATACGTAAAATCATGGTACTAAAATACGTAAAACATATCTTCGTACTAAATTCATATTCTCAAGCCACACCATACTTTAATACATAATTTTCATAATTTAGTAAACTGTATAATATTTTAAAATGACCTAGCGTAGCATATTTCGTTTACCTAACTACTGAAAAGCCCCTATGGTTTACTAGCCTAACACCCGTAGGGCCTCCTACATAACACCCTAAAAATAACGTTTTTCAGAACAGAATATCAGTATTTCTTTGCCTACATCATTTCCTATAACTGTCAGAAGGCCAAAAATGGGCTAAAAGGTCTTACTCTGAATTTGGGATGGAATCCAACTTCGTTTCACCAACAATCTGCTCCGGCAGACTTACATAGAACTTCGCCAGGAGCGTCGTGGTGGCTTCATATTGTCAATCCGGCGATTAACGGGGCTAGAGTCGAAGGGAGAAGGGAGAGAGTTCGTAGGGGAGAGAGAGGAGAGAGAGAGAGCGCTATGAAAATGGGTTAAAAATATGAGTTTTCACTATTTATAGGGCCAAATTCGTCGATGAGACATGCCACCTCGTCGATGAGTCCTTCATTAAATTCGTCGACGAAATTCAGAGCAGCCCAAATCCTGCGCTCGTTATTTTCTCATCGACAAAACCCTGTATTCGTCGACGAATTTCCTGGAAATTTCTTGAAATTATTATTATTATTATTATTATTATCTCCAAAATGCGATGTCGTCGACGAAATCTACTGCCTCCTTCTGTTCCTTTTTCCATTTTCCTCCCTCTTTATTATTATAATAATATTATTCTCTAGGTCACTATAGGGAGCCTAGTTGCGTTCGATTGGATGATGACCCGACCTTTCTTTAATGAGAGATTTCTATTCTAAGGCTTAGTCCATGGAGCGAAGGCTTGGACCATTAGCCCCATTTTGTAGCCCATTGCTATGCGCAAGATATAAAATCTCTGGGTTATGGTGATTAGGGTTGATCATCCGTCACACTTTGTGAGAGAGAGAGTTTTGTATTACTGCACTCTCTATATTTTCTTCCTCATAATAGTGAAATCCCTACAATTTCGTGGACGTAGGCAAAATTGCTGAACCACGTAAATATTGTCTTGTGCGTGTGATGAATTTTTTTTTTTTTTGGCATGTATTCTTTCTCTATTTTGTTTCTAACAAGTTTCAAAAATTTGTTGTTAATTCCCAGCAGATAGCAACTAGTTTGAGGTTAATTTAGTGTACAATTCAATTTGTGACTTGAGTTTTCTATTTGCATTACAAGTAAATGTTTTTGATAAATGTTTATTAATTAAATCTTTTATTCTCATTTGAAATTTAAAAAATTTTAGAAAAATAATAGGAAAATACAAAAGATTTCATTTTTTCATGTTTGATTATCAAGGAAAGTGGAAAAATAAAAATTTGATTCCATAAATCATTAACATTTAATTTTTTTCTTAATTTCTAATCAAATGAGAATACTTTTTATTTTGTTATAGAATTTTGTATAGAGATAAAGCACAATAAAAAAAAAAAAAAAACTCTTAATTAAGGGATCGTTTAGAACCACTTATGCAAAAATATTTTTCGAAGAAAGTGTTAAATTTAATAAGTGATGATAATAAGTACTAAATTGGAAAAGTGCTGAAAATTATAAGTAATATTTGATTGTGTTTAAAATAAGTAGTATTTGGATATTTACTTTCATTATAAGTTACTATATGATTATTTTTAAATATATTTTAAATAAAAATATATATTTTAATTAACAATTTCTTTACTATTTGTTACTAAAAAAATAATATAATTTATTATTTTTATTTAATTATAATCTTGTTATTAATGTATATTTATAACATATTACCATCATATAACATTTTTCCATCATATAACATTATGCTAAATATAATATTATTATCTAAATTTAAAATTTTAATTTATTTAATGCTAATTTTAATTAATAAGTAATTCTTGTTTAATGCAAAATTGAATTATGGTAACTAATATTTATTTTTAAATATATTTTAAATAAAAATGTTAATATTTATATAATTATAATTTTAAATGATACTTAAATTAATTTTAAAATTAAAATTTGAATATTTTCTATTCAGTAAAATAATATAATATTATTTACTACTTCTTATAGTCTTGTTATTAATTAATGTATATTTATAATATATGATTTTCACATTAATTTATGTTAAAAATAGTATTGTTACTCGTCCTAACCCGGGAGTATATAGTCTAGAGTGGGGGTGAATGGACTCTTTTGTGGAATTACAAATTTTCTCTACAAAATAAAACACTTGACAAGATGCAAGCAATTATATCACAATATATGAAATTTAAATCATACACAAGACAAATAATAAAGAGTATAGGGAAAGAAAATTAACACCGATATTTTTAATTGGTTCAACACCAAGCCTACATCCACGCCTTGATACCAACTCAAGGATTCCACTATACGATCTCCTTCATCGACAGAGAAGCCTTACAACTCGGAAACAAATTCCTACCCGCTCACCAAGAGCCTCTTCGGTTCACAAAGAACCTTCACCAAATGGTCCACAAAGAACTCTACAAGAAGATGATAGAAATATAATATGATGCTCCTCAAATGAGTAAATATTAAATATAAAGCAAACCTCACACTATCTCTCAAGTAATGAATCAAACACGATTAAACAGCAAGAGAGAATGATCACTTGTGAATGAAGAATAACAATGCAAAGTGATAGGTGCTTAGGTTGGTGTAAAAAAATATTTTTTACTAAGAATGATCAAAAGCTTTCAAAAACCATGTTAATTCAAGTCTAATAGCTTTTATTTATAGCCCAAGAGCCTTAGGAGCCATTAACTAGCCGTTGGGGGGAAGAAAAGATATTTTATTTAGCAAACTAGTCGTTTTCCGCCCGTTAGCGTCATTCTGCTCCTTGGACTCGTCGACGAATCCCTTGTGTTCGTCGACGAGGTCCCTGAATCAGAAAAAGTCATAAAAATAAAAGTTGTGGAATTTTGTCTTAGATTTCTAGGGACACCAAGATCGTCCCATTTGAACTTTTCTAGAAAACGTTATGTCCAAAATACCATAAGGTGTTCAGGACTAAAGGTTGCACTACGGTAGTGACGATTGCTTTGTTTTTCCTTATCAAAAAGTGTTTTAATGACTCAAAACAATCTTGGAAAAAATTATATGAAATATATTAAGTCTAATGAAGATTAAAACTTGTCCAAATGAGTTTCTTTTTGAATATAAGATATCTTAATTAATAAAACACGTTTGAAAACCCATTTTGATATCTTATATGCTTAGTATGTCCTTTTATAAATATATTTGACTTTCTTTGAACCTTTAGGACATAAAACTTATTTTAACACAATCAGGACTAAGTATAAAAATGTTCTTAAAATTAAGATGTTAAAAACTTGTGTCTTTGAAAAAATATTTGAGTTTTAGGATTCATTTGACAAACTCTTGTTTTAACTTAGAAAACTATAAATTGTGAGTTTGTTACTTTTGTGTAGATCCTATATGCTCATGTGTCCTAGTATGCTTATGCAATGGCTTAACTCTTACTCAGAAATCATGCAAGACACACACCGCAAGAGTTACAATACGCACTCACTTACACAACCCTTATTACAATTAATTTATACACAATAAAAACTTCAGGATGTGCTTTGGTGCTTCCGAGTCAGCCCTTCCGATCTTTCCTATTTGATATCTACTCAGCCCGATCTTTGCTTCTGATTTGGTACTTCCATGTATTCAACACTTTGTACCTATACTAAATAAGATCTGCAAAGATAGGAAAACACTAGGAACAAAATATAGGTTAATATCATCAAAACACATTAAATAATGATGGTGTAGCTACTAAGGCTAACATTCTCCCCATTTTTGATAATGTCTAACTTATTACTAATTTACTTAATCTTTGCATTTATAGTTATACTAATCATGGCTTGATATGCAAAGATAAGCTTACCTAGAACCACTAATGAATTGTTATCATCAAAATAGTGCAGTTAAGCTCACATAGCCTCTAACGCTAACAAGTATTATTAACTAAATTAAATTTTTTAGTTTGTTTAATTTTAATTTAAATTTATAGATGGTTCTTTTTATTCATTCAATAATTTAATTATATTTTATTAATAATTAATAGGTTATAATACATGATAAAATAATATATGATTATTATTTAATTAGTAATTATGTTAACTGTTATTTTTAATTAACATTTAACTATTTTTATTAAGTAAAAATAATAAAACATTATTTTTTTATAAACAATAATCTTATTGTTAATTTATATTTATAACATATTATAACATATGATTATCACATTAATTTATCTTAAAATAATATTATTAATTAAATAATATTTTTAATTTTTAATATTAGTTTAAATTAGTAGATGGTTCTTCTTTCGCAAGATTATAGCAAATTGTATTCAGTCTCCTTGGTTCTCTCTTATACTTAATGGCACTGAAAAGTAAGATGTAGTCCCAAGAGGGGAGGTGAATTGAGTTTATAAAAATTTCTTTGAATTCTTTTAATAAATTCTTTCCCAACTTATTTTATTCTTAGTAATCACACAAGGATGGTTTTGAATTTCAATTACAATATTCAGGTAAAATTAAATTCATTTTTAAATTTGAATTGGAAAGTGTATCAACTTGATCTTGCAGTAATTTAAACCAACACCTAATCAATCAATAAATAAATCGACACAATCCACAAGTTACTTAAATAATATATGAATTACAGTAGTACTTCAAAGATTCAATATTTGTTGTCAATTAGGTTGCTTGATCAATGAGGTTTCCGCAAACAATTAATCAACGTATTCCCTTTAAGGTTTTCGCAATAGATTAATCAACGTACTCCCTTTAACTGAAGTTTCCACAACCTTAATATCAATTTAAATTCCAGTACTTAAATTGTTGGAATTGGTGTGATCCCAAGAGGGGAGGTGAATTAGACATTTAAAACTTTTTCGCTAATTTAAACAATTACGCCGATTCTCCCCATCTCATATCTTATTCGAAATAAAACATCTATGTAAAGTAAGTGAGCAATGTGTGCATGCAAACATGTGTGTTGCATATCTCATTTAAATTAATTTTGTGTGCATGCAAGATGGTTATAACAAAACATGAACAGACATACACTTACTGAAATTAAAGAGCGAAAAGTAAATGCGATAAGGAGAGAGAGAGAGACACACGATATTTGTTGTCGAGGTTCGACCAAACCAGCCTATACCCCCTAAGGATTATATTGAGTCTGCTCACTCAATTGGGCGGAGCAGAAGCCGTTACAACCTCTCCTTACAGGGCGAGGTAAACCCCAACTTAATTACAAAGCTGAGCCCAACTTGTCTCACTTATGGGGCTGAGACTCCCCAGTTCAATTTATTGGACTGAATCAAACCGGTCTCACTTACGGGGCTGAGAACTCCCCAGTTCAATTTGCAGGCTGAACCAAACCAATACATGAAAAATCACTTTTGTACATATTAAAATGCTTCTTAATACAAGTAAAGATGTATACATTTAAAACTCAAATATATGCACTCTAATATGATATGAAATGATGCTCATGGAGTAAGGGTGCTTTCAAAATAATTTTTGTAATTTTTGAATATAATATGTATGATGAAGACTTCAAAGATTTAAACCCTAAACCAAATATTTCTTCAAAAAAAATTCAATAAGATGTGGGAGAACCTAGGGTTATACTTTCGAAAGCTTTGCACACTCAAAACAAAATACAAGCATTTAAAACTTGGTGTGCAAATCAAAGCAAGGACATATTTCTCCAACAAAATATTTATTATGGAAATATGTGGAGAAATCCTAAAGCTTTACTCTCAAAAAGGTTTCTCAAACATGCAAGCAAGAGAGAGTAAAACTCTTGAATGAAGTAAATGCCCAAATAAAAATGCTCTCTTGTAAAAATGATTTTCAAGAAAAAATGAAAAAGAATTTGGATATAAAAAAATGACCCCAAAATGATTTTGCAATAAAAAGGTTGTTTGGGGGAACTTTGATTAAGAAATAATTTGAGAGAATTTTAATGCTAATCAAAGTTACTAATCAAGAGTTATAAGGGGTTATTTATAGATTTTTCAAAAATTATGACCGTTGGGGACACGCAAAGTATTCTTCAAATTGTTTAATTAAAAGTTAATTACATTTAAGCCCTTAAAAAATTTGGAACCCGAGAGGTTCGGTCGACCATATTTAAGGTTTGGTCGACCATATTATTAGGTTCAGTTGACTGTGTCAATTTTGAACTACATATTTGGTCGACCATCTCTAGGTGATTTCGAACCCGGTCAACCATGGCTGAGGTTCGATTGACCACTCATGTGGTTCGGTCAATTGTGGCGAAAATGAACTACACATATGGTCGACCGAATAGTTGGGGTTCAGACATATGTTGTTTTGGTCGACTGAGGAATATACGTTCAAAATAGAATGGTCGACCGAGGGAAGTCAACATGTTGACTTTTGACCTGTTCGGTCGATCGAAACATTTATACTGCCAAGGATTTGGTCGACCGTACTTTTAAATTAAGGCCAAAAAGCTAACGTCGGTCAACCGAAGGTCGACCAAAGTCTACCCTAAGGTCAAACTATGGCCTTTGGTTCCCTACGGTCAGTATATGGTTCTTTCTGAGCATTCAAATCATATCATGCAAGATGTATGCATTATTACAGACCAATTAATAAAAAATTAAATGCAATACAAATTAAAATTAAATGTCGTCTTCTTCTTCTTCATTGCTCTTCTCTCCATGGAATGCGCTTGTTAAAGTAAGTTTTAAGTCTTCTGGCTTCCATTTCCCTTTTGCCTTATGTGTGTGTTGAATAATAAACCTGTTCAAGCACTTAAAAACACAAAAAAGAAAATGGTGCTTTATTAGTATCAAAATATGGATCAGACTAAAAAATTCAACATAAATAAACAAACACGCAATTTGTATATGCAGAAAATTAAAGAATAAGGGAAGAGAGTGAGATCGATTTTTTACAAGGTTTGGCTATACTCGCCTACGTCCTTGCCTTAGGCACGCCACTTAGGGATTCCACTCTAACACTCCTTTTCGGGTGGAGCAAACCATTACAACCCTCCTTCAATAGGTTGGAGCCCTCTTCTCCAAGAGATACCCCAAATTTGGTATAACGATTCAATAGCCCTGAACCATCAAGAATACAAGAAAAAAAGAACAATTTCTTGTGTTCAAGAATTACTCTCAAACAGAACATATTAGTATAAGATATATAACAGCTAATCAATACTTCAATGTTAATATCAATGAAGAATAGAATTGAAGCTCAAAGAGTATATCACCGAAATCTTTCTTTGATTGATTCAAAACTCAAAAGTTGTGGTCAGAGATCGGTGAACAATAACTCAGTAATTCTCTGAAAATCTCAGCAAGTAGATGTGTGCAAGAAGGCTTTGAGAGAGTATGAGCCATATAAGCTTAAAATCAAATTTTCAATTCTTGGTATTTAATTTGATTTGAGAAATCATGTATTTATAGAGCTAAAAAGTCATATTTTTCGTGTTGCCCAAGTTACTTGGAGTGTTTCCTAAGTTTTGACAAACTTTGGGGCACAAGCAACTCATTTTGGAAACATTTAAACGCTGTTTTAAACCCTGAACTCATCAGGGTCAGTCGCTTAATTCAACAAAATTATTAGTCGTGTGACCAGACATGGGTCAGTCGCCTAAACAGTTAAAACACCATTTTTAAACTTTGTTTACAAAAACTCTTGCCAATTTGTTTTGATACTTTAGAAAGATATTTTTAAGGGTTTTCAAAATAAGGTCTCTAAGTCCATGAATAACCCTAATGAGTTTCAAAGCATTCATTTTGATATTTAAATGAAGTACTTACATAAGACTTCCTTAAGACTTTAAAACTTTCTAAACTTGAAGTCTTCTTGTATATCTTTGGTTTGAGTCCATTTTGTCTTGAGCTTCAATATCCTTTAAGCTTTCATAAGGTTTGTCTATCTTTGTCCCATTAAGCTTCCTTTTGATCACTTGTTGTTTGGAGTATGAACATTTAATGACACTTGTGATCTTGAACTCATGATACTTGAACTTTTGAACTTCATATACTTGTTTTCTTGAAACATCATCACTTAAACCACAACATGTTAAATTTACCTTTATTTGTTGTCATCAAAATAAGATTCGAAAGTCATGTTAGGCCAACAATCTCCCCATTTTTTATGATGACAAATAAGGAGCAAAGATGAGAGAACCTTGATAAGGTTCCCCCTTTCAATAAGTATACTTTTAACAATGTTTGGAAAAATCATTCATATGGATCGGGTTTCAAATGTAAGTTCAAAGATTTATATATCATAACCAAGTATTAGTGCAACATAGTTCATTTCCACATATTAGCATTAGTAACATGTCTCAAGTCATCATATCATATCATTATTAGAGCATTATCTCATAAAATTTGCATCATAGCTCAATGTGCTTATGTTTCCTTATTTTGGTTTTCTCCCTCTTGCTATTTACAAAAATGCTCTCTTTTTTGCTCTAAAAGGTCTCTCCCCCTTTGACATCAATCAAAAAGAGAACAAATAGCAAAGTCACAAGGATACTTAAAATAGTACACAACAATATGCATATGCATACGCATGCAGTGCAGCAATGTGTACAAAATGTCATGAATATCAAGAGTTACATGCCAAAAAGAAACAAAAAAAAAAGAAATAGAGATGCAAAGCCAATACATAGATAATTGAAATTCAACATAAAAAACAACAAGATATTAAGCATCATCATCATCAGTTGCAACATCTTCTTCAATTCCATCATCACTTCCTTCTTAGACTCCTCATTAGATGCATCATCATTAAGAGGGGCAGAGCTGATGTCCATTGGAGCAGCAATCCGAGAAGAACTAGCCCTAAACCACTCTATGCGAGTAAGATGTTGGACAAGTGAAGAGTAGCTAGTCTAGAGTGTGGTCACGTTCTCTTGAAGTGACTGGAGTCCTAAACGCATGTCACTACTGAATGTAGTGAACTCATGGTGGAAGGATACAAACCAAGATGGAGTATTAAGTGCAGGTTCTTGTTGCTAATCTGGAGGTTGAGGTACAACTGCTGGCCTTGTTGGTTGTCCGCCTTTCAAAAACAAACCCTGCTGATGTTTTTCATATCCCATTTATTTTAGGGTCGTAGAGTTGAAAAAATCATACCAAGTACGCTTTATGAATAGGCTCAGTAGGAGTGGTGACACTAAGATGTGCAAATAGGAGGTTTAGGATACCATCGTATGGAAGAGTGACTCGACATGCTTCCAATTTAGACCTCATCCATTTCAGAAATAAGTTGGACAAATCGAGTTTCTTCCCCTTTAACAAACACCATAACACGAAGCAATCAACATAGGATATGTGATCATATGAACCAGCTTGGGGTAGGATATTGTTCGTGATTATTTTCTAAAGGATTTGTGCTTTGAGGTTTAGCTACTTATACAAGGGAGGATGTCCAAAGTATACTGGTTCTTCTACCATGATCAATGGCAAAAATTCCTCTAGGGTGAGACCTTGCTCCATAATCCATGATTGAGCAAGCGCCGGACACCCAAATTCTCCTTAGCTAATGTGTAATATAGGGGCCAAAGTTTGTGGAGTTAAGGCAATAGCCTTTCCCCTAACCTCAGTGGTTAATACGAACTCGCCTTGTACCATATTAGCATAAAATATTTTCACTGAGTTTGGATAAAGGCCTTTCGATTGATAAACTACAAAAATTTTCCATCCAATTTCCTGAAACATTGGTAGGATGTTTTGGAATTCTGACCTAAAGAAAGTGGTATCAAGGATTTTACCGAAAATCGGTTCCATATAATGAAGATGAGTTCTGTATCGATGCTTGGATTGAGAAGTTACGAGCCATTGCTCAATATTTTCATCATCTCTCCCTGAAGAGGCACCACGATTCTCCGTAGTCTTAGTTCGAGCCATCTTGATTTCTGAGAATGAACTAGCGAAGGGAAACCCTAGAAATTGTGGAGAAAAGATGTAGGAAAGTGATTTTGAGGCTTTGATTGAAAGATTTTGAGGCTGAGGATCAAGAGAGATGAAGAGAGGGAGGCTCGGGTGAGTGATGAAACATAGGTCAGTATACTGGGGATCTGAAAGGTTAGGGTTTTCGCGCTAAAATATATAAAGTCCCATCAGTTTAGGTGCCTGAGGTTTCGAGCTCAGTCGCCTGACATGTTATGAAATTCAATTTCACAAGTGAGTAGCATTTCAGTCATCTGAGGTCAAAAAACCAGTCGCCTGACCCTCCTTTTTTCATAGTCTGGTTGACTGAGCTTCCAAGCTCAGTCGCCTGACCTTCCATTAATTCTCTTTTCACTCAACTTGAACTCTTCCTAAACAAATTCCCTACTATGTAGTAAACCAAGTTCTCTTCTAATTGATATAAACCTATCTTTAGGAAGAGGTTTTGTGAAAATATCCGCCCATTGGTCATTTGTATTTATGAATTCAAGTAATATACCTTCTTTTTGTACGTGATCTCTTAGAAAACGATGTCATATATCTATGTACTTAGTTCTTGAGTGTGATATCAGATTTTTTGAAATGTTTATTGCACTTGTATTATCACACTTAATAGGTATGGCTGAGTACTCTAAATTAAAGTCTTTTAATTATTTTTTCGTATAGAGTGTTTGTGCATAGAAACTACCTACTACCACATACTCAGCTTCAGTGGTGGATAAGGCTATAAAATTTTGTTTCTTGGAGAACCAAAAGACAAGAGACTGTTCTAGAAAGTGACAAGTCCTACTTGTACTTTTTCTATCAATCTTACAACCCATATAGTCCGCATCTGAGTAACTAATCATTTCAAAACCAGTGTCTTTAGGATACTGTTGACCTAATTTGTCATATCCCGTTTTGATAATGAAAAATGCATTGGTACTGATGTTTGCCCTGAACTTGCATACAGGTTCACTCTATGCATGAGTTGAAAAAAATGTTATATCATGATGGCGTATGGAGACTCCAAGGAAGATTGATGAATATTATGCTTAATTTGTATTTTTAATTTGTATATTCTTCATTCTAGATTGTAATTCAATATGGTCTATAATAACTGCATCATGCATGATAGGACTCAATGCTCAGGTTGCCCTAGATTGACCTTAGGTTCCTACACACTTAATGCATTGAACCCCACTACACTCACATGTCATCAGGGGTAAATTTAAATTAAATAATGAAACTTAGGCTTAAAATCATAAGGGCTTCGGGTGACCGAACTAAGCAAGTCAAATTGCCTTGATCAACCGAACTGTTGACTGGTCAAAAAGTTGACCAACCTTCGGGCGACCGAACTCAGAATGAGCTGAGTGTCCACGGTCAACCGAACTCAAACCCTAACTTTTTAAAACAACTTAGGCACTCAAACTTAACGTTCAAAATACCCCCAAGCGACCGAATGTGCAAGTTCGGCAGACCGAACTTGAGATCAGGCGACCAAACTGGAAAATCGCCTTAGTCAGCAGACCAAACCATTGATCAAGCACCCGAACTTCAAAAATCACTTTTTCCTCATATGTCTGTTTGGGTGACCAACCTATGGCTCGGTCGACCGAAACTCTTGGGTTGGCCAAAATTTTATCGCGATTAATTGAGATTAAACTAGGTTAATTTTCTTAAACTCTTTTAAAACAAATTTAATTATTCCCTATGTATCCCCAACGGTTATAATTTTGGCGCTGCCTATATATATGGGTTCATTTGCTCAGATTAGCACGTAATTAGCATTTTGATTAACAAAATATTCTCTGTATTTTTAAGAGAGCTTTTTCCAAATAAAAAGCCTATACCCTCACATACTACTATTCTTTTGCTAAATCAATCATTGTGAGTGTTCTTTGAGTGGTTATACATTATTCTCCTTGCTAGGAAACTCTCACTGTGTTGTATATTTGATTTTCGGATTGAGAGTTGAGCATAAGGTTTTTCGCCCGATTTTAACTAATAAATCTTTGTGTGGGAAAACCTTTGTAGTTAGTGAGTCTTTGCATCTTTGTTGCAAGACTCATCAAGCTTGTGTGTTTTTTATTGTGTCAAATTTTTTTCACAAACATACTTTTTAAATATCTCTTAAGCTATTATTTTGAGAAAATTATCTTTGAGATATTTTGAATGCTTTAGTTGGAACTCTTTGAAACTTGTGGTGATTGATTTATATTGATACTTTGTTTCAAAGATTGTTTGAAAATACACTCTAGGACTTGATTGTATATTTACATTAAATTGAGTATTAGCATACTTCATTTGCACTGAGCATAAATTCTATCACTTGTGAGTGCATGTTTATCTGGACTATATTGTAGTACATATATGCTTGTGTAGAAGCACTTTAATTGTACGCAAAATTTCATATCTGATTGTATACCCGATGTGTGTTCGAAAGAGGGAGACTTGTCCTGTGAAAAGTCCCAGATTGACTTTGACCCGGTTAGGAAAGTTAGGTGCACCATGCTGGTAAGGTGTTGTATATGTTACCGCTCCACCCGTGAAGTCAGCCTTAGTGGAATCCTTGTGCTTGTGAGCCAAGAAGGGGACGTAGGCTGTATTGACCGAACCACGATATCATATTCGGTGTCACTTTTACATTTCTTGCATTATATTCTGCTTTGTGCTTGATTTATTTTCCTTACTGAATATGCTGCATATCTGATTGACACGGTATTGCATTTGGTTGAGAAATACTAAAATTGTGTTGCATGTACTGAAAGTTGTTTAATATATCAAATTTGCAATTCCATACATACATAGACTGCCCCTAGGTTGTGTAATACTGTTGTTAGACTGGTTGACCTAGGAAGAAATTTTTAAATCTTCAATTCACCCCTCTCTTGGCAATGCACCAAAGTCAAAAATTGGTATTAGAGCCTTGCTACCTAGACTTAAACGTGATTTAGTAAAAAGATCATGATGACTTGTGTCAGTGCATTCTCATATTATGAGGGAAGGTTAGTTACGAACCCTCTAGTGTTTTGTAGTGAAAATTTCTCCGAATGGAGATTTAGAATGACTATATTTATTAAAGCCTTAAATTGGAGGTTCTGGAAAGTTATTGCCCAGGGAGATAGTATACTATGAAAGTCATTAATTGTATTGATGTTCCAAAGTCTGAAATTGAGCTAAATGATAATGATAGGAACTTAGTGCAAATAAATTTTGATGCCATGAACACCTTGTTGCATCCTTTAGATTCTAACCTTCTTTGTGAAGTTATGGCATGCAATAGTGCTAAAGAGATATGGGAGGAACTTGAAAAGAGATATGGAGTAACTAAGGAAGGAAAGGCGATCACTCATTGTGACTTAAAATCAAAGGATCTTGAAGGAGAAAAATGGTGTTTTATAGCTTTAACCGACGTTGAGATAAATTCGTCGCCTTCAACTTTATCAAATAATCCTGGTAATAATTCATGTGATAATTATAATGATGCATCTAATACTAAATCATGTGATAGTTCTGGTAGTGAAAGCATGCCTACTTATGAAGAATTGCAAGTTGAATATGTTAGAATTCATAAGTCACTTGTTAAAGCTAACAAAAGATATACTGCATTGAAAAACAAGAATGAGGCATATTTGAAAGTATGTGAGTCAAAAGTTCTTGTTGAAAGGGAAAATGATTTCAAAATCAAACAGTTAGTAAATAAGAATGAAAAGTTGGAAAAGGAGTTGAATGCATTAAGATCTCAAACTTCTAGTGATAATAATAAAGATCTTCTCATTGCAGAACTTGAATGTAAAGCAAACAACTGACCAAAGAATTTGTGAAATTATAGGATGTTTGCAAAGGTCTAAAGAACTTAAAAATTAGAGATCTAGAAAATAAAATAGAAGACCAAGCTAAGGTTATCTATACGTTCAGTACTAGAGGCAAGGACAACTTTAATAAGTTGTTAGGTTCACAAAAGATAACCTTAGATAAGGAAGGTATAAGATATAATGGAGTTAGAAATAGAAAAAAGAAGAATATGTACATTGGGTACTTCATGAGAGCGTCCAAACATTATGCTAGTACCTCTTCCAGTCCCTATACTCATACCTACTGTGCATTATTTAAAAAGAAGGAGCCACACAAAGTTTGATTGCCCATTCAAACGGAAAGGGTGAAAATGAAGCAAGTGTGGAGAGTCAAAGAAAAACCTGAATCCATCTCTTCTTGACCTGAAAATGATCTAAGTGTCAAAATATTATAATTGGTGCACTTAATAATCCATAGGTCATGTATCTAAATCATAGGGGGTCATGTTATATGAGAAAAAGTCAAAAGGAGAAATAGTTGACTAGGTTTGGTCGACTGAACCATTTTCAGCCTAATCCATTCGGTCGACCAAACAAGGAAGTCTGAGCAGGTTGTTGACCACATTTAGGCGCCTCAACTTTTCAGTTAAATATTGGTTCGGGCCACCGAACATGGTTCAAGTGACCGAACTGAACTTCAGGCAACCAAAGCTTTTCATCAGGGTGGTTCAGCCTACCGAACTGAAATGAACTGACTTCATTCAGGCTACTGAGGGTCAGAATGCGAAATGTCACCAAAGATTCAGTCAATCGATCCAGCGTTCAACCAACCGAACATACTAAGCCTCTAGGATAATTATTATGGTTTGAGCGATCAAACATTAGACCGGGCGACCGAACCACGATCTATATACGTTAACCGCGTGAAATAGGTTCATTTTTTCACTTTCCTTAAGAGCACTTCAGTTTTTCTCTCTTCCTGCAGCCCCCTACACTCACTCCAAGCCTAGTTTGCTTCAGAATACCTTGTCCAACCATGTCTAGAGATTAGAGAGGAGATTTTGACTACCTTGACTCGGTCTCTACCTGGATTAACGAGCAGGATTTCATTGTGAGTACTTTTGTTAATCTGGTTATGACTAATCCTGTGGTTGATCTAAGTCACACCCTTAGCTACAGGTCTCTATCACTCGAGGCTAAAGTTAAGAAAGCTTTTTCCCAATACAAAGCCTATACCCTAACATACTACTCTTCCTATGCAAAATCAATCCTTGTGAGAGTTCTTTGAGTGGTTATACATTATTATTATTTGCTAAGAAACTCTCATTGCATTGTATATGTGATTTTCAGATTGAGAGTTGAGCATAAGGTTCTTCCCCCAATTTTATTTAATAAATCTGTGTATGAGAAAAATCTTGTAGCTAGTAAGTCTTTGCATCATTATTGCAAGACTCATTGAGCTTGTGTTTTTGTTTGAGCAAAAATCGTTTTCACAAGCTTACTTTTGAATATCTCTTTGTGCTTGAATATTGAGAAAATATTTTTGAGATATTCTGGTTACACTTTGTGAAAATCATTGAAACCCTAGATTGTGATTGAGATATACATTTATACGTAGTTTCAAAGATTAGCTTGTTGATACACTCCTATGCTTGATTGGATATAGTCATTACTATTGAGGGTTGATTGAACACATATTGCACTAAGCTTATAGTTCTTATATTATTGATGTGCATTGATTGATACTGGTACAAATCTGCTTAGTTGAGAAGCATATATTTTGTACACATCTTGTATTGTGATTTGGTTGTATTCCAGGCATGGGTCTGAAGAGGGAGACTTGCCCTATGAAAAGTCTCAGATTGGCTTTGAATCAGTTAGGAAAGCTAGCTGCACCATTCTGGTAAGGTGTTTTATATGGTACCACTCCACCCGTGAAGTGAGCCTTAGTGGAATTTTTGTGTTTGTGAGCGAAGGCGGGGACATAGGCAGTATTGACTGAACCCTGATAACATTTCTTGTGCCTACTTTTAATTTCCGCATTTTAAATTTTAGCACTTGAATGTTTGCGTTTAATTGTTTAAATATTTGATTGAGATTGCATAGAAAGACCCTAAGTTGTGAAATACCGTTGACATCTGGTTTAACCTAAGAATAAGTTTAAAATTCTAATTCACCCCCCTTCTTGGGAATACACCAAAGTCAACACTTTGCACAATATATACTACAAAGTTTGCCTCAAAGAAACTGGAAAAATCTTCTGCCGATGATAAATATAAGACTTCCTTAAATAGAATGCTTAAAGAGAAAGACCTGTTGGGTTGGGTTTCCCTCATAAGCGAGGATGACCCAAACTTACCCAATACATGCCCATGTGTGGAAAGGCCCATTTGGGAGAATAGGGTCAAACCCTATCATTTGCTGCAATAAAGAATAGTGCACAATCAAAAAATAAGAAAGGAAAAGGATAGAGAGCTATGGCCACCGCACACACGCACACACACACACGCACACACACACACACACAGAGTTGTCCAATCTTGATCAAGTGCTTCGATCAATAAGATGGTCCGAATTGAGCTTAAAATTTACAAGGATGTTCATGACATGTGAAATTTCATTGTGAATAGTGGAGATTGGATTCTAAGCATTCGGTGTTTGTTTTCAGCCCATGAACAGTAGCCTCGGTTTTTTCCGCCGCCGCAAGAAAGAAAGTTGTCCAATCTTGATCAACTGCTCAGATCAATGAGCATTCGTAGTCTAATGGAGCTGAAAATTTGCAGGGATGTTCAAGACACGTGAAACTTCATTATGAACAGTGGAGATTGGATTATAAGCATTCGATGTTGGTTTTCAGCCCATGAATAGTAGCCTTAATTTTTTCTGCCACCACAGAGAGAGAAAGCTATTTAGTCTCGATCAGCTACTTCGATCAACAAGCATTCGTGGTCTGATTGAGCTAAACATTTCTAGGAATGTTCATGACACGTGAATCTTCATTCTGAATGGTGGAGATTGGATTCTGAGCATTCATTATTCTTTTTTCTCAGCCCATGAACAGTAGCCTCTATTTTTGTGAGATATTTATTTAATTCTTGTAGAAGTTGATTTATGCCAATGAATTTTATTTCTTGAAGATAGTTGCTGATTTTATGTGTCTAGTTGAGACTAGAGAATACTCATGTATTCCATTAATTACTGATAGTGGAATTATTTGAGTGGACTACGGTCCCGTGACTTTTCCTTCTCACATCGAGAAGGTTTTCCTCGTAAAAATCGTGTGTCTTGTGCTTGTGGTGTTTGGCTATATATTTTATACATATATATTGTTCTATTTTATAGTCATAGAAGATTCACAAAAAGAGGGAGTTTGAGTATTGTCGTTTCTCCCAACAAGACCGTCACTAGTAATCTTATATTAGTGACAGTTTTAGAGCACTCCTTATGTGAATGGGTCATGACAACTGCTTTCACACTTTTCTGGTGGAACCATTGGTGCCACTTTTGATTTCACATTAGAGTCACCCTAGCATTAGGTTGAACCCCCATATCCAGAGGGAAATCTTCCTCCTCATTGCTCCATTCACTTATCGACTCTACCTTGATTTTGGAATGTTCTTCACTAGGATTTCTAAGATTCCTTGATATAGAGGTATTGATACCTTTACTATGCATTCTTATTTGATTAGATGGTGAAGTCTTAGGATTACTCATCTTTATAAACATATACTTCATTACATTTGCTCGAGTCAACATATGACTCTTCCACTAGTTGTAGTACTTAATGGAAACTCTAGCTTGGAATGATATTAGCGGGACAAACAAGAATTCAACCTTCTCCCAGTTAAATTCAAGCTAGAAAAATTGGCCAAAAGTTTTTGATCCATTCTAAATTGTTTTTCATTTTAGTTTTTCAAGAACATATAAAAACATAATTAAACTGGCTAATTTTGCACTTTTATATTATTTTTTCATTTTTTAGTTGCGGAAAATAGTTTTTATTTCAAAATTTTCAAATTTATATATAAAATTTAGAAAATATTTTTTTAATTATTTTATAGATTTCTAACTCTTACATTGTGAATGAGATGATGAAATTTAGATTTTGGATTTTAGTTATATTGACCATATGTAAAGTTTTTTCTAATACATAAATTCAAATCCAAGTTCCAAAATAAATGATTTCAAAATTTATTTTATATAATTTTAAAAAAATTGAAAACAAGTTATCTTTTTTGTAATTATATTGAAATCTATAAATAAAAAATTTTTTAAAAATATTCTACACATTTAACCAAACTATTGATTTTCTATATTTTTAATAAGGATCTTTAAAAAAATTATTAAAAAACACTATTAGTGAAGCCAATAATATAGTTAAATGAACCATTTTTATATTTTTTAAATAAAAAACACTATTAGTGACAGCTTAGAAAATTCGTCATTAAGAATAGACTATCAGTGACGGTTTAAAAGAAACATTACTAATAATATATTATTAGTGACGATATCTATAAACTGTCGCTATTATTGTTGACTTTGTCTATTAATACAATACTATTAGTGACGGTTAACTAACCATTACTAATAAGTGTCTTTTACTGACGACTTGAAATCGTCACTAATACCTCAAGAAATGTCGCTAATATTTTCTCGGGATAGTTTCTGCAGAAAAGTGTTTTCCCACGATAGTTTGAGCGAGAAAACTAGTTTTTAGTGACGAATGTATTAATGACGGTTTTAGAACCGTCACTAATAGTGTTGTATTAGTGACGATTGTCAAAATTGTCACTAATACTTACACTAGTAGTGATGGTTTTTAAAATTGTCACTAATACAACACTATTAGTGATGGTTTTAGAACCATCACTAATACTTACGTCACTAAAAACCAGTTTTTTGTAGTGGAGGATCTTATTACTTTTTAAGAGGCAGTGCGCAGCCAAAAGAAAAGTAAATAGATGGGTGCTATGGTGGAAGATATGGAGTTTCTACATAAAAACCTGATGTGGGAGTTGGTGGAGCTTCCAGAGGAGAGGAGAACGATAAGATGCAAATGGGTGTATTGGAAGAAAGAAGCAGTATTAGCAAAAGAAAAAGAACAATTTAAGGCTCGTCTAGAAGAAAAGGGTTACTCATAGAGGAAAGGGGTTGATTATGATGAGATCTTCTCCCCTATGGTTAGAGACACTTCCATCAGGGCAGTCTTATGATTGCTGGCACATTTCGATATGGATTTGAAGAAGATGGATGTAAAGACAGTGTTTCTTCATGGTGATTTGGAGGAGCTGATTTACATGCTACTGCTAGAAGGGTTTTGTCAGCCTGGATAGGAACACTTAGTATGTAAATTGAGGAAATCACCTTTATAGGCTGAAGTAGTCTCCGAGGAAATGGTACATGTGGTTTGACTTCTATGTGATACGAATTGACTACAAGAGATGAGATTATGATTTCTGTGTTTATGTGAAGATCATTAATGATGGTTCACTTATTTTTCTGTTGCTTTATGTGGATGATATGTTGATTGCGGCAAAAAGTATGTCAGAGGTCAATAATTTAAAAACCCTGTGGAGTAAAGAGTTTGAAGTGAAGGATTTGGGTAGGGCCAAGAAGATTCTTGGGATGGAAATTTGCAGGGACAGGGCTTCCAAGAGATTGTGGTTATTTTAGCGTAGCTATGTTGAGAGGGTGTTGGAGAGAGAAACATGGATAATGCATAACCAGTAAGTACACTGCTGGTGAATCATTTTAGATTATTTACCACCTAGTACCCGAAGACAAATTATAATGTTCATGACATGTCAAAGGTCCCATATGCCAGTGCAATGAGGTGCTTGATGTATGCTACAGTTTGTATAAACCAGACTTGGCACAAGATGTAAGTGTGGTGAGCAAGTTTCTTTCAAATCCAATCGACCTCATTGGGATGCAGTTAAGTGGATTTTCGGATAATTGAGGGTACTACAGACTATGGCATAATGTTTGGAAGACAACAGGGTGATCCTTCAATTGTGGGATATATGGACGTAGACTATGCAGAAGACTTGGATGACAGGAAGTTTTCCATAGGGAATGTATTCACCCTTGTGGGAGGACTATTGGCCTTACAAGGCTTAACATCCTGTTTTGATGCTAACAAATAAGAGGAACTTAATATATTTGGTTAAGTGATGACATTTCAGGACTTAACTATGATAAAGCAAGGTCCAGTGTTTCGAAGGATTCATGAAAGCTTATGTTTCAAAGGAGGATGATAATATGAAGCCTAAAACATGGATTCAAGGATGATTTAATAAAGCTTGAAGAAAATGATCACACAGAACATTTTTAAATTTCACATTAATACAAGTGATCAAGAATGAAAGCTAAAAGTACAATGAAGCTCAGGACCAAGAGAACTCAAAGCAATAACTTCAAGACTTCAAGGAGTTCAAGAAATGAAGAGTTGAATGAGTCTATAGGACATATTTTTGTAAGTACTTCAAGTATACTTAAATATGAAATTCGTTAAAGCTCATGAGGTGTAAGAGACCTAAAGACCTAAAACTTAATCTTGGAACATAATTTTTAAGTAAACAAATTAAAAGTCCAAGAATTGAGAAGCAAAGAGAGTTCTTACAAAAATATCTTAAAATCAACATTTTTGTACTTGACAGTTGCCTGATTGAAATCCTTATTAGGTTGACAATTTAAATGTTTTAAAATGCACAGACGGAAGGTCATTAGGCTACTGCCTAGACATTGATAGGCGCCTGATGAGGCAAACTGAGAAGCCTGACTGGATTCTGTCAGGCGACTGACACCCTACTGACTTTGAAATTAAACTGTATATTTAGTGACAAGCGCTTGACTAAAAGGTGATAGGCTACTGCTAGGGGTGAGCAAACGGTTGGTTCGACCAAATTCGGGTAATTAACCGAATTAACCGAAAAATTCAGTTAAACAAAAGTGTTAACCGAACCGACCGAATTGGTCGTGCAAACCGAACCTTAACCGACCAAATTACCCGAACGGGTAATTCGGTTAACTGATTTTAACCGATTTTATTTAAAATTGATAATTATACAAAAAAATAAAAAAACCAAATCCAGCTTAATTAAATACCTTATTTATTAATTTTATTAATAAAAATAATATTTTACCATAGAACAAAGAACCCAAAATAAGAAAAACAACAATAAAATAATAATAATAATAATAATAATAATTTCTACTGGAAATTAAAAATGAAGCAGCAAATATGTTGATAAATGCAAACCCAAAAAATGCACATAAATATAATAATAAAAGTGGAAGAAGAAGAAGAAGAGGAGGAGGAGGAGAGGAAGAGTTACTGACTTACTGCCACTGGGGTCCGGCTTTGCACGGCGAGGTGGTGGGCTGGTGGGCGGTGGCTGAGACTAAGAGTCCGAGACGCTGTCGTGCTGAGGAGTGACTTTGAGGACCGAGACGGGAGGCTTCAAACGTGGTTCGATGACTCCGATGGAGAGGCAGCTAGGCAGGAGAGGAGAGCTGCGGCCTGCGGGGCAGATCAGCACTCGGCAATCGGCACTCGGCAGAGTCGGGCAGACCACAGAGAAACTGAGGAACAGAGCTTCGCGATGATAAACCCTAACTCTAATCCCCAAATCCCCGATTCCCCGCTGTGAGTGTGAGTCTATGAGAGTGTGAGTGACGTGAGTCTGTGTGTGTATCTATGGAGTGTGGAAAGTGATTGAGATTCTGTGAGTGTGGTGGACTGTGGAGTGTGGACGGATCACGGAGTGAAATGAGCGAAGGCCGGAGGCCTGGAAGGCGCTGCACGGCCCGCACGGAGCCTTTTTTTCCCACCAGGCCCAGGCCCCAAACCCCAAGCGGGCCAAGCCCGAGTCGCCTGCCCACCCCGCCGGCCCGCCCCACCTTATTATTAATATATAATAAAGTATATTAAAATTTCGATTAATCGGTTAACCGATGTTTTTTTAACCGTTAACCGAACCGAACCTGATTAACCGAGATTTCATAAAATTTTAACCGAACCGACCGAACTGACTTTTTGACCCGAACCAAACCGGTTAATTTCGGCCGGTTAATTCGGTTAATTCGGTTTTCACCGAATTATGCTCACCCCTAGCTACTGCCACGCGGGAAATTTTAAATTTTTATAATGGAAAGATTTTTTAAATCAAATTGCTTGAGGCACAAACTTAATTAAAACTTGGGCACTACTCCAAGTAAACTTGGGGATCAAGTTAAATACTTTTTTAAATCTATAAATAGCCCCCAAGGCCCTTGATTTTAAACACCAAGCATTCAATTCTACTCTCAATCTCTCTTAATTGATCTCATCATTTAAAGGCTCTCTTGCTACCATATTGTGCACGAATTCTACTGAGTGTCGCAGACTTTCAATCGCTGATCTTGTGCTTCAAATCTGAATCTTTCAATCATTGAAAGAATTAATCAGTGATAAACTTCCTTCAGCTTCAATTTCAATTTCATATTGATTTACTTTGAAGTATATAGTTTTGAAATTGTACTAATATGCTTTGTGTGAAAGCATTATTGTACGCAACTCTTGTTTCTCGATTCTTTGATGATTCTAGGTTGTTGGATCATTGGCCAAGTGTGGGGTATCACTTAGAGTGGTGGAGCTCTATCCTATTGAAGGACTGATTGAGTGTGGGGTATCACTTAGAAAGGTGGGTTCTAGCCTACTAAAGGAGAGTGTAATGGTGTTGTTCCACCCAGAAAGGAATTGGTTTAGTGAATCCTTAGGTGGTTTTCCTAAGGTGAGGACGTAAGCTGGGGATAAGCCGAACCTCGTAAAAAAACCTGTGTCACTCTCTTTCCCTTACTTTCTTTATTTTCAGCAAGCATATAAACTGCGTGGATGTTTTTAATTCCTTAATCATAAAAACTAAGTGGATTGGAAATTAAATAAACCAAAGTTTAATTTTGATTTGGGATTGCGGAAACCAAAAGGGAGTACGTTGGTTGATCAATACTTTGTGAAAACCTCAAAGGGAGTACGTTGATTGGTTAACACCAAAAGACAAATTAATTAAGAGTTTATTTAAATTCCGAGTTATTGGGAATTTGAGTTGTGGTTTGCATTGAAGAATCAATTTCATTCTCTACAGGGCTTGCATAAGCTTTCATATACATAGGGCTGTTAACAAAAGTTGAAAGCTGAATATTAAGTTTTTGGATTGAACACTTTGATTGTTGAATGGTTGGTTGATTGTTTAAGTTTTATTTACTTGTGTTGTATTGGTTACTTTGTAGGTATATGGTTGTGGATTGAATATTTTTTTAAGTATTGGTTGTGTATTGGATAAATCAACAAGAAGTCAATAATTTATTAAAAGAATTAAACGAGGTTAAGGATTCTTGAAAAGAATTAAAGAAATTTTTTAAAACCCAATTCACCTCTCCCCTTGGGACTACACCTTAGTTTTCAATTGGTATCAAAGTGGGGTTGTAGCAAATTCTAACGAGTAGCTACACAAAGATCTAGATGGCGCACTTAGGTGTAGCTCCCTTTGGAGAGGGACAATCCTCAATTAGGCCTCCCGTCTTTTGTGGTTTAAACTATACATTTTGGAAACAAAGGATGAGAATTTACTTTCAAACTATGGATTGGAAAGCTTGGAAGGTTGTCACACATGGTGACCTTATTCCCACTAAACTTGTAGATGGCAAGGAAATACCCAAAGAAGAAAAAAAAAAAGGACTGACAATGACCATAGGATATTACAAGTAAATTCAAGTGCTATGAATGCATTATATTGTGCCCTAGATATAAATGAATTCAATAGGTTCATGGCTTGCAAATCAGCCAAAGAGATTTAGGATAAATTAGAAGTTACTAATGAAGGAACCATTGACATTAGAGATAGTAGAATAGACATGCTCACAAGTGAGTATGAAGCATTCAAGATGAACCCAGATGAATTAATTACAAACATGTATACAAGGTTCACACACATAATAAACTTCCTGAATGCACTAGGAAAAACTTACAACACCTATGAAATGATCCGAAAAATTCTTAGAGGGCTGCCACCTATATGGGAACCAAAAACCACTGCAATAACCGAAGGAAGAAATTTGAAAAACACCTCCTTAGATGAACTCATAGGTTTTCTCTTCACATAAGAAATGGCAATGAATAAAAGAAGTAGAAAAACTAAAGCCCAAGAATCTATAGCCTTCAAAGCTTCAAAGGAAAACTCTAGTAGTGAAGATGAAGAAGATGAACTAGCCTTCATATCTAAGAAACTTGCAAGAATACTAAGAAGGAAAAATAAATTCAAAAGAAGAATCCAAAACTCGGAATCAGATGAAGAAGAATCTAATGCAAATAAATCAAGAAATAAAATCCCTACATGTTATAATTGCAAGAAAGATGGACACATAAAACCGGAATGTCCACTACTTAAGAAGGATTCTAAAAAGAAAAAGAAAAAGGCCATGAAAGCCACTACTTAGGACACTATGAGTACAAGTAGTTGCGATAATGAATCAAGTGACCAAGAGGTTGCTTGCTATATGGCTTGGGACGATGAGGAAAGCTCTTCATCCAAATCGGTTAATGATTGTAGTAGTGATTCAATTAATGAATCCAATGATGAAAGCATGCCATCTTATGAAGAAATTAAAATGATTTATTCAAGGTGCATAAGATGTTAATTAATGTGACTAAACGATACACATCATTGAAAGACAAGAATAAAGGAATTATGAAAGAGTTAGAATCCTTTAAACTTGTTGCAAGTGAAAAAGATTCAAAAATCAAGAAAATAGAAAATAAGAATGAAGCTTTGATAAAAGAGTTAGAATATAAAAATCTTGCTGAAAAAGAAAAAGACTTGAAAATCAAGAAATTAGAGAGCAAGAATGAAAAATTGATGAAGGAAGTAGAAGACTTGATATCCCAATCCTCTATGGAAAATGAGAAAGATCATATATCTATGAATTAGAGAATAAAATCAAAAAAATATCTCAAACTCAAGAAAAGTACAAAAATATACAAAATTCAGAAACTTGTGATCTTAAGAAAGAAATTGAGGATCAAGCCAAAATTATTTACAACTTCACAAAAGGAAAAGAAAATTTTGACAAAATGATTGGCTCACAAAGAATGTCCTTAAATAAAGAAGGAATAGGATTCAGTGGGGTTGAAAATAAAAAGAAAAAGAATCTCTACATGTGATATTTTACAAAAGCATCCAAAAATTACACTAGCACTTCTTCAAATGCTTACACTCACACCACATGCTACCTATGTAAAAAGAAGGGACATATTAAGTTTGAATATCCATTAAAGAGGAAAGGTGTGAAAACAAAACAAGTTTGGAGAATTAAAGAAATATCACTGTCTAAACTATCCGGACCCAAGAAAGTATGGGTACCAAGATGAAATACTATGACTAAATCCTTCAATTGATATCAAATCTATGGAAAATCATACAAGGATATTGAACAAAATTGAAATAGAGAATAAGGATAAAAATTATTCAAACCTATTAATGCTTATCTTATTGAAACTAATGAAAATTGTTAGCCTCAATCAATGAATAAATCACACAAGGCTTAAATTAGAAAGCATTAAGATATATGAAGTTTGAATGTTTATATGAAATCAAAGAAAATATGAGCTTATTGCTTGATTTTTTTTTAATTAAGAAAAGATATTTGAGAATGAGAACAAATTGAGCAATATTGTAGTACTATGCACATGATAATGATATGCTCCATCCTTAAATGTTATGCTGATATGCTATATGCCACATGTGTATATCTTGAAATCTCCAAAGACATGAAAATGATTGATGATTTGTGGCTCACTATATTTTGAAAATATGAGCATAAAGTCATGAAGCATGATTTAGAAACATGATTTTTGATATGATTTGATTAATTCTTGATCATGCATGCTAATGATGGATCACATGGATAAATTGAAAAATTTGCATATAATTAATTTAGTATCCATGAGTAGTGCATAATGTGACATTAACATTGACATCGATAAGGTATATTGGTATCCATGAATATATCGATTAATATTTAAGTATGACAAGCATAATTATATTCATGAGCATGTTATGAAATTGACAGGATATTGGTATTTGATATTAGTATCCATGAGCATATACATGATATGAATCAAATGTTTGAAACATGGATGATAAATTTAGAAAGTATAATTGATATCAAAATTGAATGTATAAAATTCAGGGGGAGTATTATGACTCATTGCTTGTATTATGATATTTCCCTAATTTTTCAATTGATATCATTAATGAAAATTTTCAATTGATATCATGAATTAATGAAATGTTCAAATAGTATTATTCTTTAATGTTTTAATTGGTATCACAAATTCAAAAGTTCAATTGGTATCATGAATTAATGAAATTTTCAATTGGTATCATGAAATTTTCAATGGATAATGCTGTTAGTGAAGATGGTATAACACATATATGAATTACAAATATGAAATATACATGACCATTTGACTATTGAAGCGCACTAGACATGTCATATTGAAAAATAATGACTTGAGTGTATACATATGCTCGATATGCATGTTTGATATTCATATGCTCAAAATATGATTTTATTTGAACTTAATTATTTTTTATATCCTACTCTTTTTGATTGATGTCAAAAGGGGGAGAAGTTTTGAGCAAAAATTGAGCATGGTATTAAAAATTTGAACATGATATATGTATCAAAAGGGCGAGAAGTATTTGAACTTAAATGATGATCTTGAACTTGAATAATGTGATGAGCGTGATAGTGAAAGAGTTTTTGAAATTGATCTTTGTATTGTTAAGTTTGTTGAGATGATGCTTATTGTAAGGGGGAGTCTTTTTAAGGCTCACTCAAATTTTTGCTCATTGTTTGTCATCATCAAAAAAGGGGAGATTGTTGGCCTTACAAAGTTTAACATCCTGTTTTGATGCTAACAAACAACAGGAACTTAACATATTTGGTTAAGTGATGACATTTCAGGACACAATTATGAGAAAGTAAGGTCAAGTGTTCAGAAGGATTCATGAAAACTTATTTTTGAAAGGAGGATGATCATATGAAGCCTAAAACATGGATTCAAGGATGATTTAATAAAGCTTGAAGAAAATGATCACACGGAACATTTTTAAAGTTCACATCAATACAAGTGATCAAGAATGAAAGCTCGAAGAACAATGAAGCTCAATATTAAGAGAACTCAAAGCAATAACTTCAAGACTTCAAGGAGTTCAAGAAATGAAGAGTTGAAAGAGTCTATAGGACATATTTTGTAAGTACTTCAAGTATACTCAAATATGAAATTTGTTGAAGCTCATTAGGTGTAAGAGACCTAAAGATCTAAAACTTAATCTTTGAACATATTTTTTAAGTAAACAATTTAAAATTCCAAGAATTGAGAAGCAAAGATAGTTCTTACAAAAATATATTTAAATTAGTATTTTTGTACTTGACAACAGCTTGACTGAAATCCTTAATAGGCTGGCAATTTAAAGGTTTTAAAATGCACAGATAGAAGGCCATTAAGCTACTACCTAGACCCTGACCGGCACCTGATAAGGCAAACTAAGAAGCCTGATTGGGTTCTGTCTGGCGACTGCCACCCTACTGAATTTGAAATTAAACTGTGTATTTGGTGACAGGAGCCTGACCAAAAGGTGATAGGCTACTGCCATGCGGGAAATTTTAAATTTTTATAATAGAAAGATTTTTTAAATCAGATTGCTTGGGGCTCAAACTTAATTATAACTTGGGCACTGCTCCAAGTAAACTTGGGGATCAAGTTAAATGCTTTTCTAAGTCTATAAATAGCCCCCAAGGCCCTTGATTTTAAACAACAAGCATACAATTCTACTCTCAATCTCTCTTAATTGCTCTCATCATTCAAAGGCTCTCTTGTTACAATATTGTGCATGAATTCTACTGAGTGTTGCTAACTTTTAATCACTGATCGTGTTCTTCAAATCTGAATCTTTCGATCATTGAAAGAATTAATCAATGATAAACTTCCTTGAGCTTCAATTTCAATTTCATATTGATTTACTTTGAAGTATATAGTTTTGAAATTGCACTAATTTGCTTTGTATGAAAGCATTATTGTACGCAGCTCTTGTTTCTCATTTCTCTGATGATTCCAAGTTATTGGATCGTTGGCCAAGTGTGGAGTATCACTTGGAGAGGTGCAGCTCTAGCCTATTGAAGGAGTGACCGAGTGTGGGGTATCATTTGGAGAAATGGGCTTTACCTTACCGAAGCAGTGTGCAATGGTGTTGTTCTGCATGGAAAGGAATTGGTTTAGTTAATCCTTAGGTGATTTGCCTAAGGCGAGGATGTAGGCTGAGGATAAGTCGAACCTCCTAAAAAACCCGATGTCACTCTCTTTCCCTTACTCTCTTTATTTTCAGCAAACATATAAACTGCGTGGATGTTTTTAATTCCTTAATCATAAAAACTACGTGGATTGGAAATTAAATAAACCAAAGTTTAATTTTGATCTGGGATTGTGCAAACCGAAAGGGAGTACGTTGGTTGATCAATACTTTGCGGAAACCTCAAAGGGAGTACGTTGATTAGTTAACACCCAAAGACAAATTAATTAAGAGTTTATCTAAATTCTGAGTTATTGGGAATTTGAGTTGTGGTTTGCATTGAAGAATCAATTTCATTCTTTATAGGGCTTGCATAAACTTTCGTATACACATGGCTATTACCAAAAGCTGAAAGTTGAATATTAAGTTTTTGGATTGAACACTTTGATTGTTGAATGGTTGGTTAATTGTTTAAGTTTTATTATTTGTGTTGTATTGGTTACTTTGTTGGTATATGGTTGTGGATTGAATATTATTTTAAGTATTGGTTGAGTATTGGATAAATTAACAAGAAGTCAAGAATTCATTAAAAGAATTAAAAGAGGTTAAGGATTCTTTAAAAGAATTAAAAGAAATTTTTTAAAACCCAATTCACCCCCTTCTTGGGACTACACCTTAGTTTTCAAGGACCTATTTATTGGAGGTCTATGGTTCAATCTCTAGTTGCACTATATAGTACTAAATCAGAGTACATGGCAGTTTGTAAGGCTTCCAAGGAAGTGTTGTGTATTAGGGGATTGGTCAAGGAGCTGGGTATTCAGCATGGTGGAGTTCAACTCCATTGTGATAGTTAGAGTGCCATTTATTTGGTGAAGAACTAGGTGTATCATGTGAGGACCAAGCACATAGATGTGAGGTTTCAGAAGATCAGAGAATTGGTCTCTTATGGTGAACTATTGCTTGAAAAAGTTCACACTTCTAAGAATGCAGCAGACATGTTGACAAAGTGTGTTACCACGGACAAGTTCAAGCATTGCCTAGACTTGATTAATGCCTTCATATTCTTATAGGGAGGCGTCCCAACCTATTGTCCTAGGTGGAGTTGTAGGTTATGTTTTTCGTTTTCTCCTAAGGGATAAATGTGACGACCTGCTTAATTTCCATATTTTTTTTTCAATAAATACAATAAAATCGATATCACATATTCTAACTTAGTAGATCATAATCCACTTGGACCCGTGGATACTAGGGATACATCAGAACACAAAATGGAAGCCTAAGTCGTAGGAAACATACAATCTCAATATTATAAATTCGAAACATCCATCACATTACTATAAATACCAGAGTCACTACACCCACCGTATTTCAGTATATACATCCCAAAAAAAAATCTATGGACATTTCCCACAAAATCCAATTGGCCCTACTAAAACTTACCCTTCAAAAAGGGCAGACAACAACTTTAGATCAGCGGGGCTTTTTCCGCTCTCCTATCTGGGGCTCCTGAAAAGTTTATAAAATTTTGGGGTGAGACACCTCTCAGTAAAGGAAATAAACTAATACCAGTGTGTGGAAACATGAGTATTCCGTGTTATACATATACCATATAGAACATAATTAGTAACTGTTTTGTCAAATCTGGGAAAACAGATATATATATATATATATATATATATCATCAAAACATGGCAGAACATACTGCATTTTCATAACATATCTCATCTTATATAATAATAATAACACAAAAACATTCCTGGTAGGTTAGCTGACTGTTGTCATGTATTACCCCCACATGATTGGGTTGTGTGACCCGAAGGCGGGACCTGACAATGGTTGGCCAACCACTGCCAAGTCAAAAGTACAGTCTGTAAGTCTGATGGATCTGCCTGACCTGGTCCGTACACCAGGGGCTCTCACACACTTCTTAAAAACCACATTGACCATCCAGTCTCACACCACTCCTACGGCAGAGTTAACACAAATATCATGATGACGAAGATCATGGACACATAGCAACGATACCGTGCAAGTACTAGCCTAGACCAAGCCAACCAGGTTCTGATATCATATAACATATGCTAAAACTGTGATACATAGATATCTCATATCATTAATTATCAAAGCAATCATGTCATTTTGCATATATATATATATATATATATATATATATATATACGTATATCATGAAAATCATCGGCCCGTACGCCAGCAAATCATAGCACAGCCCATACGTTAGCAAATCACATCCATAGCTCAGCCCGTACACTGGCAAATCATATCATAGCACAGCTCGTACGCTGGCAAATCACATCCATAGCACGGCTCGTACACCGAAAAAATATATCCATAGCACAGCCCGTACGCTAGCAAATCATACCCATAGCACGACCCATACGTCGGTAAAACATATAAAAATCTTGGCCCGTACGCCGGTTTCCCATTATAGAAATCTGTATCATAATCGCATTCCCAGAAAATAGTATTTCATAACCAATTCTACTCATGCCACACTAAACAGGTTTTCACATATTCAACATACCATCATTTTCAATAGTATTTTCCCAAATATATAATTCATATATAAATATATTTATTTTTTGAAATCGAATGCTATATATATACATATACATTTTTTTAAAAAAGAATTAGCTTAGTTTATCCCCTTACCTGATTCCTGAAAAGCACTTAAGAAAATCTGCCCCGCACCCACAGGGCTCCCAACTCAACACCCTGAAAACATCATTTCTCAGAACTAAAATTCAATATTTCTAAGCGTATAACACTTTCTTCAACTGCCAAAAATCCAAATATTGAGTAGAAAGTCTTACGGTAGATTTGGGATGGTTTCCAACTCAGCCCCACCGACGATCCGCTCCGGAAAACTTGCAGAGAACTATCCAGGAGCGTCGTGGTGGCTTCAGATTGTCGATCCGGTGTAAATTTGGCCTGAAATCGATGAAGGAGAGAGAGAAAGTTGAAGGGGAGAGAGAGAGTAGAGAGATTTCTTAATTGGAAAGTAAAATCCATATTTTTCTATATTTATAGAACTAGATTCGTCGACGAGCCACGTCATTCGTCGACAAATCCTTTAATAATTTTGTCGACGAAATTCAGTCAGCCCAATCCTCTCTCGGTATATCTTCGTCGACAAAATTCAGTCTTCGTTGATGAATTCTCTTAAACCCTCGTCGACGAATCCCCTGTATTCGTCAATGAATTCTCTTAAAGCCTCGTCAACAAATCCCATGTATTCATCGACGAAATCAACTTCCTCCTTCTATTACTGTCTCTATTTCCCTTCCTCTTTATTATTTAAATCCCATTATTATTCAGGTCGTTACAATAAATATTATCCAAGGTGAAGATTGTTGTAGTATGTTGCTCATATTGAATAGAAAACATGTACAAAGAAAGCATGCTATGGAGAAACAAAGAAGCTGGATTGTAGGAGAAAACCGTCGACGATTTCGGGCTTAGGAAGAAACCTTCAATGGATTGGCATAGACCATCGACAGGTTAGTATCGGTAAGAAATCATCGACGATTTTGTTTGGCGCTATTTTTAAATTTGAAATTAGAAAATCAATAGGTTGGGGAATCAGAATCATATCCTCTAAGAATTGATACAAGGGTATGTAAGGAACTTTCAAATCCCTCTGTACATGTAGGGCTAGCATAAATGCAATGTTGTAATCCTAGTTTTGATAAATAGTGAGTTTCTGCTGCCACTTGCTCTCATGGACATAGGCGTTCTGCCGAACCACATTAATTCTTGTGTCATTGTTTATTTGTTTTCCTTATTATTTGTGTGATTGAATTTTTCGTATTGTTCATCGTTAGTTGCTGCATTACACAACGGGTTATGGACGCATTAATTTGCACAACAGTTCAAAATTCCTCTGACAGGGTCATCCTCTTCTAATTATACATGGTAAGAACTTTTTATTTTCTCCACCTGAATTTGTGCAACATGTACATTAGCAAAAGAAAAAGACACCAATGCTTTAGTACCAATTCCTTTAGCTTTTGCAAGCTTTTTGCGACCCTTTTTAATGTATTTAACCTCAATAAAGTTGTCAACATCAAGATATTTGGTCAATCAATGGTTAGAAAACTCCAAATCAACACATGGCTGAGCACCATCAGGCAACTTAATGTTATCCATGGTTCTCATGACTTTCAAGAAACATGGTAGAGAAGAAGTAATAGCATCTTTTAAAGCTAACAAAATCTCTTTCCATTCATCTTTTGTAAGTATGCTACTCAGGTGATCACCTGCCAAGTGCACCAATGCAACTACCCTAGTACTAGTAAGACCCTAAACATAGAAACTTTACGAAGGGCCTATAAAAGACACTATTGCATTCTTGTCATTTCTTGAGGAATTCAGGTCCAACATTTGAAATAATGTGTTTAGAGAACATAAACTTTCATATCAAAAATTTGAACTATATACCCATAATGAAACAATCATAGAAAATAGTAGTTGTTACAACTCTTTCGTGCTTATAATCACTTCTTCCATTTCTCAAGCAAAAAGTACTTTGTTGACCTTATGGGTCATTTTCGATTTTGAAAATGACAAATATTCTGGTATTTGATGACTTTCAAGTTTGTGTGCATCATCATACTAAGCTGGATCACATTGATAGCATGCGGTAGCTTGAAGAAAAGGAAGACCCCTACATATTTATTTGTTGTAATTTCTGTTTAGCTCTGTAATCTTAATTAAGAAAAAGTTTGTAATAATCTGCATATCATGCATGTAGGACTATAAGATCAAGAACTTAGAAAGACCTTAGGGATCACCCTTTGGTCAACCGACACCGGATTTTTTCGGTAGATCTCAAAAAGACCTAGACTCACCTTAGATCTCCCATGCAATGCATAAAAGTGTGCCCTATTAAAACTAAGTTAATTATCATATGAATAAGGACAACATTTTAAAGTAAAAAGGACCGAAAATGAAAAAATTGGCATTTTAGGTCGATCGAACTCAGTTACATTGAGATCTTCAGTCGACCGAATCCCCACTGGGTCAATGGGTTGACTGCTTAGTCGATCGACCAGAAGTATATAGGTAATCCCTAGTCGACCGAACCTCCTTGGGTCACCAAGTTGACCACTCAATTGACCGACCAAGATTATATAGGCAATGCCTTGGTCGACCGAATCCCCATATGGGAAATGTCAACCGCCCGGTCAACTGAATCTACTAGTTCAAAAAGGTCCGGTTGACCAAACTGCGCAGATTTAGAAAATCACCCTTGAACCCTTCAAGCCCTATTGACCATTCTTCTAGTTCAAATTTCTCTTGGTCGATCGAACTTAGACACTTGGTCAACCGAACCTTAAGTACGGTCAACCAGTACTCTCGGGTTGGCAAAAATTACCGAGGTTAAAATGCTGTTATTTTTTAATTAACCTCACTTAAACATTTCCCAAAATGACAAATAGGTCCAAATGGTAAAAAATTTAGGGGTGTCTATATATACCCCCTCATTTGCAAAAATTAGTAATGGATTAGCAAAATCATTAAGCCAAAAGTTTCTCAAAATTTCCAAAACCTATTTGGCTCATACTACTCCCATTCACTCTCATACACTTATTCCTTGATTATCCAAGTATTGTGAGAGTTTCTAGATTGCTTGTCCTCCATTCTAAAAAGCCCACAACTCTCATTTGAAGTTTGTATTATTTGATTTTTATCTTGAGAGTTAGGCTAGAGTTGTTCCCAAAGATTTTAACAAATAAATCTTGTGTGGGAAAACTCACTAGCTTGAGGGTCTTTGCATTGATATTGCAAGATTCCTTAGGCTTATATTTTGTGTGCAAAAAATATTTTACAAGCTCGTTTTTCAAACAACTCTTGTACTTGCTATATTAAAGAAAATATTTTTGATTTTGTTTGAATATTATTGTTAGCATCTTTGAAACACTGATCTGTCATCGAGATTTGGTATACTTGGTTTTCAAAGAATAGCCTGTTTAAACACTCTAGTGCTTGCTTGAGAATAATCATATTAAACTAGTGTTGATTGCACACGTAGAGCATCGAGCTGATAGTTCTTACATGTTTGGTCTGCATTGATTAGTGCTTGTGCATATTGGTATATATCTGCTTAGTGTAAGAAGCATATTTCCGAGTACGCAAAAATTGTATTTCACATTTGCTGTATTCTAGGTGTGGGCCTGAAGAGGGAGACTAATCCTTTTGAATAATTCTAGACTGGCCTAGACCAGGTTAGGAAAGTTAGGTGCACCATCCTAGTAAGGTGTAGGTTGAGGCCAGCCCTGCTAATTCACCTGGTTGTAACTGGTGCCACTCCACCCGTTGAGTAAGCATTAGTGGAATCCTCGAGCTTGTGGGCTAGAGGCGGGGACATAGGCAGTATTGGCCGAACCCCAATAACATATCGTGTTTCTATTTATATTTCCGCAATTTATAATCCTACACGTTTATGTTATAGTGTGAATGATGCGCATGGTTTAAATTTCCACATATTATGTTTATCTACGTATTTGGGATTGCCTAGAAAGACCCTAGGTTGTGAAATACTGATAATATCTGGTTTAACTTAGGAATAAGTTTTAAAATTCCAATTCACCCCCCTCTTGGGAATACACCAAAGCTAATAATTGGTATCAAAGCCTCGTTGCACTATACTTAAACGTTTTTTCAAAAAATCGCAATGACTCAATTTTGTGTATCCTCATTCGGAGAGGGACGATCACCTTCCAGCCCTCCTTTATTTTGTGGTGTAAATGACACCCATTGAAAAAATTCAAATGAGCATATTTGTAAAATCTATGAATTGGAAGGTCTGATAGGTGATTAATAAAGGAATTTGCATGCCAGTAGAAAATGATATTAATTTGACGCATGCTAATTCATATGCCATTGAATTATTATATTATGCTTTAGATTCTCATATTTTTCACGAGTTTATGGCATGTAGAAGTGTACAGGAGATTTGGGTTGAGTTAGAAAAGAGATATGGAGAGACCCAAGAGAAGGAGATTGCCACTCTTGAAGCACCAAGTTTAAATGATCAGGTAGTGGTGAATCATGAGTTAAAAATCAATGAAGAGGTATATGATTCTAACTCAAACTCTATTGATGATTCTTGCATTAAATGTTGTGATATGTCAAATGCTGAATCATTTGTTGAATACCATGAAAATTTTGTTGATGATGCATGTGATGATTCTTATGTTGAATGTTGTGTTGTGTCATATGATGAATCATCTAATATTCCCTGTGATAATACTGTTGTCATTGCATGTAATGATTCATATAATAACTGTGATATATCTTATGATGAATCATGTGTTGAATTAATAAATGAAAGCATGCCTTCGTACGAAAAGTTAGATAAAACTTTATTGAAAATGAATAAATTTCTAGCTAAGTTATCTAAGCAGAAATTCGTTTTGAAAAAGGAAAATAAAAGCATGGTAAGGCAATTAGGAGAAATAAAAGATTATTATGCCATCTTAGAAAAGAGAAAGATTAAAAAATCTTAAAAATTATCTGCTTAAAAAAAGAAATAGATGATTATTCTATAGTTGCACCCAAAGTAAAATATGAAAAGATTAATCATAATAAACCCTTAAAAGCCAAAAGAAATAAATATTTCAAAAAGGGTTCGTATCATAAGTCCCACAGTCATACGTCATCAAATAAAAATAAAACAAGTAAGCATAATCTGTCACATGCATATAAATTTCGCTTATCTTGTAAAATGAAAGGGCGTATCCGACTTAGAAAGGCTAGAAGTATAGACAAAGAAAGGATGTGGGTTATTATGAAGGCAAACCCCTTAGGACCTGAGGAAGACTGGAGTCAAATGGATATAACGTAATTGTTTTATGCTTCCTTAGATCTTAGGATTATGTTTAAGGGTTGTGATGACTATAGGATTGGGAAGTGGTGTGTGCTTAAAATTCCAAATCTTAGTATATGCATATTATATTGAATACTAAGATCATTAGAAATTCAAGCGAATATGCAAATTAAAGCAAGATATCCAATGTGAACTTAATTCATTTATATCACAATAATTGGATAAAATATGAAAACATTGGCTATAGCATACTTGAATGAAATCCACTTCAAAATGGACAAGGGCAAACAATTCTAAATGCTTAACTCATGTTTACAGATAAAACATCTTAAGTTAAGCAACCGTTGTCCATTGCACAGAGATGAGCTTTAAAGGTCCATCATATTCTATATATCTTTAACCCTAATCTCATTAATCAAAATTGAGTCATCACTCTAGGTATAAGCACTAGTAATCATAAATTCCATATCTACTAATGCTAATTAAAAGTCATTCCTCTTATAACCAAATCAAGGGCATCCACTAAGGGAATCAAGTCTTCATCTAGATATCATAAAATTTTTTCCCTTTGAGTTTAAATCATAAATCCTCTAATTTTGGCTTATCCCATCCACAAGAAATCCTTACCACTTCATGATCATATTTGGTAAAGTATTATCCATCCATGGGCTCGTATCCTTAACTCAACTGGTCAATTATACTTCAACGGATACCCTCCAACCATGGTTGATTTGAATTATCAAAGAGAATCATTCTTTAAATATTCATACACTCCATACTGGACTTTGCTAAGACTAGTTAGGACATATTTTTTGGCGTGCTCATCATACATATCTTCCTACTTCCTTAAATACTCTTTTGAACATATTAGAAATTTAATCCTTAAGATTATTTAATTTATACTTCTCATATAGCTCCTAACTTTTAAATCAAATCCTTTAGAGCGCTACATACCTTGAGTGTGTTGAATGGCTAAATTGGTTGCCTAGGTCCTTATCTTGATAAATGCGTGTATCTCAAAGTGATCTATGCACATGTATTTATGATTCAAAGCCATTTGAACTTGTGCCTCTCACTCGTTAGGATTCTCAAAGAAAAGAGGCAATTTAGGCTTAGTTAATTTTTATTGTGACTTTTTGGTCCTCTAAGCCTAAGCATGATAAGCCAAGATTAAATCACAAAAAATATAAAACACTTGGCTAAGTAATTAGAAAATGAAAAAGGCATTAAATGAGTTGAGTGCATAACTCAGGGGGAGCTTTTATTCTTCATATCTATATAAATTAAAATGCTCTCATATCTTTATATTGTTTATGCCTTTATGCTTACCTGTGTATAGCATTGTAGCACTATCCATGACTCATTGAATGGTTATAATCTCTTTGATGGATAGTTTATGTATTTTTCTAGCACAAACTACTATTGAGCTATATTGAATATCTTGAGTTGATTATACTATTAGATTGCATGCTTATATTGAAAGCCTCCTGCGTGGCAGATGTAGTGATGTGTATTGCATGTTGGTAGTTGATATAGGTTCTCGTGTGCCTTGAACTGAATTATAAACTGCTTGACTGAACCTATCAAGTATAGGTTTTATGGGAAAATGTTCGATTTACAGATGGCATGCTGCCGAAATTTCGACAGGAATTTTTCCATCATAAAACCTTGTCCAAAGATGATTATAATAAAATTAAATTTAAAATATTTTTGAAATGATGAGTGAAAATCAATTGAATAGTTAAACTTCATCCTAGCATAATCATCAGACATTTAGAAGAGCTCAGCTCCATCCCTATAAAAAAGGCTCAAATAACTTATACGCATCATTTCGATTTTTGAATGTTGAGGCTCTTCTGAAATCCCAGAACATTATATCCAGTTCTTAAAGGCTTATGATTTGATATGAAATGTTTATGGGTCATTAACTCTAAAGTATGCCTTAATATACATTTTCGGATGCATCAATGGTCTATAGGGACAGCTATATTGATCAGGTGATAAATATAGTTGATATATATTTAGTATAGTTGGCTTAAGGAATGCAAAAATAATTGCTTATACTATTAGGCATAATGAAATAATTCTCTATCCAGTATAAGAAATTTGTTGCATCTAAGCTATAATTCAAATTGATAGGGGGAGCATCTTAAATTAAAATGTCTATAATGTTATGCTCACGTACACCTTTTATTGAAAATCTTTGTTTATATAGCCACACTTTCTTTGTGTTTGTCATATGATCTTGCATGTGATTGTTAAATTTTTAGGATCATTATGGTTGTGGTTTTATGGTTATATTTTAGTATGTGCTTAATTGACAAATCAGAAAATTTGTACTTGCCTGTTTTAAATTAAAGCTTCTTTTTCAGCAAGCAACCCCCAGCACCATTTTTGCAAACATTATAAGGGGGATATATTATTATTATTATTATTATTATTATTATTATTATTATTATTATTATTATTATTATTATTATTATTATTATTATATATATATTTATTTAAATGTACTTTTGGCAAGATCAAATTTCAAAACTAAACTCTTTATCACTTGCCTTATTATTATTATTATTATTATTATTATTATTATTATTATTATACGCTATATGCTTTTAAATTGCATAATTGGTTCATTAACTTCACATGAAAAAGCATGCGAACTAGTTAGACTGCTTTTATGCTCAAACCTTTTATTTGGTATCATATGTCGTGTGCTTTTAACTCAAATATTTCATAGGTCTTATGACATGTTTCAATTGTAATGGATTGTGTATATTTCTGATCTAATAATGTTTGTTATGTCATTTGAACCTTTTAATGATCAGTTATACAATTTGTGTGCCTCATTGCTATATTTCATGTTTTGTGAATTTGTTTATGGTTTGAAATGCATGACTATCATATCTCTTGTATGTTGATAGTTATACACCTATTTATTGTTTTTGATCATACTGGACTGTTTGAGTTGATTGTTGTAGATAATTTAAAATTTGAACTTAATCAGGTCATTTCTACACAAATATTTCTTGGAAATGCTCTGTTTTCAAACGGCATGCTACCGAATTTTCTTGAAAATTTCCCAAACCATATCTTGTATATAAATGATATTTTCCTCATATTTGCATATATATATATATATATATATATATATATATATATATATATTCAAATGTTTATCTAGGCCCTTTTTGTTGTTGCTAAAAGAGGGAGAAGTAGGCAAATATTTGTCATCATAAAAAAGGGGGATATTGTTGACCCTATGGGTCATTCCCAGTTTTGATAATGACAAATACTCTAGTATTTGATGACTTTCAAGTTTGTGTGCAGGATCATACTAAGTTAGATCACATTGATAGCATGCAGTAACTTGAAGAAAAGGAAGACCTCGCCATATTTATTTGTTGTAATTTTCGTTTGGGTCTGTAATCTTAATTAACAAGAGGTCTGTAATAATTTACATATCATGCATGTAGGACTATAAGCTCAAGACCTTATAAACACCTTAGGGATCACCTTTCGATCGACCGATGCCGGATTTTTTTGGTAGACCTCAAAAAGACCTAAACTGACTTTAGATCTCCTATGCAATGCATAAAAGTGTGCCCTATTAAAACTAAGTTAATTATCATATGAATAGGGACAACATTTTAAAGTAGAAAGGACCGAAAATGCCCAAATTTGCATGTTAGGTCAATCGAACTCAGTTATACTGAGATCCTCGATTGACCGAACCCCCACTGAGTCAACAGGTCGACCACTTGGTCCATCGACCAGAAGTATATAGGCAATCTCTGGTTGACCGATCCTCCTTGGGTCAAAAAGTTGACCGCTCGGATGACCAACCAAGATTATATAGGCAACACCTTGGTCGAATGAATCCTCATGTGGGAAATGCCAACTGTCTGGTCGACCGAACCGCGTAGATTTGGAAAATCGTCCTTAAACCCTTTAAGTCTGGTCAACCATCCTTCTAGTTCAAATTTTTCCCAGTCGATTGAACCTAGAAACTCGGTTAACCGAACCCTAAGTACGGTCGACTGGTGCCCTCAGGTTGGTGAAAATTATCGAGGTTAAAATTCTGTTATTTTTTAATTAACCTCACTTAAACATTTCCAAAGTAACAAATAGGTCCCAAACGGTCAAAAATTTAGGGGTGTCTATATATACCCCCTCATTTGCATAAATTAGTAATGGATTAGCAAAATCATTAATCCAAAATTCTCTTAAAATTTCCAAAACCTATTGGGCTCATACTACTCCCATTTACTCTCATACACTTATTTCCTTGATTATCCAAGTATTGTTAGAGTTTCTAGATTGCTTGTCCTCTATTCTAAAAAGCCCACAACTCTCATTTGAAGTTTGTATTGTTTGATTTTTATCTTGAGAGTTAGGCTAGAGTTGTTCCCATGGATTTTAACAAATAAATCTTGTGTGGGAAAACTCACTAGCTTGAGGGTCTTCGCATTGATATTGCAAGATTCCTTATGATTACATTTTGTGTGCAAAAAATATTTTACAAGCTCATTTTTCAAACAACTCTTGTGCTTGCTACATTGAAGAAAATATTTTTGATTTTGTTTGAATATTTTTGTTAGCATCTTTGAAACACTGATGTGACATTGAGATTTGGTATACTTGATTTTCAAAGAATAGCCTGTTTAAACACTTTAGTGCTTGCTTGAGAATAATCATATTAGACTGAGTATTGATTACACACGTAGAGCACCGAGCTTATAGTTCTTACATGTTTGGTGTGCATTGATTAGTGCTTGTGCATATTGGTACATATTTGCTTAGTGTAAGAAGCATATTTTCGTGTATGCAAAAATTGTATTTCACATTTGTTGTATTCGAGGCGTGGGCCTGAAGAGGGAGACTAGCCCTGTTGTAACCGGGCGCCGCTCCACTCATTAAGTGAGCATTAGTGGAATCATTGGGATTGCGAGTTAGAGGTGGGGACGTAGGCAATATTTGTCGAACCTCCAATAACATATCGTGTATCTGTTTATATTTCCGCAATTTATTTTCCTAGACATGTATGTTATAGTGTGAAAGATGCACAAGATTTAAATTTATACATATTATGTTTATCTGCGTATTTGGGATTCCTTAGAAAGACGCTAGGTTGTGAAATACTAATAATATCTAGTTTAAATTAGAAATAAATTTTAAAATTCCAATTCACCCCCACTCTTGGGAATACACCAAAGCTAATAAACTTTGACATTTCATTTTTGAACCCCTTGACCATCTCTTCTCCAATGGAGTCTCTTTTCTTTATTGCTATGAAACTCAATCTGGATTTAAAGATTCAAAACAAGAGATATCATTACCTCTTAATTTATGACAAAGTTAAGACTTGCAGGAAGACTTAAGAAGGATGATAAATATTCCTTCCCGAATCCAAGGATACAACCAATTCTTTTATTTGATGTGCCAACATGTAAACTCCATTTATATGATCTTTTGTAACCCATTCTTCTATCAACCTTGATTGAGAGTCCATATTGTTGCTGCTATTAGAAAACAACACCTTGATGATGGGGTGCAAATTTATCATTGGAAGTGGTTCCATATTGCCCTCTGCACACAACACCGCATTTACAAGTACAATGTGAATCATAACAGATTTGGTTTTTAGATCACTAATTACAGTCCTAAATGTCAACTCGTCTCTTCCATTTTCCATCAGTTGATATGCAAACATTCTTTCCAAGGTATACTTCTTGAAGATATCATCTGATCCAATAACTGAAAAGTAAGTGGAAATCTTACATTATAACAAACGAACCCCCCTCCCCAATCTTACTGAAAAGCATTACCATTAACACAAGGGTATGCTCCCAAAGAAAATGAGCAACTTGGGCAAAAATATTCAATCCACTGAATATGTTTTTGAAATAGTGGAGGCTCTAGCAATAAAAATGTTTCCAAGAAATCTATTAAGAAATGATTTCGGATTCTCCAGTAGCTTAGTAGATTTTGTCAATTCTTGCTTCTCCAGAAACTGGGGCGTGACATGGGTGCATATTTTACTACCATGATCAACTAAAAGATTCATTATATCAATGCAACATTCGGTCAGCATCATGTTGTTAGAGAACTATGTTTTTGTAAATGTGTAAGACAAATCATCTCAACAATAATTTCCTTTTCTAATATTTCACGCACTGCATTTTCAGTAGAGGTTTCCTTCTTATAATGCAAAAAGCATGATTCTTCGGCGAAATCGTTATCAAAGCATTCTGATGTTCCGTGATTACTTTCAGAGAATTGCGCAGCTCATATTTTGTAATTCTATCCCAGTTAGAAAATTTACATTCCAAAAGATCATCCTCCAAATGAATAGTAGCAAGCCCCTTCTTTTGAATGTAGGCTCCTAAAATCAGAATTTAATGAAGGCGGCTGTGAATTGTTCGATATTTCATCTTCCATTTGATAACTATATGTGGATAAATTGTTCAACAGGGAATCAAAGTTAGAAACGATAGAGTGATTAACCAGAAGGAAGAAGAACGAGCTTAACCTTGATGTGCAATGAGAAAGTTGGTATTGTTCTCAAGATGCCATTAACATGAAACCTATCACCAATAACCCCAGGGTTCTGGGTCTATGCTTTAGAACTTTTATTTCATGGGGCAGAAGTGTTAGAGCAACAATGTTCTCGAACTGAAACCATGTTTGTGTATATTTTGCTTTACTTAAAATATTAAATTAAGAGAGCCTTAAATATGGCAACAGAAGACTAATTTGGCAGTGGACCTAATAATTATTTGGAATAAAGTACACAAAATTTTGGAGAGCCTTAAATGTATAACAATTCCTTCTCTAGAATTCTTTAAAATGTATGGAAGATCAATATGTTATGATATGTTGTTGCCCATATATATATTTCTTGGAACCATGCAAGCATAATGCACTAGGTGCATACATAGAGAAGACCATGGGGCATCTTTGGAAATTGCTCTGGTGTTGGCCCATCTTCAGCACCAAAAACATCCCAAAATTTTGTTCTACAGTGTTTCCACTGGAAACAATTTGCAGATACATGATTGAGAGATTGCTGGACATTTTATTGTTTACACTTACTGTGAGATCAACATGGTAGGCATTTGCGTGCAAGAGAATAATCCCAATACCACAAGGAACACAAAAAAGTGGTGTCAATAATTAATTTTTCCAAATTTTCTCATAGAAGATAGAAACAGTGGAAGGGAAAAAGAAGCCATGAGTTGATTTTGGATGTCAAGGCTTGTAAAACAAACTTGGGGATAGGCACCACAATAATAGATGATGTAAATATTAGCTTGTTTCTTGAAGCAATGCATGTCATCTATAGAGAAGCCTTTCATGATTTTAATGGCTTGGAAAAAACTTGCTGATGTAGAACTTAAATGATTTTGCAGATTTGCAGGCAAGTAAGAAATTAGAAATGATTATTAGTTTTGTTGAGCATTGGTTGCAGAAAGTAGTGGCCTAATACAAAGGAATCTTCAATTAAACTTTGTATGGGTATGAATGCTGTGAAGGTTGTATAGGTCAAGGCTCAGCATGTTGTCTCTTAAAACAAAAAAAGATACCAGAGAACATAATTTCTATGGGTTCTTATTGGTGACATGAGTTCTGGTTTTTCGGATATGTTGAGAGATTTTACCAAAATAACATGGAAGAAGTCATCAAATTCTCCGAAACCCCTCACAAGGACAAATACAAGGTATATAATCTTTGCTCTAAGAGGCTATATAATGCATCACTATTTAAAGGAAAGTTGGCTAGTTTCCCTTCGATGATCATAATTACCCTCCCATCTAATTAATAATATCATTTTTCCAAAGTGCACTCATGGTTGAAAGAGGATATTGAAAATGTTGTGGTTGTGCACTGTAAGGCTGGAATGGCTAGGACATGATTGATGATTTTTAACCTCCTCTTCTTTTTGAAATTCTTCCCTACAACCGAGGAGTCTATTGATTACTACAACCAAAAAATATATGTTAATGGAAATGGGCTTGTTATTCCAAGTCAGATTAGGTATGTCAAATATTTTGAGGCATACCTTAATTAACATACTTCAATGGAGAAAGCTAGCCTGGCCATAGGTGCATGCTTATGGGATTCCAGCTTTATAGGTGTGTCACTATTGGATTAGACCTTCTATCACTATATCTGATCATAGTGGTGTGCTTTCCTCTACAAAAAAGAAAAAAAGAAAAAAAAAAGCATTAAAGAACAAAGAATTTAATGCCTAAAGATTACTAGATACTCCAACAGAGATGAAGGAATTGGTTGCACCAATAATTGCAAAAATTGTGTTGAATCTTGGGCATTGGAAATTAGCACCTATCAATAAGAAAGGGCATTCCGTGCATCTAGAATCAATGATTTTTAAACTTCTGTGGCTTTTGTATCTTGTAGTGGATTCTGACTTGGAATTAGGTTATGTGTCCATGGTCAATGATGGAAAACATCGCAGTTTCCACAGATGGCGCCAACTATTGCTGCTAAAAATCAAATGGTTTTCCTGAATAGTCTTTAAACCATGACCACCTGAAAAGAACCAAATGTAAATGACTTGGAGGACACGAGGAGGTGTACTCCAGGAGATCACTCTGATGCTTAAGTTAGGAACTTTGGGAGGCTTTAGATTGCAACAGTAATAGAAAAATACGTAAGAATGAGATACCTACCTCCTCTTAGGTTCAGGGTTTCTTTCTTTTAATGCCAATTCATAAGTGAGTAGTGAACCTATAAGTTCATCTAGGGAGGTAGTCTTAAGGTTTCTACCTTTAGTTATTGCAGTGGCCTTTGGTTCCTATATGGAGGGAAGGCCTATTAATATTTTCCGAAACATTTCATAGGTGGTATAGGTCTTTCCTAAGGCACTTAGAGAATTTATTATGTGAGTAAATCTAGTATACATACTAGTTATTGTTTCATCCAGACTCATTTTGAAAGCTTCATGCTCACTAGTTAGTATGTCAATCATATTGTCACTAACATCTACCGTTCCTTCGTAAGTTACTTCTAACTTGTCCAAAATTTCTTTGGCCGTTTTGCAGGCTATGACTCTATTGAAGTCATTTGCATCTAAAGCACAATATAAGACATTTATGGCACTTGAATTTATTTGTAGCATTTTGTAGTCTATATTGGTCAAGTCTTTTTTCTCTTTAGGAATTTGTTTTCCATCCACTATTTTTGTAGGAATTAGATCTCCATCCATAACAAGTTCCCAAACTTTCCAATCTATATGTTGAAGATAGATTTGCATTTGTTTTTTCCAAAAAGCATAGTTATGTTTACAAAAGATAGGTGGTCAGGTTGAGGATTGGCCCTCTCCAAAGGGAGCTACTCCTAAGTGTGCCATTCGATCTTTTTATAGCTTCTTGTTAAGATTTACTATAACTAAGCTCAGATACCAATTGAAAATAGGATATAGTTCCCAAGAAGGCGAGGGCGGGGGTGAATTTATTTATTTTTAAAAAATTATGTTTTTCTTTAAATCTTTAGAAATATAAAAATAAACACAACCCAAACACAATCACAAAATATGTGTAAAACAATCAATCCAAATCAACCACAATCAAAACAAAATAACCAAGCACTTGATTCTTATAACAATAGCCCTATAGTAATATGCAATGCTTGTTGGATTTGTATAAGCCCTGTGTTTGAAATTCACAATCACACTTCATCCCAATGTTTAGCTTTTAAAAAAACTTTCAGTTTAATAAGTTTAGGAAGATCAACCAACGTAGCCCCTTTCAGTTTCTGTAATCAATGCTAATCAAACCAAAACAAATTATCTTCCAGTCTATTTGACAACAAAACACTCAAGAATTTAGAAATTATAAAGCATCCACACAGTTTATAAAGTATGCTAAAAAGTAAAGAGTATGGAAGAGAGAGAGGAACACAAGGTTTTATGAGGTTTCGCTTATACCCAGCCTACGTCCTCGCCTTTGCCAAACCACCAAAGGATTCACTAGGTCAGTTCCTTTGTCGAGCGGAACAACACCATTTACAACACTCTTTCGATTGGGCTAGAGCCCGCCTCTCCAAATGATATCCCCTCGCTTGGCACAATGATCCACTAGCCTTGAATCATCTATAAACAAGAAAAAAGTAGAGAGAATTTTGTGTACAAGAAACATTCTCACAACAGAGCTAGTTAGTACAATATTCAGCATAAATATACTTCAATGTAAATCAATATAAAGAGATTGAAGCTCAATTGAATTTAGATCACTGAATATATCTTTCGTGTATTGAACGATTAAAACTTTGAATGCTCAAATTCGGAGTTGGGATCAGCAGTAATTCAATTGTGAACGTAGGATAAGGACAAAAGAGATTGAGAGCTTTGAGAGTACTATGATTGTGGGAAAATTTCTTGGTAAATAAAATCATTGTAGTTTGGGGCTATTTATAGATGTTTAAAAGATAATATCTTGCCTCCCAAGTTTACTTAGAGTAAACATCAAGTTTTCAAAAAGAGTAGAGCCCAAGAAACTCATTTAAAAAATCTTCCCATTTAAGTTTTTAAAAATCTGTTCGAGTGGTAGTCGCCTGCCATAGTCAAAACTATATATCTGGAAGGCTGGCAGTCGCTTGCCAAGACACAGGCAGTCACTCGGCTTGACCACCCAGGCGCCTGATAGGGTTCAGGAAGTCGCCCGGGACCCTACTGCCTCTCTAGTTTAATTCCCTTTATTTTGGCAGTCTACTACCTATATTGGGCAGTCGCCTAGCTCTTATAACTCCTTTGTTTTGTTTTTTTTTACTTTGAAAACTTTCTTCCTTTGATACCTTTTATCATTGTGATTTAAAAACGTATTTTAAGGTCTTTCAAAAATGTGCTTCTTAGTTTCTTTTTACTTCTAAGAGCTACAATTCAATTTATATTGAGGTTTACATGAAGTACTTACATAGAGACACCCTTAAAACTCGAATCTTTTGATCTTCATGTAAATCCCTGCTTTTCCATGATTGTATATCATCTTTGAGCTTTCAATCAACTTTCATTCTTCAAGCTTTTATATAGTATGTCCATTATGAGCTTTACTGTCCTTTAAGTTTGAAATGCTTGAGCTTTGCTTGCTTCCTGAAATAGTTTAACTTGAAAACCATATCAAACTTATCTTGATTTGTTATCATCAAAATAAGAATTTTAAGCCTTGTTAGGAAAAAAATCTTCCACTTTTTTATGATGACAAATCTAGAGCAAAAATGAGAAAATACTTTTTAAAGTACTCCCTTTTTACAATAGTCATGGCTCCCCATTTTAATAAGCATGAATGAAAAATATTTTTAAACATAAAGTACATTCATATTTCTCAAGTATCAAGCATCAAACATATGCATCAAGTATCAATCATACTCCCCTTTATAAAGTACTCAAACATCATCATATAATCAAACATAAGCATAAAGTATCAAGCATTAAGTACATCAAGTAGTCAATCATGTGTTTCTTTTCGCTCTCTCTCAAACACTCTCCCCCTTTGGACATCAATCAAAAAGGAAAAGAGAGTGATCCATCATAAAGCATATTTAAGTATGAACTACAAAGTACTTAAGTTCTTCCAGAATATAATACGAACAACAAAAAATATGTTGTCCGGTGAAATGCATAGAAAAATTTAGGACTAATACATAAGATAAAGCAACAAAAACATCATAAGCACGTCATTCATAATCTTCCTTGGATGCACTCCTATCGTCTTTATCTTCTTGTTCCTCAAAATTTTTAGCAGATTCATTATCACTAGATGGAACGGAGTTGATATCCATCGGTGTCATACCTTTAGAAGAGCTAGCCAAATGCTTTTCAATTTTATCAACCTGCTAAGTAAGAGTGGAGCAGTGAGTTTCCATAGTGGAAACCTTCTCCTAAAATGTACCAAGACTAGATTGCACCCCATCACTGAAGTTCATATAGTGAGTATAAAATGGTAGTAACCAAGAGGGAGTATCTGGGTTTGGCTGTGCTGAAGTAGCTGACATAGAAGACTGAGGAGGAGGCTCAGATGCGGGGTGTCGATGACCCTTGTGAAACCATCCTTGAGTTGTTTTCTTATAACCCATGCGCTTAAGAATTGTGTTAGAAAATATGTCGTAATGGGTTTTTCAAATGAAGTTGAAAGATGGCGTGAGGATGTTAAAATTTGCAAATACCATATTCAAAATCCTAGCATATGGTAGAATAATGCAAGGAGCGTCAACTTTCATATCAATTCATTTGATGAGAAGACTGGGAAGATCCAAATTTTTCTTTTTCAAAATAAACCACATGATGAAACAATCTAGAAAGGAAACATGATCATGTGAATTGGATCATGGTAGGATATTATACGTAATCAGTTTATACAAAATTATGGCTTGAAGATTTAGCTATTTGTAGATGGGTGGATTTCCAAAATAAGTGGGGTGTATCAGTCACTACAAGAGGTAAGAATGCCTCTGGGGTGAATCCTTGGGCCATTATCCATTGTTTTTCAAAATTTTGAACTTCGAAATCTTCGAGTTTAACAAGAAGAATTTTTCCTAAATATATGGGAGTGAGGTGGATACTCTGCCCTAGGATATTCGTTTTTAACCCATCGTCTTGTTTCTCCATGTTAGCATAAAAGATCCTTACCAAGTTTGGATAATACCCTTTGGCTTGATATGTGATAAATCTTTTCTATCCAATTTCTTTAAAAAGCTTTAAGATTTCAGGAAAATCAGAATTGAAAAATGCAACAATGATTACTTTGCCTAGAATTGGTTCCAATGAAGCGATTTGATTTCTATAGAGAACTTTGGCTTGAGGAGTTACTAACCATTTTTCTACTTCATCGTTGTTGATGCATGTAGAGGAAGAAGCACCCTTGCTAGCCACTGATTTTGTTCGTGGCATGTTTTCTTTGAGATTTGAATCTGAGAAACCTTAGGAATTTGATGAGGATGATGTAGGTTTTTGGTTTGGAACCTAATTTTGGACAGATTTGGAGGAGAAATGAGTTTGAAGAAGAGTAAGAATGAGAGGATTTAGAGTAAGAGGAGAAGTGGCAGGTGCCTGAGGGCCGTTATCATGAAACATAATAGGGTTTTAAACCCTTACCCACCGCGAGGCAGTCGCTTGCCACGAGGAGGCAGGCACCTGTCAACCCAAAAGGAACCAAGTCAGTAGCATGGTAGTCGCCTGTCACCCAGGTAGCAATCGCCTGCCAAGCACATTTAAAAAAAAAAAAAACTTCTCCACACAACATCTCGAACATGCATCATTCCTAATTCTCGTCTAATGAATATAAATCGATCCTCATAGAGTGGTTTTGTGAATATGTTCTCTAATTGATCATTTGTATTGACAAATTCTAGAATTATGTCCTCGTTTTGTACATGATTTCTTAAGAAGTGATGTCTTATGTCAATATGTTTTGTTCTTGAGTGAGATACCAGATTTTTTGAAATATTTACGGCACTTATGTTGTTGAATTTTATTGGGATTGTTTGATATTGATTGAAATCTCTTAATTGTTGTTTCATATATAATGTTCGGGCGCAACAACTTCCAGCTGCTATGTATTCTACTTCAGCAATGGTTAATGCCACGGAATTTTGTTTCTTTGGAAACCAGGAGACTAGTGAGTCTCCTAGAAAGTGAGAAGTCCCACTAGTGCTCTTTTTATCTATTTTGCATCCAGCATAATTTGCATCTGAATAGTTTATCATTTTAAAATCTATTCCCTTTGGATACCATAAGCTTAGATCAAGTGAATGTTCCATTCTTAGCTTGTTTAATTTGTAATCCTAGGAATTAATTCAACTCTCCCATCATACTCATTTTAAATTCTCTTTGTATACATGCAGCAAATTCTTTACATAATTCTTCATGTGTTGCACCAAATATGATATCATCAACATAGATTTGTACTATTAGCATATCTTTATTTTTAGATTTTATGATAGAAGGCTATCTATCTTTCCTCTTAAAAAATCATTTTTGAGTAAAAATTTGCTTAGTCTTTCATACCAAGCTCTAGGAGCTTGTTTCAAATCATACAAAGCTTGTATTAACTTGTATACATGATTGGGATTTTTTGTGTCTTCAAAACCTGGAGGTCGTTTATCATAAACTTTGTCATTTATATATCCGTTTAAGAATGCACTTTTTACATCCATTTGGTATAGTTTAAAATCCTTATGGGCTGCATAGGTTAGGAGCATCCTTATTGCTTCCATTCTTGCTACGGGTGCAAAGGTTTCTTCATAATCGATACCTTCTTCTTGATTATGACCTTGAGCTACTAACCTAGCTTTGTTTCTAACAACTACCCCATTTTCATCCTTCGTATTTCTAAAGACCCATTTAGTTCCTATGATTGAATGTTCTTTGGGTTTAGGTACTAGTTGCCATACTTGACTTCTTTCAAATCGATTTAGTTCTTCTTGCATAGCCGTAATCCAAGAATCATCATTTAAGGCTTCTTCAATGTTCTTGGGTTCATCTTGAGATAAAAATGCATAGTGGTTGCATATATTTTTCAATGATGCTCTAGTGGTTACTTCTTTTGATGGTTCTCTAAGAATTTGATCTTTTGGATGACTTTTAACATAATTCCATTCTTTTGTAATTCCATTCTTTTGGTAGTTCTTGGTTTTCTATGGGGTTTTCATTTGAAGTTTCATCATTGTTTTGCTTCTTTTATTTCAAGATTTTCTTCTTTTTGTGAGATATTTTCTCTTTCATCATTCTTAATTTCTTTGACATAGTGTTTTGATTCATAAAAAGTTATATGTATGTATTCAACGATAGTAAGTGTTCTTTTATTATAAACCCCATAGGCTTTAATATTTGTAGAATATCCTAAGAAAATGCCTTCATATGATTTTGCAACAAATTTACCTAGACCATCTTTATTATTGAAAACAAAACCTTTACATCCAAATACATGGAAGTAAGCTATGTTGGGTTTTCTACCTTTCCATAGTTCATAAAGTGTTTTGTCTAGACTTGATCTAATAGACACCCTATTTATAGCATAACAAGCTGTATTTACAGCTTGAGCCCAAAAGTACTTAGGTAAATCATTTTCATTTAACATGATTCTTGCCATTTCTTAAAGAGTTCTATTTTTCCTCTCAACAACTCCATTTTGTTCTGGAGTTCTAAGTGTTGAGAAGTTATGGTTTATACCATGATCATTACAGAATTTGTCAACATCTTTGTTTTTGAACTCTCTACCTTAATCACTCCTAAAGTTAGTTATGTTATAGCCTTTTTCATTTTGTAGTTTCTTGCATAGAGTTATTAGCATGTTATAAGTTTCATCTTTATTTACTAAGAATAATACCCAAGTATATCTTGAATAATCATCTATAATCACAAAGTCATATTTTTTGCCTCCTAAGCTTTGTGTTCTAGTAGGACCAAATAAGTCTAGGTGCAAGAGTTCTAAGGTCCTACTAGTTGATATGTACTTCTTTTTAAAACTTGTCTTGATTTGTTTTCCCATTGGCATGCATCACAAATCTTATCTTTTATAAATTTTGTATTTGGTAATCCTTTTACTAAATTTTTCTTGGATAGTTTAGATAATAGGTCCATGCTTGCATGTCCTAATTTCCTATGCCAAAGCCAACTAGTTTCATTCATAGCAGCCAAATATGTCACATTTTGATTAACTAGGTTATCAAGATTTATACAATATATGTTATTTACCCTATGAGCTATGAATAAGGTTTCATCATTCTTAGGATTTTGAATAATGCATTTATCTTTCTTAAAAATTATTTGAAAACCTTTGTCACTTAATTGACTAATACTCAAAAGATTATGTTTTAAACCTTCTACCAACATAACATCATCAATTGTAAGAGAGGGTTCTTTACTATTTTACCAATGCCAACAATTTTACCTTTGGCTTTGTCACCGAAGGTTACATATCCCCCTTCTTTTTGTTTTAGTGTGGTGAACTTGGTCCTATCTTCAGTCATGTGTCTTGAACACTCGCTGTCCAAGTACCACTTTTCCCTTGATGGTGTTGTCCTAAAGCACACCTACAATGAAGGATTCATGGTGTTAGTTTTTGGAACCCAAATTTTCTTTACTTTCTTTGAATTATTTCTAGTTCCATTATTTACTTTCCATTCATTTTGAAATTTAACATATCTCCTTTTGAGTGGGCAGTTAAACATCACATGTTCTTTATTCTTTCGCATGTAGCAAGTTGTATGTTCATGTATATTGGTTGAGGAAGTACTAGCATTGTACTTTGCTTCTTTAACAAAATATCCCATGAATAACTTCTTACTTCATTTATTTGTTTTTCCATTATATCCAATTCCTTCTCTATTTCCATGCAATTTTTATTGTTCAATCATCTTTTCAAAATTTTCTTTTCCTTTGGGTTAGTTATAAATGATTTTCTCTTTATCTTCTATTATCTTCTTAAGTTCAATTATTTTTAAATCTGTTTTATTTTGATCATCTACTTGTGTTTTGACTATTTCTTGAGTCATATCTTCTATTTTCTCCTTTAACTTTTTAATATGAGATTCTTTTTCCTTTTCATTGGATTTAGAAAATTCAAGTTGTTTTGTTAGTTTTTCATTTTGTTCTTTCAAGGTTATGTTTCTTTTAGAGACTTTGATAAACCTTTTATGTAAGACAAATAACTCAGCTTGTAGTTCTGTATAGGAAGGCATGCTATCGCAAGATTCATCATAAGATTCGTTACTAGATTCCGTTGATGAGGAGTAGTAAGAATTTACCTCTTCATTATTTGCCATGAAGCACATATTCGCTATTTCTTGTTCGCTTGACTCGTTCCCCATGTCTGATGAAGATATAGTTCTAACTTTTGTCATCCAGCTTGAAATGCCTTTTATCTACTGCATGTATATATGCTATGCTTTCAAACACCCTCAAATGAAAGTTGTTTGGCTTCTTTCCACTCCAAGTTTCTTGTAGGGTTCGATTTCACGTACTTCTAGTCACACATCCATTAAAAAAAATACGACATTGACTCACTCAATAATAAGCAGCGCAAAGGTTATCCCAATAGGAGTTATGTTATGTAATAATTAGCCCAAAAGGCCAGATTGTCTTCTCAGGGAATGTAGATCGGTTTCAAACTCGCGTAAAATAAAAATAAGAAAATAAGAAAACACAGTTCATATTTGTATTTCTGGATTTTTGAGAGTTTGTGACAAAATTGGAATAACGCAAAACATAAATTACGACCCTAACATGCATAAAATAAATGACAAGAAAAGAATAACGATAAATTAATGCTGGCAAGTAAACGACAAAAAAACTGAATAACTAGACTCAATGACATTAATAAACTAACTCAACACAATAATAATTAAATTTCAATCCAGCAATAGGTTCAAACAAAGGTAAAGTAAACTTAAACTTCAATAACGGATTAACAAAACAAAATCCAACGATAGTTTAACCAAAAATGAACTCACACCTTAAGAACTTAAATGGAAAATAGATCCAACAATATCTTGAATAAAAATAAACAAAACAAAACAATAGATAAACTCAAACAAACTGTTGAATAAAAATAACCAAATTTAAACTAATGAAAAGCTCCAACAATATATTTAAAATGACATTAAAGTAAAATAATGAACTAAACTCAAGCTAATAGAAAAGCTCCAACAATATATTTAAAATGACATTAAATTAAAAAATACAACTAAATAATAGCAAGGTATTTAAAAGTGACATTGAATTAAAAACAATACAACTAAATAATAACAAAGTAAAGGGGGAGAGAGAGAGAGAGAGAGAGAGAGAGAGAGAGTGAATGAGATGGCTGAGAGGTAGGAGGAGAGTCTCCCCAAGCTGCTTTGGTGCACTCTCCTCACTCTCCTATGACCACCTCCCCTTAAAAAGACCTCCCAGCAACCTCATTAAAAACCCTACAAAAGCAACCCTAAAAAGTTAAATCCTTTTTTCCATTCAAGCCCTAGTCCCTAGCCTTTTTAATTCCCCCAGGCTAGCTGTGCATTTTCTCTAATTCCAACGCCTGCCCAACTTCATGCATGGGCCTTACATGCATGGACGATGCACATACTCAACCCTAGCTGCTCGGCCTCCCTTTTGAAGCTTGCATGGTCTGTTCATTAAATGCACATGGCCCAACTTCTCATTCTCGTGTATGTCTAGTTTACTCCTCTGTGCACACAACCTTCCCCCAGCTGCATGGGTCTTCTTATGTATGGGCCTCCTTCATTGTATAAGACCCAGCTCACGTACACAGCTCTTAGTCTTGGTTGCCTTCAATGCACGACCTAGCTCTTCTTTTATCTTGATTGTTCATGTGCATAGCCCATGCAAGCATGGGCCTCACTTGCTTTTTCACATGCATGACCTCCATTCTCTCACATGACCTTGCTTCCCTTTTATGCGGCTCTCCAAATTTCCTACGTGGTTCAACTTCTGAAAATTATCCTACAATACTTAAACATAAATATTCGTAAATTTGCGGCAAAAATAAGATAATTATCTTAATGTTATCGAATGAGCTCAATGATTAAAATAATGGACATAATTAAGTAATTAATTAAAATTGTAACACTTAATAAATGAATTTAAATACTTAATTGCGCAACTTTAACGCATAATTACACTCCCCAACAAACATTTTGCTAGTTTCCAACAAATAACGTGAATGCATTCAAACCAGGGGAGTAGCAACCATAATTCCAATACATTTGAAAATCACGTGCCATGAAATATGCTTAATGAGTTTAGGAACACAGGGAACAGATTCATCCAAGTTAAGTGTCAACTAAGAGATTTATGCACCAATTAATAAACCAACTAAGGTAATGGAATGTAACAAAGCTCACGTGCATGAGAATAAGGCTAGAATTCCAAAATTGATTACTAATAGACATTAATGGTTTCAATCAAAACAATTAATCTAAGACAACCACACGGTCTTACTCTAATTCAAAATCATTGTATTGGTGACTTTCACACTATTATACTTTAAAAGGCACTCACTTTCTTATTTAGTTAGGATCCCAGTAGTAGGTAGCCGTTTCCAATGCATGAATGTACAATGGTGGCTTTCACGCTACTACACTTTAGAAGGCACCCACTTTTTTGGTTATTTAGGACCCTGGTAATAGGTAACCCTTTCCAATACACAATTGTTTCCCTCTTTTATTTCTTTTTTTCTTTTTCGTTCTTTTCTCTCTTTTCTTTTTGCAATTGATTCTTGACTTGTTTCTTATTTTCATTTGCTTCAAACTTTTTCTTTCTCTTTATTTTTAAGCCATTAGGATATGGTTCATTAGATTCCTAAACAACTGAAGTATACATCAACCAAAAACAATCTAAGGTAGTCTTTTTAAATCTTCTAACCTGTGTAGTGTGTTTGGCAAAACTTTCAACATCCTTCCTTTGGTTGAAACTAAGTGAAATTGATAAATTTCCCTTTTGATTTAAACTCTGATTCGAACTACATCCTACATGCTCCATGTCCTAAAAAATAAAAAATTTAGCATGTAACGTTCACAAATAAGGAATTCAACATGCTCTAAGCTCAATACCAGTATTTCCTAAATGTGGACCAAAATGACATGCAAACATCACATGGAAATATCACATTAAAACTCATCATATGGAAGCACACCATTGCAGATGCAAATCCCCCCCCCCCCCCACAACTAAAATGAAACATTGCCCTCAATGATTGAAAAGAGAAGCAAAAGAATGATATTAAGGGAAGTAGAAGCGTGCCCCGGTAAAGAAGTAAGGGAAAAGAAAAATTGAAACTAAGGGAAAATGCACTTGAAAATAAACTAAAAATGAAACAAAATAAAACAAAATGAAAATCAAGGAAAGTAAAACATCATAGTATGTCTAGAGGAGGCTCGGGAGGAATTTCATCCAGTGAATGTAGGTTTATAAATTAAGCTAGCGAGTCTCCAAATTTGAGTCGCCACAATGAATTAGTTTTGTTACCTGCATATATAGAAGTTAATCTCAATTAAATCAATGCTCTCCAAAGTAACAGACAAAACGTGTGCAGATTGACTTCCTTGTTTTAACAAGAAAGGATCTTTATTCAATATGGTTTCTAGGAAATTCGCTTATTTAAGAACCAGTATTTGAGATAAAGGTGTCAGAGCAGTTACCTTCTGTAGTGACCCATAGAATTTATAATATTTAAATAATAAAAGGAAGGGAGAAAAGGAAATTAAAAGGGGGTAAACAGGTATTCATCAACGAATGCTTCGCATTCGTCGACGACGTGAAATATTGGGCTTGTCGACGAGGGTACTCTTCGTTGACGACAAAATACTAAGAGAGGTTTTGAATGCCTCTAAATTTCGTTGACGAAGAGAAAGCTCGTTAACGAGTTGTCTTCATGACCTCGTCGACGAGGTGAAGTGGCTCGTCGACGGAGGCCACAGTATAAATAGTTCTAAACGCCATTTCTTAGTTGAATTTTGTCGCAGAAGTCCTCTCTCTCTCCTCCTTCGGTTTCCCTCTCTTCTCTCTCAATTTTTGGGTCGGATTTCTGCCAGTTTGATGATCTGAAGCCACCATGATGCTCTTGGGGAAGTTCTCTGCATATCTACTGGAGTGGATCGTTGGTCAGGCGAGTTCGAAATTCATCTCAAATTCAGGGTAAGACTTTCTACTTAATATCTGGCTTCTTGACAGTTGTAGAAAGCATAGTATGCGTAGAAAAACTGAAGTTTAGTTCTGAGAAATATTGTTTTCAGGGTGTTGACCAGGGAACCCAGCGAGTGTTGAGTTGATTATTTTAGGGGCTTTTTTAGGAATCAGGTAGGGGAATAAACTAAGCTAGTATTTTATGAAAAAGTATGTATATTATTACAACATCTGATTTCAGGAAAATAAATATATTTATATATGCTTTATGTTTGGGAAATACTGCTATAAAAGATGGTATGTTTAAATGTGTATGAAACCTATTTTGTGTGGCATGAGTAGAAATTATAATAAAATATTATTTTTTGGGAATATGATAAATATATGGATTTTTATAATGTGAAAAATTGGTGTACGAGCCGAGATTTTTATATGTTTGCCGGCATACAGGCCGAGCTATGTATATGATTTGCCGGTGTATGGACCGAGCTATGGATATGATTTTTCGGTGTATGGGCCGAGCTATGGATATGTTTGCTAGCGTGTGGGCCAAGCTATGTGTATGATTTGCCGGTGTACGGGCTGAGCTATGGATATGATTTACCATCGTACGGGCCGAGCTATGGTAAAATATGAAATACCACGTACGGGCTGATGATTTTCATGATATACGTATATATGCAAAATGATATGATTGATTTGATAATTAGTGGTATGAAATATCCATGTATCACAGTTTCAATATATGCTATATGTTATCAAAATCTGGTTGGCTTGGTCTAGGCTAGCACTTGCACGATACCGCTGCTATGTGTTCATGATTTATCATGATATTTGTGTTAACGTTGTTGTACGAAGTGTGTGAGGTTGGATGGTTGATGTGGTTTTAAGAAGTGTGAGCAGCCTTGGTGTACGGACCAGGTCTGGCAGACCCATCGAACTTACATACTGTACTTTTGACTTAGCAGTGGTCGGCCAACCATTGTCAGGTCTCGCCTTCGGGCCACACAACCCAGTCATGTGGGGTTAGTACATGACAACATCCAGCTAACCTACCAAGGTTGTTTTTGAATTATATTTTATGAGATGAGTTATGCGTATGAAAATCCTGTATGTTCTGCCATGATATGAGAATATATGTTTCTTAGATATGATACAGATAGTTATACTAATATGTTTATGTATGATTATATATAGAACATAGAAATACTCATGTTGCCACACACTAGTGTTAGTTTATTTCTCTTACTGAGAGGTGTCTCACCCCAAAATTTTATAAACATTTGAGGAGCCCTTGATAGGAGAGCGGGTAAAGCTCCGCTAATTTAGTAGTGTTGATCTACCCTCTCTGAAGGGTAAGTTTTGATAGGGACGGTTGGATTTTGTGGAAAATGTCCCTATATCTTTCTTTTTAGGATGTATATATTAAAATACAGTGGATTTAGTAACTCTAGTATTGTGATAGATGGTGTTGTGCATGGTGTTATGAGTTATTATGATTTTTGTGTTTTCTATTGCTTAGGCTTCCGTTGTGTGTTTTTGTCTTATCCCTAGTACCCACGGGTTTAGGTTGATCATGATTTCCTGGATTTATTATATTGATTTGTATTATTTAAGGAATAAAAACTTGGAATTTAAGCGCGTTGTCACACCTTCGGCTCTTCAGAAACATCGACATTAGAATTGTTACTTGGTTCCTTGAAATTTGAACTCTTAAAATTCTGATCAGCCTCCCTATCTGGTGTACCAGTCGCCTTACCACTACTAAGATTTGCATCGGCATTGCAATCCTTGACATTTACTCCAATAGAGGGTGATGGTTCCATGTTGCAAACTGCACTTGAGTAACCAGCTGGGCTTGAATCGGGGATTCATCTATCTCTAATGCACTCAATGTTATGTTTAGCCTAGTCAAATCAGTGCTTATCTCGCTGATGATTTGAGAAGTTTGAGAGTTGATCACATTTTGGCTTGCCATGAATTGCTTAAGTGTAATAGCCATCTGTGCCATGCTATCTTTAAGGGACTTTTTAGGTGGAGTGGGCGCTGCTAAAGAATAGATATGAGAAATCTGATGTGGCTGATATTGATGCTGAAAGGCAGCCTAATGATATGACGACTGAGAAGGTGGTGCATAGGACTAGGAAGGTTGATTCCGAAGTTGCTTTACACTATTCTCATTTTCCATCTCCATAGCATCCAATCTTCTAGTGATCTTAGCCATACGTGCTTGAACATTAGCATCATCCGTCGGTTCATACCGCCCTCTACCAGGTATTACTCTCAATGGTTGAGTTGAAATTGGTCTTCTGTCAATCCTAGTGTTCTACTGCTGAGTATTTTTAGCTAAATAATCCAGAAAACCCAGTGCGTTATCAGACTCCTTGTTGAAGAAATCTCCTAAACGCATAGTATGGACGAACTTTTTCGATTAAGGAGTCAACACAGTATAAAAATAGTTGACTAGGCACTATGATTCAAATCCATTGTGGGGACACATGTTAACTAGATCTCCAAATCTCTCCTAGTTTGCATGAAATGTCTCATCAAATCTTTGCATGAATCGATTGATCTACTCTTGCACAAATTGAGTTTTCTAAAAGGGGAAAAAATTATGTTAGAATTCACATTTCATATTAGTCCAACTAGAGAAAGAATTAGGCATCAAAGAATTAAAACACATCTTCGCTTTATCCTTTAAAGAGAAAGGAAATAAACAAAGTTTACTAAACTCATCAGTGCCAGCTCTAGTAATGAGAGTAGTGCAAGCAACCTCAAAGTCTGTCAGGTGCTGGTAAGGACTCTCAGAATCCATCCCGTGGAACTGAGGTATCATTGACATCATCCTATGCTTAATTGTGAATATAGGTGCATCATTAGGTAAAGCAGTGCAAGATGATCTGGTGGTTCGTGTGGGCTGTAAAAAATCTATAAGAGTGCGTGGTGCAGGTGCAGCCACAGTTTCTTCAATTTTTTTTTTTCATGGGAGAAATCAAAATAATGGGTAAGACACTAGTTTGAAACTAAATTGGACAATCCCCAACAACAGCACAAAAAACTTGACTCACTCAAAAATGAGTAGCGCAAAGGCTATCCAAAAGTATAGGAGTTCTGTCATATAATAATTAGCCCAAAAGTGTAGATCGTCTCCTCAGGGAATGTAGATTGGTTTCAAAATCGCGTAAAATAAAAAGAAGAAAATGAGAAAATATAGTTTACTGAACACAGTTCATATTTGTATTTTTGGATTTTTGAGAGTTTGTGACTAAATTGAAATAACGCAAAACATAAACTAAGAACCTAACATACATAAAATAAATGACAAGAAAAGAATAAAGATAAATTAATGCTGGCAAGTAAACGACAAAAAAACTGAATAACTAGACTCAATGACATTAATAAACTAACTCAACACAATAATAATTAAATTTCAATCCAGTAATAGGTTCAAACGAAGGTAAAGTAAACTTAAACTTCAATAATGGATAACAAAACAAAATCCAATGATAGTTTAACAAAAAATGAACTCACACCTTAACAACTTAAATGGAAAATAGATCCAACAATATTTTGAATAAAAATAAACTAAACAAAACAATAGATAAACTGAAACAAACTGTTGAATAAAAATAACCAAATTTAAACTAATGAAAAGTTCCAACAATATATTTAAAATGACATTAAAGTAAAATAATGAACTAAACTCAAGCTAATAGAAAACTCCAACAATATATTTAAAATGACATTAAATTAAAAAATACAACTGAATGATAGCACGGTATTTAAAAGTGACATTAAAGTAAAAACAATACAACTAAATAATAACAAGGTAGAGAGAGAGAGAGAGAGAGAGAGATAGCCAAGAGGTAGGAGAGTCTCCCCAAGCCGCTGCGACGGACTCCCCTCCCTCTCCTACAACTGCCTCCCCCTAAAAAGACCTCCCCTAGGCCAACTATGAGTAAAAGCCCAACTATGAGTTTCTCTAATTCTAGCATCTGCCCAACTTCACGCTTGGGCCTTACGTGCATGGCCCATGCACGTACTCAACTTCAACTGCTCGACCTCCATTTTGAAGCTTGCATGGCCGATTCATTAAATGCACATGGCCCAGCCCTTCTTTTATCTTGATTGTTCACGTGCATGGCCCATACAAGCATGGGCCTCACTTGCTTCTTCTCGTGCATGGTCTCCATTCTCTCACACGACCTTGCTTCCTTTTTACGTGGCTCTCCAAATTTCCTACGTGGTTCGACTTCTGAAAATTATCGTGCAATAATTAAATATAAATATTCGTAAATTTGCGGCAAAAATAGGATAATTATTTTAATGATATCGAATTATCTCAATGATTAAAATAATGGACATAATGAAGTATTTAATTAAAATTGTAACACTTAATAATTGCATTTAAATATTTAATTAAGCAACTTTAACGCGTAATCATACATAACCAATTGCTTCCGCTAAAAAATTCTTTAGGCATTTTCTTGCTTTTCAAACATAATTCTTTGAATTTTAAGAAGTGTTGGATTTTTAAAAATTTCAATGCCAATTTGTTGAGACATATTGCTTGAATTCATTTGATGTGAATTTTCACCCTGTTTTTTATTGCATAGTTTTGATTTCATAACCACCTACTTTTTCAACAAAAATCTTTTTTTGAAAGTTCAAACACCTATAAATTGTGTTTAAGAAAATAGGCCTAAATATTTCTACTAAATTCATCAATGAAGAGAAAAAAAAAAACATTTATTCTTACAAAGTGATGGAGATCTAGTTGGATTACATACATCGGTACAGATAAGTTTTAGCAGCTTGTTCGCCCTTGTGCTTACTTCTTTTGTTAGGGAAAACCCTTCTTGGATTGTTTGTCGAATACATATCCTTCACATAACTGGTGGGGATGCCATCCCCACCAAAATAAGGTAAGTCTTTCCATATCTTTTTCTTCTTTGTCAATTTCAAACTATTAGAATTAACATGACCATACCTAGGGTGCCAATGCTAGGAGCAATCCTTCAAACATTTAGCAAAATTAGTTAAGATGTTTAATTTAAACATTATATTTTCTGCCATCTTCACTTTTTTCACCAAAAAAATTTTAGGATATTTTATTGAAAGATTATGGTAGATATCATATCCTTCATATATATATTTGTAATGAATTGATGCCTTCCAAATTTTAGAAAATTTAATATTTTACCTTTTCCTTTTTTTTTTTTTTTTTTGAATCTTTGAAAAGTCTCCAAATGTATCATTCCATTTTCTAATTCATCCAGCTCAACCAACAAATTCTTGTTTCCACACATGATTATTTGCTAGTGTCAAGATACCATGTGTTCTTCTTTTCTCCATCTTATTTTTATGCTAGCAAAAAAATAGGCTCCAACTCTTCCTTTTCTTCTCCAATAGAATTATTCATTTTTTTCAACAGTGTTGTGAGTTCTACACTCATATGATAATGATCATATCTATTGCAATTATTGCATCTAATTTGAAATTTTTACCTTTGTCTTCTCAAATTTGATCCTTTTCGACATCCTCTACTGAATTGAAAATTTTGACTCCTCCCATCATTGTTGGATGAGTTGGAATCACTTTTTCTTCCTTTTCCTCAGCCACTATCATGACCACAACCATGTCCATGTCCAAGAATTCTTCTTTCATTTCATCTCACTCCTTGAAAGAAAGTTTGGCTTCAAGAGTCTACTCTAATGGTCCTTCTTTTTCTTAATAACCCTTTTCTTCATGGGCTTGCAAAGATCTCATGAGTTGATCAATCATCATGGATTCTAAATCCTTGGATTCTTCAATTGCTACAACAACATAGTTGAATTTTTGGTGAAATAAATTGGAGAATTTTTTCTAACACTCAATAATCTTTTAAATCTTCACCATATCTTCCTAATTGGATAACAATACCCAAAATTATTAAAAAATAATCAAAAACTAATCTAGAATCTTTTTTGTGTAGTGTTTCAAACTTACCTCTAAGTGTTTGGATGCAAACTTTCACCACTTTATCAACTCTTTTATGTGAGTTTTGTATGCTTGCACTTGCAACTTTTTCCAAATATAACTTCATCCAAACCTTGACATATGAGGTTAGAGCCTTCCAATCCTTCTTTCTTGAATCTTTTAAAGCATCCGTTTGTACTTGATTCAAGGTACCCTTATCTTGCGGTTCTATGTAACTATTTTCAATGACGTCCCAAACATCTTGAGATCCAAGCAAGACTTTCACTATAATACTACAATTGTCAAATTTTTGTTTGGTGAGGAGAAGGGCATGGAATGTGTTAGCTTTGGTGTATTCCCAAGAGGGGTGGGGGGGGGGGTGAATTGGAATTTTAAAATTTTGTCCTAGGTTCAACTAATCCAACAACTAGTATTACACAAACCTAGGGTCTGTCTATGCAGTTCCAATATGCACAGATAAATATAACATGGAAATTAAATCATACGCAACATTCACACTATAACTAAAAACTAAGGTGTAGTCCCAAGAGGGTTTAAGACTCCTTAACCTCTTTTATTTCTTTTAGCTAATTCTTGACTTGTTTGTTTGATTTATTAATCACACAAGAACTTAGTTCCTTTTATACAATCAATAATCAACAACACAATTACGTAAACAATCAAGTAACCAAACATTCAACCAAATCAATTATCCAATCAAACACAATATCCAAACCAAGATATAAGACACAAGATTTTAGCTCTTGTTTGTTTGCTACCCTGTAAATATGAAAGTTTGATTCAAGCCCTATGGTTAATGCAATCCTTTTGATAATGAATTAGTTTTCTCAAAATGATTTTCAACAAAGCATTCACACTCTTCCCAAAATTCAAAATTCAAATAAACTCTTAGTTAATTTATCTTTGGTTGTTTAACCAATTAACGTACTCCCTTATGATTTCCGTAAAGTATGGTTTAACCAACGTACTCCCTTTTGGTTTCTGCAACCCAAATCAATATTAGACTTTAAGTTTACTTAATTTCCAAATATACATAGTATATATATGATTAAAAAAAAATTAAATCATCCACGCAATTTATATGTGCTGAAAATAAAGAGTAAGGAAAAGAGAGAGTGAGACCGCGATTTTTATGAGGTCTGGCTTATACCCAGCCTACGTCCTCGCCTTTGACAAACCACCAAAGGATTCACTAAAATTAGTTCCTTTATCGGGTTAAACAACACCGTTTACACACTTCTTCAGTAGGCTAGAGCCTACCTCTCTAAGCGATATTCCCTCGCTTAGCCAACGATCTGAACACCTCGAATTGTCCAAGAACTACAAAAGATATGAAGTAATCTTTGCGCACCATAACACTCTCAAACACTCTCAAAATAGAGTAGATTAGTACAATTTTAGCTCTAGGTACTTTAACAATTTAAATACAACTAAGAAATAAAATTGAAGCTCGAGTGTAGAATTCACCAAGGGTTCCTTTGTAATTTGAGAAAACTCAGTGTGAGAACCTTAGGTTGGTGTTTTAGCGGCAATTCAGATGATTTCCCTCTAGCAAAAGTTTGAGCAATATGAAACTTTGAGAGAGATTGAAAGATTTGATGCAAGTATGCTGTGTGATTGCTTGTATATTAATTTCTTGGGATTAAGGTAGTATTTATAGGTTTTTTAGAATTAGTTTCCTTGTTCCCCAAGTTTACTTGGAGTGTCCTCCAAGTTTTTATAACTTTCATAATTGAAAAACCAATTTTTGAAAGTTCCCCGTTGAAGTTTAAAAAATCAAAACCCGTGGAGTCAATCGGCTGACCAGGTGACTGGGTAGTGTATTTTCACAGGGTCAGTCGGCTAGACAAGTGGCTGACACCCTTCTGTCTGCCAGAATTAAAATCAGGAAATTGTTAGTCGACTGGGCAGTGGCAGTGGGCTGGGTATTTTCGGTTCATTGAGTCAGTTGGTTGGGCAGTTAATTTTGCTGTAGATTTTCTATCAGTCGGCTGAGTAAACCCAAAGTATTTCTGGTCAGTTGGCTGACCAGTCCTTTTTCTGATATTTCATTTTTGGTTTTCAACTTTAATTTTTCTCTCTTGTTTTGGTCTCTTATAAAACATTTTTTGGGGTTTTAAATTAGGTCTCTGAGCCTATGTATTTCCCCTAAAGAGCTTCAATAATATTTCAAAAAATATTTAAATATTAAAGCTCTTACATAAAGACTTCTAAGCCATTTGTCAATCTTAAACACTTAAGTCTTCATGCTTTGGTCTTCTTCTTGTCTTCAAGTTTTAAGATACTTTGAGCTTTTCATCGAGTTCTCTTTAATATCCATGATCTCATTATCTTCAAGCTTTAGTCTTTTGATGCCTAAGTACTCAGAGAAGTTTTCACTTGATTTGGCTTTGATTTCCAGCTTGCATCCATGACTTTAAGTATTCTTTAAGCTTCATATGATCATGTTCCTTTGAAATATAAACTTCAATTGATCTTTGTGAATACTTGACCTTACTTTCTCAAGGTTGAGTCCTGAAATGTCATAACTAAACCAAATATGTTAAGTTCTACTTGTTTCTTAGCATCAAAATAGGATGTTAAGCCTTGTAAGGCCAACAATCTCCCCTTTTTTGATGATGACAAACAATGAGCAAAAATATGAGTAAGCCTTAAAAAGACTCCCCCTTTCAATAAGCATCATCTTCAATATATTTGTAAAATCAAGATAACTATCAACACAAATTTTAAGATCATTCAATATCATGCATATCAATACCAATTTCAAGGTCATTCAATGTCATGTACTTCTCCCATTTGTTGAATACTTCTCTCCCTTTTGAAATATAATTCATGTTTCAAAATTTCAAAATATTTCAATACCAAACTCAATTTTCAATTTTTACTCAAAACTTTTCCTCCTTTTGACATCAATAAAAAAAAGTAGGATATAAACAAAATAAATCGTATTTTTGAGCATATGAATATCAATAATGCATATCAAGTATATGATACCAATTTAGATTTTCATTAATTCTAATTCCAATTGAACTTTTAAATTTTTAATACCAAACTCAAATTGAAAATTTATGAAACCAATTGAAAACTTATGATACCAAAAAAAAATAAAAAAATCATGATACCAAAAAAAATTAGGGAGAAACAAAATACAAGTTATGAGTCATAATACTCTTCCTGAATTTAATACATTCAGATTTGATACCAATTATGTTTTCTAAATTTATCGTCCATGTTTCAAACATTTGATGTATATGCTCATGGATATCAAATACCAATATCATATCAATTTCATAATTTACTCATGGATATAATTATACTTGTCATGCTCAAATACCAATTTATATATTCATGTATACTAATACACTTTATAGATACGAATGTTAATGTCACATTATGCATAGCTCATGAATACTCTATTATTCAACTTTATCCATTTATCCATGTGATCCATCATAAGCATATATGGCCAAGAATTCATATCAAAATTCATGTTTCTAAATCATGCTTTTATGCTTAAATTTTCACAATATAGTGAGCCATAAATTATCAATATTTTCATTGTCTTTAGAAATTTCAAGATACCAAATTTAAGATGTACACATGTATCATATTGTATTCATATAAGCATGGAGTAAATCATATCATGTGCTTTGTACTATACTTTTGCTTGGATTGTTCTTATGTTGCTTAAGTATTTTATTTCAAACTTGTTTAACAGTTTTTCCATCAGTCAGTCGGCTGAGCTTCTGTCCAGTTGGCTGACTTATACTTTCTCTTTAAAGGTTTTGTTCAGTCAGTTAGTTGATTATATGGTCAGTCGGCTGACAATTCTTCTGCCAAGCTTTCTTCTTTATCAATAAACTCTATTTGCTTTAGATTTTCTTTTCTTTTGATTTCATTTAAACATTCAAACTTCATGTATCCTAATGCTTTCTATTTTATGCCTTGTATGATTCATTCATTGATTTGAGGCCAACAATTTTCATGAGTTTCAATAAGATAAGCTTGAATAATTTTATCCTTATTCTTTATTTCAATTTATTCAATATATTTGCATGATGTTCCATAAATTTAATATCTATTGAAGTTGAAGAATTTAGTATTTAATTTTTGGTACCCCTATTTTCTTGGGTCTGGATGGTTTAACAAGGGATGTTTCTTTATTTCTCCAAACTTGTTTAGTCTTCACACCCTTTCTTTTAAATGGACATTCAAACTTTATATGTCCTTTTTTCTTACATTTATAGTATATGGTGTTAGTGTAGGTATTCGAAGATGTGCTAGCTTAATCTTTGGATGCTTTTGAAAAATAACCCATGTAAAGATTCTTTTTCTTTTTATTTTCAACCCCATTAAATGCAATGTCTTCTTTGTTTAAGGTCATCTTTTGTGAGCCTATCATTTTGTCAAAGTTTTCCTTTCCTTTTGTGAAGTTGTAAATGATCTTTCTCTATCTTTAATTTGATTTTTGAGATCATTTATCTCAATATCTTTCGTGTCATCAACCTTTTTTTATTGAGATTTCTCTAATTTTTGAACTAATTTTTTGATTTATCCTCTAATTCATAAATGTATGTCTTTCTCATATTCTATGGAGGATAGGGATCGAAGATATTCTATCAATTTTTCATTCTTGCTTTCTAATTTATTGATTTTCAAGTCTTTTTCTTTATCAGCAATATTTTTAGCTTCTAATTCTTTTATTGCAGCTTCATACTTATTTTCTATTTTCTTGAGTTTTGAATCTTTATCATTTTCAGCATCTTAATTGATTCTAGCTCTTTTATCATTCTATCATTTTTGCTTTTCAATAATGTGTTTTGTTTAGTTACTTTGATTAGCATTTTATGTACTTTGAATAAATTATTTTGTAATTCATCATAAGATGCCATATACTCATCATTGGATTCATTTGATGAATTACTACAAGAATTATTTAAGGATTTGGATGAGGAGCTTTCCTTATCGTCCCAAGTCATAAAGCAAGTATAAGCAACCTCTTGATCACTTGATTCACATTCCGAACTACTTGTACTATCCCAAGTTGTGGCTTTCATGACCTTTTTATTTTTCTTCTTAGACTCTTTCTTAAATAGTGGACATTCCAGTTTTATATGTCTAATTTTGTTGCAATTATAACATATAGGAGTTTTATTTTTAGATTTCTTTTTGCTAATTTCTTCTTCTTTTGATTCAGAGTTTTGGTATCTTCTTTTGAATTTGTTTCACCTTCTTAGTATCCTTGTTAGCTTTTTAGATATGAAGGCTACTTCATCTTCATCCATCTCTTCTTCACTACAAGAGTTCTCTTTTGAGGCTTTGAAGGCTATAAATTCTTGGATTTTGGTTTTTCCACTTTTTTTCATTCATTGACATTTCATATGTGAGTAGAGAACCTATTAGCTCATCTAAGGAGGTGTTCTTCAAATTTCTTCCTTCCGTTATGACAGTGGCTTTTGGTTCCAATATAGGTGGTAGCCCTCTAAGAATTTTCCTTATCATCTCATAAGTAGTGTAGGTTTTTCCTGAGGCATTTAGGGAATTTATTATGTGAGTGAATCTAGTGTACATATTAGTTATGGATTCATCCATGTTCATCCTAAAAGTTTTATATTCGCTTGTAAGCATATCAATCCTATTATCCCCAACATCTATAGTGCCTTCGTAAGTAACTTCTAGCTTGTCCCATATTTTCTTGGCCGATTTGCAAGCCATTACTCTATTAAATCCATTCATATCTAGGGCACAATATAAAACATTCATAGCACTAGAATTAACTTGCAACATCTTATGATCTAAGTGTGCCATATCCTTTTTCTCCTTAGGAATTTGTTTTCCATCTACTATTATATTGAATTAGGTCACCATCCATGACAAACTCCCAAGCTTTCCAATTCATAGTTTGAAGATATATTCTTATACGCTGTTTCCAAAAAGTATAGTTCAAACCACAAAAGATGGGTGGCCGGGTTGAGGATTGTCCCTCTCCGAAGGCATCTAATCCTATGTGTGCCATTAGATCTTTCTATGACTTCTTGTTAGGATTTTTTACAACTCCGCTCTGATACCAATTGAAAACTAAGGTGTAATCCCAAGAGAAGGGGGGGAGGGGGGGGGAATTGGATTTAAAAATTTTCTCTTAATTCCTTTTAAGACTCCTTGACTTCTTTTATTTATTTCAACCAATTCTTGACTTGTTTGTTTGATTTATTAATCACACAAGAACTTAGTTCCTTTTATACAATAAACAATCAACAACACAATTACTTAGACAATCAAGTAACCAAACATTCAACCAAACCAATTATCCAATCAAATACAATATCCAAACCAAGATATAAGATACAAGATTTTAGCTTTTGTTTGTTTGCAGCCCTGTAAACATGAAAGTTTGATTCAAGTCCTATGGTTAATGCAATCTGTTGACCTTATTGGTCACGCCCGGTTTTGATTATGACAAATACTCATTGTATCTAATGAGTAGTTGAGTTTTTGTGCAGAAATCAAGAATGATAAGATCAAGATGTGCACAAAGCAAGAAAGGCTTGAAGACAATTTCATAAACTCTTAATTATAATATTTTCCAGTGAAATTGTCTGTAATAGTAATTAGGGTTTTTCGGTTTGTAATAAGCTCACACACATCACATGAATGATTTACTTTGTAAGCTTAAACCGAACCATAGAAAAACCTTAGGGTGAACCATCGGTCGATCGATACCGGAGTTTTCCGGTGTTTCCAAAATTGGACCCAAGTGACCTTAGGACACTCACTTTTGCACTTGTATGTAATAGGCACTTGAATAGGGTTTGAATGTTGCAAGAACGGACCGAAATGCACACTTGGTGTACTTTCGGTCGACCGGCCAACTCAGTTCATTTTGTCCCGGTCGACCGAAACCGGTCCGGGTCAACAGTTTGACCCAGGCCCGGTCGACCGAGCACTTATAGGTCATTTGACCTCGGTCGACCGAACCTCTTGGGGGTCAACAGTTTGACCTCCCGGTCGACCGACCATTTTTGTTCTTCAACAACTTGGTCGACCGAAAGGTCTCGGGAAAATTCCCAACGGTCTGGTTGACCGAGCCATGCAGTTCAAAAAGGGGCCGGTCGACCGAACCGCGGTATTTTTGAAAATCGCCCTTTTCCCGGTCGACCGACCACTCAGTTCAAAATGCTCCCGGTCGACCGAGCTACTTGAGTCCTGGTCAACCGAACCACTTTTGGTCGACCGGACCTCTCAGGTTGTTCCCATTTTTACCGTGGTTAATATTTTTCTAAACAGGTTTAAAATGCATTAAACTCCATTAAACTTTTCTAATAATACCCTATAGGTCCCCAACGGTCATATTTTCTCCCATGCCTATATATATATATGCCTTCATTTGCAAAGATCAAGGTGATTAGCCACTTTGATTAGGGAAAATTCTTTGAAAATCCAAAACCCTATAATACTCATTCTTAAGCCTCCTACACTCATACTAACCTTCTCATACAAATTAAACCCTTTGTAAGTTGATTGAGTGCTAGTCTAAGTAGGTTTGCTCTCCCATTCATATTTGATTGTTTTATTATCCTTGAGAGCTAAACCTTGAGTATTCTTAGGGGACTTTATTAATAAGTCCATCCTAAGAAAACTTTGATAGATATTCTAAGATTTGCACCTCCATTGCAACATCTTAAGAAGATAGTATTTGTATTTTGGTTGCAAAACATTTTCAAATATCTACTGTGTTATTAATCTTGAAAATATTTGATGAGATATTTGATAGTGTGATAAAATCTTTGTTGCAATACTCGTTAACTCATATATCTTTTGCTGAATACAAAGATTGAATATCCTTTTGCAAACCAAACTTATATGTTGCTAGAGCTTCATATACATATGTGTATTGAGAAAACTTGTTGATTGAAATATATGAAGTCTGGATGATATCTTTGTTTGAGCACTTAGATTGAATATCCTGTGATACAAAGATCATTTAGGTTTGCACTCTCACGCACTCATTACAACGATAGTAAATCTATTTGAGAGTTGACATCTTAGACCACACTGAACTTACAAATTAATTCATATTTGTGGTGTATATTATTGCGCGAATTTGGGTACATATCTGCTTTACTTGAAAGCACAATCACTGTACCATTTCATTGTAATACACTTTGGTTGTATTTAAAGGCACGGGCCTGAAGAGGGAGACTAGCCTTGGAATAGTCCCGGATTGGCTTAGACCCGGTTAGGAAAGCTAGGTGCGTCGTCCTGTTAAGGCGTGTAGGTTGAGGTCAGCCCTGCTAATTGACCTGGTTAAGGTTGAGGTCAGCCCTGTGTTAATTTGACCTGGTTAAGGTTGAGGTCAACCCTGTGTTAATTTGACCTGGTTGTAAATGGTGCCGCTCCACCCTTAAGTGAGCTATTAGTGGAATCCTCTAGCTTGCGAGCTTGAGGCAGGGACGTAGGCACGGTTGGCCGAACCCCGATAACATATCGTGTGTTCATTTTTATTTCTGCACTTTATAATTACAGCACATGTATGTTATGGGTGAATGATGCGTATGACTTAATTTTCACATTATATTTATCTACGCATTTGGAAATTGAATAGGCATACCCTAGGTTGTGTATATATTGCTATTTATCCAGTTCAACCTAGGTGATAAATTTTAAAATTCCAATTCACCCCCCCTCTTGGGAATACACCAATTCTAACACAATCCTTTTGATAATGAATTAGTTTTCTCAAAATTTAGAATTCACACTTTTCCCAAAATTTAGAATTCAAATAAACTCTTAGTTAATTTATCTTTGGATATTTAACCAATTAACATACTCCCTTATAGTTTCTGCAAAGTATGGTTTAACCAACATACTCCCTTTTGGTTTCCGCAACCCAAATCTAAATTAGACTTTATGTTTACTTAATTTCCAAATATACGTAGTATATATATGATAAAAAAAAATTAAATCAACCACACAATTTATATGTGCTGAAAATAAAGAGTAAGGAAAAGAGAGAGTGAGACCACGGTTTTTACGAGGTTCGACTTATACCCAGCCTACATCCTCGCCTTTGGCAAACACTCAAAGGATTCACTAAAACCAATGCCTTTGCCGGGCGGAACAACACCATTTACACACTCCTTCAGTAGGCTAGAGCCCGCCTCTCTAAGCGTTATTCCCTCGCTTAGCCAACGATCCGAACACCTCGAATTGTCCAAGAACTACAAAAGATATGAAGTAATCTCTGCGCACCATAACACTCTCAAACACTCTCAAAACAGAGTAGATTAGTACAATTTTAGCTCTAGGTACTTTAACTATTTAAATAAAACTAAGAAATAGAATTGAAGCTCGAGTGTAGAATTCACCAAGGGTTCCTTTGTGATTTGAGAAAACTCAGTATGAGAACCTTAGGTTGGTGTTTCAGCAGCAATTTAGATGATTTCCCTCTAGTAAGAGTATGAGCAATATGAAACTTTGAGAGAGATTGAAAGATTTGATGCAAGTATGCTGTGTGATTGCTTGTATATCAATTTCTTAGGATTAAAGTAGTATTTATAGGCTTTTTAGAATTAGTTTCCTTGTTCCCCATGTTTACTCGGACTTTCCTTCAAGTTTTTATAACGTTTATAATTGAAAAACCAATTTTTGAAATTTTCCCATTGGAGTTTAAAAAATCAAAACCCGTGGAGTCAGTCAGTTAATCAGGCGACTAGGTAGTGTATTTCCACAGGGTCATTCAGCTAGACAGCCGGCTGACACCCCTTTGTATGCTAGAATTAAAATTGGGAAACTGTGAATTAGCTGGCGTGACATAGTTCAAAATGGGTCAATCAGCTGGGTATTTTCAGTTCACTAATTCAGTCGGTTAGACAGTTAATTTTGCTGTAGATTTTCTATCAGTTGGCTGAGTAAACCCAAAGTATTTCTGGTCAATCGGCTGACCAGTCCTTTTTTTTTATTTTTCATTTTTGGTTTTCAAATTTAATTTTGCTCTCTTGTTTTGGTCTTTCATAAAATATTTTTCGGGGTTTTAAAATGGATCTCTAAGTTCATGTATTTCCCCTAAAGAGCTTCAACAATATTTCGAAAGATATTTAAATGTTAAAGAAGCTTTTACGTAAAGACTTCTAAGCCATTTGTCATTCTTAAACACTTAAGTCTTCATGCTTTGGTCTTCTTCTTGTCTTCAAGCTTTAAGATACTTCGAGCTTTTCATCAAGTTCTCTTTAATATCTATGCTCTCATTATCTTCAAACTTTAGTCTTTTGATGCTTAAGTACTCGGCGAAGTTTTCACTTGATTTGGTTTTGATTTCTAGCTTGCAGCCATGACTTTAAGTATTCTTTAAGCTTCATATGATCATGTTCTTTGGGAATATAAACTTCAATTGATCCTTGTGAACACTTGATCTTACTTTCTCAAGGTTGAGTCCTGAAATGTCATCACTTAACCAAATATGTTAAGTTCCACTTGTTTGTTAGCATCAAAATATGATGTTAAGCCTTGTAAGGCCAACAATAACATACACGTGGTGAAATATAAATTGCGGTAATATAAATAGTGCACATGTGATATATTATCGCGGTTCAACCAACTGTGCGTACGTCCTCGCCTCAAGCTCGAAAGCACGAGGATTCCACTAATGTTCACTTAACGGGTGGAGCGGCACCGTATAAAACCAGGTCAATTAACGGGGCTGACCTCAACCAACACGCCTTACCAAGATGGCGCATTTAGCTTTTCTAACTGGATCTAAGCCAGTCCAAGACTATTCCACAGGGCTAGCCTCCCTCTTCAGGCCCATGCCTAGAATACAAGAAATGATATGAAATTTATGTACACGGAAATGTGCTTCTCAACTAAGCAGGTATGTACTACAATACGCACATGTAATGATCAGTCCACACCAAACATGTAAGAACTATAAGCTTAGTGGTGTATATGTGTATCTTTGTGCAAGCAACACTTAACAAGTTGTGATCACTATAATGTTCAAGAGTGTTCTAAACAACAGATCAAGGTTTCAAAGATGCCAATCAGATAATCAAACTAACTTAAAAGAATTCATTTAATAAAATGAGCGCAAGAGTAGTTTGAAAATGTTATAGCTTGTAGAAAATATTTTGCACAACAAAATCAAGCTATAGGAATCTTGCAATGATAATGCAAGAATCCACAAGCCTATGAGTTTATCCCAACACAAGATTTACTATATTCAAATCTATGGGATAAACTTTACTAAACTCCCCAAAATAAAATCAAATAATCAACTAAACAAATTGGAGTATTAGCACTATCTAATAAACACAAGAACAATCAATAAACAAACACAATATCAAGATGTATCAAGGGAATGAATATTTGAGAGTATTTTGGGGAAAATGAGATTTGGAGATAGAGAGGATTTTTTTCTAATGATTTTGGCTTCTCTCACCTTAATCTTCACAAATGAACCTATATTTATAGACAAGGTAAAAAATATAACCGTTTGGGACCTTTTGGGTATTCTTAGAAAAGTCTAAAAACACTTAAGAGTAATTAACCCATTTTAACCTTTATTTACCTCGGGTAAAATAAATTTAACTCAAGAAGGCTCGGGTGGTTGAACCGAGGTTCGGTCGCCCGAACAAACTCATTTTAAAAAATGTTTCAAAACATTTCGACAGCCCAAATATTAGCTTGGTAGCCTGAACCAAAGTCAGTAGCAGTCATTCGAAGTTTCGAGTGCTCGGTTAGTGGGTCGGTAGCCCGAACTCAGAGGTTTGGTCACCCGGGCCTGTTTTGAACTATTTTCCTCAGCATCTCGAGTTGGTGAGGGGTCCCTTTTAGAGGGTTTGGGCGCCCGAGGAAGATATGTTTAAAACAGGTTCGGTTGCCCAAGAGCTTGGTCAATTGTTGACTTTTCAACAGTTCGGACGCTTGAGGAGTGTTAACCCTATGGGTCATGTCCCGATTTTGATAATGACAAATACTTAGGTATTTAATGTCTGCTGAGTTGATGTGCAAGTTTATCTTGACAATATGATGTGATGACACTTGGAGATCCGGAGGAAAATGAAGATGATACTCGAAGAATCGGAGGAAAATGAAGACCCTAGTTGAATATTCATTGTTGTAATATTAATTTTAATTCAGGGCTATAATAGTAAATAGGAAAAAGGTATGTAATATTTAATGCATATCATGCATGTAGGAACTACAATGCTCAAAGACCTTAGAACGCCTCTAGGTCCCTACACAAAAATAAAGACCATAGATGGACCTTAGGGAACACTCTGGTTGACAGACGCCAAATTTTTTTGGTACCCTAAAGAAGGCCTAGAATGACCCTAGGACACTTATACGTGCACATATATATATGGTTATATGGAAATGGTGATCGTATAAGTGAAAAGAACCGAAATGCACTTAAGTTGCATGTTCGGTCGACCGTACTGTTCAAGTACAAATCCTCCCGGTCGACCGAACTGGTGCCGGGTCAGCAGTTTGATCACTGGCTAGTTGACCGAACGTGGCCAGTTCATTCTCACCCGATTGACCGAACTCTCGTACGGTCGACTGAGCCCAAATTGTATGCCAACGCCCTGGTCAACCGAGTTCCCAAGTGTGGGAATTCAATTGTCTGGTCGACCAAAGTACTCAGTTCAAAAGTTCCCAGTCGATCGAATCGCAAAGAAAAGAAAATTTGCCTTGGGGACGCCATTTTCGGTCGACCGAACTTCTAGTTCAATTTATGCCTGGTTAACCGAACGTGCACAATTCGGTCAACCGAACCTTGCTTCGGTTGACTGAGGCTCTCGAGTTGTCCCAATATTTTTATCATGGTTAAAATAATAAAATGGGGTTAATTATGCTAAAATGATTTTAAACAATCCTAATAATACCCTACATGTCCTAAAGGGTCATAATTTGCCTAACTTCTATATATAGGGGCTCTTTTGTACAAATTAGCAGGAGATTAGTAAGATCATTAATGAAAAATTCTCTCATATTTATAAAGCCTATTTTGCCAAATACTATCCCAAATACTCCTCTTTTTCATTCTCTTTGATCATCCAAGTCTACAGAGAGTGTTAAAAATATTAGTACTTCATTCTAAATAGCCTTATACTCTCATTGATATTTATATTGTTTGATTTTTATTGATATTTTAGGTAGGGTTCTTCCCACGGATTTAACTTGATAAATATTGTACTGGGAAAATTCTTTAGCTTGAGGATCTTTGCATTGTCATTGCAAGATTCCTTAAGTAATTATTTTTGTGTGCAAAATATTTTACAAAGTTTGTTTTTAAACAACTATTGTGCTTGATACAATTTGAGAAAATATTTTTGAGTTTGTTTGAATAATATTGCTAGCATCTTTGAAACACTAATCTGATATTGAGATTTCATATATATTGCTTTCAAAGATTAGCTTGCTTGAACACTCTTCTGCTTGACTAAGTTTAATCATTATATTGAGTGTAGATTGCATATATACACCACTGAACTTCTAGTTCTTACATGTTTGCTGTGGATTGATTATTACTTGCGCATATTGTAGTACATATCTGCTTAGAGTAAGAAGTATTTCCTTGTACAAAAAATTTTATACCACATTGGTTGTATTCTAGGCACGGACCTGAAGAGGGAGACTAGCCTTGGTAAATAGTCCCGGACTGGCTTGGACCCAGTTAGGAAAGTTAGGTGCGCCATCCTAGTAAGGCATTTTGGTTGAGGTCAACCTTTTTAATTGAACTCGTTGTAATCGGCGCCGCTCCACCCGTTAAGTGGGCCTATAGTGGAATCCTCGGCCTTGCGAGCTAGAGGCGGGGACGTAGGCACAGTTGGCCGAACCCCGTTAACATATCGTGTGTCTGTTTATATTTTCGCACTTTATATTTACCGCACGTGCATGTTATGGTGTGAATGATGCGCATGTTTTAAATTTCCACATATTATATTTATCGGTGCATTTGGGAGTGCATAGAAAGACCCTACGTTGTGATATTTTGCTAATATCTGGTTTAACCTAGGAATAAGTTTTAAAAATTCCAATTCACCCCCCCTCTTGGGAATACACCAAATCTAAGAAGGAGTTTTGAACTTCTGAGGTTCGTTCGCCCGAGCTCTCTCAAACTTCCCTGTAATGTTCAATTCAATTCAATTTACTCCCTAGATTATGAATGATGATGGGGACTTAATAGTGCATATGTGTTGGGACCTAAGGCCTTTTCAAGTACACCCAAAAACCTGGCATCGGTCGACCGAAGGGTGCCCTAGGGTTATTCGGTCCCTATGGTCAGTCTACGGTCATTTTTAGCTTACAGATCTTACATGCATGATGTGTAGATTATTATAGACCTTGGAATAAATTATTATTATAGACCCAATTGAATGAAAAAAAAATACAACACATGAAAGCAATAAGGGTCTTTATATTTCTTCGGGTCTTCGAGTGCCATCATATGATATTGTCAATAAAAACCTGTACAACAACTCGGCAGACATTAAATACCTGAGTATTTGTCATAATCAAAATAAGGTATGACCCGTAGGGTCAACAAAATAGACTTGCCATAATTTGAAATACATGACATACATGTTGCTGTAGCACCACTTTGCTTTGATAACACATTTAATTTTTTTTTATTCTACTTGATGCAAATGACTTGAGTAAAGGGTTACGTATAGGCCTTACCTTGAGCCTAATACGCATATCCATAACAATTGCTATTAATACATTCATTGTAGTCCATTTATGTAATTACATGAATCGCTATAGATTCACTCCTAATTCAAATGCTAGCAAAAATTTTCAACACTACAAAAAAAGGCACAATTTATTATATTTTTAGGTTTTAAAATTTTCAAAAACCATATACAAAATTACTAATCTAGAAATAATTTAAAAATGTTTTCTAGCTTTCTAATACAAATTATAAAATTAGAAAACAAAATGACATTCTTTGTAATTATTCAAAAAATTAAGTGAAAATAGAAATTAGTTCCTATAATATTAATCAAAATTTGTTTTAGTTCTTATAGTTTTAACTAGTATAATTAAGAGCTTGTACGATTTCATGTAATTGTTTCTATCATCCTAATTAAATCTAAAAATATCACTTAATCTAAATAAATTAGCTTACATATATAAAATGTTGAGTCGATATTATATATATGATGTATCACAACTAATTAAAATGAGCATAAGACTAGAAAAAATATCAATAATTTTTATTCATGATATATGAATTAATTGTGACTTCAAGTGTGTAATTATTAGTATAAAATAATTTTAAAACAATATATACATTTTTTATAACTAATAGTAATTGGACTCCAAATGAGCCAACTAAGCTCGAAGGGCGGAAGGACCGTCCCTTAATTTCCACTTTCCAATTCATAACCATTAAATTAGTTTAAATGTCAACTTTAATTGATTAAAATTAATAAGAACAACTCTTTAATTGTATGAACTAAAAGTATAGGAACTAAAATAGATCATTTCACCCTCAAAAAATAAAAAAATAAAAAATAAAATTATTTCTATAAATTAATAGTGGTGGAAAGTTTTATTGTTTTCTATATATATATATATATATATATTTTTTTTTTTACAAATGCTGCAAAATTTAAAAAATAAAGTAATTTTGAAAATTTTTTAATAAAATATCTAAGAACATGTTTAATTGTGGATAATATTTTTTATCTTTTTTATTTTCTTGAAAATTTTAAAAATAAAACAATAAAAATCATTTTCCACAATTAAACATGTTCTTAGATAAATTTTTTTTTAAAAAAAAATTAAAACTGTTTTGAGGACTACTGTAGGAAATTATGGGTAGTTAGTGCTCCAATATTAATTTTATATACCCATGGATGGGATGATTATATTTTTATGGTAAGTGAAAAATTCAGGCACGTACCCAATCCAGTAACATAAGAATTTTTTAAGGGGGTTCTAGTTACTTGGCTGTACATTTAGATATTTTTAAACCCTGCAGTTGACATTAACCTAAAATATACGACACTCGAATGCTGAAATTTTTCTAACATTAGCACACAATGTGTTGACTTGCCAGAGCATACGAATGATATGAATGAATTGATAGGACGAAAGATGGAAAATGGAATAAGCTAACCATAGTTTTAGAAGTATATATATGGACAAGCATATTTTACATACAATAGCAAAAGCTTTTAAGCAGATATCATTGCTTCATTGGTTGGATGGAGATGAGAAAAGTGTAATGGCAATTTATTTTGACAGCTGAGAGAATAGATCAAGAAGAAGATTAATTATTATATAGGACTAATTGGCCAGGGTATTGGAAAAGGTCTATCTCAGTTCTCACATGAAGAATCAAACGTGGAAAGATCACCCAGTAGGCGAACTAACGTAAAAGCAATACCAAAAATAAAAAAGAAGTCATTTTCAGGCGCCCGCCGACATGAAAAACTGTTTGAAACGCACGAGTGATTTTGACTCCCCACCTCTTACTCCATAGAATGTTAAGATAGATACTGTTTAAAAATGTATGACCCTCACACACTCTCACTCTCTCTCTCTCTCTCCACCTCCAATTCCACAGAGTACGTGTCTGGAAAATATTTACTGTTTAGAAATGCATCTCTCTCTCTCTCTCCACTTCTAATTCCAAACTGTCGAGAAAAGACTAAGATATTGCTTAGAAATGCAACACCCTCTCCTCTCCCTCTCTCTCCCTCTCTCTCTCTCTCTCTCTCTCTCTCTCTCTCTCTCTCTCTCTCTCTCTCTCTCTCTCTCTCTCTCTGTTTTTTTCTCACTCTATCTCTAGTTTGCAAGGGCCAATTAAATCAAAATGTTTAGTTTGACTGTCGTTCTTATGATATTGATTTCCATACCTCTAGCTTCTGAACTAAACAACCCGAAAGTTTTAGTTTGACTTGGCTTTCTTTTCTTTTCTTTTTTTTCTAATGCAAAAAAATGAAAAATCAAATGTATGGACCACCAAATTAAGACATCCCCTCTTTCCTCTCCTTTTTTCCCTACTGGGCTAGAAAAATCACGCTAAAGATGGCGGTTAAAAAGTTTTTTGGGGGGGGGGGGGGGGGGGGGAGGCCTATGGGAAGTGAGATTTGAACTGGGGTGTGATGTGAATTCCAACGGTTAATGAATTTGGGGTCAAGAGAGTGCAACGACGTCCAACCCACGCCAGTTGCCAACTTGCTATTAAAAATTGTAAAAGGCTTTGCGGATATGGCATGTTGCTTCCTCTCAGTTAGTCCCTCGTCTACTGATTATTCTTTAACAATCTCATTGCTCTACTGCTATTGCTGTTGCTTCACGAAATGTTGACAGACAGCTTAGATGGTAAAAGGAGTACATGCATTTCTCTGATTGGCATGCTTGAAATGTAACGGGCATGCGAAAAAAAAAAAAAAAAAAAGATTTTGGTAAAATGAATGAAAATTTTAACTTCTATTCATATCTAAAAAAAAAATACTTAAACTGAAAAAGATAAATTGATAATATAATAACATATCTACAACTGTTGTTTACTTATATGTCAAGTGGGAAAAATCTTGTTGCCATGCCAATAGAAAAATGCCATAATGCAGCAGCTTCTGTTTTGCTAACTAAAAAGATGCTGCTGCAGGTAACTGGAAATAGAATTAAAAAATGTTGATAATCTGAAAATGCTGATACGACCCCTCAAGATGGTAGTGGTGTATAAAGATTCAACACCCCCATCTTGCATAAAAGATGATGGAAAGTATTAGAGCCTAAGACCTCTGTGAAAATATCTGCTAACTAGTAATGAGTGGAAACATGAAGAAGATGTAAAAAACTAGCTTGAACTTTGTCTCGAACCAAGTGGTAGTCAATGTCTATATGCTTTGTTCTTTCATGAAAAACAGGATTAGAGACAATGTGCATAACAGCTTGATTATCACAAAATAATGAAATGGATAAAGAGACCGAGACACCGAGATCATTAAGGAGAGTGACAAGCCAAGTGAGCTCACAAGAATTAGTTGTCATAGCACGGTATTCAACTTTAGCAGAAAACCGAGATATAGTAGTTTGTTTCTTAGATCGCCATGATACAAGAGAGTTACCAAGAAAAATACAAAATCCAGTAACCGAGCGACGAGAGTCAAGACAACTGGCCTAATCAGAATCAATAAAACTAGTGAGTTTGAGAGATGAATGAAGAGGAAAGAAAAGACCCTATCTAAGAGAGGATTTCAGATATCGAACCACACGGTGAGCAACATGAAGATGGGGTAATCGTGGTGTATCCATGAACCGAGTAAGCATTTGAACAGAGAAAGCAATACCAGATCTATTGATTGTGAGTTATAATAATCTTCCAACAAAACGTCGACATTCACCACAAAAAACTGATTTTTAGGGACGAAAGTATTAGTGACGATTCAAATTTCGTCACTAAAAGTTTGTAATAGTGATGGTTTTTAAGAACCATCACTAATAGTGTAAGCACTAGTGACGTTTTTAGCAGTTGTCACTAAAAACTACGCGGTAAACAATTTTTGCACGAAAATTTTTCCGGAAAGATATTAGCGACGATTCTAGGGTATCAGTGACGAATTAAATTTGTCACTAAAAGTCACTTATTAGTGACGATTAACAAACCATCACTACTAATATTTATGAATATATAAAAAACAATTAGTTAAGGGTATTAGTGACGGATTGGGAAACCCGTCACTAATAATAGGTTATTAGTGACGGTTTTGAAACCGTCACTAATAATGTTTTTTTATTTAAAAAATACAAAAAAATTTAGTTAAGGATATTAGTAACGAATTGTGAGACCTGTCACTAATAATAGAGTATGAGTGACGGTTTTGAAACCGTCACTAATAGTATTTTTAATTAAAAAATATTAAAAAAAAATTTACTTAAGGCTATTAGCGACGGATTGGAAGACCCATCACTAATAATAGGGTATTAGTGACGGTTTTGAAACCGTCACTAATATTGTTTTTATTTAAAAAAAATATAAAAGAAATTTAGTTAAGGGTATTAGTGAAAGATTGGGAGACCTGTCACTAATAATAGGGCATTAGTGACGGTTTTGAAACTGTCACTAATAGTGTTTTTATTTAAAAAATATAAAATAAATTTAGTTAATGGTATTAGTGACGTATTGGAAGACCCGTCACCAATAGTAAGGTATTAGTGACGGTTTGAAACCGTCACTAATAAATTTTTTTATTTAAAAAATATAAAATAAATTTAGTTAAAGGTATTAGTGACGGATTTGGAGACCCGTCACTAATAATAGGGTATTAGTAATGATTTTCAAACCATCACTAATAGTGTTTTTATTGAAAAAATATTAAAAAATTTAGTTAAGTGACGGATTAGGAGACCCCTTACTAATAATAGGGTATTAGGGACGATTTTGAAACCGTCACTAATAGTGTTTTTATTTAAAAAATATAAAATAAATACAGTTAAGGGTATTAAAGACGGATTAGGAGACCCGTCACTAATAATAGGGTATTAGTGACGGTTTTGAAAACTTTACTTATAGTGTTTTTACTTAAAAAAATATAAAATAAATGTAGTTAAGGGTATTAGTGACGGATTGGGAGACCCATCAATAATAATAGGGTAATAGTGACGGTTTAGTGTTTTTATTTAAAAAATATTAAAAAAAATTAGTTAAGGGTATTAGTGATGGATTGGGAGACTCGTCACTAATAATAGGGTATAAGTGACGGTTTTGAAACCTTTACTAATAGTGTTTTTATTTAAAAAAAAAAAAATTTAGTTGAGGGTATTAGCGACGGATTGGAAGACTCGTCACTAATAATAGGGTATTAGTGACGGTTTTGAAACCGTCACTAATAGTGTTTTTTATTTAAAAAATATTAAAAAAACTAGTTAAGGGTATTAGCGACGGATTGGGAGACCTATCACTAATAATAGGGTATTAGTGACGGTTCTGAAGCAGTCACTAATAGTGTTTTTATTTAAAAAATATAAATAAAATTTAGTTAAGAGTATTAGTGATGGATTCGGAGACCCGTCACTAATAGCAGGGTAATAGTGATGGTTTTGAAACCGTCACTAGTAGTGTTTTTATTTAAAAACTATAAAATAAATTTTGTTAAAGCTATTAATGACGGATTGGAAAACCCGTCACTAATAATAGGGTATTAATGACGATTCTGAAGCCCTCACTAATCGTATTTTTATTTTAAAAATATAAAATAAATATAGTTAAAGGTATTAGTTACAGATTGAGAGACCCGTCACTAATAAAAGGGTATTAGTAACGATTTTGAATTCGTCACTAATAGTGTTTCTATTTAAAAAATATTAAAAAAAGAGAGAATATTTTAAGGGTATTAGTGACGGTTTTGAAACCTTCATTAATAGTGTTTTTATTTAAAAAATATAAAAAAAATTTAGTTTAGGGTATTAGGGACAGATTGGGAAACCCGTCACTAATAATAAGGTATTATTGACGGTTTTGAAACTGCCACTAATAGTGTTTTTATTTAAAAATATTAAAAAAATTAGTTTATTGTATTACTGACGGATTGGGAAACCCGTCACTAATAATAGAGTATTAGTGACAGTTTTGAAACTGTCACTAGTAGTGTTTTTATTTAAAAAATAGAAAAAAATTTAGTTACGGGTATTTGTAACGGATTGGGAGACCCGTCACTAATAATAGGGTATTAGTGACGGTTCTAAAACCGTCACTAATAGTGTTTTTATTTAAGAAATATAAAAAAATTTAGTTTAGGGTATTAGTGGCTGATTGTTAGACCCGTTACTAATAATAGGGTATTAGTGACGATTTTGAAACCATCACTAATAGTATTTTTATTTAAAAACAATAAAATAAATTTAGTTAAGGGTATTAATAACGGATTTAGAGACTTGTTACTACTAATAGGGTATTAGTGATTGTTTTGAAACCATCACAAATAGTGTTTTTATTTAAAAAATATAAAAAAATTTAGTTAAGGGTATTAATGACGGATTGGGAGATCCGTCACTAATAATAGGATATTTGTGACCATTTTGAAACCATCACTAATAATGTTTTTATTTAAAAAATTTTAAAAATTTTAGTTTATGATATTAGTGACTGATTGGGAGATCTATCACTAATAATAGGGTATTGGTGACGATTATGAAACCGTTACTAATAGTATTTTTACTTAAAAACAATAAAATGAATTTAGTTATGGGTATTAGTGACGGATTTGGAGAACCGTCACTAATAATAGGGTTTTAGTGACGGTTTTGAAACCGTCACTAATTGTGTTTTTATTTAGAAAATATAAAAAAAAAATTTAGTTAAGGGTATTAGTGACGGATTGGGAGACCTGTCACTAATAATAGGGTATCAGTGACGGTTTTGAAACTGTCACTAATAGTGTTTTTATTTAAAAAAATATAAGAAAAATTTAGTTAAGGGTATTAGTGACGGATTGGGAGACTCGTAACTAATAATAGGGTTTTAGTGACGGTTTTGAAACCGTCACTAATAGTGTTTTTATTTAAAAAATATAAAAAAAAATTAGTTAAGGGTAGTAGTGACGGATTGGGGGACCCATCACCAATAATAGGGTATTAGTGACGGTTTTGAAACCGTCACTAATAGTGGTTTTATTTTAAAAAATATAAAATAAATTTAGTTAAGGGTATTAGTAACTGATTGGGAGAACCGTCACTAATAATAGGGTATTAGTGACGGTTCTGAAACTGTCACTAATAGTATTTTTATTTAAAAAATATAGGAAAAATTTAGTTAAGGGTATTAGTGACGGATTGGAAGACCCGTCACTAATAGTAGGGTATTAGTGACGGTTTTGAAACTATCACTAATAATGTTTTTATTTAAAAAATATAAAATAAATTTTGTTAAAGTTATTAGTGACGGATTGGGAGACCCGTTTCTAATATTAGGGTATTAGTGACGATTTTGAAACCGTCACTAGTAGTGTTTCTATTTAAAAAATATGAAAAGATTTTATTTAAGGGTATTAGTGACGGATTGGGAGACCTATCACTAATAATAAGGTATTATTGACGGTTTTGAAACCGTCACTAATAGTGTTTTTGTTTAGAAAATATAGAAAAATTTAGTTAAGGGTATTAGTGACGGATTGGGGGACCCGTCCCTAATAATAGGGTATTAGTGACGGTTTCAAAACCGGCACTAATAGTGTTTTTATTTTAAAAATATGAAAAAGTTTAGTTTAGGGTATTAGTGATGGATTGGGAGACCCATTAATCTATGCAACAACCACGAATTGTAGCACCCCCAGGAAAATTGAAGAGGATCATTGACATCTAGTTGTGGAAGAGAGCCATCAATAAATGATAGTTTGTTTTTAGCATGAAGAGAAGTGATCATGGATCGACCCCATGTATGGTAATTTGTTTTAGTGAGAGGTATGGTAACAAAAGCAATGCTAGGATTATACCCGTGATGCAGAAAATAGGGATTAGTGAAATCATCTATTGTATGTGAATTTACAGAAATAGAAGTGGAAGAAGATGAATTTGTGGATGCCATGAAAGATTCAACAAAGCTTCGAAAAAAAATGCAAAGAATACTATTCCTATGTAAAAAAAATTATTTGTGGATGCCATGAGAGATTCACCAAAGCCACAAGTTAAACTTGGCAAACATCTCCAACTTATGCTATATAAAGTACCCCCAGACTTTTCATGTTAAACTCATAAAGTACCTATATTCAACCCGTGATGCTACCCTCACCGGTCCATAAATATTGAAAACAATGTAGTTAAGAATACCCTCCATTTTTTTTCTTGGGTAAAATAGGTCAACTAAAATTTTGGCTCTTGGTCAAAATCAAAAGATGTAGAAACATCACAAGGTATGTGTGCACGTGTGAAGCACAAGTGCACAAGCGAGCATATGTGGGGGAAATTACTTACAGAAAAGAAAAGTTGTACAAAAGCAGTTACAGTACAAGGGGGTGGGGGTACATCAGTATACATGTAAGGTATATGGAAATGAAATACTTGTACAAATTATAATTTCAAGGAAAAGCAACTCGGGGGTACATCACAATTTAGAAAAAAGAAAAATACAAAAATAAAAAATAACAGGAAGAAGACATGCCTTCCATTCCCTAGCTGCCACCTTAATCACCAGGTTCAACTACGCACAGAAAACACAAAATCAGTTAACTAGAATTCAAAATAATAAGAAATGAAATGTAAAAATCACATATGCGTGTTGTTAAAGGGATTTTTTCCCTACCTGGTGGAGGGGAATTCTGTTAGAGGAGATCAGAATTGGAGCCAAAAGGTCCCTTAGTTCCCTATAAATAGGGCATAGAGGGTACTCTGCAGAAATTAGGAGAAAGAAAAAATAGAGAGAAAGCATAAAAAAAGTTCTACCAAAACAGAGAGAAAATTTAGAGAAGCAAAGAGGATTGAAGCAAAAAAGTAAACTTTGCCAAGCTGAGAGTTAGAGAAATTTAGAAAGGAGGAATTTCAAAGAGCAACTCAAAAGCGTGAGCTAAGCAACACTCAGAGTATATCCTACAATTTGAGCACTGAAGCATATTTTTAGACGCATAGAGACAGGCACAAGGCCCTATGTTTGTATGTTATTTTAGAAAATGCTATCAATCTATTTATATTAGATAAGTATATTATCATGTATTATATGTTATCAAAGCCCGAATGTTAGTTTAGTTCAGTTACAGGAGCACGGTACCGTTACTATACATATCAGATATCTATGTTCATATTTGTGCTGACCGCCCCACGAGGAGGTGGGAGATGGATAGTCGATGTGGCTTTCAATGTAGAGTTGTAGATGTTCACCTGGCAGTCCAGACCAGGGTGTGGTGGGCCCATCGTACTTACAGACATTTTTGACTCGGCAGTGGTCGACCAGCCATTGTCGGGTCCTGCCTTCGGGCTGCACAACCCATCATGGGGGGTAATACATGACATCAACTTGCTATGCATCCTGGGTGAATTTTTCAGTATTATCAGTTATATAAGACATTTCATGATTAGTATAAACTATTAGAAATTATGAAAATTATGTTTATTTAGATATGTTACGATGAATGTTTTCAAGTATATAAAATGTACTGTATATGTATAATTGCATCAAATATTCATGTTGCCACACAATTGTATTTAGTTTATTTTCCCTTACTGAGAAGTGTCTCATTCCCCAACATTAAATAATTTTTCAGGAAATCTAGAAAGACCGGCGGATCGAGGCTGCCTTTGAGTTAAGTATGTGTTACCCAATTAGGAGGGTAAGTGTTGAACTAGGATCTAAGTACAGAACGTGATGGTTTATAGTTAACTCTAGTATTGTATTTTATGGTTTGAGAATGTGATTTTATATTTACTACTGCTTAGGTTTTCCATTGTGAATGTCAGATACGTCCCCGTTACCCACCAGTTTGGGTGGACTGTATTATTATTTATGCTTAATAATATGTTAAGATAAGCAGGATGTTATAGTTTGGTATCAGAGCCTAGGATACTAGGTTCTGTAGACTTTAGAATGCAGTAGTAATAATACCAAAGTATAGGATAAGGGAATTTGAGGTCTGGTTTTGTAATCTAGATACAGGACTTCCATGGTGGTTTGTGTGATTTTCTTGGGGTGACGATTTCAGGAAGGTCATGATAAACTATTGTTGGGTTGGGTATCTAGGTTGCAGGATTGAACCTTGAATTAAGATCATGAGAGACAAATTAATTAGGAGTAAATATTATATTGGTTGGATGATATGTATAGTGAAGGGGGTTCTAAGTTAACTTCTTTGTTTTTTAGGATAGACCCTGGTGGTAGTAGTGCCCACGCTAGTGGGAACGAGGGAGCTGGGCACTCAGACGCTACGAGCGGTGATTCATATGCAGTCTTACGCAGCGTGGCACAGCATGTTATGGCCGAAATTGTCAGAAATTCTAGGGAGTCGGGTGGTTTTTTTGCAGGCCACGGGAGCTTGATCGAGAAATTCATTAAGATGAATCCTCCGGCTTTCTCAGGAGGAACTGATCCTGCAGTCGCTGAAAACTGGGTGTAGGAGATAAAGAAAATATTTACAGTGCTGCAGTGCTCAAAGGAGTAGAGGGTGTTGTTTGCTACCTAAGATTGACTGGAGAGGTCGAAAGGTGGTGGTCGGCGGTGAAACTCCTAGAGTAGGAGAGGACAGTACTTGTGGAGATGACGTGGGATTGGTTTAAGGAGATATTATGACGTGGGATTGGTTTAAGGAGATATTCTTCGATAGGTATTTTTTAGCTTCGTCTAGGGAAGCTAAGATTAAGGAGTTTCTGAATCTGAAGCAGGGATAGTAGACCGTGTAGCAGTACGCGGCGAGGTTCTTCGTACTATCTTGCTTCGCCTCACACATTATACCAGATGAGATGAAAAAGGTGTGGTAGTTTCCTAGACCTGCTTGAGGAGGCTACTAGGCACCACGTGGAGGCCAGCAGAGGAATATGGCTCTAGCTAGGGTCTTTGCTCTAACACCAGGTGATGCTGAGGTAGCCGGTGACGTGGTGACAGGTACGGTTAATATGTTTTTATTTAAAGTTATTGCACTATTTGATTCAAGTGCCACACACTTCAAGTGCCACACACTTGTTCATATCTTCGGGGTGTGTTAAATTATGTGGGGCAGACACACAATTATTAGATGTTGAATTATTAGTGGTTACACCGACTGGGTCAGCAGTGAGGTGTAATAGGATGCTCCGGGGTTGTCCAATTGATATTCAGGGGAGGGTTTTATTTGCTGATTTGGTGGTGCTGTACATGTATGGGTTTGTATCATTTTCGGCATGGATTGGCTAACAGCTAATTTTGCCAATATAGACTGTTGTGCGAGGGAAGTGATATTCATTCTACCAAGAAAATTAGAATTCAGATTTACAGGGTCACGAGTGCAATCTCTGCCTCAGATGGTTTCAGCTGTTCAGGCGAGGAGACTGCTCTTGAATGACTATCAGGGGTTCATGGCTTTTGTGAAGGAAATGTCAGAAAATGAAATGAAGTTTATTAATATGCCAGTGATGAAAGATTTTACAGATGTGTTTCCAGATGAATTACCAAGTCTGCCACCTGATCGTGAGGTAGATTTCCCTATTAATCTACTTTCGGGTACAACGCTGATTTCTACAACACCGTATCGAATGGCGCTAGTGGAGTTGGCAAAATTGAAAGATTAGTTGTAGAATTTACTTAATAAAGGTTTCATACAACCTAGTGTATCTCCGTGGGGAGCTCCAGTACTATTTGTGAAGAAGAAGGATGAGTCTATAAGGATGTGCATAGATTACAGGGAGATTAATAAAGCAACCAAGAACAAGTATCCTTTACCCCGTATAGATGATCTATTTGATCAGCTCCAGGGTACACGGGTATATTCTAAAATTGATCTCAGATCAAGCTACCATCAGGTAAAGGTAAGAGCAGAGGATGTATCAAAGACGGCCTTTAGGACTAGATATGGGCATTACGAGCTTTTTGTTATGCCATTTGGTCTGATGAATGCTCCTATGATATTTATGGATTTGACGAATAGGATCTTCCATCCATATTTAGATCAGTTTGTTGTTGTTTTTATTGATGATGTATTGGTCTATTTGAGGAGCTATGAGGAGCACGAGATACATTTTAAGCAGGTTTTGCAGATGCTCAGGAAGAAGAATATGTATGCCAAGTTCAGTAAATGTGAATTCTGGCTCAAGAAATATGTGTTTTTGGGGCATGCTATCTTAGGAGATGGAATCTTTGAGGATTCCAGTAAGATTAAAGTGGTAGTGAATTAGGTTAGACCGAGGAACGTCCAAAAGATCAGGAGTTTGTTGGGGTTAGCTGGTTATTATCATTATTTCATTGAGGAATTCTCTGCTTCATCAAGACCTCTGACACGACTGACTAGGAAGAACGTCAAAGTTGAATGGGACGACAGTTATGAGCAGAGTTTTCAAGAATTAAAGTAGAGGCTAGTCACAGCACCAGTACTGATCATCCCGTGAGGGGGTGAGAGTTACGTCATTTACATTGATGCATCCTTGAAGGGACTTGGCTGTGTATTGATGCAGCAAGGCAGGGTGGTGGCGTATGCATCAAGATAGTTAAAAGAATATGAGAAGAACTACCCTACCCATGATCTTGAATTGGTTGCAATGGTGTACGCATTGGAGATTTGGAGGCATTACCTGTATGGCGAGCAGTATGAGATTTTCTCCGACCACAAGAGATTAAAGTATTTCTTCACTTAGAAGGATATGAATATGAGGCAGAGAAGGTGGTTAGAGTTAATTAAGGATTTTTATTGTACTATCAGTTACCACCCAAGGAAAGTAAATGTGGTAAATGATGCACTGAGTAGGAAGTATATGGAATCAGCGTTGGTGGCTATAGGGATCCAATATCCGATTATGATGGATCTAGAGAGACTTGGCATTGAATTGGTCGAGAGTGATCCTTAGGCATGTATTTCCAGTTTAGTAGTGCAGTCTACTCTGTAGGAAAGAATTAAAGCCGCTAAGAAGGAAGACTAAGAATTAGCAGAGGTGATGGTGAGAGTGTAGAATGGTCAGAGGGAGGAATTCTGCATTATAGATGACAGTGCTTTACGGTTCCATTCTAGATTGTTTGTTCCTATTGATGCTGACATCAGGAAGACTATCTTAGAGGAGGCTCACAGATCTTTGTATACAGTTCATCCCGGCAGTAAGAAAATGTACAGGGATCTACGAGAGTTTTACTGGTGGAATGGTATGAAGAAGGAAATCACCGAGTATGTAGCCCAATGTTTGACATGTCAACAAGTAAAAGCTGAGCACCAGAAGCCAGCAGGTCAGTTGTAGCCATTATTTATCCTAGAGTGGAAGTGGGACCATATATCTATGGATTTTGTCTTAGGGCTACCATCGACATCAAATGGCCAGAATACGATTTGGGTGATAGTAGATCGATTGATCAAGACTACCTATTTCCTCCCTATCAAGATCAGCTATTCCCTCAGCCGGTTGGCGGAGATTTACATTCAGGAGATAGTTCTTTCTCACGAAGTGCCTATGTTCATAGTATCAGATCGAGACCCACGTTTCACGTCACGGTTCAAGAGAAGCTTGCAGAAATCTTTAGGGTCTCAGTTATCATTTGGCATGACATTCCATCCTCAGTCAGATGGGCAGACTGAGAGGACGATACAAATACTAGAGGATATGCTCCGAGCATGTGTATTAGATTTTGGGGGTAGTTAGACTCAATTCATGCCGCTTGTAGAATTTGCATATAATAACAGTTATCAGGCCAGCATTGGTATGGAACCATTTGAGGCTTTGTAGGGTAGGAGATGTCGATCTTCTTTGTATTGGGACGAGATGGGTGAGCGGCGAGTTGTGGGACCAGAGCTTGTGCAATAGGTGTATGATAAAATTTGACTTATCAGGGATAAAATCAATGCAGCTCAGAGCCGACATAAAAGTTATGTTGATAATCGCCGTAGAAATTTAGAATTTGATACTGGTGATCATGTATTTTTGAAGATAGCTCTGTTAAAGGGAGTTATGAGGTTTGGAAGGAAGGGTAAACTTAACCCTAGGTTCATCAGTCCATTTCAGATTTTAGAGAAGGTGGGACCGGTTGCCTACAAGGTAGCTTTACCACCTATGCTATCTAGGATGCACTACGTATTCCATGTTTCTATGTTGAGGAAATACGTCCTAGACCCTTCTCATATTATCAGTTATGGTGAATTAAAGTTCAGTGATTCACTAGCTTATGAGGACGTGCTGATACATATTCTGGATAGAAGAGAACAAGAATTGCGTAATAAGAAGATTCTTCTAGTAAAGGTTCTATGGAGGAATAATGCAACAGAAGAGGCTTCTTAGGAGCTCGAGGAACAGATTAGATAGAAATACCCGCAATTGTTTCAAGAAGTGTAGATGTAATTAGAAAATGTAAGTAAATATATAGTATTTCTTGTGCAGGTACATGTAATACTTTAGTTAGTAAATGGTATTTTAGTTTTAGGGGAAATTTTCTTTTGATATATGTAATCCCCTAGGACTTGAAATGTAACCATGGTATTCATCTGCCATAAGTGAGGGTAAGTAATAAAATAAGTAAATCGTTTTGCTTTTAAGGGATAATGAGTTATATAAATGGTAAATTTCGATAATGAAATTTTATAAAGAGGGGAGAATGTAATGACCTAAAAAATAGTGGTATTTAAATATTAAGAGAGAGGAAAATGGAAAATTTAAAAGGAGGACAGCAGGCTTCGTCGATGACATTGTATATAGGGCTCGTCAACAAGGGTGCGTCTCGTCGACGAGAAAACACCGAGAGACCATTTTGTACAGTTCTGAATTTCATCGACGAAGGGGAGCACTTGTCGACGAAGTTCCTTCTTGACCTCGTCGACGAAGGCCAGTGTATAAATGGGTAAAAACTTCATTTTTGGCCGAATTCTTACGCAAACACTCCTCTCTCTCTCTCTCTCTCTCTCTCTCTCTCTCTCTCTCTCTCTCTCTCTCTCTCTCCTCTACGTCCCTCCTACCTTATCTCTATGATCTCAGGCTGGATTTACGACGGTTCTATGATCTGAAGCCACCATGACGCTCCTGGAGAAGTTCTCTGCATATCTTCCAGAGCAGATCGACGGTGGGTTTGAGTTGAAGTTCATCCTTGGTTTAAGGTAAGGTATTTTATTCATAATTTTGGTTTTCTATAGTTATAGGAAATGTTATGCACGAAAAAATACTGAAGTTTAGTTGTGGGAGTTATTGTTTTCAGGGAGTTGAACGAGGAATCTTGCGAGTGCAAGACCGGTATTTTATTCTTTTTAGTGTGAGGTAAGGGAATAAAATAAAGCAATTATTTTCCATGCAAATTATTATTATTTATCAACAAATTAACTTTCAGGAAAACATGTATTATATTCGTATATTATGGAGAAAATGTATATTTGAGGAAAATACTGCTATTATGTTGAAATGTATATATATATGTATGAAATGCCAGAAATTATGATTTTAGAATATAATGTATGATTTTATACAACAATGTGTGGCATGCATATTATTTTATGTGGGAAGTATTATTATATGGCAATTTTATGAATAAAGTATGTATTCAGAAATTATGAAATAATGCAGTACACTATGTGTCAAATAACATGATAAATGAATTATTTATTCAGAATGATATGTATGAAATGTTTGGCGCAAGGCTGTGTATGATATATGATTTTGGCACAAGGTCGTATGTATGATTTTGGCGCAAGGCCATAGATATGAAAGAAACGGGCGCAAGGCCCTATGTTTGTATGTTATTTTAGAAAATGCTATCAATCTATTTATGTTGGACAAGTATATTATCATGTATTATATATTATTAAAGCCCGAATGTTAGTTTAGTTCAATTATAGGAGCACAGTACCGTTGCTATACATATCAGATATCTATGTTCAGATTTGTGCTAATCGCCCCACTAGGGGGTGAGAGATGGATAATCGATGTGACTTTCAGTGTAGAGTTGTATACGTCCACCTTGCAATCCGAACCAGGGTGTGGCGGGCCCATCGTACTTACATTTTTGACTCGACAGTGGTCGGCCAGCCATTGTCGGGTCCCGCCTTTTGGCTGCACAACCCGTCATGGGGGGTAATACATGACATCAACTTGCTATGCATCCTGAGTGAATTTTCAGTATTATCAGATATTTCATGATCAGTATAAACTATTAGAAATTATGAAAGTTATGTTTATTCAGATATGTTACGATGAATGTTTTCAAGTATATGAAATGTACTGTATATGTATAATTGCATCAAATATTCATGTTGCCACACAACTTTATTTATTTTATTTTCCCTTACTGAGAAGTGTCTCACCCCCCTTACCAACATTAAATAATTTTTCAAGAAATCCAGAAAGACCGACGGATCGAGGCCGCTATTGAGTTAAGTCTGTGTTACCTCGTTAGGAGGGTAAGTGTTGAACTAGGATCAACGGTTTTTATTGTAGGATCCTAGGAAATACTTTTTGGTATTTGGGATATTTTGGAGATTGTATATAATTATAGAACGTGACGGTTTATAGTTAACTCTGGTATTATGTATTTAATGGTTTGAGAATGTGATTTTATATTTACTGGTGCTTACGTTTTTCGCTGTGAATGTCAGATGCATCCCCGTTATCCATGGGTTCGGGTGGACTGTATTATTATTTATGCTTGATTATATGTTAAGATAAGCAGGATGTTACAATTGAAGATTATTTACTGATGCCAAATCATCAACCAAATCGTTGACCAAATAGTTGGTGGTTTCTTCCTGCAGCCCAATTTCCTTATTCTTTGCTTCACCATGCTTTCCCGGTGCATGCATTCAACTCAATGTGAGCCGCACATCCAATAAAGTACACACACACACACACACACACAGAGAGAAAAAGAGAGAGAGAGAGAGAGAGAGAGAGAGGAGAGAGAGAGAGAGAGAGAGAGAGAGAGAGAGAGAGAGAGAGAGAGAGAGAGAAAATGATATACAGAATAAAAAAGAAGAAGAGGTAGTGAGAATAAGAGTAAAAGCCAGATAAAGGGAGGGAGGGAGGGAGAGAGAGAGAGAGAGAGAAAGAGAGAGAGAGCTTACTGTAAAAGGAGGACTTGCTAGAAAAGATAGGGCTATTGGAGTGGAGCCAGAAGAAGAAAAAGAAAAGGACAAGGGGTAAAAGAGAGCTAGAGAGACTAATGATGGAAAAAGAGAAAGAGGGATGAGAGGGTGAAAAATATGGTCTTAGATCTCTACTTTCAACCTCCTGTTTGTTTGTTTTTTTTTTCTCGTTGGTTTAGTAAGGGATTAAATAGGGTAAGGATAGATGAAAAGGGAATGGATTGGTTAAGGTGTGACATCCACGCAAGGGAGAGGGAGTTGCAAGCATGGAGGTTTTGGGTAGGGGAGTGTCATGGTTTTGGGGCTTTGGAAAAGGAAAAAAAATGAAGAAAAGGAAAAGAAATGCTTGCCAATCCATTTTGGGGCAAATGTGTTGCAGAGGAAATATAAGGGACAATGTAGGGATATATATTGGATTGCATGGTGAGAATCCCTCCACAACATGAAATAGGAGATGGGACAAGATGACCAGAACACCGAAATCGATGAAGAAGAAAAGGGAAGGGCCAAAATGTAGTCAATTGGCCATTACATTTTTCTTTTTATTTTGAGTGTTTGCAGGATGACATTGTTTTAGGACTAGTCAGGCATGCACATGCATCTAAGAGCTAATCTATTTTTCACATTCAAAAGTTTAATTTGAAAACTGTACTATTTTGGTCTGTCGTGCACATATACGCATTAACTAACATGAACTTGCGTGTTAGTGGCCACACATAGATGTGTGGCAGAACTATAAATGCGAACCTTCCTTGGAGTAAACAATCGACCACTATGACTATTCTATTCAATTGCGCTAAGCATTTAAAAATGAGCAACTATGCCTGTCAAATGTGATCCCAAGTATGATTAAAAGTCATAATTAGTATGCTTAATATGGGCCAAATGTGAGCAAATTTTGATGCATATGTGTAAGACAATTTGAACAAACATCATATGCCCTAAGCATGGGTCAATTTTATTCTTTTGCATCATTTAGCCATAAAATATATATTCAACTTCAATATCTTCTTAGACCATATAATACCCTCATTATACAACCTTAGCATTGGTTGATTTTATTTATTATTCATTATTATATTCTTACCCTTCGGCCTTGAGGTATGTATGTACCTTTGCTATCTTCATTGGCCAAGTGATTTTTTGTTGAACCAAGTTACGATGCCCCAAGTCTGAGCCTTATAGCACACTTGGCCAATTAAAGGTTGAGGATAAGAGTCAATTTTTCAATGCCAGCCAAAGAGTGTTTACCACACAACTCAATAATTTTGCCAATAAATTTATCCAAAGAAAGTTCTTTAATCACCGAGATTCAGCATAGTTACTCAAGCCTATACAATAACATATCTCATGCATCACATGAGTTTGCATGCATACATTAAAATACGTTATGTCAATTATTCAACCCTTCAAAATAATACTAAATTTTTATGAAATTTTATATTTTTTCAATAAAAAATACTCATGGCAAGTTATAGATCTTTACGATAGGTTAAATTAACTAATAAATTAAATAATGATTATAAGCATATATATTTTTTTATTATTCAAGGTCATCACTTTTTTATTATTTAAAATTTAAAGAATTTTACAACGTACTTTCCTCATTTATACTTTTGCTCCTGTTCTTGCTTTGTACTCATTATTGGTGCTCTAGTTCCCTAGAGAACAGGGTAGAAAAAGTTTGTAACTTTTATACAGAAGTTTTAAAATTGAATTTTGAAAATACTAAAAATGGGCATGGAATGAGAAAAGGGGTACGTCGTATTTTATTGTCATAATTAAAGCTTGAAAAGTTCATACGGAAAGTTTTAAGTTTGAATTTTGAAAAATGTGAGAAGGGGTGTAGAATGGGAGAAGGGATATATCACATTGTACAATCCAAGTTCTATGCAACTTTCAATTGACAAAAAATTATCATTCTCTTAACTAATTTAAAATAAAATTTATGAACAATGGAATATAATAATAAAACTCCAAAAGGACACCAATGGTTAGAAATTGAAATTTGTACATTAGAATTTTTGAATTCTAATCCTGTGAAAAGATGAGATGGATTGAATAATTTAGGAAAGAGTTCAGAATCCAGCCTAATTGATCTACGGTTTGGATTGTAATATTAATGAACCACCATGCAATCATGCATCCTTTATTTATTATTACTAAATTTTCTTCATTATTTATATATTGCGTACAAAGATATATGTATTAAAATTACTTCTAAACAAAAAAAAAAAAAAAAATAGAAGAAGAAGTATTCTCCTTTCTCATGGGAGCACTTTTCTGCTTGCTCTTTAAATCAGTCGTTGCTACTATGAGACACCAATAATTGCTTTGCCCTTTTGCCTCCTCGCTTTCTGTCCTTCCATTATTACGGCGGCCCAAAATTAACTCAGTCTTCTGCCGGAAAGTCACTACATCAAGTATTCACACCCTCTTGGAGTCAAAAAACAAGCTGTTTAGATTGAAAGGATTGCCCAAGGGCGAACTCAACAGAGGGCCGGCAGAAGGTATAAATCTGGGTGAAGCGTCTTATCGTTTTCCACGGATGGTGGCACAAGATGTGTCTGGGCTCGAGGTTGGGAGGGCCGCTTGACGGTGTAATCAGGGTTCGATTCCTATCGCTTGTGTTTGCAGTTGTGGATTAACCTCCTACATGATGGCTGTGAGCTCGACTGATGCAAACGTGGGATTAGTCTTGGTTAGGAGAGATGCCCAGTAACCCAATAATTATCCGCCGTAATAAAAAAAAAAAAGGAGAAGGGGGGATTGCCCGTTAAGAAAACTAATCTCATAAGATCGTGACCAACCAGATTTGATTACTTACCGATACTTCTCAAATAAATAAATTTTATAGATTAGTGGGTCAAAGGGCATGTTAAACATGCGTCAGTCAAAACCTCTCCACCTATATATATTTATATAGACACCCACATGTATCATTCTATTTATTATTATTATTATTATTATTATTATTATTATTATTATTATTATGGTTATTATTGAATTTATGACAGTGACATTGTAAACCCATGAAAAGATAGGGAAAATGAGGAAGTGGGAATGTTTTTTTTTTTTTTTTTTTTCTGTAATACTACAGAAATACTAGAGAAAGAAAAGAGTTTTCTTTTAGATAGTTTTTTTATGTTTAGTTATCAAAAAGAAGAATTTTTTTTTAAAATATACAAAATTAATGAAAAAAATTTTAATTTCGCAAATCATTAACATTTTTTTTTTAAGTAATTATATTAAAACTGTAACGCCCGCATATGTATATATATATATATACCAGAACCTCACAATCATTTAATTTACATATGTTGCGGAAACATAACATCCAAACCGGAATACAATATCAGAGTTCCAGTGCTATCATATATAAATAATTCGTTCTCCAAAATATTACTATAAACCCAGGTGTATAGATTATCTCTACATATAAAAATAACTCTCACAGGTACTTACTTTTAGAACTATCTACGCCCCTCCCTCAAGCATTAGGTACGATCCTCCCAAGGTCCTTAAATGTTAGAATAAATATAGGGGTGAGTCACCTCTCAATAAGACAGGATAGGTTATTGTCAATGTGTGGCCACATGAGTTTTAATATAATAAACACATTTATTTAATCGATATTTCAAGTGAGAAAATATTTAAAACTGCACTCATAGATATATATAATTGATAAAACAATTCTTTCTGAAAACATGTACAAGCTCAGTAAAATGTCTCCGTGTAAATAAACAACACATACTCCATTAAGAACCTTAACCGTAGGGCATCACTGGCGAACGTCATGCTTCCTCCCATGACAGGGTTGTGCGGTCCGAAGGCTGAACTTAACTAAGGCTGACCACCACTAGGTTAAGTCAACTTTCATAATTGGCCTACCACAACTGGTCTAGACCCAGGGCAGTCAACAACTCTACGCAGGCCCAATCAACTGTCAACACCTACACTACCATCCCATGTTAGTTGGTTGCACTCTTTTAATACTATAGCTACGGTACCGTGCTCTTCACATCAATTGTCCACTAGGGTTCTTAATGCATATATATATTGTTATTTACACAGTATTATATAATATCAATATAACGAACTCCTCATATTCTGCCAATATTATATTCAACCAATAATATAACGAGCTCCTCATATCCTGCTAACGTTATATTGTGGTTTCCCATAATATTCACAAAATTGGTCAATATAACAAACTTCTCATATATTGCCAATGTTATATTGCCATTTTCATATCCAACAATATAACGAATTTCTCATATCCTGCCAACGTTATATTATAGTTTTCACAACAATAGTATCAAAATCCCATTTTTCATAAATCAGTAAATGGCCAAGTAAATTCACATCTTATATAAAAATCGTCATTCTTAGTTCTAGTATAAACCAGTAACCAATAAAACATATCTCAGTATAAAACCACCATTCTCAAGCTCAGTATAATTTAACGATCATGTTGACCTTATAGGTCATACCCAGTTTTGATAATGACAAATACCCTTGGTATTTCATGACTTTTGAGTTTGTGTGTAGGTATATAATTAGCAGATCAACTAACGGCACATGAAGACTCAAAGTCTAAAGACCCTGAAGACTTCTTTCATGTTGTTATTCATTTTAATTCAATATGGATTTGTAATAGTAACTAGGATATCGGTCTGTAATAATCTCCGCATGTCATGCCTGTTGGTTTTGTAAGCTCAAAATGACCATAGAATGACCATAGGGGTTGAATGACCTTAGGGCGCACCCTTCGGTCGACCTAAGGTCAACCGACACCGGATTTTCAGGACTATCTCAAAACAGCCTCAGTAAGACCCTAGTATGACTATAGGTCCCAACACTCATTCACATACATCATACAAAATACAGGAGTGTTAAAATTGCACTTAATTGAACATTATTAGGAAAGTTGTGAGAGCTTGAGCGTTCGAACCCTTGGAGTTCAAAACTCCTTGGGCGCCCAAACTATTGAGAAGTCAACAGTTGACTTGGGCTTTTGGGCAGCCGAACTATTTTGTGCGTACCGGCCATGGGCGCCCAAACCCGTTGAAAGGGACATTCCACCAACTTGGGCGACTGAACAGTTTAGTTAAAAATGGGTCCCGGGCAACCGAACACACAGATTCGGGCCACCGAACATATGACCGGGCACCCAAAGTTTTGATTTGGGCTACCGAAGCATGACACGGGCGACCAAACTTGTTTAAATTACTTTTATCCCTGTGTCTGTTTGGGCGACCGAACCAAGGTTCAACCACCCGAACCTTGCTGGGTTAAAATTAATTTAACTAAGGTAAAAATGGGTTAAGTTGGGTTAGTTGTGTTTAAACCATATGAAAATTTTCTAATAATACCCAATGGGTACCAAACGGTTATATTTTTGCTCTTGCCTATGAATATGAGTTCATTTGTGAGGATTAGTGGAAGATTAGCCAACATAATTAGCCAAAAATCCTCTCTTTTGAAAATACTCCTTTTGTCCAAATACTCTCAAATTTCTATTCCCTTGATACATTTTAGTATTGTGAGAGTATATTGGTTGTGCTAGTATTGCTAAGACTCCCAGTGTGCTTGTGTGATTGAGATATTATTTTTTGGGAGTTTAGCTTAGGTTAATCTCATAGATTTTCATACTATAAATCTTGTGTTGGGATAACCAAGTAAGCTTAGGATATTTGCATTGTTATTGCAAGTGTCCAATAGCTTTTCTTTTGGTTGTGCAAATATTTTTATAAGCTATAATATTTTTCAAACTACTCCTGTGCTCATTACATTGAAGCAAAATATTTTGAGTTAGTTTGAATATTTGATTAGCATCTTTGAAACCCTGATTATTATTGAGATTTGATATATACTGTTTCAAAGAAATAGCTTGATTAGAACACTCTTGAGCATATTAGCAATCATATCTTGTTGAGTGTAACATGCACAAAAATACACATCACTGAACTTACATTTACCTACATTGTTGATGTGTATGTGATTGCACGTATTGGGTTCATATCTTCTTTACATGAAAGTATAATCACTGTACCATTTGAGTGAAAATACTGTTGTATTTCCAAGTGTGGCCTAAGGGGGTTTGATCTAGCCCGGAAGGATCAGGTTGGGGTCAGCCCTGAGAATTTGACCTAGGGTCTTCTCCGTCCCGCAAGGAGAGTTTGTAAAGGTTAAGGTCAGCCTTGTGCTAATTGACTTGATTGTATTAGGTGCCGCTCCACCCGTTAAGTGAGCTTTAGTGGAATCCCCGGGCTTACAAGTTAGAGGCGTGGATGTAAGCACAGTTGGCCGAACCCCGATAACATATCATGTGTCTGTTTATATTTCTGCACTTTATATTTACCGCACGTGTATGTTATTATGTGAATGATGCGCATGATATAAATTCTGTATATTATACTTATCTGTGCATTTGAGTAGATAGACTTAGGTTGTGAATGTACTGTTACTAAACTATTTAGGTCAAACCTAGGAAAAAGTTTTAAATTCCAATTCACCCCACCTTTTGGGAATACACCAAAGCTAACAGATCAGTTAAAACACATTTCAGTATAAAATTCTCATTCTTAGTTTAAGTATAAATCACATATCATACTTGGCATTACCACCGTCATATCATAATTGGTAAAACGTCATATTTACTCAATCCCTAAAACATGCTTATGCCACACAAATTTTTGTCTGATAAATTATATTATTATATCCCCTTAGAAAAATATGAATTTTTGTTGAAACCATCATTTCCCGCATGCTTAGATATTCAGATATGCATTTATATAATATTCCAAAAAAATAAAAATAAAAAAACTTGACATAACCTATCCCCGTACTTGATTCCCTAAGGGAATGCTCGTAGAGATCCCAAATCAGTGCCTGCGATGGTCCCACAAAACCCTGTATTTCATAAATCCTAATTTTATTAGTTCAACCCCAAAATGCCTAACATCCTAACATTCCTAGGTCCACACAAATTAAATAACTAATTAATCATAAAAAAAAAAATTCCCTTACCCTAATTTTGGACTGGTGCCCAGGGTCCCCAAAACTTAAAACTGCTCTGATAAATCTGTTAAGGGTCACTCCTGGAACCCCATAGCAAAGTCTGATCATCGAATCGGGCTATAATCAGAGAGAAATCAAAGAAAGAAAGGAGAGGGTTTTGTGGTTTAGAAAGAAAGAAGGATAGATTATTATTATTATTATTATTTTGAAGATGAGCTTGCAAGATCCCTTTTAATTTCAGCACTGCCAGACAAAACCATCGACGATTTTCTTGTGGACTTCAAAACCATCAACGGTTTGGTCTTTAACGAAACCATTTTAACTGCTTTACCCATTTATCCGGTTGCGGTAACACATAACTGTCGACTGTTTTCCTGAGCTCCATGAAATCATCGATGGTTTGGTCTACACTAAACAAAAAATGCTTTTTACTTTTATTTTTTATATTATTATTTCTATTTTTCGGGTCGCTACATTCTCTCCTCTTTATAAAAATTTTTTCCTCTAAATTCGCTATTTATCACATTTACTATTACTTTTACTAGCTCAACTCTAGGGTCCACTAAACAGGTGTGGATATCTCTAGTGCATCTTATCCTCTAATTCCCATGAAACCTCCTCAACTGCTTGATTGCGCCATAGCATTTTTAATAATGGAATCCTTTTTGTTTGTAGCTCTTGTTCCTTTCGATCTAGAATCTGCATTGGTACTTTTTCATAAGATAAGGCATCACCAAGCTCTAGTGCCTCATAACTGATCACATGGAAGGGATCTGGGACGTATTTCCTCAACATGGACACATGGATTACGTCATGGATTCTGGATAGAATTAGTAGTAAAGCTAACCTATAGGCAACTGGATCCACTCTTTCCAATATCTTAAATGATCCAATAAACCTAAGCCTCAACTTACCCTTCTTCCCAAATCTCATAATTCCTTTCATCGGAGCAACTTTCAAGATACATGATCCCCCACACCGAACTCTAACTCTCATCGGCGAGTATCTGCATAACTTTTGTGAATTTAGGTGTAATCCCAAGAGGGAGCTGAATTGGGTATTTTTAAAAACTTTTAATATTACGTACCACTTAATCCCTATTTCTGTGTTTAAAAAATTAATTGTAGCTGTTTAAGACTGATTTAAATTATTATATCAATGAATTATTTTCACCCAATTAATTGTCAAGTGCGTGTGGGGTTATTCAACATACACATGCAAGATAGATATTGAAATGCATTGTGGAAAATAAAAGGAGTAAAGGAAGAGAGAACGCAAACACAATTTTTACGAGGTTCAACTAACTCAGCCTACATCCTCCCTTAAGCAACCCACTCAAGGATTCCTTTAAATCCCTGCTCCTTTAACCGGGACGAAGCTTCCCTTACATCCACTATTTACAAGAGGCACAGTTTCCTCATCACCCGATTCACAACCCGAACTGTGATTACAATATAGAATTTTAAATCCGCAAAATAACTCAAGATTTTCTTTTAATAAAGTTAGTGAGTACAATTGAAAATCCTAACACATATCAATATGATGAAACTTAAAGCTCAATATGCATGTAACGATACAATCGTTATATGAATGATATGATTCAACCAATTTCCCTTTTATCAAATCTCCTAAAATAATGATATAAGTAGATGCTTTGGAGAAATTAGGATTCTAGTTCAACTTATTTGATGCACGAATATAAAATGTAATCTTATCAAAAGATTTGTCTTGAATATTATAACGATCAAAATCAATAATTTTTCTTCCAAATATTCAACCACAATATGATCTTTGTACTATCCAAATATATATATATATATATGATATAATTTTGAAGGATCAAAAACATAATATAATAGTTTTCAGAAAATATCCTTCAATAATATATATAGTTATGAACCCTATGGATATTTAATCAAGTGGTTTTGTAATATCGAAAATATTGAGTCTTTAACTGAATACACACTTGAATAAAAAATATTTAACTAATGGCAAAAACTTTTATCAAGTAGTGATCTCGTCAAAACAATCTATATGTAAGCACACTCAAGATCAATCACTCAACTTATATTCAATAATGGATTTTGAGATGAAAATTTCTTTGAGAATAAATATTAACAAGCAAATCGATTTAGATGAAAAGCTCTATGAGAATAAATATTAACAAACAAATCGATTTACCAAACCTTAACACCAAAATGAAACCACAACGATTGCTAGATTACCTTTTGAAGATCAAGATAGCATTAGCTCAGATTCGACACATAAACTTTGAAATCCCAAACAAAAACTTCAGTAGTGTGTTCAAAGTTCTCCCAAGTTGTGCTAAACGTACAATATGCTCAAACGTATGCCAAAGGTTGATTCTCTTTTTACTTCTTTCTTCTTTCTTATGGGCACTAGGGTCTGATATTGATTATATAGGTAACCTTGCCCTTAGAATGAATCTTAACCGTTGGATAAAAAATAACTCGCGTGTTCTCTCATTAAAAAATTAAAATTTTAACTTTCCCATAAGTTCAGACGATTAAGGGTTAGAACTCAACCGACTGAAGTTCCTTAGAGCTTTGAAAAATAGAACCTGGACATAGGGTCAGACGACTGAAGTTGGGGTTCAGTCTTCTGAAGTTACGGGTTGAGACGACTGAAGTCAGGGTTCAGTCTTCTGGTGTGCTTCTGCTTGTTTCTGTGTTTCTCCAATAATTCTTCGGATGACTAAACTTAATCTTTGGTCTTCTAAAAAAATTCTTCAGATGACTGAGCTTAACTTTGGTCTTCTGAAGTTGAATTTTCATACGACTAGTCGGGCAGTTCGGTCTTCTGAACTGAACATTTTCTGGATTTTTCTTTTTATTTTCAAAAATGTGTTTATGTTCCCTTTTTTTCCTATTTTATAAAATATTTTCTGATGTTTTAAAAACTCTCTAAGTCCATAAATATCCCTTAAATATGTTCCTGAGATGCATGAGTCCTAAGGTCAGTCTAGGGTATAATTTGAGCCTCAAATTAAATTATATGCAATATGTAAATACATTCAGTTCTAGATACCCATTCCCATTATGATCTTGAACTTGCCTCTTGCAACTTCATTCTTCAACTCTTTTAGTTCCATGGATTTTTCCAAGATATATATGCGTTAGTCTTCATGGCTTCCATGACTTTCTATCCTTCTGTGCATGCTAAATATTGTTCCTGTTTACAATCTCAATGCATAGATCAAATACCAAGTGATTTTTCATTTTCAAAATAGGATTGGACTCATAGAGTCATCAATCTCCCCCTTTTTGATGATGACAAATACACGAGAAAAAATATGGAATGGGTTATGCCTAACAAAGCTTCTGCTCAAATAATGCATCAAATTTTCAACAAGTGAAATATGCTCATGCCAAATGTAATTTGCTCATGGTCATACACAATTAGTTTTTCCAATGAAATGTGCTCCTGTTCATGCACAATTAGTTTTGCCAACCATTTTTGCTATAGCCTGATTCTTCTCCCCCTTTTGACATCAACAAAAAGGTGTAGAATAATATATGAGTGGACATAATATTATAATCTTCTTCCCTTTTAAAGCTTAAAGTTTTGAACTTATTCAACCATCAGATTTGAAAAATTGTACTGTGAGATGTGTCTCCCTGTGTTAATTCAATTTACTTCTCCCCTTTACTAATGCAGAAAGCTATGTTGTTCAATGTAAATTGCAATGTGAGCATACAAAATGTGGCAAATTTCAAAGATTATGTGATGATTAGCATGTATAAGTCAATAAACTCTTATCATAATGTGAACAAATGTATTACCAAATGAGAACAAATGAGCCGAATTTGAAATTGTTAACCAATTGTGAATATTAAGTGATGTTGTTCTCCCTAAATTATGTCATCTAATATAATTCTAGGCAACCTCTCAACTATGCATTAGACCTAATTCATGCCTAATTTGGATAAATCTATCCTACGAAAGTGGTTTCGTGAATATGTCTGCCCATTTTTCATCTGTGCATACAAACTCAAGTGTCACATCTACTTTTTGCACACGATCACGAAGAAAATGATGTCTTATTTCTATATGTTTAGTTCATAAATGTAATATATAATTCTTTGAGATGTTTATAGCACTCGTATTGTTGCATCTTATAGGTATTGTGTCATAGCTTAATCCAAAATCCACCAGTTGTTGCTTCATGTACAGTGTTTGAGCACAACAACTTCCTGTCGCTACTTATTCTGCCTCAGCTGTGGAAAGAGCTACTGAATTCTTCTTCTTGGAAAACCAAGAGACTAACGAATGTCCTAAGAAATGACATGTACCACTTGTGCTTTTCCTATCCACTTTGCTACCAGCAAAATCAGCATCTGAATTGCTGATAATCTCAAAAAGATGTATACTTAGAATACCATAACCGAAGTTCCACAGTTCCTATCAAGTATCTGAGTATTCGTTTGATAGCTAACAAATGTGACTCTTTTGGTGCAGCCTGAAATCTTGCGCACAAACATATGCTAAACATTATGTCGGGTCTGCTGGCAGTCAGATAAAGAAAGCTACCGATCATTCCACGATAAAGGTTGACATCTACTAGTATACCTTGTTCATCTTTGTCTAATTTCAAAGAAGAGCTTATAGGTGTTCCTAGTATTTTTCCATCTTCCATGTTAAACTTTTTGAGAAGATCTCTAATTCCATGTTTCCTTTGTTTGATCTGAAGTCCTAGGAAGAAATTTAGTTCACCCATCATGCTCATCTCAAATTCATTTTGCATAGTGCTAGAAAACTCATTGCACAAGTCTTTATTTGTAGCTCCAAATATGACATCATCTACGTATACTTGAACTAGGAGCATGTCATCTTTATTAGACTTTATGAAAAGTATTGTGTCTATCCTTCCTCTAATAAATCCATTGTCTAGTAGAAAGCCGCTTAATCTCTCATACCAAGCTCTAGGAGCTTGATTTAAATCGTACAAGACTTTTGTTAGTCTATAAATGTGACTTGGATTCTTATGATTTTCAAAGTATGGGGGTTGTTCTACATATACCTCTTCACTTATGTAGCCATTTAAAAATGCACTTTTGACATCCATTTGGTATAACTTGAAATCCATAAAAGCAGCATATGCTAAAAGCATTCTAACATCTTCCATTCTAGCTACAGGTGAAAAGGTTTCTTCAAAATCTATTTCTTCTTCCTAATTATATCCCTGAGCTACTAGTCTTGCCTTATTTCTAACAACTTTTCCATGTTGATCTTTCTTGTTCTTATATATCCATTTTGTTCCAATAATTTTCTTATCCTTAGGTCTAGGAACTAATGTCCATACTTTATTTCTCTCCAACTGATTTAACTCTTCTTGTATGGACATCACCCACGATTCATCCCTAATTGCTTCACTCACATTCCTAGGTTTTTCTTGAGATAGAAAGGCAAAATGACTAATCATATTCCTAAGTAAGGATCGAGTGGCTACTCCACGTAATGGTTCACCTATTATTTGATCAATGGGATGATTCTTTATGTACTTCCATTCTCTAGGTAGTTCATTAACCTCATTTTCAATTTGATTAGTTTCAACAGATGATTTCTTGATTTCATTTCTCTTTTCTGAATCATCTTTAATTGACAGTTTTTTAAATTCCTTATTTTTCTTAATTTTATCTTCATCAGTCCTCTTAGAGAAGGGATTTGACTCATCGAACACTACATGAATAGATTCTATAACGGTTAATGTTCGTTTATTAAATACTCTGCAGCCTTTACTATCTAAGGCATACCTTTGGAAGATACTTTCATTTGATTTCACATCAAACTTTCCTAAATGTTCATTGTCTCTAAGTACAAAATATTTACAGTCAAAGACATGAAAATATGATATGTTTGGTCTATGACCATTCCTCAATTTGTATGGAGTCTTATTAAAAGATGGTCTAATCAAAACTCTACTTAGAACATAGCAGGCAGTATTTACTGCCTCAGCCCAGAAGTACTTAAGTAGTTTATGTTTGTTAAGCATAGTTCTGGTTATTTCTTGTATAGACCTATTCTTCCTTTCAACTACATCATTCTACTGTGGTGTTCTAGGAGCCGAAAAATTATGAGCTATTCCTAACGAGTTGCAGTAGTCTTCCATGTATTGATTTTTAAATTCTTTACCCCTATCACTTCAAATTTTAGTGACAGTATAACCCTTTTCATTTTGAATTTTCTTACACAGGTTTATGAATTATTCACATGCTTCATCTTTGTGACCTAAAAATAAAACCCTTGTATATCTTGAATAATCGTCAACTATAACGAATGCGTATGATTTTCCTCCTAAACTCTAAATTGGGTTTGGATCAAAAAAATCTAAGTGTAGCATTTGAAGTGGCCTAGTAGTAGAGATTACTTTCTTCTTCTTAAAGCTTATTCTTGCTTGTTTTCCTAGTTGGCATGCATTACAAATTTTATCTTTCAAAAATTTAGTCTTAGGCAATCCCTTAACAAGTTTAGATATTAAGTCCATGTTTGTGTGTCCTAGTCTCCTAAACCAAATCCAACTAATCTCATTTATAGTAGAGAAACAAGTAACATGTTGAGAAGCAAGGTTATCAAGGCTAGTGATGTATACATTTTCATGATGATCAGCAGTAAACAATATTTTTTTTTCAGATTTGTTCTCTACAATGCATTTGTCATGTTCAAATGAGACTTTATAACCTTTATCACGTAGTTGACTTATACTCAATAAGTTAGGTTTCAATCCATAAACTAACTACACATTATCAATGACAAGTGACGGTTCTTTACCAACTTTACCAACTCCAATGCTTTTACTTTTAGAGTTATCCCCAAATGTAATGAATCCTTCATCTTTGGATACGATTGATGCGAATTTAGCTTTATCTCTTGTCATGTGCCGTGAGCATCCGCTATCCATATACCACTTCTCCTTCAAGGAGGACAATCTCAAGCACATCTGTTGGACATAATCAGATAACTACTTTCGGTACCCAGATTTTCTTGGGTCCATTGGGGGTTAGTGCTAGATTCTCCCTTAACTTTCCAGACTTTCTTAATTTTAACATCTTTATTTTTGAAAAGACAGTCAAATTTTATGTGATCCAAACTTTTACATTTAAAACATGTAATATTTCTATGATAGTCTTTAGTTGGAACAAACGATTTTGACTCTCTTACAAAATATCCCATGTAAAGATGTTTCTATTTTAGATTTTCCTTCCCATTAATACCAAGACCTTCCTTCTCTAGGGAATTTCTTTGAGCTCCTAAGAGTTTTTAAAAATTATTTTGACCTTCAGTAAATTTGCAAATAAATTTAATTTTATCTTTCAAATTCTTTTCTAACTCCTTAATTTTCAAATCCTTGTCTTTCATGAGAGATGCATGAGATTTATTTTGACGTTCAACTAACTTTGAAAATTCTTTCAATTTTAATTTCAAACCAGAATTTTTCTTATTCATTTTATCAAGGATTTTAAGAGTGTACAAATATTCTTGATGCAATTCATCATACGAAAGCATGCAATTTTCATTTTCTAAATCACTTGAATAGTAAGATGAACCAGAACAAAAGGATTGCACCTCATTGTCATCATGTGCCATCAGACATAGATTAGCCATCTCATCATCATTGGATTCAGATTCCAAACTACTGGTACTGTGTGTGTCCCAACCCACTTTTAGAGCCTTCTTCTTCTTCTTCTTCTTCTTAGATCTTTTCTTCAGTTGGGGACAACCCGGCTTGATGTGTCCAAATTCTCTACAGTTATAACACATGGGAGGATCATCTTTTTGCTTCCTTCTACTAAACTCTCCCTTTTCAGCTTTTGATCCCTTGAATTTTTTAGTGTATTTCTTGTTCTTTCTCATGAATTCTCCAAATTTCTTAGTGATGAGTGTCATGTTGTCATCCGATTCTGAATTACTTCCCTCACTGGAGCAATGAGATAATGCCTTAAGGGTTGTAGTTTTCTTTGCTTTAATTTGCTCATTCTTCCTCTTATTTATTGCAAGCTCATAGGTGATGTGCGATCCAATTAATTCGTCAACCGAGATCTCCTTAAGATTTCTCCCTTCTGCTATTGCAGTAGCTTTAGCTTCCCAAACTAAAGGTAGCTCCTTGAGTATTTTCCTTATCAACTCATAAGTAGGGTAAGATTTACCATGAGCATTTAAAGAATTCATGATGTGTGTGAATCTAGTGTACATAGATTGAATAGATTCATCAGCAGTCATTTTAAATGCTTCATACTCACTGGTGAGTATGTCTATCTTACTATCTTTTACTTCCTTAGTACCTTTATATGTAACTTTTAATTTTTCCCAAATCTCTTTAGCAGAGCTACATGTCATTACCCTATTAAACTCATTTACATCTAATGCACGGAATAACAGATTCATTGCAGTAGCATTTATCTGCACTGATTTCCAGTCCTCTTCAGTATACTCATCTTCAGTTTTGGGTACATTAACCTTATCAACTACTTTCATAGGAACATGGTTTCCTTTAGAACAATTTTTCACACTTTCCAATCTACATTTAACAGATATATATTCATCCTTCTTTTCCAGTAGGTGTAATTTACACCGCAGAAAATAGGTGGTCTAGTGGACGAGTGTCTCTCACCGAATGGAGTTGCACCGATGTGTGCTATGTGATCTTTTTACAAATGAACAATTAAGTCTATGTAAACCTACTTTGATACCAAATGTTAATTTAGGTGTAATCTCATGAGGGAGGTGAATTGGGTATTTTTTTAAAAATTTAATATTAATTACCACTTAATCCCTATTTCTATATTTAACAAATTAATTGTAGGGGTTTAAGACTGATTTAAATTATTATATCAATGAATTCTTTTCACCCAATTAATTGTCAAGTGCATGTGGGGTTATTCAACATACACAATTTTTAGGAGGTTCAGCCAACCTGGCCTATGTCCTTGCCTTAAGCAACCCACTTAAGGATTCCACTAGTTCCCAGCTCCTTTAACGAGGACAGAGCTTCCCTTATATACGCTACTTACAAGAGACGCAATTTCCTCCTCACTCAGTTCACAACCTGAACTGTGATTACAATATAGAATTTTAAATCTGCAAAACAACTCAAGATTTGCTTCTAACAAAGCTAGTGAGTACAATTGAAAATCCTAACACATATCCATTTGATGAAAATTAAAGCTCAGTATGTATGTAACGATACAATCGTTATATGAATGATATGATTCAACCAATTTCCCTTTTATCAAATCTCCTAAAATAATGATATAAGTAAATGTTTTGGAGAAATTAGGATTCTAGTTCAACTTATTTGATGCACGAATATCAAACGTAATCTTATCAAAAGATTTGTCTTGAATATTATAACGATCAAAATCAATAAGTTTTCTTCCACATATTCAACCACAATATGATCTTTGTACTATGCAAATATATATATATATATATATATATATGATTTTGAAGGATCAAAAACCTAATATAATAGTTTTCAGAAAATATCCTTCAATAATATATAGTTATGAACTCTATGGATATTTAATCAAGTGGTTTTGTAATATCGAAAATATCGAGCTTTTAACTGAATACACACTTGAATAAAAAATATTTAACCGATGGCAAAAACTTTTCTCAAGTAGTGATCTTGTCAAAATAATCTATATGTAAGCACACTCAAGATCAATCACAAAACTTATATTCAATAATGAATTAAAAGTTCTTTGAGAATAAATATTAACAAGAAAATCGATTTAGATGAAAAACTCTATGAGAATAAATATTAACAAGCAAATCGAGTTACCAAGCCTCAATACCAAAATGAAAGCACAACGATTGGTAGATTGCCTTTTGAAGATCAAGATAGCCTTAGCTTAGATTCGACACACATTTTGAAATCCCAAACAAAAACTTCAGCAGTGTTTTCAAAGTTCCCCCAAGTTGTGCTAAATGCACAATATGCTCAATCGTATGCCAAAGGTTGATTCTCTTTTTTTTTCTTTCTTCTTCCTTGTGGGCACTAGGGTTTAGATGTTGATTATATAGGTAACCTTGCCCTTAGAATGAATCTTAATCGTTGGATCAAAAAATAACTCGCTTGTTCTCTCACTAAAAAATTAAATTTTTAACTTTCCTGTAAGTTTAGACGGTTGAGGTTTAGAGCTCAGATGACTGAAGTTCCTTAAAATTTTGAAAAATAGAACCTGGACACAGGATCAGACGATTGAAGTTGGGGTTCAATCTTCTGAAGTTACGAGTTCAGATGACTGAAGTCAAGGATCAGTTTTCTGGTGTGCTTCTGCCTGTTTCTGTGTTTCTCAAATAATTATTCAGACGACTAAACTTAATCTTCAGTCTTCTGAAGAAATTCTTCAGATGACTGAGCTTAACTTCTATTTTCTAAAGTTGAATTTTTAGACAATTGGTCAGGGAGTTTGGTCTTCTGAACTGAACATTTTTGGGATTTTTCTTTTTATTTTCAAAAATCTATTTACCCCCTAAAGATGTTCATGAGATGCATGAGTCCTAAGGTCAGTCTAGGATATAATTTGAGCATCAAATTAAATCATATGAAATATATAAATACATTCAGTTCTAAATACCCATTCCCATGACGATCTTGAACTTGCCACTTGCATCTTCATTCTTCAACTCTTTTAGTTCCATAGATTTTTCCAAGATATATATACGTTAATCTTCATGGCTTACATGACTTTCTATCCTTCTGTGCATGCTAAATATTGTTCCTATTCACAATCTCAATGCACAGATCAAATACCAAGTGACTTTTCATTATCAAAATAGGATTGGACTTATAGAGTCAACAACTTTTTTGCCAACTTTGAGTTGTTCTAATTCTATCTCTAATAAGTTTGACTTTATCATAAGTCTGTTGGACTAACTCGGGTCCCAAAATCTGTATTTCACCAATTTTATCCTTATATAAGGGAGATTGGCACCTCTGCCCATACAATGCTTCATATGGTGCCATCCCAATGTTGGCCTGGTAGCTGTTAGTGTAAACAAATTCAATCAATGGCATGTACTGGATCCAACCTCCACTGAAGTCCAATACATAGGCCCGCAGGATATCCTCCAATATCTGTATCATCCTCTTTGTCTGTCCATCACTCTAAGGATGAAAGGTAGTACTAAATGCCAGCTGAGACCCTATAGCCCTCTTCAAACTCCTCTAGAATCGTTATGTGAACCGTGGGTCTCAGTCAGAAACAATGGACATAGGCACTCCATGTAACCTAACTATCTTTTGTATATATAGCTCTGCCAACCTACTCATGGAGTAGCTAACTTGGATGGGAAGGAAGTGGGCAGTCTTCATCAACCGGTCTACAACTACCCAGATGGCATCTTGTCCATGAAGCGTCGACTGTAACCTTGTGACAATGTCGATAGAAATGTGTTCTCACTTCCATTCGGGGATAGAAAGTGGTTGCAACGATCCTACTGGTCTCTGATGCTCAGCTTTCACCTGCTGGCAGGTCAAGCATTGCTCTACAAATTCAGTGATTTATTTTTCCATATTATTCCACAAAAAAGACTCTTGAAGATCCCTATACATTTTAATGCTTACATGGTGCACTGTATAAAGGGATCGATGTGCCTCCTCTAAGATAGTTCTTTTAATCTCAGCATCTGCAGGTACACAAAGTCTGGTACAGAACCTAAAAACTCCATCATCTGAAATACTGAATTTTGTTCCTTGACCACTTTGCACTTTATCCATAATCTTCATTAAATCCATATCTTAAATCTGGGTAGCTTTAATTCTTTTCTACAAAGTAGGCTAAAGTACCGGATTAGCAATGAGTGCTTGGTGATTTCCTTCTAGCTCCACACCAAGCCTTTCTAAATCCATGTGGATTGGATGTTGAGTCACTATTGCTGACACTAAGGCATTTCCTAATTTCCAACTCAAAGCATCAACTACCACATTAGCCTTCCGTGGGTGATAAGTGATGGTGCATTCATAATCTTTAATTAACTCCAACCACTTCCTCTGCCTCATATTTAATTCCTTCTATGTGAAAAAGTACTCCAGGCTCTTATGATCCGTAAAGATCTCACACCTAACCTCATACAAATAATTTCTCCAAATTTTCAACGTATAAACCACCACTGCTAACTCCAGATCATGGCTAGGGTAATTCTTTTCATACTCTTTAAGTTGTCGGGAAGCATAAGCTACAATTTTTCCTTGTTGAATCAGAACACACCTGAGCCCTTTGTGTGACGCATCATTGTAGATTACAAAATCCCCTTCTCTTGAAGGAATTATCAGAACTGGTGTAGTGATGAGTCGCTGCTTCAACTCCTGAAAGTTTCTTTCGCACTCATCAGCCTATTCAAACTTCACACAGTTCCTAGTTAATTTTGTCAAAGAACATGACAATTTAGAGAATCCCTCTACAAATCGGCGGTAGTATCCTGCCAATCCCAGAAAACTCCTAACTTCCTACATATTTTCCAGTCATGCCTAGTCCACTACCGCCTCAATCTTGTTTGGATCCACACAAATGCCATCCTTGGAAAGCACGTGCCCGAGGAAAGTGACCTGGTTCAACTAGAATTCACTTTTCTTGAACTTTGCATACAACTTTCTTTCTCTTAGTATCTGAAGAACTATCCTCAAATGTTCCTCATGCTCCTCGAGGCTCTTGGAATACACCAAGAGGTCATCAATAAGAACTACAGCAAACTTATCCAGGTACTAATGGAAGATCCTATTCATTAGGTCATGAATACGGCAGAAGCATTCGTCAGTCCGAATGGCATAACACGAAACGCATAATGGCCATACTGAGTTTAGAACGCTGTTCTTGGCCCATCATCTACCTTGAACTTTACTTGATGATACTGGATCATAGATCAATCTTGGAAAATGTTTGTGTCCCTTGTAACTGGTCAAACAAGTAATCGATGCGAGGAAGCGGGTATTTATTCTTAATGGTCACCTTATTTATTTCTATGTAGTCGATGCACATTCTTATTAACCCATCATTCCTTTTTACAAACAATACCGGTGCTCCCCAGGGTGACATGCTAAGCCTAATAAACTCCTCATTAAATATTTCCTGCAACTGATCTTTTAGTTCTTTCAATTCTACTAGAGCCATTTTGTAGGGATCTTTAGATATCGGTGTCGTTCCTAGAAGCAAATCAACTGCAAACTTAATCTCACAGTCAGAGGTAATCTAGGTAGCTCCTCTGGAAAGACATCTGAAAGTTCCTTCACTACTCGAATATCGGTAAGTTGCCACTCTTTCTCTGGTATTTCCGTCACAAAAGTTATGTACCCCTGACATCCGTCTAGGAGTAGCCTCCTCGCTTGAATAGCTGACACTAGATGTGGTGAGGAACACACCCGCGACCCCAGAAATCTGAAATCCTACTCTCCAAGAAGTCTAAATACCACCTCTCTCTAATGACAATCGATGCTACCATAGTTGGCAACTAACCAATCAATTCCCAAATATCATATTGAATCCATGCATGTCTAACACTATGAGGTCAGCTGGTAGCACTCTCCCCCAAATATTTCTAGATACCCGTTAAGTACACTTCGACACCTCACTATTGATCCTGGCGGTGTGGCTACTGATAATTTGGTGTCTAGCAACATAATTTCTACCCCATAATAGTTGATATACCCCATAGATACAAAAGAGTGTGTGACCTCTGAATCAAATAGAGCAATAGCTTCATGTAACAAAATTGAAATCATACGTGTCACTACATCACCGGCCTCCTCTGTGTCTCCTGGGGTCATAGCATAAACCCACGCTGGGGTGGTATTTCTCTACTGATTACCTCAAGGTGCCTTATTATTCCCATGGTAGTGATTCGAAATAGGCGCTTGATTCAATGACATACGATAGTAACGCATGGTATGTCACAATCTACCATAATGGTAGCAGATAATCACCCTGGCTCGACATTCCCTTTGATGTCTCCTGTTGCACCTCAGACAATACGAGGGTGCTAGATCAGCCTGAGGGACTCGGTGTCCCACTACCGGCCGCTGGCTCCCATCATATATCCTCCACTACCCCTGACTAGTACTAGCTTAAAACCTAAGAGGCGTGGACCTTTTTCTCTGGCTCTGCCCTCCTGTACCTCTCTGTTGGCTGATCTCTGCTACAGTGGCCTTGTCTACCAATTCTAAAAAATCCTGTATCAACAACAATGCCACTTGTTCATATATTTCTTATCTCAATCCCCTCTTGAACCTCTATGCCTTCCTAAATTCATCATGAAGGGGACAAAGTGAGACACCTTCACAAATTTAGCGGCATACTGTGACACTATCAGATGACCCTAAATAAAATTCAAAATTTATTCCACCTTTGCATCCGTAACAGAGGAGGGGAAATAATGGTCGAAAAAGATCTTTTTAAATCTTCCCCATGTCAGGGCTACTGGTACTAGTCTGTGTTCCTCCAAGAGTTTCACAAAATACCACCAACGCCCAGCCTCCCTTGTCAATTTGAATGTGGCGTACAAAACTCTCTGCTTGTTGGTGCAACATAGTACAGTCAAGATCTTTTCAATCTCCTGCATCCAGTTCATTGCCCTAATCAGGTCTATGGTATAGCCCTGGTCCACTGACGAGCATCCCTGCTCTCTAGAATTTTGTGCTATCTCTACCATAACCTACAGAGCAGCACTGTATAAGACTGCATCAAAATCAACACAGCCTATACTAGAAGGCCCCACATCATCATCGCCTCCAGTATGAGCACTGCTATTGAAATTTAGGATAGCAACCAAGATGGGGGGGGGTGAATTGGTTTATTTAGATTACACTTATTATTTTTCTTTTTTTTTTCTTACTTATTGTAATTCATGACTCTAAAGTGAATTAATCAATTTGCAATTCAAATCACACCACAAACTTAAAACAAAATACAATCCAATCAAATACAAAACTCAACCAATCATTCAAGAATAATTTTTCCCTTTGATAGAAGTCATGCAGCTGTTTTGCAAAGCTTGTTTTGAATGAATTTTTATTGCTTTATCTCTTAACCAAGATTTTTGCAAATTAACCAACATACTCCCTTTTTGGGTTTTCGTAAATGGTTAATAAAAATGTACTTTCTTAAATCAAGAGACTTCCTTGAATATGATGTATAAGCCCTGCAACCTGCACTTGATATATACAGTATATAATGCGGAAAGTAAAGAGAGTAAGGAGAAGAAGAACACCAAGATTTACGAGGTTCGGCTTATTCCCAGCCTACGTCCTCGCCTTTGGTTAATTCCACCAAAGGATTCCACTAAGTATGCTCTTTACCGGGTAGAGCAAGTCTTTACAAAAAATCCCTCTTTTAGGTAGAGAAACCTCTCCAAGTGAACAATCCTCACTCGGTACAATGATCCAAACAAGCCTTGAACCGTCAATAATACAAAGAGATTGCTATAATGATCTGTGTACAAAAGAGACACTCGAAATAGAGTAGAGTTGTACAAGTTAGAGCACAATCAATACTTCAATCAAATAAACAATAAAGAAACTATGAAGCTCAAGTGTTTAGAGAGCACCAAGAGTTTTTTTTGAATAATCGAACTCAGAGTATGTATCTTGGCTTTGATATTTCAGTAGAGTTTCAGAACTTTTCTCCCAGATGGAGTGTGAGCAATAGAAAGCTTTGAGAGATTGATTGCTTTAATTTCAAGAGAGCTGAGTAATTTGCTTGGATGATTTAATTCTTGAGTTTAAAGGAGTATTTATAGGCATTCTTGGCTTAGTTTCCTTGTTCCCCAAGAGTCTTTGAGTAGTTTCCAAGTTTTTACAATGTTCATATTTTGAAAAACCAAATTTTGAAAATTTCTCGTTGAGGTTTAAAAAAAAAAAATCCGTGGAGTCAGTCGGCTGGATAGGTGATTGGGTAGTTCAAAAATCATAGGGTTAGTCGGCTGGATAGGCGACTAGCACCATTTTGTCTCCCAAAAATTATTTCAAGAAATTGTCAGTCGGCTAGCAAAACACAGTTCATTTCGAGTCAGTCGGCTGGGTAATTTTGCCTTGGTTAAGTCAGTTTGCTGAACAGACAAAAGACTGGTTTTTCTTTTTTATTTTTCCATTTTAGGTTTACTCTTATGATTTGTTTTTTCATAAAATATTTTAGGGATTTAAAAATGAGTTTCTTAAGTTCATATTGGTCCCTTAAAAAGCTTCATATTTTCTAAATTGTCACTTGATACGAAGTACTTACAACAAGCTTTTCTTTAAACATGATGCTTCAAGTCTTCGATAAGCTTCTTGACTTCAAGTCCCCTTTTTATCTTTAAGATTTTAAGTACTGAGGCTTCAAGTCTTTTTCTTTATTGCATGAAAGGATTAGTTGAAGCTTTCTCTTGATATTCATAACTTGTTCTCTTGATATGATGAAAATGCACAACTTTTTCTCTTCATGATGCTTTAATCCATAGCTTCTTGTCTCTTGTGTTGAGATATATATTCCTGAAACAAAAATACTCAACAAGAAAGTTATACCAGCATCATTTGTTATCATCAAAATAAGATTGAAAAGCCTCGTTTGGCCAACAATCTCCCCCTTTTTGATGATGACAAATGAGAAGCAAGGATAAGGATAAAAATAAACTCCCCCTTACTATATGCTCCCCCTTACTATATGCATATGTATCCAGTATCAAAACTCATAGTTTTCATGCACATACACATCCATAGATATATATCCACATAAGCATCAGATACATAGTTCATAATATTCCATTCATAGGAAAAATGCATAGTCATAACATAACATAAGTACTCATATACTTCTATCTTTGCTTGTCACAAAAACTCTCCCCCTTTGGACATCAATCAAAAAGTAGGGGAAATAAGGAAGCGAAGCTACCATCCAAAATTATAGTACATATCAAAATAAAAAAATAGTTTTTCAAGGAAAATAAAACATCAATTATCATCAGCTTCATCTTCATCTTCTTCTTCTTTTCATGATTAATCAGCTTTACCTTCATCTTCTTCTTCTTCTTCTTCTTCGCCTGATTCATTAGCTTCACCTTCCTTATTTTCTTCTTCTGTGTTTGCCTCATCATCACCATTGCCATCTTGAGAGTCCTCTTCATCACCACCATCAATACTCGCACGAGCTGAACTAATATCCATAGGATCTGAAGACAAGATGAACTAACAAGGTGTTTTTCAATGCGACCAACACGTTTATCAAGTGAGGAATAATTTGCTTGAAGAGCGGAGAAGTTGGTTTGAAAAGAGTGAAGTCCGGTTTTGCATGTTTTGACTAAAACTGGTAAACTACTGAAAAAATGGATTGAACCAAGCAGGAGGTCCAGCAATAGGAGGAGGAGGAGGTGCATGACCTCCACTTCCTTCAAGAATCCATTCATCATTGCGTTTTTCATATCCCATCAACTTAAGAGTAGTAGAGTTAAAAATATCATAGTGAGTACGTTTGACAAACAGATAAGATGATTAGGATATATGTAATTTGGAAAAAAACATATTTAGAGTTCCTCAATAAGGTAGGGTAACTCGTCATGCCTCTACACGCGTGATCATCCATTGAAGCATAAGGCTTGGTAAGTCCAGATTCTTGCCCTTGAGTAGGCACCAAAGAACGAAGCAGTCAACATAAGAAATACAGGCATAAGATCCTGCTTGAGGAAGAATGTTATATGTGATGATTTTCCACAGTATTTGCGTCTGAAGATTTAGATGTTTATATAAGGGAGGACCTTCAAATGAAACAGGGGCATGTTCTAATACCAAAGGAAGAAATTCTTCCGGAGTGAAGTCTTGTTCATAAATCCAAGACATTCCAAAAGTAGGACATCTAAACTCACCATTTGGTATGTGAAAAATTTTCGCAAGTGATTCCGGTGTAAAAGATATGGACTTCCCCATGACTTTTGTTGAAAGCCCATTTGCTTCTTGAACAAAATTCGCATAGAAAAGTTTGATAAGAGTCGGGAAGTGAACCTTAGTTTGGAATAGTATGAAGTTTTTCCATCCAAGAGTTTCGAATAATGAAAGGATGTGTGGAAAATCAGAGGAAAAGAAGGAAGGGTCAAGGATTTTACCAAATATAGGTTTCTTCATGCTTAGTTGATTGTTGTAGAAGCTTTTGGCATGAGGAGCCACGACCCATTGTTCAATGACTGGATCTTAAGTGTGTTGCTGCGAAGAAGTAGATGCTTTCTTGCTTCCAATGGACTTGATCCTTGGCATTTTGATGATTTTTCGGTGTTGGAGGTGGATCTTTGGTGATATTTTGAGAAAGAATAATAGAGGGGAGGAAGAGGTAGAATGTACGGCTGAGAGGAAACCCTAGGTCAGTTGGCTGACCACGCGAATGACTCGTATTTATATTAATAAAGTTAGGGTTTTTCGTCAGTCAGTCGGCTGGGTCTAGAGCCAGTCGACTGACTTCATCCTATTTGTTTATTCTTCACTCAATTTCTCTATTGTGCAATAGACCTAGCTCTCTCCGAATATTTATAAATCTATCTTTCATAAGAGGTTTAGTAAATATATCTGCCCATTGATCATGTGTATTTATAAATTCAAGAATTATGTCTCCTTTTTGAACATGATCTTTTAAAAAGCGATTTCTTATATCTATATGCTTGGTTCTTGAGTGTGAGATAGGATTTTTTGATATATTAATCACACTTGTATTATCACACTTTATTGGTATTGTTTTGTAATCTAGAATGAAGTCTTTCAATTGTTGTTTCATATATAGTATTTGTGCACAACAACTTCCGGCTGCTACATATTCAGCTTCGGCGGTTGATAAAGCTATGGAGTTTTGTTTCTTTGAAAACCATGACACTAAGGATTGTCCGAGAAAGTGACATGTGCCACTTATACTTTTTCTATCAACTTTACATCCATCATTATCAACATCAGAATAACTTATCATTTTGAAATCAGTATCTTTTGGATATCATAAACCTAGATCAAGTGTTCCTAGTAACTACCTAAGTATTCTTTTAACTGCTGTTAGATGTGATTCTTTAGATGTTGATTGAAATCTTGCACACATACATACATTGAACATAATATCGGGTCTACTAGTAGTTAAATATAGTAAACTACCAATTATTCCCCTATAGTGTTTGTATCTACTTGTTTTCCCTTTTCATCTCTATCAAGGCTAGTTGAAGTACTGATCGGGGTTCCTATTGGTTTAATTTGTTCCATGTCAAACTTTTTAAGAATATCTTTAATGTATTTAGTTTGATTTATAAACGTTCCATTTTTAGCTTGTTTAATTTGAAGTCCTAGGAAATAGTTTAACTCCCCCATCATACTCATTTCAAATTCATTTTGCATACATGTGGCAAAGTCTTTACACAGAACTTCATTTGTAGCCTCGAATATGATATCATCTACATATATTTGGACAATTAGCATGTCTTTGCTTTTGTTTTTAATGAATAGGATGCTATCAACCTTTCCTCTTGATAATTCATTTTTAAGTAAGATTTTACTAAGACTTTCATACCAAGCTCTAGGAGCTTGTTTCAAACCGTACAATGCTTTTGTCAATTTAAATACATGATTTGAATTTTTTGTATCTTCAAAACCTGGAGGTTGTTTGACATACACTTCTTCATTTATATAACCATTTAAGAATGCACTTTTTACATCCATTTGATGTAGTTTGAAATCTTCATGAGCTGCATAATCTAAGAGCATCCTAATTGCTTCCATTCTAGTTACAGGAGCAAAGGTTTCACCATAATCAATTCCTTCTTCTTGATTATATCCTTGTGCTACCAGCCTAACTTTATTTCTTACTACTACCCCATTTTCATCCTTTTTATTCCTGAATACCCATTTAGTTCCTATGATTGATTTATCTTTGGGTTTAGGTATAAGTTCCCACACTTGACTTCTTTCAAATTGATTTAGTTCCTCCTGCATAGCTATAATCCAAGAATCATCTTTTAAGGCTTCTTCAATGTTCTTGGGTTCATCTTGAGAAAAGAAGGCATAATGGTTACAAATATTTTTCAATGAAGCTCTAGTGGTTATACCTTTTGATGTCTCACCAATAATTTGATCTTTTGGGTGACTTTTAGCATATCTCCATTCTTTAGGTAATTCCATATTTTCTATGTTGTTTTCGTTTGGAGCTTCATTATTGTTTTCTTCTTTTATTTCAAGTTCTTCTTCTTTTTGTGAAGTATCTTGGCTTTATCATTATTATTTGATTCATCAAAACTTATGTGTATTGATTCAATAATAGTAAGAGTTCTTTTATTGTACATCCTATAAGCTTTACTATTTGTAGAATAACCTAAGAAGATTCCTTCATCAGATTTTGCATTGAATTTTCCTAAATCGTCTTTGGTATTAAGAATAAAGCGTTTGCATTCGAATATATGAAACTAAGAAATACTAGGTTTCCTACCTTTCCAAAGTTTATAATGTAGCATGCTATATTTATAGTTTCTGCCCAAAAATATTTAGGTAGATTATTTTCATTTAGCATTGTTTTTGCCATTTCTTGTAAGGTTCTATTTTTTCTTTCAACAACTCCATTTTGTTGCGGTGTCCTAGGTGCTGAAAAATTATGATTTATCCCATGTTCATTACAGAATTTTTCAACTTCTTTTTTTTTAAACTCCTTACCTTGATCACTTCTAAAACTTGTTACATTATAACCCTTTTCATTTTGTAATTTCTTGCATAAGGTGATTAGTATGTTATAAGCTTCATCTTTGTTTGCTAAAATTAATACCCAAGTAAATCTTGAATAGTCATCTACTATTACGAAGGCATACTACTTACCTTCTAGGCTTAGGGTTCTAGTTGGACTGAATAAGTCTTGGTGCAAAAGTTCTAGGGGTCTTTTAGTGGATATGAATTTTTTCTTTTTGAAACTTGTTTTGACTTGCTTTCCCTTTTCACATGCATCACACATCTTGTCTTTTATGAATTTGGTATTTGGTAATCCTTTTACAAGATTTTTCTTTGATAATTTGGATAGTAGGTCCATGCTAGCATGTCCCAATTTCCTATGCCATAACCAACTTATTTCATTCATTGCTGCCAAGCAAGTCATATTTTGATTCACTAGATTTTCAAGGTTTATACAATAAACATTATTTATCCTATGAACTATAAACAAGGTTTTATTTTCCTTTGGATTTTGGATAACACATTTTTCTTTCTTAAAGATTATTTCAAATCCTTTGTCACTTAATTGGCTAATGCTCAAAAGGTTGTGTTTTAGTCCTTTTACTAATAATACATTATCAGTAGTAAGAGAATGTTATTTACCTATTTTTCCAATGCCAATAATTTTACCTTTGGCATTGTCGCCGAAGGTGACATATCCTACATCCTTTTGTTTTAGAATGGTAAACTTGGTCTTATTGCCGGTCATGTGTCTTGAACACCCGCTGTCTAAGTACCACTTATCCGTTGATGGTGTTGTCCTAAAACATACCTACAATGAAGGGTTTAATGTGTTAGTCTTTGGAACCCAAATTCTTTTAAATTTATTTGTTTTGTTGTTAGTTCTATTATTATCTCTCCATTCTCCTTACACTTTAACATACTTTCTTTTCAGTGGGCAATTGAACATTACATGACCTTTAGTCTTGCATATATAATAAATAGTGTGTTCATGTTTGTTGTTTGATGAAGTGCTAGCATAGTGTTTGGCTTCCTTGACAAAGTATCCCATGTATAATTTCTTATTCTTTTTATTTGTTTTACCATTATATCATATTCCTTTTTTATTTCCATGAAACCTTTGCTGTCCAATCATCTTTTCAAAATTATCTTTACCTTTGGCAAAGTTATATATAATTTTCTCCTTATCATCTACTAATTTCTTAAGTTCACTTACTTCTAAATCATTTTTATTCAAATTTTCTTTATGAGTTTTTCCTAATTCTTGAGTTACTTTATTTACTTCCTCTTCTAACTTTTCAATACAAGAGTCTTTTTATTTTTTAATGGTTTTTAATGATTCAAGTTGCTTCAATAGTTCTTTATTTTGATCTTTCAAGGTTATATTTCTTTTGGAAATTTTTATAAATCTTTTATGCAAAAAAAACAACTCAGCTTGCAATTCCTTATAGGAAGGCATGTTGTCACACGACTCATCACACGACTCATTGTAAGATTCTGTAGAGGAATAGTAGGAGTTTACCTCTTCTTCATTTGCCATGAAGCATATATTTGCCATCTCTTGTCCGCTTGATTCGTTTTTCGTTTCTCTGGAGCTTGAGTCATCCCAAGTGGCCTTCATAGCTTCCTTCTTTTTCTTATTGTCTTTCTTGAGCAATGGGCAGTCTGGTTTGATATGCCCTAGTTTCTTGCAGTGATAGCAAGTTGGAGGCTTAATCTTACTTTTATTTTCTTTCCTACTTGTCTCTCCTTTTTCAGGTTTCTTTTTATTAAGCTTTCTAGGAAATCTTTTATTCTTTCTATAGAACTTACCTAGTCTCTTAGTGATGAATGCTAATTCATCTTGATTTAAGTCACTTGTTTCACTTTCCTCTTCACTAGAGCTGTGGCTAGACGCTTTTAGTGCAATGGATCTTTTATGCTTTGGTTCAGGATTCCTTTATTTTAAGGTCATTTCATAGGTAAGAAGTGAACCTATGAGTTCATCTAAAGAGGTGGTCTTAAGATTTCTACCTTATGTGATAGTTGTAGCCTTTGGTTCCCATATAGAGGGAAGGCCTCTTAGAATTTTTCTAATCATTTCGTAGGTAGTATAAGTTTTCCCTAAAGGCACTTAATGAATTTATTATGTGGGTAAATCTGGTGTACATACTTGATATTGTTTCATCAGAATTCATCTTGAATGCTTCATATTCGCTTGTCAACATGTCTATTCTATTGTCTTTAACATCAATTGTTCGTTCATATGTTACTTCTAGTTTGCCCCAAATTTCTTTGGCTGTTTTGCAGGCCATGACCTTATTAAATTCATTAGCATCTAGAGCACAGTATAGAGCATTTATAGCACTTGAGTTGATTTGAAGCATCTTATAGTCTGAATCAGTCATATCCTTTTTCTCTTTTGGAATATGTTTTCCATCTACTATCTTGGTGGGAATAAGGTCTTCATCCATAACTACTTCTCATGCTTTCCAATTCATGTGTTGGAGATAAATTTGCATTCTCTTTTTCCAAAAGGTGTAATTGTGTCCACAGAAGATTGGTGGACGGGTTGAGGATTGGCGCTCACCAAAGGGTGCTACTCCTATCTTTGCCATTGGATCTTTTTATAATTTCTTGTTAAGAGTTACTATAATTAGGCTCTGATACCAATTGAAATTTAGGATAGCAACCAAGAGGGGGGGGGGGGTGAATTGGTTTATTTAGATTAAACTTATTATTTTTATTTTTATTCTTACTTGTTGTAATTCAAGACTCTAAAAGTGAATTAATCAATTTGCAATTCAAATCACACCATAAACTTAAAACAAAATACAATCCAATCAAACATAAAAATCAACCAATCATTCAAGAATAATTTTTCCCTTTGATAGAAGTTCTGCAGCTGTTTTGCAAAGCTTGTTTTGAATGAATTTTTATTGCTTTATCTCTTAACCAAGATTTTCGCAAATTAACCAACGTACTCCCTTTTTGGGTTTCCGCAAATGGTTAATAAAAATGTACTTTCTTAAATCAAGAGACTTCCTTGAATATGATGTATAAGCCCTGCAACCTGCACTTGATATATACAGTATATAATGCAGAAAGTAAAGAGAGTAAGGAGAAGAAGAACACCGAGATTTACGAGGTTCAGCTTATTCCCAGCCTATGTCCTCGCCTTTGGTCAATTCCACCAAAGGATTCCACTAAGTATGCTCTTTACCGGGCAGAGCAAGCCTTTACAAAAAATCCCTCTTTTAGGTAGAGAACCTCTCCAAGTGAACAATCCTCACTCGGTACAACGATCCAAACAAGCCTTGAACTGTCAATAATACAAAGAGATTGCTATAATGATCTATGTACAAAAGAGACTCTCGAAACAGAGTAGAGTTGTACAAGTTAGAGCACAATCAATACTTCAATCAAATAAACAATAAAGAAACTATGAAGCTCAAGTGTTTAGAGATCACCAAGAGTTTTTTTTGAGTAATCAAACTTAGAGTATGTATCTTGGCTTTGATATTTCAGCAGAGTTTCAGAACTTTTTTCCCATATGGAGTGTGAGCAATAGAAAGCTTTGAGAGATTGAATGCTTTAATTTCAAGAAAGCTGAGTAATTGCTTGGATGATTTAATTCTTGAGTTTAAAGAAGTATTTATAGGCATTCTTGGCTTAGTTTCCTTGTTCCCCAAGAGTCTTTGAGTAGTTTCTAAGTTTTTACAACGTTCATATTTTGAAAAACCAAAATTTGAAAATTTCCCGTCGGGGTTTAAAAAATAAAATTTGTGGAGTCAGTCGGCTAGACAGGTGACTGGATAGTGCAAAAACCATAGGGTCAGTCGGCTAGGCAGGAAACTGGAACCATTCTATCTCCCAAAAATTATTTCAAGAAATTGTCAGTCGGCTGGCAAAACACAGTTCATTTTGAGTCAGTTGGCTGGGTAATTTTGCTTTCGTTAAGTTAGTCGGCTGGACAGACAAAAGACTGGTTTTTCTTTTTTATTTTTCCATTTAAGCTTTACTCTTATGATTTGATTTTTCATTAAATATTTCAGGGATTTAAAAATGAGTTTCTTAAGTTCTTATTGGTCCCTTAAAAAGCTTCATATTTTCTAAATTGTCACTTGATACAAAGTACTCAAGTTTTTCGTTAAACATGATGCTTCAAGTCTTCAATAAGTCTCTTGACTTCAAGTCTCCTTTTTATCTTTAAGCTTTTAAGTACTAAGGCTTCAAGTCTTTTCCTTTACTGCATGAAAGGATTAGTTGAAGCTTTCTCTTGATATTCATAACTTGTTCTCTTGATATGATGAAAATGCACAACTTTTTCTCTTGATGATGCTTTAATCCATAGCTTATTGTCTTTTGTGTTGAGATATATATTCCCGAAACAAAAATATTCAACAAGCAAGTTACACCATCATCATTTGTTATCATCAAAATAAAATTGAAAAGCCTCGTTTGGCCAACAACTATTTTCGGGGTCCATCCTTAAAATAAAGCAAAAATAATCTTAGAATTTCAATACCTTAATATGATTTAACTAAGATCCTTAAGATATTCCCAATTTAAGGTTTCGCCTTACCACTCAGAAACAAGAACCAACGATAGTTTACTATGTCATTTCTAAAATCGCGCCCCAAGAACACAAAACCACAACAAAAATTTTTGTCTCCAGGCTGTGAGATAGAACCCTAAATTCTACTTTTAACTCCCATAACAATATCCTACTATACACCTGATCCACCCATTTCCTACTCTCCCCAAAAATCCATTCCTATACTTTAGTATTGTATCTGCTGAAGTCTGTAGAATCTAACAACCTAGGCTCTAATATCAAACTGTAACGCCTGCATATTTCCACCATTATATGTATATATATATATACCACAACCTCACAATCATTTAATTCACATATGCAGCGCAAACATAACATCGAAACCGGAATACAGTACTAGAAATCTAGTGTTATCATATATACATAATTTGTTCTCCAAAATATTACTACAAACCCAGGTGTATAGATCATCTCTACATACAAAAATAACCCTCACTGGTGCTTACTTTCAGAACTAAATACGCCCCTCCTTGGAGCACTAGACACGATCCTCCCGAGGTCTTGAAATGTTAGAATAAATATCGGGGTGAGAAACCTCTCAGTAAGATAGGATAGGTAATTATCAGTGTGTGGCCACATGAGTTTTAATATAATAAGCACATTTATTTAATCGATAATTCAAATGAGAAAATATTTAAAGCTGTACTGATATATATATAATTGATAAAACAGTTCTTTCTTAAGACATGTACAAGCTCAGTAAAATGTCTCCGTGTAAATGAACAACACATACTCCATTAAGAACCTTCCTCGTAGGGCATCACTGGCTAACGTCATGCTTCCCCCCATGATAGGGTTGTGCGGGCCAAAGGCTGGACTTAACCGATGTTGGTCACCGCCAAGTTAAGTCAACTTACATATATGTCAGTAGCACGATTGGCCTACTGTAGCTGGTCCGGACCCAGGGTGGTTAACAACTCTATGCAGGCCCACTCGACTGTCAACATCTACACAACCATCTCAGATCATTGTGGTTGCACTCACTCCTTTAATACTATAGCTATAGTACTGTGCTCTTCATATCAATTGTCCACCAGGGTTCTTAATTCATATATATTGTCATTTACACAGTGTTATATAATATCAATATAACGAGCTCCTCATATCTTGCCAACGTTATATTGGAATATATATAACGACAAATATAACGAACTACTCATATCCTGCCAATGTTATATTCAACCAACAAAATAACGAGCTCCTGATATCCTGCCGACGTTATATTGTGGTTTCCCATAATATTCAAAAAATTGGTCCATATAACAAACTCCTCTGTTGGCCTAACAGGGCTTTCATATCTTGTTTTGATGGTAAAAAATAAAGGATGATTTAACAAGTTGGTGTTCAAGTGATAATATTTCAGGAACTCCAAAGTAACAAGTTCAAAGAGATCAAAAAGGAATATTAAAAGATCACCAAGTGCTTCAAGACATACTGTGAAGTGATTAAGTGGAAGTTCAAGGAGACTTGACATATTTAAAGCAAATACAACTCAAAGAATGATCAAATTTAGGGAAAAAGAAAGGCGATTCATGAAGACTTCAAAGATCAAAAGAGTTTTTAAGTTTGAGGAGGCTTCATGTAAGTACTTCAACTCTAAATATCATTTTGAATGAGATGAAGCTCATTAAAGGATAAAATGGACCTAGAGACCTTATTTTTTTTTTAAAAAAAAAAAAAACCCCAAAAAACATATGTTAGATGTAAGAAAGTCAAGAGTTTTGAAAACTAAGTAGAAAAATAGTTCTTTTGTCTAACCAGGTGACTGAAGTGAAAGCTCAGGCGCCTGAAGATTTTCCTCAGGTGATTGAAGATTATGTACAGGCGTCTAAATATTTTTGAGAAAGAATTCTAAAGAGGCATTGTAGTCTCAGGCGACTAAAGTTGACCTCAAGTGCCTGCCCCTGTTTTCAACAGAAAATTAAAACCAAACCCTGAAGGCTCAGGCGATTGAACTTGTAGTTCAGGCGACTGAACTTCGGCAATGACCATATTTTTTTAAATGTTTTGATTTCAAATTTAAATTACTTGCACCCCAAACTTTCTAAAAACTTGGGGTACACTCCAAGTAATCTTGGGCAGCATGAATTAGACTCTTTCTAAACTTATAAATACATGGTTTATGAAATCAAATAATACCAGGAATTGAAAATCATCTCTCAAAGCTCTTATGCTCTCAAAGCAAACTTGCTTACTGAATTAATGTGAATTTATTGAGATATTCTAAGATTCTGACTTCTTCTCTGAGCAAAAGTTTTAAGTTCTTGAATCTTATCAAGAGAAGAATACCAGTGATATAATTCTTGATCTTCATACTTCATTCTTTTTTATATTTTGATTGAAGTATATTAGTGTTTGAAATTGTACTAACCAGCTCTATCTGAGAGCAATCTTTTTGTGCACACATTTGTTCTTCTTCTTGTAGATTTTGACAGTTCAAGGTTGTTTGGATTGTTGGACCAAACGTGGGGTATCTCTTGGAGAGGAGGCTCTACCCTTAAGGAGGCTTGTAACGTTCGTTCATCTCAGAAAGGAACGATAAAGTGGAAACCTTAGGTGGTATTGGCCTAAGGCGAGGACGTAGGATGGGGATAAGATAAATCTCATAAAAATCTCGGTCTCACTCTTAACCTTTCGCTTTATTTTCTTTATATATAAATTGTGTGGTTTGTATTCAAAGTGCAGGAAGCCAAAACCACGATTAAGAAAACTTTTGACTTAAGAAAGTACGTTGATCTTTGCGGAAACCTTAGAGAGAGTACGTTGATCACTTGTGGAAATCTTAGTTGAAAGAAAGCAATCAACTTTCATTCTCACAGGGCTACAAACAAACTTTACTTTGAGTTCTTACTAAAGTAGAAAATTGCAGAAGTACTATATCTCATATCCTGATTGAGAGTATTGTGGTTGAATGGTTTATTGTTTGTTTGTGTGATATTGCTGTGAGTAATGGATTGTGTTGATATCTAAGTTGTAGAGACCCGAAGTATTATAGTAATTAAATAATAAAAAGAAAGGAGAGAAAAGGAATTTTATAAGAGGGTGCAGCAGGGCCTCGTCGACAAGTGTAGAAGTGCTCGACGACGAGCATTCTCTTGGGCTCATCGACGAGGATGTGTGTCTCATTGAAAAGAACTTACAGAGAGGCCTATTCTAGGGTCTCAAACTCATTGAGGAGATGGTGTTCACCGACAAGATCCATTCGTTGACTCGTTGACGAGGCGACGTTGATGAGTCCATGTGGACTAGCTTTCTATATAAGGCTGAAAATTATTTTTTTACGGGAATTTCAGACTTAGTTTACTTTCTCTCTCTAAAAAACACATTCTCTGCCTTCTCCCTAGGTTTCCGGCTCCGTCTTTCCCCAGTTCAACGATCAGAAGCCACCACAGTGATCCTGGGGAGATTCTTACAACATAATAGCCAAAGTGAAATGTTGATTTGAGAAGTTTGGGAACCATCCCAAAACCAGGGTAAGTAGAATATTTGGATATTGTTAGTATTACCGAGTTCATTTGAGCCCAGATTTTGTATTTTACATGAATATATTGGGGTTTTGTGAAGTAAAATCAGTGCATTATATTTTCAGGAATAGGGTGTTCTGGGATCCTGCAGGTAAGGGTTGAGGACCCCAGTGGGTGGTATTTCAAGAACTCGGGTAAAATGTTACAGGTTTTATAGTTTAGAAATTGTGCTATAGGGTTTTAGGGAATATGTAAGTGATTATCATTTAGGTGAATTCAATTGTTTGAAGAGGAAATTATAAATGTATTATCTCAGTTTGTTGAAATTATGAATGTCACACATGTGAGATTGTAAATAACAGTTAGTGCTTAGATAGTTAGGTAAGGGAAATATGCTATGCTAGGAATTTTAGTATGGTTATCAGCAAAAATTACAAGTTTTACCAGGTTATTATTATTCAGATTAAAAAATATTTGTATAGAAGAAAATACATATTTCAGAGGGTATGAATCTAATTAATTAAATTGTGTGGCATGAGCTCATAATAGTTTAGCACAGTAATTATGCAACTACAAACACCATATTTTACAGTATATTAGCATAAAATATCATGGAATATATATATGTTCTATAGAATGATAAATTTTCAATACACACATAGATATGATTTTAGTACCATAAAACCCAGATACTCAGATATTCAGACAGATATTCAGATATGCAGATATTAAATAGTCAGTCAATTATTCATATTTTTAGATTATTTAGATAAGTTTTACAATGTTATGGTTATTTCAAAATCATGATAAAACAGTAATATAGAAATATCAGTTATATATATATAGTATTAGACCCTGATGGACCAGATTTAGTCATCAGAGCACGGTACCAAAGCTATTTTCAGCTCAAAGTGAAACCATATAACTCAAATAGTATATGGATTTTCAGCAAAATGATAGCTTTACTGCAAACACAAGGAAGGGGGGGGGGGGGTTAATAGGTACTTTTAAAATTTATGCCCTAGGTAAATCTCCTAACAGCAGTATGTTCACAACCCTATGGTCAAACTAATGAAGGTAATGTAAATCAGTTCTAATATGTACCAATAATTAAATAAAGCAATCTAATTGACAACATAAGCGCTAGAAAGCAGTAAAGTAAGAGTAACATGCATAAATGTTATCAAGGTTCGGCCAATTGCCTACGTCCCTGCCTTGGCTAACAAGCACAAGGATTACCACTATAATTGCTCACTTAAACAGGTGGAGCGGTACCTATACAAGATAGGTCAATTAGCACAGTGCTGACCTCAACCTTCACACAATCCTTACCAAGATGGATTACCGCCCCCTCAGGCCACACCTGGAAATACAACAGTATTCACTCAAATAGATGGTACAGTGATTATGCTTTCACGTAAAGTAGATATGTACCCAAATACGCACATTTACATACACATCAATAACATGGATATAGTGTAAGCTCAGTAATGCAAGTTTTGTGCAATCAAAACTGAACACAATATAATTGGATTCAAAATATGCAATAAAGACCGGAACTTTAACACAATCAAGAACTCGAACCACAATCACAAATTAGACACAACCATGAACTCTAACGAAAATAAAACATTCCAATGATAATGGAACATGGAAAAAAAAAAAGAACTTTAACAAACCGACCCTAACTAAACCGACATTCTACAAAAAAAAAAAAAAAACTTTCTTGAAAAAAAACTAATTAAATTCTTTAAAACAAAAAAAAACACTTTTTTCTTTCTTTTTATTTTATTTATTGTTATTTTATAATGAACCCAAACTTAATCTGATTAAACAAATAACTTAAATAACAAAAATTTAATACTAAAGCAAAACAAACTAACATCATATTTATATTCAGTCAAATAATAAAAAAAACAAAAGATAGAGAAGCAAAATTAGATAGCTTTATAACTTTAAAATTAAAATTACAGTCAACTACATAAAAATAAAATGAGAAGAGAAGGAGAAAAGAAAAGAAAAGAGAAAGAAGAGAGAGAGAGAGAGAGAGAGAGAGAGAGAAAAACACAGCAGCAATAGTTGCTGGTATTGGTGGAACGGATGGCCTTTACTGGTGTTGCTGGGGCTGTGTTGTATGCTCCAAAGTATCTCCTTGGGGCTGCTGGTATGCTGCAGGGCTGGAAATCTAGAGTGAAGCTCTCGGGATAGTGGCTTTGTGGTGTTGTTGAAGTGGCCGTTCTACGACAAGAAAGGGGCAAGAGAGGCTAACTAGTGTTGTAGATGGTAGCTGTGGTGGCCAAAGGCTGTGCAGGAACAAGGAGATATGGAGTTCAGAGGAAAAGCAGTTGTGGTGGCAAAAGGCTATTGGGAACAGAAGAAAGAAGGATAAAGAGATGGAGAGAGCTAAGGGAAGGGAAAGACATCGAAAAGAAAAAAATGCAGCGGAACAGGAAGAGAAAGGGGAAGGGAAAGAAGAGGGAGAGAGGGTGAGGGGAGCCCCGAGGTTGCCTGCTCAAGGAAGGGGAAAGTAGTAGAATAAAAGGGGGAGGGAAAGAAGCCCTAGACTGGCTGGAGGACCTAAGTGGGGGATCCGGATAGCTGACTGCATGGCCAGGTAACATCAAGTGAGTTAAATATTTTTTTTTTTCTTTTTATTTTTTTCGTTTTCATGTTCTCTGCTCACATTCAATTTGACCTTCTTAGAGTCTGTTTCTTGCAAAACTCAAACATGAAAGTTGTAGATAATCCTTTTCTCTTTCTCTAAAAATTTGAATTGTTTTGATCGGAGCTTGTATGGAAAATTTATGTACGAATTACGAATCAGTGCCGGTTTTTGTTCCTAGGAATTTTCCTGCGATAAAAAATTACCAAAAATTCATAAATTATGCAATAAAACTCAAAAATGATAAATTCAGAACTTTATTAAAATATTGGACGTAATTGGAAATTTAATTAAAAATATAAGTCGTAAAGCCCGGGTTAAGGTGCTCAATTACGCAGTTTTGGCGCGTAATCACACCCCCCAACTAACGTTTTTCTAGCCTCTAGCAAATGACGTGAATGAATCCTAGGGTGGTGCCTGTAATTACAAACTCCAGTGATCAGGAAATCAATGCACATGCGACACAATCATACCATTTCTCATACAAGAATATAACTGAATTTCACACAAGCTTGTTCATATTTAATACACACAACTTCGAAGCACGTCACTCATGCAAGTTTCATTGTTTATATGTCATTTAAGAGCAATATACTCATATGAAGTTAAGCAGCGGAACATTTCAAAGTTAATGCAGTCATATAAGTTCGAGTATAAACAGGTAAACTCTCGAGGTGTGTGTGATGTGTGTGACTCAGTACACCTAGGATACCAGTGGACACCTACAGAACGGTCGCTTAGACTCGGCCTAATGGGTATAACCTCAAAAACTCTTAAAGAAGATGGGTTCACTCGTCATATGTGAGGAGAGGTTTCGTGATCAAACATCCAACATATTGAAAGGAACAACGGTAAGTGTACGGAGTGGACTAGTTTGAGAAGGATCTAGCTTATTTGTGAGGTGTCGGGTCCTCACCAACTTGCCACATCCAACTGAGACCACTATAGATCAACTTATCCACAAACTTGTCGTGAATACATCTAAGGCATTAACCAGTTGAAGAATCTTCATACATGGAAAATATATGTCGTGTCCTTGACTTTTTTGTGATATTTATGTGGAGCCGGCATTAGCATTTCATTTCATGCGCATGTTTATTTCTTATTCTTTCTTTTGCTTATTCTTCATTTTCTATCTTTTTTTGATCAATTAGGACAATCTTAACATTTCTTTTGTTATCTTCATACCATCAATGGGAATTGAGCTCGAATAGTGATCCGTGAACTAAGTCTATCTCTAGGGGTGGCTTAGCCTTCACATCTTGAGTAAGCTACACGACCTAGGTTTCTATCTCCCCACTAGATGTCATCTCTAGGCTAGCAATTCAAAGACAGAGACTAGTGTGCAAGGGATATCTAGAAAAAAAAAAAAAAAAAGGAAAGTTGAGTTTCATGAACTCTGAGCTAACGTCAAAAACTCTAAAGAACGATAATTGGATTAACAATACCTGACAAGGTGTCATAGTCATCGCGGATGTTCTCTCAGTGCTAATAGGAAACCCTAAATGCAATGAGTTACGTGAATATGTTTATTCAACCTCGTGAGATGCCATGTAAATACAAAAAATTATATAGCCAGATTAACACGAGTGTAGTACCAATCAATTCTTCATGGAGTCATGAAATCATATAAAGAGAAACTATGCATGATTGACTCAAGTGTGTCATTTGTAATTTATACTCAAGTATGTGAAGGGTATGTAGCAGTCTTAGGCATGGCATAATGTAGTGTAATTCCTCAGTGCTCCTCCTTTATTTCTCTGTCTTTTTTATTTTTTTTGCTTTTTTTTTTTTTTTTGTATTTTTTGTTTTCTAATATAAAACCCGGTACATGTATGTGCATAGTGTGACGTGCGAATGCTCACCCCCCAACTAAAGTGGAACATTGTCCTCAATGTGAAAGCATAGGGGAAATAGAAAAGACTGTGCACAGGAAAAGTAGGGCGTACCAGAGTGGCGAAGTAACGGAAAACAAAAACCAAACTACGAGAAAATGGACCTGAAAATTAACTAAAAATAAAATAAGATAAAATAAAATGAAAATAAGGGAAAGAAAAAATATCACAATTGTCTAGCGGAGGCTCAGGAGGAATTTTGTCTAGTGGCTGCAAGTATATAAATGCACCGGTGGGTCTCCAAATTTGAGCCGCCACAATGGATCAATGGTCATACTTGCATGAAAATTGGCCTCAAATGAATTAATACGTGTCAATATACCAAACAATATGTGTGCAGATTGACCCTCTTGTGTTGACAAGAAAGGGTCTTTATTCAACATCATGTCTAGGAAATTTGCTTCTTTATGAACTAGTGTTTGAGAGAGAATTATTGGAACAAGTACCTATAGTTATTTAGAAGCATTAACATTACAAGTTTTACCTGGTTTCTCGAAAATTAGATTCTCACCTAACTGGTCACCCTCTTTATCGGGTGTACATATTATCTCACCACTGCAAGGGTCTGCCTCCACATTGGGCTCCTTGACATCTAATTCAGGCGGGAGTGACGGTTCCATGGTTTCTGGGCTCTGAGAGTGAGGTACCATAGGTTGGTACTCCTCATTGGTATCAGTCTCCGCATTAACTGACTGCTCCGTTTCTAGGCTCGTTTCCTCTAATTTTTTTTTGAGCTCTTCTAGTTCAGCCGTAACATCTGTTGCTGGGACAACTGGTTTCCTAGGGATGACCATCTCAGGTTGGGGAACTTCTTTCTTGCTTCTCGGAGTAATGGCGGTCTCTACTTTCTCAAAGAGAACATCGTGTATTTGTTGTTGTGGCTGCTGGTACTCTTGAGGACTAGGCTGAGGTTCCGCGAGCAATTCTTCATTTTCTAAGATGTCCAACTGCGTGCTTATACCATTAATGGTATCCCGCAATGCATTATTATTGTTGACTTAAGTTCGCATGAACTACTGGAGCATGTTCGTCATCTGTGTTATGCTATCCTCAAGAAATTCTGACGGCGTACAACTCTGAGGGATCTGTTGTGACTGATATTGAGGCAGAGTATCATCTGGATAATATGTTGGCTCATATGCTTTTCTACCGCTAATTGTGCTAATAGGGTGTGCCGTAATGGGTGCTTGAGTGTATCGTGTGTTCCATTGTGCGACATTTTCAGCTAGGTAATCAAAGAATGATAATACCTGATCTTGATCCTTGCTGAAGAGTTCTCCATTGCACATGGTCTGGACAAAATACTTGCAACTAGGGGTAAGAGCAATATAAAAATAATCAGCTAACCTTCATGAGTCAAACTCGTGATGTGGGCAAGTACTTAGCAGATCCTTAAATCGCTCCCAGCAAGTTCGAAATGTCTCATCATCCTGTTGCACAAAATTAAGAATCTGTTCCTGCAAAAATTTAGTTTTCTGTGAGGGACAAAATGCATGTAGAAATTCAAGCTCCATATTAGACCAATTCGTGATATAGTGAAGTCTCAAAGAATTAAACCACATCTGCGCTCTATCCTGCGAAGAAGCAATAAATAATTGCAGTCTAGTAGATTCGTCAATTCTAACATGAGAGAAAAACATGTTGCAGGTTAACTCAAACTCTGCTAAGTGCTGATAGGGACACTCAGATTCCGTCCCGTAGAATTCAGGCAGCAATGATGTCCTCCTGCACTGCATCATGAAAGCAAGTTCTTCATTAGGCAAAACAGTGGAAGAGGATGCAATGACATATTTAAGCTGCAAAAATTCCATTATCATGCATGGTGTAGGTGCAGCCATGTTTATTTATTTTTTCCAAACTCAATTTTTTTCTTTTGTGTTTGTTTTCTTCATTTTTTTTTTTATTTTTCATAAAACTAATTAAAATGACGAGAAAAATGAGAAATTGAGACTAAGACCAACTTGACTCACTCGAAAAATGAGCAGATCGGAAGCTATCCCAAGTATAGGAGTTACGTCGTATAATATTCAGCCCAAGGGCTAGATCGTCTCCTCAGGGAATGCTTTTAATCTCAAATTTCACATTCATCTAATCGAAAATAAAAATACACTGAACTCAGTTCATATTCGAGATCTCAAAGGTGTTTGATTTTACTTTTGACAAATTAAATAACACGCGAATTAAAACTCTAAACCTAGCATGCACTGAAATTGATAGCAAAAATGGAAACTCTAGTCTACTCACAGAAACACTGAAACACGTGTTAATCAAAATTGGTAACCTAGAACATGGGATTAAGAACACGCAATAAAAACTCAATCAGATTCAAAATACGCAATAAAGACCGGAACTTTAACACAATCAAGAACTCGAACCACAATCACAAATTAAACACAACCTTGAACTCTAACGAAAAGAAAACATTCCAATGATAACGGAACATGGAAAAAACAAATGAACTTTAACAAACCGAACCTAACTAAACCGAGATTCGACAAAAAAAAAAAAATTAAATTTCTTGAAAAACAACTAATTAAATTCTTTAAAAAAAAAACACTTTTTTCTTTTCTTTAAAACAAAAAAAAAAAACACTTTTCTTTGCTGGGGCCATGTTGTTTGCTCCAGAGTATCTCCTCGGGTCTGCTAGTATGCTACAATGCTGGAAATCTAGAGTGAAGCTCTCAAGATGGTGGCTCTGTGGTGCTGCTGAAGTGGCTATTCTGCGATAAGAAAGGGGCAAGGGAGGCTGACTGGTGTTGTAGGTGGTAGTTTTGGTGGCCGAAGGCTATGTAGGAACAAAGGGAGATGGAGTTCAAAGGAAAGGTAGCTGTGGTGGCCGAAGGTTGTTGGGAATAGAAGAAAGAAGGAGAAAGAGAGGGAGAGAGCTAAGGGAAAGGAGAGGCAAGGAAAATAAAAAAAATGCATGGGAACAGGAAGAGAAAGGGGAAGGGAATGAAGAGAGAGAGAGGGTGAGGGGAGCATCGGGGCTTCTTACTCAAGGAAGGGGAAAGTAGGAGAATAAAAGGTGGAAGGAAAGAAGCCCTAGACCCACTGGAGGACCCAAGTGGGGGATACGAATAGTTGACCCGACTCGGCCATGCATGGCCGGGTCACAACAAGTGAGTTAAATATTTTTTTTTCTTTTTCTTTTTTTTTTCTTTTTCTTGTTCTCTGTTCACATCCAAATTTGACCTTCTTGGAGCCTATTTCTCATGAAACTCAAAACATGGAAGTTATAGATAATTCTTTTCTCTTTCTTTATAAATTTGAATCGTTTCTATCGGAGCTTAGATAGAAAGGTTATGCATGAATTACGAACAGGTGCTGGTTTTGGTTCCCGGGAATTTTCCTATGATAAAAAATTACCAAAAATTCATAAATTATGAAATAAAACTCAAAAATGATAAATTCGGCACTTTATTAAAATATTGGATGTAATTGGACATTTAATTATAAATATAAGCCATAAAGCCCGGGTTAAGGTGCTTAATTACGCAGTTTTGGCGCGTAATCAATTCGACACCACGAATCCTTTTTGCTATCCAGGCGAAGAGGTTACTTTTGGGGGGAGGTTAGGGTTACCTTGCAATGGTGAAGGAAGCACTGAAAGAGGAGCTCAAGTTGGAGGATATCCCAGTGATAAGGGAGTTCTTTGACATTTTTCCTAAGGATTTACCGAGGTTGCCTCCTTTTGGGAGGTGGAATTTACAATAGAATTGATTCTAGGGATAGCACCAATCTCTAAAGCCCCATACAAAATGACTCCAGCTGAATTAAAGGAGTTAAAAGAACAACTACAGGAACTTTTTGATAGGGGATTTATCAGACCGAGTGCATCGCCTTGGGGTGCATCGGTGTTGTTTGTGAAGAAGAAGGACGGGTTAATGAGGATGTGCATCGACTATCGGGAGATTAATAAAGTAACAGTGAAGAACAAGTATCCATTACCCCGAATTAACGACCTTTTTGACAAGCTTCAAGAAGCGTAGGTTTTCTCTAAAATCGATCTTCGATCTGGATATGATCAGGTGAAGGTTAGATTAAATGATGTTTTGAAGACTTCTTTTCGAACTCGGTACGACCATTACGAGTTTTTTATTATGCCATTCGGGTTGACAAATGCTCCCACAATATTCATGGATCTAATGAACAAGGTATTCCACGAGTACTTAGATCAGTTTGTTATTGTGTTCACAGATGATATTCTTGTCTACTCGAGGAGCCCAAAGGAGCATGAAGCTCATTTGAGACTAGTACTTCAGGTGCTCAAGGAAAATAAATTATTGGCTAAACTTAAGAAATGTGAATTATGGCTAGAACAGATTGCATTTATGGGTTATGTTGTATCTAAGGAAGGGATTTCATTGGACCCGAGCAAAGTAAAGGCTATAGTTGACTAGGCAAAGCCAAAGAACGTGTAAGAAGTCAAAAGTTTTTTAGGACTTGCCAGGTACTACTGCCGGTTTGTCAAGGGGTTCTTGAGATTATCAAGGTCTTTGACATGACTCGCGAGGAAGAATGTGAAGTTTGATTGGACCAAAAAATGCGAGCAGAGCTTCCAAGTTTTGAAGCAGCGTCTAGTCACTACCTCAGTGTTGACCCTTCCATCAAGTGAGGGTGGATTTGTAATTTATAGTGACACATCACGGAAGGGTCTTAGTTGTGTTCTAATGCAGTAGGGGAAAGTCATTGTGTATGCGTCTCACCAGTTGAAAGAGTATAAAAAGAACTATCCTACGCATGTCTTGGAGCTGGCAAAAGTTGTGTTTCCATTAAAGATCTGGCGGCACTACCTTCATGGTGTAAGGTGCGAGATCCTTACTAACCATAAGAGTCTTAAGTACTTCTTCATCTAGAAGGAGTTGAATATGAGGCAACATAGATGGCTCGAGTTGATAAAGGATTATGATTGCACCATTAGCTATCACCCAGGAAAGGCGAATGTGGTAGCCGATGCATTGAGTCCGAAATCTAGGGGTACGTTGGCCTCAGTAGTTTTGACTTCACACCAGATCATGATAGACCTAGAGAGATTGGGTGTAGAGTTGGTAGAAGGGAATCATCAGGCGTTCATTTCTAGTCTGGTCATTCAACCGACTTTACAGAAGAGAATCAGAATAGCTCAGTTGAAAAGTGCAAAGTTGATGGAAATTGTAGAGAAGATACAAGATGAGAACCACACAGACTTTAATGTTGCTGAAAATGGAGATCTCAGATTTCACACTCGATTGTGTGTGCTAAACGACGCAGAGATAAAGAAGATGATTCTGGGGGAAGCTCACGGTTCTCTTTATACTATATACCCGGGTAGCATGAATATGTATAGAGACTTGTGTGAATCGTTCTAGTGGAGTAACATGAAAAGGAAAATTGCCAAATTTTTGGGTCAGTGACTGACATGTCAGCAGGTGAAGGTAGAGCACCAGAGGCCAATAGGACCACTCCAACCACTGAACATCCCTATGTGGAAGTTGGAGCATATCTCGATGGACTTTGTATTGGGATTGCCTTCAGCGTTACATGGGTAGAATGTCATATGGGTAATTGTTAACAGATTGAAGAAGACTACCCATTTCATTCCGATTAGAACCAGTTACTCCATAGATAAGCTGGCAGAACTCTATGTTCAGAAGATAAAAAGAATACATGGCATGCCCATGTTCATCGTTTCAGATCAAGATTCGCGGTTCACTTTTTGGTTCTGGATGAGTTTGTAGGGAGCATTGGGTTTTCAACTCACTTTCAATACTACATTTCACCCATAAACTAATGGACAGTCTGAATGAACCATTTAGAATCTTGAGAATATGCTATGGGCATGTGTGTTAGATTTTGGGGGCAGTTGGATCCGATATCAGCCATTCGTAGAGTTTGCATACAATAACAGTTACCAGGCCAGCATTGGAATGGCACCATATGAGGCTTTGTATGGTCTCCGGTGTCGATCTCTATTGTATTGTGATAAAGTAGGCGAACAACAAATTTTGGGGCTAGAACTTGTTCAGCAAGCCTCTGCCAAGGTTGAGCTTATCAAGGAAAGGATTAAAGCAGCCCATAGTCAGGAGAAGAGTTATGCGAATACTCACCAATGAGAGCTAGAATTTAAGATAGGTGATATGATATTCTTGAGGATTGCTCCGATGAAAGGGGTGATGAGGTATGGAAACAAGGGCAAGCGAAGTCCTAGATACATTGCATCGTTTGAGATTTTAGAGAGGATTGGTTTGGTGGCGTACAAGATAGCTTTACCCCTAGCATTGTCCAGGATACACAACGTATTCCATATGTCCATGTTGAGGAGATATGTTTCAGACTCCTCAAATGTGATTAGTTATGAGTAGTTAGAGATCGGGGATGCTTTGGCATATAAAGAGGTACTAGTTTAGATTCTGGATTGAAATGTACAGGAATTGCATACCAAGGATATACCGTTAGTAAAGGTGTTGTGGCGAAATCATGCAGTTAAGGAGGCCTCTTGGGAGTTAGAAATGGAAATACACCAGACGTAGCCACAGCTGTTCAGCGAGGGCTAGTGCCAAACGGGTAAGGGTATGGTTGTGTATAGATGGATTAGAGTAGGTTGTGTAGTTAGTTGTGTATAATTTTAATTATGGATAGTCTTTGGGAAAATTTGTTATGGATATTGTAATTTCCTAAAGGCAGTATTGTAACCACGGTATTCCTCCGCTATAAGTGAGGGTAATTAATAAACGTGGAATGAGACCGCTATGTGGGTGGCTACCAACTCTTCTGTAGACGAGAATAGTGGGTTAAGAATGTGATTGGTAATAGTGAACAAATTTTGAGGACGAATTTTTTGGTAAGGAAGGGAGAATGTAGTGATCCTAAAAAAAATTAAAATTAAAATTAAAATTTTAAAAAATTAAATTATTATTATTAATTAAATAATATAATATAATACTAATATAATATTATAATAATATATATTATATAAAGGGGATAATGGTATTTTCTGAGATTTCAATCTCAGGTTTGATTTTACAGAGAACTACGCCCCTAGTAACGTCTGCATCTCTCTGTCTCTCTCACTTCTTCGTCTCATCTCTCCCACTCTCCTCAATTTTTTCTTTAATATTAACCTAATCAAAAATCATAAAATACCATTGGGCTCCATTCTCCACCATCGACACTTCTACTGGAGCGGATTTGTCGTGGGAATGGCATAGGCATATCTCCTGGGGTAAGGCCAATTTTCATACTTACCTCAATTTTTCTTAAACCATAAACTCAATTAATGAACAGAAATTTTCAGGAGACACGCGGGGAGATTCTCTACAAACTAGCGAGAGCAGGTTTTCGAATTGGAGTTCTAGGGCACCAATCTTAAATCATGGGTAGGTTTAATAATTTAGGATTTATTGGACTATTTAGGGTATTCAGAACTTGGGGGAATTTTAGGGAAAGTTATTCCACGGATTGTGATGAGTAATGTAGTGAAGTTTGAATTTTAGGGTTTCAGGGATTTGAAACGTCATAGGGCGTAGCCAGGGGTGTTAGCGGGCTTTTTCATGAATCAGGTAAGAGGATTAAGTTAAGTCAGTTATTTTATGAAATTTGAATCCATTCAATCATTATGTTTATATAAATTTATTTATTTATTCATTTGGGAATTTAAAGGTTATTTTGAAAACCAACCGTTCGAAATGGATTTTACAAACTTAGGATATGTGGTATGGTATTTTTGAATAAAATGAACGGTGGAAAGCTTGTTCGTTTATATGGATATGTTAAAATGTTGAAAATCGTGTGGCAGATGATTCAATTTGTATGGATTATTGTGTATCTAGATTTGGGGTTGTGAAATATTGAATTATTTGAGAAATATTGGAATTGTTATGAAAAATAGTAGAACTGCTTGTGAAAAATGCAGGACTTTGATTTGATGGCCGAGGGCCGGGGTTTTGTTTAAACGACTTTGAGTTGGGTTGTATTTTGTGGCCCGGGACTAGGTTTTTTCAATAACAAGGAATATAGTTGAATTAATGTTTTAAATGGTAATTTTTATTATCTAAATTGCATGATATGCTTTAGGAACCCTGGGGATCAGTGTATTGTGAGCACGGTACCATTGCTAGTGATTTGTTATGTGGTCGTGTGGGCCCACACCTGTGCTGAGAGGTGTAGGGTGGCCTTGTCCGATTCACCTACGTGAGGAGATTGTACCCGCTTGGGTAAGGGCAATCAGACCAGCAACTGGGCTGTGGATACTCGCGGAGTATTTTGGTGGAGAGTACAGATGACTATTGTCTAGGTGGATCGCCCGGGACATTAGTCCAACCTTCAAACCACACAACCCATGCCATGGGGGAAGTAAATGGCGTGTTTGTCACAAGGATTGTCTTATATGCATATTTGTTAATTTATGCGAATATGGTTAATTAATAAGATAACTTCGAGGGCGTGCTGAGAAAGGCAAGTGCCCTAGTAGTAGTAATGGTATTAGAGCAGAGGGAAGCTACTTGTATAGGCAGGTAATCTTCCCTATCCTCAACTAATTGGGTGTATGAGTGTAAAATAAGAATGATTTCATAAATGTGTTTATTTACTCAGTAAACTGGTTATTTTCTGTACATTAAATGCGTAATGGCCACACACTGATATTAACTTAGTCTTTCACTTACTGGGTCGTGCCTCACCCCTACTTTACAAACTATCTTTTCCAGAAATCCTTGAGATTGGGTTTAGCTGGCTAGAGGAGCCAGGCTAGTGGTGTAAATTTTATGTAGGTAGTGTATAGATAGAAATTTTATTTTTGTTTAGTTTTATGGTATGTAATTATGTGAAAATAGATATATTTGTGTATAAGGATAGATAGAACTCTGGTAATGTAATTTGAAGATTTTGTATTTTATTTTCGCTGCGTATATGTGCTTTATATATGATGAATAAGGTATTAGGTACATAAATGTCACTAAAGTAGCACTTCAGGCCCACGTGGCGAGTTGGGGTCGTTATAGTTGTACATGGTACATCCCGATAGCACTAAAATGTATAGGGATCTACAATAGTATTTATGGTGGAGTGGCATGAAGAGGGAGGTTGCCAAATTTTTGCAATAATGCTTGATCTTCGAGCAAGTTAAGGCTGAGCACCAGAGGCCTGCAGGGAAGTTGAAGCCACTTAACATCCCTTAGTGGAAGTGGGACCACATATCCATGGATTTCGTCACTGGGCTACCGCCGACGCCACATGGTCAGAATGCCATCTGGGTAGTTGTTGATCGGCTGATGAAAATAGCTCACCTTCTATCTATTAAATTTAGCTACCCAATGAACAGATTGGCAAAGATCTACATCTAAGAGATTATTTGACCCCATGGAGTCCTAGTATCTATAGTCTCGGATTGTGACCCACGCTTAACATCACAATTTTGGAAAAGCTTGTAGGAAGCTGTGGGTTCTCATTTTGCAATCAACACCGCCTTTCATCCTCAGACAGATTGTTAGACAGAGAGGACAATATAGGCACTTGAGGATATGCTGCGAGCGTGTGTGTTAGATTTCGAGGGTAGCTGGACCCAGTATTTGCTGTTGGATGAATTTTCTTACAAATAGCTATCAGGCCAACATCAGTATGACACCTTACGAAGCACTTTATGGTAGGAGGTGTCGTTCTTCTCTATACTAGGATGAGTTAGGTGAGAGACGAGTTTTGGGGCCAGAAATAGTGCAACAGGCGTACAATAAAGTCCAGCTTATTCAAGATAGAATCAGTGCAGCTCAGAGTCGGTAGAAAAACTACGCAAATACTCGTCGCCGAAAATTGGAATTTAAAGTGGGTGACTATGTGTTTTTGAAAATAGAACCATTGAAGGGAGTTGTGAGGTTTGGGAGGAAAGGTAAGTTGAGCCCTAGGTTTATTGGCCCATTCGAGATACTTGAAAAGGTTGGGCCAGTTGCCTATCGGCTAGCTTTACCACCAGTTTTGTTCAAAATACATGACATATTTCATGTTTCTATGTTAAGAAAATACGTCCCAGATCCTTCCTATGTCATCAGCTATGCAAAATTAGAACTTAGTGAGGCTTTAGCTTATGAGGAAATTCAAGTACAGATCTTAGATAGGAAGGAACAAAAATTGCGCAGTAAGAAAATTCAGTTAGTAAAATTCCTTTGGAGAAATCATGCCATGGAAGAAGTTTCATGAGAGCTTGAAAAAGAAATCAGACAGAAATACCCACACTTGTTTAGTGGGGTACAATAGTGAACTGTATAGTTCAAATAATGACTATTTTATTTTATTCAGTACAGAGTGACAAATGTATAATTGTAATTTAGAATATAAGATAGGTAGTGTTTTTGGTTTTGGGAGAATTTTCTTTTATGATTATATTTGTAATCTCTCAGAACTGCTTATGTAACCACGATATTCCTCTGCCATAAACGAGGGTTAGTAATAAAATAAGTAGCACATTTTATGTTAAGAATGGTGCTCAATATAGAATATAAATTTCGAGGATGAAATTTTTATAAGAACGGGAGAATGTAGAGACTTGAAGAATTATAGTAATTAAATAATGAAAGAAATGAAAGAAAAGGAATTTTAAAAATAGGTTTAGCGAGGTCTCATGGACGAGTGTAGAAGTGCTCATCGACAAGCAGGGCTCTTGGGATTGTCGATAGGGACACATGACTCGTTGACGAGAACTTACTGAGAGGCCTATTTTCAAGGTTTGAAACTTGTCGATGAGGATCAAGTGCTCGCTAACGAATCTCCTTTATGGACTCGTCAACGAGGTATCGTGGCTCGTCAACGAGGCCATGTGGACAAGCACATTATAAAAGGTCGAAAACCCATTCTCTTCGAGGAAAAATTGGATTTTCTCTCACTTTTTCTCTCCAGCTCAGTTCCTCTACCTTCTCTCTACCATTTCGGCCCCATTCTTCGCCTATTCAATGATCCGAAGCCGCCACGTTACTCTTGGGAGGATTCTCTACAAATCTACTGGAGTAATTTGTCGGTTAGGCCAACATGGGAACCATCCCAAAATCAAGGTAAGTAGATTATTTGGGTATTATTAGTATTACCAAGTTTACTTAAGCCTAGATTTTGTATTATATAAGAATATACTAGAGTTTTTTGAAGTAAAATCAGGGTATTATATTTTCAGGAATAAGGTGTTTTGGGACCTTGTAGGCATAGGTTGAGAAACCTAGTGGGTGATGTTTTAGGAACTTGGGTAAAATAATAAATAGTTTATAGTCTAGAAATTGTGCATATGTGGATTTGGGGAGAATATGTATGTGGTAATTATCTAGGTGAATTCAATTGTTTGATTGGGAAATTATACGTGGGTTATCACAGGATGCTGAAATTATGTACACCGCATGCGTGAGATTGTAAATACCATTTAGTGCTTAGATAGTCAGGTAAGGGAAATATGCTATGCTAGTAAAATTAGGAATTTTTATCAGTATCAGTTATAATATTTGAATATGACTACAGGGTGTGATTTTGAATATGTCAGAAAATAAATTTATACAAATTTTATTATATTTGTTTTAATTAGCGTGTGGCATGAGTTTGTGATTATTTACTACAAAATTTATATAGTTTTCAAAATATCATGAAACAAACAGTTTTTTGTAGAATTATGAATTTCCAGTTTACATACAGAAAGTCATTTTTTCAGAATATTCAAAAACATGATTTATAATATTTTTAGAATACCATGATTTCATAACCATAACACTCATATATTTAGATAATTAGTTAGATATTTAGATATACAGATATTTAAATATTCAATCGGTTATTCAGATATTCAGATTATTCAGATAAATTTTACGGTGTTATGGTTATTTCAAAATCATGGCAAATCAGTAAAATAAGTATAAATATCAGTATTATATAGTATTAGACACTAATGAACTATTCAGTCAGTATCGGCCAGCAAAGCACGATATCGTAGCTATTTTCATTTCAAAGTGCAACCACATAACTCAGATACTATATGAATTTTCAACAGTCGATTGTGCCTATGTTGTGAACAGATTTCCCGTCAGTTAGGGTTGAGGAGGCCGATCTAACTTTCGGAGTTCAATTGACTTATCCTAGCCGTCCAGCCAGTGATAGGTCCCACCAGCGGGCCACACAACCCTGTCATGAGGGGTTAAATCATGACTTTGAGTTATCCATCTAGGGAAAATTTTCTCAATTATTATATATATATATATATATATATATCCAGATTTACAAAAATCGAAGACATACCTATGAATATTAAAAGTATTATGAATAGAATATTCAGAAAAAAAAAAGTTTATGTTAAGCAACATAGGTATGAGCTATACTATGTATTATTTATATGTGTTTCCTCAGACTCAGTTATTTGTAGTCCTTTTAAATTAGATTTTACAATAATATAAACTCATATGCCACATACTAGCAATAGCATATTTCGTCTTACTGAGCATTGTCTTATCCTAATGATTTAATATTTTTCAGGTGATCTAGTTTGGCGAGCATATCAGGCTCGCAGATAGAGGGGACTATAGTATTGCCCTGTCTGCAGGGTGAGTGTTTTTGGCAAGTCGTTTTTTAGTAGTCCCTTGACTAGGTAAGGGCACTTTTGGAATGGCAATGCATGCATATTCTTGAAAATGGTATTGTATATATTGACGTGATTGTATGTATTCTGCTTTCCACTGCATATGTATTTTTTGGTTATACAGGTTCCATAGTCCTTACTTGGTCTGTGAAGATGTTATTTTTATATTAGAAGGTATCAGAACGGTGAAACTTCATGGTTTTTATATGTGGAAAAAAATGGCATGAAAATCAGGTCGTTACAGAGACACCCATGAGTACTTCAATAAGCCTCGATAAAGATGAAAAAGGGAAACCGGTAGATATGAAATACTATAGAGGTATGATAGGAAGTTTACTATATCTAACGGCAAGTAGGCCCGATATAATGTTTAGTGTTTGCATGTGTGCATGTTTTCAATGAACACCTAAAGAATCACATCAAATAGCTGTTAAAAGAATTCTAAGATACTTAATAGGAACAATGGACTTAGGTCTTTGGTATCCTAAGGACACCGGATTCAAAATGATTAACTATTCGGATGCTGACTACGCAAGGTGCAAGATAGATAGAAAAAGTACTAGCGTGACTTGTCACTTTCTAGGATGATCCCTAGTATCTTGATTTTCTAAGAAACAAAACTCCGTAACATTATCCACAGCTGAGGCTGAGTATGTTGCAGGTGGGAGTTATTGTGCACAAACCTTATACATGAAACAACAACTAAAATACTATAATTTAGAATATCCAGCCATTCCAATCAAATGTGATAGCACAAGTGCAATAAACATTTCCAAGAATCTAGTATCACATTCAAGAACAAAACAGATTGATATAAGACACCATTTTTTAAGAGATCATGTTGAAAAAGAAGACATATCACTTGAATTTATAAACACAAATGATCAATGGGCGAACATCTTTACAAAACCTCTCTTTGAAGAAAGATTTATATCCATTAGAAGAGAACTTGGGTTGTTACATAGTAAAGAAGTCAGTAGGATGATTTTAGGTCAAGAATAAAGAGAACTTTAGAAGTTTGAGGACTTCAAGCAACTAAACTTATAGTTTAGGCACCTACATCAAGGCTCGGGGGCCTGAGCTTCAGACCTCAGGTGACTGAAGTGCTACTGCCTGTTGATATTCACCTTCAGAAAATCTTCAGGAAACTAAGCTTATTCTTCAAGCTCCTGAAGTTGCAGGTACTTTATATATTTTAGCGTGAAACCTTAATATTTTTTGATTCCAGGCTCCTGAACCCTACTCCATCACTCACCCAAAGTTCCTACCTTTGATTCCCCTAACTTTTTGCTCATAAACCACGAATCAAAGCATCCCAAACATGATTCTACATCATTCTTATTTTTCAATCCCTTCAGGATACTTACTCTTCACTAGACCTACGTCTTATGTGTATTGAGCAGGCTAGAGAGAGTTCATCTCATGGTGACCCTATGAACATTAGCTCTATTCCTTGTAGTGACGATTCCTCAGATGCCACATTTGAAGAAGGTAGTGAGGAAGGAGATGATGAAGAAGAAGAGGCTGAGGATACTGATAATGCTGATGAAGGAAATGATAATAATGTTGATGATTAGCTTAGCATTTTTATTTTTTTTTTGTATTCCAAACCAACTCTGTGATTGCATTTTGACTTCTACCGCTTAGATTGCTTTTTGTGTTTAATTTGGTTTGTAACCTTAAATACTTATGAATGGTTGAACTTTTGATGCCTATATATACATATGCTTATGCTTCTTATGCTCTTTGTATTTTTGATTCTTATCTCTTTTTGATTGATGTCAAAGGGGGGAGAGTTATTCTAGAGAGCAAATATGAAAATATGAAAATAAGATAAGAAAATGTAACAAGACTAAATCATAATAACAATGACATACAGAAAGGGGGAGAGAAAGTTATACAACAAGTATATAGTATAAGGGAGAGATATAAGCATAATATGATATTGATATGCTCTGATGAATATGCTATGATACTAATATACAATAATACATAGCTATGATGAATATGCTATGATACTGATATACTATAATACATATGATTTTTTGAGTTTTGAACTAATATGTGAAATCAACACTTTGATATTGTTAAAAAGTATGTTTTTTGTTAGGAGGGGAATTTTCAAGGTTTTCTATTTTTTTGCTCCTCATTTTTCATCATCAAAAAGAGGGAGATTGTTGGCCTAACTGGACTTTCATATATATTTTTTTATGGTAACAAATAAATGATGGTTTAACAAGTTGGTGTTCAAGTGATAATATTTCAGGAACTCTAAAGTAATAGGTTCAAAGAGATTAAAAAGTAATATTAAAAGAACACCAAGTGCTTCAACACATACTGTGAAGTGATTAAGTGGAAGCTCAAGGAGACTCAATATAGTTAAAGCAAATACAGCTTAAAGAATGATCAAATTCAGGGAAAAAGAAAGGTGATTCATGAAGACTTCAAAGATCAAAAGAGTTTTTAGGTTTTAGGAAGGTGATTCTTGAATGATATGAAGCTCATTAGGGGATAAAAAGGACTTAGAAACCTTATTTTAAAAAACCTGATTACGCGCATAAACTGTGTAATTAGGCATTTTAATCTGAGCATTAGGGTTTATATTTCAAATTAAATGCCTAATTACTCTCAATATTCTAACAAAGTGCCCTATTTATAATTTTTTAGTTTTATTGTACACTTTATGAGTTTTTAGTAATTTTTTATCGCAGGAAAATTCCTAGGAGCTAAAATCGGAATTAGTTCGTAATTTACGCATAACCTTTTTGTTTGAGCTTCGATCGAGACGATTCAAAATTATGGAGAAACAAAAAAAGATTATCTACCACTTTTGTGTTTTGACTTTTAAGAGAAACAGGCTCCATGAGAGTCAAAATACACCTTGTTCGTGGAGAGACACATCAAAGTATTATATATATATATATATAATACTTTGATGTGATCTGGTCATGCAGGCCGAGTCGGGTCCTCCAGGCAGGTTTTGGTGTGCCCCAGCGCACCCCTTCTTCCCTTTCTCCCTCTTTTCCTCTTCTCTCCTTTTCTCCTTCCCTTTTCCTTTTCTCCTTCTTTTTTACCTTTTTTCCTACGCTGTCTTTCCTTAATCTGTCTCTCTCTTTCTATCTAACTCCCTCAGTCTCTCCCTAATTCTCCCCTTCTTCCCTTAGTTTCTTTTACCCTCTCCCTATTTCTCCCCTACTCTCTTGGTCTCTCACAGCCTCTGCCTCGAAGACCTCCAACACGCCAGAAGCTCTATTCCAACTCTAGCAAACCAGCACGGTTTCGAAGCTCCCTACTACTCTAGTTGCTCTGGTCAACTATGCCAACCACCACCTGAAGCTGCAGAACACCCGAAGCCCCCTACTACTTCGAGTGCTGCCTCACCAGAAGCCAGCACAAATCTGATGCTACTGCCCCAGCATCAGCTACTTCCAACACCACCCGAGAGCCCTAAAACCAGCACAACTGCTGTGGCTACCTGCTACTAGCCGAAACCCGAGACATCAAAGAGTTGCTACTGTTCCACAATTTTTTTCCCCTCTCTCTCTCTCTCTCTCTCTCTTTTATTGTTAAGTTGATCATTATTATTATTTTTTATTGAAATTAGTTGAAAAATTGAATTTTGAATATTATTTAAATTGTTTTATTATCATTGCAGTTTAATTATTTAATTGTTTTTTGAAGTAATTTTAGCGGTGAATTTAATTCACATTATTTTATTATTCTAGTAAGGTCTGGTTTGGTTCTAAAATTAAAAAAAAAAAGAATAAAATACAAAAATAAAAAAAGTGTTGTTGTTTTTAAGGAATTAAAATAGTTGTTCTTTTCAAATTTTAATTTTTTGTTGAAGCTTGATTTAGTTAGGGTCGGATTTATTAAAGCTCGTATTTTTATCATGTTCTGTTTGAGTTGTCTAAGTGTTAGATTTTTGTTGAGTTCTTATTTGCATTTCAATTGTGATTTTGGTTCAAGATCTTAATTTCGTTAAAGATCCGGTTTTTATTGTCTGCGTATGTGTTTATTGAGTTTTCATTATTGCGTGTTTTAATTACGTGTTTAAAGTTATCGTCTTTAGTTAACGCGTGTTCCGATGATTTCCTGATTAGACGTAGGGTTTATGTTCTTACTATTTAATTCAGTGCATGCTAGGATTGGGGTTAAATTGCGTGTTCGTTTAATTTGTCAAAAGTAAATCTGAAACAACCTTGAAAACCCCGAATCTTAACTGAGTTCAGTAACCTTTTATTTTTCAATAGGGATAACGTAAAACTTGAGACTAAAACGCATTTCTTGAGGAGATGATCTAGCCCTTGGGCTGAATATTACACAATGTAACTCCTATACTTGGGATAGCTTCCGAGCTACTTATTTTTTGAGTGAGTCAAGTTTTTGGCGCCGTTGCCAGTGAATGTCAATCTTAGTCTTAAATTAGCATTTTTTTCTGTCATTTTAATTAGTCTTATGAAAAAAAAAAAGAAAAAAAAAAGAAGAAAACAAAAAAAGAAAAAAATAGTTTGAGTTTGGAAAATATATATATATATATATATATATATATGGTTGCACCTGCACCACTCATGATGATGGACTTTTAGCAGCATCAATACACCACTGCACCTTCTACCACTATTTTACCTAATAAAGAACTTGATTTCATGATGTAGTGCGGGAGGACGTCATTGCTACCCCAGCTCTACGGGACGAAATCTGAGTGCCCTTATCAGCACATGTTAAAGTTCGAGTTAACCTCCAATATGTTTTTCTATCATGCTAGAACTAATGAATCTATTAGACTGCGTTTATTTCTTGCTTCCTTGCAGGATGGGGCACAGATGTGATTTCATTCCTTGAGACCTCATTCTATCACTAATTGGGCTGATATGGAGTGCGACTTTCTGCATATGTTTTGTCCCTCACAGACAACTCAATTTTTGCAGGAACAGATTATTCAGTTTGTGTAGTAGGGTGACAAGACATTTCAGGTTTGCTGGAAGTGATTCAAGGATCTGCTGAGTACTTTTCCGCATCACGGGTTTGACTTGTGGAGGTTAGCTAATTGTTTTTATACTTCTCTCACCCCTGATTGCAAGCACTTTGTCTAGACCACATGCAATGGAGAACCCTTCAGCGAGGATCCAGATCAGGTACTATCATTCTTTGACTACCTAGCTAAAAGTGTCCCACAGTGGAATATACAATACAATCAGGCACCCATGACAGTACACCATATCAGCACAATTAGTGGTAAAGATGCAAATGAGCCAACATACTTCCTAGACAATCTTCCGCCTCAATATCAACCACAATAGATCCCTCAGAGTTATGCACTGTTAGGACTTTTTGATGATAGCATGACACAGATGGCGAATATGCTCCAGCAGTTCATGCAGACTCAAGTCAATCATTATAATGAATTTCGGGACACCATTAATGCGATGAGCACGCATTTGGACATCTTAGAAAAATAGGAATTGCCCGTGGAACCTCATCCTAGTCCTCAAGAATACCAGCAACCACAACAACAAATACACGATGTTTCTCTTTAGACAGAGGAGGCCATCATCACTTTGAGAAACGGGAAAGAAGTTCCCCAACTTGAGATGCTCATCGCTGGACAACCAGTTGTCCCAACACCTAAAAGTACGACTAAAACAAATGAAGTCCAATAAAAATCAAAGGAAACAAGCCTAGAGGTGAAGCAGTCAGTTAATGAGGAGGCTAATATTAATGAGTACCAACCTATGGTACCTCAGCTTCAGACCTTGGCAACCATGGAACTGTCACTTCCGACTAAATTAAATGTCAAGGAACCTAATGCTGAAACAGATCCCTACAGTGGTAAGATGATTGGTACACCCGATAAAAAGGGTGAGCAGACTCGTGAAAGTCTAATTTTTAAGGAACCATGTAAAACCTTTAATGCTAATGCTTCTAAAGAACTAAAGATAATTGTTCCAATAACTTTTCCTCAAACACTAGTTCGTAAAGAAGTAAAATTCTTGGAAAATATGCTAAAAGAATACCCTTTCTTGTTAAAACAAGAAAGTCGATCGGCAGACGTATTTTCTGGTATTTGGACGAGTATTAATTCATTTGAGGCTGACTTTCGTGTAAGTATGAAAACTGATTCATTGTGGTGGCTCAAATTTGGAGACCTGCTAGTTCAATTTATAGACCTATACCCACTGGACGAAATTCCTCCAGAGCCTCTGCTAGACAAGGGTGATGTTTTTCTTTCCCTTCTTTTCCTTTTGTTTTACTTTATTTTATTTTTAGTTAATTTTCAGGTACATTTTCTTGTAGTTTAGTTTTCATTTTCCATTACTTCTCCACCTAAGTACGCCCTATTTCTTCCATGCACAGTTTTTTTATTTCCCCTATGCTTTCACATTGAGGACAATGTTCTACTTTAGTTGGAGGGGGGTGAGCATTTGCATGTGACGCTGTGCACGTATACTTGTTAGGTTTTATATATTAATTTCAAAAAAATTCAAAAAAAAGAGAGAAAGAAAGAGCATTGAGGATAAACGATTATGCCACGATGAACACTGACTTATACCTTTCACCTACTTGCATACAACCTAAGAATTACACACTTGAGTTATTTATGCATAGTTTCTCTTTATATGACTTTGTAACTCCAAGAATTGATTAGTAGTACACTCGTGTGAATATGACTATATAATTTCTTGTATTTACACGGCATCTCACGAGGCTAGATAGATACATTCATGTGATTCATTGCACTTAGAGTTCCTTGTGAGCACTGAGAGAACACCCATGGCGACTATGACACCTTGTGAGATATCCTTGAGCTATTCATCATCCTTTTGAGTGCTAATATCAAATTAGAGTTCATGGAACTCAGTTCTCTTTTCTTCTGGACGATCCTTTGTACACTAGTCTCTGTTTTTTATTTGCTAGCCTAGAAGTGACATCTAGTGGGGAGATAGAAACCTAGGTCTTGTAGCCTACTCAAGATGTGAAGGCTGAGCCACCCTTAGAAATAGACTTAGTTCATGGACTACTGTTCAAGCTTAATTCCCATTGATGTTATAAAGATAACAAAATAAGTGTAATGATTGTCCTAATTGATCAAGAAAAAACAAAAAATGAAGAATGAGCAAAAGAAAGAATAAGAAATAGAAATGCACATGAAATGAAATGCTAATGCTTGCTCCATAGAAATGCCACAAAAAGTCAAGGACATGACACATGTTCTCCATGTACGAAGATTCTTCAACTGGTTAATGCCTTAAATGTATTCACGACAAGTTTGTGAATAAGTCGATCTAGGGTGGTCTCGGTTCGATTTGGCGAATAGGTGAGAAGATGCTAGGGTAAATGACCCGACACCTCACAGATAGGCTCAATCCTTGTCAGACTATTCCACTCCATATACTTAGCCTTTGTTCCTTTCAATATGTGGTATGTTTGATCATGGCATTCCTCCTCACATATGATGAGTGAACCCATTTTCTTTGAGTGTTCTTGAGGGTATACTAGTTAGGCCGAGTTAAAGCGACCATTTTATAGGTGTCCATTGGTATCCTAGGTGTACTGAGTAAAACACATCACACACACCTCGATATTTTACCTATTTATACTTAAACTTATATGACCGCATTAACTCTGAATTGTACTGCTAGTTAACTCCATGTATGTATACTGCTCTTAATTGCAAAATAAACAATGAAACTTGCATGAGTGGTGTTCTTTAGAGTTGTGTGCATTGAATATGAATGAGTTTGTGTGAAATTCAATTATATTCTTGCATGTGAAACGGTATAGTTGTGTCATATGCGCATTAATTTTATGTCGCTGGAGTTCGTAGTTGTGAGCACCGCCTTGAAATTCATTCATGTTATTTGCTAGAGACTAGCAAAACGCTAGTTGGGGGGTGTGATTACGCACTTAAACTGCGTAATTAGGCATTTTAATTCGAGCATTAGGGATTATATTTTAAATTAAATGCCTAATTACTCTTAATATTCTAACAAAGTGCCTTATTTATAATTTCTGAGTTTTATTGAACAATTTATGAATTTTTGGTAATTTTTTATCGCATGAAAATTCCCGAGAGCTAAAATCGGCATCAGTTCATAATTCGCGCATAATTTTTCTATCTGAGTTTCAATCAAGACAATTCAAAATTTTAGAAAAAGACGAGAAGATTATCTACAACTTTCGTATTTTTAGTTTTGAGAGAAACGAGCTCTAGGAGAGTCAAAATGGGCCTTGTTCGTAGAGAGAAAAATGAAAAAAAAATATATATAATAATAATAATAATTATAATAATAATAATAATAATAATAGTAATAATAATTATTATTATTATTATTATTATTATTTGATGTGACCTGGCTATGCAAGCCGGGTCGGGTCCTCCAGGCGAGTCTCATGTAGGGCAAACCTTCCCCTCCCTATTGATCTCCTCGCTTTGCCTTGTTCTGGTGTACCGCCACGCACCCCTTCTTCCCTTTCTCCTTCTCTTCCTCTTCTCTCTTTTTCTCCTTCTCTTTTCCTTTTCTCCTTCTTTTTTTCCTTTTCTCTTCTGCCGTCTTTCCTCTATCAGTCTCTCTCTCTCTCTGACTCCCTCGGTCTCTCCCTAATTCTCCCCTTCTTCCCTTAGTTTCTCTTTCCCTCTCCTTGCTTCTCCCCTACTCCCTCGATCTCTCGCAGCCTCTGTCCCGAAGACCTCCAACACCCCAATAGCTCTGTTCCAGCTCCTGTAAACCAACAAAGACTCGAAGCTCCTTGCTACTCCAACTACTCCGGCTAGCTGTGCCAGCCACGAACTAGCCACCAATAGAAGCTGTAGAACACCCAAGGTCCCCTGCTACTTTAGTTGCTACCTCACTAGAAACTAACACAGATCCGAAGCTACTGCTCTAGCAATAGCCACTTCTAGCACCACCCAAGAGCCCCAACACCAGCACAGTTGTTGTGGCTGCCTGCTGCCAGCCGAGACCCAAGACATCCAAGATTTGCTACTGTTCCACATTTTTTTCCTATCATTCTCTCTCTCTCTCTCCTCTTTTTTTTATTGTTAAATTGGTCATTATTATTATTTTTTTATTGAAGTTAGTTGAAAATTTGAATTTTGAATATTATTTAAATTGTTTTATTATCAATGCAGTTTAATTATTTATTTGTTTTCTAAAGTAATTTTATCGATGAATTTAATTCGCATTATTTAATTATTCTAGTAAGGTCCGGTTTGGTTCTAAAATAAAAAATAAAGAAGGAATAAAATACAAAAAGAAAAAAAGTGTTTTTGTTTTTAAGGAATTAAAATAGTTGTTTTTTTTTTAAATTAAATTTTTTGTTGAAGCTCGATTTAGTTAGGGTCGGATTCATTAAAGCTCGTATTTTTTATCATGTTCTATTTGAGTTGTCGAAGTGTTAGATTTTCGTTGAGTTTGTGTTTGCATTAAAATTGTGATTTCATTAAAGATCCGGTTTTTATTGCCTGTGTATGTGTTTATTGAGTTTTCATTATTGCGTGTTTTAATTACGTGTTTAAATTTATCATCTTTAGTGAATGCGTGTTCCAATGTTTGCTTGATTAGATGTAGGGTTTCCGTTCTTACTATTTAATTAAGTGCATGCTAGGATTAGGGTTTAAATTGCGTGCTCATTTAATTTGTCAAAAGTAAATCTAAAACAACCTTGAAAACCCCAAATCTGAACTAAGTTTAGTGACCTTTTATTTTTCTATTGGGATAACATAAAACTTGAGATTAAAATGCATTCCCTAAGGAGACAATCTAGCCCTTGGGCTGAATATTATACAATGTAATTCCTACACTTGGGATAACTTCCGAGCTGCTCATTTTTTGAGTAAGTCAAAACCCCAAAACATATGTTAGATGTAAGAAAGCAAGAAAGTCAAGATTTTTTGAAAACTAAACAAAAAAAAAATATTTTTTTTTATCTGTGCAGGCAACTGAAGTGAAAGCTCAGGCACCTGAAGAATTTCCTTAGACGATTGAACATTAAGTACAGATGCCTAAAGATATTTCTAAAAGAATTTTGAAGAGGCAATGTAGTCTCAGGCGACTAAAGTTGACCTTAGGCCTCTGACCCTATTTTCAACAGAAAATATAAAAAGAACCCTGAAGGCTCAGGAGACTGAACCTATTGTTTAGGCGGCAATGACCATATTTTTTAAATGTTTTGATTTCAAATTTAAATTAATTGCACCCCAAACTTTCTAAAAACTTGGGGGACACTCCAAGTAATCTTGGGTAGCACAAATTAGACTCTTTTTAAACTTATAAATACATGATTTATGAAATCAAATAATACCAAGAATTGAAAATCATCTCTCAAAGCTCTTTTGCTCTCAAAGCTGACTTGCTTACTGAATTGCTATGAATTTACTAAGATTTTCTAAGATTCTGACTTATTCTTTGAGCAGAAGTTCAGAGTTCTTGAATCTTATCAAGAGAACAATATTGGTGATATAATTCTTGAGCTTCATACTTCATTCTTTTTTATATTTTGATTGAAGTATATTAGTGTTTGAAATTGTACTGACCAACTCTATCTGAGAGCAATCTCTGTACACACATATTTGTTCTTCTACTTGTAGATTTTGACAGTTCAAGGTTGTTGGGATCGTTGGATCAAGCGTGGGGTATGGCTTGGAGAGGGGGCTCTACGCTTAAGGAGGCTTGTAACGGTTTGTTCTGCTTGAAAATGAAGCATATAGTGGAAACCTTAGGTGGTATTGGCCTAAGGTGAGGACATAGGCTGGGGATAAGTCGAACCTTGTAAAAATCTTAGTCTCACTCTTAACCTTTCTCTTTATTTTCTGCATATGTAATTTGTGTGGTTTGTAACGACAAAAAAAATAATGGTATTTAAATAATAAAGAGAGAGGGAAATGGAATCAGTAACAGAAGAAGGCAGCCAACTTGGAAGTGATAATTCCAAGAAATTTCCCCAGGCCTCGTTGACGAACACAAGGGTTTCGTCGACGAGGGTTCTTCAGGACCTCGTCGACGAGGTCTCGTCTTCGTCGACGAGAAGATATCGAGAAGGGTTTTTGGGATAGACTGAAATTCGTCGACGAAGGAGGAAGTTCGTCAACGAAATTATTGAAGGACTCGTTAACGAGGTGACGTGGCTCATCGATGAATCCCGCAGTATAAATAGTGCTTAAACTCAGTTTTATGCAGAATTTCAGCGCCGCTCTCTTCTCTCTCTCTCTCCTACGACCTCTCCCTCTTTTTTCTTCGATTTCAGCCCCGTCTATCGCCGGATCGATGATCTGAGGCTACCACGACACTCCTGGCAGAGTTCTCTCAAAGTCTACTGGAGCGGATTGTCGGTGGAACAAAGTTGGGATTCATCCCAAATCTAGGGTAAGGTCTTTTATTTGGAATTTGAGTTTCCAACAATTGTAAGAAATGTAATAGACATAGAAATAGTAATGTTTTGTTCTGGGATTTATGGTTTTCAGGGTATTGAGTGGAGAACCCTACGGGTGTTGGACCCGTTATAGTAGGGGATTTTAGCAGGAAACAGGTAAGGGAAATATGTTATGCTAGGTTATTTGAATATGTTTTCAGTATAAAATTATAAATGTTCCACCAGAGTATTTTTTACAGCAAAGATTTATACAATTTATCAAATATAATTAATATGTTTTAAAATTACTGTGTGGCTTGAGAATATAGATATAGTACAGAAATATACTTTACAGAATTTTTCAGAGATGTATTTTATAGAATATACAGACAGTAAATATATTTTACAGCAATTATAGAAATACCATAATTATGCAGTTTTATAGTACCATGACATACAAATTTATAGTTAATTATAGAAACACAGTTGATATAGATACAATTTACTACAACGTCATGGTTTATATAGTTATTACAAAATCATGGTTAAACAGATAGTTGTATATAGAGATGTATTAAATAGTATCAAACCCTGTTGGACCATACATTTTACAGAGCACGGTACCGTAGCTACATGCAGTTTATAAAGTGCAACCACCTATTTAGATAATACGTGGTATAAAGGTTGATAGCATAAAGCCCACGTGTGGACTGGCTCCCCATCAAATATGAGTTGAGGAGGGCTGATTAGACTATGGAGTATAGTGATTTATTCTTGGTTGGCCAGCCAGGGTAAATCCCGCCTACGGGCTGCACAACCCTGTCATCAGGGGTTAAATCATGACACACAGTTATCCATAGGGAAGTTTATAGTTATTACTATATTTATACAGGTTTACATAACAGAAATTATATATATATATATATATATTAGCAGTATTTTGAGTAGAAACCTAAAGTACAAATATGTTAAGCAATAGGTAAAAGATGAAAATTTATATTGGTATTGTACTTTATAGATTTAGTGATACATGACTATATAGTAATAGATTTTCACGGTATTGTAACTCATTTGTCACACACTAGCAATAGCATATTTTGTCTTACTGAGTGTTGCCTCATCCCAAATGCTTTAACATTTTTCAGGTGATCCAGGTAGGCGAACAGATCAGGCTCACAGATAGAGGGGCCTTGGTATTGCCCAAACAGTAGTGTGAGTATTTTTGTATAGCCCTAGCTAGTTGAGGGTATTTTGGGAAACAGACATATATGTATATTTTGAGAAACATTTCAGCACTCTGGTATTGTATATAACTATGTATTGTTATGTTTTTCTGATTTTTGCTTCTTGTTGCTTAGGTTGACGATTGGGTTTAATCCAGTATGACATCAGAGCATTTTAAATGTTATAGTATAAAAAAAAATCCCAAGTTAAATGGCAGGTCGTTACGATTTGGTATCAGAGCCTAGGTTACTAGGTTCTGTAGACTCTAGAGTGCAGTAGAAGCAATACCAGAGTATAGGAAAAGGATTTGAGGTTTGTTCAGTTGTTTGGATACAGGATTTCCGTGGTGGTTTCTGCATTTTTCCTAGGGTGATGATTTCAGGAAAACCGTAGTAAACTATTATCAGGTCGTGTGTCTAGGTGACAAAACTATATATCAAGTTAAGTTCAGGGAAGGTAATTAATTTTGAATTGGTATAGGATAGGTCCGTATAGGAGATAAAGTGTTCAAGTGTGTTTCTTGTATTCAGGATGGACCTAGGAAGCAGTGACACGAATGCTGGGGAGGATAGGCCAGGACCTTCCAGCATAGGTGGAGGAGATACAGATGCTGTACTGTGTAGCGTCACTCAGCAGGTGATGGCTGAGATGGCCAGGAGCTCTAGGGAGCATAGTTGTTCGATCGAGCAGTTTACGCGGATGAAGTCCCCATCCTTTGTTGGAGGAGATGACCCGATTATAGCTGAGAGATGGGTCCAGGATATCTAAGAGACATTGGCGGTGCTTCCATGTACAGATGAGCAAAAAGGTAGTATTTGCAGCATTTAAGTTGATGGGGGAGGCATAGCACTAGTGGAGAGCAGCGCAACTGATAGAGGAGCAGAGGCCGGTTCCAGTGCTAGTGACTTGGGATTGATTCAACGAGGTGTTCTTTGAGCAATATTTTCTCTTTCATTCGGAGCACGAAGGCAGTAGAGTTTTTGCATCTGGTACAGGGACAGATGATCGTATCCCAGTATGCAGCTTGGTTTATCGAGTTGTTGCATTTTGCTCCGCATTTAGCACCCGATGAAGAGAAAAAAGGCAAGAAAGTTTGAGGAGGGACTGAGGCAGAATTTTTTTGAGCAGGTGATTGGCTTCATAGTTCATACATTTACGGAGGTTGTAGATAGAGCTGCAGTCATTGAGAGTGGTATACAGAGGGGTGTAGTAGCTCAGAGTCAGAGGAAGAGACCTGTGCCTCAGGGTTTTCAAGCTAGCTCCAGTAGGGGTCCATGGAGAGAAGGTCGTGATAGAGGAGACCAGAGGCAGATGGTGAGACCTCAGGCAAATTAGGGTGCATTGATTGTCCCGGTATATCAGACGTGCGGGAGACGTCATCCGGGGGAGTGTTGGGTCGGGAGCGATGTATGCTATCAATGTGGGAGGCCCAGCCACATGGCACATGCATGTCCAGGTACGCCAGACCAGGTCCCAGCTCACAAGACCTATCAGGGAGGGTATCAGGCATCTCAGGGAGGATATCAGGCGCCTCGTGGTGGCCAGCAGAGGAATGTGGCCCAAACTAGAGTATACGCCCTGACGCTAGGTGATGCTGAGGCTGCTGCGAATGTGGTGACAGGTATATTTACTACTTTATCATATCCAGTCATTGTTCTTTTCGACTCAGGTGCTACTCATTCTTTCGTCTTTGTATCTTATGTTAAATTATCTGAGAGTGAGACCTAGTTATTAGATATAGCGCTATTAGTAGCTACACAATCAGGGTCAATGATCAGATGTTAGAGGGTACTTGGGGGCTATCTGATAGAAATTCAAGGGAAAGTGTTACCAACTGACTTGATTGTGTTTGATATGTGTGGGTTTGATATAATACTGGGTATGGACTGGTTGGCTGCCAATCACCCCAATATTGATTGTCGTCGGAAAGAGGTAATTTTTAGACCTCCTAGTAAGTAGGAATTCAGATTCGTTGGTTCACGGGTATATGCTCCAACACAGTGGTACGATAATTTCTAGATGTTTTTTTAGAGGAATTACCTAAGTAGCCTCCTATGCGCATGGTGGATTTTCTTATAGATTTACCTCTAGGGACCATGCCGATTTCTAAGGTTCCTTACTGTATGGTGCCAGCTGAATTGGGAGAATTAAAGGAACAGTTGCAAGGCTTGCTGGACAAGGGGTTTATACGACCCAGTGTATCGTCATGGGGAGCTCCAGTGTTGTACGTAAAGAAGAAATACGGGTCTATAAGGATGTGTATCGATTACAGAGAAATCAACAAGATTACTATTAAGAATAAATATCCTCTACCCCATATAGACGATTTGTTTTATCAACTCCAAGGTACACGAGTATATTCCAAGATCGACCTCAGATCTGGGTATCATCAAGTGAGAGTAAAAGCAGAGGACATCGTGAAGATAGCCTTCAGGACCAGGTATGGGCGCTACGAGTTCCTCATTATGCTGTTTGGTCTGATGAATGCCCTAGCCATGTTCATGGGCTTGATGAACAGAGTTTTCCACCAGTATCTAGATTAGTTTGTAGTAGTTTTCATTGATGATATACTGGTGTACTCGAGGATTTTTGAGGATGATGAGGTGCATTTGAGATAGGTGCTACAGACACTCAGAGAGGAGAAGCTCTATGCCAAGTTTAACAAGTGTGAGTTCTAGCTTAAGAAGGTAGCATTTTTAGGCCACGTGATCTCAGGGGATGGTATTTTAGTTGATCCCAACAAGATCGATACAGTGGTAAGTTAGGCCAGGCCGAGGAATGTGCAGGAAGTTAGGAGTTTCTTAGGACTGGCAGGCTATTACCATCATTTTGTTGAGGGGTTTTCGGCTTTGTTAGGACCACTCACACGATTGACTAGGAAAAATTCCAGATTTGTGTGGGATGAAGAATGCGAGATGAGCTTCCAGGAATTAAAGTAGCGGCTCGTCACTACACTAGTTTTGATGATTCCATCGGGAGGTGATGGTTATGCTATCTACAATGACGCGTCTTTGAATGGGCTTGGGTGTGTATTGATGCAGCATGGTACGGTGGTGGTGTATGCGTTCAGTCAGTTGAAAGAATATGAAAAGAACTACCCTACTCACGATCTAGAATTGGCTGCAGTGGTGCACGCACTAAAGATCTGGAGACATTACTTATATGGTGAGAGGTGTGAGATATTCTCTGATCATAAGAGCCTAAAGTATTTCTTCACAAAAAAAAAATTTGAACATGTGGCAAAGGAGGTGGTTGGAACTTATCAAGGATTATGACTATACCATCAGTTACCACCCAAGTAAAGTAAATATGGTGGTTGATACTATGAGCCATAAATCAAGAGACCCATCACAGCTAACAATGGTAGTTCAGCATCCAATTCAGATAGACTTGGAAAAACTCGATGTGGAGTTAGTGGAAGATGATCCTCAGGTGCATATTGCCAGTTTGGTTGTACAGTTTATACTTTATAAGAGAATTAAAGCTACTCAGAGGGATGATCCAGAATTGGCAGAAGTGATAGCCAGAGTACAGGATGGTCAGGGGGAAGAATTCAGCATTTCTGATGATGGGGCTCTAAGATTTCGCACCAGATTGTGTGTGCCTGCAGATGACAGTATCAGGAGGACGATTCTAAAGAAGGCACACAAATCTCTATACACTATTCATCCTAGCAGTACGAAAATGTATAGGGATCTGCGAGAGTATTTCTGGTGGAGTCGCATAAAGAGGGAGATAGCAGAGTTTGTGCAGCAATGTTTGATGTGCCAGCAGGTTAAGGCTGAGCACCAAAGGCTAATTGGTCAATTGCAACCACTTTTCATTCTCGAGTGGCAGTGGGACCACGTATCCATGGATTTTGTTACTCGGCTGCCGCCAGCGTCGCATGGTCAGAATGCTATTTGGGTGGTGGTTGATAGATTGATGAAGACAGCGCACTTTCTGCCTATTAAGGTTAGCTACCCTATGAATAGGTTAGTAGAAATTTACATACAGGAGATTGTTCGACCCCATGGAGTGCCGGTATCCATAGTCTCGGACCGTGATCCACATTTTACATCACGGTTCTGAAGGAGGTTACAGAAGGCATTGGGGACTCAGTTAGCATTCAGCACTACTTTCCACCCTCAGACCGATGGTCAGATTGAGAGAACATTTCAGGTATTGGAAGATATGCTTTGTGCCTATGTGCTAGACTTTGGAGGTAGCTGGATTTAGTTTTTGCCACTAGTTGAATTTGCTTATAATAACAGTTATCAGACTAGCATCGGCATGACACCCTACGAGGCATTATATGGTAGGAGATGTTGATCTCCTCTTTTCTGGGATGAAGTTGGTGAAAGGCGAGTTTTGGGTCCAGAGATAATTCCGCAAGCGTGTGATAAAGTCTGACTAATTCGAGACAGGATCAATGCAGTGTAGAGTCGGCAGAAAAGCTACGCAGATACTCGCCACCGAGAACTGAAATTTGAAGTGGGTGATCATGTATTTTTTAGAATAACTCCACTGACTGGGATCTTGAGGTTTGGGAAGAAGGGTAAGTTGAGCCCTAAATTTATTGGCCCATTTGAGATACTTGAGAAGATTGGGTTAGTAGCCTATCGGCTAGCTTTACTGCTATCTTTATTTCGAGTTCATGACGTATTTCATGTTTCTATACTAAGGAAATACGTTCCAAATCCTTCCCATATCATCAGCCATATGAAATTGGAAGTCAGTGAGGCTTTAGCATATGAAGAAGCTCCAGCACAGATCCTAGATAGGAAAGAACGAGAATTGCGCAATAAGAAGATACAGTTGGTAAAAGTCCTGTGGAGGAATCACGCAATAGAAGAGGCTTCGTGGGAGCTTGAAAGCGAGATTAGACAGAAATATCCCCACTTTTTTAGTGGGTCACAGCAGTGATGTATAATTAAAGTAATAGTAATTTTATTTTGTTTAGCATAGTGGAATTGTAATGTAATGTATAGGATAGGTAGTATTTCATTTTGGGAGAATTTTCTATTATATTTTTAATCTCCCAGAACTACCCATGTAACCACGGTATTCCTCCGTCATAAGTGAGGGCAGGTAAAAAAATAAGTAGACCCTTTTCCTTTACTAGATGATGAAGTGTATAGATAGAGATACAGATAGTAAATTTCGAAGATGAAATGTTATAAAGGGGGGAGGGGGGAGAATGTAACGACCCAAAAAATAATGGTATTTAAATAATAAAGAGAGAGGGAAATGGAATTAGTAACAGAAGGAGGCAGCCAACTTTGTCGATGAACGCTTCACGTTCGTTGATGACATTGCATTTTGGAGGTGATAATTCCAAGAAATTTCCCCAGGCCTCATCGACGAACACAGAGGTTTCGTCGACAAGGATTCTTTAGATCGACAAGGTCCCATCTTCGTCAACGAGAAGATACCGAGAAGGGTTTTTGGGACAGACTGAAATTCATCGACGAAGGAGGAAGTTCGTCGATGAAATTATTGAAGAATTTGTCGACGAGGTGACGTGACTCGTCGACGAATCTCGCAGTATAAATAGTGCATAAACTCAGTTTTACGCAAAATTTCAGTGCTGCTCTCTTCTCTCTCTCTCCTACGGCCTCTCCTTCTCTCTTCGATTTCAGCCCCATCATTCTCCAGATCGATGATCTGAGGCCACCACGATGCCCCTGGCGAAGTTCTCTCCAATTCTACTAGAGCGGATCGTCAGTGGAACGAAGCTGGGATTCATCCCAAATCCAGGGTAAGGTCTTTTATTTGGAAATTGAGTTTCCAACAGTTGTAAGAAATGTAATAGATGTAGAAATAGTAATGTTTTGTTCTAAGACTTATGATTTTCAGGGTATTGAGTGGAGAACCCTGCGAGTGTTGGACCCGTTATAATAAGGTATTTTAGCAGGAAATAGGTAAGGGAAATATGCTATGCTAGGTCATTTGAATATGTTTTCACTATAAAATTATAAATGTTCCACTAGAGTATTTTTTTATAGCAGAGATTTATATAGTTGATCAAATATAATTAATATGTTTTAAAATTACTATGTGGCTTGAGAATATAGATATAGTGCAGAAACATACTTTACAATATTTTTTAGAGATGTGTTTTATAGAATATACAGACAGTAAATATATTTTACAGCAATTATAGAAATACCATGATTATGCAGTTTTACAGTACCATGACATACAAATTTATAGTTAATTACAGAAACACGGTTGATATAGATATAGTTTACTACAGCGTCATGGTTTATACACTTATTACAGAATCATGGTAAAACAGATAGTTGTATATAGAGATGTATTATATAGTATCAGACCCTATTGGACCATACAGTTTACAGAGCACGGTACAATAGCTACATACAGTTTATAGAGTGCAACCACCTATTCAGATAATCCGTGGTATAAAGGTCGATCACATAGAGCCCATGAGTGGACTAGCTCCCCATCAAATATGGGTCGAGGAGGGCTGATCAGACTATGGAGTATAGTGATTTATTCCTGGTTAGCCAGTTAGGATAAATCCCACCTACGCGCCACATAACCCTATCATGAGGGGTTATTACTATGTTTATACAGGTTTACAGAAACAGAATATATATACACACACATATTAGCAATATTTTGAGTAGAAACCTAAAAATGTTAAGCAACAGGTAAAAGATGAAAATTTATATTATTGGTATTGTACTTTACAGATTCAGAGATACATAACTATATAGTAATAGATTTTCACAGTATTGTAACTCATTTGCCACACACTAGCAATAGCATATTTCATCTTACTAAGCATTGGCTCATCCCAATTACTTTAACATTTTTCAGGTGATCTAGGTAGGCTCGCAGATCAGGCTCGCAGATAGAGGGGCCTCGGTATTACCCTAACAGTAGTGTGAGTACTTTTGGGAGTATTTTTGTATAGCCTCAGCGAGTTGAGGGTATTCTGGGAAACAGACATATATGTATATTTTGAGAAATACTTTGGCACTGTGGTATTGTATATAAATATGTATGGTTATGTTTATTTGATTTTTGCTTCTTGCTGCTTAGATTGATGATTGGGTTTAATCCAATATGGTATCAGAGCATTTTAAGTGTTATAGTATAAAAAAAGAAATCCAAAGTTAAATGGAAGGTCGTGACATGGTTTGTATTCAAAGTGTAGGAAGTCGAAACCGAGATTAAGAAGACTTTTGACGTAAGAAAGTTCGTTGATCTTTAAGAAAACCTTAAATTAAGTACGTTGGTCTCTTGCAAAAATCTTAGTGGAAAGAAAGAAAACAACTTTCATTCTCATAGGGCTACAAACAAACTCTACTTTCAATTCTCACTAAACTTGAAAATTGCAAAAGTACTATATCTCATATCTTGATTGAGAATATTGTGGTTGAATGGTTTATTGTTTGCTTGTGTGATATTGCTGTGAGTAAGTGGATTGTGTTGATATCTAAGTTGTGATTAAGGTACCTAAGTATTAGTAAATAGATCAATCTTGAGTAATCACTAAATCAACAAAAGGTTGTGGATTTATAAAAAGAATTAAAAGAAAATTTTAATTAACCAATTCATCCCCCTCTTGGGACTACATCTTAACTTTCACCCTCAAATCCTGCAAATGTTACATTGTCCTTTTTATATCCAACAATATAACGAACTCCTCATATCCTGCGAATGTTTTTTTTGTAGTTTTCACAATAATAGCATCAAAATCCCTTTTTTCATAAATCAGTAAATGGCCAGGTAAATTGACATCTCGTATAAAAATCGTCATTCTCTGTTCTAGTATAAACCAACAACCAGTAAAACATGGCTCAATATAAAACCACCATTCTCAAGTTCAGTATAATTTAACAATTAGTTAAAACACATTTTAGTATAAAATTCTTATTCTCAGTTTCAGTATAAATCACATATCATACTTGGCATTACCATCGTCATATCATAAATAATAAAATGTCATATTTACTCAATCCCTAAAACACCCTCAAGCCACACAAATTTTTGTTTGATAAATTATATTATTATATCCACCCAGAAAAATATGATTTTTTGCTAAAACCATCATTTTCCACATGCTTAGATATTCAGACATGCATTAATATAATATTCCAAAAAAATCCCTAACATAACTTGTCCCCTTACTTTATTTCCTAAGGGAACGCTCATAGGGATCCTAAATCAGTGCTTGCGATGGTTGCACGAAACCCTCTATTCCACAAATCCTAATTTTATTAGTTCAACCCTAGAATGCCTAACATCCTAACATTCCCATGTCCACACAAATTAAATAACTAATTAATCGTAAAAATAATTCCCTTACCCTAGTTTTGGAGTGGTGCCTAGGGACCCTAAAACTCAAAACTGCTCCAACCAATCTATTAAGGGTCGCTCCCAGAACCTCGTAGCGAATTTTGATTGTCGAATTGGGCTGTAATCGGAGAGAAATCAAAGAGAGAAGGGAGAGGGTTTCATGGTTTAGAGAGAGAGAAGGAGAGATTATTATTACTATTATTATTATTATTATTGTTATTATTATTATTAGTATTATTATTATTGAAGATGAGCTTGCAAGATCCCTTTTAATTTCAGCACTGCTAGACAAAACCATCGACGGTTTTCTTGTGGACCTCAAAATTGTCGACGGTTTGGTCTTTAACCAAACTATTTTAACTGTTTTACCCATTCACTCGGCTATAGTAACACATAACCGTCGACGGTTTGGTATACACCAAACCAAAAGTCCTATTTCTTTTATTTTTTCTTACTATTTCTATTTTTTGGGTCGCTACAAAAACAAATTTTTATTTTTAATAGAACTTAATAAAGGGAGAAATACAATGGAAAATGAGTTCTTTTTTTCTAATTCTTCTTACCCAAACAATTTTATTTTTTATGCAAATAGAACCTAAGAGTAGTAGTTATAAGGCATGTTTACTTTTAATTTTTTTTTCTATTTCTCAATTTTTAGTTTTCCAAAGATTATAAAAATTTTAGCTCATTTTTTAATTTTTTATGATTTATGTTCAAAAAGTAAAAAATAGCGACTGTTTTCAAAACAATATTTCATTTTTCATTTTTAGAGTTCAAAATAATTATAAAAAGAAAGACAATCTATTTTTCAATTTACCAAAATTTATATAAGATGATATTTAAATTCAAAAATTTTGTGCCTTCAATTTGGATTTGTGTCTATGAGAAGAAATTATACATAATCCACACAAATTAAAGGCAAAGATTCAAATTCTATGCACCCATATGCAAAGAAAAAGTTAGAAATTTTAAAAATAATGAAAATATGTTTTTCAAATTTTTTATATTTGCTTTTCCATATAAGTTTAAGATTATGGAAAATAAGATGAAAATTTTTGTAATTATTTTAAAATTATAAATAAAAATTAAAACTATTTCCACAAACAAATATTTTCAAATTTTTTTTTGCATTTATTTCATACAAATGTTGCAAACATGAAAAATTAACTAACTTTTTAATAATTTTTTGACAGTCAAAACCTCTCCACGTATATATATTTATATAGACACCCACATGTATCATTCTATTTCTTTGTATTTATTATTATTATTATTATTATTATTATTATTATTATTATTATTATTATTGTTGTTGTTATTGTTGTTGTTGTTGTTGTTGCTGTTATTATTATTATTTTTATTATTGAATTTATGACATTCACATTGTAAACCCAAGAAAAAGATAGGGAATATCAAGAATTGGGAGTATTTTTTTTTTTTCCTGTAATACTACAAAAATACTAGAGAAAGAAAAGAGATTTTTTTTAAATACTTTTTTTATGTTTAGTTATCAAAAAGAAGATTTTTTTTTAAATATACAAAATAAATGAAAAAAATATATTAATTTTGCACATCATTAACACTTGATTTTTTTTTCAAAAAACTTAATTATGTTAGAACAAATTTTAATTTTTAATAGTACTTAATAAATGGAGAAATAGAATAGAAAGTGAGTTTTTTTTTTCTTTGATTCTTCTTACCCAAACAATTTTCCTTTTTATACAAATAGAACCTAAGAGTAGTATTTATAAGGCATGTTTAGTTTAAAGTTTTTTTTCTATTTTTGAATTTTTAGTTTTCTAAATAATTATAAAAATTTTAGCATATTTTTTAAATTTTTGTGGACTTATATTAAAAAAGTAAAAATGGAGAGTGTTTTGCAAAACAATATTTCATTTTTTTTAGAGTTTAAAATAATTACAAATAGATAATCTATTTTCCAATTTACCAAAATTTATATAAGATGATATTTAAATTCATGAATTTTGAGCCTTCAATTCGTATTTGTGTCTATTGAGAATTATTATACACAATCTACACAAATTAAATTCAAAAATTCGAATTCAATGCACCCATATGGAAAGAAATAGTTAGAAATTTTGAAAATTTTGAAAATATGTTTTTAAATTTTTATATAAATTTTAAAATTTGAAAAATAAGGTGGCATTTAGTACTTATTTGCTTTTCCATATAAGTTGAAAAATTTGGAAAATAAGATGAAATTTTTTGTAATTATTTAAAAAATTAGAAATAAAAAATAAAACTATTTCCACAAACAAATATTTTCAAAATTATTTTTTTTTCATTTATTTCATACAAATGTTGCAAACATAAAAAATTAACTAATTTTTTAACAACTTTTTGAAAAATTAAAATAAAAATAAAAATTTATTTTCACAACTAAGTAGGTTCTAATTATTATTATTTTACTAGATTCTTATTCAATTTTGTTAAAACTTCAACATGAATATTTGTTAGAATTAGTGTATTCCTAAGAGGAGGTGAATTGGGTATTAAAAAACTTTTTGACTGATTTAAACATTTTGCCGATTCACCATAAATCATATCCCATTCAAAGTACAAGCGTGTATGTAACATAATTTAAGTAGTAAAAGCAAGCACACACGTTTGCAGTGCCTTATTTAAATTAAATGGATGTATGCAAATAGTTATGACAATATATATGAACTTCCATACATGTGCGGAAATTAAAGTTCGGGAATTTAAATAAGAGAGAGAGAGAGAGAGAGAGAGAGAGAGAGAGAGAGAGAGAGAGAGAAAGATAGTTTTGTTATCGAAGTTCGGTCAAACCAGCCTACATCCCCACCTTGGGCATACCCCCCCAAGGATTCCACTAACCCTACTCACTTACAAGTGGAGCAGAAACCGTTTACAACCTACTCTCCTTATTGGCCGAGGAATGCCCCAAGCCAAATTATAGGGCTGACCCTAACCTACCCACCTCTCCTTACGAGATGAGGAATACCCCAACTCAATTACCAGGCTGAGATGAACTGGTCTCCCTTACGGGGCGGAGACTCCCCAATTCAATTACGGGTTGAACCCAATCGGTCTCCCTTAAGAGGTAGAGACTCCCCAGTTCTATTAACAGGTTGAAGCCAATGAGTACATTAAAAACATTTTTGTACAAAATACATGCTTCTAAATACAAGCAGAGATGTACACAATGATGCTCTAAAAAATGCACTCTCAGATGATATGAAATATGCTCAAAGAGTAAGAGTATAGTTTTTCTTAAAAATAATTTTGCAAATAAAAATTTATATGATCTTTGATTTCAAAAATAGAATACGTAGTAAGTGTTTTCAAAGATCTAAATGTGATAGAAATGTTCTCCAATTAAAATATTGCAATAATAAAAAAATGTTTGGAGAAAGTAGGAGTTAAGCTCAAAAGGATTTTTGCACAAATGAGTATGTATGATTTTTGGTTTGAAAATAGTGTGCAAAAATATCTACAAAATAAGTTTCTTCAAAAACATTTATAAAGAAGAAATATGTGGAGAAACTCTAAACTAACTCTCACAAAAATGATTTTCAAGAACTAAAGAAATAGTGAGAGTATGTGCTTTAACCATAAAAATAAATGTCCAAACCAAATACTCTCTTAAAAGGATTTTCAAAGAAAGAGTGACTGAGAGTTGGAGAGATTAAAATATTTTTCTCCTAAGAAATGAATTTTGTAATAAAAATAGTTTGGGAGAACTTTGATTAACAAAATATTTTGAGAGGATTTTAACATCAATCAAAGTTGCTAATCTGAGTTATGGAGGGGGTATTTAAAGAATATTTGAAATTTTGACCGTTGAGGGACACGAAGAAAATTTTAGAATTTTTTTAATTAAAAAATAATTACGTTTAAGCCCTTAATGAATTCGGAACCCGAGAGGTTCGGTTGGCTAACCTTCAAGGCCGCTCGACCAAACACACACAACCATTTTGAGTTTTGAAATAGGTTCGGTTGCCTATGGGAAATGACTGGTCAGCTATGCAAGGCAATTTTCCAAACCTTCGTACGTTCGGTCACCCGGTCTTAAGGCTGATTTTACGGTTCTTGAGGGTCGGTCGCTGAGGGCATTTTTGAGCTTAGAGGACAGTCGTCCAGGGCAAGTGGAAAGGTCAAACTTCATTAGTCGGTCGATTGTGGAAGCTATGGATTATGGTCAGTCGGCTAAGGATTTAGTCAACTATTTGACTTCTAGCCCACAGAGCGATCGGTCGACCGTGGTGATTTAAACGTCAATGGGTCGGTCGACCAAGGCTATTTAACTAACCAAAAAACCCAACGTCGGTCGATCATTTTGTCAAATTCATTTTAGCCTAATTTTTTACCCTAACCAATTAACTATTAAGAAAAAGTTTATTCTGTGAAAAGTGTTGGTCCCTAGGATCTATCTATGACTTTTGATTCCCTACGGCCAATCTGTGGTGTTGTTTGAGCATTCAAATCATATCATGCAAGATGTATGCATTATTGTAGATTACATATGAAAACTAAATGCCAATACAATAAACACAAATATGTCTTTTTCTTCTTTTTTTCTTCTGTTTTCCATGGAATGTGCCAAGTGTATAATCCTCAGGTTCCTCCTGGCTTCCATGTCCCTTGTACTTATGTGTGAGTTGAAACATGACCTGTTCACGCACTAAAAACACACATAAGAAACATATGCTTTGTCAGCATCAAAACAGGGTTTTAACTCAAAAAGTCAACAATACTCAAATCAAATAATTGTACAATTAAAAAATCACAAAACAATTTGATGATGCAAAATTTTAGCATATCAATTGGATTGACTTTTTTCACATTCAAATGAACATAAGTAATCAATAAAGGTGGGTATATAGAAACTAGGGTTGGGTATTGTTTTGTTAATGACCCATATTTCAGTTCACTAAAACACTAAATTGAAATCAAACTAATAAGAGTGAAGAAGAGTGAGGATGCATATGCACGTACACATGCACCTATGAAAGAAATGGATCTTGGTGGCCCTATAAGTCCTCCACATATCCTATGATCAGCACATAGTTACCATAGTGGGTTCTATAAATCATAGAAGGGACGTGAATAGCTCAAACAATTACCTGGTAATGGTTTATCATTTGTGTGTAGTGATGGATTCCTAACATTCCACCTTAACAGTTAATTGACACACTATATAAAGGAGAAATCAAATGGCTACACATTTGGACTAGGATCAGATATTTGGATGGAGGTGGTTGTTTAAAAATGTGTTTATGACCTTTAGTTTATGTGTTCTATGGAATCGATACTAATATTTTTTTGTCTAAGTGTGGTTAAGTTTACCTAATTACTATGGATTAATTGGTTTATAACTAATTTTTGGGTCTGAAGAATCGATAGTCCACAATTTACATACCAAAGTCAATTTGGGAGTTTAATTATTTGAGTGGAGGATACTAGCACCCCCTGCACACCTATTCTTTAAAATGGTACTATGAAAAACTAGGGATATCAATCATTAATCAAGCATAATCTTTGACTAATTAATGATTTAGGAATCATTTCTTTATATATTGTTCCACCTTACAAACACTAAGTACCCTAGAGTCAAAAGACTTCCCTCACCTCACGAAACTCATGATGAACTATTGGCCTAACATGGCTTACGAATCTTATTTTCATGATAAAAATCAAAGGTATTTAACATGGTTTGGTTAAAGTGATGATGTTTCAGGAATCAAGAATATGAGTTCAAGATTAAGTAATCACAAACCTTATTGACAGATTACATTCCAAGGACAAGTTGCAAAATGAACGCTTAAAGAGTATGAAAGCATGGATTCAAAGATGATTTGATGAAAGCTTAAAAAAGTATTGAAGCTCAAAGTGAAGATGGTCTCAACAAATGACAAACATGAAGACTCCAAGCTTAGAACGTTTTTAAGTCTTAAGAAAGTCTTTATGTAAGTACTTTATTCAAAAGTCAATATGGATTCTTTGAAGCTTATTAGGATAAATCATTGACTCAGAGACCATATTTTGAAAAACCTTAGAAAATATTTCCAAGAGTCTCAAAGTGTTTTGACAAGTATAAAAGAACACAAAATACTTTGGAAACAAAATGAAAAAAAAAATATATATATATATTTTATAACTGCCCGGCCGACTGACCCTTGTTGGCCCAGTCGACTGAACTTTATATAGAACAAAATTGGGCAAACAGTAAAGGCCCAGTCGACTGACCCTGGCGAGCCCAGTCAAATGACCCTATACTGACTTTGAAATTTCACTGTTTTTAAATAGTCCAAGTGACTAACCCCTTGAAGTCTAGTCGACTGACCCTTCACAATTCAAATTTTTTAAAGTAACGAGAAGTTTCCAAAATTGAGTTTTTGAATTCTAAACGTTATGAAAACTTGGGAAACAATCCAAGTCACTTGGGGAACAAGAAATACACTTTCTAAACTCTATAAATACTCCCCAAGACAAAGGATTTTATACCAATCAAGAATTAAGATCATCCATCAAGCCTTATTGCTTACAATATTCAAAAGCTCTCTTGCTTGCATACTTGCTGAAGTTTTCTACTGAGTCTTCATGATATTTTCTCACCAATCTTTGCGCACAAATTCTGATTCTTTCAATCAAAGGAATAAGATGATGGTGATAGAAATCTAAAGCTTCAAATTCTCTATATGTGATATTTTGATTTGAAATATATAGATATGCTTTAAACTTGTACTAATCAAGCTCTTGTTGAGAGTGTCTTTGTACACCAAATTCTCTTGTTGTTTTGTTAACAGTTCAGGATTGTTGAATCATTGTACCAAGCATGGGGTATCATTTGGAGAGGAGGGCTCTATCCTATTAAATGAGTGTTGTAAAGGTTTGCTCCACCTGTAAAGGAGTGGTATAGTGGAGTCCTTAGGTATGTTGCCTAAGGCAAGGACGTAGGCGGGGATAGCCGAACCTCGTAAACTCTCGGTGTCACTCACTTCCCTACTCTATTTAATTTTCTACACATATATCAACTGCGTGGATTGGATATCAAATTACCTAAAATTAATTTGTTTTTGGGTATTGCGGAAACCAAATGGGAGTACGTTGGTTGATCAATATATATTGCAGAAACCGTAAGGGAGTACGTTGATTGATTAACACCCAAGACTCATTAATATTGAAAGTGGTTTATTTAAATTTTGATATTTGGAAGTTTGTTTGAATTCTTTATTTCTTTTCATATAGAAATCGAACTTATCTTATTGAGTGGATTGTCATATTCAAAAGCTGAATCTTGGAAGCATTGCTGAAATTGATACATTGTTTCATATTGTGAAGCTTATCTTGGTTGATTGAATTGGTTTATTTGGTGTTTATTTAAAGTGCTAAAATAAGTCTTGGTAAACTTACAAAGCGTTCAATTTAGTATTCTCATTCATAAAGGCTTAAGACTGAATTAATTCTTAGTTGAACGGGTGATTGAAATTCACATCAACTATACATGTGTGATTGCTGAAATTAAAAAGAATTGAGAAAGATTAAATAAAAAGAGTTATAAAGAAAATTTTAAAATCCCAATTCACGCCCCCCCCTCTCTTCGAAGTACACCTTTCTTTTCAATTGGTATTAGAGAGGGGTTGTTGTAAATCTTAACCTAGAAACTACATAAAGATCTCTATGGCACACCTTAGTGTATCTTCTTTTGCTGAGGGTCAATCCTCCACTAGATCTCCTATTTTCTTCGATGTAAACTATACCTTTTAGAAACAAAGAATGAGAATCTATTTACAAACCATGGATTGGAAAGCATGGAAAGTCATCACACATGGTGATCACATCCCTACTAAAACTGTCGATGGCAAAGAAGTACCTAAAGAAGAAAAAGAGATGATCGACAATGATTTTAAAATGCTGCAAGTAAACTCAAAGGTGATGAATGCACTATATTGTGCTTTGGACATAAATGAGTTTAATAGGGTCATGACATGTAAATCAGCCAAAGAATTATGGGACAAACTAGTGGTAACCTATAAAAGAACCGTTGATATTAGAGATAGTAGAATCAACATGCTCACAAGCCAGTATAAGGCATTTAGGATGAACTCGGATGAAAATGTCACTAGCATGTATAATAGGTTTACTCATATAGTAAACTCCGTAAATGATTTAGGGAAAAATTACTCAACTTATGAAATGATTGAGAAAATCCTTAGAGGACTTCCTCCGATATGGGAACTTAAGGCCACAACAATCACGGAAGGAAGGAACTTGAAAAATACTTCTGTTGATGAATTGATTGGATCCCTTCTCATATATGAGATGCAATAAATGAAAGAAATTCTAAAAATAACAAGAATAGGAAATTGATAGCCCTTAAGGCTACCAAAGAAAACACTAGTGACGAAGATGAAGATAATGAATTAGATGATGATGAACTAGCCTTCATTACTAGAAGACTTGGAAAGTTTTTCAAAAAGAACAAGAAGTTCCCTTGGAAGTTTAAAGGATCAAAAGCTAATAAAGGAGAAACAAATAAAAAGGAAACCAAAAATGAACATCCTACTTGTTATAACTACAAAAGGGTTGGACATATTAAACCTGATTGTCCATAGCTGAAGAAAGACAAGAAAAAGAAGGCAATGAAAGCTACATGGGATGATACAAGATCAAGTGAATTGGAGAACGAATCAAGTGAACAAGAAATGGAAAACATATGATTTATAGCTCACAATGATGAGGTAAACTCTTAATATAGTTGATCTGAAAAATCAAGTGATGAGTCATGTAGTGATTCATGTGATAGTATGCCTTCATACAAAGAAATCCAGGCTGAGCAAGTGCTAGACACTCAAATTCTACTAGGCTAATGTGCAAGATAGGAGCCAAAGTTTGCGGTGTTAGGGAGATAGCTTTTCCCCTAACCTCAGTGGTCAATACAAACTCTCCATGTACCATATTTGCATAAAATATTTTTACTAAGTTCAAATAAAGACCTTTTGATTGATAAACCAAAAAATGTTTCCAATCAATTTCCTAAACATTGATAAGAGTTTGGAAGTTCTAACCTAAAGAATGTTGTATCAAGGATTTTACAAAATTTTGGATCTGTAGAACAAATATTGGTTTTATATCATTGCTTGCATTGAGGAATTACGAGCCATCTCTCGATATTTCTATCGTCTTTCCCTGAAGAGGCACCACGGTTCATCGTAGTCTTGGTGCGAGGCATCTTGATAAATGAAGGGAAACCTTAGAAATCGTGGATATAGGTGTAGGAAAATGATTTGAGGCTTTGATCGAAGGATTTTGAGGCTAAGGATTAAAGGAGATCAAGAAAGGGAAGCTTGGGTGAGTGATAGAACAGTGGTCAGTCGACTAGGATCTAAAAAGTTAGAAATTTTGCACTGAGAATATTTAAAATCCCATTAGTCTAGTCACCTGACATTTAATAAATTTCAATTTTCACGAGTCAGTAGCACTCCAGTCGACTGAGGTCAAAAAGCTCAGTCACCTGACCCTCCTTTTTTCACATTCAAGTTGACTGGGCTTCCAAGCTTAGTTGCTTGACCTCACCAAACTTCCATTTATTCTCTTTTCACTCAACATGAATTCCTCCTAAAAAACTTCCCTACTATGTAATAAACCAATTTCTCTTATTATTGATATAAACCTATCTTATGGAAGAGGTTTTGTGAAAATTTCCACCCTTTGGTCGTTTGTATTTATGAATTCAAGTAATATATCTTCTTTTTGCACGTGATCTCTTATAAAATGATGTCTTATGTTTATATGCTTGGTTCTTGAGTGTGATATTGGATTTTTGGAAATGTTTATCGCACTTGTATTATCACATTTTATTGGTATGGTTGAGTACTCTAAATTAAAGTCTTTTAATTGTTGTTTCATGTAGAGTGTTTGTGTACAACAACTACCTGTTGCCACATATTCAGCTTCAGCAGTGGATAAATCTACAGAATTTTGTTTCTTGGAGAACCAAAAGACGAGAGACCGTCTTAGAAAATGACAAGTTCCACTTGTACTTTTTTTATTAATCTTACAATTCGCATAGTCCGCATTTAAGTAACTAATCATTTCAAAACTGATATCCTTACGATACCATAGTCCTAAATCAATTATGCCTATCAAGTATCTTTAAATTCTTTTGACGGCTATCTAATGAGATTCCTTAGGAGCTGATTGAAACCGTGCGCATATACATTCACTAAACATTATATCTGGTCTACTAGCTGTCAAGTATAATAAACTTCCTATCATACCTCGATAGTATTTCATGTCTACTAGCTTTCCTGTTTCATCTTTATCAAGGCTTATGGAGGTACTTACTTCCTTCCATGTCAAACTTCTTAAGCATGTCTCTTATATATTTTGATTGATTTATAAAAGTTCCATTTTTAGTTTGCTTAATCTGTAATCCAAGGAAGTAATTTAACTCTCCCATCATACTCATCTCAAACTCATCTTGCATACATTTGGCAAATTCTTTGCAAAAATCATCATTAGTAGCACCAAATATAATATCATCAACATAAATTCGTATAATAAGCATGTCTTTATTTTTGGATTTTATGAATAATGTGTTATTCGCCTTTCCTCTTGAAAATCCATTTTTTAATAAGAATCCACTCAACCTCTCATACCAAGTGTTAGGAGCTTGTTTTAACCCATATAATGCTTTTGTTAATCTAAATACATGATCAAGGTTATTTATGTCCTCAAAACCAGGGGTTGTTCAACATAGACTTCTTCATTAATAAATCCATTTAAAAAAACACTTTTTACATCCATGTGAGAGAGTTTGAATTCTTTATGAGATGCATATGATAACAACATTCTAATGGCTTCCATTCTTTCTACAAGAGCAAAAGTCTCATTGTAGTCTATTCCATCTTCTTGATTGTATCCTTAAGCTACAAGTCTTGACTTATTTCTTACTATTATGCCATTTTCATCCTTTTTATTCCTAAATACCCATCTTGTTCCAATTATTGAGTGGTCATTTGGTCTAGGAAATAATTTCCATACTTTATTTCTTTCAAACTGATTTAACTCTTCTTGTATAGCTACTATCCAAGAATCATCACTTAAGGCATCTTCAATGTTTTTAGGTTCTTCTTAGGATAGAAATGCGTAGTGGTTACATAAGTTTTTCAATGATGATCTAGTAGATACTCCTTGAGAAGTTTCTCCTATGATTTGATCTTTAGGATGATTTCATACAAATTTCCATTCTTTGGGTAACTAAGGTTTTTCTATAGGATAATTATTTGAAGTTTCTTCATTTTTCTCTTCTTTAACTTCTATGATTTCTAAATCTTCTAGTTTTTGTGAAGCATCATTGTTTTCTTCAATCTTAATTTCTTTTGTAAAAGGATTAGATTCATCAAAGATTACATGGATTGATTCAGTGATTGTGAGAGTTCTCTTATTATAAATTCTAAAGGCTTTACTATTTGATGCATACCTTAGAAAGATACCTTCATCTGATTTAGCATCAAATTTCCCTAAGTCATCATTATCATTAAGTACAAAACACTTGCATCCAAATATATGAAAGTAAGCTATGTAAGGCCTTCTTCCTTCCCATAATTCATAGCGAGTTTTATTTAAAATTGATCTAATGGAAACTCTATTCATTACATAGCATGCGGTATTAACTGCTTCAGCGCCAAAGTACTAAGGTAGCTTGTGTTCATTTAACATAGTCATAGCCATTTCTTGAAGGGGTCTATTCTTTCTTTTGACAATTCCATTTTGTTGTGGAGTTCTAGGTGCTAAAAAGTTATTTCTAATTCCATGTTCATTACAAAAGTTTTCAACATCTTTATTTTTGAATTCTCTTCCTTGATCACTTCTAATATTTAGAACACCATAGCGTTTTTCATTTTGAATTCTTTTACACAGTTTATTGACGTATTACATGCTTCATCTTTTGAGGATAATAAAAGTACCCAAGTAAATCTGGAGTAGTCATCAACGATGACGAAAGCATATTTCTTTCCTCCTATACTTTGTGTCCTAGTGGTACCAAATAAGTCTAATTGAATAAGCTTTAAGGGCCTGCTAGTGGAGATGTGTTTCTTCTTTTTAAAGCAAGACTTAGTTTGTTTTCCTAATTGGCAAGCATCACAAATTTTATCTTTAACAAACTTTGTGCTAGGTAGTCCTCTAACTAAGTTCTTCTTGACTAGTTTTGATAGTAAGTCCACACTAGCATGTCCTAGTCTTCTATGCCATAACCAACTTGCCTCATTCATGGTTGCCAAGCATGTGATATTTTGAGATTTTAACTTTTCAAAATTTATGCAATACACATTATCAATTATTTTAGCAATGACTAGAATATTATATTTTTCTCTATTTTCAACAATACATTTGTCTTGCTTAAAAATTATATCAAAGCCTTTGTCACTCATTTGGCTTATGCTCAATAGGTTATGCTTTAATCCATCTACCAATAACACATTCTCAATGGCGAGGGAAGGTTCTTTACCTATTTTACCAATCCTAATGATTTTTCTTTTGGAATTGTCTCCGAATGTGACATATCCACCATCTTTTAGCCTTAGTGCGGTGAACTTGGATTTATCCCCGATCATGTGCCTAGAACAACCGCTGTCCAAGTACCATTGTGTGATGCAAATAATTCAACCTAGATTTCTTTGTATGAAGGCATACTATCACATGAATCATTACATGACTCATCACTGGATTCTTTAGATGAACTATAGTAGGAGTTTACCTCAGCATTATGAACCATAAAGCATATGTTGGCAATTTCTTGTTCACTTGATTCGTTCTCCGATTCACTTGAGTTTGTATCATTCCATGTTGCTTTCATTGTCTTATTTTTCTTCTTCTTGTCTTTCTTCAGCTGTGGACAATCAGGTTTAATATGTCCAACCTTTTTACAATTGTAACATGTAGAGGTTCATTTTTAGTTTTCTTTTTACTTGTTTCTCCCTTTTCCGATTTTGATCCTCTAAACTTTCTAGCAAATTTCTTATTTCTTCTAAAGAACTTTCCAAGTCTTCTAGTGAGTAGTACTATCTCATCATCATCTAATTCGTTTTCATCTTCCTCTTCTTCACTAGATCTTTCTTTTGCATCCTTAAGGGCTATAGATTTCTTGTTTTTATTTTCAGTATTCCTATCATTCATAGTCATCTCATAGGTGAGACGAGATCCAATTAATTTTTCTAGGAATGTGTTTTTGAGGTTTCTTCCTTCCGTTATTGCTATAGCTTTAGGTTCCCATATAGGTGGAAGTCCTCTAAGAATTTTTTGGATCATATAATATGTAGAGTAGTTTTTTCCTAAGGCATTGAGAGAGTTTATTATATAAGTGAACCAAGTGTACATGTTAAGGATGGTTTCATCCGGGTTCATCTTCAAAGCATCATACTCACTTGTGAGCATATCGATTCTACTATCTCTAACATTAACGGTTCTTTCATAGGTTACCTCTAGTTTGTCCTATATTTCTTTAGCTAATTTACATGCCATGACCCTACTGAATTCATTTATGCCAAGAGCACAATATAATACATTCATAGCACTTGAATTTACTTGCAGCATTTTAGGGTCATTTTTGGTCATTTCTTTTTCTTCTTTGGGTACTTCTTTTCCATCTACAAGTTTGGTAGGGATAAGATCACCATGTGTGACAACCATCCATGCTTTCCAATCCATAGTTTGTAGGTAGATTCTCACTCTTTGTTTCCAAAAAGTATAGTTAATACCACAAAAGATAGGAGGCCTAGTTGAGGATTGACCTTCAGCAAAGGGAGTTGCACCTAGGTGTGCCATAAAGATCTTTGTGTAGCTTCTAGGTTAAGATTTGCTACAATCTCGCTCTGATACCAATTGAAAAGTAAAGTGTAGTCCCAAGAGGGGAGTGAATTGGGTTTTAAAAGTTTCTTTGAAATCTTTTTAAAATTTTTTTTCCCAACTTATTGTATGTTTAGCAATCACACAAGGATGGTTTAAATTGTCGATTACAATATCATCTGAGAATCAAATTCGCTTTTAAATCTTTATGAAAGAGTATATCAATTTAATCTTGCGGTAATTTAAATTAACACCCAATCAATAAGCCAACGCAATCCACAAGTTAATCGATTAAACAATGTATGAATTTCAGCAATACTTCCAAGATTTTAGCTTTTGAATATGTCAACTCACTCAACAAGATAAGCTTGATTTCAATATGAAAAGAAATAAAGATTCCAACCAGGTATTGAAAACTCAGAAATTAAATAATCCGCTTTCATTATTAATGAGTCTTCGGTGTTAATCAATCAATGTACTCCTTTATGGTTTCCGCAATATGTATTGATCAACCAACGTACTCCCTTTTGTTTCCGCAATTCCCAAAAGCAAATTAATTTTCAACAATTCAATATTCAATCCACACAGTTGATATATGTGCAAAAAATTAAATAGAGTACGAATGAGAGTGAGACCGAGATTTTTATGAGGTTCGACTATACTCGCCTACGTCCTCGCCTTAAGCAACACACCTAAGTATTCCACTATACCACTCCTTTACGGGTAGAGAAAACCCTTACAACACTCCTTCAATAGGATAGAGTCCTCCTCTCTAAGTGATACCCTATGCTTAGTACAACGATTCAGCAGCCCTGAACCATCACGAAAACAAGAAAAGAAGAAAAACTTCCTGCGTACAAGAATCACTCTCAAAAAGAGTAGATTAGTACAAGTTATAACACAACTGAGAATACTTCAATTTAAATATCAATGAAGAATAGAATTGAAGCTCAGAGAATACATCACTGGGGTTTTTATTTTGATCGATCAAACTCAGAGTTAATGCTCAAAGATTGGTGAAAAATAACTCAGCAAGTCTAAAAAAAGCTCCAGCAAGTATGTGAGCAAGAAGGTTTTTGGAAGAGCATGAGAATTATAAGCTTGATTGCTGTTTTGAATTCTTGATCTGATTTGATTTGTGAAATCATGTATTTATAGAGTTAAAAAATCATATTTTCGTGTTGCCCAAGTTACTTGGAGTGTTTTCCAAGTTTTGACTAAGCTTAGGGCACAAGCAACATAATTTGGAAACTTTTAAGCACTGTTTTAAAATAGCCCTTACGAGGTTCAGGCGTCTAGACTCATCAGGGTCAGTCACTTGGACTTTGAAATTCAGCGTAATATCAAGGTCATAATAAGGTCAGGCGCTTGGACTCACAGGGGTCAGTCGCCTGGGCCTATACTGTCTTCCCAGTTTTAATTCAGCATAAATGTCAGTTGTCTGACTAGTCAAGGGTCAGTCGCCTGGGCAGTCAAAAACCTGTGTTTTAAAACTTGTTTCCAAAAAATCTTGCCAACTTGTTTTGATACCTTTCAAAGTATTTTTATGGATTTTCAAAATATGGTCTCTAAGTCTATGATTAACTCTAATGAGCTTCAAAGCATTCATTTTGACATTTAATTGAAGTACTTACACAAGACTTCCTTAAGACTTAAAACTTTTCTAAACTTAAAGTTTTCATGTATATCTTTCTTTGAGTCCATCTTGTCTTGAGCTTCAATATTCTTTAAGCTTTCATAATGTTCGTCTATTTTTTACCTTCTTGAGCTTTCTTTTGATCACTTGGCTTTGGAATGCAATTTTTCATAACACTTGTGGACTTTTATGCTTGAACTTTTTGAACTTTTTATGTTTGGTTTCCTGAAACATCATTACTTAAACCACAACATGTTAAATTACCTTGATTTGTTATCATCAAAATAAGATTCGAAAGCCATGTTAGGCCAACCTGCCCATTTTCTTAGCTTTACAATCACTAACATAGCTACTTCTAGAGTAGGTTTAGCTATGGCATTCTCCACTTTCATGTGTCCTAAGTCCTTCTTTGTAATTTCTAGTTGAGTATTTACATTTTTACATGTAAGACAAAGTTATTGGTAACCTCGGTATCCACCACAACACAAGTGCTCTTCCTATTGATCCACAATTCCACAAACGTCAACATTTTCTCTTGGGTAACTTTAAATTCTTTTGTATGCCTCTCTAATGCACTACCTCTCTAGTACACTGCATTGCACTCAGCCCTAGGGTTTCCTCCTCATCCACATCATCTCTTTCTAGCCCGTTTACAATGGAATCTTGCAAGAGATATGACTCGACAGGGCAATCGACAACTTTGTGAAGGCATCAACGTAAGAAGTGTGATTTATGGTGTGTTCCCAAGAGGGGGGGGGGTGAATTGGGTATTTAAAAAGTCGTGGTCTTTTAATCCCTAATTTTGAGCACAACCAGTATTTCACAAATCTAAGGCTTTTCTAGAAATCTCAAATCCCACAAATATTTAAGCACACAAATATTTAAAGCACATACAGTAATCACAACAAGTAAAATAAAAACATACAAGTGCTGGAAATTGAAGAGAGTAGGGAAAGAGAGGGCAAACACAATATTTTTACAAGGTTCTGTTGTACCCGCCTACGTCCTCACACCAAGCCAACCCACTTGAAGATTCCACTATACCAGCTCCATTAACGGGGTTGGGCCAAGCCACTTACAACGCTCCTTACAGGGTGGAGCCCCCCTTTACAACACTCCTTACAGGATGGAGCCCTCCTTTTCAAGCGATACCCCATGCTTGGTCTGCTCCTTCTAAGCGTAGCTACCTCTTCAGGTGATACCCCATGCTTGGAACGGTTCACTACCCGAAATGCAGGGATACAATTGATATAAAGATTTGTGCGTACAAGAAATTGCTTCTTCAAAGCTAAGATGTACAAATAAAAATCTATATGCACTCTTCAAATAATTTAAAACTTGAAGCTCGGTAAAGTAAAGTTTTTCCTCTTAAAAATATTTTTCAAATAAAAAAAAAGAGATTGGAAAATAATTTTTCTCAAATATGATTGACCTTAGTAATATAAAATGTGATAAGCCTCTCAAGCAAGAATATATTAGTGAATATATTGCTCAAGGCTCTCTTCAATAACCCAAAGATTTTTCTCCAAAAAATATTTTCAAATAAAGGAGGAAGAGAAATATTTTCTCAAAATTGACCTTTCAAAATATAAAATGGTAGAAAGCCCATCAAGCAATATATATTTTTGGCCTAACAAGACTTAAAATCTTGTTTTGATGATAACAAATCAAGGGTACTTAACATGTTTGTTTAAGTAAAGCTTTAGTGTTCAAATGCTTTCATAAGATCAAGTTTGAGTGTTTGAAGAGTTTTAATAAAGCTTGTGCTTAAATCCATAAGGAATAATGAAGTTAAAGCTTATTGAAGATACAAGTTTCAAGTTGGATATAGAGAGCAAGCCAAAGCATGAAGACTTAGTATTGAAGATAGTTTGATCATATATAAGGCTTATGTAAGTACTTCACAAATTCAATATTGATCCATGAAACTCTTAGGAAATTATTTTGACTTAGAGACTTGATTTTAAAATCATGGAAAATATTTTCATAAAGCCTCACATACATTTTCCAAGATCAAAGTTAAATATTTGAAATCAAATTTTACAAAACAAAGAAGTATCAAGCAAGACAGGCGACTGATGTTTTAACATCAGGTGACTGACATTTTGTGTTGATGATTTTTAAGTAAACAGAGCCGAAACATGCGACTAACCCTTAAAATCACAGTCGACTGACTCAACACTGAGTTTTTAAAATGCACTGAACTTAAAAGGATCAGGTGACTGACCCTCGGGTCTTAGTCGACTGAAGGTTATGTTATGACTGTAAAACAACGTTTGTAAAGTTTTCAAAACAAATTTCTTGACTTCTGAACTTGGAGAATACTTGGGAAATATGGCAGGAAACTTGGGGAAAATGGTATGATACTTTACTACTCTATAAATACTCAAGATTTTCGAATATTACACACACTACAAAGGTCATACGAATTATATTTTGAAAAACTCTCTACTGAGAGCTTGCTGATACTCTACTAAAAGTTATATTGTGCTATTGCTGAAATCTTGTTGAAGTTCTAATTCGTTTTCAAAAATTTCCCACTCTTAAATCATAATTCTGGTGATATTTCTCTAAGCTTCATCTTCTATATTGCTATTTGTTTTAAAGCATACTGATTTTGAATTTTACAAATATGCTCTAACTGAGAGTTCTACTTGTATGAACAAAAGTTGTTCCTTGTTTCTATTTTCTTGAAGATTCAAGATTATTGGAGTGTTGCCTAGCGAAAGGGTATTCTCGTTTGAGAGAGATCTCCACCTCGAACGAAGAGAGGTTGTAACTTCACCTGGTAAATAAGTTGGAAAGGAATCCTCACAACGTGTTGCTTGGGGCAAGGATGTAGGCCGCTGTCCGAACCTTGTAAAAAATTTGGTGTTCCTCTCCTCTTCCCTTATTCTCTTTAAATTATTGCTAGTATATCAACTGCGTGTATGCTTATTTGATTGCTAAGAACTTATTGGTTATTGGGGAATTGTTAGAATATTGATTAAAGGAACTATATTGATTGTTTGTTATTGGATTGAAAAATCAAATTATACTTAAATACTAAATTACTGAATATTGGGAGCTTACTGAAATCTTGATTTTGATTGATATTTGAATCAAGAAACTGATTGGTTGTATGATTTGGAAATATTATAAATATTGATGTTTTGAGAATACAACTGAGATAAACCTTGTGAATCTGAATATCTCATTGAAGATATATTGCAAGGTATTTGAAATCAATCTTCTAAAATCCTATCTTAATATTTTTCATTAAAATTTACAGTTGATCTTGAATATTATTCATTTATAGAAGATTGAATTTGGATTGTGATAATATACATACAAAGGATTTTTTATTTCGATTGTTGCTTATTAGTGTTATTGTGTTTGTGTGATTGTTGGAAGTTAATTTAAAAAGGGTAACACTTAACTAAATTATTTGAAAATTAAAGTTATTAAGAAAATTTTAAAAACCCAATTTACCCCCCCTCCCTCTTGGGATTACACCTTAATTCTCATATATGAATGTAAATATGCTCAAGGTATTTAAGAAATTTTCTCCAAGAAATATATTCAAAAATGAAAGTAGGAGAAGTGAAAGTTTAATCTTCAAAAACAAGAAAGCTTTCAAGCAAGATATATAAATGTGAATATATGCTCAAGCTTTCAAGATTACCTCAAGTATAAGAAGCCTTTGAAGCAAATATATATGAGTGGATATATGCTCCAAGCTTTCTTGAATAACCCACAAGATTTTCTCTCAGAAGAGTTTTCAAAAAGAAAGACTAGGAGAAAATAAGAATTTGATGTTCAAAATGGGTTTAAAAAATGAACAAGAGACAAAAGATATGCAAATGTGCTTCCCAAGTGTTTCTCTTGACTTCTCCAAGTGTTTAGGTTTGATGTTTATAGGCAAAGTGGAGATATAGCTGTTTTATGGCCGTTGGTGTGTTAAAATACATTTTATTTTGAAAACTAGCAATTTTATGGCCGTTTCTACACCTTTCCCGAGAGGTTGCGATCACCTTTCAGTAATTCAGACATAACGTTTTCTAAAAAACTCTACATTTGACGTTCCTAGTATCAACTGAAAGCTAAGAGAAAAACTCACATCTTTCATGCTGAACACTTTTTAAGATGAGAAGAGATTGATTAATAAAATCACTTATCATTGAGGTCCTAGAAACATGAAGGGAATTTCCTGTTGTGGACACCTTTCAGTATTTTGGACATTACTTTTCCTAAAAAAAAACACCAGATGGAACATTCTTAGTATCAAAAGAAAACTAAGAAGAAATCCCACAACTTTTGTGTTGAACAATGTTTAATATGAGAACAGATTGATCAATAAAAGTGTTCATTAATGAGACAGAAGAAACATGAAGGGGTTTTTGAAAAACTTGTTTTGGAGTTTTTCATTCCAAAAATGATTTTTATACTTGAAATAATTTTTTGCAAATTTGTATAATGATTTTCCATGAAATCTAGAGTACCCAAGGTCATTCTAAGGTCATATGAGAGCTTCAATTCAAATTAGATGATATGCATGCACAATTGAGGCCGAAAAACATTACAACTGAAAAGAAACACGAGTCTTCAAGCTTTGCTCTTCTTATATCCATGGAATACGCTATATGATGTGTATGTTTAAGTGCTTCACGGCTTCCATTTTGCATATGTATTTTGTGCTTACAAAAATATAAACCTATTTATACACTTAGCACATAGATGAGATAATGTGATTTGTCATAATCAAAACATGGATAGGACTCAAAAAGTCAAAAATCTCCCCTGTTTTTATGACGACAAACACAGGAGTTGTTCACCTAACAAGGCTTACAATTCTTATTTTGATGATAAGAAATCAAGATAACTTTGATATGGTTCAAGTTAAATTGTTTTAGGAAGTAGGTAAAGCTCAAGTATTTCGAAGCCAAACTCAAGGGTTAATAAAGCTCATATAGGACATATTTTATAAAAGCTTGAAGAATAAAATATGATTGAAAGCACAAAGATGGCATATGATCAAGGAAAGATTCCAAAGCAAGGATTTACATGAAGATCAAAAGATTAGAATTTTAAGGATGTCACTATGTAAGTACTTCATTTAAACCTCAATATAAATAGAATTGAAGCTCTTACAAATAGAAAGAAACTAAGAAACAAAATTTTGAAAGACCTTAAAATATGTTTTAAATCAAATTGATAAAGGTCTCAAGTTAGGAAGAAAGTTTTCAAAGAGAAAAACCATTTTCTGAGTGCCAGGTGACTGCCCAATACAGGCAATAGACTGCCAAAATTAAAGGAATTAAAATTGGGAGGTAGTAGGGTCCCAGGCAACTACCCCAGACCTAACAGACGCTTGGGTGGTCAAGCTAGGCGACTGCCAGTTTTATGGTGGTTTAGTTTTCACTATGGCAAGCGATTGCCACTCGAGTAGAACTTTAAAAACTCAATGGGAAAATTTGTTAAATGGTTTTCTTCGGATCTACTCATTTTGAAAAATTGTTGTTTACTCCAATAAAACTTGAGGAGCAAGGAATTATCTTTTAAACATCTATAAATAGCCCTAACTATAATGATTTTGTACATCAAGAAATTTTCTAGCAATCAAATAACTCTCAAAGCTCTAAATCTCTCTTGTGCTCATTTTACTTTCACTACTGAATTGCTGTCGATTCCAACTCTGAGTTTGAGTCTTCAAAGTCTAAATCTTTCAATACACGGAAGATAAATTCGGTGATCTAAATTCAATTGAGCTTCAATCTCTTTATATTAATTTACATTGAAGTATATTTGTGCTGAATATTGTACTAACCAGCTCTGTTTTGAGAGTTTCTCTTGTACACAAATTTCTTTATACTTGTTTCTTGTTTCTAGACAATTCAAGGTTGTTGGCTTGTCATACCAAGCTAGGGGATATCATTTGGAAAGGCGGGCTCTATCTTAATCAAAGGAGTGTTGTAAATTGTGTTGTTCCTCTTGACAAAGGAACTGACCTAGTGAATCCTTTGGTGGTTTGCCAAAGGCGAGGACGTAAGCTAGGTATAAGCCAAACCTCATAAAACTCTGTGTTTCTCTGTCTTTTCCCTACTCTTTATTTTTCAGCCTACTTTACAAACTGCGTGGATGCTTTATAATTTCTGAATTCCGAGTGTTTGGTTATTAAATGGACTAGAAGATAATTTTTTTTGGCTTGATGAGCATTGATTGCAGAAACCGTAAGGCACTACGTTGGTTGATCATCCTACTTATTAAACTGAAGGTTTATTTAAAAGCTGAACCTTGGGAAGAAGTGTGATTGTGAATTTCAACACAAGGCTTATCCAAATTCAACAAGCATTGCATATTATTACAAGGCTATTGTCACAAGAATCAAGTGCTTGGTTAATTTTTATTGATTGTGGTTGATTAGGATTGATTATTTTACAAGTACTTTGTGATTGTGTTTGGGTTGTGTTTATTTTTCAAATACAAAATTTTTAAAAAGAACATAATTAAAAAAAAAAAAAACAAATTCACCCCCCACCCCTCTTGGGAAGAATATCCTATTTTCAATTGCTATCAAAGCCTCGTTCTAGTAAATCTTAACAAGAAGCTATAAAAAGATCAAATGACACACATAGGAGTAGCTCCCTTCGCAGAGGGCCAATCCTTAACTCGACCACCAATTTTTTTGCATACATAACTATACTTTTTGAAAAAAAACGAATGCAAATCTATCTTCAACATATGGATTGGAAAGCTTGGGTAGTTGTCATGGATGGAGACCTAATTCCTACCAAAATAGTGGACGGAAAACAAATTCCTAAAGAGAAAAAGGACATGACCGATATAGACTATAAATTGCTACAAATAAATTCAAGTGTGATAAATGCCTTGTATTGTGCTCTAGACGCAAATGAATTCAATAGAGTCACGACCTGCAAAACGGCTAAAGAAATTTGGGATAAGTTAGAAGTAACTTATGAAAAAACGGTAGATGTTAGAGACAATAGGATTGACATGCTCACTGCCAGTGAGTATGAAGCTTTCAAAATGAGTCCGGATGAAACAATCACTAGTATGTATACTAGATTTACTCACATAATAAATTCTCTAAGTGCCTTAGAAAAGAACTACACCACTTATGAAATGACTCAGAAAATACTAAGAGGCCTTCCCTTCATTTGGGAACCAAAGGCCACTGCAATAACTAAAGGTAGGAACCTTAAGACTACCTCACTAGATGAACTTACAGGTTCACTACTCACTTACGAAATGGCATTAAAAGAAAAGAACCCTGAACCTAAGCATAAGAAGTCCATTGCCTTAAAAGCAGCTAGTGAAAGCTTAAGTGAAGATGAAAGTGAATCTAGTGATCTAGACCAAGATGAATTAGCATTCATCACTAAAAGACTTGGCATGTTCTATAGGAGAAATAAAAATTTCCATAGAAAGTTTAGTAAAAAGAAATCTGAAAAAGGCGAAACAAGTAGGAAAGAAAATAAAAGTAAAAATGACCCTCCTACATGTTATCATTGCAAGAAACCGTGACACATCAAATCGGACTGCCCTTTACTCAAGAAGGATAAAAAGAAGAAGAAGGAAGCCATGAAAGTTACATGGGATGATTCAATCTCAAGCAAAATGGAGAACGAGTCAAACGGACAAGAGATAGCGAATATGTGCTTCATGGCAAATGATGAAGAGGTAAATTCTTATTACTTATCATCAACGGAATCTAGTAACGAATATTATGATGAATCTTGCGATAGCATGCCTTACTATAAAGAACTACAAGCTGAGTTATTTGCCTTACATAAAAAGTTCATGAAAGTTTCCGAAAGAAACAAAACCTTGAAAGAACAAAATGAAAAACTAATTAAACAACTTGAATTTTCTAAATCCATTGAAAAGGATAAAGAATCTCATATTGAAAAGTTAGAAGAGAAAATAAAAGATATGACTCAAGAAATAGTCAAAATACAAGTAGATGATCAAAATAAAAAGGATTTAGAAATAATTGAACTTAAGAAGTCAATAGAGGATAAAGAGAAAACCATTTTTAACTTTACCAAAGGTAAAGAAAATTTTGATAAGATGATGGAACAATAAAGATTGCATGGAAATAAAGAAAGAATTGGATTTAATGGAAAAAAAAATAAAATAAGTAAGAAGCTGTTCATGGGATATTTTGTTAAAGAAACAAAGTACTATGCTAGTACTTCCTCAACCAATATACATGAACATACTACTTGCTACATGTGCAAGAAAAAAGGACATGTGATGTTTAACTGCCTACTCAAAAAGAAATATGTTAAAGTTCAAAATGAATGGAAAGTAAGCAATGGAACTAAAAATAATTCAAAGAAGGTAAAGAAAATTTGGGTTCCAAAAACTAACACCATGAATCCTTCATTGTAGGTGTGCTTTAAGACAACACCATCAAGGGAAAAGTGGTACTTGGACAGTGGGTCTTCAAGACACATGACCGGAGATAGGACCAAGTTCACCACACTAAAACAAAAAGATGGGGGATACATGACCTTCGGTGACAATGTCAAAGGTAAAATTGTTGGCATTGGAAAAATAGGTAAAGAACTCTCTCTTACAATTGATGATGTGTTGTTGGTAGAAGCTTTAAAACATAATCTTTTCAGTATTAGTCAATTAAGTGACAAAGGTTTTCAAATAATTTTTAAGAAAGACAAATGCATTATTCAAAATCCTAAGAATGATAAAACCTTATTCATAGCTCATAGGGTAAATAACATATATTGTATAAATCTTGATAACCTAGTTAAACAAAATGTGACATGTTTGCTTATCATAAATGAAACTAGTTGGTTTTGGCATTGGAAACTAGGACATGCAAGCATGAACCTATTATCTAAACTATCTAAGAAAAATTTAGTAAAAGGATTACCAAATACAAAATTTATAAAAGATAAGATTTGTGATGCCTGCCACAAAGGAAAACAAGTCAAGACGAGTTCCAAAAAGAAGAAGTACATATTAACTAGTAGACCCTTAGAACTCTTGCACCTAGACTTATTTGGTCCTACTAGAACACAAAGCTTAAGAGGCAAACAATATGCCTTTGTGATTGTAGATGATTATTCAAGATATACTTGGGTATTGTTCTTTGCAAATAAAGATGAAGCTTGTAACGTGTTAATAACTCTATGCAAGAAACTACAAAATGAAAAAGGCTATATGTTGACCTTATAGATCATGCACAACTTTGATTATGACAAATACTCATTATTTCTAATGAGTGTTTGAGACTTTGTACAGGAACTTAAGTTGACAGATCACAATGCACATGGAGAGAGTGAGGCTTGAAGACCAAATTTCTATTGAAGACCCAATTTCTCTTGTTGTAATATATTTCATTCATGTAAAGGGTCTGTAATAGTAATTAGGGCTTTTTGTTTGTAATAATCACACACATCACATGCATGGTCTAATACGTAAGCTCATAATGCAAATGACCTTAGAAAGATCGTAGGGGTTACCCTTTAGTCGACCGACACCGGATTTTTTTGATGTCTTCAAAAGGACTCAAAAATGACCCTAGGACACTCACCTTTGCACTCATAAATGTTAGGCACTTGAATAGGGTGAAAGTGTATTGAATCAGGACCGATATGCACACCTTGTGCACTTTTGGTCGATCAACCTTGGCAGTTCATTCTGTCCCGGTCGACCAAAATCGATCTAGGTCAACCGGTTGACCATAGTTCGGTTGATCGAGCCATGATAGGTCATTTGACCCTAGTCAACCGAACCTCCTAGGAGTCAGCAGTTTGACTACCTGGTCGACCGAGAACAAAATGAACTCCAATGCTCTAGTCAACCGAGGGTCCTCAGGAGAAGTCCCAATGGTCTGTTCGACCGAACCATTTAGTTCAAATCTTCCCAGTCGATTAAACCTTGGTAAATTGGAAAAATCGCCTTGGACATGTACATTCGGTCGACCGAGTCCCTAGTTCAAAATATGCCCGGTTGACCGACTCATATGAACTTTGGTCGACCAAAATGGTTCTAGTCTACCGGGCTTCTTGGGTTGCCCTGAATTTTTTTACCGTGGTTAATTTTTTAAACAGGATTAATTATTTGAAAATGATTTAAAACTTTCTTAATAATTCCCAATAGGTCCCCAACGGTCATAAGTCATAGGGTATCTATAAATACCCCCTCATTTGGGATTATTAGCAGTAGATTAGCATATTTGATTAGGGAAAATTTTTTGAAATTCCAAAAACCTAAAATACTCATTTTCATACTAAAACCACTCCTACTTACCTTCTCCTATTGCTCATACTCTTTGTAAGTTGATTGAGTTTTTATCTTCAGAGGTTTTCTTTCTCATTTGTATTTGATTGATTCAATTTTAACGAAAGTCAAACCAGAGTATTCTTAGAGGGCTTTGTTCATAAGCCTGTCCTAAGAAGACTTGACTAAGCTTATGAGTATTGCATTTTTGTTGCAATATCTTAGGAAGCTTGTATTTGCCTTTGTGCTGCAAAAACTCTTTCAAAACATACTCAAATATCTTGTGTGATTTATATTGATATATCTTTGAGAAGATATTTGTGTTTGTAATATAGATCTTTGTTGCAATATCTATTTGCATATCATTTGCTAAGTACAAAGACTATACATCTTTTGCAAACCAAACATATACGTCATCTACTATTTACGTGATTGACATATCCTTTAGACTGATACATTTGAAACTTGCTTAACATCTTTGTGTGAATCTATTGATTGAATATCTTGAGATACAAAGATTGCTTGTTGATACTCTCATGCACTCATTACACTGATAGAAAATATATTTGAGAGTTGAAATATTAGACCACATTAAGCTTACTTATTATATCATTTGTGGTGCATGTGATTGCACGTAACTGGGTACATATCTGCTTTACATGAAAGCATAATCACTATACCGTTTCATTTATTAAGTAAAACTGTTGTATACCAGGAATGGGTCTGAAGAGGGAGACTAGCCCTTTGAAATAGTCCCGGATTGGCTTAGACCCGGTTAAGCTAGGTGCGCCATCCTGTTAAGGCGTGTTGGTTGAGGTCAGCCCCTTAATTGACCTGGTTAAGGTTAAGGTCAGCCCTGTGGTAATTTACCTAGTTATAATCAGTGCCGCTCCACCCTTAAGTGAGCCTTTAGTGGAATCCTCAGGCTTGCGAGTTAGAGGCAGGGATGTAGGCACAGTTGGCCAAACCTCGATAACATATCGTGTGTTTGTTTTTATTTCCGCACTCTATATTTACCACATGTGTATGTTATGGTGTGAATGATGCGCATGATTTAAGTTTCTGTACATTATATCTACTTGCGCATTTGGGGTTGTATAAAAAGACCCTAGGTAGCTAAATCAAATTGATTTATGATTTAACCTATGAGAAAAGTTTAAAATTTCAATTCACCCCCTCCCCTCTTGGGAATACACCAATTCTAACATTATAACATAACTAACTTTAGGAGTGATCAAGGTAGAGAATTTGAAGACAAAGATATTGATAAATTTTTTGATGATCCTGGTATAAACCATAACTTTTTAGCACCTAAAACTCCACAACAAAATGGAGTTGTTAAGAGGAAAAATAGAACTCTTCAAGAAATGGCAAGAACCATGTTAAATGAAAATAATTTACCTGTGTACTTTTGGGTTGAAGCTGTAAATACTGCTTGTTATGTTATAAATAGGGTGTCTATTAGATCAAGTTTAGATAAAACACCTTATGAACTATGGAAAGGTAGAAGACCCAACATAGCCTACTTCCATGTATTTGGATGTAAATGCTTTGTTCTCAATAATAAAGATAATTTAGGTAAATTTGATGCAAGATCATATGAAGACATTTTCTTAGGATATTCTACAAATAGTAAAGCCTATAGAGTTTATAATAAAAGAACACTTACTATCGTTGAATCCATGCATATAACTTTTGATGAATCAAATCACTCTGCAAAAGAAAGTAAGAATGATGAAAGAGAAGATATCTCACAAAAAGAAGAAAATCTTCAATAAAAGAAGAAAACAATGATAAAACTTCAAATGAAAACCCCACAGAAAACCAAGAACTACCAAAAGAGTGGAAATATGTTAAAAGTCATCGAAAAGATCAAATTCTTGGAGAACCATCAAAAGGAGTAACCACTAGAGCATCATTGAAAAATATATGCAACCACTATGCATTTTTTTCTCAAGATGAACCCAAGAACATTGAAGAAACCTTAAATTATGATTCTTGGATTATGGCTATGCAAGAAGAACTAAATTAGTTTGAAAAAGTCAAGTATGGCAACTAGTACCTAAACCCAAAAGAACATTCAATCATAGGAACTAAATGGGTCTTTAGAAATAAGAAAGATGAAAATGGGGTAGTTTTTAGAAACAAAGCTAGGCTAGTAGCACAAGATTATAATCAAGAAGAAGGTATAGACTATGATGAAACCTTTGCACCTATAGCAAGAATGGAAGCAATAAGGATGCTCCTAGCCTATGCAGCCCATAAGGATTTTAAACTACATCAAATGGATCTAAAAAGTGCGTTCTTAAACGGATATATAAATGAAGAAGTTTATATTAAACAGCCTCCAGATTTTGAAGACACTAAAAATCCCAATAATGTATTCAGGCTAACAAAAGCTTTGTATGGTTTGAAACAAGCTCCTAAAGCTTGGTATGAAAGACTAAGCAAATTTTTACTCAAAAATGATTTTTCAAGAGGAAAGGTAGATAGCACTCTATTCATTAAAGCTAAAAATAAAAATATGCTAATTGTACAAATCTATGCTGATGATATTATATTTGGTGCAACACATGAAGGATTATGTAAAGAATTTGCTGCATGTATGCAAAAAGAATTTGAAATGAGTATGATGGGAGAGTTGAATTACTTCTTAGGGTTACAAATTAAACAAGTTAAGAATGGAACATTCATAAATCAAACTAAATACATTAAGGATATGTTGAAAAAATTTGATAAGGAAGAAAGCAAACCCATAGGAACCCCCATGAGCACCTCAATAAGCCTTGACAAAGATGAAAAAGGAAAAACAAGAAGATGGGATCAAAACAAACCTCTTAGGGAAGAGTATTCACCTCACTCCCATATCTTTTAGAAAAATATTTCGTGTTAAGCCAGGAGATTTTGAAGTTCAAATTGTTGAAAAAAAATGGATAATGGCACAAGGGTTTATCCCAGAGACATTCTTACCTCTTGTAATGACTGATGCACCCACTTATTTTGGAAATCCACCTATCTATAAACAGCTGAACCTTCAAGCCATAATTTTGCATAAACTCATTACTTATGATATCCTACCATGATCCGGTTCACATGACCATGTTTCCTTTCTAGATTGTTTCATCATGTGGTGTATTTTGAAAGGGAAAAAGTTGGATCTTCCAAGTCTTATTATCAAATGGATTAATATGAAGGTTGACGCTCCTCGCATTATTCTACCATACCCCGGGATATTGAATATGGTGTTTGCAAATTATAACATCCTCACACCATCTTTCAACTTCATTTGGAAAACCCATTATGACATATTTTCTGACACAATTCTTAAGAGAATGGGTTATAAGAAAACCACTCAAGGCTAGTTTCACAAAGGACGTCGACACCTCACATCTGAGCCTCCTCCTCAGTCTTCTATGCCAGTTACTTCAGTTCAGCCAGACTTAGATACTCCTTCCTAGTTTATGCCATTTTATACTCACTATCTAAACTTCAATGATAGGATGCAATCTGGTCTTGGTACAGTTCAGGAAAAGGTTACCACTGTGAAAACTCCTTGCTCCACCCTTGCTCAACGTGTTGATAAAATTGAGAAGAATTTGGCTAGCTCTTCCATAGGTACAACACCGATGGATATTAGTTTAGTTCCATCTAGTGACAATGAATCTGCTAAAAATTATGAGGAGCAAGAAGAAGAAGATGATGGAAGTGCATCCAAGGATGATTCAGAATGACACGCTTGATCCAGTTTTAATGCTTTATCTTATGTATTAGTACTAAATATTTCTATGTATTTCACCAGCAAGCTTTTTTGATTGTGTCATATTCTGGATGGCCTTAAATACTTTGTAGTTCAAGCTTTAAATATGCTTTTTGATGGATCACCCTCTTTCCCTTTTTGCTTGATGTCCAAAGGGGGAGAGTGTTTGAGAGAGTAAAAAGAAAAATATGAATGACTACTTTGATGCTTACTTGATATTTTATGCTTAAGAATGAGAATGCTTGAGAAATTTACTTTATGCTTAAGTGTGAGAATGCTTGAAAATTTTACTTTATACTTGAAAACTCTACTACATTTTTCATTCATGCTTATTGAAAGGGGGAGCCATGAATATTGTAAAAAGGGAGTACTTTAAGGAGTATTTTCTCATTTTTGATGTAGATTGGTCATCATCAAAAAGGGGGATATTGTTAGCCTAACAAGGCTTACAATTCTTATTTTGATGACAACAAATCAAGATAAGTTTGATATGATTTTCATGTTAAATTGTTTTAGGAAGCAGGTAAAGCTCAAGTATTTCAAAGCCAAACTCAAGGGTTAATAAAGCTCATCCGGGACATATTTTATAAAAGTTTGAAGAATGAAAGATGATTGAAAGCTCAAAGATGACATATGAGCAAGGAAAGATTTCAAAGCAAGGATTTACATGAAGATCAAAGGATTAGAGTTTTAAGGATGTCACTATGTAAGTACTTCATGTAAACCTCAATTTAAATTGAATTGAAGCACTTACAAATAAAAAAAACTAAGAAACAAATTTTTGAAATACCTTAAAATATGTTTTAAATCAAAATGATAAAGGTCTTAAGTAAGGGAGAAAGTTTTCAAAGAGAAAAGCCATTTTCTGAGTGCCAGGCGACTGCCCAATACAGGCAATAGATTGCCAAAATTAAAGGAATTAAAATTGGGAGGCAGTAGGGTCCCAGTCGTCTTCCTGAGACCTGTCAGGTGCCTAGGTGGTCAAGTGAGGCAACTACCTGTGTCTTGGCAGGTGATTGCAAGTCTTCTGGTAGTTTAGTTTTCACTATGGAAGGCAAATTCCAGATCTTGGCAGGTGACTGCCACTCAAGCAAAATTTTAAAAACTTAACGGGAAAATTTTTTAAATGGTTTTCTTAGGCTCTACTTTTTTGAAAAATTGTTGTTTACTTCAAGCAAACTTTGGGGGGGGGGGGGCAAGGAATTATCTTTTAAACATCTATAAATAGCCCCAACTTTAATAATTTTTTACATCAAGAAATTTTCTAGCAATCAAATAACTCTCAAAGCTCTAAATCTCTCTTGTGCTCATCTTGCTTTCATTACTAAATTGCTGCTGATTCCAACTCCGAGTTTGAATCTTCAAAATCTAAATCTTTCAATACCCGGAAGAAAAATTTGGTGATCTAAATTCAATTGAGCTTCAATCTCTTTATGTTGATTTACATTGAAGTATATTTGTGCTGAATATTGTATTAACCAGCTCTGTTTTGAGAGTGTCTCTTGTACACAAATTTCTCTCTACTTGTTTCTTGTTTCTAGATTATTGAAGGTTGTTGGCTTGTCATGCCAAGCTAGGGGATATCATTTGGAGAGGTGGGCTGTAGCCTAATCGAATGAGTGTTGTAAACGGTGTTGTTCCGGCCAGCAAAGGAACTAACCTAGTGAATCCTTTGGTGGTTTGCCAATGGCGAGGACATAGGCTGGGTATAAGCTGAATTTCGTAAAACTCTGTGTCATATACTAAGTCTCTATATATAAAACCATCATATGTAATTATACATGAAATACACCCTGGATGGATAGCTAGCTGGTGTCATGTCTTACCCCCACATGACTGGGTTGTGCGGTCCGAAGGCGGAACCTAGAAATGGCTGGCCGACCACGTTAGATCAACATAAGTCTATAAGTACGATGGGTCTGCCCCTCTTAGTCCAGACACCAGAGGGATGCCTACACTACCATAAAACCACATCGACTGTTGATCTCCCACTGCCCCTTACGACAAGCGATAGCACTAACATATACATGATCATGATTATATAGCTATGGTACTGTGCTTCGTGAAAGCCTAAACCAAGCCAACCATGTTCTAGTAACATATAATAAATCTCAAATAATAATACATAGCTGTTTCATAATAATATCAGTCAAAATAATATTTTCATGAATTTTGCATACCATAACATATAAAACACGGCCCTTATGCCGGCAATTTGTATCTTATAAATCAAGGCCCTTACCCCGCCGTAGTAAAACATAAAATCCCCGGCCCTTACACCGGCATAGCATACCATATCGAAATCACAACCCTTACACCGTCATGTCATATTAAACCATGGCCTTTAAGCCAGCATATATTTGAACATACATAGTTTGAAATCCCTATACTGCTTCATTATCATACTTAAAATATAGTTCTCTTATCGTTTTAATACCCTTCTGAAAACAGTAGTAACATGCTAATTTTGGAAACATAATATTCTGAGAAAACACAATATTTAAGCATCATCTTTTCCATGGTAAAAGTTACTGATGCCACACAAAAGGGATAATATTCAGAACATGAAATCTGCTCTAAAATCATATTTCTGATATTATATATGAAAATCGTATTTTCTTATCAACAACATTATTTTCAACATAATTCTACACTATACATATTTACCTGATATTAAAAGCTGTAAAATAATAAATATATTTTCATAAGAAAGCTAACTTAGTTTATCGCCTTACCTGACTTATGAAAAAACCCACAAACTACTCCAAAATCACACTCGTGTGTTCCTAAGCTCAACACCCTAAAATTGCATTTCCCCCCAATAAAACCTCAGTATAAACTCATTTAATACCTTCCTCAACCCAGAAATACCAAATACCTTAATAAATATTAAAATAATCAACTTACCAAAATTTTGGGATGGTTCCCAAGTTAACCTAACCGACAAATCACTCCAGCAGATGTGAAGAGAATCTTCCCAGGAGTGACGTGGTGGCTTTCGATCGTCGAACTAGTGAAGAATTGGGCCAAAAAGTTAGAGAGAAGGTGAGGAGGGTGAAATTGTAGAGAGAGGAACTCCCTATGCAAACTTCCCTCGCCAAAAATTCGAGTTCCACATATTTATAAAATGCAAACTCGTCGATGAGCCACGTCATCTCATCGACGAGAGAAAGCAGGAGGTTCCTCGACAAGTACTTATTCTTCGTCGACGAATTTCAAGCCCTGAAACACCCCTCTCAGTAATTCCTCATCAACAAGACATGTGACCACATCGACGATCCCAATAAGTCTGTTAATCGATGAGACCCTACAGAAACTCTTAAGAAAATCCCTTTTCTCTCCTTTCTTTTATTATTTAATTGTTATAATTCATTGGGTCTCTACATTCTCCCTTCCTTATAAAAATTTCATCCTCGAAATTTACTATCTATATTGACAGCATCTGTAAAAATAAAATAGGCTACTTATTTTATTACTCACCCTCACTTATGGCAGAGGAATACTGTGGTTACATTCAGGGCTTTGGGAGATTACAATACACATAAAATAAAATTCTCCCATAACCAAAATACTATCTACTACCAGAAGATTATTTCATCTAACTGACCTGCACAAAAGAAATTTACATATTCATCCATAACTTTCCTGATTACTATTGATCCCCGCTGAAGAGATACAGGTACTTCTATCGTATCTACTCCTTGAGTTCCAATGAAGCTTCCTTTATCGCATGATTTCTCAACAAGACTTTTACTAAAGGAATCCTCTTATTGCGCAATTCCTGTTCTTTTCTATCCAAAATCTGCACAGGAGTTTCTTCATAAGCCAAAGTGTCACTGAATTCTAACTCGTCATAGCTGATGACATGGGAGGGGTCTGAGGCATATTTCCTCAACATGGAGACATGAAATACATTGTGTATTATAGACAAAACGGGTGGTAAAGCTAGCTGATAAGCCACTAACCCCACTCTTTCAAGTATCTCGAAAGAGCCAATGAACATAGAGCTCAACTTACCCTTCCTCCCAAACCTCATAATTCCCTTCAAAGGCGCTATCTTCAAAAATACATGGTTCCCAACTTCAAATTCCAACTTTCGATGATGAGTGTTAGTGTAGCTCTTTTGACGGCTCTAAGCTGTACTAATTGTGTCTTTGATGAGCTGAAATTTATCATATTCCTGTTGCACTAGCTCTGACCCCAAAATTTTCCACTCACCTATCTTATCCCAGTATAGAGGATAATGACATCTCCTACCATAGAGCGCCTCGTAAGGTGTCATGTCGATTCTGGCCTAATAGTTGTTGTTGCATGTAAACTCTGCCAGCGGCATATATTGGGTCCAACTACCCCCAAAATCTAGCACGCATGCTCACAACATATCTTCTAATATTTGAATCACCCTCTCAGCCTGGCCATCCATTTAAGGATGAAATGTCATGCTGAAAGATATCCAAGAGCCCAGAGCCTCTTGAGGGCTCCTCCAAAACCGTGAAGTGAAATGTGGGTCTCGGTCTGACACTATAGACACTGGCACACCATGAAAGCGGACTATCTCCTGAACATAAATCTTTGCTGATCTATCCATAGAGTAGTTAACTTTATTAGGAATAAAGGGAGTGGTCTTCGTCAATCTATCAATGACCGCCCAAATAGCATTCTGACCACGCGGCGCTGATGGCAAACCCATCACAAAGCCCATACATACATGATCCCATTTCCACTCAGGGATGTAAAGTGGCTGCAGCTGGCCCGCTGGCCTCTAGTGCTCAGCCTTTACCTGCTGGGACGTCAGACACTGTTGTACGAACTCAAAAATTTCCCTCTTCATGTCGCTCTACCAGTAAGACTCTCGCAAATCCCTATACATCTTAGTACTACCTGGGTAAACCATGTATAAGGGCCTGTGAGCCTCCTCTAAAATCGTCCTTCTGATATCAGCATCTGCAGGCACACACATCCTGGAACAGAACCTTAAATCTTTGTCATCAGAAATACTGAATTCATCTCCCTGTCTGTCCTACACCTTAACTATCAGTTCTGCTAATTTTGCGGCATCTCTCTTAGCTGTATTAATCTTTTCTTGTAGAGTAGGCTGCACTACCAGGCTAGTAATAAATGCCTAAGGATCACTCTCAACCAACTCTACACCGAGTCTCTCTAGATCCATCTGAATCGGATGTCGAACCTCCATATCTACCAGTGCTAGTCCTACTGATTTCCTACTAAGAGCATCGGTTACCACGTTTGCTTTGTTTGGGTGGTAACTAATAGTCCAATCATAGCCTTTAATAAGTTCCAACTACCTCCTCTATCTCATGTTCAACTCTTTTTGAGTGAAGAGATACTTCAAACATTTGTGATTGGAGAATATCTCGCATCTTTCACCGTACAAGTATTGCTGACATATCTTCAATGTGTGCACTGCAGCCAATTCCAGATCGTGGGTAGGGTAGTTCTTTTCATAATCTTTTAACTATCAGAAGGCATAAGCTACAACCCTACCATGCTACATTAAAACACAGTTGATCCCTTTTAAAGACGTGTCACTGTAAATGACATAACCATCACTCCTTAATGGAATGATTAGCACTGGTGCAGTGACAAGCCTCTACTTCAATTCCTGAAAGCTCTGCTCATAATCCTCATCCCATTAAAAACTAACATTCTTCCTGGTTAGCCGTATGAGAGGTCCTAATAAGGCTGAAAACCCCTCAACAAACCAACGGTAATAACCCGCCAGTCCCAAGAAACTCCTAATTTCCTGAATATTCTTTGGCCTTTCCCAATTCAACACTGTCTCAATCTTGCTGGGATCCACTAAAATACCATCCCCTGAAATAACATGCCCCAAAAAATGACACTTTATCCAGCCAAAATTCACATTTACTAAACTTAGCATACAATTTCTTTTCCCTGAGCAGCTGAAGTACGAGTCGTAAATGCGTCTCATGCTCCATAAAACTCTTTGAGTAAACCAGTATGTCATCAATGAAAACTACAACGAACTGATCTAAATACTAGTGAAAAAATCTATTCATTAAATCAATGAATACTATAGGAGCATTCGTCAGACCCAATGACATAACTAAGAATTCATAATACCCATACCTGGCCCTAAAAAATGTCTTTGATACGTCCTCTGCTTTTACTTTCACCTGGTGATAGCCTGATCTGAGGTCAATCTTGGAATAGAATCACGTACCAAAAGCTGATCAAATAAGTCATCTATACGGGGTAGAGGATACTTTTCTTGATTGTCACTTTATTATTTTCCCTATAATCTATACACATCCTCATAGACTCGTCCTTCTTCCTTACAAATAACACCGGAGCTCCCCACAGTGGTACACTAGGTCGAATAAAACCCTTATCCAGTAAGTCTTGCAATTGACCCTTTAGCTCACCCAACTCTTCTAGAGCCATTCTATAAAGAGGTTTAGAAATTGGTGCCGTCCCCGAAAGCAGATCAATAGAGAAATCTACCTCGTGATAAGGAGGCAACCCGGGTAGCTCATTTGGAAAGACATCTGAAAACTCCTTCACCACTGGCATATTAGCAAGCTTCAATTCATTCTCTAACATTTCCTTTACAAAGGCCACGAACCCCTAACAACCGTCCAGAAGTAGTCTCCTCGCATGTATGGATGATACTAACTAAGGCAGGGATTGCACACGCGACCCTATGAGCCTGAATTCTAGTCTTCCCATAGGTTTGAATATTATTTCTTTCAAATGATAGTCTATACTGGCGTAATTAGCTGCCAACCAGTCCATTCCAAAAATTACATCGAACCTATGCATGTCCAATACTATCAAATCAGTTGACAAGACTTTCCCCCGAATATCAACTGGATAGCCTCAGAGCACCCTACTACACCTCACTACTAATCCTGTTGGTGTAGTTACTAATAATTCAGTGTCTAACAACTGTGTTTCTACCCCACATAATCTAATACACCCTATAGACACGAACGAGTATGTGGATCCTGAATCAAACAATACAATAATTTTAAATGAAAGCATGTTAATTATACATGTCACCACATCGCCAGCTATCTCAACATCTCCAGCTAGCAAAGTATAGACCCTCGCTAGAGCTACATTCCTCTGTTGGCCTCCACGGGGTTCCTGATAGCCTCTTTGGTATGGTCTGGGAGTAGAAGCGGTATCAGGTGGGGTGGGGCAATCTCGCACCAGATGTCCCTGCCTACCGCTGCGATAGCACATGGCTTTCCCCACACGACAGTCTCCTAAGTGTCTCTTCCACAATTCTAACAAACAGAAAAATGTTGCACTGCTTGCAACTCACAACCTCCAGCCTCCTGCCTATGTCCTCTACCATAGTTTCCTCTCTTCCACTAACTCTGCCTAGCTCCCTGCTCGAAGCCTAAAGACGTAGATCTCTTCTTCTGTCCCTACTCCTCTACATTCATGCGCTCACTAGCCTCGGTCAAAGCTACTCTGTCAACTAACTCAGTAAAGTCCTATATTTTCAACACTACTACTTGCTTCTATATCCCACGCCTTAACTCCCTTTCAAACTACCTTGCTTTCTTTGCTTCATCAGGAACAATAAACGGAGTGAAGCGGGATAGCCCTATAAACCGCGCCGCATACTACTAGACCGACTGCTGTTCCTGCTTTAAATTCAGGAACACTTCCACTTTAACTTCCTTGATAGTGGCTAGGAAATATCTTTCAAAGAATAGTTCTTTAAATCGGTCCTATGTCATAGCTATTGGTGTCATCCTCTGTTACTCCAGAAGTCTCACAGTAGTCCACCACCTCTCAGCCTCCCCTGCCAGTTTATAGGTGGCGAAGAGGACCCTCTGCTCCCCCGTACACTGTAGTACTGCCAAAACTTTCTCGATCTCCTGCATCCAATTCTCGGTGGCTATAGGATCAACTCCTCCTGAAAATGCTGAAGGATTTATCTTGGTAAACTTCTCTATTATGCACCCATGGCCTGCAAATGGGCCTCCTTGCTCTCTAGAGCTCATAGCGATCTCAACCATAACTTGCTGAGCCACACTGCGTAGTACCGCATCTGAATCAGCCCGTCCTGCACTCGAGGGCGCTGCACCCTCATTACCACTCACATGGGCACTACCTCCTCTAGGGTCCATCCTGAAAAGGCAATAAACATGGCTCAGGGACCCTATTCTTATAATTTACATGCCTAATTAAAATTTCATATCATCCCCCTATCTTGACATCCCTATCCTAATTCAAGATTCAGTCTCACATTTTAGAAACACAACCCGACCATAGTTTACTATGGCTTTCCTAAAATCATCACCCTAGGAAAGACACAAAAACCACCACGGAAGTATTGCCTCTAAATTGTAAAACAAAACCTCAAATCATCTCCTATACTCTAGTACTGTTTCTGCTGCACTCTAAAGTCTACAAAACCTAGCAACCAAGACTCTGATACCAAACTGTAATGACCTACCTATTTTACCATCTTTTTTCCATAATAACATATAATGTAAAAGTCCTATACAGCTAAATAACATAATCAACCTGGACCCATGGGTACCAGGGATATAATCCATAATACAACTCATATACCTAAATAGTAGGAAATGCTAAATTATATACATATTAAATCATCCATCCAACACAATACCAGAATTTTACTACAACTATTATATATATACACATATCCCAAAATAACCAAAAAGTGCCCTAGGGTCACAACCTGATAAATCCGTCAGACCATAGCATAAAAACTCACCCTTCTGACAGTATAGGTTAGTCGGCCTCTAATGTTGCGGAGCTTAATCCACTCTTCTATCTGGGGCTCCTGAAATGTTTATATAGCTGGGGTGAGACACCTCTCAGTAAGAGAAATAAACTAACATCAGTGTGCGGCAACATGAGTATTTCCGTGTATACATATGTAACAGTACATAAAACATATCACGTTTAACCATTTGTTCCATATCTACTTAAAACATAATTTATCACAACATGATATCATATACTGAGTCTCTATACATAAAACTATCATACGTAATAGTACAAGAAATACACCTTGGATGGATAGTTGGTTGGTGTCATGTCTTACCCACATGACTGGGTTATGTGCCCCAAAGGCGGGACCTAGAAATAGCTGACCGACCACGCTAGATCAACATAAGTCTGTAAGTATGATGGGTTTGCTCCTCTTGGTCCAGACACCAATAAGACGCCTGCACTACCATGAAACCACATCGACTGCTAATCTCCCACTGTCCCTTACGGCAAGTGGTAGTATTAACATATACATGATCATGATTATATAGCTACGGTGCCGTGTTTTGTGAAAGCCTAAACCAAGCCAACCAAGTTCAGATAACATATAGTAAATTTCAAATAATAATACATAGTTGTTTCATAATAATATCAGTCAAGATAATATTTTCATAAATTTTGTATACGATAACATATAAAACACGGCCCTTACGTCAGCAAATTGTATCTTATAAATCATGGCCCTTACCCTGCCATAGTAAAACATGAAATCCCCAGCCCTTACGCCGGCATAGCATACCATATCAAAATCACGGCCCTTATGCCGGCATGTCATATTAAACCACGGCCTTTACGCCGGCATATATTTGAGCATACATAGTTTGAAATCCTTGTACTGTTTCAATACCATACTTAAAACATAGTTCTCTTATCGTTTTAATACCATCCTCAAAATAGTAGTAACATGCTGATTTTGAAAATATAATATTCTGAAAAAACACAATATTTCGGCATCATATTTTCCATGGTAAAATTTACTCATGCCACACAAAAGGGATAATATTCAGAACGTGAAATCTGTTCTAAAATCATAATTCTGATATTATACATGAAAATCATATTTTCTGATTAACAACATTATTTTCAAATTTCTCATGCAAATTTCTCTCGCCAAAAATTCGAGTTCCACATATTTATAAAATGCAGACTCGTCGACGAGCCACGTCATCTTGTCAACAAGCGCATGCAGAAGGTTCATCGGCGAGTACTTATTCTTCGTCGATGAATTTCAGGCCCTGAATCACCCCTCTTGGTAATTCCTCGTCGATTAGACACGTGACCACGTCGACGATCCCAATAAGTCTATTCGTCGACAAACGCGCTGCGTTCGTCAATGAGACCCTGCAGAAACCCTTAAGAAAATCCTTTTTCTCTTGTTTCTTTTATTATTTAATTGCTATAATTCACTAGGTCACTACAATTATACCTATCAAGGATGATATCACTAAAAAATATAGGCAAGCATTTTGATTATTTTAGCATTTCAACTAGATATTTGATTAAAACAATTTTATCATCTGGCAATATTATTCCTATAGAACTCATACGCATCAAAAAATCAAAATTTAAGTCATGTAAGGTTCATAAATTCCAAAGAGCAATCCATATTTGATCATAGATCCATAAAAGTGGGATACGATGTACATGGTTTTCATAAGAGCTTACGACTCAAAAACAAAAACAATGGTAATGTGATACATATGAATCCACAAAAATGTTAAATTAATGCTTTTTTTTTCTCTAGAGATGGAGCTTAGCTCCCCTGTATTTTCTCAAGCACACAAAAGTGCATTTATAGTTAAGGATGAAGTTCATTTAACAAATTATTCATCATATATTCATCCTTCATAATAAAACTTACCATGCAAGAGATTTCAAAATTTATCATGCAGAAGTTCAACATGCAGCATATATATTCATTTAGCACATTGAGACTGCATATTACATTCCATTCAGCATATGATAGCCAATCAAGGCTACACTCAAACAATCAAGCAATAACTATGTAGATGGGTTTCAATAACTCAATGACTAAGTGTGAATGAAAATTGCCCCCTTTTTCATGCATATTCCTTAATTTATGGACTATTATAAAAAAATGCAAAATTCAAAACATGATGATTTACCATTTTGGTCCCAAATTAATTTTAGAATCCAAAGATTAGATCAAATGGTGTGTCCATGAACTAGATTTTCCTAAGATTAGAACATGTATATAATTTAGTGCATTTTAGGAAAAATCAAGGAATTTTAACACTATAGAGATTGTAACGACTAGAAGAATAGCGGTATTTAAATAATAAAAAGAAAGGGAAATGGACACAGGAATAGAAGGAGGCAGTCGACTTCGTTGATGAACCCTTTGCATTCTTCGACGACATTGCATTTTGAATGTGATGACCCCAAGAAAATCTCTAGGCCTCGTCGACAAACACAGGGGATTCGTCGACAGGGGTATAAAAGAAGCTCATCGACGAGAAGGTTTGAAGGATTCTGAATTTCATCAACGATGAGAGATTTCATCGATGAGTCTTCTTCATTACCTCGTCGACAAGATGGCGTGGCTCGTCAACGAAGGCCACAGTATAAATAGGCCTAAAATTCATTTTTGGCCGAAAACCTGCCCAAATATTCCTCCTTCTCTCTCCTCTACGCCCCTCCTACCTTCTCTCTACGATCTCAAGCCGGATTCTCACTGGTTTGATGATCTAAAGCCACCACGACGCTTTTGGGAAAGTTCTCTACAAGTCTGCCAAAGCGGATCGTCGGTGGGGTCGAGTTGGAAACCATCCCAAATCTAGGGTAAGGCTTTCTACTCAGTATTTTGGTTATTTGATTGTTGTAGAAAGCATAGTACGCATAGAAATACTGAACTTTAGTTCTAGGGAATGCTATTTCTAGGGTGTTGAGTAGGGAACCCTATGGGTGCGGGACAAATTTTCTTAGGGGCTTTTCAAGACTCGGGTAAGGGGATAAACTAAGCTAGTATTTTATGAAAAGTATATATAATATTATAGCATTTGATTTCAAGGAAATAAATAAATATATATATGGGAAATACTGCTAAAAATGATGGTATGTTAAATATATGAAAAACTTGTTTAGTGTGGCATTAGTAGAAATTGTTATGAAATACTGTTTTCTGGGAATGTGATTTTGATACAGATTTTAATAAAGGAAAATCGGCGTACGGGCTGAGATTTTTATGTATGATTTTCCAGTGTACGGGTTGAGCTATGTATATGATTTGCTGGCGTAAGGCCCGAGCTATGGATAAGATTTGCTAGCATATGGGCTGAGCTATGTATATGATTTTTCGGTGTACGAGCTGAGCTATGGATGTGATTTTCCAGCGTATGGGCTGAGCTATGGAAATAATTTGCCAGCGTACAGGCCGAGCTATGATAAAATGTGAAATATCGGCGTACGGGCCGATGATTTTCATGATATACATATATGTGCAAAATGGTATGATTGATTAAATAATTAATGATATGAAATATCCATGTATCACAGTTTTAGTATATGTTGTGTGGTATCAGAACCTAGTTGGCTTGGTCTAGGCTAGCACTTGCACAGTACCATTGCTATGTGTCCATGGTTATCATAATCATGATATCTGTGTTAATGCCGCTGTACGGACTAGTGTGAGATTGGATGGTCGATGTGGTTTTTAAGAAGTGTGTGAGTGCCCCTAGTGTACGGACCAGGTCTAGCAAACCCATCATACTTACAGACTATACTTTTGACTTGGTTGTGGTCAGCCAACCATTGTCAGGTCCCACCTTCGGGCCACACAACCCAGTCATGTCGGGGTAATACATGACAACAGCCAGCTAACCTACTAGGAATGTTTTGTATTACTATTATATGAGATGATATATGTTTATGAAAATGCAGTATGTTCTACCATGTTTTGATGATATATATGTTTTCCCAGATTTGACATAACAGTTTACTGAATATGTTCTGTATGTTATATGTATAACACTGAATACTCATGTTGCCACACACTAGTATTAGTTTATTTCCCTCACTAAGAGGTGTCTCACCTCAAATTTTATAAACATTTCATAAGCCCTTGATAGGAGGACGGGTAAAGTCCTGCTGATCTAGTACAGTTGGCCTGCCCTTCCAAAAGGATAAGTGTTTTGATAGGGTCGGATGTATTTTGTAGGATGGCCTTAGATATCGTTTGGGTTGTGTATTGTGTACATATATATACAATGATTGTAATAACTCTGGTATTGTGATGTATAGTATAATAAGGTGTTTATAATTTATGTTTCCTACTGCATAGGCTTCCGTGATGTGTTTCTGATGTACCCCTGGTACCCACGGGTCCAGGTGGATTATGATCAGCTGAGTTTTGTGATTTTGATTTAATTATATTATGAAAAAATAATAAAGAAATTAAGCAGGTCGTCATAAAGATTGTACATATTTACAAACATTCGTCATTTAAGAATCAACATGTTGACAACCTATTCCACTATCAGCATGCAATTCACAAATTTCCATTAGCCATGCAGATGGCATTTAGATCAAGCATGTAGTTCAGTATAGCCAATCAGTTCAGTATAGCCCAAGCATTGTATGCTATAAATTAAAAGATAAAAGTACTACCCATCATATAATATAAACATTAAGCAAAAATTGGATAGTAGGAGTTTAGTTTGGTTATCATAATTAACTATCCACCAAATGAATTTAAACAATCAGAAATTTATGGATAGTGATTTACAGTTCTCACAAGGCATCTAATAAACAAAAAAGGATAAGCACAATACTATAAAGTGTTTATCAGATAAATTTTAAACACTGCTGCTTGCCCTCAGTTATGCAGCCTATACATAATTATCTAATGCTCTCAAATGAATTTAGTTTTGAATTTTTTTAAGCGGCATAGGTTCGAATGGCTTTCAATTTTAATTTCTTGTGCCTAGGTTTCTTTGAACTTTGTACCTTCTTCAAGATTAAAACCTAGTTCAATCATTTTAGCCATGTAACAACTTTCAATAGCTCTTGATTGATTCGATTTAAAGTTGAGAGCTTGTGAGGGGAGTATACATAAATACTTTTGAAAGAATAATTCACTAATGAATTCAAACCACATTTCGTGGTACAGACACTTTGAAGTTCATGGTTGAGTGAGGGTTCTTGGATTAGCATGAGAATTTATCTTAGAGAACCCATTTCTTGATAATATCATCCAAACTTTCCACTAAAGATGTTCAAAAAAAATGTGGAAAGCTAGCAACACTAGAATATGATTAATTGTTAATGCTCTAAGATGAGTCCAGGGTTAAATGATATATATATATATATATATATATATATATATATATATATAATATTATGATAAATCCCTTAATGCTCAAGCTTGTGTGATGGACAACATATGCTATATTTAAGATATTCAACTTAAGCATATATATAACATTAAGAATTATATAACAAGTTAAAAACCTTTGTCCATTTGGAAGTGGATTTATTTTAGCATGTTATAGCCAATATATTCATATATTAACCAATCATAATGATATATACACGTTAAGCAAAAAGATTGGACATTATCACTTCAAATCTCATATTAGCTTGCTTCTCTATAGGTCTTAGTATGCAAACAAAGTATATTAAGGTTTGACAATTTATGTACTAACCACTTCCCAAGAAAATAATCATCACAACCCCTTTTTGTTTTAGACAATTAACCCTAAAATCTAAGGAAGAATTTTCTAAACAATTAAGTGATTCCTTTTGGAAACCATTCTTCCTTGGTTCTTAAAGGGTTAATTCAATTAATTTCCCATATCATTTTCCTCTCTTTGCCTTCACACCTCTAAATGGATAAGTATATCGAATGTGCCATTTCTTTTCACAATATGAGCAAGTTTCATATGTTTATGAGTAAGAATTATCTATCAATTTATAGTCAAGTTTTATATGTTTATGTGTAAGAATTATCTATCAATTTATAGTAAAGACTAACTATTTGTTATTCATATGATCTTTATTTAATGAGCAATGCTCATCAGTCACTTATTAGCAAAACTCATCTATTATTTATATGAGTAGAGCTTTGTTATTTATGTGAGCAAAACTTTCACAATATTTTTCTTTTCTAAGGTGGCATGATATTCTCTTAGATTTTCTAATTGTATTGCCAACCTTTTATTTTTATTTTTCAAGATATTTATCATCTTAGACATTCTAATTACAATATTATGCAATTTACATAAAGCATTTTCTAGATGAATGTAAGAATACAATCCTTCATCATTAAATTCATCAAATGATTCAACACAAGATTTATTACAATAACTATCACATAAATCATTACAATCATCACATGAAACATTAAATGAATTATTAACTGAGGTAGATTGAGATATGTTTACCTCCTCATCAACTAATGCTATAAGACCACAATTTGCCACTTCTTGAATATTTGAGCTTGAAACATCCGGAGTGGTGGTCTCCTTCTCGTTGGTTCCTCTATATCTCTTTTTTAGCTCTTCCCACATTTCCTTTCTACTTAGGAAGGTCAAAAACTTATTAAGTACATTAGAGTCTAAGGCGCAATATAACATATTTATGGCATGAGAATTTATTTGCATTAAACACGTATCATGCTCATTCATCTCATTTTCTAACTTGAAATTTCTATATTATCAACAATTTTCATTGGCACAAAATTCCCTTGAGTTATTACTCTCCAAGCCCTCCAATCCATAGATTTGATACATACACTCATTTTTAATTTCCAAATTGTAAAAATTTTCCGACGAAAAATTGAGGCTTTGTAGTGATTCGTCCCTCACAAAATGGGGAAACACTTATACAAGCCATTGCAATCTTTATATAAAAAGTGGTTAAGTTTATTGCAACCAGGCTCTGATACCAAATGTGATTTATGGCATGTGTAGGCCTCAAAAGACATAAAATCTTGTTTTGACGATAAAAAGTCAAGGGAACTTAACATATGTTGTAGAGACCCAAACCCGTAAAATAAGAAAAGGGTAATTTTAGCAACCTTCGACGACGAAGCCAATGTTCTCATTGATAAAGGCCCTTCAGTGCTTAGTCACTGAAGTTTAGAGCCTCATCGATGAAGAGATCCCGACCGACAGAAAAATATCAAACTAGGGTTCATCGACGAGTGAAGAGGTTCGTCGACGAAGAGCCTTCTGTGTCTCGTTGACGAAGGCACCATTCGTTGATGAGTTTGACCAGGTCAAGGGGTCTATAAATATAATTTTTGGTTGCTTAATGGTTATGAAATAAAAAAGAGTTCTCTCTCTCTCTCTCTCTCTAGAACCGATGAACTCTCTCTCTCTTATATCCTTCGTTGTTCGTCACCCAAATCCATGATCCAATGTTACTATGTGGATCAGGGGGGAAAACCTTTGCTGTTATAGTGGATTGGATCTTCATTTTGAGGATTTCTGGGTTTCATCCTAAATCGGTCTAAGTTCATTTTTGGTTCGGTAGATCTGTAGTAAATATGATTTTGTTGAAGTACTGTTCTTCAGTTTATAGGTTCTGAGAACGTAGTTCGCTGTTTTGGGAGCCGCATAGTTTGTGTTCCGGAGTTTAGGGAAGGTAAGGGGATTTGTTTACATCAATATTTTTAGAAAACTAAAGCACTAAAAAGTTAGCTTATGTTTATATGCACATATTGACTGCTTATTTGCAAAGTTTCATCGGATAAAAATGCCAGTTTTACGATTTCATGGTTTTGGTAAAAATGAATGTTTTGGCGTATGATCTCCAAAATTTTCAAAACTTCATTATTTGAATTAAACTTAACATAGGAGATGCTTGAACCCCTTTTTTTCTATTTAAATGTTATTTTTGAATTATATACTATATATAGCGGATTTTTTGACCAAATGAGTGTGGCATATGATATGAAATGGAATATGTTAATCTATTTAAATACATATATGAACTATGGGAACTGGAGTTCCATTTTGCTATCTAAAAATGTGGAAAATAGGTGTCAGTTATATCCTGAGTTTTATATGTGAAAAGGATTAAATCGAGAGTGTGTGTACCGATTAATACCACAGTATGAATAAATGAGTTTGTGAGAATACTGGAACTAAACAAGTGATTTGTAATTGGAAACCAATTAATTGTTTTACTATAAATTGTATATATGATAATTGGGACCGCAACTTGATACAATGAGAGCCTTAAAAAGCTCAATGTTATATAAGTGCCTTAAAAAGCTCAATGTTATATGAGGGCCTTAAAAAGCTCAACATTATACGAAGCCGTAAAAGGCTTAAGCGCGGTTGCGTTGCTATATTCTGGATACAGTGCAACCACGCATCTGATTTTCAGTGTGGGTATCGAGATAGTCAGCTGGGTACCACTGGTCGATTAATGGACCAGGTGGATTCAGTTGGACTATAAATTGCACACCCCTCACCAAGGGGTAGTGTTGGCATAGTTATTATTGTTTCAAAGCTGGACGGTGTTCTAAATATGCATATACATGATTTAAAAACTAAAATAGGCAAAGTCACAGGTTTAAGTACCAGGTGGAGGGATTGTACAATGTATAGGCCTATACCCTACCCTAATCTCGGGAACTTTTACTTGCAACTATGCTTAATTATCTATTGCAGGAAATATATAAATATATCCTATATTATAGTATTGAGAATATGCTTTATATGTAACTGATTTCAATTGAAATAAACACATGTTGTCACACACTGAAGTAATATCTTCCACCTTACTGAGAAGTGTCTCACCCCAACATACAACCTTTATTTCAGGTCCTGCTGGACATCGGTACTAGGCTTTTAGAGGGACATCGAAGCTTAGTATTGTTTTTAGCTTACGTAAGTGTTTTGTATATGTAATAGACTTAGTTCAGAATGTTTTTTTATAGATTGTAAAAATAGGTTATGTTTTAAGTAAGATCATATGTATGTGAGGATACAGTTAGAAACTCTGGTTGTGTCTTATAAATTCTATATGAATGTTTATGTTTTTCGTTGTGCATTGGTATTACAGATCAGTATGAAACACCTGTATATCCCTATTCAGGGCGGGTTGTATATGTATGTTTATCAAAGATAGGTGTATTATACAGGTGTAGTAGCACTCCAGGGTCATATAAAGGGTCATGGCATTACAGTTGGTATCAGAGCCATGACCAGCCGGAGGTGTGATGTAAATTACACTGCCTGGTTATGGAAATGCTCTAACCTTAGGTTGCTAGGTTCTGTTGATTAGACTATACCGGAGTTTAGGATGGGAATAATACCTTGAGTTTAGCTTTGTATACTTGGAGATAGAAATCCATTGACAGACTTCTGTGTTTTTCTAGATTAATCGAAAGGTTCAAAAAATCATGGCAATCCATCGACAGTTTTGTTTCCGAGTGGAAGGGCAGAACTTGAGTTAGAATGAGAATGTTGAGTTATCTAAGTATGTCAGTAGTAGGAATGTGGATTTAGGGAACTAGGTCTATAGTCGTATGTAGTAAAGTAATCCGTGACTTTCCAGTAGAAATTCAGGAGAAGGTACTACCAGTTAGTCTTATTGTATTTGACATGCGTGGCTTTGATATCATCCTAGGGATGGACTGGTTATCTACCAGTTATACCAGTATTGATTGCCATAGGAAAGAGGTGGTGTTTAGACTGTTAGGGGAGCAGGAGTTCAAGTTCTTAGGGTCGTGTGTGCATTTAGCACCACGGATCCTTTCAGCTATGCAGGTTAGGAGATTACTCCTGGAGGGATGCCAAGGGTACCTAACGTTTGTGAAAGACACGCCGAAAGAAGAATGAACACTAGAGGGGATTCCTATAGTGTGTGAGTTCCCAGACATGTTTCTAGAGGACTTGCCAGGATTACCTCCACATCGAGAGGTGGAGTTTGTTATAGAGTTGGTTCCAGGTACGGCGCCAATATCGAAAGCTCCATATCATATGGCTCTAGCAAAATTGAGAGAGTTGAAAGAGCAGACACAAGAGCTACTAGACAAAGGGTATATTCGACCGAGTGTTTCGCCCTGGGAAGCACCGGTGCTATTTGTAAAGAAGAAGGATGGGTCGATGAGGATGTCTATCGACTATAGAGAGCCTAACAAGGTGACAATAAAGAACAGATACCCGCTACCCAGGATTGATGATCTATTTGACCAGCTACAGAGCCCATAGATTTTCCCTAAGATCAATCTATGATCTAGGTATCACCAGCTGAAGGTGAAAGCGAAGGGTGTTCTGAAGATAGTTTTTCGAACCCAATATGGCCATTATGAATTTATGGTTATGCCTCTCAGTTTGACGAATGCACCTACGACATTTATGGATCTGATGAATAGGGTCTTTCAAAAATACTTTGACCAATTTGTCGTGGTATTTATAAATGAGATCCTAGTGTATTCTAGGAATGCTACAGAACATGAAGTTCATCTGAGATTGGTACTAAATATGCTTAGGGAAAAGAGGTTATATGCTAAACTAAAGAAACACGAGTTCTGGCTAGACCAGATTGTGTTTCTAGGGCATGTAGTGTCCAAAGAAAGGGTATTAGTGGATCCAAGTAAAATAGAAGTGGTAGTAGACTGGGCGAGACCGAAGAATATTCAGGAGGTGAAAAGGTTTCTCGGTCTTGCAGGATACTAGTGACAATTTGTAGATGGGTTCTCCAACTTAGCAGGTCCTTTGACACGAGTCTCGAGGAAGAACATGAAGATTGGATGGATGAGTGCGAGCTGAGTTTCCAAGAGCTGAAACAACAATTGGTTTCTGCTCCAGTTCTAACCATTCCATCTGGGGATGGTGGATTTGTTATCTTCAGTGATGCCTCTAAGAAAGGTCTCGGGTGTGTTCTAATGCACCAAGGAAGGGTGATTGCTTATGCTTCTCGTCAACTCAAAGAGTACGAGAAGAACTACCTGACACATGATATGGAATTAGAAGTGGTAGTGTTTGCATTGAAAATCTGGAGGCACTACCTGTATGGTGAAAGGTGTGAGATTTTTACCGACCATAAAAGTCTTAAATACATTTTCACCCAATAAGAGTTGAATATGAGACAACGTAGATGGCTTGAGTTGATAAAGGATTATGATTATACAATTAGCTATCACCCAAGAAAAGCAAATGTGGTAGTTGATGCCCTGAGTAGGAAGTACGTTGATGCGTCAGTCTCAGTAGTGGGAGTTCAGCATCAAATTAGTATGGACTTAGAAAGGTTGGGCTTAGAGGTTATGGAAGAAAATCACTAGGCTCTTCTTGCTACCTTGGTAGTACAGCCGACCTTACAGGAGAGGATAAGAACAGCTCAGAAGGAGGATGAAGAGTTGGTAGAGGTTGTGGAAGGGGTACATAGCGGTTTAAAGATGGATTTCAATATCTCTGATGATGGGATATTGAGATTCCACAGTAGGGTATGTGTATCGAATGATGCCGAGATTAAACGAGTCATTTTGGAGGAGGCACACCGTTCGCTCTACACCGTATATCCAAGAATGACCAAGATGTACCAAAACCTGAGGGAATATTTCTGGTGGTCAAACATGAAAAGAGAGATTGCCCATTTTGTAGAGTAATGCCTAACATGTCAGCAGGTCAAGGAAGAGCATTAAAGGCCAGCAAGACCCCTTCAGCCACTTGACATTCCCAAGTGGAAATAGAGCATATCTCGATAGATTTTGTATCGGGATTACCTATGGTGGTGCATGGGTAGAATGTTATATGGGTTGTAGTAGATTGGCTAACAAAGACTACACATTTCATTCCAATCAGAGTTAGTTATCCTTTGAATAGGCTAACAAAGCTATATGTGCAGAAAATTGTACGACTCCATGGTATCCCAGTTTCTATCATTTCAGATCAAGACCCATGTTTTACTTCTTGATTCTGGAAGAGTCTATAGGATGCCTTGGGATCGTAGCTTACATTTAGTACGTCATTTCACCCACAGATGGATGAACAGTCTGAGAGTACTATTCAAACGTTAGAGGATATGTTGCGGGCATGTGCACTAGATTTTGGAGATAGTTGGATACGATATCTACCGCTTGTGGAATTTGTGTATAATAATAGCTACTAGGACAATATAAAGATTGCACCATTTGAGGCATTGTATGGTCGTTGGTGTTGATCTTCATTGTACTGAGATCAAGTAGGTGAGCGGCAGATACTAGGACCGAAATTGATTTAGTAGGCCTCTACAAAAGTCGAGCTGATTAGAGAGAGAATCAGGGCAGCTCGGAGTCAGTAGAAAAGTTATGTAGATACTTGCCAATGAGAGCTAGAGTTCGAGGTAGGAGATATGGTATTCCTAAGGGTTGCTTCGAGGAAACGGGTGATGAGGTTTGGGAAGAAGAAGAAACTAAGCCCTCGGTACATTGGACCATTTGAGATCCTGGAAAGGATAGGTCCGTTTGCTTATCGAGTGGCATTACCCCCCAACACTATCCAGAGTTCACGACATGTTTCACGTGTCAGTGTTAAGGAAGTACATGTCCGATCCTTCGCACATGTTGAATTACGAGCCTCTAGAGATCAATGATGCATTAGCATATGAAGAGGCACCAGTACATATATTATATCAAAAGGTGCAGCAGTTACGGACTAAGAAGATACCGTTAGTGAAGGTATTACGGCGTAACCATGCAGTCGAGGAAGCTTCATGGGAATTGGAGTTAAAGATACGCCAGAAGTATCCTCAGTTATTTAGTGATAGTTAGAAGTTAGACAGGTAAGTAAGAATGTATGTATGTATAGTAGCATAGGTGTTTAGGTTATTTTAGATATGGTTTTTGGGAGAGTTTTGTATATGTATTGTAATCTCCTCAAGCATCACATTGTAACCACGGTATTCCTCCACCATACGTGAGGGTATGTAATAAACTTGGGCCAGAGCCGCTATGTGGGTGGCTGCCGACTCTTTTGTAAAACTAAGTTATGAGGTGAAGTTATGCTTAGAAACAGTTAACAAATTTTGAGGAAGAAATTTTTATAAGGAGGGGAGATTGTAGAGACCAGAACCCTTAAAATAAGAAAAGGGTAATTTTAGCAAGCTTCATCAATGAAGCCAAGGTTTTCATCAACGAAGATCCTTTTGTGCTTAGTCACTGAAGTTCAGAGCCTCATCGACGAAGAGGTCCCGACCTATGGGAAAAATATCAGACTAGGGTTTGTCGACGAGGAAGAGGTTCGTCGACGAAGAGCCTCTTGTGTCTCGTCAACGAAGGCACCATTCTTCGATGAGTTTGACTGGATCAAGGGGTCTATAAATATCATTTTCGGTTGTTTAATGGTTAAGAAATCACAAAATCTCTCTCTCTCTCTCTCTCTCTCTCTCTCTCTCTCTCTCTAGAATCAGCGAACACGTTCTCTTTCTCTCTTCAATCCTTCACTCTTCGTTTTGAGGATTTCCAGGTTTCATCCCGAAATTGAGGTAAGGGTCTAAGTTCATTTTTGGTTCGATATATCTGTAGTAAATAGGATTGTGTTGAAGTACTATTCTTCGGTTTACAGGTTTTGAGAACTCGGTTTGCTGTTTTGGGAGTCGTATAGTTCGTTTTTTGGAGTTCAAAGAAAGGTAAGGGGATTTGTTTACATCATTATTTTTATAAAACTAAACCACTAAAAAGTTAGCTTATGTTTATATGCACGTATTAACTGCTTATTTGCAAAGTACCATTGGGTAAAAATGTCGGTTTTATGATTTTACAATTTTGGTAAAAATGAGGGTTTTGAAGTATGATCTCCAAACTTTTCAAAACTTTGTTATTTGCATTAAACTTGATGTAGGAGATGCTTGAACCTCTTATTTTCCATTTAAATATTTCTTTTTGAATTATATACTATATATAAAGGATTTTTGACCAAATGAGTGTGGCATATGATATGAAATGGAATATATGAATATGTTTAAATACATATATGAACTATGAGAACTGAAGTTCCATTTTCCTATCTAAAAATGTGGAAAATAGGTGCCAGTTATATACCGAGCTTTATATGTGACAAGGGTCAAACCGAGAGTGTGTGTGCCGGTTAATACCACAGTATGAATGAATGAGTTTATGAAAATATTGGAACCGTACAGGTGATTTGTAATTAGAAACAAGTTAATTGTTTTATTGTAAATTGTATATATGATAATTGGGACCGCAGATTGTTACTATGGGAGCCTTAAAAAGCTCAATGTTATATGGGAGCCTTAAAAATCTCAACGTTATATGAGAGCCTTAAAAAGCTCAATGTTATATGAGAGCCTTAAAAAGCTCATTTATACGAAGCCTTGAAAAGCTTAAGCGTGGTTCCATTACTATATTCTGGATACAGTGCAACCACACATCTGATTTTTAGTGTGGGTATTGAGATAGTCAGGTGGGTAGGAGTGGCCACTGGTGAATTAATGGACCTGGTGGATTTAGTTGGACTATAAATTGCACACCCCTTGCCAAGGGGTAGTGTTGGCATAGTTATTATTGTTCCAAAGCTAGATGATGTTCTAAATATGCATATACATTATTTAAAAACTAAAATAGGCAGAGTCACAGGTTTGACTACCAGGCGGAGGGATTGTACAATGTATGGTCCTGTACCTTACCCTAACCTTGGGAACTCTCGCTTGCAATAATGCTTAATTATCTATTGCAGGGAATATATAAATATCTTCTATATTACAATATTGAGAATATGTCTTATATGTAACTGCTTTCAACTGAAATAAACACATATTGTCACACCTTGATGTAATATCTTTCACCTTACTGAGAAGTGTCTCACCCCAACATACAACCTTTATTTCAAGTCCTACAGGACATCAATCCTAGGATTTTAGAGGGACGTCAAAGCTTAGTACTGTTTTTAGCTTACATAAGTGTTTTGTATATGTAATAGACTTAGTTCAGAATGTCTTTTTGGGGAGATTAAAAACGAGTTATATTTTAAGTACGATCGTATGTATTTGAGGATACAATTAGAAACTCTGGTTGCGTCTTATAGATTCCATATGAATGTTTATGTTTTCCACTGTGCATTGAGATTATAGATCCATATGAAACACTCGTATGTCCTTATTTAGAGCGGGTTTTATATGCATGTTTATTAGAGATATATGTATTATACAGTTGTAGTAGCACCCTGGGGCCGTATAAATGGCTGAGGCATTACATATGTGGTTAAGTGATGATGTTTCAGGATTCAAGTGGTTTTAATAAAAGGTTCAAGATATCAAGTGCTTGATGAAGTTCATTAAAAGCTTGGACTCAAAGATAGAAGATCAAATGAAGCTTAAAGTCCTTTGAAGAAAGAAGTCAAGATAGACTCAAAGAATGGAAGCAAAAGCATGAAGAATTAATGTTATAGAAAGTTGGAATCTTAAGAAGTCTCATGTTAGTACTTCATTAAATTTCAATATAAATGGTTGAAGCTCTTAGGAATTATTATGTACTTAGAGCCCTATTTTTGAATACCCTGGACAATATTTTTAAATAAGTCTCATTTAAGTTTTACAAAATCAAAGGTTTAAAGTGTTGAAAATCAGACATTTTTGGAAAGTTGTAACTTCAGGCGACTAACCATGTTTGATCAGTTGACTAATATTTTTATGTTGAATAATAAATTAAGTAGACAGAATAGCATCAAGTAACTGACCTTATAGGTTTAGGTGACTGACTCCATTCTGTGTTTGAATTTTCATTGAATTATAAAGGATTAGGCAAATGACCCTATGAATCACAGTTGACTGACCTTCGGATTTTTAAATTTAAAACAACGAGGGAAAGTTTCCAAAACTGATTGCTTGGTCCCCAAACTTTGTAAAAAGTTGGGGAATACTGCAAGTAAACTTGCGGAATGTGAAATATTGTTTTCTCCATCTTTAAATACATACGAAACCCAAGGATTACTCACATCAACAATTACCAACAAGTAGCTATTGATCTAATTCTCTGACTTTCAAAGAGTTCTTGTTGAAAACTTTGCTGAAAGCTATTGCTGTGACTTTGAAACCTCACGGTTCTTGCCCTCTAACTGAGTTTTACAATCTAAAAAAGAACATTGGTGATATTTACTTTGAGCTTCATCTCTTTATATTGTTTATTTGCTGGAGTATATTGTACTTTTAACTCGTACAAATCTGCTCTAGCCGAGAGTGTTCTTTGTACAACAACAAAGTTTGTTTTTCTTGTTGTTTTTATGATGATTCAGGATTGTTGAATCGTTGGCTAATGAGATGGGGTATTCTTGTTAAAGAGGGATCTCCACTTGAGAAGGAGAGAGGTTACAACTTGGCCTAATAAAAAGTTGGAATCCTCACAGCAGTTGTTTTGGGCAAGGACATAGGCTACAGGCCAAACCTTGTAAAAAATCCAGTTCTAAGTTTTTCTCCTTACTCTCTTTATTTTCTACAAGTATATTATCTGCATGGATGATTTTGATTTTTATATCTTGATAAACTTTGGGAAGTGTTGGAATCTTGTTTTGAAAGCATATTTAAATTCAACATACATTAGTTAGTTGGTTGGTTTGACAACTTCATTAAAGTCCAGATTTTGAATATTAACATAGCTGCAAGGTATTTTAAATTAATAGTTTTTCAAAAATCAAATATCTAAAAATTATATTGAATTGGAGTAAAGGAGTAAAATCGGAGCTTTTCAATTTGAATCTGAGTTTTATTTTTAAACTATCCCAATATGATTTTTGGAATTTAATCAACTGAGTGTCAATATCTAAGATTTGAACTTGAGATTGAATATTAGTTAAACTTAATTGATTATCAATAGTATTGTGGTTATTGGTAAATTATTGAAAGTATATATTGCTGAGATTAAAATTCAATTAAGGAATTTTTAAATATAAAGTAAGTAAAGGAATTTTTAAAAACCCAATTCACCCCCCACCTGGGAGTTCACCTTGCTTTTCAGTATGTTCCCAAGAGGGGGGGTGAATTGGGTATTTAAAAAATCTAGGTCTCTTAATTCCTAATTTTGAACCCAACTAGTATTTCACAAACCTATGGTTTTTCTAGCAATCTCAAATCCCACAAATATTCAAACACACATATATTTAAAGCACATACAGTAATCACAACAAGTAAAATAAAAACATAAAAGTGTTTGAAATTAAAGAGAGCAAGGAAAGAGAGAGCAAACACAATATTTTTACGAGGTTCAATTATACCCGCCTACATCCTCACCCCAAGGCAACCTGCTTGAGGATTCCACTATACCAACTCCGTTAACCGGGTGGAGCCAAACCACTTACAACACTCCTTATAGTGGGGAGCCCCCCTTTACAACACTCCTTACAAGATGGAGCACTCCTCTTCAAGTGATACCCCACACTTGGTCTACTCCTTCTAGGTAGAGCTACCTCTCAAGGTGATACCCCATGCTGGGCATGGTTCACTACCCAAGCCGTAGGGATACAAATGAAATAAAGATTTATGCATATAAGAAATTGCTTTTTCAAAGCTGAGATGTACAAATAAAAATCTATATGCACTATTTAAATGATTTAAAACTTGAAGCTCAGTAGAGTAAAGGTTTTCCTCTCAAAAATATTTTTCAAATAAACAATAAGAGATTAGAAAATGATTTTTCTCAAATATGAATGACCTTAGCAATATCAAATATGAAAAACCTCTCAAGAAAGAATATATGAGTGAACATATTACTTAAGGCTCTCTACAATAACCCAAAGATTTTTCTCCAAAAAATATTTTCAAATAAAGGAGTAGAAGAAATATTTTCTCAAGATTGACCTTTCAAAATATCAAATGGTAGAAAGCCTTCAAGCACTATAAATGCATGTAAATATGCTTAAGGCCTTTAAGAAATTTTCTCCAAGAAATATATTCAAAAATGAAAGTAGGAGAAGAAAAAGTTTGATCTTCAAAAACAAGAAAGCTTTCAAGAAAGATACATAAATATGAATATATGCTCAAGCTTTCAAGATTACCTCAAGTATAAGAAGCCTTTAAAGCAAATATATATATGAATGGATATATGCTCCAAGCTTCTTTGAATAACCCACAAGATTTTCTCCTAAAAAAGTTTTTAAAAAGAAAGAGTAGGAGAAAATAAGAATTTGATGTACAAAATGGGTTTGAAAAATGAACAAGAATAAAAAAATATGCAAGTGTGCTCCCAAAGTGTTTCTATTGACTTCTCCAAGTGTTTAGGGTTGATATTTATAGACAAAATGGTCGTTGGTGTGTTAAAATATTATTTATTTTGAAAACTAGTTGTTTCTACACCTTTCCCGAGAGGTTGCAAACACCTTTCAGTAATTCAGGCATAATATTTTCTACAAAACTCCAAATTTGACGTTCTTGGTATCAGAAGAAAGCTAAGATAAAATCACACAACTTTAATGTTGAAAAATCTTTAAGATAATAAGTTATTAATTAATAAAATCGCTCATCATTGAGGCAACGGAAACATGAAAGGAGTTTCCAGCTGCAGACATATTTCAATATTTTAGGCATTACTTTTTCTAAAAAAAAACTCCAAATGGAACGTTCTTAGTATAAAAATAAAGCTAAGAAGAAATACCACAACTTTTGTGTTGAACAATTTTTAATATGAGAATGGATTGATCAAGAAAAGTGCTCATTAATGTGACAGAAGAAACATGAAGGGGTTTTTGAAAAACCTGTTTTGAAGTTTTTCATTTTAAAAATGATTTTTACACTTGAAATAATTTTTTACACATTTGTATAATGATTTTCCATGAAATATAGTGTGCCTAAGGTCAGTCTAAGGTCATATGAGAGCTTCAATTCAAATCAGATGATATGCATGCACAATTGAAACCTAAAAACATTACAACTGAAAAGAAACACAAGTCTTCAAACTTTGCTCTTCTCATATCCATGGAATACGCCATATGATGTGTGTGTTTAAGTGCTTCACAGCTTCCATTTTGCATCTGTCTTTTGTGCTTACAGAAATAAAAACTTATTTATACACTTAGCTCACAAATGAGATACTGTAGTTTTTCATAATCAAAACAGGGATAGGACTCAAAAAGTCAACAAGAAGCATATGTTCTTACCGTTATCACTAGATGTAATGAAACATTGAAATGAAAAAGTGTTGACCTAATTGGTCATATCCCGTTTTGATAATGACAAATACACTTGGTACTAATGTTTGCCCTGAACTTGCATGCAGGTTCACTCTACACAAGGAATTGAAAGGAACATTATATCATGATGGCGTATAGTGACCTCAAAGAAGATTGAAGAAGATTACACTTATTTGTATTTGTACTTTTTTTTTACTTCATTCTGGTCTCGACTGTAATGCAATATGGTCTGTAATTACTGTATCAAGCATGGTAGGACTGTATGCTCAGTTTTTCTTTAGGTTCCCACACTTAGTGCACAAGACCCCACTATAGCTCACATGTCATCAGGGGGTAAATTTAAAATCAAGTAATGACCCTTAGGCTAAATTCATAAGGACTTCGGGCGACCAAAACTAACAAGTCAAATTGCCTCAGTCGATCGAGCCATGGACTGGTTAAAAAGTTGATCTGACTTCGGACGACCAAACTCAAATGACTTAATTGTGCATGATCGACCGAACTCATACCCTTACTTTCCCATCACCCCCGGGTGCCCAGACTTATAGTTCATTTTCACCTAGAGTGACCAAACTTGGTAGTTCAATAGACTGAACTTTGGTTCAGGCAACCACACCTCAGACATAATGGAAAATCACCTTGGTCATCAAACCAAGCCCTTGATTAGGCGCCCGAACTTCAAAAATAACTTTTCCTATTGTGTCTATTCAGGTGACCAAACATATGGCTCGATCAACCGAAACTCTCAGGTTGGTCAAATTTTTACCACAGTTAATTAGGGTAGAACAGGATTAATTTCTTAAACACTTATAAAAAAAATTTAATAATTCCCTATGTGTCTCCAATGGTTATAATTTTTGCAATATCTATATATATGAGTTCATTTGAAAAAATTAAGGGAGATTAACATTTTCCAATTAGCCAAAAATCCTCTCAATTTTCAAGTGCATATTTTTCACATACAAAACCCATACACTCTTTGTTTGTCATTCCTTTGATAAATCTTACTTCCTAAGAGTGTTCTTGAGTGATTATAGTAGCTTAAACTCTCCTTGTTATTGATTGCATTATTGTTTTTAATTGAGAGTTTTAGCTAGGGTTTTTCCCCTAATTTAACTAATAAATCTTTGTGTGGGAAAACCTTCATAGCTAGTGAGTCTTTGCATCATTGTTGCAAGACTCATCAAGCTTGTGGTTTTTGATTTGCAAAATATTTTTCACAAGCTTATTTATTTTTTAAATATCTCTTGAGCTATTATTTTGAGAAAATCATATTTTGAGATATTTTGAATATACTTGTTGGAACTCTTTGAAACTTACTGTGATTGATTTTCATTAATACTTTGTTTCAAAGATTGCTTGGAAATACACTCTAGGTCCTCATTATACATTTACATTAGATTGAGTGTTTAGCACACATTATTGGCACTAAGCATATTTACTATCGTCTGTGCATGAATAATTATCTAGAATTTATTATTGTACATCTCTGCTTGTGTAGAAGCACTTTATTTGTACACAAAAATCATATTGATTATTGTATTCCAGTCGTGGGCCTTAAGAGGGAGACTTGCCCTGATAAAAGTCCCGGATTTACTTTGACCCGGTTAGGAAAGTTAGGTGCATCATCCTAGTAAGGTGTTGTAAATGGTGTCGGTTCACTCGTGGCCCTTAGTGGAATCCTTGTGCTTGCGAGTCAAGGCGGGTACGTAGGCAAGATTGGTCGAACCTCGATATCATATTCGGTGTCAAGTTTACATTTCCTGCATTATATTTTGATTTGTGCATGATTTAATTTCCTTGTTGAATATATTGCATATATGATTGGCACGATATTGCATTTGATTGGGAAATACTAGAATTGCGTTGTATATACTGAAAGGTGATTAATATATCATATCTGCAATTTCATATATATTTCAACTGCCCTTAGGTTGCGTAATACTGCTACTAGAATGGTTAACCTAGGAAGAAATTTTTAAATCTCCAATTCACCCCCCTCCTAGGATTGCACCAAAGTCAACAATTGGTATCAGAGCCTTGTTATCTAAACTTAATCATTAGTTTGTAAAAAGATCATGATGGCTCATATTGGTGCATCCCCTTTGTGTGAGGGAAGGTTAGTCACAAACCCTCTAGTATTTTGCGGTGAAAATTTTGTTGTATGGAAATTTAGGATGACTATATTTGTTAAAGCTTTAAATTGGAGGTTCTGGAAGGTTATTGATCAGAGAGATTGTATACCAGTAAAATTCATTGATTGTGTTGATGTCCCTAAGTCTGAAATTGAGCTGAATGATAATGATAGGAACTTAATGCAAATAAATTTTGATGTCATGAACACCTTGCTGCATGCTTTAGATTCTAACATTCTCAATAAAGTTATGGCATGTAATAGCGCTAAAGTGATATGGGAGGAACTTCAAAAGAAATATGGAGCAACTACGCAAGAAAAGGTGATCACTCCTTGTGACTCAAGCTCTACGGATCTTGAAGGAGAAAAACGATGCTTTATAGCTTTAATCGACAATGAGGTAAATTCATCACCTTCTGTTTTATTCGATAATCCTAGTAATGATTTATGTGATAATTCAAATAATGCATCTGACACTGAATCATGTGATAGTTCTGGTAGTGAAAGCATGCCTACTTATGAAGAATTGCAAATTGAATATGTTAGAATTCATAAGTCACTTGTTAAAGCTAACAAAAGATATACTGCTTTGAAAAACAAGTATGAGGCATCTTTGAAAGAATGTGACTCAAAAGTTCTTGTTGAAAGGGAAAATGATTTCAAAATCAAATAGTTAGTAAACAAGAATGAAAAATTAGAAAAAGAAGTGAATGCAGTAAGATCTCAAACTTCAAATGATAATAATAAAGATCTTATTGTAGAACTTGAATGTGAAGCAAACAACGTGACGAAAGAATTTGTTAAATTACAGGATGTTTGCAAAGGTCTAAAGAATTTAAAAATGCAAGATCTAGAAAATAAAGTAGAAAAGTAAGCTAAAATCGTCTATACATTCACTAGAGGCAAAGACAACTTTAATAAGTTGTTAGGTTCACAAAAATGACTTTAGATAAGGAAGGTATTGGATATAATGGAGTTAGAAATAGAAAGAGGAAGAATCTGTACATGGGGTACTTTGTGAGAGAGTCTGATCATTATGCTAGTACCTTCTCCAGCCCTTATACCCATACCTATTGTGCATTATGTAAAAGGAAGGGGCACACTAAGTTTGATTGCCCATTTAAACGGAAAGGGGTCAAAATGAAGCAAGTGTGGATATTGAAAGAAAAACCCGATTTCATCTCTCATTGACCCTAAAAATGATCCAAGTGTCAATAGGTTAGAATAGGTGGACTTCATGATCCTTAGGTCATGTATTTAAATCATAGGGGGTCATACAAATTAAGAAAAAGTTAAAATAGGAGAATTTGACTTGATTCGGTCAGCTGGACCATTTTCAGCTTAGACCATTTGGTTGACCGAACATGAAGTTTGACCAGTATGTTTGACCACATCCAGGTGCCTAAACATTCTAGTTCAAAACTAGTTCGGGCCACCGAACTTGGTTTGAGTGACCTAACTGATTTTTGAGCAATTGAATCCTGGTTCAGCCAACTGAATTGAAATGAACTAAGTTCATTCGGGCTACCGAGCGTTGGAACATGAAAAGACTCTTGAGATTCAACCAACCGACCCAGTGTTCAGCCAACCAAACAGACTCAACATCTAGAGTGATTATAATGGTTTGGGCAACCAAATGTTGGACCAGGCGACCAAACCGCGGTTTATATATATTTCTGCCCTCGAAAACAGTTTCATTTTCTCCATTCTCTTGAGAGCTCCTTAGTCTTTCTCTCTTCCAGTTGCACCCCACTTTCATTCCAAGCCTATTTTTCCTTAAAAAAACTACTCCTAGCTATGTCGAGAGATCAAATGTAGTGACCCGAGGAATAATAGTAGTTTAATAATAAAGAGGGAGGAAAATGGAAATAAGAACAGAAGGAGACAGTAAACTTCATTGACGAACGCTCCGCGTTCGTCGACGACATTGCACTTTAGAGGTAATAAAAATTTCAAGAAATTTCCAAGCCTCGTCGATGAATACAGGGGTTCATCGACAAGGGTTCTTCAGGACCTCGTCGACAAGAAAATGCCGAGAGAAGAATTTAGGCTACTCTAAATTTTGTCGATGAAGGGTAAGGTTCGTCGACGAAATTACTTAAGGACTCATCGATGAGATGACGTCACTCATCGACGAATCCCGCAGTATAAATAGCTTTAAACTGATTTTAATCGCAGGAAACTTGCTATGAACCCTCTCTCTCTCTACCCCTATGGCTCCTCCCTCTTCTCTCTTCTATTTCGGCCCCATCAGTTGTCGAATCGACGATCTGAGGCCACCACGACGTTCCTAGCGGAGTTCTCTTCAAATCTATCGGAGCGGATCGTTGGTGAAACGAAGTTGGAATTCATCCCAAATCCAAGGTAAGGTCCTTTATTCAGTTTTTGGCCTTCTGGCAGTTGTAGGAAATGATGTAGGCCAAGAAATATTGATATTCTGTTCTGGAAAATGTGGTTTTCAAGGTGCTGAGTGGAGAATCATGCTGGTGTAGGACCCGTTACAGTAGAGGGATTTTAGCAGGAATCAGGTAAGGGAAATATGTTATGCTAGGCAATTTTACTATGTTTCAGTATAAGCTATACATTTTTATCAGATGAATATTCACGATAGAAATTTATACAGTTTATCAGTTATGTATAATATGTTCAAAAATTATTGTGTGGCTTGAGAATATGGGTATAGTAAATAAACATGTTTTACAGTATTTTCAGGATATGTTTTACAGAATATACAGCTAGTGGTTATATTTTATAGTAATTACAAAAGACCATGATTATACGGTTTCTAGTACCACGACTTACAGATTACAGTTCAGAAATACAGTTGATACAGTTACAGTTTATTTCAGTATCATGGTTAATACAGTTATTTCAGAATCATGGTAAATTAGATAGTTGTATATAGAAATATATTATATAGTATCAGACCCTGTTGGACCATACAGTTACAGACCACGGTACCGTAACTACATACAGTTTACAGAGTGCAACCACCTATTTAGATAATACGTGGTAGTAGGTCGATTGTATAGTGCCCTAACGTGGATAGGCTCCCCATCAGATATGGGTTGAGGAGGGCAGATCAGACCGAGGGAGTATAGTGGTTTACCTTGGTCGGCCAGCCAGGGTAGATCCCGCCTACAGGCTATACAACCCTATCATGAGGGATTAAATCATGACACACAGTTATCCACAGGGAATTTTTTAGTTATTATTATGTATATTCAGATTTATAGAGACAGAGAATATACTTATGTACATTAGAAGTATTTTAAATAGTAACTTAAAATACTAATATGTTAAGCAACAATGGTGGTTGTTTCTATTACTTGTACTGTATTTACAGATCTAGTTGTACATGATTTTATAGAAATAGATTTGCATAATATTATAACTCATTTGCCACACACTAGCAATAGCATATTTCATCTTACTGAGCGTTGGCTCATCCCAATTACTTTAACATTTTTCAGGTGATCCAGGTAGACGAGCGGACTAGGCTGGTAGACAGAGGAGCCTCAGTATTGCCCTGATATTAGAGTGAGTATTTTGGGAGTATTTTTGTAAAATCTTAGCCAGTTGAGGGTATTCTGGGAAAACAATCATGTATGTTTTTATTTTGGGAAATATTGTAGCACTCTGGTATTATATATAATTATATATGGATATGTTTATTTGATTTCTGCTTCTCGCTGCTTAGGTTGATGATTGAGTTTAATCTAGTATCGTATCAGAGTATGTTAAATGTCATAGTATAAAAATAAAAAATAAAAAAAACCTAGTTATATAATAGGTCGTTACATCAAAGGTATGTTGAATCTGGAATTGCTCTCGAGCAATGGTTTCTTACACCAGAGAGGAGGATCACGTATGAGAAAGTCTTCAGGCTCAAGGAGCCCATTCTAGGTAAAGTCCTCAATATTGAATTCAAGCAGACTCATTTTAATAATGTGCTAAATATGTTTAGATCTCAAGGGTGGTATGAGTTCATTAGCTTTCAGCCCAAGGGGATATACCCTATCCTTATTAGGTTGTTTTATGCCAACATAGGGTAGGACAACCAGGGATACTACTCCCTGGTCTTTGAGACTAACATACAGTTTGGCAAAGGGTATCTAGCTGAAACTTTCAATATTGAGAGAGGAGATTTTGACTGCTAACTTAGTCTCAACATAGATCAGCGAGCAGGATTTCACTATAAGTACCTTCATGAATCTGGTTATGTCTAATCTAGTGGTTGATCTCAGTCACACCCCCAACTATAGGATGCTGACTCTAGAAGCTAAAGTAGTGCACTATCTGATCTCGTACAATATCCTACCGAAGTCTGGGTCTAGGGATCATGTTTCATACTTAGACTGCTTCGTAATGTGGTGCCTCTTTATGAGGAAGAAGCTGGAGTTGACGAGAGTGATCCTAAAGTGGATGTTCGTGAAGACAGTGGGCAAAAGGATCATATTACCATACACGGTCATCCTAACTAGGATTTTTGTCAGAAAGAGAGTCACCAGGACTCCATATGCAGTTTTGAAGAAGATCAAAAGCACAGACACCTTCTCCTCCACTATCCTAAAATTGATGGGTTACGACCTGACTAGCAACATGTGGTTGCCTACCATATCCCAAGAGAGGACCAGGGCCTCAGGAGGTTCCTCAAGAGCAGCCCCACATGCCATCCAATGCTAATATTATGACAGCTATCACTCATCTCACTGCATCCTTTGGTGAGTTTAGGACTTCTATTCAGAGTGAGATTAGGGATCAGGCCTTCTCATTCTAGGTGAGGCATTCTGAGTTTGATGCCAAGTTTTCAAAGTTCTAGTCTATGGTAAAGGCAAACTTCCACATCCTCGGTGAGCGCCTGAGGGAGATGAATGATAAGGATAATGGTGAGGAGAAGATAGAGGTGAGCAGCGATGATGAGGATGAGCATGATGATGGAGAGACCTAGAGGAGACCTTGGAGATCAACTGCTTTTATATCTTATCTATGTTATCTTTTACATACATTCATCTGGGTTTGTAATAACTATACAATTTTTATTTTTGCTTTTTTCTTTACATTGTCACCACACTCACACATAGATACATATATTTACTGTTTTGTGGTGATTGGTTTCAGTCTATATATAATGGCTTGCATGCATTTTTTTTTGTGTTAATTGTCTTTGATTGTTATGCTTGCCTGATTGATGCCTCCTGCATGGTGGATGTAATTGATGTGTATTACCTACTGATAGATATGTTAGGTTCTCACATGCTCAAAACTAGATATACTATTTTCTTGAATCCTTTTTATACAGGTTTATATGGGAAATGTCCTATTTACAGACAGCATGCTGCCAGATTTTTGTTTGATATTTTTTCAAAATTTTCAAACTCTTGCTAAAATATTGTTGGATGTGCATGCAAAATCTATTTTTGAATTTTAAGATACTCGCACTTAGTTCAAATTAATTTGAAATATCTGAAGCTTGTGTATGTATTTAAATGTTTTGAAACAAGCAGGTATTCATGGGAAAATTATATTTTTAGATGAAATGCTGCCAAAATTTTTCCAATTTCACTGCACACATCCTATGTTTTTATAAAAACTGAGCATTTTAAACTTAGGTTGTGTTTCTAGTTTACTTCAATCTTTTTTCTAGACTTAAATTCAATTTTTTGTAGCAAATTGTATCCCCAAAATATTTTTTAATTATTTTAAAAGGGGGATTTTTTTTAAGTCAAATTTGCATGAAATGAGCTTAAATAATAATTCTTTGTCATGTTGTGTATTTATAAGTTTTAAAATACTTGTGTCATATGGTCAAGTGATTGCATAATCTGAGGAAGAGTCACTTCACTTAGAAAAATATGGCTCTGAAATATTAAAAGTTATCTCACATCATTCATCGCTATACTCTATCTATTCTGAGAATATATTTCAGTCATTGTGTGCTACTTGATCATATTATATCTTTGACTTGACTTCTTAGATTGAGTTATACTGGACTATTTGAGTTGATATAAATTGCTATATATTATTGGTTGAACTCAAATAAGTCACTTAGGTACAAATATTTTTAGGAAAATGCTCTATTTTCAAATGGCATGTTGCCAAAAGTTTCTAAAAATCTTCCCAACCATATTTTGTATTTAAATGATTCATACTCAATGCCTTGTGTAACGACCTATTTTTTTTTTTTTTTTTTTTCTCTTACACTTTTTAAAAACTTTATTTTAACACTTTTACTCCTTTGATACCTTTGATATAAATCAAACCAACATCACAGACCCTATAAGACCCGTGGAATCTGAGACACAATAAATCACCTAAACAACAGGAAGCAGAATACATACAACCATGCCAATATATATAATACCAGAGTGTCAAAAATATTTCTGAAAATATACATACACAACAGTACTCAAAATACCCTCATCTGGACCTAGGGACTACTCAAGATAACTACCCAAAAATACTCACCCTACAGTCAGGGCGGTACTGGAGTCCCCTTTACCTGCGAACCTGATTTGCTCGCCTAGTTTGATCACCTGAAAAATATTAAATCACTAGGATGAGACAATGCCCAGTAAGACGAAATATGCTACTACTAGTGTTTGGCAGGTGAATTTTCATATTATAAAACTAATTTGGAAATACCATAAATAATTGAGTCTGCGAAACACATATAAACATTTCAATATAGCTCATACCTATACTGCTTAACATAAACTAATTTTCTGAATTTTATAAACATAATACTTCTAATTTTCATAGGTATATCTATGGTTTCTATAAACTTGAATATACATATATATAATAACTGAGAAAATTTCCCTAGATGGATAGCTCAAAGTCATGATTTAACCCCTCATGACATGGTTGTGCGGCCCGAAGGCGAGACCTACCCTGGTTGACCGATCAGGGTAAGTCAAATGAACTCTGACAGTCAAATCGGCCCCCTCAACTCTTATCTGAAGGGGAGTCTGTCCACAATAAAGGCACGATCGACTTCTGAATACCATATACTATCTGAGTAATGTGGTTACACTCTGAACTGAATATAGCTATGGTACCGTGCTCTACTATCTGAATCTGTCCATTAGGGTCTAATACTATATACATATGTAACTGATATATCTATATTACTTTTTTTCCATGATTTTATAATAACTAAAACATTGTAAAACTGATGTGCGAATATGAATAGCTGGCTGAATATTTAATGTCTGTATATCTGATTATCTGACTGAAATCATGGAATTCTAAATATGCTGTAAATATATGTTTTTGTACATATACTGTAAATCATGGTATTATGGAAAATAGATAAATCATGGTATTCTAAATATTTTGTAATATTTCTATCTGTATGTATACTGAAAATCATCATTTATAAAACATATATTTTTTCCATGATATTTTCTACCTAATACACTGTAAAACATGGTATTTGTAAACTGCATAAATACTATACTAGTTTTCTATAAACCCATGCCACACAATTTAAATAAATAAGTTCACTTGTTCTAAAATCTGTATTTTCTGCTATACTAAAATATATATTATAATCTGGATAATAATAATCTGGTCAAACATATAATTTCTACTGACTATCATACTAAAATTCTTAGCATAACATATTTCCCTTTCCTAACTACTCGAAAGCCCTTATAATAACTAGGCCTATACCCGAAGGGTTTCCCTTTCAATACCCTGAAAACAACATTTTCTTGAACAAAACTTTAGTATTTCTTTGAGTACTACATTTTCTACAACTGTAAGAAAGCCAAATATTTAATATAAAGCCTTACCCCAAATTTGGACTGGAGTCCAAGTTAGTCCCACCAACGATCCACTCGAGCATACTTGAAGAGAACTTCTCTAAGAGTGTTCGGCTTTGGATCATCGATCTGGCAAAGAATGGGCGCCAAATCTTAGAGAGAAGGGAGAGGGGATGAGCAGGGAAGAGAGAGAGAGTTTGCAAGTGAAAATTCTACTGGAAAAATCGAGTTTAGGCTATTTATACAGCTACACTCGTTGAGGAGGCCACGAAGGGAGTTCGTCGACGAACACTTACTCCTCGTTGATGAAATTCGGAAATAGAAAAATAGCCTCTTGGTATCTTCTCGTTGACGGGACGCACCCCCGTCTACGACCCCAATAAGCCACTTCGTCGACGAGGACCTGCTCTGACCCCCTTTTCGATTCCCTTTTTCCTCCCTCTTTATTATTTAAATACCATAATTCTTCAGGTCTCTACACCTTGCCTATATACTTTCACTTTATTATGACCATTTTTGCTATTACCAAAAGGGGGAGAAGAGACAAAATTGGGTACATTAATAATTATAATTGAGCATTTTATTATCTTAATGCATATAGTCAGGAGGAGCTTTTCTTGACTGTACACACTTTTGCATAAAATATTTGTAATCATAAAAAAATGGGAGATTGTTGACATAATTTGTCATACCCCATTTTGATAATGACAAATAAACTTGGTACTAATGTTTGCCTTGAGCTTGCATGCAGGTTCACTCTATGCAAGGAATTGAAAAGAACATTATATCATGATGACGTATGGTGACCTCAAGGAAGATTGAAGAAGATTATGCTTATTTGTATTTGTACTTTTTATTTTCTTCATTCTAGTCTAGACTGTAATGCAATATGTTCTGTAATAACTGCGTCACGCATGGTATGACTATATGCTCAGTTTGGCCTTAGATTGACCTTAGGTTCCCACACTTAGTGCACAAGATCCCACTGTAGCTCACATGTCATTAGGGGGTAAATTTAAAATCAAGTAATGGACCTTAAGCTAAATTCATAAGGACTTCGGGCGACCGAACCTAACAAGTTAAATTGCCTTAGTCGACCAAACTGTGGGTTGGTCAAAAAGTTGACGTGGCTTTCGGCGACCGAACTCAAATGACTTGAGTGTCCACGGTCAACCAAACTCATATGCTTACTTTTCCATCATCCCCGGGCGCCCGAACTTATAGTTTATTTTCACCTCAGACGACCGAGCTTGGCAATTCGGTAGACAGAAATTTGGTTTAGACAATCGAACTTCGGACAAAATGGAAACTTGCCTTGGTCAGTAGGTCGAACCCTTGAATAGGCACACGAACTTCAAAAATCACTTTTCCTGTTGTGTATGTTTGGGCGACCAGACCTATGGCTCAGTCGACCGAAACTCTCAGCTTGGCCAAATTTGTACCACAGTTAATTAGGGTAAAATAGGGTTAATTTCTTAAATACTTTGAAAAAAATTTTAATAATTCCCTATGTGTCCCCAAAAGTTATAATTTGGGTCATCTCTATATATATGGGTTCATTTGCAAAAATTAAGGGAGATTAGCATTTTTCAATTAGCCAAAAATCCTATCAATTCTCAAGTGCATATTTTTTACATACAAAGCCCATACACTCTTTATTTGTCATTCCTTCGATAAATCCAACTTCCTAAGAGTGTTCTTGAGTGATTCTAGTAGCTTAAACTCTCCTTGTTATTGATTGCATTATTGTTTTTGATTGAGAGTTTTAGTTTGGGTTTTTCCCCCTGATTTAACTAATAAATCTTTGTTTGGGAAAACCTTCGTAGCCAGTGAGTCTTTGCATCATTGTTGCAAGACTCATCAAGCTTGTGATTTTCACAAGCTTATTTATTTTTCAAATATCTCTTGAACTATTATTTTGAGAAAATAATTTCTGAGATATTTTAAATAGACTTCTTGGAACTCTTTGAAACTTACTGTGATTGATTTTCATTGATACTTTTTTTCAAAGATTGTTGGGAAATACACTCTAGGTCTTGATTGTACATTTACATCAGATTGAGTGTTTAGCACACGTTATTGGCACTGAGCATATTTACTATCATCTGTGCTTGAATTATTATCTGGACTTTATTGTGGTATATCTTTGCTTGTGTAAAAGCACTTTATTTGTATGAAAAAATCATATTAATTATTGTATTACAGGCGTGGGTCTAAAGAGGGAGACATGCCTTGGTAAAAGCCTCGAATTGGCCTTGACTCGGTTAAGAAAGTTAGGTGCACCATCCTAGTAAGGTATTGTAAATGGTGCCGCTTCACCCATGAAGTGAGCCCTTAGTGGAATCATTATGCTTGTGGACCAAGGCGGGGACGTAGGCAGGATTGGCCGAACCCCGATATCATATTCTGTGTCAAGTTTGCATTTCCTACATTACATTCTGATTTGTGCATGATTTAATTTCCTTGTTGAATATACTGCATATCTCATTGGCACAGTATTGCATTTGATTGGGAAAGACTAGAATTGTGTTGTATGTATTGAAAGGTGATTAGTATATCATATCTACAATTTCATATATACTTAGATTGTCCCTAGGTTACGTAATACTGCTACTAAACTGGTTGACCAAGGAAGAAATTTATAAATCTCCAATTCACCCCCCCCCCCCTCTTGGGATTGCACTAAAGTCAACACAAAGCTTCTTTTGAAGTTGATGCTTTGGTGTTAGCTCTCCTAATTTTGGGTTCGCCATTTTGAAAAGCCTTTTTCGTTGTTTCCACCCATGTCGCTCTCTTTAGACATTATGGAACTCTCTCTCTAACATAATTCGTCTAGTGTTCTATAGCAGCTTGTGTTGCTTACAAGTCTTAAACTCTTTTTTGATGAAGTTATGCCCTTGCCTACAATTTCAACCCTTCAAGAAAATAAAACTTGTCTCTTTTTGGATATTAACATCAAAGTGGAGAATTGTTTCATATTCTTTTTGATAGTGCTAGTATTCTTAAGGTCTCACTATAATGACCTGAAAATTAAAATAATTAGGAAATATAGTAGATGAAATGGATCAATGGATAATAAGGGAAAAAGGAATGAGTTTTTAAAAGAAAAGCAGGCCTCGTGGACGAATGTCCTGTCTTCGTTGACAAGTGTCCTTCTAAGATTGTTGACGAACACCAGTTTGTCGTCGACGAAGGAACCCCGAGAGAGTATTTTTAGAACTCTGAGTTTCAGCGACAAAGATATCTTCTCGTCGACGAAGTCTCTATAGTGCCTCATCGACGAATTCACGTGTCTCATCAACGAGGCCCTGTCTTATTGTTTGTCATTTTTCAGCATGAACTCGTGAACTCTCTTTCCTCTCTCTCTCTCTCTCTCTCTCTCTCTCTCTCTCTCTCTCTCTCTCTCTCTCTCTCTCTCTAAAACAGTCTCCCATTCTTCTCTCTTCAATTTCGAGCCGAATTTGACCCGATTTGACGATTCGGAACCACCACGGGGTTCGTAGGATCATTCTCTACAAGACTATTGGAGCTGATTGTTGGATTGAGGAGTTTGGAAAACATCCCAAAATTAGGATAAGTGAGTTATTTTGAGATTTCCTTAATGAATAATATTATTTGGAGCCTAGAAAGTAGTAAATAAGTACTTGGTCTGCTCCTTCTAGGCAGAGCTACCTCTCTAAGCGATACCCCACGCCTGGCACGGTTCACTACCCAAACCGTAGGGATACAAATGATATAAAGATTTGTGCGTATAAGAAATTTCTTTTTCAAAACTGAGATGTACAAATAAAAATCTATATGCACTCTTCAAATGATTTAAAACTTGAAGCTCAATAGAGTAAAGGTTTTCCTCTCAAAACTATTTTTCAAATAAACAATAAGAGATTGGAAAATAATTTTTCTCAAATATGATTGACCTTGGCAATATCAAATATGACAAACCTCTCAAGAAAGAATATATGAGTGAATACTTTGCTCAAGGCTCTCTTCAATAACCCAAAGATTTTTCTCCAAAAAATATTTTCAAATAAATGAGTAGGAGAAATATTTTCTCAAAATTGACCTTTCAAAATATCAAATGGTAGAAAACCCTTCAAGCAATATATATGAATGTAAATATGCTTAAGGCTTTTAAGAAATTTTCTCCAAGAAATATATTCAAAAATGAAATTAGGAGAATTGAAAGTTTGATCTTCAAAAACAAGAAAACTTTCAAGCAAGATACATAAATGTGAATATGTGCTTAAGCTTTCAAGATTACCTCAAGTATAAGAAGCCTTTGAAAAAAATATATATGAATGGATATATGCTCCAAGCTTCCTTGAATAACTCACAAGATTTTATCCTAAAATAGTTTTCAAAAAGAAAGAGTAGGAGAAAATAAGAATTTGATGTAGAAAATGGGTTTGAAAAATGAACAAGAATCAAAAGATATGCAAGTGTGCTCCCCAAGTGTTTCTCTTGACTTCTCCAAGTGTTTAGGGTTGATATTTATAGGAAAAATAGAGATATAGCTGTTTTATGGCCATTGGTGCGTCAAAATATTATTTATTTTGAAAACTAGCCATTTTATGGCCATTTCTACGCCTTTCCCGAGAGGTTGCAAACACCTTTCCGTAATTCAGGCATAATGTTTTCTACGAAACTCCAAATTTGACCTTCATAGTATCAGCAGAAAGCTAAGATAAAATCACCAAACTTTTATGTTGAAAACATTTTAAGCTAAGAAGTGATTTATTAATAAAATCGCTTATCATTTAGGCGACAAAAACATGAAGGGAGTTTCCTGCTGCGGACACATTTCGGTATTTTGGGCATTACTTTTTTCTAAAAAACTCCAAATGGAACGTTCTTGGTATCAAAATAAATCTAAGAAGAAATACCACAACTTTTGTGTTGAACAATGTTTAATGTGAGAATGGATTGATCAAGAAAAGTGCTCATTAATGTGACTAAAGAAACATGAAGGGATTTTTGAAAAACTTGTTTTGAAGTTTTTTCATTCCAAAAATGATTTTTACACTTGAAATAATTTTTTGCACAATTGTATGTTTATTTTCCATGAAATATAGAGCGCCTAAGGTCAGCCTAAGGTCATATGAGAGCTTCAATTCAAATCAAATGATATGCATGCATAATTGAAGCCTAAAAACATTACAGCTGAGAAGAAACACAAGTCTTCAAGCTTTGCTCTTCTCGTATCCATGGAATACGCCGTATGATGTGTGTGTTTAAGTGCTTCATGGCTTCCATTTTGCATTTGTATTTTGTGCTTACAGAAATAAAAACCAGTTTATACATTTAGCTCACAAATGAGATATTGTAATTTTTTATAATCAAAACAGGGATAGGACTTAAAAAAATCAACAAGAAAAATATGTTCTTACCGTTATCACTAGATGTAATGAAACATTGAAATGACAAAGTGTTGACCTAATTGGTCATTTCGTTTTGATAATGACAAATACACTTGGTACAAATGTTTGCTCTGAGTTTGCATGCACGTTCACTCTACGCAAGGAATTGAAAAGAACATTATATCATGATGGTGTATGGTGACCTCAAGGAAGATTGAAGAAGATTATGCTTATTTGTATTTGTACTTTTTATTTTCTTCATTCTGGTCTGGACTGTAATGCAATATGGTCTGTAATAAATGCATCATGCATGGTAAGACTGTATGCTCAGTTTGGCCTTAGATTGACCTTATGTTTCCACACTTAGTGCACAAGACCCCACTATAGCTTACATGCCATCAAGGGGTAAATTTAAAATCAAGTAATGGATCTTAGGCTAAATTCATAAGGACTTCGGGCAACCAAACTTGGCAAGTCAAATTGCCTCGATCGACCGAACCGTAGACTGGTCAAAAAGTTGACCTGGCTTCACGCGTCCAAACTCAAATGACTTGAGTGTGCACGATTGACCAAACTCATATCCTTACTTTTCCATCGTCCCCGAGCGCCCAAACTTATAGTTCATTTTCACCTCGGGCGACCGAACTTGGCAGTTCGGTAGACTAAACTTTGGTTCAGGCAATCGAACCTTAGACAGAATTGAAAATTGCCTTGATCAGTAGGCCAAAACCTTGATCAGGCACCCAAACTTCAAAAATAAGTTTTCTTGTTGTGTCTTTTTAGGCGACCAAACCTATGACTCAGTCGACGGAAACTCTCAGGTTGGTCAAATTTTTACCACAGTTAATTAGGGTAAAGCAGTGTTAATTTCTTAAACACTTTTAAAACAATTTTAATAATTCCCTATGTGTCCCCAATGGTTATAATTTTTGCGATCTCTATATACATGGGTTCATTTGCAAAAATTAAGGGAGATTAACATTTTTCAATTAGCCAAAAATCCTCTCAATTTTCAAGTGCATATTTTTCTCATACAAAGCCCATACACTATTTGTTTGTCATTCCTTTGATAAATCCAACTTCCTAAGAGTGTTTTTGAGTAGTTCTAGTAGTTTAAACTCTCCTTATTATTGATTGCATTATTGTTTTTAATTGAGAGTTTTAGTTAGGGTTTTTCCCCCGATTTAACTAATAAATCTTTGTGTGGTAAAACCTTCGTAACTAGTGAGTCTTTGTATCATTGTTGCAAGACTCATCAAGCTTGTGGTTTTTGATTTGCAAAATCTTTTTCACAAGCTTATTTATTTTTCAAATATCTCTTGAGCTATTATTTTGAGAAAATCATTTCTGAAATATTTTGAATATACTTGTTGGAACTCTTTGAAACTTGTTGTGATTGATTTTCATTGATACTTTGTTTCAAAGATTGCTTGGAAATACACTTTAGGTCTTGATTATACATTTACATCAGATTGAGTGTTTAGCACACGTTATTGGCATTGAGCATATTTACTATCATTTGTGCGTGAATAATTATCTGGACTTTATTGTCATACATCTCTTCTTGTGTAGAAGCACTTTATTTGTACATAAAAATCATATTGATTATTGTATTCTAGGTGTGGGCTTGAAGGGGAGACTTGCCCTGGTAAAATTCCTGGACTAACTTTAATCTGGTTAGGAAAGTTAGGTGCACCATCCTGGTAAGGTGTTGTAAACAGTGTTGCTCTACCCGTGAAGTGAGCCCTTAATGGAATCATTATACTTGTGAGCCAAGACGGGAATGTAGGCAGGATTGGCCGAACCCCGATATCATATTCGATGTCAAGTTTACATTTCCTACATTATATTCTGAGTTATGCATGATTTAATTTCCTTGTTGAATATATTGCATATCTGATTGACACAGTATTGCTTTTGCTTGGGAAATACTGGAATGGCGTTGTATGTACTGAAAGGTGATTAGTATATCATATCTGCAATTTCATATATACTTAGACTGCCCCTAGGTTGCGTAATACTACTACTAGACTGGTTGACCTAGGAATAAATTTTTAAATCTCCAATTCACCCCCCTCTTGGGATTGCACCAAAGTCAACACAAAGCTTCTTTTGAAGTTGATGCTTTGGTGTTTGCTCTCCTAATTTTGGGGTTGCCATTTTGAAAAGCCTTTTCGTTGTTTCCACCCATGTCGCTCTCTTTAGACATTATGGAACTCTCTCTAACATAATTAGTCTAGTGTTCTATAGCAGCTTGTGTAGCAGACAATTCTTAAACTCTTTTTTGATGAAGTTATACCCTTGACTACAATTTCAACCCTTCAAGAAAATAGAACTTGTCTTTCTTTGGATATCAACATCAAAGTGGAGAAATGTTTCATATACTTTTTAATTATGCTAGTATGCTTAAGGTCTCACAGCTTATACTAAGCATTGTACTTAAATTTCTAAAGAAATAATTGAGCCTTGAGCTTTCTCTTCAAGTCTGCCCAATAATCAATTAGACGCTATCCATTCTAGATCTCATCGTATATGGTACGCCATCACAATTTAGCGCACCACTTAAATACATTGTTTCCAAAAATACTTTTGCCTCCTCTAAGTTTGTCCTTTTTACAGAAAATTATTATTCCATGTTAAATAAGAAGTTCTCCATCTCCTTAGAATCATATACTGCTATACAATTGGGGTTTTAACACCTTTGTTCTTTATACTCTTTCCCTATGGAGTTGGAATTTTCTATAACCATCAAGTTCATCTTCATATTTAGATCCACTGACTAGATTTGTAAAGCTTCTATTGTAGCAAGGAAGTCCTCTTACATCTCCACAAATGGAACCCTGTTGTTTTTTTTTTCGTAATCCCTCTAGTGCATCAACACAATTAGCAAGTTTAGTCATCTCTATGGTCATATTATTGGTTGTCTCAACTTGCACGTCTAGTACCTTAATTTGGTTGGCATAGTCTCTTAATGATGTTTCACACAATCTCGCAATATGAAGGTAATTAAATTCACATAGCAATTATCCAATCTTTCATACTAACTATCATGTGTGGATCACTTCACACCTTGTGAAGGATTATGTATGACTAGCTAAAACACTCTTAACTAGTTAGCCAAAGTATGCAGTGGTCAACCACAAGAACACATTCTTAACATGCAAAGTAAGTAGAAGCAATAAGCAGCAATGTAAATAAATGAGAATCATGCAGTAAACATTGAAGCAACATAATTCATTTACAACATCTCCATATGCAATGTGTGCTTGGTGAGAAGACAAGTATGCTAAATATATTTACAAATGTTAGTGAGTTTTACGATCATTAATGAACACTCACCCTCCCCTAAAGAGATTTATATGTTATCCTAACTCTAAAGGAGTCATAGTTTTTTTTTAACACAAAGGCATAAACATACTCAGTGAGTAAAACCTAAACTACTATTTACATAACGATGATCCATTCCATTGACACAAACAAGCAATCACATGCAAGTATAATGCCCTGAACTAGTTTGACTTGTGTCACTTCTCTATCCCTCCTAATCTAAGCCCTTTCCCCCCGACATTCCTTTTATGATTTCTACCTTTCTATGATTCATCCCCTTTTTTCCTATCTTATAAGATACTCCCTTATATGATATGCTACACATCTAAGGGAATCGTTGTGAGTTTGTATATATCTTATCACATATTGTCTCATAATTTCTTACCCATATTAAAAGGTGCTTAAATTTATTAAAAAAATGGAGCAAAATCAAACCAATAGCCGAGAAAACTACTAGGGGAGAGAGGACCACCAAAAGGTGAACTAAAAAATTGTTAAACAAATTTTTTATTTAATTTAATTTTATAATTTGATTTTATGATCTTTCTTTCCATTACCCAAATGGTGTAGCTTCAACTTATATGCGGCTTGGCCTCATAATTGAAGTCTAATATAATTCATTTGAAAAGCCTTCATGGCCGTGACACTAGCTAGAGCATAGGTGCCTTTACTTTTAGGCTCCCCCTCCCCCCAATTACTTATTTTATTCCAAAATTAATTAGTAAATAATCAAAGAAAAAAAGATTCCTTTGTAATGCAAATGAAATGATGAATGCTACAAAATAGTAAAATATACTCTCCCACTTGACAATGTCGCCATGAATTAATTCAATACCCTATCAGATTCCTCTAAATTTTGTATTAAATCAATAGTATCTATTTATTTTTTATGCCTTGATTTTGATAACTTTTTTTTTTATTATTATTATTATTCAATAGTGAATTATATGGATATATTAGTTGCCAGCTGGCTCACTTGCCTGTGGAATCTTAGCTTGCGGTTATAGAGGTCAACTGTGATTATAGTGTTCACACAAAATATAAATTTGAATTCTAAAATACATGCTTTATTTTGTTGAATTATTTTTGAAATCAAAAGACAGCATTTTTTACTCCATAATTAAAAAGGCAAAGTTGTATTAAATTTGAATATATCTATGATCTAAAATTCGTACTTCCAAACACTGCCTACAAAATTCATATCTTTCAAAATTTTATTATACGGGGTTCTTTGTATTCTAGGAATATTAAAATTGAATTGTTTTCAAAATATTGTGATTAAAAAGTACATATATTAATAGAAACTTTTTAAACCGCGATAAAGAGATTTTTATGGGTTTTTTTTTCTTTTTTATTAAGGCTGTTCATAAATACACATTGAACCCACCCGGCCCCACAATAAAACAGAAAAATGAAAGCTATAAAAGAAAAAAAATGAGCAAAATATCTGAGAAAAGAAGAAAAAGGCAGACAGTAGAGGGGTGGTGGTGGGTGTCGGTCCCTCACAGTCACAGGGCGGGCACCCAGCAAAGGCATTCCCCTCTTTGGCAAATTTTGGACTTTGGTGGTGGTAGCCTGCCAATTGCCATTTCCCTCGTGACTCGCTTCCTCCTAACTCAGCTCGTGTTAGCTCCAACTCAACCGGGTTCGCTCACTGAGCTCGCTCACCATGCGCCCCTCTGTTCGCCTGTTGCCAGGCGGAGGTGGCGATCAGCGCCCGAGTGTGCCACCCCAGCATGAGGCACCCGCTGTTCTCCTCCACCCGGTACCCCTCCCCGCCCGCGAAGCGACTCAGCAACATACTTGCCTGCTTGAACGCGTTGGATCCAAGCTGCACCGATGCGAACCCAGCCTCCACGAACCGGGTTCGCCACTGAGCCAGCGTCTCGTGTCGCTCCTCCCGGTCCCCACCCTCGCACGCCACCACGTTGCAGATCTGCCGCCCCAAGTATACCTCCGACATCAACTTGTCATCGCCGTTCACCGGCGCCGACGCCCCGCACCCCTCCAGCGAATCAAACAGGGTAGAGTAATAGTGCAGCGACTCCATGAACCGGTCCAGGAAAACCGGCCCATTGTGGTTTGCTTCCTGTTCCACCAACGTAACTATCTCCGGGTTCATCTGCTTCACCGCCGATAAAACTTTCTCGATCCCGCCGGGCCGCGCCAGCAATCTGTGCAGCTCGAATACTGAATTCACGGCCACGGCCTCACCAGGTCGGAGATCGAGCATGGAGGCGTCGAGATCTGCCAAACTGTTGGCCACGAACCCTTTGTACTCGAACTTGACGCGAATTGTGTCCGCTAGCTGAGCCAGCTTCCACCCCACTTCTTGCAGGTGATCGGTGTTGTCCGTCGTCGGAGGACCAATCCCGGTTAAGCGGAAAGTAGGTGGGCCGCCGGGCCGGAGGGCAAGAGCTTGCATCAGCACCGGCCACTGCATCCCCTGCTTCATGCTGAAATCGATAACGTGGACGTGCTTTTTTCCGGCGAAGGCTTCGAGGATGGCTTGATTGGCGGTGAAGTGTGCGAATTTCAGGTACGGGCAGATCTCGTAAAAGTGCATCTGGAGAGTGTCTGAGAGGATCGGATCTAGAGGATTTTGCGAGTAGAGCCTGTAGATTCGACGAGCAAGGGCTTCGGCGAAGTAGGTGGCGACCTTCCCCATTGGGCCGGCTTGCGACGCAGCGAGAATACCGGCCTGCTTCACCAGCGCCTCCGCGAGCTTGAGGTTGTCTTGTTGGACAGCTTCCGCACACGCCGTCAAGGTGTGAACCAGGCGAATTCCATTCTCCTGCGAATCCATGAGAACCACCGGCCGCGCCAATTCCGGGGGCACTCCCCAAACGTCGAGCGAGGAGGAAGATGACACAGAGGGCTTAAATCGCTTGCTATCCCTGGAAGAAACTTGTTCGATTTGGTTGCCGTAAATTGCCTTCCCCGGAATTGCTTTCAGATCGTAGTCACAGGACGAAGAATCTTCAAATATTCGAGACCGGTGGTGATGTTGGTGATGGCGGGAGTGGTGCGACGGAGGTTCTTGGTAGTGATGATTGGAGGAGCAATCCAAGGAGGTGATGGTGGAAGATTCCGCCGGAGCAAAATAGGGATTGTCGAGCACCGCCGCCTGCGGCAAGGAATCGAAATTGGAGGGAGGATTGAGCTCGGAGAGCATGCTCTCGAGCCAGGTCGAGAGATCCGAGGGATTATAATGAACCGTCTCGGAAGCGATTTGCGAGAGCCCATCTTCTTGAGCATTACCCATGACCTCTTCGAGCTGCTCCAGCTTCTGAGCCACCTCCGCCATGTCCGAGGACCTCACCTTGTACCCCAACACCGCGAGAAGCTCATCAACGGCGTCGGTCTGGGCCTCCTCCCAGGCCTTGGCCTTCCCGGTGGCCGCCATGGAACCGCCAGTGGTGGCGCTGCTGCTACCTCCTCCGCAGCCGGCGGAGAGATCTTGAGCAGAAGGAGGGCGCAGATGATGATGCTCCCTCTTCATGTTGACCTATCACTGTGTGGGAAAATTTTGTCTTCAAATTGTGGGGGATGATGCTGGGGGAAGGGTCACGCAAATCGAAGAGAGCTAGGAGTGGTTCAAGAATCTGGGCATTGGGGGATTGGGGATTGGGTTTTCACTCCTACTGCTACTCCTCTTCTCTCACTGCATCAGAAATAAAAAAATGAATAATAATATGGAGCGCTCGTGACGGGCGCGAGCTCCAACGAGCCCACGGCCGAACTTACAAACTACAGCAACCATTTGCTCCCAAGAGATAAGAATAAAATTTTGGCGACCCCCGCCCCAAAAAAATAAAAATATAACAAAATAGTTGAGCCAAAGATTTTCTTATGATCATAATTTGATTATTAATTTAGATAAAATAAAATAAAATAAAATAACAGAGCGCTGGGGGAAAGATTTTCATGCTCATAATTGGTTTTTTATATTGGGGAAAAAATATAAAATGTAAGAGAAAATGAAAAAAGAAAAAGAAGAGGGAGCTGCTTTGTCTCTATTTTGGGCTATATAATTAATAATCATATATTTTTTAGTGATTGATTAGAAAATTTATGAGCCGTGCACTTAGTTAAGCGGACTCAGTGCAATATTTAAAGCCTATTAAATGTTTTATTGCTGCATGTATTTGAATCACCTGAAGCTTATTTATTAGGACGGCTGGTTTCAACTGTTTATAACACATTTACACTATATAAAAAGTATGGATATTGTACAAGCAACATTAATTGGTAATAGTATAACAATACAAATAAAATTATACAAAAATATGTAAAATTATACAAACTTATTATGTTTTATTTGTTGTTATACAAGATGTAGGAAAATTAGATACGAGATAAATTTTACGTGGTTCGGCTATGTCTACTTTATGGGCGGATGGAATAAAAAATTTCACTATCTTGAGAGGAATTACAAGATGATTCGGAACCAGATTTGTACAAAATATCTCTCGTCTTTCTATCTCTCCTCTTCTCTAATCTTTTCTATATGCTACTTGCTTCAAGCATGCAATGTGTATTCAAACATGAAAATATGTGTGTTTTAAGTGAGAAGGGGAGGGTGCTTTTAGATAGGAGAATAAGGATAGTTAAACATTTATTGGGATGAAAATGAAGGGATGGAAGATGAGGTGACATTCATATTTTTCATTACTCTTCCCCTTGGATGTCACTCATATATTTTGGATGTCACTCATATATTAACTCCTTTTGTTAAGATTTTTAAGATGTATCATTCCGATAAAATCAACCAATTTCTTGAATATTGTAGTAGGCAAAGTTTTGATGAACAAATCTTACTATATTATCACTTGATTGGATCTGCTGAACATCTATATCACAATTCTTCTGGAATTCATGTGTATAGAAGAATTTTGGAGAGATATACTTTATTCTATCATCCTTTATGTACCATTATTTTAGTTGAGTTATACATGCACCGTTATCTTCATATAATACTGTTGAAATATCATTGATTGATTGAAGATTACAATTTGCTTGGATATGAGAAATCATTAATCTGAGTCACACGCATTCTCTACTAGTTTCATGAATAGTTAGTGTCGCGTCCTGAACCCAGAAATGGGACACAGGGGTGAAAAAAAATAATCTAACTTGTCTTTGTATCATACAAACCATCCACAGATACAATACAAAAGATGAGGGTCTGACCCCGTAGGGTTCCCAAGCACCCTATACACATCCAACACAATAGAATATACGCAGCGGAAATAGGTCATTCTATACACATACAATACCACACCAGAGTCTATACAAGAGCAAACACAGACTCTATCATACAACATACAAACGGGTGCCTAATACATCTCAAAATGACAACCCACCAAAATACAGTCCTAACACTTACCTAAGCGCTAATTGCAGTACACCGGCCACTACGCTCCCTACCCCAGGATGCTAGTTCCAGTTACTTGAAGGACCTGTAAAAATATACGTACAGTAAGGATGAGACACCTCTCAGTAAGGAAGAACACAGAATATATCGGTGTGTGGCATTTGAGTTGTTATCATGATGCAACATACACGCAGTTAAATGTAGTCCAGTACTAATTTTACACAGTGCATACATGCACACACACACGCATACGCACACCCACGATCTACCTGGTGTCGTCACACCCCTCAGCTCGAAGCCGGTTCGCGATAATCCAGCGTAGGCCCATAGCCAACCTGCGAAGCACGGCGCCACCGGCACATGGCTAGTCCCAGACTCCCATAGCATCGTACCAGCGCTAACTGGTGGATCCACACCCTTTGGTGATCAGCCGGTATAGGCTCAAGGCCTCAGATATAGAGCCGGACACTCTTGCCTATGTGGCAGGCGATAAACACACGCCCTTGGATATAGATCCAGGCACTCTCAGTACCTAGAACAATTTCGGAACCCCGTTCCTACTAGTAATTTAACCAATCACACACACATGCATGCTCATATAACCAAACAAACCACACCCATTTGGTAATGTAAATTCACGATTTTCCAAACAAATACAGTTTAAACAAGTCAAGGCACGACCATCCCCATAACACAGTATAAATCAACATATACACTTGATTTTCAACAAAACCAGGGATGCAGTCCGTCGCCTCCCTTTTTCCCAAAACTGTAATCATGAAAAACCCATAGTTTTCCTCATTAGATCCCCCTAAATGAGTAAACAAAACACACACAGGACCGTGAATCACAATTCTACCAAGTCCGATTTCAAAAATAATTGACATAAATACAATTCCCCTTACCTTTTCCCCGAATAGCAAATCTTGAACTCTAAGGCCCCTAAACAACGAACCGAGTTCTAAAACCTACAATCAACAGTACAAATTATACTCAACACTATTCTTTACTAAACTACCAGATCAAAATTGAAAACCGAGCCTTACCTCGATTTTAAGCCAAAACGCAAAAATCTCCGAAACGGGATTTTGATTTGTAGAACTTGTAGAGAATCCTTCCACGATCCTCATGGTAACTTCAGATTTATGATTCTCACGACAAACGGTGAAGAAATCTAGAGAGATAGAGAGTAGGGAGACTTCTAGAGAGATAGAGAGAGATATTTAAGTTTTCTTAGTTGAGAAGTAAAGAAACTTCTATTTATAGCCCTTTGACCTGGCCACATCTCGTCAACGAATTGGGTCCTCGTCGATGAGGCTCTATTGTCTTCTCGTCGATGAGATCAAGACCTCGTTGATGAGTATGGGATCTTTGATTTTTATGAGACTCCTCAGCTTCTCCTCGTTGATGAGCCTTTGAACTTCGTCGACGAGAGATACAAGGCCTTCGTCGACGAACACTGGCTTCATCGACGAAGCCTATTCAAATTCCCATTTTACCCCTTTCTTATTTATTTAAACCCATTTATCATGGTTCGGGTTCTTACATCCTCCCCTCTTTACAAAAAAATTTCGTCCTCAAAATTTGCCATCTCTCATGCATAACGCATACATATAACTGAACACATACACGTATTTCTACGAGAAAACTGGTGTCTATTATAGCGTAGCCCCTTCATACACATACATATACTTACCCTCACTTATGGCAGAGGAATACCGTGGTTACATATACAACCATCTCAGGAGTTCACAATACACACACTCCCAACGACTAACCACCTATCCCAACCCAAAGTAGGATAACATACAAGTGCTCCAAACAACTATGGATACTTCTGGCGTATTTTCATTTCCAGTTCCCAAGAAGCTTCCTCAACCTCGTGGTTTCGCCATAATACCTTCACTAATAGTATCTCTTTGGTACGAAACTTCTGAACTTTACGGTTTAGAACCTGACAGGTATCTCCTCATATGCTAAAGTATCCCCAATTTCCAACTTATTATAACTGATAACATGTGATGGGTCCAGCACGTACCTTCTCAACATGGATACGTGAAACACATCGTGGACCCTCGAGAGTGCTGGGGTAGTGCAATCTTGTAGGCTACCGGACCCACTCGCTCAAGAACCTTGAATGGTCCAATATACCTCGGGCTCAGCTTGCCCTTCCTCCCAAATCTCATCATCCCTTTCATCGAAGTGATACGCAGAAATACCTTACCCCCACCTCGAACTCTAATTCACAGCGGCGAACATCTACGTAACTCTTTTGCCGACTCTAAGTTGATCTAATCCTCTCCCAAATCAAACCCACCTTTTCAGACGCCTGCTGCACAAGTTTAGGTCTTAAAACCTGACGTTCATCGACCCCATCCCAATACAAAGGAGATTGACACCTTCGACCATACAAAGCCTCGAACGGTACCATCTCGATACTAGCTTGGAAGCTGTTATTATAAGCGAACTCTAGTAGTGGCATAAACTGTATCCAGCTACCACCAAAGTCTAACACACAAGCTTGCAACATATCTTCCAAGATCTATATCGTCCTCTCCAACTATCCATTAGTTTGAGGGTGGAACGCTGTACTGAAAATAAGCTTGTCCCTAATGCCTCCTACAAGCTCGTATAGAATCGAGAAGTAAACCTTGGATCTCGATCTGACACAATGGATACCGGTACTCCATGTATTCTCACAATCTCATGCACATACTTTTCTGCTAACCTACTAAGAAGATAGCCAACCTTCATAGGTATGAAATGAGTAGATTTCGTCAATCTATCCACAATCACCCAAATAGCATTCTGCCTGTGAAGTGCTGGTGGCAATCCGATCACAAAATCCATGGAAATATGCTCCCATTTCCACACTGGAATAGGCAAAGGCTGCAACAGCCTTGTCGGCCTCTAATGCTCAGCTTTCACCTGCTAACACATCAAATACTGCTCCACGAACTGAGCAATCTGCCTCTTTATACTAGACCACCAAAAGGTCTCGTGCAAGTCCCGATACATCTTCGTACTACCAGGATGTACCATCAACAAAGAACGATGCACTTCCTCTAGAATCATCTTTTTGATCTCGTCGTCGTTTGAAACATATAACTTGGTCCCAAACATTAACACACCTCTGTTAGAGATGTTAAACTCCGTAGTCAGTCCCTGCCATACCTTTTATAATCTCTGCCAACTTTGCATCACTAGCCTGTGCGACTTTAATACGTTCCAATAAAGTCGGCTGGATTACCAAGCTAGCAATGAAAACCTGATGGTCACCAGACACCAACTCCACACCAAGGCTTGCCAGATCCCGTCTGATATGATATTGAGTTACAACCACAATGTAGTCGCAGGTCTCGACTTCTGACTCAACGCATCAGCCACCACATTGGCCTTCCCCAGCTGATAACTGATCATGCAATCATAGTCCTTAATCAATTCTAGCCACCGTCTCTACCTCATATTCAACTCCTTCTGCGTGAAGAAATACCTGCGGCTCTTATGATCAGTGAAGATCTCACACTGCCCTCCATATAGATAGTGTCGCCAGATCTTCAGTGCATATACAATAGCAACTAACTCCAAATCGTGCATAGGGTAGTTCTTCTTATATTCCTTCAGTTGCTGAAAAGCATAAGCTACTACCTTACCCTGTTGCATAAGCACACATCCTAGGCCTTTTAGAGATGCACCGTGTTGACCTTATAGGTCACACCCTGGTTTTGATAATGACAAACTCAATTGTATTTAATAAATATCCAGTTCATGTGCAGGTTTATACTAACATACATTCAAGGGCACGTGAAAGCTTGAAGACAATTTCATATTCCCAATTGTAATATCTCTAAGTGAATTTTGTCTGTAATAGTAATTAGGCTGTCTGTAATAGTAATTAGGGTACTGGTTTGTAATAAGCTCACACACATCACATGAATGATTTACTTTGTAAGCTCAAACCGAACCATAGAAAGACCTTAGAGTGTACCTTCGGGCGACCGAAGGTCGACCGACACCGGACTTTTTCGGTGTCTTCAAAATTGGACCCCAAGTGGCCTTAGGACACACACATATGCACATATGTTTATTAGGCACTTAAAATTGATTGAGTTGGGTCAATTCGGGACCGAAATGCACACTTGGTGCACTTTCGGTCGACCGAGCCAAACAGTTCAAATTGGCCCGGTCGACCGAAACCGGTCCGGGTCAACTATTTGACCCGGTCCCAGTCGACCGACCCCTTACAGGTCATTTGGCCTCGGTCGACCGAACCACCTGGGAGTCAACTATTTGACCCCCCGGTCGACCGACCACTTTTGTATTCCAACAACTCGGTCGACCGAAGCGCCTCGGGAGAATTCCCAACAACTCGGTCTACCGAGCGGTGCAGTTCAAAAAGGCCTCGGTCGACCGAAACTCGGAGATTTCAAAAATCGCCCTTACCCGGTCGACCGACCCCTTAGTTCAAAATGCCCTCGGTCGACCGAGCTACTTGAGTCCCGGTCGACCGAGCTACTTTTGGTCGACCGGACCTCTCGGGTTGCCCTGATTTTTTTACCGCGATTAAATTTTTTAAACAGGGTTAAATTTTCTTAAGTGTCATTAATCTTTTCTGAAAATTCCTAATAAGTCCCCAACGGTCAAAATTCTTGGTATGTCTATATATACTCCTTCATTTGGTGGATTAAGCACGGATTAGCAAATAAATTAAGAAAAATTTTCTCTCAAGCCAAATACTCATATTTGCCTCCTACTACTTACATTACTTTGAAAACCTACTCAAGCTTACACTCTTCATCTATCCAAATCATTTGTAAGTGTATTGAGTCTTTTATTTTTGGTTAGCTCTTCATATTGCTGTGTATTTGAATCGATTTTTGAGAGCATAACCTAAGTTTTCTTAGGAGGCTTTGCCAATAAGCCTGCCCTAAGAAAGACTCTTTGTGACATCCCAAGTATTGCACTCTAGTTGCAATATCTTAGGAAGTTCATTTTTGTTTGGAGATTGCAAAAATACTTTCAAACATATTTGAATATCTTGTGGTGTTCATATTGATATATTTGGGAAAGGATATTCGTGTGTGTGTGATATATAAATCTTTGTGGTATTGTTTGTACAAGTTTTATAAATATATATCATTTACCGAAAACAAAGATTATCTACTTTGCAATACAAGCACATACGCATTCTATTGATTGATAATATTGAGGCTTGCTTGGTATTCTGTGTGAACACTCTTGACTGAATATTTTGAAGTGCACAGATTATTATTGACACTCTCACGTACGTGTTACACTGATAGAAAACATAGTTAAGAGATTGACATTTTAGACCACACAGAGCTTACATTTTAAATCACTTGTGGTGTTTGTGTTTGTGCGCATTTGTGGTACATATCTGCTTTACTTGAAAGCACAATTGTATTGTACCTTTGATTGTATATCTGAGAGATTCCAGGCGTGGCCTGAGGGGGCGGTAATCCAGCCCGGTAAGGATTGGTGTAAAGGTTGAGGTCAGCCCCGCTAATTGACCTGGTTAAGGTTGAGGTCAACCCTGTGGTAATTTGACCTGGTTTGTATAGGTGACGCTCCACCCGTTTAAGTGAGCAAGGTATTGTGATAATCCTTGTGCTGGTTAGCCAAGGCGGGGACGTAGGCGGTTGGCCGAACCTCGATAACATATCCGCGTGTCATCTTCTCTTTACTGCTTTCTGATACTTGTGTAATTGTTTAAACTGCTTCATCTGATCTCTGGCACATTTACATCATTTGCACTAGATTGACCCTAGGCTTGTGAACATACTGCTGCTAGGAGGAATACTTAGAAGGTAAAATTTAAAAATACCAATTCACCCCCCCTCTTGGGATCACGGTAAAGCTAACACACCGCTATAAATCACAAACTTGCCATCCCCCGAAGGAATGGTCAACACCGGAGCAGTAACCAGCTGGTGCTTCAACTCTTGAAAGCACTGCTCGCAATCACTGGTCCACTCAAACTATACTCCTTTCCTAGTTAATCGAGTTAGAGGCCCAGCCAATTTAGAGAACCCCTCTATGAACCGACGATAATAATCCGCCAGTCTTAGAAAACTTCGAACCTCCTATACATTCTTCGGCCTCACCCAATTGACCACAACTTCAATATTGCTAGGATCAACTAATATACCATCACCAGTAACCACATGGCCTAAGAATGCAATCTGACTCAACCACAATTCACACTTTTTTAGTTTAGCATACAACTTCTTCTCCCACAGAGTCTGTAATACTAACCACAAATGGTTCTCATGTTCTTCTGAACTCCTCGAGTATACCAGAATGTCGTCAATGAACACCACCACGAACCGATCCAGGTACTCATGGAAAACCTTATTCATTAGATCCATGAACACCACCGGAGCATTCGTCAACCCAAATGGCATGACTAAGAACTCGTAGTGGCCATATCTGGTTCGAAAAGCTGTCTTCGCTACATCCTCAGATCTAACCCTCACCTAATGATATCCTGACCGCAATTCGATCTTCGAAAAAGACCCACGTCCCCTACAATTGGTCAAAGAGATCATCTATATGAGGTAAAGGATAACAATTCTTCACAGTTACCTTATTAATCTCACGGTAGTCAATGCACATTTGTATCGACCCCGTCCTTCTTCTTCATAAACAGTACTGGAGCTCCCCAGGGTGAAACACTAGGTCAAATGAAACTCCTGCCCAATAATTCCTGCAACTGCTCCTTCAACTCTCAAAGTTCTGCTGGAACCATCCGGTACAGAGCTTTAGAGATCGGCGCCTTGCCAGACAACAACTCTATAGCAAACTCAACCTCTCGATTCGGAGGTAAACCAGGTAAATCATTTGGAAATACATCCCAGAACTCGCTGACTACCCGAATGTCCTCGAGCCTCAACTCATCCCGCGGTGGTTCCTTCACACGAGCTAGGTACCCCTAACACCCGTCCAAGAGTAAACTCCTTGCCTGTAGTGCCAACAGAATCTGTGGTGCTGGACGCACACATGATCCCGAAAATTCATACTCCTGCTCCCCAGGAGGTCTAAAAACTACTACCTTCCTACGACAGTCGATCACAGCATAACTGGAGAACAACCAATCCATCCCCAGAATAACATCGAACCCCAACATGTCGTATACCACAAGATTCTCCGGTAGCTTCGTCCTTTGAATTACTATTGGGAAATCTACCAACCTCTTCCCACATAAAGATACACTCCTAGATGGCATAGTCACAGATAACACCTCGATTATGTCTCGGGTCTCAACCCCACATCGTCCAACAAAATTCACAAATATAAAAGAATGGGTTGCACCTGAATCAAACAAAATAGAAGCCTTATTTGAAAGCAATAATAAGGTACGTGTCACTACGTTCCCTGCATGCTCAGCGTCCGCTAGAGTAAGAGAGTATACTATGGTCGGAGCTCTATTCGTCTGAATGGGTCCCCAAGGTATCTGGTTGCTCCCTCGATTCAACCTAGATGCAGGCACTTCTCGCCTTGGTGCATGACAGTCATGAGCCATGTGACCTGGTTGACCACAGTTGTAGCAGTTACCTTTGAAAGACTGGCACTCACCCTCGTGCCATCTATGGCATCTGATATAGCGATCCCTAGTCTGGGTTCCCTAAGAACCCTGGCGCTCGGTATTCTGATGGTAGCCCGAGCCTTTGTTCCTCTTCTTCCATGATCTCTGACGAGATCCTGTCTGAGAACCAGAAGGTACTATCCTCTTCCTCGATTCCTAATCCACCTTATCCTCTCGGATACCGATCTCAATCACCGTGGCTTTATCCTCCAAAACTGAGAACTTGTGGATATGAAGTATTCCCACTAGTCTACGAATATCCTTCCTCGGGCCCTTCTCGAACCTCTGAGTCTTGTCATACTTGCTCGAGATCAAACACGGTGTGAACCAGGACAACTCTATATACCGAGCCGCATACCCCTACACTGTTATACTCCCCTAAGTCAGAGCAAAAAACTCATCCGCCTTCGCATCACATACTGAAGCTGGGAAGTATTTGTCAAAGAACACCTCCTTGAAATGACTCCACGTCATCTCCTCTGGACCGGCTTTATGCTTCTCTAGCAGACTCACCGCAGTCGACCATCGACCCGCCTCCCCAGATAGCTGGAAGGTGGTATAAAGGACTCGCTGCCTATTCGTGCAGTGCAAGACCTCCAAGATCCTCTCAGTCTTCTCCACCTAATCCTCTGCTATGGTTGGGTTAAGTCCTTCAGAGAACGTTGAAGGGTGCATGCATGTGAACCTCTCAATGGTGCACCCCGCAGCAGTAGGAGAGCGCTCGTGTCTCCTCACACTCCTTCTGATCTCTCGTAACACCTGCCTCGTCAAACCCCGAGGCACAGAAGGAGACTCATCACTCGTAGTCTCGTCAGAGCCACTTCCCAGGTCATTATCCTTGGGCTCCATTTTGCAGCACAATAGGAATCTATCAGTATCCCTACAACATATACAGTTAACACAATGATCTATCACTAGTCGTGCTAACTATTCCCTGCCAGGTCTAGGTCTGTCCTACCACATCGACACAAAAGTCATCAATGATCTGCCCTACTTTTACTAGAATCGTCATCCCAGGAAAAACACGGAATACCATCGACAAATCCTGGTCTAGCAACCAAACAACCCTCAACCAACTCTACCCATATCCGACATCCTATACTCTGGTATGTACTCACAACTAAGCCTAACCAAGTCTACAAGACCTAACAACCTGGTCTCTAATACCAAACTGTCATGCCTCAAACTTGGAAATGGGACCTAGGGGTGAAAAAAAATAATCTAACATGTCCCTGTATCATACAAACCATCGATAGATACAATACAAAGGATGAGGGTCCAACCTCGTGGGGTTCCCCGTCCCCCTATACATATCCAACACAACAGAATATACGTATCGAAAATAGGTCATTCTATACACATACAGTACTATACTAGAGTCTATACAAGAGCAGACACAGGCTCTATCATACAACGTACAAACAGGTGCCCAATACATCTCAAAATGGCAACCCACCAAAATACAGTCCTAGCACTTACTCAAGCGCTAACCGCAGTACACTAGCCACTACGCTCCCTACCCCAAGACGCTAGTTTCGGTTACTCAAAGGACCTGTAAAAATGTACGTATAGTAGGGGTGAGACACCTCTCAGTAAGGAAGAACACAGGTTATATCAGTGTGTGACATTTGAGTGTTATCATGATGCAACATACACGTAGTTAAATGTAGTCCAGTACTAATTTTACACAGTGCATACATGCACACACGCATATACACACACCCACGATCTACCCGGTGTTGTCACACCCCATGACTCGAAGCCGGTCCGCGACAATCTGGCGTTGGCCTGTAGCCAACCCACAAAGCACAGCGCCATCGGCACATGGCTAGTCCCAGGCTCCCATGGCATCGTACCAGCACTAACTGGTGGATCCACACCCTTCAGTGATCAGCCGGTATAGGCTCACGCTCTCGGATATAGAGCCAGACACTCTTGCCTACGTGACAGGTGATAAACACACACCCTCGGATATAGAGCCGGACACTCTCAGTACCTAGAACAATTTTGGAACCCTGTTCCTATTAGCAATTTAACCAATCACACACACATGCATGCTCATATAACCAAACAAACTACACCTATTTGGTAATCTAAAATCACGATTTTCCAAACAAATACATTTTAAACAAGTTAAGGCATGACCATCCCCATAACACAGTATAAATCAACATATACACTCGATTTTCAACAAAACCAGGGATGCAACCCCTCGCCACCCTTTTTCCCAAAACTGTAATGATGAAAACCCATAGTTTTCCCCATTAGATCCCCCCAAATGAGTAGCCAAACACACACATAGGACCGTGAACCACAGTTCTACCAAGTCCGATTTCCAAAATAACCGACATAAACACAATTCCCTTTACCTTTTCCCCGAATAACAAATCCCAAACTCTAAGGCCCTTAAACAATGAATTGAGTTCCAAAACCTACAATCAACAGTACAGAATATACTCATAACACTATTTTTAACTAAACTATCGGATCATAATTGAAAACTGAGCCTTACCTCGATTTTACGCCAAAACCTGAAAATCTCCAAAACGGGATTCTGATCCGTAGAACTTGTAGAGAATCCTTCCACGATCCTTGTGGTAAATTCAGATTTACGATTCTCACGACAAACGATGAAGAAATCTAGAGAGATAGAGAGTATGGAGAGTTCTAGAGAGATAGAGAGAGATATTTGAGTTTTCTTAGTTGAGAAGTAAAGAAACTTCTAGTTATAGCCCTTTGACCCAGCCACATCTTGTCGACGAATTAGGTCCTCGTTGAGGAGGCTCTATTGTCTTCTTGTCAACGAGACCAAGACCTCGTCAATGAGTCTGGGATCTCTGATTTTTCCAAGACTCCTTGGCTTCTCCTTGTCAACGAGCCTTTGAACTTCATCGACGAGAGATACAAAGCCTTGGTCGACGAACTCTGGCTTCATCGATGAAGCCTGTTCAAATTCCTATTTTACCCCTCTCCTATTCATTTAAACCCATTTATCACGGTTTGGGTTCTTATAGTTAATATTTCAAAATGATTGAAGTATGTTGCTGTAATTGTTTGTTTTACTGATTTCCAATATATAATAGTTTTTTCGTAAAAAAAATACACATCTAGTTTGAGATTTAGCATTGTGAGGATTAGATAGATATCCAACATATGCATATCCTACTAGTTGAGATTTGTAATCAAATGAGTGGAATAAACCCAAATTAGAAGTACCTCTCAAATAGTGTAAAATAGGCTTAATTCTATTCCAGTGTCGCTGAGTAGGAGCAAAGTTTTATCTTATTAGTAGATTTACAGTAAATGCAGTGTCGAGTCTTGTACAATTGACAAGATACATCAAAGGGCCGATAGCACTTAAATATGGTACTTTAGGACCAAGTAATTTATCCCCCTCATCATAAGGTTGAAATGGATCTTTTTTAACAACACGTGATCGCACCATCATTGTGTTAGGGATTTATACTAAAAGACATGCTTTATGTAATCGGTTTTAGTATTTATTAATAACTTTAGTTATTCCATTTTAATGAGAATCTTTGTGAGCAATGTTTGTCTAACATTATTTATTTAATGATTACGCATGTGTGTCTTTTATTCTATATAGTTGGTGATCTAGTGTGTAAAGTATGACTTATACACAGAAGATTAGATCAACAGTTCTTTTAAAATATAGTTTATTGTTCACAGTCTCAAATGAAATTGGACACACCATTGGTAGGACTATAGCACAAGGTTTTAATAGGTCTGTCTTGACTATGGGGAATGGTACAATTCCAACTCCTTGTATTAACCCGAAAAAAAAAAAAATAAATAGATAAAATAATAAATATATTGAAGTAGATATTTTTAGATATTTATATATAAATATCTTGGAGGAGATATTTTAGTTACTTAAAAGTTAAGTTATGTATTTTTTTTTTATATATAACTCTCTCTCTCTCTCTCTCTCTCTCTCTCTCTCTCTCTCTCTCTCTTCGATCTTTCGCCGATTGTTGTCCGTTTTAATAATTGGAAGTTACCATGAGGATCAAGGAGTGAATATCTACAAGTTTAGTAGAGTGGATTCTTAAACTCGGGAAAAAGTTAGGGTTCGATTTTCAAGCGTCTCGGGTTATTTTTCAGGAAATAGGTAAGGGGATCTAGTTAAGTCAGCTTTTTAATGATTTTGAACAGTACAAAATGTTTATGAAGTAAGTGTATTTATGTTTTCAATTGAGGTTTCAAAAACCAACCGTTCAAAAGGTTATTTTTCAAACCTAGGATATATGGTACCCTGGCCAGTTTTATGTTTTTAAACCATAAATACTATGTTTTTATGGTTGCCTACGGGTTATGTTTAAAGTACAGGAGATTGTGTGGCAGGTGAATAGTATGTAAGTATTATGTTTTTACTGAAATGATGAATGATTGTGAAATATTGAACTATTTGCAAAATATATTGGAACTGCTTGTGAATATACAGGATAATGTTTATAGCCGTGAGGGCCAGGTATATATTTAATGGTTGTGAGCCGGGTATGATATGACGGCCGAGGGCCGGAAGTTATATGTCAGGTTTTATATGAAATGAATATGAAATATGATTTTATTACTTAAATTACCATATATGCTTTAGGAACCTCGATGAACCATTATGTCAGGAGCACGGTATCGTTGCTAGGATTTATATATGTGACCATGCGTGCCACACTGTAATGTGAGAGTCGTGTGGTGGTCTATGCTGATTAGCCTCTGTAGAGGGTGTACCATACCTGGAAGGCTGGACTTTCAGGACACGGTAGGGTAATCGAGGCACGCAAGTACGTTGTGGATGCCTGCCTAGTCAGAATTATGACGCAGATGAATCTTGACTCTATCTTGATTGATCACACCAAGCATAGTCTAGCCTTCAGACAGCACAACTGACTCGTTCTGAGTTGTGCTTCCAAGTGCAGAAGTGTCAAGTTGTATCAAGGATGAGTCCAGGATCGTATTCCACCAGGACCACTGAGTATCAAAGTATTTATGCAAGTTTAGTAAAATCCTGTTGCAGTAAAATGTGGGTTGGAAATCTTTTTGAGCTTTTACGATTTTGAAAACAGTAAACAAAGTGAGAGAAGCTTGAGTAAACTATCAAAATGAAACTGAAATTTTATCAATTCTCCAAAAATGTAAATCTAATAACGCAACCAAAACTAAACAGATTAACTGAAACAATTTTACCAAACACTCGGGTTACGGGTTCAATGTCTGCTTACTTCCATCGTTTACTAATTCCCTAGGCCTTACTCCTCTTCTTGTTAATCCAATCAAGGCATTAATAAGATGAAATTTTATTACTAAGCTCGAGTAAATTTGCCACATCCAAACGGAAGAAAATATAAACTCTCATTAAGCATCAACCAAATTTTATGTAAAAATAAGTTGATTAAAATCCTAGATTAAATCAAGGTTTTGATGTGCCTAACGTCAACAATAAAACAAGAAATAAGAGCTAGGGAGTTATCAACGATGCCTTAAATTTTCGGTTTCAACCAAATAAAATTTTAATAATAATATTTTAGGGAAACTAACAAACCATGGAAAGCAAACGACTTTGACCCACAATCCGAGTTACCGAACTTAGCCACTCATGCTTACAATACACACTTTTCGGGTTAAATTAATTCCATGGTGGCTCATTGCATCAATAAAACGAAAGACCATAAGAAAAATACAAACTTTGATAAAACCAAACCTAATCTAAATTGAGTTTTAACAAAAAAAATAAGAATAAATCTTGAACAAAAAAATCACAACTAATTTAATTTTCCAAAGGCAAAAACAACTTAACAATTATTTAAAATCTAAAATAAACCTTAATACTAATTTAACCATGTCCAACTTTCAATACAAAAAAAGTAAATAAATAAATAAATAAATAAATAAAAGAAAGAGATAGAAAAAGAGAGAGAGAGATAGAGAAAGAGAATAGAGGAGCCTGGAAGAGTGCTCGGGTCTGTTGTGGTTGTGCAGGAGGTTGCTATGCTCTACTCGGGCTGCTGGAGCTGCTGTGCTCTGCTCCGGTCTACTGGAATGGCTGGCCGGAGAAGTTGCAGAGGCTGGAGGGAGTCTAGAGTGGAGCAGAGCAGAGGAAATCGGTTGGAGCTGCTGCTCTGGTTGTTGGAACAGGGTTGGTCTGCTGTGGAGAAGCTGCTGCAGATCTGGAGAGTTGCAGGGTGGCCGAAGCTGTGTAGCAGGGAAGAGGAGAGGCTGGGGCTGGTGTCGCTGGAGGTGCAGCGGCAAGGGGACAAGGGAAAACAGAGCTGAAACGAGAGAGAGGGAGCAGAGGGCGGGGGAAAGAAGCGAAGAGGAGAGAAGCAAGAAGAAGAAGAAGAAGAAGAAGAAGAAGGAGAAGAGGAAGAGAAGGATGTGGCTGGGGCAGCGCCCAACAGGGAAGAGAAAAGAAAAAAAAAAGAATAAAAAGGGGAGAGGGGAAACACAGCCCTAAGACCCAATCGCCAAACCCGACCCGGCTGCATGGCCGGGTCAAATCAAAGCCCATTTAATATATATTCTTTCTTTTTTTTTTCTTTTTCATTTTTTCATTCTCTGTTCACCACAAATCTGACTCTTCTGGAGCCCGTTTCTCGCAAAACTCAAAACACAAAAGTTGTAGATAATCCTTTCATCTTTCTCCAAAATTTTGAATAGTCTCGATTGGAGCTTGTACGGAAAATTTATGTATGAAATATGAACAGGTGTCGGTTTTGGTTTCCGAGATTTTTCCTGCGACAAAAAATTACCAAAACTTCATAAATAGTGCAATAAAGCTCAAGAATGATAATTTTAGCACTTTATTAAAATATTAGAAAATTTTAGACATTTAATTAAAGATATAAACCGTAAAGTCCGGGTTAAGATGCCTAATTACGCAGTTTTGACGCGTAATCAACAACCCTGGCCGTGGGGGTTTATATATGGCATTAGTCTTAGGAGGTTTCTTTTATGCATATTTGTACATTTATGTAAATGATGATGTTAGGAAATGAATGAAGTGTTTATATAAGGAAAAAGAAACGAGTATTTCTAACTGTATATGTATGTATGATTTTAAGACATCTTTTTTCGATTTTATGAAGAATGAATGTTTTCTATAAGGACTAAAAGCATGCTGCCCACATACTGATATTAGCTTGATCACCCTTACTGAGAAGTGTCTCATCCCAATATACAAATCATCTTTTTAGGAAACTACAGGTATTGTGCTTAGCAGGATCAGAGGGTGAAAGTTATATTAGTTCCTTTTTGAGAGTGTCTGAAAGAACTCTAGCGCATGTAAGTTATGTTGTCAGGCTTAGGGCTTGTATTATGGTCGTATGAACCAAACTAGTTGTCTAGTTTTGGCCGAATTGTAATATGGATGCATGGAAACCTTTATGTATGAACGAACTTAGAACTCTGGTAATGTATGTATGGAGAATGTTTCATTACTTCCGCTGCATTATTGTTAAATGATTATGGTATTAGGTATGCAGATGTCACTTTAGTAGCACCCTACATGTTTCATTACTTCCGCTGCATTATTGTTAAATGATTATGGTATTAGGTACGCAGATGTCACTTTAGTAGCACCCTAGGCTCATGTGGCAGGTCGGGGTATTACAGGTGGTATTAGAGCCTAGGTTTGCTAGGTTCTGCAGACTTTGTTAGCAATAATTACTAGAGTTTAATTTGAGATAAGTTAAGGATAAGAATGGGTAAGTTAGGTTGGGCTTTAGTATGGGAGTTCTGGGACAATGATTTTTCAATGGTCTTCTATGCTTTTCCTGGAATGATGATTTCAGAAAAATCATGGTAAATCCATCGATGGTTTTGGTTCTAGATTGAAGGACTGGGGCTCGAAAATTTAGTTTGGGAATGATAGGATGGAAAAGTATGTATGTAGTGTCAGTGTTATGATTAGGGACCCATACCTTGGCAGTTCTGCAGTTAAAGTGCATAAATGATTTCCTTTAACTGCAAACTCATATGTTATGTTATTTAGTCATTCCATATTTGTATTGACCAGGATAAATGTGGAATTTCTAAGTCGGGTTCTATCCTATCTTCATGATGAATCCCAGGGGAAAGGAGGTTATGAAAGGAGGGGACAATCATGTAGATACCTCTAGCGGTGATGATGTTGAGGCCTTGGCCGTGCTATGTAGTAAAGAACGACATGTTAGGAAAGAATATAGAAGGGATTCTCGAGAACGGAGTCAACCAACGGCTAATAGAGGTTGCGTGTTCCAACAATTTTCTCGGATGAATCCATTGGCATTCCCGGGAGGACCAAACCAGATTGCGGTATACTAGATTCACGAGATGGAGGAACTTTGGATGTGCTGGAATGCACAGAGGAGCAGAAAGTCCAATTTTCAGCCTTCAAACTATTGAGGGAGGCGAAGAGGTGGTGGAGATCGGCTAGGCTGGTGGAGGAGCAGTGTCCAGGGTATGTATTTGTTACCTGGAGCTGTTTCAGGGAGATCTTCTTCAGCAGATATTTCCCTATTGCCACTCAGGAGATAAAGGTAGAGGAGTTCTTACGCCTAACCTAGGGATCCATGACCGTTCAGCAGTATGCAGCTCGATTTATGGAGCTATCCCAATTCGCTCCACATATGGTTTTGGATGAGTCAAAGAAGGCTTAAATGTTTGAGAGAGGGCTTAAACAGGCGATACACGTGCAGGTGGTAGCGTTATTGGTCCAGAGTTTTACTAAATTGGTGGATAGGGCTATGGCAGAAAAGGCCAATATTCAGGAAGGGGAGAGAGAGGTGAACCAGAAGAAGAGGCCTTAATATCATGGGTCTTAGTTTCACTCCAGTCAAAGTACGTGGAAGTGACCTAGTAATTTTACAGGTCCACAGCAGGAGTTAGGATCTCGAGCCTCTCAGGGGAGCTCTCCAAGTGCCATTTGTCCCAGATGCCATAAGAATCATCTAGGCGAGTGCAAAGCTGGAACAACTGTCTACTATCGAGGTGGAACAACAGTCATTAGGTGCGGGACTATCGTGTGACATTGAATTACCCACCTCAGTTACAGCAGAATGGGAGAAGGAACCAAGCACCTCAAGGGGGTCACCAGGGGAATACAACCCAGGCACGGGTGTATTCTATGATGCTGGGTGACACCGAGCACACAGGAGATGTTGTTACAAGTATTATTTATGTGCTTTCCCATAAAGTTGTTATGCTAGTTGATTCATGTGCAACCCACTCATTTGTATCTAGGAGGTTTGTTAAAGTATGTGAAATAGAGACTCAATCGTTGGACGTTCGGGTGGCTAAACTATGGTTCGGTCATCCAAACAGACACATTAATAAAAGTTGTTTAAATGAGTTCGGTCGGTTATGTCACACGTCGGCAGCCCGAATCAAAGTCAGTAGCCTTTGTCGCGCGATTCAGGTGCTCGGTGAAAAGTTTGGTTGCCCGAGCCTAATTTGAATGTGTCAGCCGGTCACCCAAGTAGTTGAAAAGTGCCCTAACACAGGTTTGGGTGCCCGAGGGCGATACGCTCAAAATGAGTTCGGGTGCCCGAACACAAAGTCAACATGTTGGCTAGTTCGATCAACCGAACCCTCTCATCTTTTCCCATTAAGTGCATTTTAGCCTTATTTTGATTCACCTGGTTATGATAAGTGATGTAGAGGACTTGTGTTTTTAGTGTTGGGACCTAGGGTCTTTCTAAGGCCTTTTAAAGTATGCCAAAAAACCTGGCGTCGGTCGACCGAAGGGTTTTCCCTAAGGTCTCTACGGTCTTTGAGCTTTAGTTCCTACATGCATGCCATGCATTAATGATTACAAACCATTCCTATATTACTATTATAGACCCAACTTATACAAAATATAAATTACAATGAATCTTCAGGGTTTTCAGTCTTCAAGTTTTCATGTGCCATCAATTGGTTTGCTCATATAAACTTTCACACAAACTAGATATACATTAAATACTAGAGTATTTGTCATAATCAAAATAGGGCATGACCTATAGGGTCAACATGGGTATCGCTTGGAGAGGGAGCTCCACCCTAAACGAGATATTGTAAATGGTTTGTTATACCCGTAAAGGAACAATTTAGTGGAATCCTTAGGAGGTCTTGCCTAAGGCAAGGACGTAGGTTGGGTATAAGTCGAACCTCGTAAAAATCTCGATCTCACTCTCTAACCTTTCTATTTTATTTTTCAGCATATATAAATTGTGTTTCTAAGTGCAGTTTGTTGAAAATTGAGATTAAGAAAAATATTTTAATTTAAGAAAGTACGTTGATTAATCGTTTGCGAAAAACCTTAAAAGGAGTACGTTGATTAATTGTTTCAGGAAATATTGGTTAAAAGAAGCGCATCAATATTCATTCATACAAGGCTTTATTTAAACTCTAAACTGAGTTTTTTGCGAACACTAAAATAAGGAAGTGCTGCAGCAATTGGTTATGTATTGTGTGATTGGTTGATTGATTGTTATTATTAAAGGTATTTGGCTTATGATTGATATTGAGTGTTGATTGTGGTTGGTTTAATTGAGTGTTTAAAATCAAAACATTCTTGTGAGTTTGCTAAATATACAAAAGATTGTGAATTTGTAAAAAGGCTTAAAAGAATTTTATAAACCCAATTCACCCTCCCTCTTGGGACTACACCTTAACTTTCAAAATATATGCTCAAAGCTCTTGAATAACCCAACAATTTTCTCCAAAAATATATTTCAAGATAAGTGAGAGAAACTAGGGTTTTTCTATCAAAATGTTTGACCTTTAAAGGAGAGGCCTCTCAAGTAAGTATAACCCAAAGAAATTCTCCAACAAATATAGTTCAACATAAGAGTAAGGGAATATTTAGGATATACTTTAAAAATGATTGACCTTTGTAAATATAAATGACAGAAGACATTTAAGCAAAATATATGAGCAAAAATATTAGCTTAAGCCTTACTTGACAAACTCAAAAGAAAATTTCTCCAAAAATATTTTTCAAGTAAAAAGAATGGGAGAAATTTGATAAAAAAAGGTTATTGAGCACAATATTTATATGGAAGATGATATGTGCTCAAGCCTTTATAAAATAAAAACCCAAAATATTTTCAACAAAAAAAATTTTAAAGGAAAGTAGGAGAAATTGAAATTTAAAGCATAAATGGGGTATAAAAATGGATGGGAATAAAAAAAAATGAGCTAGTATGCTCCCAATAATTTTCCCAACATTCTCCAAGTGATTTAGGGTCATATTTATAGGCAAAACTAAAATCTGATCATTATCTGACCATTGGGCATTAAAATATTATTTTATTTTAAAATTTTTGACCTTTTTCTGCCTAGAATTTCAAATTCCCAAGATGTTCGGTCAACTAAGCAAAGTTCCGATTGAATGAACCTAAGAGGTTAGTTGATTGAGCTCATGGTTGGTCAACTGAGCCTATACAAATCTAGTCAAATGAACTAGTCGGTCAACTGAGTTAATTTAGCCTTTAGTTGGTCAGTCGATTGGCCTTAAGAGATGAGTCGACTAAACCTATGGTCGATCGACTGAGCCTATGCAAATCTGGCCAAATGAACTGGTCGGTCGACTGAGCTAATTTAGCCTTTAGTTGGTCGGTCGACTGGCCCTAAGAGGTCGGTCAACTGAGCCTATGCAAATCTGGTCAAATGAACTGGTCAGTCAACTGAGTTAATTTAGCCTTTAGTTGGCCAATCGACTAAGCCTTAAGAAAAATGATATTTTGCCTTTGTTTTGATTACAAAACGAATTTGAAACCTTTTGTAAAAGATTATCATTTTAAGTGAAAATGCTTTTCATGAAGGGTTTGTGGTTCCTAAGGTCAATCTTGGTCATTTGATTATGCTTCAAATAAAATCACGAGATGCATGCTCAAATAAATCCTAATTACTATTACAATTGAAAAATAAATAATGTCTTCAAGTTTTGCTCCTCTGATTGTCCATGGAATACACCGAGATATGATAGTTTACATACTTTCACGACTTCCATTTCCCATCTGTTTCCCGTGCTTAGAAAAATGAACATGTTCATACATTTAGCACACAAATGAGAAATTGTGGTTTATCATAATCAAAACAGAGATCGGACTTAAAAAATCAACAATCTCTCCATTTTTTATGATGAAAAATATAGTTGGCCTGAAAAAGCTCCCCCTCCCAATATGCATAAATAAAAAAATGATATTCAACGTAGTGCAATCACAAACATGAAGACGTCATAAATTTTTCAAGTTTAACATTTAAACTTAGTTTGGTTCAAATGTGCAATTTAAGTTTGAAACTTTCTTAAGAGATATTCATTTAAGCATATTTATCATTTTTCATTTTGTTAAAAAAAAGGGGTAGGGAGATATCAAATGTGAAGGAAAATAATGTTGCTAAAAAACATCTTACCCTTTTGTCATCAGCAAAAGGGCTAAAGATAACTTCTTTGATAAGAAGACCATTTTAGTTCCAAAGCCCTTAAATAAAAAATTTCATTACACTAAAGAATTTTTGATATTAACTAGTGCATGTCATGAGTATCGTTAAGCACACAGGCAAGATATAAGATATATTCTATATAAGTTCAATTCTTGCCAAAATAATAATTAAAGAAAAATAATATCCCCTTATTAAAATCATCAATAAGCATTAGGGCTTAAGCTTGCTGAAAAAGAAACTTTAACATAAAGATTCATGCAAGCTTTATTTTTCTAGTAGACATTTAAATATAGAACAGTTCAACAAATAACCATAAAAAAAGATAAACCATATATATCTTAAAAATATCAAAAAAATTTAAACAAAGATCATATGGCAAAACAAATGATTGTGGCCAAACAATATATTTAAAATTAAGTTTTCAATAAAATCATCATGCTTAAGTACATGTGACATTAAATTTCTAATCTAAACAAAAATGTGGGTGAGCAAAAAATAAATAAATAGAATTTTTAAATTTAAAAGCTCCCCTTATCAATTTGAATACTAGCTTAGATGCTAAAATGTGTCAACCAGTATAAACAATTATTTTACACTTTCAAAAACAAATATATTAATTAAAAAAGTGACAGAACACACATGCATTAGGATGCTAACATTTAAATCGTGCAAGGTGTTTATGCAAACCAAGAATAGATCTAAGCCAAAAATGTTGATGATCATAGCAAGATAGAAACTTATTTTCAGATGCTCCCCCTTTCGGATTGACTTCAAGCTTAGATGCTTTTAACTATTTATGCTGATACTATTTGTGAAAAATTCATTAAAAGAGTATAAGTAATAGTTTGAGTAAAATTTCTTTTACTGGATATCACTTAAATCATTTGAATCCAATTAGTAAAATATTCTTATACACATGCACCAGAGAATTGAAATTAAGTCCAAAAAGGTGTTCATACATGCCAAGAACAATCCATATCAAAATATGATTCTTTAAAAAACTAGATATGATGTTCAAGGTATATTGAAAAATCTTCCAGACTAAAAAACAAAAACAATGTCAAATAGTATGCATATGAGTCCATGGGGTAGGTGATTAATCGTTTTCTTAAGGATGGAACTTAAGCTCCCCTGTATATTTGCATACACGTTTACTTGCATTTTTAGTTCAAAGATGATGTTTATTTAAGATCATTTATCCTATATTCTTACTTTCAAAGGATTTGAGTATACAACAAATATTAGTTATTCAACACATAGCCTGACATATTGCAGTTCAATTTAATACACGATAGCCAATCATAGCTATACTCAACATTTATGCAATTAGGGTTCAATATGAAAGCTACCCCAATGTCATGCACTTGTCCTTGTTTAGGAACCATCATCAAGACATAGGACGTTTATTTAAAGAGATGATGCTTTACCATTTGGGTCCCAAGTAAAAGTATATAACCCAAAGAGTTGGACCAAATGGTGTCCATGAACTAGTCCCTCCTAAGACAATAAAATGTGTACATGTTTTCAATTTGTATAGCATTTTGAATTTAACATGTACTAACCTATTCAATTATTTAGCATCGTAGGAAAGAGATATGAAGACTGAGCATCTTTTCAGTTTAGCACAAACTATTTAAAATTCAACATGCTCCAACTAACTATTTAGCATGCATTATGAAGATATTCACAAAATTCAACCACCATGCGATAAACTTCAAAGAATTTTCATTTTCCATGTAAAGGCTTATATTAACTATTTAAATCAGCATGCAAATGATCGTTTTACCATGCACCATTTATAAATATTCAGAAGTTACAATGTACATGCAATAGGCTGAGTGACCACTTAAGATTAAAACACTAAGATCCCCATGGTCACCACTCTGAAACTACATAAGACTTGTGAAAGTGTTAAGAATTTAAATCAAGTCTTATGGAGTCATGAGATCAGCCCACCAGATAGCATGAATATTAAAAAAATAATCATTTGATTCATCAATGAAGACCCTAGTTAACTACTAGCAAGCAATTCACAAATTGAATTAGCTATGCAGATGGCGTTCCACTACAAGCATGCAACAACCTAGATCCACTACTAGCATGCAATTTAGAATACTGCATCAGCCATGTAGCTGGCATTCAATACAAGCATGCATTCCAGTAGTTCAATCAATAATAAAACAATCCATCAAAGAGATTTAATTATTTAATATATTATGGACAGTAAGCTGCAATGCAACCAAGCATGCAATTTAGTTCACGCAAAAATTATCCATTTATAAGATAATATGACATTAAGAGAAAATGGATATTTAGAGTTTAGTGCAATGGTTGTGACTATCCATGGGTTTAAACATTTGATAAGAAATGGATAGTGGCATTCAGCATTCAAATCATCTAATATAAATAAGTAGGGCAATAAGATATATCGAAAGTATGCGCAATATAATATATTGTTTATTGGATGAAATTTTAAATCATGCCACTCCCCTTTTTCATTTAATTAATATGCCAAAGAATTATATATAATTAGCAATATTTGGCATAACTAATATTTTCTACTAGGGGATGAGTTTTAAATGCATTTAAACACGATTAGTCATTTAAGCTCAATGATGATTTTAGGATTATACATTACAAAGTATAAGATCAATTTCCTAAAACTCAATACTATACGATGAAAAATTATACTATATTTAAGATTTTTAAATTTAGGCATATATATAGCATTAAGAATCTTTTAACAATTAAATACATTTTGTCCATTCGAAGGGGATTTACAATTTTAAGCATGAAATGGCCAATATATATTAATCAATCATAATGATATATATATATATATATACGTTCAACGATATGCTTGGAAATTTTTACTAAAATTTTCATATTAGCTTGCTTTTCAAATGGTTCTTAGTATAACATGTGTGTGTACTAAGATTTGAACTATTAGGTACTATCAAAGCATTTAAATATTACCTTCCTCTTTATATATCCTAAAATTGTATGAGTATATATAAAAAGAATTCTTTTTAGGATCCTCATAAGATGACATGCAATTATTACTAGAATTATCATATGATTCACAACAAAAATTTAACACCAAATATATCATGTGAATCATAACATGAATTATTCAATAAATTAAAAGGAAGATAGATATACATTTACGTTTTACTCCTTAATTGTTTAGATTGATGTTCTCCTCTCTCTCGGATTCTCTATATTTCTTAATGTTCCCATATTCCGTTAGTACTATTATAAGTCATAAACTATTTAAAAAATTAGTATTAAGGCCCAATATTAAATGCATGGCATACAAAAATATATGCATTAAAACCATGACATGCTAAATCATTCAATTCATTTTCAATTTTGGAAACTATGCATTTTAAAACATTTTCATTGGGATATAATTTCTTTTCCAAAACCTCCAATCAATTTGATTTTACAAGCACGTTTTCAATTTCCAAACAGTAAAATCTACACAATAAAAGCAGTGGAGGATTTGCACAGGATTGGCTGTCAGAATGAGGATATACCGAAAATGAGCCCTTACAATCTTTATGCAAAAATGGTTAAGCTTATTGTAACCGAGCTGTGATACCAAGTGACAGGAATAGTATATTCCCAAGAGGAGGGGGTGAATTGGGCTTTAAAAAATTTTGGCTAATTAATTTCACCGATTCACCACAAATCATATCCTGTTCAAATATAAGTGTGTATGTAAAATAATTAAACAATGAATACAGACATACACGTGAGGAGCACATCTCATTTAAATTATATGTGTATGCAAAACAATTATAATAATAAATGAATAAGTATACACATACGGAATTTAAAGTGCGGAAATTAAATGAGATAGAGAGAGAGAGACATACACAAGATTTGTTATCAAGATTCAGCCAATCCTGCCTACGACCCCACCTTGGGCTAACCACCTGAGGATTCCACTATTTGCTTACTTAACTAGGTGGAGTGACACTATTTACAATTCTCCTTACAGGGTGGAGTCTCTCTAGGTTAATCACCAGGTTGAGCCAAACTGGTTCCTCCTTACGGGGTAGAGTCTTCTCAGCTTAATTTTCCAAGATGAGCCAAACTGGTTCCTCTTCATGGGGCGGAATCTCCCTAGATCAATTCACCAGGTTAAGAAAAATTGGTTCCTCCTTACGGGGTGGAGCCTCCCCAGCTCACCTAATCGGGCTTGAACCGAACTGATTCACTGATGTGAAAGTTTGCGTACAAATAAAGTACTTCTACAATAAGACAAGATGTACAAGTTGAAGCTCTAAAATGCACTCTCAAATGATTTAAAAATATGAAGCTCAGTAGAGTATTGGATTTTTCTCAAAAATATTTTCCAATAAAAAATGAGAGTATGGAAAATTATTTTTATTTTCAACAAAGACCTTTAAAAATAATTAACAAGCCTTGCAGACAAATATATATATATTTGATAATATGCTTAGGGCTTTTCTTCAAGAAGCTTTTCAAGCCAATATATATTAATTAAATACATGCTCAAAGATCTTGAATAACCCAACAAATTTCTCCAAAAATATATTTCAAGCTAAGGGGGAGAAACTAGGGTTTGGCTATCAAAATGATTGAAATTTAAAGGAGAGGCCTCTCAAGCAAGTATATATGTAATTGATATATGCTCAAGGCTCTCTCTTGTATAGCCCAAAGAAATTCTCCAACAAATATATTTCAAGATAAAAGTTGGAGAATATTTAGGGTATACTTTAAAAATAATTGACCTTTGTAGATATAAATGCAAGAAGGCATTTAAACAAAATATATGAGCAAGAATATTAGATGAAGCTTTACTTGACAAACTCAAAAGACAATTTCTCCAAAAATGGATGGGAATAAAAAATATGAGCAAGTATGCTGAAAAGCTAAAATGTACTCCCAAGAGGGAGGGGGGGGGGGTGAATTGGATTTTTAAAACTTTCTTTTTAAATTCTTGTTTTACAAGTTCTTTTAGTTAAGTATTAACCCCTTTTTCAATTTGAGTTATTTTATAATCACAACAATCAACTTCACAAGAACAATTGATCTATAACAACCAACACTCAAACCAATCAATAAAGTAAGCTTGATATTGCAATATGAAATAAAATAGAAAATCCAACTAGGCTTCCAAAGTTCAAATATTGGTATCAATTAAGTATCTTAAATTAAGTATGTAACCAACCAATATATTAATGAGCTTTGGTATTAATCAATCAACGTACTCTCTTGTGGTTTTCGCAATATATTGATCAATCAATGTACTCCCTTATGGTTTCTGCAATTCCCAAAGAAAAATTAATATCTAGCAAATTAAGTACAAAACCACGTAGTTTATAAGTGCTGAAATTTAAAGAGAGTAGGGAATAGAATAACACCGAGTTTTTACGAGGTTTGGCTATACCCGCCTATGTCCTTGCCTTAGGCAACACACCTAAGGATTCTACTATACCACTCCTTTACGGGCGAAGCAAGCCTTTACAACACTTGTTGAATAGGATAGAGCCCTCCTCTCCAAGCGATACCCCATGCTCGGTACAACGATTCAACAACCTGAACTGTAAGAAAAACAACAAGAAACAAGAACAAATTCCTATGTACAAAGACACTCTCACAGTAGAGGTGATTAGTACAAGTTAGAGCACTAATGTACTTCAAATTTAAATATCAATAAAGAATGAGATCGAAGCTTAAGAAATTAATCACCGGATTCTTCTTTTAGATTAAAAGAAGCTTGGTAAGAACACAAGACTCAAGTGGTTGTATCAGTAGGAATTCAGTATAACTTCAACAAGAGTGAGTGAGCACGAAAGCTTTGAGAATTAGAGACTTTGATTGCTTGATTACTTGTAGTTGTTTTTATAAAAATCCTTTGGTCTTCCATGTATTTATAGAGTTCTAAAAGTAATTCCTTATTACCCAAGTTTACTTCGAGTATTTCCCAAGTATTTACAAAATTTGGAGCCCAAGTAAACATATTTGAAGACTTTTCAATGCTGCTTTATTTAAAAAAATAAGAAAGTTAGTAGCCTAACCAAAAGGTGTCAGTCGCTTGTCAAGTTAAAAACTCAACGTATTTCAAAAGTCAGTGCTCTATCAGTCGCCTGAAAATGTTCTTTCAGTCGCTTGACTACTATCAGATGCCTGAGAAAGTTTTGTGAGGCGCCTGTCACAGTTCTATTTGCCTTTCTTAAAAATCATTTAATTTGTCAGTCACCTAATGAAACCTAGTCATCGTATGAGCATGCATTTTAACTATTTTTAAGATTTTGTTTCAAAAACTCTTTTAGCTTTTAATCTTGGAATATTTGATTGAAATTTGAAAAATATGTTTCCCAAGGTTTTTAAAATATGTCTTTAAGTCTGTAATCATTCCTAAAGAGCTTCAAAACATCCGTATTGACTTTAAATTGAAGTACTTACATAAGACTTTCCTTAAGACATAAACTCTCTAAGTGTGAAGTTTTCATGTATATCTTGCTTTGAGTCCATCTTGACTTTGAGCTTCAGTAGTATTTAAGCTTTCATAAGATTGGACAAACTTGATTTGGTGAGCTTTCTTTTGATCACTTGTTTGGAATGTAGGCTGTCAATGCACTCTTGATCTTGAACTCTAATGCTTAATTCCTAAAACATCATCACTTTAACCAAAACATGTTAAATTCTCTTGATTTGTTATCATCAAAATAAGATTCATAAGCCTTGATAGCCCAACAATCTTCCCCTTTTTGATGATGACAAATAAGGAGCAAAGGAGAGTGAAACTTGATAAGGCTCCCCCCTTACAATAAGCATACTTTTAACAATGTTTTGAAAAACAAATCTTCAAATATCATGTAAGCTTATTTTTCAAGATCAATATAATAATCAAGTATCAGTGCATTATAGTATATCAATCAAGTATTAGATCATCATAGTTCATTTCATCATATTATCAAAATCATATCATATCTCATATTTTTTATATAGTATGCATTTTAGCTGAAATTTGCTCTCATTTTTCCTCCAACTTTCTCCCCCTTTTGACATCAATCAAAAAGAAAAGTAATGTAGCAAAGGTAATTGTGCCACACAAAAGATATGCATAGTCATCCATAGTGTCAAAAACATCTGGAGATACAAACCAAAGTACAAAAATAGAAAATTGAAATTTTAATGCAAATACAGATGGATATATGAGATACATAGCACAAAAAAAAAAAAAGAAAAAAGAAAAAAAGAAAACACAAAAGGAGATATCAAGCATTATCAGATGCATCATTATCAGTTCCATCATTATCCTCAGTATTTTCTTCATTTTTTCATTATCCTCAGATTTTTCATTAGATGCATTATTACTGGGAGGTGCAGAGTTGATGTCCATAGGATCTCTAGTGTGTGAGGAACTTGCCAGATGCTGTTCAATATGTCCAATTCTTTGATCAAGGAAGGAATAGTTAATCTGCAGAGATGCAACATTTTCTTGAATGGATTTAACTCCATACCTCATGTCACTACTGAAGGTGGAGAATTGGTGATTGAAAGGAAGGAACCATGAAGGGCTGTCTTCTTCCTGAGGAGCAAACTGCTGTTCTGGATGCTGAACATGTGGTCGTGGTTCAGGAGCTTCGTAGCGTTGCCTTCCTCCTTTGGGAAACCCCCATTGTTCATGTTTTTCATATCCCACCATCCTAAGGGTAGTGATAGAAAAGATGTCATAGTGAGTCTGTTTAACGAACGGGGAGGATGGTGTGGTGAGATGAAAGTGTGCAAATATCAAATTTAGAATCCCACCATATGGAAGAACTATATGATGAGCTTCTTCCCTTGTAATCATCCACCTAAGAATAAGGTTTGGTAAATCCAACTTTTTCCCTTTAAGAATACACCACATTACAAAACAATCCAGAAAGGTAACATGGTCCTGAGATCCACCTCGTGGTAAAATATTGTAGGTGATCAGTTTTTGAAGAACCAGAGCTTGGAGATTTAGTTGTTTGTAAAGTGGGGGATTACCAAAGTAAACAGGTTCTTCCTTCATTACCAATGGAAAAAACTCTTCTGGAGTGAAGTCTTGAGCCATTATCCATGATTTGTCAATTGGAGGAAAGTCAAAATCACCTTGCTTAATATGGTGAAATTTAGCTACGGACTATGGGGTAAGTGTAATTGAATTCCCTATGATCTCAGAGAATAGTCCCATATCGATTTTAACCAAATTGACATAAAATTTTTTTATCAAAGATAGGTAATATCTAGGGGCTTGATACATGATAAAATTTTTCCATCCTAGTCTTTTAACATGGCCAATATTTCTGGAAAATTGGTTTCAAAGAAGGAGGTATCAAGAACTTTACCGAATATGGGATTCGTGGAACGAAGGTGATTCCTATATGGTTGCTTGGCATTGTGGAGAGATCAGCCATTTTTCAACTTCATCATCTTCGATAGGCATGGAGGATGAAGCTTTGTTCCATGTGGTCTTTGTATGTGGTATGATGACTCGATGGAGACCCTAGGTATTTGATTGTAAAAGAAGTAGGAGTAAATGCTTCAAGTGAGAATCGAAGGTCTAAGAGAAGGGAGAGGCTGGAAATTGAAGAGAGTCAGTGTTAGACAAGTGAGGAAGTAGAGTCAGGTGGCTGAGGGTTTCAAAAAATGAGGGTTTTTAGTATATAAGCATTTGGCTTGCTACTTGTCAGTCGCCTGACACTTGAAGAGTCAGGCGCTCGATGAGCTTAGTTTCGTTAGGCAGTAGTGAGTTAGTCGCCTAACTCACATGGTAAGTTGCCTGACATGCAAATTTTTATTTTAAACGACTTCTCTAATACGTGACAATCCTAATTCACATCTAATAGAGATAAATTAATCCTCAGAGAGTGGTTTTGTAAATATTTCTGCCCATTGATCATTTGTATTTACAAATTCAATAATTATATCCTCTTTTTGAACATGATCTCTTAAGAAATGGTGTCTAATATCTATATGTTTTGTTCTTGAATGTGATATTGTATTTTTGGAAATATTTATAGCACTTGTATTATCATTTAATAGGTATAGCTGAGTACTCTAAATTAAAGTCTTTTAATTGTTGTTTCATATAAAGTGTTTGAGCACAACAACTACCTACTGCAATATACTTAGCTTTAGCAATGGATGAGGATAAGGAATTTTGTTTCTTGGAAAACCAAGGCACAAGAGATCGTCCTAGAAAATGACAAGTTACACTTGTACTTTTTCTATCAATTTTACATCCTGCATAATATGCATCTGAGTAACTAATCATTTCAAATCCAGTGTTCTTAGGATACCATAGTTCTAAGTCAATAGTGCCTATTAAATATCTTAAGATTCTTTTTACTGCTATCTGGTGAGATTCCTTATGAGCTGATTGAAACCGGGCGCACATGCAAACACTAAACATTATATTAGGTCTACTAGTTGTTATGTATAGCAAACTACCTATCATGCCTCAATAGTATTTCATGTCAATTGGCTTTCCTTTTTCATCTTTATCAAGGCTTATGGAAGTACTCATTGGTGTTCCTATAGCCTTACTACTTTCCATGTCAAACTTCTTTAGCATGTCTCTTATATATTTTGATTGATCTATGAAGGTACCATTTTTAGCTTTCTTAATTTGTAATCCTACGAAATAATTTAATTCTCCAATCACACTCATTTCAAATTCGTTTTGCATACATTTTTCAAATTCCTTACATAAATCATCATTTATAGCACCAAATATGATATCATACACATAAATTTATATAAGAAGCATACCTTTATTCTTAGATTTTATGAATAAGGTATTGTCCGCCTTTCCTCTTAAAAAACCATTTTCTAGTAGGAATCCACTTAACCTCTCATACCAAGCTCTAGGAGATTGTTTTAACCCATATAATGCTTTTGTTAATTTAAATACAAGATCAGAGTTATTTATATCTTCAAAACCTCTTGTTGTGCTACATAGACTTCTTCATTTATAAAACCATTTAAAAATGCACACCACACATCCATTTGATAAAAAGTTTAAATTCTTTGTGAGATGCATAGGCTAATAACATTCTTATGGCTTCCATTCTTACTATGGGAGCAAAAGTCCTATCATAGTCTATTCCTTCTTTTTGATTATATCCTTGAGCTACAAGTCTTGCCTTATTTCTTACTACAATACCATTTTCATCCTTTTTATTCCTAAATACCCATGTAGTTCCAACTATTGAATGATCATCGGGTCTAGGAACTAACTTCCATACTATATTTCTTTCAAACTTATTTAATTCTTCTTGCATTGCCCTTATCCAAGAATAATCACTTAACACTTCTTTAATGTTCTTAGGTTCTTCTTGGGATAGAAATGCATAATGATCACATAAGTTTTTCAATGAGGATCTAGTTGATACTCCTCATGATGGTTCTCCTATGATTTGATCTACTAGATGATTTCTTATGAATTTCCATTCTTTAGGTAATTCATAATTTTATGTAGAATCATTATTTTGAGTTTCTTCATTTTTCTCTTCTTTTACTTTTATAATTTCTAAGTCTTCTGGTTTTTGTGTAGCATCAGTTTTAACTTCTTCAATATCAATTGTCTGTGTAAATGGATTTACTTCATCAAAGATTACATGAATTGACTCTATAAATAGTGAGTGTTCTTTTATTATAGATTCTAAAAGCTTTTCTATTCAACACATACCCTAAAAAGATTCCTTCATCTGATTTTGAATCAAATTTCCCTAAGTTATCTTTATTATTTAGTACAAAGCACTTGCATCCAAATACACGAAAGTAAGCTATGTTAGGTCTTCTTCCTTTCCATAGTTCATAGGGGGTTTTATTTAAGGTTGATTGATCTTATGGAAACTGTTGGCCTAACATGACTTTTCAATCTTGTTTTGATGATAAAAAATAAGAGATGATTTAAAACATGACTTTTCAATCTTTTTTTGATGATAACAAATAAGAGATGATTTAATACGTGTTTGTTAGAATGATGATATTTCAAGAAAGACAAAGCTCAAAAGAAAATCAATGGAAAGCTCAAGATCACTAAGGACTCGACAAGATAAATCACTATGTAGAGTGATCCAAATGATAGCTCAAAGCAACACCAACATAAGAAAAATATGTGGACACTTAAAGCTGACTCAAAGTTCAAGTCAAAAGGAACGTAAAGCAAAATACAATGAAAGGCTTGAAGAGTAGAGTATTAGGCTTTAAGGACAATATTGTAAGTACTTCATGTTTGAATATCCTATAAAATATTTTTGAAGCTCTTCTAGGATTATTCATTGACTTAGAGACCTTTTAAAATTCTAGAAAATGTTTTATAAAAAATAAAAGCAAGAGAGAAAAAGGATTTTCAAAAACTAAAATGAAAAATCTAAATTTGGTCTGCCTAGACGACTGAGGTGCACCTTAGAAGACTAAAGATGTACCTCAGAAGACTAAAGTTTTACTTAAGTCTACTGAATAATTTCTTTAGAAGACTGAAGAATTAGTTCAATCTATTGAAAATTTTTCTGAACAATACAAAAGAGGCAGTGTACCCTCAGAAGACTGAACCCTCAGTTCAGTATCTGATCTATGACTTTGGAAGATGACCCATCAATTCAGTCGTTTGACCCTGTGTCTAGTTCAAGTTTTTCAATGTGTTAAGGAACATCAAAAGATTGATCTTGATACTTCAGTCGTCTGAACACTGTTAATGGCTAGAAGTTTTAAATGTTTTGAATTTCAAATAATGGTTTCTTATGCCCCAAATTTTCTAAAAGGTTGGAAGATACTCCAAGTATTCTTAGGCAACACAAAAAAGCTTTTCTAAGCCTATAAATACATGATCTTGCAAATCAAATCACACCAAGAATTGAAAAATCTGTTGAAAGCTATCTTGCTATCAAAGCTCTCTCTTGCTCAAATTCTTGCTCAATTGAATTGCTGAATCTTTGCATTGCCGATCACCATTCTTTAAATTCCCATTGCTGTTTTCTCATCTACAGAAGGAACTTCTTGAATTCTTACTTGACCTTCAGTCTTATTTCAATTTGATATTTGATTATTGAAGTATCTAGTGTTTGAAATTGTACTAATATGCTCTTTGTGAGAATATTCTTGTATATAGAAATTACTTCTTGTTTCTTGTAGTTCTTGGATGATTCCAGGTTGTTGGATCATTGACCGAGTGTGGGGTATCATTTGGAGAAGCGTTGCTCTTGCCTAGTGAAGAAGTGGCTAAGTGTGGGGAATCACTTGTAACGGTTTGCTCCGCTCGGAAAGAAGTGCAAAAGTGGAATCCTTTGATGGTATTGGCCAAAGGTGAGGATATAGGCTGGGGATAAGCCGAACCTTGTAAAAATCTTGGTGTCTCTCTTTTTGTACTCTTTATTTTCAGCGTCTATATACTTTGATGTATGTGAATGCAAAGTGCAGGTGACTAAAGTTAAGAACTGAGATTAACAAGAAGAATCTTAATAAAAGAAAGTACGTTTTGATTAAACATTTGTAGAAACCTAAAAAAGGAGTACATTGTTTAGTCGTTTGCATAAATCTTTGTTAAGAGAGTGCAAACAATTTCGTTCAATATAGGGCTATAATCAAAAGCTGAAAATTGCTAAAAGGCTGCATATTTTATCTTGGTTTGGTATCATTGTTTGTTTATTTTAAGTTGTTGATTGGTTATTTAGTTGATTAAGTTTTTTATTACTTGCTTTGTGTTTTGGTTTAAGTAATTAAGTCTTTGCTGTGTGATTATTGACTCAACAAGAGGTTAATCTTCCGTAAAAGACATTAAAATTTTACTAACCCAATTCACCCACCTTCTTAGGACTACACCTTAAATTTCAATTGGTATCAGAGCAGAGTTGTAGCAAATCCTAACTAGAAGCTACATAAAGATCTATATGACACACCTCGGAGTAGCTCCCTTTGGAGAGGGCTATTCATCTACTAGACCACCTATCTTTTTCGGTTTAAATTATAGATTTTGGAAACAAAGAATGAGGATATATATTCAAACCATGGATTGGAAAGAATGGAAGGTTATCACACATGGTGACTACATTCCTACTAAAACTGTAGATGACAAGAAGTTCTAAAGAAGAAAAAGACTTGACTGACAATGATTACAAAATGATGCAAGTAAATTCTAGTGCCATGAATGTGCCGTATTGTGCTTTAGATGTTAATGAGTTTAATAGGGTCATGGCATGTGAGTCAGCCAAATAATTTTGGTACAAGTTAAAAGTAACCTATGAAGGAACTATAGATGTTAGAGATAGTAGAATCGACATGCTCACAAGTGAGTACGAAGCTTTCAAGATGAACCCAGATGAAACCATAACAAATAAGTACACTAGGATCACTCATATCATAAAATCCCTCAATGCCTTAGGGAAAAATTACTCAACTTATGAAATGATCCAGAAAATCCTTAGAGGACTTCCTCCTATATGGGAACCTAAAGCTACAGCAATTACGGAAGAGAAAAACCTCAAAACAACTTCACTAGATGAACTCATATGATCACTTCTCACCTATGAAATGGCTATGAAAGAAAGGAACACTAAAAATAAAAATAAGAAATCCATAGCTTTTAAAGCTTCTAAAGAAAGTTCAAGTGAGGAAGAGAATGCAACCAGTGAATTAGATGATGAAGAATTAGCATTTATAACTAAAAGACTTGGAAAATTCTTCAAAAGAAATAAGAAATTCACTAGAAAATTCAAAAGTTCAAAAACTGAAAAAAGGTGAAACTTGTAAAAAGGACAACAAAAATAAGAATGATCCACCTACTTGTTACCATTGTAAAAAGGTCGGACACATCAAGCCAGACTGCCCTCAGCTCAAGAAAGAAAAGAAGAAGAAAAAGCCAGCAATGAATACAACATGGGACGACACAAGCTCAAGTGAATTGGAGAACGAGTCTAGCATACAAGAGATGCCAAACATGTGCTTCATGACACACAACGAAGAGGTAAACTCTTACTACTCCTCCTCAGAAGATTCTAGTGATGAATCGTGTAATGATTCATGTTAAAGCATGCCATCCTACAAAGAAATCCAAGCTGAATTATTTGCTCTTCATAATAGGTTCATTAAAGTATCAAAGAGGAACATAACTTTAAAAGAACAAAATGAGAATCTTAAAAATCAGCTAGAATCCTCAAAATCTGCTAAACAAGAAAAAAAATCTCATATTGAAAAACTAATGGAGAAAATAAACACTATGTCTCAAGAAGTGAACAAATTACAAGAAAATAATCAAAGTAAGAAAGAGTTAGAAATAAATGACCTCAAACACTACAAAAAATAAGGTTATTAGTGACGGTTTTGAATTAGTCGTTATATCTGCTGTTACTAATACTTATTAGTGATGAATTTTTCAAACCGTCACTAATAATAGAGTATTAGTGATGGATTAAAACCATCACTAAAAATCCTAAGTCCGTCACTATAAATTCTACACCGACTCGATCAAAAATCATCATTAAAGCCATAGTATTAGTGATGATTGTAAATTCGTTGCTAATGCTGTACTATTAGTGACGGCCTGAAAATCGTCAATATTGCTCACAGGCAACTATTAGTGATGGTTTTCGAACCATCACTATTACTCTAAAATTGTCACTAATACTATATTATTAGTGACAGTTTGAAAACCTTCACTAAAACTTAAAAAAAAAAGAAGCAATTATTAGTTACGGTTTTGAAACCTTCACTAATACTTAAATTGGAAATTGTCACTAATAATTTTAAATTAATTTTTTTTCAATTATTAATTCCTATAAAAATCTGTAATTACATTTTCGTATACGTAACATTAAACCATAATTGCTAAAAAATTCATAAATTATTAAAAATTCAAATTCAAATTCAAAATTAAATAAAAATACAAATATTTTATACAAATTCAAATTCAAATACAAATATATTATAAAATTCAAATTTAAATACAAATACAGTATACAAATTCAAATTCAAATACATTATCCTTCCCTTGTTCCCTCGATCTCTGCCACAAAAACATCACAAAGCCGACAATCACAGCTACGGAGGTCATCACGATGACCACTGCCCAGTCGGACTCCATCGACACCCACAACGCTGTCTGGATCGACCTAAATATATTTTAATATATTTTATTTATATATTTTAAGTTAAATTTTTTTTGAAGAAAAGTCTTATTTCATTGAAGAAGACAATGGAACTTTAGCATCGAGGATGGATCCACCGTGATGGTGATGCGAGCTTCGCTAGTACTGAGAGACCATGGCTGCATGGGAGGCTATAGCTTGCTGCAGTGTCATCCTCGAGGGCAAATTTCTCGAACAATAAGGCTCAATCTGCAATCTAGGGCCCAACTTCAGAATCCTCGACGTTGATAGTGATGGAGCAGACGACGAGGTCATGGAGGGTGATGAAGGACAATGAGGTCATGGATGACAGAGAAGGATGACGAGGTCGTGGATGGTGGTGGCTGCATCAACGATTCTTTATCTAGTTTACCCAGAGTTTCTTTTCAAAATTGATTTGAAATGCGATAAGCCTGCCATGTAGACAAAATGAATTTTAGCCTTTCATATGATAGGTTGTCTCTTATAGTTAAGGTACGATTTAAATATTAATTTTATTTCTCTTGAATCTTGATGCCCTTCTTATGGATGCAATGAACACAAGAAAGCCATCAAGATTCAAGAGAAATAAAATTAATATTTAAATCATACCTTAACTATAAAGAGACAACCTATCAGATGAAAGGCTAAAATTCATTTTGTCTACATAGGCAAGCTTATCGCATTTCAAATCAATTTTGAAAAGAAACTCCAGGTAAACTAGATAAAGAATAACCATCCACCCCACTATAAGAGTACCTGAACCTCTCGATTCTTACCTTCATGTCCACCATAAACTCCAAAGAATAAAGTGGAAGCATCCAGAACAGGATATGCAGCATTCTAGCAAATCAAACATTCATAGTCAATAACAAAATATTCATACTATTAGTAAAGAGTTAATAAAGTGCTCGCATATCGTAGCTTGTATGTGCATATGAAACCAATTTTAACCACACAATGCAAGCGAATAACATTAATGTGACACCAGATAAGACAACTGAATCACACTTGCAGAATTTAGAACTAGTCATTGTATAAATCAAAATTTTTTGCTAATTCTTTTGACAAGGTTTTAACCAAGGAGAAACCTTAACAAGAGATTAAGACATGTACAAAAATAGCACAGATTACAGAAAGTGAAACCTTGTCACAAATCGCAGCTCAAAACCCCTAAACAAAAACCTAAATACTTCACTTAATCAGCCTCAGTTCGCCCCCAAAAGTCAAGAAACAGCACTCCAACGCATCCATGGTTCCAATTAAGAACAACCCACATACCAAATAAACCCCAAAACTATAAATTCAAACCCAACAATAATAATTCAAGCATCCAAATCCCTAATTCCCAGCTCCAAGCTCTTCAGATCACAAACTGACAAACCCAGCTTGAAACCAACAGTAATTGAACTAGTAAAAAAAACAAGAAACACACCAAGTTCAATAGAAACGGTAACAGTACTTGCCCAATAGTGCTAAACCCAACTCTGAATCTAGTAAATCACCGCCGTCCTTTTACTTATAGAAAATAGACTAACTTGAAAAACTTTGAAATGTAAGATGTAAAAATTACTTCACAAGAGCAAGAAATTGGATATCTGGGGTCAATATTTGGCAAAATAAGCAATATTACTTTTCTGAGCTCAATACAAAGCAGAAAGTAATTCATTTAAGTCCAAATGTTGCACACAAGCCTAAAAAATAAACAATATATTAAGACAGTAGAACCTTAACCTTCTGAAGATTGGTGACTTTCTGGTAGAGCTGAAGCACGAGCTCCAGATCGGCATTGGCAATCCTGTTCCTTATGTTGGCAGCTACAGCGGCCTTGTTGTCTCTTATCCACTTGAAGTCTATTGCAGCCTTCCATTGTTTCTTCACTACAGAAACACATAGACCCAATTAATAATTAAAATAGAAATGGAAAATGGAATTGGTGAGAAAGAGACACAACCATTGTCATTGGGTGCAGAGACGGGAGTAGCTTGAATAGCGAAAGTGGAAATAGCTCTAGTGAGAAATGGCGGGGGTTTTCAAGGAAAGTGATGGCTGGAAAATAAACCTAGGGATAGGGATAGGGTTCTGGAGAATGGTTGAAGATGAGAGAAGAAGAAGAAGAAGACGGAGGGGTAGCAGCAAGTTTTAGGCTTCGGAAAGTCGTCCCACCCAGACCACACTGCAAGCCCATAGTTCTGCCATGGATGCAGAGATCGAGGAGACGTTGTGGGTGGCGCTGCGTGCATGGAGGAGCGAGGAGGGAGGGGCAGAGGGAGGAGCAGAATGAAATTTAGGGAAAGAAAAGATGGTAGGAGGGGGAAGGAGGAGGGAGTAGAAGAAAGAAGAAATTAAGGTGGGGATGTTAGATTTTGAGTATCAGTGACGATTTCAAAATCATCACAAATACTCTATTATTAGTGATGGTTCTCTCAAACCATCACTAATACCCTTACTTAATTTTTTTAAAATATTTTTTAAATAAAAACACTAATACCCTATTATTAGTGACAGTTCTCCAAACCGTCACTAATACCTCTAACTAACTTTTTTTAATATTTTTTAAATAAAAACACTAGTAGTGACGGTTTCCAAACCATCACTAATGCCCAATTATTAGCGACGGTTCTTCCAAATCGTCACTAATACCCTTAACTAATTTTTTTTTAAAATAAAAACAATAGTAGTGACGGTTTCAAAACCGTCAATAATACCTTTAACTAATTTTTTTTAATATTTTTTAAATAAAAACACTAGGAGTGACGGTTTCAAAACCGTCACTAATACCCTTAATTATTATTATTTTTTTATTTTTTAAATAAAAAAACTAGTAGTGACGATTTCAAAATTGTCACTAATACCCTATTAGTAGTGACGGTTCTTCCAAACCGTTGCTAATACCCTTATCTAATTTTTTTAATATTTTTAAAATAAAAACCTAGTAGTGACGGTTTCAAAACCGTCACTAATACCCCATTATTAGTGACGGTTCTCCCAAACCGTCACTAATACTCTTAACTAATTTTTTTTCTTATTTTTTAAATAAAAAACTATTAGTGACGGTTTCAAAACCGTCACTAATATCCTATTATTAGTGACGATTCTTCCAAACTGTCACTACTACCCTTAACTTATTTTATTTATATATTCATAAATATTAGTAGTGACGGTTAATTAATCGTCACCAATAAGTGACTTTTAGTGACAAATTTAATCCGTCACTAATACCCTAGAATCGTCGCTAATATTTTTCTAGAAAAATTTTCGGGTGAAAATTGTTTACCGTACTATTTTTAGTGACGAAAGTATTAGTGACGGTTTTGAAACTGTCCCTAATAGTTTTGTATTAGTGACAGCTGCTAAAACCGTCACTAATGATTACACTATTAGTGACGGTTCTTAAAAATTGTGACTAATACAACACTATTAGTGGCAGTTTTAAAACTGTCACTAAAAGCCTATTTTTTTTGTAGTGGAAAGTCAAATTGAAGATAAATAAAAGATTATTTACAACTTTACTAGAGGTAAAGAAAACTTTGAGAAAATGGAAGGACAACAAAGAATGGCTAACAATAAATTAGGAATAGGTTACAATGGAATTACAAACAAAAGAAAGAAGAATCTATTCATGGGATACTTTGTAAAACAAGCTAAACACTATGCAAGTACATCCTCCACAAACATTCATAAATATACTACTTGCTACTTGTGTAAAAATAAGGGACATATAATGTCTAATTGTCCACTTAAGAAGAAATATGTCAAAGTAAAGAATGAATGGAAGATAAACACTAAAATTAGACAAGATTTAAAAAGAGTTAAGAAAGTTTGGATTCCAAAAGTAACAACATAAATCATTTCTTGTAGGTTTGCTTTAGATCCACTCCATCAAAAGAAAAATGGTATATGGACAGTGGATGTTCAAGACACATGATGGGAGATAGATCAAAGTTCATCACCCTCACTCAAAAAGATGTAGGATATGTAACCTTTGGTGACAATGCAAAAGGCAAAATTATTGGAATTGGTAAGATAGGTAAAGAATCCTCACTCACCATTGATGACATTTTGCTAGTTGATGGTCTAAAGCACAATCTCTTAAGTATTAGTCAACTTAGTGACAAAGGGTTTGACATAATCTTTAAGAAGGAAAAAAGCATAATACAAAATCCTAAGAATCATGAAATTTTATTCACAGCATATAGAATGAACAATGTGCATTGCATAAATCTTGATAGTCTAATTTTTCAAGATGTAACTTGCTTGGCTGCCATAAGTGAAAATAGTTGGCTTTGGCATATGTTGACCTTATAGGTCATATCCCTATTTTGATTATGACAAATACTCAGGTATTTAATATCTACCGAGTTGATGTGCAGGAATTCTAATTGGCAGATCATAAAGAGGAACTAAAGCTTGAAGACCAATACACGTTTTTCAGTTGTAATATATGTATATTCATGAGGGAAATTGGTCTGTAATATTAAATAGGTCTTCTGGTTTATAATAAGCTCACACACATCACATGTATGATTTATTATGTAAGCTCAAACAAACCGTAAATGAGAAATGACCTTAGAAAGACCTTAGGGTGTACTCTTCGGTTGACCAACACCGGATTTTTTTGGTGTCTTCAAATTGGACCCCAAGTGACCCTAGGACACACACATTTACACATATGTTTGTTAGGCACTTGAATAGGGTTTGTTTGTTTCGAAACGGGACTGAAATGCACACATGGTGCACTTTCGATCGACCAGCAAAGTCAATTCATTTTGGCCCGGTCGACCGAAACATCTGGTCGACAGAACTAGGTAGTTCAAAAGGCCCTGGTCGACCAAAACCTCCATGGGTCAAAGTTTGACCATCTGGTTGACTGAACCAGGTAGTTTAAAAGGCCCTGGTCGACCGAAACCTCCCTAGGTCAAAGTTTGACCATCTGGTCGACTGAACTAGGTAGTTCAAAAGGCCCTGGTCGACCGAACCCTCCCTGGGTCAAAGTTTGACCATCTGGTCGACCGAACCAAGTAGTTCAAAAGGCCCTGGTCGACTGAAAACCTCCCTGGTCAATATTTTGACCATCTGGTCGACCGACCACTTTTGTACTCCAACTACCTGGTCGACCGGAGGGTCCTTGGGAGAATTCCAGTGGTCTGGTTGACCGAACCAGGCAGTTCAAAATGCCTTGGTCGACCGAAACTCAGAAAATTGGGAAATAACCCTCTCCTGGTCAACCAAGACCTTAGTTCAATATTTCCCTGGTCGACCGAACCATTTGAGACTTGGTCGACCAAAACATTTCTGGTCGACTGGACCTCTCGGGTTGCCCTGATTTTTTACCACAATTAATATTTTTTAAAAAGGGTTAAAATGTCTTAAACATCATTAAACTTCCATAATAATACCAAATAGGTCCCCAATGGTCATATTTTCTCCCATGCCTATATATATGAGTTCATTTGAGAAAATTAGGAGTGATTAGCCACCTTGATTAGGGAAAAATTCTCTGAAAAATAAAAATCCTATACTACTCATTTTTCTTACTCAAATCACTCATACTTGCCTTCTATCATTGCCTACATCATTTGTAAGTGGATTGAGTGTGTTTGAATAGGTTTGCTCTCCTTGTTCTATTTGCTTGACACGATTTTATTAGAGAGTAAAACCTAAGGATTCTTAGGGGACTTTGTTGATAAGTCTATCCTAAGAAGACCTTGTTAGATCTTCTAAGCTTGCACCTTCATTGCAATATCCTGAGAAGATCGTATAGTATTTTGTTTGCAAAAGCTTTTCAAAATCATCTTCAAATTTCTAGCGTGCTTTATATTGATAAATACATTTGTAGAGATATTTGTTTATAAGATAGTGGTCTTTGTTGCAATATTCTTTCACTCATATATTATTTGCTGAATACAAAGATTACGCATCTTTTGCAAACCGAGCTTATACTTCATTTAATACTCACATGCTTGAGATATCTTGCTGATTGAAATACTGGAGACATGACATCTTTGTGTGAACTTATTTGTTGAATATCTTGTGATACAAAGATTATTGGTTTGAAACTCTCATGTACGCATTACACTAATAGAAAATACTTTGAGAGTTGAACCATCTAGACCATATTGAGCTTACATATTGAATCATACTGTGGTGTTTGTGATTGCGCGTATCTGGGTACACATCTGCTTTACTTGAAAGCTTATTCATTATACCATTTGATTGTATTTTAAATACTGTTGTATTTCCAGGTATAGGCCTGAAGAGGGAGACTAGCCCTGGAATAGTCTCGGATTGGCTTAGACCCGGTTAGGAAAGCTAGGTGTGTTGTCCTGTTAAGGCGTGCAGGTTGAGGTCAGCCCCGCTAATTGACCTGGTTAAGGTTGAGGTCAGCCCTATGTTAATTTGACCTGGTTGTAAACGGTGCCGCTCCACCCTTAAGTGAGCTATTAGTGGAATCCTCTAACTTACGAGCTAGAGGCGGGGACGTAGGCACAGTTGGCCGAACCCCGATAACATATCGTGTGTCTATTTATATTTCAACACTTTATATTTATCACACGTATATGTTATTGTATGAATGATGTGCACGATTTAAATTCCATGTATTTTACTTATCAGCATATTTGGAATTGTGTAGAAAGACCCTAGGTTACCAAAACTTATTGATTTCTGACTTAACCTAGGATAAAAGTTAAAATTTCCAATTCACCCCCCCTCTTAGGAATACACCTTTTCTAACAGCATAGAAGATTAGGACGAAGAACTTAGTAAAAGTCTTATGTAAGACAAAGTTTATTAAAGATAAAATCTGTGATGCTTGCCAACTTGGAAAACAAAGTAAGACAAGTTTTAAAAAGAAAAAACACTTATCAACTAGCAGACCCCTAAAACTTATACATTTAGATTTATTTGGTCCTACTAGAACTCAAAGTTTAGGAGGAAAACAATATGCCTTTGGATAGTTGATGACTACTCTAGATACACATGGGTATTGTTTTAAGCAAACAAAGATGAAGCTTGTGATATGTTAATAAATCTATGTAAGAAACTTCAAAATGAGAAAGGTTACAATGTTTCAAACATAAGAAGTGACCAAGGAAGAGAGTTTAAAAATAATGATGTTGAAAAATTTTGTAATGACCATGGAATAAGCTATAATTTCTCAGCACCTAAAACTCCACAACAAAATGGATTTGTTGAAAGGAAAAATAAAACTCTTCAAGAAATGGCTACAACTATGCTAAATGAAAATAATCTACCTAAATACTTTTGGGTTGAAGCTATAAATACAACTTGTTATGTAATAAATAGGGTTTCCATTAGATCAAGCCTAAACAAAACACCTTATCAATTATGGAAAGGAAGAATGCCTAACATAGCTTACTTCCATGTTTTTGGATGTAAATTTTTTGTTCTTAATAACCAAGGTGACTTAGGGAAATTTGATGCCAAGTCGGATGAAGGAATTTTCCTAGGATATGCTACAAATAGTAAGGCTTATAGGATCTATAACAAAAGAACACTAACCATCATTGAATAAATTCATGTAAACTTTGATGAATCAAATCCTTTTACAAAAGAAATCAAAAATGAAGAAAATGATAATATTTCACAAAAAGAGGATAATCTAGAAATCAAAGAAGAAAAAGAAGAAAACAATGAAGAAACTTCAAAAGATAATCCTATAGAAGATCTTGAATTACCAAGAGAATGGAAGTATGTAAAAAATCACCCTCAAGATCAAATTATAGGAGAACCTTCTAAAGGTGTAACCACTAGATCATCATTAAAGAATCTATGCAATCATTATGCCTTTCTATCTCAAGATGAATCTAAAAATGTGGAAAAAGCTCTAAATGATGACTCTTGGATAATTGCTATGTGAGAAGAGTTAAATCAATTTGAAAGAAGCAAAGTATGACAATTAGTCCCCAAACTAGAAAATCATTCAACTATCGGAACTAAATGGGTATTTAGAAACAAAAAGGATGAAAATGGTATAGTAGTTAGAAACAAAGCTAGACTTGTAGCTAAAGGATATAACCAAGAAGAAAGGATAGATTACGATGATACTTTTGCCCCCGTAGCTAGAATGGAAGCTATATGAATGCTTTTAGCTTATGCATCCCATAAAGATTTTAAATTATACCAAATGGATGTAAAAAGTGTCTTCTTAAATGGTTGTATTAATGAAAAAGTATATGTAGAACAACCCCCCAAATTCAAAGACATTAAAAATCCTGATTTATTAATGAAAAAGTATATGTAGAACAACCCCCCAAATTCGAAGACATTAAAAATCCTAATTATGTGTTTAGATTAACTAAGGCTTTATATGGGTTAAAACAAGCCCCTAGGGCTTGGTATGAAAGACTTAGTGGGGTTTTAATAGAAAAGGGTTTTTGAAGAGAAAGAGTTGATAGTACCTTGTTCATCAAAACTAAGAAAGATGATATGTTGCTAATTCAAATTTATGTAGATGATATAATATTTGGTGCCGCTAATGATAATTTATGTAAGGAATTTGCAAAAAAGAATGCAAGAAGAATTTGAAATGAGCATGATGGGGGAATTAAACTATTTCCTTGGACTACAAATTAAACAAACAAAGAATGAGACTTTTATAAGTCAATTAAAATACATAAAAGACATGATTAAAAAATTCGATATAGAAAGTAGTAAACCCATAGGAACCCTAATGAGCACTTCCATTAGCCTTGATAAAGATAAAAAAGGAAAACCAGTTGATATGAAGTATTATAGAGGAATGATTGGAAGTTTGTTATATCTAACTGCTAGTAGGTCCGACATAATGTTTAGTGTGTGTATGTGTGCACGTTTCCAATCAGCACCCAAAGAATCACACCAAATAGCTGTTAAGAGAATTTTAAGATACTTTATAAGCATTGTGGACTTAGGTCTTTGGTACCCTAAGGACTCCGGATTCGAAATGATTAGCTATTTGGATGTCAACTATGCAGAGTGTAAGATAGATAGAAAAAAAGTACTAGTGGCACTTGTCACTTTTTAGGACGATCACTAGTCTCTTGGTTTTCTAAAAAGCAAAACTCCGTAGCTTTATCCACAGGTGAAGCTGAATATGTAGCAGTTGGGAGTTGTTGTGCAAAAACTCTATATATGAAACAATAACTAAAAGACTATAATTTACAATATTCAACCATTCCAATCAAATGTGATAATACAAGTGCAATAAATATATCCAAAAATCCAATATCACATTCAAAAATCAAACATATTGATATAAGACACCATTTTTTAAGAGATCATGTTCAAAAAAGAGGATATATTACTTGAATTTATTAATACAAATGAACAATGGGTGGACATCTTTACAAAACCTCTCAATGAAGAAAGATTTATAACTATCAGAAGAGAACTTGGATTACTACATAATAGGGAAGTGGTTTAGGAAGAATTCAGAATAAGAAAAGAAAGATCTTTAAAAATTTATAGGCTTTAGAAGATTGAGCTTGGAAGCTTAGACGACTGAACAATGTAACACTAAAGATTCAGATGATTGAACCTGAACTTCAGTCTTCTGAAATGCTGCTACCTATTTCAAACTCTTATTCTAAAAATCTTCAAACGACTGAACTAAAACTTTAGTCTTTTGAAGTCACAGGGTATAAATATTTAAACACTTTAAAACCCTAACTTTAGCCTTCTAAACCCTATTCTATCACTCCTCTAAAGCTCTCTCTCTCTCTGTCTCCTTCCATTCTCACCCAACAACTCTGCAATCCAAGGCTCCAAAACTCAAGATTAAATCATCCCTACGGATTCTAGGGTTTCCAAGAACTGAGTCTTGTTCGTTCTTTATCTCCCAACATGCCACGTACCAAAACCACAGTGAACCATGGAATGTCTTCGGGAAGAGATGAGCAAAATATAGAGAGGTGGCTCATTGCACCTTAAGCAAAGCTATGCTACCGTGCTTCTCTTCGTCCCACCGATCCCATTCTCGGTAAGGTATTAGACATCTCCTTCTTTGATGTAGAATTTCTTGAAATCCTTCCACTGTTTAGGGAAATCAATTGGTTCAATTTTATAATCCATCAAGCCAAAGGAATGTTTCCAAGCCTCATCAAAACGTTTTATGCTAACATGGTTTATAATGATGGGGTTTTGTCTACCAAGGTTCGAGGTAAGAAAATTATCTTGAACCCTGAAATTTTGCCTCCTATTTTAAAAATAACACCCGAAGATTTTGAATGTCCTACTTTCACTCAGTCATGGATTTTAGAACAATACTTCACCCCTGAAGACTTTTTACCCTTAGTTATGGAAAATGAGTCGATATATTTTGGGCATCCTCTATTGTACAAGCAACTTAATCTCAAAGTCCAAATCCTCCATAAAATCATTTCCCACAACATCATACCAAAAACTAGTTCTTTTGATAATTTATCCTACATTGAGTGTTTTGTCCTTTGGTGTCTTTTTAGAGGCAAGAAACTAGATTTGGCTAGTCTAATCATAAAATGGATGTGGGCCAAACTAGAATCCGCTAGGGTCACTATTCCCTATGGCGGTGCCTAGAATCTAATCTTTGCCTAGTTCAATCTCGCCAATCTATCCGAACTATTCATCAAACACACATGATATGACCTCTTCAATTCCACCACCTTGAAGCAAAAGGGGCATGACAAAGGAGATCAAGGTTGGTACCTTAAAGGAGGCAGGCCTCAACGTACTCCTACAACAACTCCTCCTCCTCCAATACGTGACCAGGGTCTTCCTATAGACACACCCTTTTGGTTTATGGCTTTTTAGAATGACTTCTCTTCCTTCCTCTCCGAAGTGAGATCCGAACACCAGAGCATTCAGGAGAAAGTGTTATCACTTGATCACCACCTCATTCGTATTGAGGAGCATCAGGCTAGTTCCTCTCGAGGTGGGGATCCCATGGATACAAGTTCAGCTCCTCGCAATGATGATGACACTAAGGAAGGAAATGATGATGAAGAAGAGGAAGATAAGGGAGAAGAGAAAGGTTCTGAGGATGAAGAGAAAGATGAAGAAGATGATGAAGAGGATGATAGTTAGATCGTTTGATGTATTAAGAAACCGATTTTAGATCTTTTTGGATGTATTCAAACACTTAGTTTGTGTGTTGCCTCACTTTTATTTATGTATACTTGTAATGACTCTTTGCGTGTACGGTAACTTTTTTTGTTTCTATCCCTAGTTTCTTTTTGAATAATGACAAAGTAGGAGAGAAATTGTTAGCAAAGATAAATTGTAAGAAATGACAAAGATGAATTTGTAAGCAATGGATTGATAGCAAAGTCAACGATGAATTGTAAGCATAATATGAATTATGAATAAAAGATATAACTTTTGAGTCTTTTGAGCTAACATATGCTTGATTGTAAATTTGAAGATGTTACAATATATTGGAAAGTGTATTCATGTGATACACTTGTTTGGTTAATTATGATCTATTTTGATCTTTTTAACTTGATATCATTATTTTCAAACTTATTAAAAGGAATGCTTATTGTAAGGGGGAGCCTTTTCTACGGAACCCTCATCTTTTTTTTGTCATAAAAAAAAAGGGGGAGATTCTTGGGCTAACATGACTTTTCAATCTTGTTTTGATGATAACAAATAAGGGATGATTTAATACATGTTTATTAGAATGATGATACTTCAGGAAAGACAAAGCTCAAAAGAAAATCAATGGAAAGCTCAAGATCACTAAGGACTCAACCAGAAACGTCTCTATGTAGAGTGATCCAAATGATAGCTCAAAGCAACACCAACATAAGCAAAATATGTGGAAACTTAAAGCTAACTCAAAGCTCGGGTCAAAAGGAACGTAAGCAAAATACAATGAAAGGCTTGAAGAGTAGAGTATTAGGCTTTAAGGACAATATTGTAAGTAACTTCATGCTTGAATATCTTATGAAATATTTTTGAAGCTCTTCTAGGGTTATTCATTGACTTAGAGACCTTATTTAAAACCCCCAAAAATGTTTTATAAGAAATCAAAGTAAGAGAGCAAAAAGGATTTTCGAAAACTAAAATGAAAAATCTAACTTTTGGCCTGCCCAGACGACTGAGGTGCACCCTCAGAAGACTGAAGATACACCTCAAAAGACTGAAGTTTTACTTCAATTTACTAAAGAATTTCTTCAAAAGATTGAAGAATTAGTTCAGTCTACTGAAGATTTTTCTAAAAGAATATAGAAGAGGAAGTACACCCTCAGAAGACTGAACCCTCAGTTCAGTCATCTGACCTTGTGTCCAGTTCAAGTTTTTTAGCATGTTAAGGAACATCAGAAGACTGAACTCGATACTTCAGTCGTCTGAACACTATTAAAGGCTAGAAGTTTTAAATGTTTTAAAATTCAAATAATGGTTTCTTATGCCCCAAATTTTCTAAAAACTTGGAAGACACTCCAAGTATTCTTGGGCAACACAAAAACACTTTTCTAAGCCTATAAATACATGGTCCTGCAAATCAAATCACAACCAAGAATTGAACAAAATGTTGAAAGCTATCTTGCTATCAAAGCTCTCTTTTGCTCAAATTTTTGCTCAATTGAATTACTAAATCTTTGCATTGTTGATCACCATTCTCAGAGTTCCCATTGCTGATTTCTCATCTGGAGAAGGAACTTGGTGAATTCTTACTTGAGCTTCAATCTTATTTCAATTTGATATTTGATTATTGAAGTATCTAGTGTTTGAAATTGTACTAATATGCTCTTTGTGAGAGTATCCTGGTACGCAGAAATTACTTCTTGTTTCTTGTAGTTCTTAGATGATTCCAGGTTGTTGGATCGTTGACTGAGTGTGGGGTATCATTTGGAGAGGCGTAGTTTATGCCTAGTGAAAGAGTGGCTAAGTGTGGGGAATCACTTGTAATGGTTTGCTTCGCTTGAAAAGGAGTGCAAGAGTGGAATCCTTTGGTGGTATTGGCCAAAGGCGAGGACGTAGGCTGGGGATAAGCCGAACCTTGTGAAAATCTTGGTGTCTCTCTTTCCCTACTCTTTATTTTTTAGTGTCTATATACTTTGTTGTATGTGAATGCAAAGTGCAAGTGGCTAAAATTAAGAACTAAGATTAACAAGAAGAATCTTAATAAAATAAAGTACATTTTGATTAAACATTTGCAGAAACCTAAAAAGGGAGTACCTTGTTTAGTCATTTGCAGAAATCTTTTTTAAGGGAGTGCAAAAAATTTCATTCAATACATGGCTACAATCAAAAGCTGAAATTGCTAAAAGGCTGCATATATTATCTTGGTTTGGTATCATTGTTTGTTTATTTTAAGTTGTTGATTGGTTTTTTAGTTGATCAGGTTTTTTATTACTTGTATTGTGTTTTGGTTTAAGTAATTAAGTCTTTGCTGTGTGATTATTGACTCAACAAGAGGTTAAGCTTCCATAAAAAACATTAAAATTTTAATAACCCAATTCACCCTCCCTCTTGGGACTACACCTTAACTTTTAGAAACTCTATTCATGACATAACATGTGGTATTAACGACTTCAACCCAAAAGTACTTAGCTAATTTGTGGTCATTTAACATGGTCCTAGCCATTTCTTGAAGGGATCTATTCTCTCTTTCAACAAATCCATTTTGTTGTGGAGTTATAGGTGCTGAAAATTTATGTTTTATTCCATGTTCATTGCAAAATTTATCAACATCCTTATTATTGAATTCTCTTCCTTGATCACTCTTGATATTTAAAACACCATAACCTTTTTCATTTTGAAGTCTGTTACACAAGTTTATTAACATATTGCAAGCTTCATTTTTGAAGCTAAGAAGAGTAACCCAAGTAAACCTGAAGTAGTCATCAACGATGAGGAAAGCATATTACTTTCCTCCTAGACTTAGTGTTCTAGTAGGGCCAAATAAATCTAAGTGAATAAGCTCTAATGGTTTGCTAGTGGAAATATGATTCTTTTTCTTGAAGCTGGACTTAGTTTTCTTTCCAAATTGACAAGCATCACAAATTTTATCCTTTACAAACTTAGTGCTAGGAAGTCCTCTAACTAAGTTCTTTTTAACTAATTTTGATAGTAAGTCCATACTTGTGTGTCCTAGTCTTCTATGCCATATCCAACTTGCTTCATTCATGACTGCTAAGCATGTGATATCTTGAGATTTCAGATCTTTAAAATTTATACAATAAACGTTATCAATTCTTTTAGCAGTGAATAGGACATTATGTTTTTCTCTATTTTCAACAATGCATTTGTCTTGTTTGAAAATAATGTCAAATCCTTTATTGCTTAATTGTCTTATACTTAAAATATTATGTTTCAATCCATCTACTAGCAAAACATCATCAATGGTCACTGAAGGTTCTTTAACTATTTTTCTCAATTCTAATGATTTTACCTTTAGCATTATTGTCGAATATGACGTATCCACCATCTTTTTCAATTAGTGTGGTGAATTTGGATTTATCTCTGGTCATGTGCCTTGAACACCCGCTGTCCAAGTACCATTTGTCTTGTAATGGGGCTATCCTAAAGCTAACCTACAAGAAGGGTTCAATGTGTTATTTTTAGGTACCAAACCTTCTTAGGTCTTTCTATTTCAGATTTATTTTCTTTTACTTTCCATACTTTCTTGACTTTAACATTTTTTCTTTTAAATGGGCATTCAAATTTTACATGTCCTCTTTTCTTACACAAGAAGCACGTAGTGTGTTCATAGATATTTGTGGAAGATGTGCTTGCACAATACTTTGATTCCTTAACAAAGAATCCCATGTATAGATTCTTTTCTTTTTGTTTTCAATTCCATTATATCTAATTCCTTCTTTGTCTAATGACATTCTTTGGGTTCCAATTAACTTTTCAAAGTTCCATTTTCCTTTTGTAAAATTGTAAATGATTTTATCCTTATCCTCAATTTTACTTTTAAGGTCTTTTATTTCTAACTCTTTCTTGCTTTCACCATTTACTTGAAGTTTTACCAACCCTTGAGACATATTGTTGATTTTTTTCATAATTTCATCAATGTATGATTTTTTTTCTTTTTTAATTGATTTTGAAATTTCTAGTTGATTTTTGAGTGTTTCATTTTGTTATTTTAAAGGTATGTTTCTTTTTGTTACTTTTATAAACCTATTATGTAATGTAAACAACTCAGCTTGAATTTCTTTATATCATGGCATACTTTCACATGAGTCATTACATGATTTATCACTTGATTCTTCTGATGAGCTAGAATAATAATAATTTACTTCAACATTTTTTGCCATGAAGAAGATGTTCGTGACTTCTTGTTCACTTGATCCGTTCTCCGATTCACTTGAGCTCGTGTCATCCCATATAGTAGCTTTCATAGCCTTCTTCTTCTTTTTGTCTTTCTTGAGCTGTGGACAATCAGGTTTAATATGTCCAACCTTTTTACAATTGTAACAAGTAGGATGTTCATTCTTAGTTTCCTTTTTACTTGTTTCTCCTTTTTCAGATTTTACACCTCTAAACTTTCTAGCGAATTTCTTATTTTTCATGAAGAAATTTTCGAGTCTTCTAGTGAGCAATACTATTTCATCATCTTCTAGTTCATTATCATCTTCTTCTTCACTACAACTTTCTTTTACAGCTTTAAGGGCTATTGATTTCTTTTGTTTGTTGTTTTCATAATTCCTTTCATTCATAGCCATCTCATAGGTGAGAAGCGATCCAATTAATTCATCTAGGGAGGTATTTTTGAGATTTATTCCTTCCGTAATTGCTGTGGCTTTAGGCTCCCAAATTGGTGGAAGTCCTCTAAGGTTTTTTTGAATCATCTCATACGTAGAGTAGTTTTTCCCTAAGGCATTGAGGGAGTTTATTATACGAGTGAACCTAGTGTACATACTAGTGATAGTTTTATCTGGGTTCACCCTAAAGCCTTTACATTCACTAGTGAGCATGTCAATTCTGTTGTCTCTCACATCAACCGTTTCTTTATATGTTACATCTAATTTATCCCATGATTCTTTTGCTGTTTTACATGCCATAACCTTATTGAATTCATTTATATCAAGGGCACTATATAAGGCATTTATAGCACTTGAGTTTACTTGCAACATCTTATGATCATTGTCGGTAATTTCCTTTTCTTCTTTAGGTATTTCTTTACCATCCACAATTTTAGTTGGGATAAGGTCACCATGTGTGACAATTTTCCATGCTTTCCAATCCATAGTTTGTAGATAGATTCTCATTCTTTGTTTCCAAAAGGTGTAGTTAATCCCACAAAAGATAGGAGGTCTAGTTGAGGATTGACCCTTGGCAAAGGGAGATTCGCCTAGGTGTGCCATAGATCTTTATATAGCTTCTAAATTAAGATTTGCTATAACCCCGCTTTGATACCAATTGAAAAACTAAAGTGTACTCCCATGGGGGGGGGGGGGTTCAATTGGGTTTTTAAAACTTTCTTTTTAAATTCTTGTTTTACAAGTTCTTTTAGTTAAGTATTAACTCCATTTTCAATTTGAGTTATTTTATAATCACAACAATCAACTTCACAAGTATAATTGATCTGTAATAACCAACACTCAAACCAATTAATGAAGTAAGTTTGATATTGCAATATGAAATAAAATAGAAAGTCCAACAAGGCTTCCAAAGTTCAAATATTGGTATCAATTAAGTATCTTAAATTAAGTATGTAACAAAGCAATACATTAATGAGCTTTGGTATTACTCAATCAACGTACTCCCTTGTGGTTTCCGTAATATATTGATTAATCAATGTACTCCCTTATGGTTTCCGCAATTCCCATAGAAAAATTTATATCCATCAAATTAAGTACATAACCACACAGTTTATAAGTGCTAAAATTTAAAGAGAGTAGGGAATAGAATAACACCGAGTTTTTACGAGGTTTGGCTATACCTGCCTTCATCCTCGACTTAGGCAACACACCTAAGGATTCCACTATACCACTCCTTTATGGGTGGAGAAAACCTTTACAACACTCCTTCAATAAGATAGAGCCCTCCTTTCCAAGTGATACCCCATGCTCAGTACAGCGATTCAATAACCTGAACCGTAAGAAAAACAACAAGAAATAAGAACAAATTTCTGTGTACAAAGACACTCTCACAATAGAGCTTATTAGTACAAGTTAGAGCACTAATATACTTTAAATTTAAATATAAATAAAGAATGAATTTGAAGCTTAAGAAGTTAATCACTGGTTTCTTCTTTTAGATTGAAAGAAATTTGGTAAGAACACAAGACTCGAGTGGTTGTATCAGCGGAAATTCAATATAACTTCAGCAAGAGTGAGTGAGCGAGAAAGCTTTGAGAATTAGTGACTTTGATTGCTTGATTACTTATAGTTGTTGTTATAAAAATCCTTTGGCCTTCCATGTATTTATAGAGTTCTAAAAGTAATTCCTTGTTACCCAAGTTTACTTGGAGTATTCCCAAATATTTACAAAATTTGAAGCCTAAGCAAACATTTTTGAAGACTTTTCAATGTTGCTTGATTTCAAAAAATACAAATGTTAGTCGCCTAATCAAAAGGTGTTAGTTGCCTATCACGTTAAAAACTCAGCATATTTTAAAAGTCTATGCTCTGTTAGTCATCTGACAATGTTCTTTGAGTCGCTTGACTACTGTCAGTCACTTGAGAATGTTTTGTGAGACGTCTGTCACAGTTCTGTTTGCTTCTTAAAAACTTTATAATTTGTCAGTCGCCTGATGAAACCTAGTCAGTCGCTTGAGCATGCATTTTAACTGTTTTTAAGATTTTGTTTTTGAAAAATCTTTTAGCTTTTAATCTTGGAATCTTTGATTTGAAATTTGAAAAATATATTTGCCAAGGTTTTGAAAATAAGTCTCTAAGTTTTTAATCATTCCTAAAGAGCTTCAAAGCATCCATACTGATTTTAAATTGAAGTACTTACTTAATATTTTCCTTAAGAATTAAACTCTATAAGTGTGAAGTCTTCATGTATATCTTGCTTTGAGTCCATCTTGACTTGGAACTTCAGAAGTCTTTAAGCTTTCATAAGATTTGACAAACTTGATCTGTTTAGCTTTCTCTTGATCACTTGTTTGGAATATAGGCTATCAATGCACTCTTGATCTTGAACTCCAATGCTTAATTCCTGAAACATCATCACTTTAACCAAAACATGTCAAATTCCTTTGATTTGTTATCATCAAAATAAGATTCATAAGCCTTGTTAGGAAAACATATGCTTTCAAAATTTTTTTGAACATTCCCCAAGTGATTTAGGGTCATATTTATAGGCAAAACTAAAATATGACCGTTATATGACCATTGGGCATTAAAATATTATTTTATTTCAAAATTTTTGACTTTTTTCTTCCCAGAATTTCAAATTCTCGAAAGGTTCGCTCAACTGACCAAAGTTCTAGTTGACTGACCCTAAGAGTTTGGTCAACTGGGCTTATGGTTGGTCGACTGAGCCTATACAAATCTAGTCAAATGAACTAGTCCGTCAATTGAGTTAATTTAGCCTATAGTTGGTCGGTCGACTGGCTCCAAGAGGTCGGTCTACTGAGCCTATGCAAATCTGGCCAAATGAACTGGTCGGTCGATTGAGTTAATTTAGGCTTTAGTTTGTCGATCAATTGGCCTAAGAGGTCGGTCGACTGAGCCTATACAAATCTGGCCAAATGAACTGGTCGGTTGACTGAGTTACTTTAGCCTAAAGTTGGTTAGTCGACTAAGCCTTAAGAAAAATGATATTTTTCCCTTATTTTGATTACAAAACCAATTTGAAACCTTTTATAAAATATTATCATTTTAAGTGAAAAGGTTTTTCATTAAGGGTTTGTGGTTCCTAAGGTCAATCTAGGTCATTTGTTTGAGCTTTAAATAAAATCATGAGATGCGTGCACAAATAAATCCTAATTACTATTACAATTGAAAAATAAATAAAGTTTTCAAGTTCTACTCCTCTGATTGTCCATGGAATACATTGAGATATGATTGTTTACATACTTTCATAGCGTCCATTTCCCATCTATTTCCCATGCTTAGAAAAATGAACCTGTTCATACACTTAGCACACAAATGAGAAATTGTGGTTTGTTATAATGAAAACAGGGATCAGAATAAAAAAGTCAACAATGACATCTTCTAGTGTCTAGACTATAGGTCCAAAAACTTCTCTTTTTTGATAGAGAGTTTAATTCTAATGTGATAGTCTCTTTCCGTTTAGGCTAATCACTTCTATATCGACACTCATTAAAAGTTTTAGGTTCGGGATATTCATTGCTTATGGTAATGTCAGTAGCTAATGCATATGCAAATGTGTTGTTGACAACAACTTTATTTCAATCCCATATTTCTCCTTTTTAATGAATTGAGATCTCATTATTATTTCTAGGTACCTATCCCTTTTCAAGGGATGTTTCTTTTGGAGTATTTTCTTGAGGAGATTCCTATACAAGAGGTTCTGGTAGGTTCGCCAAGGCTTGGGTCCTCAACTACCAAAAATAAAATTTATAACCTAACTATTCCCAAGTTCAGTAGAATAGTGAGTAAGTCGGGTATCGATCCTCAGGGACTAAAGTGCAGTTATTCACCACTTCCAATCTAGTTTACCACAACTTTGTTTAAAAGAAAGTAAAATGGTGACATTTTTAAAGGGTTTTTTTTTCTAACAATCTATTGAAAGCATGTAAATTCTATATTATCTATACTCCCACAAAGTGAATCTAAGATCATGAATCACACCTAGATTGTCATTTGGCGCAAATTACTTGTATGATAAACTATCCGTTTTAGGCCATCAGTTAAGTGGACAATTCGAGGGCATAGAGTAGCAAAGGTGCACCAACTGTCTAAAGCACGGTCAAGAACCAGGTTATAATCTATCTCAACGATCACGAATCCACCCCGTACATGAACTGTAGCCTAATCCGTATAGATGATTGAATCCCTAACTAGGCTATCCTATCCCTTAGGGTATCCTCACTTTCAAAGATGTAAATTTGTATGGAAATTAAATGAAAGCATGTAAAGGAAAGGAGTAAAGGAAAACAAGTAAATGAAAGCATGTAAAAGTGTTGACCTTACAAGGCTTCAAATCTTGTTTTGATGATAACAAATCAAAGGAACTTAACATATTTGGTTAAATGACGATGTGATAGGACTCAAGAAAGAGAATACAAGGTCAAGTGATCACAACGATAAATGAAAGCTTATATTTTAAAGAAAGATGATCAAATGAAGATTAAAATGCATGGATTCAAAGATTATCTAATAAATCTTGAAGATCATGAGAGCATGAATGTTAAAGAGGACCGTCTAAAAGCTTAAAGTATGTTGAAACTTGAAGACAAGATGGAGTTAAAGAAAGACAAGCATGAAGACTTAAGTGCTTAGAATGTCAAAAGTCCTAAGAAGTCTTTATGTAAGTACTTCGTATTTAAATATCTTGTGAAATATGTTGAAAGATATTCTAGGGGTTATTCATTGACTTAGAGACCTTATTTAAAACCCCCGAAAATGTTTTATAAGAAATCAAAGTAAGAGAGCAAAAATGAATTTTCAAAACTAAAATTAAACTTCTAGATTGATCTACCCAGATGACTGAGGAGTACCCTTAGAAGCTTGAAGATGTACTTTAGAAGGCTGAAGATTTTGTTCAGTCTACTAAAGATTTTTCTGAAGGAATACACAAGAGGCAGTACACCCTCAGAAGACTAAACTCTCAGTTTAGTCGTCTGATCTGGGACTTCAGAAGACTGAACCCTCACTTCAATCATCTGACCCTATGTGTAGTTCAAATTTTTGTAGTGTGTTAAGGAATATTAGAAGAATAAACCCGATACTTCAGTTTTCTGAACACTATTAATGGTTAGAAATTTTAAATATTTTAAATTCAAATAATGGTATCTTGTGCCCCAAATTTTCTAAAAACTTGGAAGACACTCGAAGTAATCTTAGGCAACATGAAATTACTTTTCTAAGCTTATAAATACATGGTTTTGAAAATAAAATAAAATATAGAACAAACGAATTGAAAAATTTGTTTCAAAAGCTGAAAGCACATCTTGCTATCTTGCTGCTCTCCCTTGCGAAACTCTTTGTACAACAAAATTGCTGAATTTTCGAAGTGCTGAACATCCTACTACTGAGTTCTGAGTTGCTAATTCTTTTCTAGAAGGAACTTGGTGATAAATTCTCCAGAGCTTCAATCTTGTTTCAGTTTGACATTTAAATATTGAAGTGTTTGAAATTGTACTAATCTACTCTATGTGAGAGTATTCTTGTATGCAGAGATTATCTATCATTACTTGTAGTTCTTTGATGATTCTAGGTTATTGGATCGTTGACCGAGTGTGGGGTATTACTTGGAGAGGCATTGATCTAGCCTACTGAAGGAGTGGTTGAGTGTGGGGTATCGCTTGTAAAAGGTTGTTCCACCCAGAAAGGAACAGTATAGTAGAATCCTTTGGTGGTATTGGCCAAAGGCAAGGATGTAGGTTGGGGATAAGCCAAACCTCATAAAAAACATGGTGTCACACTCCTTCCTTACTCTCTTTACTTTTCAGCATACATTATGTTGGGACCCAAATCTATAAATTAATAAATAAAAGAGAAGGGAAATTAAAAAGGATAAAAAAACGAGCTCGTTGGTGAGGCTCCATTCCTTGTTGACGAAGTCTCTCTGTGGCTCGGCGACGAGACGCCGAGGCTCGTCAATGAAAAGATACCGAGGGATTCTAAAATCTTAGGCTCATTGACAATGTAATGTTCTCAGCCACGAGCGACCTTCTTTGACTCGTCAATGAGAACTTCGACTTGTCAATGAGGCTGGCTGGGTCAAACTAGTTATAAATAAAATATCCTTTTCTTCCATGTTAAGTTATCCTATTTTCTCTCTCTCTCTCTCTCTCTCTCTCTCTCTCTCTCTCTCTCTCTCTCTCTCTCTATAGAACTCGAACCAACCCTCTCTCTCTCTAAGATTCCATGCCATTGGTTTCCGGAATCAACAATCCGACCTCACTATGTGGGTTAGGAGGAGAATCTCTACAGTTATAGTGGATCAGATTTTCGATTTGAGGATTTAAGGATTTTTCTCTAAAATTGAGGTAAGGATCCGATTTCATTTTTGATTTAGTTATGTAGTAGTCAAGTTTATAGTGAAGTAATGTTCTTTGGTTTTTAGGTTTCGGGGATCCTGGGTCGATGTTTTGGATCGATCCGTTCGTGTTTCGATTTTCGGGATTATGATAAAGGGATTTGTTTACATTAGTATTTTTAGAAAAAAGAAACCACAAGATATGTAGCTTATGTTTATATGTACTTATTAACTGCTTATTTTTAAAGTTTTACTATGTATAAATGCCAAATTCCTACGGTTTTCACGATTTTACGGTTTTGGCAAAAATGGGGTTTTTGGCATATGATCTCCAAATTTCTTAAACTACTTTATTTGCACTAAAACTAAAGTAGGAGATGCTTGAAACTCTTTATAGCTATAGAAATGATATTTTATGAACCAGTTTATATGAAATGTATATATATAATCAAATAGGTGTGACGTATGATATGAATTGATTCTCTACTGATATGAGATGCATGCATATGAACTATGGGGACTAAGGTTCCAAGTGGTTATCAGAGATTGCAAAAAATAGGTTTCGGTTAGATACCGTGCCAAATATGAGAAAAAGGTAAAACTAAGAGGTTACGAGCTGGTTTTTACCATAGTATGAATGAAAGTATGCATGAATGAGATTGTGAAAATACTATAATTGCATAGGTTATTATGTTTTAATGTAAATTGAATATATGATATTGGGATCGCAACTTGTCTCAATAGTATATGTAGCCTTAAAAAGCTTATATTATGTAGGCTCGGTACCATTGCCAAAATACGGGTACAGTGCAACCACACGAAGTTATTGTTCAGTGTGGGTACCTAGTAGAAGGCTTGGTAAGAAGGGCCACTGGTCAAAGGGGACCAGGGTGGTGACGACCAAGCTAGACTATAGTATGTTATGATGCCTGACGATGCCTATACGTACATGGCTCAATCAATGTTTTCTTATCGCACAACCCTTGCCACGGGGAGTTACTGGCATAGTTATGATAGTTTCAAGCTGGACTGTGTTCTAAATATGCATATACATGATTTAAAGGTTTTACTGAGCAGAGTCACAGGTCGAGTACCGGGCAGACGAATTGTACAGTGTATGGGCCTGTACTTTACCCTAACCTCGGAACCCTCACTTGTAATGATGTTGAGTTATCTATTATCAAGAATATATATATATATATATATATATATGTATGTATGTATTATATATACATTACGGTATTGAGAATGTGCAAATCTATGTAACTGTTTTCAAACAAGGATATAACTGTATAGTCACACACTAATGTAATATCTTCCTCCTTATTGAAGTGTCTCACCCCAATCTTACAACCTTGTATTCAGGAGCTACAGGATATCGGTCCTAGTTGTCTAGAGAGGTTGTGGAGCGTAGGGTCCTATTTGTTAGCGTAAGTTTCTATATGAGTACTGGGTTGTTAGACTGGTTGGTTTTTTGGGAATGTAATATAGTTTATGTTTAACGTATGGTTGAGTATATGTAATGAACATTTAGGTACTCTGGTATGTCTATTAGAATCCATATGAATGATTTATGTTTTCCGTAAGACATGTGAGTAGAGATCATTATTGAATACCTATATGTCCCTGTTTAAGGCGGGTGGTTATGTATGTTATCAGGATTTGTATAGGATATATATGTATAGTAGCACTCTGGGGCCGTATTAAGGGTCATGGTGTTACAGTTTTGGTATCAGTGCCCATAGCCAGCCGGAAGTGTGATGTGAATTGCGCTACCTGGTTATGGATATGCTTAGAGCTTAGGTTGCTAGGTTCTGTAGGTTAGACTATACCAGAGTTTAGAATGTGGGTATGATTTTCGACTTTAGCTTAGTATACTTGGGGGAAGAAATCCATTGACAGACTTCTGTGCTTTTATGGATCATTCGAAAGGTCTAGAAAGTCATTGCAATCTATTGGAGGTTTTGTTTCTAAGTGGAAGGGTAAAACTCGAGCTAGAATGAAAATGTGAGTCATTAGAGTATGGTTGTACTAGGAATGTTATTATAGGAAGTGAGTTTATAGTTTTGCGGTATTAGTTGGTTAAGCTTCTAATTAATTTCCTTAATTGCTTTTCAGGATGGAATCTAAGGATATTACTACCAACGTTGGAGGCAGTAGTAGTGAGGGTGCTGGCCATGAGGCTAGCAGTGACTCTACTAGTGTGGTATGGGACTTCACTTAGCAGCTTATAGCTGAGGTTGTCCAGACAAATAAGGGTCAGGATCATCCCCTTGCTGAGTTGGGATGCTCCATTGACTAGTTCACTTGACTGAAATCTCCTGTCTTTGTGGGGAGTGCGGATCTGATTCGGGTTGAGAATTAGATCAAGGATATTGAGAAGATTTTAGATGTCCTGAACTGCATTGAGAAGAAGAATATAGCCTTTGCGATGTTCAAGCTGACGAATGAAGCAGAGAAGTGGTGGAAGTCAGTTAAAATGCTTGAAGAGCATCGACCTACTCCTATGGTTCTGACGTGGGCTCGGTTCAAAGATTTATTCTTTGAATAGTATTTTCCAGCCATGGTAAAAAATGCCAAGATGGAGGAATTCGTGAGTCTAGAGCAGGGGCAGCTGTCGATTCAGCAGTATGCTGCTAGGTTTTAGGATCTATCTCGATTTGCTTCATTTATGATTTTGGATGAGGCAAAGAAGGCTTGGAAGTTTCAGAGGGGCGTGAAGAAGGAGATTAGGAAGCAGATTGCGATCTGGAAGATGCAGGACTTTGTTACTCTGGTTGACAAAGCCATTGTAGTAAAGGAGAGTTTGCAGGAGGACCTTGAGGTTTAGGTTCCAAAGAAAAGACCTGCGCCTTCCAGTTCTTATGGTGGGACAAAGCAGGGCAACTAGAAGAAGAATGGTGGTGGTGTTTCTCAGAGTACCGCAACTACTCCAGCTTGTTCCAAGTGTGGGAGACCTCACTTAGGGAAGTGTTTGTTGGGTCCTAGAGCTTGTTTTCATTGTGGTAGGATGGGATAAACAGCAGAGCTCCACAACAGTCATAAGAAGGAGGTGTTTAGGCACAGCAGGGTGGTCAGCAAGGGCGGGACAGCCCAGGCTAGGGTGTACTCCCTGACTCTTGGTGATGCGGAGAATGTAGGAGTTGTTGTTGCATGTACCATTTACATGCTTTCCAATAAAGCTGTTATACTATTTGACTTAGGGAAAATGCATTCCTTTATCTCCCAAGGATTTGTTAAACTATGTGGCATTTAGACTCAATAGTTAGATTATGTACTGGTGGTGGCTACGCCTTCAGGGTCGGTAGTCGTATGTAGTAGGGTAATCCATGACTTTCCAGTAGAAATTCAGGAGAGAGTACTACCAGTTAGTCTTATTGTGTTTGATATGCATGGCTTTGATATTATTCTGGGTATGGACTGGTTGTCTACTAGTTATGCTAGTATCGATTGCCACATGAAAGAAGTGGTGTTTAGACCTGCAGAGAAGCAGGAATTCAGATTCTTTAGGTCGTGTGTGCGCTCCACTCCACAGATCCTCTCAGCTTTGCAGGTTAGGAGATTACTTTTGGAGGGATGCCAAGGGTACTTGGTATTTGTAAAAGACATGCTGGCAGGGGAAGGAGAACTGGAGGAGATTCCTATTGTACGCGAATTGCCAAATATGTTCCTAGAGGACTTTCCGGGATCACCTCTAGATTGTGAGGTGGAGTTTGGTATAGAGTTAGCCCCAAGTACGACACTGATATCGAAAGCTTCATATCGTATGGCTCCAATTGAACTGAGAGAGTTGAAAGAACAGCTTTAGGAGCTTCTAGATAAGGGGTACATTCGACCAAGTGTTTCTCTATGGGGAGCACTTGTGCTATTTGTAAAGAAGAAAGATTGGTTGATGAGAATGTGCATTGATTACAGAGAACTTAATAAGGTGATGATAAAGAACAAATACCCGTTACCTAGGATTGATGATCTATTTGACCAGTTTCAGGGCACGCAGATATTTTCTAAGATCGATTTACGGTCTGGGTATCACCAGTTGAAGGTGAAAACAGAGGATCTTCCAAAAATAGCTTTTCGAACTCGATACGACCATTAAAAATTTATGGTTATGCCATTCGATTTGAGGAATGCACCTGCAACATTTATGGATCTGAAGAACCAGGTTTTCCACGAATACTTAGATCAGTTCGTCGTAGTATTTATTGGTGACATTGTAGTATATTCTAGGAGCGCTGCAGAAAATGAAGTTCATATGAGACTGGTACTAGAAATGCTTAGGGAGAAGAAGTTATATGCTAAACTAAAGAAGTGCAAGTTCTGGCTAGAACATATTGCATTTCTAGGGCACATAGTATCCAAAGAAGGAGTATCAATGGATCTAAGTAAGATAGAGGTAGTAGTGGACTGGGCGAGACCGAAGAATGTTTAGGAGGTCAAAAGTTTTCTAGGTTTTGTAGGTTAGTACCGTCATTTTGTAGAAGCGTTCTCTAGTTTAGCAAGTCCTTTGACGCGACTCACGAGGAAGGATGTGAGGTATGATTGGACTAATGAGTGCGAGCTGAGTTTCTAGGAGCTGAAATAGCAACTGGTTACTGCTCCAATTTTGACCATTCCATCTAATGATGGCGGATTTGTTACTTGCAGTTACGCCTCTAAGAAGAGTCTTGGTTATGTTCTAATACAGTAGGGTAGGGTGGTTACTTACGCTTCTTGTCAACTCGAAGAGTACGAGAAGAACTACTCGACACATGATATGGAATTGACATCTATAGTGCTTGTATTGAAAATATGGAGACACTACCTGTATGGTGAAAGGTGCGAGATTTTTATTAACCACAAAAGCCTTAAGTACATTTTCACCTAGAAAGAACTGAACATGAGATAGCATAGGTGGCTTGAGTTGATAAAGGACTATGACTGTACCATTAGCTATCACCCAAGAAAAGAAAATGTGGTAGCTGATGCTCTGAGTCGGAAGTTAGTTGATGCATTAGTCTCTGCAGTGGGAGTTCAGCATCAGATTTGTATGGATCTAGAAAGGTTGGGCTTGGAGGTAGTGGAAGGAAATCATTAGACTGTTCTTGTTAGCTTGGTCGTGCAACTGACCTTATAGGAGAGGATCCGAGTAGAAAAGAAGGAGGATCTAGAGCTGGTTGAAGTTATGAAAGGTGTTCAGAGTGGGTTAAAGCCGGATTTCAGTATTTTTAGTGATGGGATTTTGAGATTCCATAACAGGGTATGTGTACCAGATGACGCTGGGATTAAACGGGTCATTATGGAAGAGGTGCATCATTCGCTCTACACCGTACACCCTGGCAGCATAAAGATGTATCAAAATCTGAGGGAATCTTTCTGGTGGTTCAACAAGAAAAGAGAGATTACCCATTTCGTAAAGCAGTGCCTGACATATTAGCAAGTCAAGGCAGAGTACTAGAGGCCAGCAGGACCACTTCAACCACTTGACATCCCCAAGTGGAAGTGGGAGTACATCTCAATGGATTTTGTGATGAGATTACCTACGGCAGTGCATGAGTAAAATGTTATATGGGTTGTAGTTGATCGGTTGATGAAGTTTGCACATTTCATTCCAATCAAAGTTTGCTATTCTCTGAATCAGTTGGTAGAGTTGTATATGCAGGAGATAGTAAGACTCTATGGTGTCCCTATTTCTATTGTTTCAGATCGAGATCCACAATTTACGTCTCGTTTCTAGAAGAGTCTATAGGATGCCGTGGGATCACAACTGACGTTTAGTACATCTTTTTACCTGCAGACGGATGGGCAATTTGAGAGGACTGTTTAGATGTTAGAGGATATGTTGCAGGCTTGTGCACTGGACTTTGGCGATAGATGGATACGGTACCTACCGCTTGTTAAGTTCGTATATAACAACAGTTACTAGGCCAGCATAGAGATGGCACCGTACGAGGCTTTGTATGGTCATCGGTGTCGATCTCCATTGTACTGGGGTCAGGTAGGCGAGTGGTAGATACTTGGTCCAGAACTGATTCAGTAGGTGTCTACAAAGGTCAAGTTGATCAGGGAGGGAATCAAGCCAGCTTAGAGTCGGCAGAAGGGTTATGCTGATACTCGTCAACAAGAGCTGAAGTTTGAGGTAAGAGATATGGTGTTTTTGAAGATCGCTCTAATAAAAGGGGTGATGAGGTTCAGAAAGAAGGGGAAGCTAAGTCCTTGGTATATCAAGCCTTTCAAGATCCTAAAAAGGATAGGTTCGGTAGCTTATTGGGTGGCTTTACCCCTAGCACTATCCAGAGTCCATGGCATGTTCCACATGTCAGTGCTGAGGAAGTATGTGTTAGATCCATCATATGTGCTAAGTTACGAACCTTTAGAGATCAATGATGCTTTATCCTATGAGGAGGCACCAGTACAGATATTAGATTAGAAAGTTCTGTAGTTACGGACTAAGGAAATACCACTAGTGAAGGTATTGTGGGGGAACCATGTAGTGGAAGAAGCTTCATGGGAGTTAGAAACTATGATACGTCAGAAGTATCCTTAGTTGCTCAAAGACAGATAAGTTAGTTAGGTAAGTAAATGTATGTGTGTTAGTATGTTTAGTAAGTAGATATGACCTTTAGGAGAGTTTTGTATGTATATTGTAAGCTCCCAAAGCTTTACGTTGTAACCACGATATTCTTTCGCCATAAGTGAGGGTGGGTAATAAATTCGGGACGGAGCTGCTTTACGGGTAGTTGCCAACTTTTTTGTAGTTCTCCGATGTAAGGTAAAGTGAGTTTAGTATCGATTGGAAAATTTCAGGGATGCAATTCTTATAAGGAGAGGAGATTGTAGGTACCCGAATCCGGAAAATAAATAAAGAAAAGAGAAGGGAAATTAAAAAGGATAAAACAACGAGCTCGTCGATGAGGCTCCATTTCTCGTCAATGAAGTCTCTTTGTGGCTTGGTGATGAGACGATGGGGCTTGTCGATGAGAAAATACCAAGGGATTTTCAGAGATTCCGAAATCTCAGGCTCATCAAAGAGGTAACATTCTCGGCCACGAGTGACCTTCTTCAGCGCATCAACAAGAACTCCGCTCCGACTCGTCGATGAGGCTAGCCGGGTCAAACTAGTTATAAATAGAATATCCTTTTCTTCCATGCTAAGTCATCCCATTCTCTCTCTCTCTCTCTCTCTCTCTCTCTCTCTCTCTCTCTCTCTCTCTAACATTTCATGCCGTCGGTTTCCGAAATCAACAATTCGACCTCATTACGTGGGTTAGGAGGAGAATCGTTATAGCTATGGCGGATTAGATTTTTAATCTAACGATTTTCAAGTTTTTCTCTAAAATCGAGGTAAGGATCCGAATTCATTTTTGATTCGGTAGTTATGTAGTAGTTGAGATTATAATGAAGTAATGTTCTTTGGTTTTTAGGGTTCGGCGATCTTGGGTCGTTGTTTTGGATGGATCCATTCATGTTTTGGTTTTCGGGATTAAGGTAAGGGGATTTTTTTACATCAGTATTTTTAGAAAACGAAACCATAGGATATGTAGCTTATGTTTATATGTACTTATTGACTGCTTAGTTGCAAAGTATTACCAGGAAAAATGCCAAATTTTTACGATTCTCATGATTTTACGGTTTTGGCAAAAATGAGGTTTTTGGAATATGATCTCCAAATTTATTAAACTACTTTATTTGCACTAAAACTAAAGTAGGAGATGCTTGAAACTATTTATAGCAGTAGAAATGATATTTTATGAACTAGTTTATATGAAATGTATATATATGATCAAATAAGGGTGACGTATGATATGAATTGATTCTATACTGATATGAGATGCATGTATATGAACTATGGGGACTAAGGTTCCAAGTGGTTATCAGAGGTTGTAGAAAATAGGTGCCGGTTAGATACCGTGCCAAGTATGAGGAAGAGGTAAAATCGAGAGGTTATGAGCTGGCTTTTACCACTGTATGAATGAAAGTATGCATGAATGAGATTGTGAAAATACTAGAATTGCATAGGTTATTATGTTTTAATGTAAATTGTATATATGATACTGGGACCACAGTTGGTCTCAATAGTATATGAAGCCTTAAAAGGCTTATATTATGTAGGCTCGGTACCGATGTCAAAAGAGAGGTATAGTGCAACCACACGTAGTTATTGTTTAGTGTGGGTACCTCGTAGTAGGCTTGGTAAGAAAGGCCATTAGTAAAAAAGAATCAGGGTGGTGATGGCCAATTTGTACTGTAGTATGTTATGATTCCTGACGATGCCTGTACATACAGGGCTCAATCATTGTTTTCTTATCGCACAACCCTTGCCATGGGGAGTTACTGGAATATTTATGATAGTTTCGAGCTAGACGGTGTTCTAATTATGCATATACATGATTTAAAAGCTTTACTAAGCAGAGTCACATGTTTAAGTACCAGGAAGAGGGATTGTACAGTGTATGTGTGACGCCTCGAAACCTGCCAAGTGGGGCCCAGGTGCCACGTGTTCCAATCACTTGCATCTGATACCATAATTAACATGCACACAGCGGAACATAAATAAATAACCTCAAATAAATACCAGAGTTCTATATAACAACCCAAAAACGAACACTACAACATCCAGATATCCATATCCACAACTAGCATTTAAAACATAATCCTATACAAATATATCTATACATACATTAGTATCTCAAAATACCCTAAAAAGAAACTAGCAAAAATAGTCCCAGCCTAGGCCTTCAAACCTGATCTCCAGAAGAACCTGAAAAGTTGTTAATCCACTAGGGTGAGACACTTCTCAGTAAGGGTGGAATAAATTATAATAGGGTGTGAGAAATGAGTTTTAATATTTACATATCAAAATAAATTGCTTCTCATATAATATCAATAACAAATGAGAAAATGTACTATTAATAACATCCCCAACATCTAATAGCATACACGCATCCAATATGCACAAGTACATAATTTTTATGTAGGCAAAAGTCCCCAAGGATAGGGAAGATTACCTGCCCGTACAAGTAGTTTCCCTCTACTCTGGTACTAAAAACTACCTACCAGAGCACTCACCTTACTCAGTAAGCCCTCAGGTGAAGAATTACCTCACCGCCAGTATACACATTTTATTATTTTAAATGCAAAGGTTTATGAGGATCGAAATGTCTACCCGCCCATACAAGTAGCATCCATTTGCACTAATACCAATAAACTACCTAGCAGAGCACTCGCCTTTCTCAGCAAGCCCCCGGTGGTATGTTTACCTGGCCACATGCACACACATGCATTCACAATATGCTATATCATTATTTTTATGCTATAATTAAATTCACATGCACATAATACATCCACACAGGAATCATGCATCTCATACTTCATCTTCCAATGTCCTCAGTACATGGCCCACACAGAGCAATTGTGTACGTGTCAGTACATGGCCCATATTGGCACCTACGTACTTCTTATCTACACGCGGCCCACACAGGTGCCATTATCCACACAGGATATATAACATGGCCCACACAGGTGCCATTATCCACACAAGATAGAACGTGGCCCACACAGGCACGACTCCAGCTTCTGCGACACGTGGCCCACATAGGCACCACTATTCACCAGTATCCAATCCCCATGACCTACCTGTAGTACATCAATAGAATAAGCTCCTTGACTTGCCAATGTCCTACCCCATATAAATGACAATATGACAAGCTCCTCGACCTGCCAGTGTCATGTCATGACTTATATCTAAGCAATATAACAACCTCCTCATGCCAACGTTATATTGAGATGCATAATAACCACACCAGTTAGTTCACACAGAAGCATCAATGCATTACTACATAGGTATCCAACATATCAATACATTCCCACACAAGAGTCAAACATAAAAATTCATTCATCATGTCATAATCATTCTAAGCAACCCCTCATGTAAGCCCAAATACCATAGAAATTTATATTCAATTTATTAGAAAGAAATTGTTCTCGTGCCACACGGTTTTAATATCATAAGCAATTATCCCCAAATATAACCTTAAACCAAAATCATCATTTTTTCAGTAATCAGGCTATTCTGAAAATCATATAGATAAACAATAAATTTCATATGCTCGTAAAGAACTGGTTCACCTTAATAAAATACTGATATAATTTTATTCCCCCTTACCTGGTTTCCTGAACCACGCCTGCAGGGCTCCTAAGATTATACCCGCAGTGCTCACCCGAGCCCTGATTCAATCAAATCAACCCCAATAAAATATTATTTTAATCTTTCCCCAATTAAAATAATTAAATACCAATTAATTTCTAAATAAACCATTTATTCCAGTTTTAGGGCTATGGCTACAACGATACCATGAGAATCTGCTCCACTAGATTTGTAGAGAATCATCCCTAGATTCTCGTGGTGGTGTTCGATCATCCATTTGACTTAAAATTTAAGAAAAATTGAGGCAAGAATGAGAATTTGGCTTACCCCAGGAGATATGCCCACATTACTCCTACGACAAATCCACTTCGGTAGATATGTCGATGGCGGAGAATGGACTTCGGTGGTATTTTTAGATTTTCAATTGGGTGAGAATCTGCCGTGAAATCGTAGAGAGAAGAGGAGTGGAGAGCGTGAGCTGAGAGAATTTTTTTTTTTTCTCTTTTTTTCTTTCCCTGCTGTTTTGCCCGTGAGAAGGAGTTTTTTTTTTTTTTTCTTCTTTCCTCTCCTGCTTCTCCAACAACTTAACCACTAAGTTTCCTTCTTTTTTTTTTTTTCTTTTTTTTTCTTTCCTTTATCCTTACTTATACCTTTATATATACTTATATATATATATATATATATATATACACACACACACACACACATATATATATATATATATATCCTTATATGTCCTCAAATTTCCTAATTTAATTAATTTTGTTAATAATACTTTTTAATTAATTAATTATTATTATTATTATTATTATTATTATTATTATTATTATTATTATTATTTTTAAGGTTGTTATAGTATGAGCTTGTACCCTACCCTAACCTCGGGAACTCTCACTTTTAATGATGTTGAGTTATTTATTATCAGGAATATATATATATATATATATATATGTGTGTGTGTGTGTGTGTGTGTGTGTGTGTGTGTGTGTGTGTATTATGTATACATTACGGTATTGAGGATGTGGAAATCTATGTAACTATTTTCAAACAAGGATATAACTGTACAGTCACACACTGATGTAATATCTTCCTCCTTACTAAGAAGCATCTCTCTCCAATCTTACGACCTTGTTTTCAAGAGCTACAGGATATCAGTCCTAGTTGTCTAGAGAGGTTGTGGAGCATAGGGTCCTGTTAGTTAGTGTAAGTTTTTGTATGAGTACTGGGTTGTTAGCCTGATTGGTTTTTTAGGAGTGTATTACAGTTTATGTTTTACGTACGTTTGAATATATGTAAGGAACATTTAGATACTCTAGTATGTCTATTTTAATCCATATAAATGATTTATGTTTTTCGCAAGATATGTGAGTACATATCATTATTGAATACCCGTATGTCCCTGTTTAGGGCGGGTGGTTATGTATGTTATCAGGATTTGTATAGGATATGTATGTATAGTAGCACTCCGGGGCCGTATTAAGAGCTGGAGCATTACATATGTTAGCTTTGGTGTATTCCCAAGAGTGGGGGTGAATTGAAATTTAAAACTTTTTCCTAGGTTTGACCTAAACAGCAGTAGTATATTCACAACCTAAGGTCTGTCTATGCAGTTCCAATTGCACAGATAAATATAATGTGCAGAAATTTAAACCATGCACATCACTCACATTATAATATACACGTGCGGTAACTGTGAAATGCATAAATATAAATAGAGACACGATATGTTATTGGGGTTCGGCCAATACTGCCTACATCCCTGACTTGGCACACCCGCACAAGGATTATACTATAAGTTCACTTAACAGGTGGAGCGGCACCAGTTACAACCAGGTCAATTCAAGGGGCTGACCTCAACCAACACACCTTACCAGGATGGTGTACCTAGCTTTCCTAACCGGGTCTAAGCCAGTTTGGGACTATTTGATAGGGCTAATCTCCCTTTTTAAGCCGACACCTGGAATACAACAAATGATATAAAACTTTGCGTACAAACAAATGCTACTTACACTAAGCAAATATGTACCAATATGCTCAACTAAATAATGCACTCATATATGATAGGATATTAAGCTCTTGTGAGATTTTGTTAACCAATGTGGTAACTCTCAACATGATGTGAATCAATGTGTGTATGTGAGAGTGAGGCTTTTTATGTCAAGCTAATATGCTTGTGGTGTGATTGATCATAAGCTCATAATAACCCTAATACATATCTCAAATAATGTTTCTCAAGTAATAAGCGCAATAGATAATAGGGTTCTTAGGCTTCCTCAAAAGATTTTCATCAAAGCACAAAACAATCTTATGAACACTTGCAATGAGGATGCAAGGTTCTAAGCCACTCAAGGGTTTTCCCCAATCAAATATTTATGAATGAAATATCATGGGAAAAACCATAGGTATCTCTCCAAAAATCAACACATAAACAATTTTGAAACAAGGGAGAGAATGTCCTATGCAAGAGATATAAGAAATACTATCTTTCAAGTTAGTGGATACATGAACACAAGAGGTAGAATTTTGGCAATAGATTTGAAGGATTATAGGAGTATAAGGATTTTGGGCAAAAATATTTTTCTAAGAATTTTTTCTAAATCATAACTCCTAATCTCTTACTAATCTTTGCAAATGATGGGCTATATATAGAAGTTGGAAAAATTATAGTCATTAGGGACACGCTGGGTATTTTTGAAAAAGCTTAAGTGAGTTTAATTAAAATTAACCCAATTTAACTCTCGGTAAAAAATTCAACAACCCGAGAGGGTCGGTCGACCGAACTTAAGGTTCGGTTGACCAAGTGTCCAAGTCCGGTCGACCGTGGAGAAAATGAATTGAGTTGTTGGTCGACTGTCTCAGAAGATTTAAAAGTGATTTTCCAATTTAGCGCGGTTTGCTCGACCGAGACACTTTGAACTATGAAGTTTGGTCGATCAGGTGGTTAAAACATTACCCGAGGCACTTCGGTCGACCATAGCATTGAAACACATTTTGGGTCGGTCAACCGAAGGTTCAAAGTGTTGACCTTAGGGCATTTCAGTCGACCAACATAATTGAACTGGTCTGGTTCGGTCAATCGAGCCATGGTCAAATTGTTGACCATTTCCTAGTTCGTTCAACCGAATGCTTTTCAAGCATTCAGGTTCGGTTGACCAAACATGCATTTTTGATGCATATCAGTCTTGATCCCTTTATATATTAACCATATTCATATGATGTATATTTTTAATGCAATAGGAAACTTTTTTCATGCAGATTTGTGGGTCCTAAGGTCAGTCTAAGGCATTTGAGAATTACCCCCAAAAATCTGGCGTCAGTCGACTAAAGGGTGTTCCCTAAGGTCTAGCTATGGTCATTGAGCTTATCTGTCCTATCATGAATGAAATGCATTAATCATTGCAAACCATATAAGAGTACAGACGCAAATGATACATATAAAAAACATAATACAACTTGAAACACAAATCGATCTTCATGCGCGGCTCCTTTGCAACTCCATGGAATACGCCAGGATATGCTCGTTTAGGTGCTTTTATGACTTCCATTTCTCATATGTTATTCGTGCTAAGAAAAATAAAGATGTTCAAATACTTAAAGCACACAGATGAGATACTGTGGTTTGTCATAGTCAAAAAGGGATGTGACCAATAAGTCAACAACATATTAACTGTGTGGTTGAATTTAGTTTTTGATCATATACACTGTGTGGATTGGAAATTAAATAAACTGAAGATTAATTTAATTTTGGGAATTGTGGAAGCCGAAAGGATGTACGTTGCTTGATCAATACAAATTGCAGAAACCGTAAAGGGGTACGTTGATTGGTTAACACCGAAGACTTATTAACTGAAAGTTTATCTAAAGTCCAAGGTCTTGGAAGGAGTGTTGAATTTTCATATTGTGCATCATATTGAGAAATCAAATCCATCAGCACAAGGCGTACATATATACATCGGGATGCAAACAAAGCTGAAAATTGCAAAGTGTTGCATACTATATCTTGGTTTGGTATTTTGTGATTGATTATTTTAAGTTGATAATTGGTTGAATGTTTGTTTAAGTATTGGGTTGTGGATTGCTTAAGTAACTAAGCTTTTTCTGTGTGTTTGTTAAAGTAACAAATGGTTAAGATTTCTTGAAAAGAAATAAGAGAAATTTTAATAACCCAATTCAGCCCTCCTCTTGGGACTACACCTCAACTTTCAATTGGTATCAAAGCGGGGTTGTAGCAAATGCTAACTAGAAGCTACATAAAGATCTATATGACACACCTAGGAGTAGCTCCCTTTCGAGAGGGTCAATCCTCAACTAGGCTTCCCATTTTTGTGGTTTAAACTATACTTCTTGGAAATAAAGAATGAGGATATATATTCAAACCATGGATTGGAAAGTATGGAAGGTTATCACATATGGTGACTGACTCACTCGAAAAATGAGCAGCTCGGAAGCTATCCCAAGTATAGGAGTTCTGTCATGTAATATTAAGCCCAAGGGCTAGATCGTCTCCTTAGGGAATGCGTTTAATCTCAATTTCACGTTCTCCCAATCGAAAATAAAAACGTACTGAACTCAGTTCAGATTCAGGATTTTCAAAATTGTTTGAGTTTACTTTTAACAAATTAAATGACATGTAAATTAAGGTCCTAAAACTAACATGCATTGAACTAAAGAACACTAATGGAAATCCTAATTTACTCAAGGAAACTTAACACGCGTTAGTTTAAAGATGGTCACCTAAAACATGGAATTAAAAACACCCAATGGAAACTAAACCAGACATACACTAAAAAAAACCGAACCTACTAAAAATCGAACCTTTAGCACAATTAAGAGATCAAATCAAGACTCACAATATAAATGCAAACATGAACTCAACGGAAATTTAAAAGACATAAACAATAACGGAACACAATAAAAACACAACCTTTACTAATCATAGACCCTAACTAAATCGAATTTCGACAAAAAATTATCTAAATTTAATTAAGAATGCTAAATTAAAATAACTATCAATTAGATAAACAGAGAGATTAATTTAACAATAATGAAATACCCAACATTACTCAACTTAAACAAAAAGAAAGAAAACTCCAATAACATTAAAAAAAAAACTAAACTTTCTTCAATATTCCAAGATTCAAATAAAAGTAAATAAAAGAAAGAAAGAAAGGAAAAAATAGAGAGAGAGAGAAAACCAAATTCACGGAGCCGTGGCAGCAGTGTGGTGGTCGTGCGGTGGTTGTGCTCACGGCTCTGCTGGAGGCTGGAACAGAGGACTCCTAGTGGTGTAGCTTGCTGAGGGAATGGCGCATGGGGTAGAGGAGTTGCAGAGGGGTCTGGTGTGGCTCGTGGCTGTCCGGAGGTTGCTGCTAGTGGTTGGACGGCTACGGGAGTTGCAGAGTGGAGGGGCTGCGCGTTGGGCTGTAGGCTCTGCGATTGCTACTATCTACTACTGTGGGTGGTTATGGTGGAAAAGCAGAGAAGAGAGGAAGCGGCTGGACTGAGAATAGAGAGAGGAAGACAGGGAAGAGGAGTAAAGCAAGATGGAAAGAAACAAAGAAAACTAAAGAAGAAGAAGAAGAAGAAGAAGAAGAAGAAGAAGAAGGAGAATAGAAGAGAAGAAGAGAACAAAAGAGAGGGTCTGGGCTGGGGGCAGGGCCCAACAGGGAAGAGAAAGGGACAAAGAGAGAATAAAAAGGGGAGAGGGGAAACACAGCTCTAAGACCCATGAGACCAACTTGACCCAATTGGGTTTGACCCGGCAACTTGTCCCAACCCGAATTGTTATATTTTTTTTCATTTTTTTTTATTCTCTGTTCATCACAAATTTTACTCTTTTGGAGCCTGTTTCTCATAAAAATTAAAACACAAAAGTTGTAGATAATCCTTTTCTCTTTCTATAGAAATTTGAATCACCTCAATCGGAGCTCAGACGGAAAAGTTATGCATGAAATACGAACAGGTGTTGATTTTGGTTTCTAAGATTTTTCTTGCAACAAAAAATTACCAAAACTTCATAAATAGTGCAATAAAGTTCAAGAATGATGATTTTGACACTTTATTAAAATATTGGACAATTTTGGACATTTAATTAAAAGTATAAACCGTAAAGCCTGGGTTAAGATGCCCAATTACGCAGTTTTGACGCGTAATCAGTGACTACATTCCTACAAAAACCATCACAAAGAAGTTCCTAAAAAAGAAAAAGACTTGACCGACAATGATTACAAAATGATGCAAGTAAATTCTAGTGCCACGAATGCACTATATTATGCTTTAGATGTTAATGAGTTTAATAGGGTCATGGCATGTAAGTCAGCCAAAGAAATTTGGGACAAGCTAGAAGTAACCTATGAAGGAACTATAGATGTTAGAGATAGTAGAATCGACATGCTCACAAGCGAGTATGAGGTTTTTAAGATGAACCTGGATGAAACCATAACAAATATGTATACATGGTTTACACATATCATAAACTCTCTCAATGCCTTTGGAAAAAAATTACTCAACTTATGAAATGATCCGTAAAATCCTTAGAGGACTCCTCCAATATGGGAACCTAAAGCTACAACAATTATAGAAGGAAGAAATCTCAAAAATACATTCCTAGATGAAGTCATAGGACTCCTTCTCACATATGAGATGTCTATGAATGAAAGAAGTGGAAAAACTAAAGCTCAATATTTAATTGCTTTAAAAGCTTCAAATGAAAACTCTAGTGATGATGATGAAGAAGAAATGGATGAAAAAGAAATAGCCTTCATATCTAGGAAACTTGCAAAAATTCTTAGAAGGAAGAATAAATTTACAAGAAAAAATTTGGAACTCAAAATCAGATGAAGAAGAACAAAAGGAAATCAGCAAAATGAAAGCAAAAGCTGAACCTCCAACATGCTATAATAGTGAAAAAAAATTGGACATATAAAATCAGATTGTCCTAAACTTATGAAAGTCTCCCAAAAGAAAAGGAAAAAGACTATGAAAGCAACTACTTGGGATAATATAAGTAGAAGTAGTTCAGATAATGAAATAAGTGACCAAGAGGTTGCTTGCTATATGGCATGGGACGATGCGGAAAGCTCCTCATCTAAATCAATTAATGATTCTTGCAATGATTCATCTGAAGAATCCAATGATGAAAGTATGCCTTCGTATGAAGAACTTCAAAATGAACTATTCAAGGTGCATAAGATTTTAGTTAATGTGACTAAAAGATACATCATTGAAAAATAAGAATGATGGTGTAGTGAAAGAGTTGGAATCTCTAAGACTTGCTGAAATAGAAAAAGATTTAAAAATCAATAAACTAGAAAGCAAGAATGAGAAGGTGAGAAAAGAACTAGAAGATCTAAAGTCCAAAACTTCTATGGATAATGAAAAAGACTTATATATTTTTGATTTAGAAAATAGAATCAGCAAGATGTCTCAAAACCAAGAAAAGCTACAAGAAAAGGGTAAAAATTTACAAAATTCAGAAATCAATAATCTTAAGAGGAAAAATGAGGATCAAGCTAAAATAATTGACAATTTCACTAAAGGAAAAGAAAATTTTGATAGAATGATTAGTACACAAAGAATGTCTTTAAATAAAGAGGGCATAATGTTCAATGGAGTTGAAAATACAAAGAAATAGAACCTCTATATGGGGTACTTTACAAAGGCTTCCAAAAACTATGCTAGCACCTCCTCTAATGTTTATACTCACACTATATGCTGCCTATGTAAGAAGAAGGGACATATAAAGTTTGAATGTCCATTAAAGAGGAAAGATGCGAATATTAAACAAGTTTGGAAAGTAAAAGTAACATCTCTTGTTAAACCATCCAAATCCACGAAAGTAAGGGTACCAAGATAAAAAAATAGTTCATAAACCAAAAACTCCATAGATTTTAGGTATTCCCTTTTAGAAATTAAGAAAGCTACTTAATCCAATTCAATACAAGGATAATGAATTGGTTGAAATAAAGAAAAGCTTATAAGATAATTCACAAATCACAAAATGTCATTGGTAGTCTCAAATCAAGAGAACCTTAATTGAACATGGCTTATCTTCTAAGAACAAGGAAGCTATATGCCTCAAATGGTAATACTAAAAAGATGCTTGAAGCCTATGAATTTGATAAAGCATAGTATGGAGGTAAATTAGGAAAGTTTCAGGATAAGAATAAAAAGATTGTTGAAAATTTACAGGCTTCAGATGACTGAACAATGTAGCGCTGAAGGCTTAGACAACTGAGCCTGAACCTCAGATGACTAAGGAGCTACTTTATGTTCAGTTTCTTGATTCTAAAAATCTTCAAAAGATTGAACTAAATCTTCAGCCTTCTGAGGTCACGAGAACTATATATTTAATACCTTAAAGCCCTATCTTCAGAAATGGAAAATCTCAAAGGATGAGTTTCCGAGCTTATTGATACTTATCATATTGAAACAAATGAAAATAATATTGTTGGCCACGATCAATAGATGAATTATCCAAGGCTTATTTGTTTTGTGTTGTACCTTGCATTAGAATGCATATGCTTATTGATAACCTTCTTTATTAATGTCAAAAGGGGGGGGGGGGAGTTGAATTGAAAAATTGGTATCTATGAACATAAATTGATATCCATAAGTAGCTCATGACATAATATTACTATTAATATCTATGAAAGATGTTGGTATCCATGTGTATGTTAATTGATACTTGAGCATGAGAACATATTTGTATTCATAAGCATGTTATAATATTTATGATAATGATATAATATTGGTATTATTCTTGATATTGGTATCCATGAGCATTTACACGAAATAATAAATATTTGAAGCATGTCATGATCAATATAAAAGCATAATTGGTATCTTCCTAATACTTCAAATGAAAGTATGAATTTATTGAATATGAAATACATTTTATTTAGGGTAGTTAGGCTTAATAAGTAATGATTTCATGATTTATGTTCATTACTGAAAATCATTGAAAATTATGATAAATCTTTTGTATTTCCTCATACTATGGAATTTTTTTTTTTAATCTTATTATGCACGTTGAATGAAAAAAATTATGTTTTGAGTCTTTACTAGATCTATATTTTTGCTTATGGTTGCTCAATACCTTAATATTTATACGTAGTTCTTGATATCTTACTTTTTTCGATTGATGTCAAAAGGGGGAGAAATTTTGGGCAAAAATTGAGCATAATACTACATACTTAAGTTGATACATTAGTATCTTGATCTTGAATAATGTGATATATGAGCATGACAATGAAATTAATATTGACCTTGATCTTGATATTGCAAATATTGTTAAGTTGATGCTTATAGTAAGGGGGAGTCTTTTTAAGACTTATTCAATTTTTTACCCCTTGTTTGTCATCATCAAAAATGGGGAGATTGTTGGTCTTACAAGGCTTAAAATCTTCTTTTGATGATAACAAATTAGACGAACTTAACATATTTGGTTAAGTGATGATGTGACAGGACTCAAGAAAGAGAATACAAGGTCAAGTGCTTAAAAAGATTAATGAAAGCATATACTTCAAAGAAAAATGATCAAATGAAGCTTAAAATGCATAGATTCAAAGATAATCTAATAAAGTTTGAAGATCATAAGAGCATGGATGTTAAAGAGGACTTGCTAAAAGCTTAAAGTATGTTGAAACTTGAAGACAAGATGGAGCAAAAGAACGACAAGTATGAAGACTGAAGTGCTTAGAATATCAAAAGTCCTAAGAAGTCTTTATGTAAGTACTTCGTATTTAATAATCTTGTGAAATATGTTGACAGCTCTTGTTAGCATAACAAGGCTTTCACCTCTTGTTTTGATGGTAAAAAATAAAAGATTTTAATATCATTGTGTATTCAAGTAATGATGTTTTCAGGAAACTTAAACAGACCCAAATCAACAAAGCTTCAAAAGATCACAAAAAGCTTTGAAAGATCATCTACAAGCTTAAAAATACATGATGTGTCACGAAGTGATAAAAAGGGAAGCTCAAAGACATCTGAAGATGGAATGAACTCAAAGCTTGAAAATAACCATGAAGTTTCCAAAGAACAAGAAGTGTTTAAATTATTAGGAAATCTTCATGTAAGTACTTCAAAGGTAAAAATATCATTGTGAATGAAAAGAAGCTCTTTAGGGGAGTAATATGGATTTAGAGATTTTATTTTAAAACCTCAAAAAATATTTTTTGAAAGCAAGAAAGCTAGGAAGTCAAATACCTTTGAAAAAGGAAAGAAAAATTAGAAAAAGACATCTTCAAGCTCCTGAAGTCACTTCAGGCGACCGAGGAAATTGATGAATAAAAATTAGAACAGGCAGTTGTCTTCAGGCACCCGACCCTGTATCTTCCGGCTCTTGACCCCTCTTCAAGTGACTGAGGTTGCACTTCAAGCAATCGAAGTTTGGCAACGGGCATATTTTTTAAACTTCTGATTTTCAAATCTAATTGACTTGCGCCCCAATCTTTTTCGAAACTTGGAGGGCACTTCAAGTAAACTTGGACAACACAAATGTGAATGTTTTTCAAGCATATAAATACATGTTTTATGATCTTCATATTCACACCAAGCATTGAACATTCTTTCAAAATATCTTTCACTCAAAGCCTTTTTGCTATATGTTTTAAAGCCCTGAATTGCTATGAAATTCTTGAGAAATCTCTAAGCTTTTACATCTTCTCTGAAGCATATAATTTAAGTTCTTGATCCTCATCAAAGAGAAGTAAACCGGTGACATTTACATTGAGCTTCTTACTTCATTCTCTTGGCATATTGAATTGAAGTATATTAGTTTCTAAATTTTACTAATTAACTCTTTGTGTGAGCATTATTTTGTACATGTCTATTTGATTTATATCTTGTAGATTGACGATTCCAAGGATTATTTGAATCGTTGGCTAAGCAAGGGGATATTGCTTAAAGAGGTAGGCTTTAGCCTAATTAAGAAGTGACCGAATGAGGGGATATCGTTTGGAGAGGCGGGCTCTAGCCTACTGAAGGAGTGTGTAAAGGTATTGTTCCACTCATTAAAGGAACATGTATAGTGAATCCTTTGGTGGTTTGCCAAAGGCGAGGACGTAGGCTGGGTATAAGTCGAACCTCGTAAAAATCTTGTCTCACTCTCTCTTTCCCTTACTCTCTTTATTTTCAGTACGTATACAATTGGATGTTTTAAATATCTAAATTATATACACTACATGAATTAGATATTAAATAAACTTAAAGCTTTATTTGCTTTTGGGATTGCAGAAATTGAAAGGGAGTACGTTAGTTGATCAATCTTTTGTGGAAACTATATAGTAGTACGTTGATTGATTCAACACCCCAAGACTCTTTAACTTAAAGTTTATTTAAGGTCTAAGTATTTGAAAAAAGTGATTGGATGTTGTATTGAATATCAAATTGAGAGACAAATTTCATATATATAGGGCTTGATTCAAATTGATATACCCAGGGCTGACAACAAAAGTTATATTGTGATTGAATGATTTAAAGTTTGATATTGAGTGGATTGTGTTTATATTCCAAAAAGTGCTGTAGTTAACTTGTACTTGGCAAATCGTTTGGTTGTTTGCTTTCAAATTTTGGTTGATTGATTACTTGAAAGAATAAATAGTTGTGTGGTTGTGGATTAAATAAAGGAACTAAGTTCTTATGTGATTGGTAAATTAAACAAACAAGTCTAACATTAATTAATCAAGAAAAAGTCCTTATAGGAATTAAAAGAAAGTTTTAAAAACCAATTCTCCCCCCGCCCCCCTCTTGGGACTACACCTTGCTTTTCAGTTGGTATCAGAGCGGGGTTATAGCAAATCTTAATTAGTAGCTATAAAAAGATTCTAGTGGCTCACTTAGGCGTAGCTCCCTTTGGAGAAGAACAATCTTCAACTAGGCCACCAATCTTTTGTGGACACAACTATATATTTTGAAAAAAGAGAATGCAAATATAACCATGGATTGGAAAGCTTGGGAGATTGTCACGGATGGTGATCTAATTCCTACCACATTAGTAGATGGAAAAAAAATACCTACGGAAAAGAAAGACATGACTGAAAAAGATTATAAAATGTTGCAAATAAACTCTAGTGCTATGAATGCTCTATATTAAGCTTTAGATGCCAATGAATTTAATAGAGTAATGACTTGTAAATCAGCTAAGGAAATATGGGACAAGCTTGAAGTCACTTACGAAGGCACTATAGATGTTAGGGATAATAGGATCGATATGCTTATAAGTGAATATGAAACTTTTAGGATGAACCCAGATGAATCCATAACTAATATATTCACTAGGTTCACTCAAATAATATTTTCCCTAAATGCACTAGGAATAACCTACACTACTTATGAGATGATTAGGAAAATTCTCAAGGGGCTGCCACCAAAATGGGAACCAAAAACCACTGCCATAACTAAAGGAAGAAATCTGAAAACCACTTCTTTAGATGAGCTTAGAGGTTCTCTACTTACATATGAAATGACAAAAAATGAAAGAAGTGGAAAAACTAAAGCCCAAGAATCAATAACCTTCAAAACTTCAAAAAAAAAAAAAAAAAACTCTAGTAGTGAAGAAGAGATGGATGAAGATGAAGTAGCCTTCTTATCTAAGAAGCTTGCAAAAATTCTAAGAAGGAAAAATAAATTCAAAAGAAAATCCAAATTTGAATCAGATGAAGAAGAAGAAGAAATCAGCAAAAGGAAATCTAAGAATAAAACTCCTACATGTTATAATTGTAACAAAACTGGACATATTAAACCACAATGTCCACTAATAAAGAAAGAGTCTAAAAAGAAAAACAAAAAGGCCATGAAAGCCATTACTTGGGACATGATGAGTACAAGTAGTTTGGAAAATGAATAAAGAGACCAAGAGGTTGCTTATACGTGCTTTATGGCTCGGGACGATGAGGAAAACTCCTCTTCTAAATCTTTAAATAATTATTGTAGTGATTCATCAAATGAATCCAATGATGAGTGTATGCCATCTTATGATGAATTACAAAATGACTTATTCAAAGTCCATAAGATGCTAATCAAAGTAACTAAACAAAATACTTCATTAAAAAATAAGAATGAAGGTATAATGAAAGAGTTAGAATCTCTTAGAACCGCTGAAAGAGAAAAGGATTCAAGAATCAAGAAAATAGAAAGTAAGAATGAAGTTATGACAAAAGAGTTAGAATCTAAAAATCTTACTGAAAATGAAAAAGACTTGAAAATCAAAGAATTAGAAAGCGAAAATGAAAAATTGATAGAAGATCTTTGATCCCTATCCTCTATAGAATATAAGAAAGATATATATATATATATATATATTTCTGAATTAGAGGATAAAGTAAGAAAATTTTCCCTAGAATTAGAAAAATCACTAAAGAAAGTTGATGGCAAGAAAGATATAGAGATAAATGAACTCAAAAATAAAATTGAAGATAAAGAAAAGATCATTTATAACTTCACTAAAGGAAAGAAAAACTTTGACAAAATGATAGGATCACAAAGGATGACCTTAAACAAAGAAGGTTTTGATTTAATGGGATTAAAAATAAAAAGAAAAAAAAATCTTTATATGGGTTATTTCTCAAAAGAATCCAAAAATTAGGATAGTACATCCTCTAATGCCTACACTAATACCATATGCTATCAATGTAAGAAAAAGGGACATATAAAGTTTGAATGTCCATTTATGTAACAACTCAAGTAATTTTTTTAAATAATTTAAGATAATAAGGAAGATAGAAAGGGAAGTAAGAACAAATTCGAAAGGTGGCAGCAAACGTTCATCGACGAATAGATTGGTCTCATTGATGAATATTCTTCTTAGCTCGTTGACGAGGGTACGTGTCTCATGGACAAGGAATTACCGAGAGGGGTTCTTCCCATGACTGAAATTCATCGACGAGTTGGCTGTCTCATCGATGAACTGTGTACTAGGACTTGTCGACGAATCGACATGTCTCGTTGACGAATCCTTGAGTATAAATAGTGGATTTCTTTCATTCTGGTGTGAATTTCTACATGTTTCCCTTCTCCCTCTAAAGCCTTCGGCCATACCACCTTCTCTCTTCAATTTGAGGTTGGATTTAGCTTGGTTCGACGATCAGAAGCTACCACGAGACTCCTGGGAAGATTCTCTGCAATATAGGCGGAGTGGATCTTTGATTTGAGTAGTTTGGGAAACATCCTAAAACCAAGGTAAGTGAATTATTTTGGAATTTATTTAACAAATATTGTCCTTTGGAGCTTAGGAAGTACTATGGGAGTATTATACTAAGATTTGAGGAACTTGGAATTTTGGATTTCAGGGTCTCGTTTTGTTAATTTTGGGTTGAATTTCGAGGAGCAGGTAAGGAGAAATATTTTATAATGGCTTTTCAATAACTTTAAACAACTAATTTGGATTATGAAGTTCTATATATATGCAAGTATAATTTTCTAAATTTTACTTGTATTGAAAACATTGTTTTAAGATAGATAAATTATAATGGGAAAAACCGTGTGGTTGAAATCATTTTGATAAATAAATGATTGTGAATAATCTGGAATGAGGAATTGTTGAGAATGTGAATATTAATTGATTGTGAAATTCTAGTTGATTGAATATGCTTATGTTGGGTATATTGTGGTGAAATCTTGGGTATGTTGAACGGTTGATTTCTGTTGATTCGGTTGTGGTTTATGTAAATTACGATATAGCATTGGCAGTGGTATAAGGAGGTTGTTGTATCGTACCTAGTATAACCGTCATATAATGTTGGTAGTGGTATAAGGAGGTTGTTATATTGACGCTTATATTGGGAGGTAAACATTGACAGTGGTGTGAGGAGATTGTTTACCTATTTACCATGGACGGAGTGTTGTCTTGTATCCTGTGTGGTTTGTATAGTCCTGTGTGGACATTAATGCTGTGGTTTGATTTTTAATGTGTGGACTAGTCCTGTGTGGACATTAATGCTATGGTTTGATTTTCCCTATGTGGACCAGTCCTGTGTGGACATTAATGTTGTGGTTTGATTTGTCCTGTGTGGACCAGTCTTGTGTTGACATTGAAGCTGTGGTGTGATTTGTCCTGTGTGGAAATTTATGCTATGTTTGATTCTGTGTGGATTGGTTGCATTATGTTATATGTGTGGAGTCCTATGAAACAAATATGATCGGCAGCATGAGATATTAAATTAATTAAGTGTTTTGGGTAAAGTAGATTACTCCACCCAAGAGCTTGCTGGGGAAGGCAAGTACTTTGGTAATTATTTTTGGATACTAGAGTAGAGGGAAGCCACTTGTATGGGGGGGGTGATCTTCCCCATTCTCAGTGACTTTACCCGGATACTTAACCCGAGGGCTTACTGAGAAAGGTGAGTGCCCTAGTGTTAGCACTATAGCAGAGGGAACCTACTTGTATGGGTGAGTAGATTTCTCTATTCTCGGAAATTAACATTAAAATACTGATGGTTATGGGAATGTGATTGGATGATAATGACATTGATCTTGTGTGATTATGGGCATGTTATCTGGGCTTCTTGAGAACTGTGTGTACACTTTAGATGGATATTTTAATTGTATAATAAACACTTTAGCCACACACTATTGCAAACTATTTCTTCCTTACTGAGAGGTGTCTCACCCCGTCTTATGTTAAATCTTTTCAAGTTATCTAGGAGATCGAGCTTAGATAGTTCCAGGGCAAGTAGTTTTGTGAGTGAAACTAGAACGGATATGTATTAGCTTTTATAGTTCTTTATATATCTTTCAAGTTTTGTAATATGGTAAACATGGCTATATGATATAAGTTTTGTTAATGTGTAAATATAGAACTCTAGTATATTATGTTTGAGGTTATTTTTATTATCTTTTCGCGGCGCATCCCTTGAAAAATCAACCCAACCTAATAAAATATGGGTACCAAAAATGAAATGATAACTTCATACAAAATAGAAAGTATAAGGATACATGAAGGTTGGATGTCCAAATGAAACAAAAAGAAAATATAAAAGCTAATTACAATAAAGGTATGCATCTATAAAAGGAGAAACTTGAACCATTATACAATAAGAGAAGTAAGTTAGAAAGGTTCAAAACAAGGAAATTAGGAAATTTCAGAAATTATAGAACTTCGGTTGACTGAACTGAAAATTCAGACTCCTACATGTACTTCAGGCGCCTGAGCTCTAGCCCTCAGGCGACTAAATAGTTACTGCCTCTTGAAATTTATCCCAAAAAATTCCTCAGGCACTTGTACTTATTCTTTAGGCTCCTGAAGTCACAAATCCCCTTAATATTTAATGCGCAAAACCCTATTTTTTCTTAAACCTTAGGCTCCTGAACTCTTGTATTTCGCTCACCTTAGTTTCCAACACCAAAATTTCCTCAATCTCCTGCTGTAAAACCTTCGAATCAGAGTCCCTTAACACGATTATACCCATTCTAGGGTTAGAAAGATGTCATTAGCTTGCTCTAAATTCTTACCATGCCTCGAACAAAATAGACAGCACATCGTGGGTCGTCTTTAGGTAAAGATGATACTAATATTAAGCAATGGTTGGTAACTTCTCATGCAAAGCATGTTTATCGGACCCATCTTCAGTCTACAAATCCTATATTTGGTAAGGTTCTTGATGTTCAATTCTTCAACACTGAGTTTCTTGATATCTTGCCGTTATTCCAAACCATTGAATGGAAAAACTTTATTGTATACCAAGCTAAAGGACTTTTTCCAAACCTTGTCAAGATATTTTATTCTAACATGATTCAAGGAGAGAATAGCTTATCAACTAAAGTTAAGGGTAGGAAAATAGTGCTTACTCCTCAAAATTAGCTCCCATTCTCCACATTACTCAAGGAGATTTTGAATGCCCTGCATTTGCCCAATCTTGGATACTTCAACAAGAGTTTACACCGGAAGAGTTTTTACCACTAATCATGGAGAATGAACCTACCTATTTTGGACATTCGCCACTCTATAAGCAACTAAACTTGAAAGCTCAGATCCTTCTAAAGATCATCACCAATAACATTCTATCACAAGCTGGATCATGTGACCATCTTTCATATATAGACTGCTTTGTATTGTGGTGTTTGTTAAAAGGGAAGAAGCTTGATTTGGCTAGTCTTATTATGAAATGGATGTTGGCAAAGATAGATGCAACACGAGTCACTCTTCCATACAGGGGAGCTCTTAATATGATATTTGCGAATCAAAATATCACATCTTCGTCAGATTTTTTCATCAAAAGGACTAGATATGACCTCTTTACATCCAAAACCCTCAAACAAATGAGATATGAAAAACGAAATCAAGTGTGATTATTAAAAAGAGGTAGACAACGAAGAGCGGTAGCTGCACCTCCTCCTCGAACTCAGGCTCAGTCACAAGGGTCAACAACTGAAGCTCCTTCGTGGTTCATACCATTCTATAATGAATTCACCCCCTTCAGTCAAGATATGCGCGATGGTCTTAAATCTCTACAAGATAACTACTCTTCCTTAGATCAACGTCTTACGCATATTGAGCAGATTCAGGGTAGTTCCTTATATGGTGATCCTATGGACACTAGCTCCATACTGTGTAACAATGATTCATCAGTTGAAGCATCTAAAGAAGAGAAAGAAGGAGATGAAGAAGAAGAAGAAGAAGAGGAAGTTGGTAATGAAGAGGAAGAAGATGATGGTGATCATGAGAATGAAGATGAAGAAGAAGAGGAAGAGGACGATGAAGCTTCTGATGGTGCTGAAGGAGATGATGATTAAGTTTTCTTAGCTCTAAAATGTAAACTTACAAATAGTTTCTCTTTGAGATGCATTGTATGGTTGAAGGTCACATCTTAGTGATGTGTTTTGGTTTGTACTACTTATGACTTTTTCATGCATATCTTATGATACTTTGCTTTTTGTATTAAAATTTATATCCCTTTTTGCATGATGTCAAAGGGGGAGAGATGATTTAGAGAGCAAAAATATGTAATGAAAGTTGATAATTGAAATGCTATATATTGAAAATGATGCAGCTGAATGTTGAAAATTGAAATACTGTCTATATTTATATGAGCTTTGCAAATTGAAATGCTGTCTATATATATATATGAGCTTTGCAAAAAACCTTGTGGAGTTTTGGATTACTGTAACATTAGTTTTGACTTACTTTAAACATTGCTTGAATCTATGCTTATTGTAAGGGGGACCATTTTACAAATGTTTCTAAATTTTTGCTCCTTATGTGTCATCATCAAAAAGAAGGAGATTGTTAGCCTAACAAGACTTTCACCTCTGGTTTTGATGGTAACAAATAAAAGGTTTTAATATCATTGTGTGTTCAAGTAATGATGTTTTTAGGAAACTTAAACAAGCCAAAATCAACAAAGCTTCGAAAGATCACACAAAGCTTTGAAAGATCACCAACAAGCTTAAAAGTACGTGATGTGTCATGAAGTGATAAAAAAGGGAAGCTCAAAGACATCTGAAGATGGAATGAACTCAAAGCTTGAAGATAACCATGAAGTTTCCAAAGAACAAGAAGTGTTTAAATTATTAGGAAAACTTCATGTAAGTACTTCAAAGGTAAAATATCATTGTGAATGAAAAGAAGCTCTTTAGGGGAGTAATATGGATTTAGAGATTTTTTTTAAAACCTCAGAAAATATTTTTCAAAAGCAAAAAAGCTAGGAAGTCAAATATTTTTGAAAAAGGAAAGAAAAATTAGAAAAAGACATCTTCAGGCTCCTGAAGTCACTTTAGGCAATCGAGGAATTTTTTGAATAAAAATTAGAATAGGCAGTGTGTATTCAGACACCTGACCTTGTTTCTTTAGGCTCCTGACCGCTCTTCACACAACTAAGGTTGCACTTTAGGCAATCGAAGTACGGCAACAGGTAGATTTTTTAAACTTCTAATTTTCAAATCTAATTGACTTGCGCCCTAATCTTTTTAGAAACTTGGAGGGCACTCCAAGTAAACTTGGACAGCATGAATGTGAATGTTTTTCAAGCCTATAAATACATGTTTTATGATCTTCACATTCACACAAAGCATTGAACATTCTTTCAAAATCTCTTTCACTCAAAGCCTTCTTGCTATCTATTTTAAAGCTTTGAATTGCTTCGAAATTCTTGATAAATCTCTAAGCTTTTAAATCTTCTCTGAAGCATTTTGTAACGACCCGAAGAATAATGCTACTTAAATAATAAAAAGAAAGGGAAATGGAAATAAGAACAGAAGGAGACCATCGACTTCGTTGATGAACGCTTCGCGTTCGTCGACGACGTTGCATTTTGGATGGGATAATCCCGAGGAATTTTTAGCTCCTTGTCGACAAACACAGGGGACTCGTCAACAAGGGTATAAGAGGAGCTCGTTGGCAATTACATATTTCATCAACGAGAAGATACTAGGAGATGATTTATGGAAACCTGAAATTCATCGTCGAGGGTTGAAGTTTGTCGACGAGCTTCCTACAGGACTCGTCGACGAATCCCGCAGCATAAATAAGGTTAAACGTGAATTCTAGTGCAGTTTCCTGTGCAGAAATTGTCTCTCTCCCATCCTTCGATTTCTCCACCTTCTCTCTAAGTTTTTGGGCCGAATTTTCGTTGATTCGACCATCTGAAGCCGCCACGTTGCTCTTGGGAAAGTTCTCTACAAGTCTGTCAGAGCGAAACGTTGGTGGGGGCTGAGTTGGAAACCATCCCAAATCTAAGGTAAAACTTTTTACTCAATATTTGGTTTTTTAACAGTTGAAGAAAGCATAGTACGCATAAAAATACTGAACTTTAGTTTTGGGAAATGTTGTTTTCAGGATGTTGAACGGGGAACCCTGTGGGTGGCGGAGTGTTTGATTTAAGGGATTTTCAAGAATCAGGTAAGGGGATAAACTAATCTAGTTATTTTATGAAAATGTATTATATTATTACAGAATTTGATTTCTAGGAAATAAATATATTTATATACGATTTATATTTGGAAAATACTATTCAAAATGATGGTATGTTGGATATATGAAAAACCTATTTCGTGAGGCATGAGTAGAAATGATAAGGAAATACTATTTTCTGGGAATATATTAATGATATGGATTTTTATAATGGAAAACCGGCGTATAGGCCAAGATTTTGATATATTTGTCAGCGTACAGGCTGAGCTATGTGCATGATTTGCTAGCGTACGGACTGTACTATGTGTATGATTCGCCTGCGTACGGGCAGTGCTATGTGTATGATTTTTCGGCGTATGGGCCGAGCTATGGAAATGATTTGCCTACACACGGGCTATGCTATAGATATGATTTGCTGGCGTACAGACCTAGCTATGGTAAAATGTGAAATACCAGCGTACAAGCCGATGATTTTCATGATATAGGTATATATGCAAAATGAGATGATTGATTTGATAATTATGACATGAAATATCTATGTATTACAGTTTTAGTATATGTTATATGATATCAGAACCTAGTTAGCTTGGTCTAGGCTAGCACTTGCGCGGTACCATTGTTATGTGTCAATGGTCATCATGATCATGATATTTGTGTTAACATCGCTGTACGGAGTGGTGTGAGATTGGATGGTCATTGTGGTTTTTAAGAAGTGTGTGAGCACCCCTAGTGTACGGCCAGGTCTGGCAGACCCATCGGACTTACAGATTGTACTTTTGACTTGGTAGTGGTCGACCAACCATTGTCAGGTCCCGCCTTTGGACCACACAACTTAGTCATGTGGGGGTAATACATGACAAAAGCCAGCTAACCTACCAGGAATGTTTTTATATTATTATTATATGAGATGATATATGTTTATGAAAATTCAGTATGTTCTGCCATGTTTTGATGACATATATGTTTTCTTAAATTTGGCATAACAGTTTACTGAATATGTTCTGTATGGTATATGTATAACACTGAATACTCATGTTGCCACATACTAGTATTAATTTATTTCCCTTACAGAGAGATGTCTCACCCTAAATTTTATAAACATTTTAGGAGCCCCTGATAGGAGAGCGGGTAAAACCCCACTGATCTAGTACAGTTGGTCTGCCCTTCCAAAAGGGTAAGTGTTTTGATAGGGTCAGATGTATTTTGTGGGATGGCTCTAGATATCTTTTGGATTGTGTATTGTGTACATATATATACAATGATTGTAGTAACTTTGGTATTGTGATGTATGGTATAATGAGGTGTTTATGATTTATGTTTCCTGCTGCATAGGCTTTCGTGATGTGTTTCTGATATATCCCTGGTACCCACTGGTTCAGGTGGATTCTGATCAGCTGAGTTTTGTGATATTGATTTAATTATATTATGAAAAAAAAGTAGGAAATTAAGCAGGTCATCACACATATGATTTAAGTTCTTGATCCTCATCAAAGAGAAGTAAACGGGTGACATTTACATTGAGCTTCTTACTTCATTCTTTTGGTATTTTGAATTGAAGTATATTAGTTTCTAAATTGTGCTAAGCAGCTCTTTGTGTAAGCATTATTTGTACATGTCTACTTGATTTATATCTTGTAGATTGATGATTCCAAAGATTGTTTGGATCGTTGACTAAGTAAGAGGATATTGCTTAGAGAGGCGGGCTCTAGCCTAATTAAGGAGTGACCGAATGAGGGGACATCGTTTGAAGAGGCGGGCTCTGTCCTACTAAAGGAGTGTGTAAAGGTATTGTTCCGCCCATTAAAGGAACAAGTTTAGTGAAACCTTTGGTGGTTTGCCAAAGGCAAGGACGTAGGCCGGGTATAAGCCGAAGCGCATAAAAATCTTGTCTCACTCTCTCTTTCCCTTACTCTCTTTATTTTCAATACATATACAATTGCATGGATGTTTTAAATATCTGAATTATATACACTACATGAATCAGATATTAAATAAACTTAAAGCTTAATTTGCTTTTGGGATTGTGAAAACTGAAAGGGAGTACGTTAGTTGATCAATCTTTTGCAGAAACTGTATAGTAGTACGTTGGTTGATTCAACACCCCAAGACTCTTTAACTTAAAGTTTATTTAAGGTCTAAGTATTTGGAAAGAGTGATTGGATGTTGTGTTGAATATCAAATTGAGAGACAAATTTCATATATACAGGGCTTGATTCAAATTGATATACCCAGTGCCGACAACAAAAGCTATATGTGATTGAATGGTTTAAAGTTTGATATTGAGTGGATTGTGTTTATATTCCAAAGAGTGTTGTAGTTAACTTATACTTGGTAAATCACTTGGTTGTTTGCTTTCAAATTGTGGTTGATTGATTACTTGGAAGATTGAATAGTTGTGTGGTTGTGGATTAAATGAAGGAACTAAGTTCTTGTGTGATTGGTAAATTAAACAAACAAGTCTAAAATTGATTAATCAAGAAAAAGTCCTTATAGGAATTGAAAGAAAGTTTTAAAATCCAATTCACCCCCCCCCCTCTTAGGGCTACACCTTGCTTTTCAGCTCTTCTAGAGGTTATTCAATGACTTAGAGATGTTATTTAAAACCCCATAAATTGTTTTATATTAAATCAAAGAAAAAGAGCAAAAAGGATTTTTGAGAACTAAAATGAAAATTCTAGATTTGGTCTGCCTAGATAACTGAGGAGTATGCTCAGAAGCCTGAAGATGTACTTCAAAAGACTGAAGATTTTGTTCAGTCTACTGAAGAATTTCTTTAGAAGACTGAAGAATTAGTTCACTTTACTAAAGATTTTTCTGAAGGAATACAGAAGAGGTAGCACGCCCTTAGAAGACTGAACCCTCAATTCAGTCGTCTGATCTGGGACTTCTGAAGACTGAACCCTCAGTTCAGTTGTCTAACCTTGTGTCCAGTTTAAATTTTTCAGTGTGTTAAGGAACATATGAAGATTGAACCTGATACTTCAGTCATGTAAATACCGTTAATGGCTAGAAATTTTATATGTTTTAAATTTCCAATAATGGTTTCTTGTGCCCCAAACTTTCTAAAAACTTGGAAGACACTCCAACTAATCTTGGGTAACACAAAATTACTTTTCCAAGCTTATAAATACATGGTTTTGCAAATCAAATAAAATATAGAATAAAAGAATCGAAGAATTTGTTTCAAAAACTGAAAGCACATCTTGCTATCTTGTTGCTGTCTCTTGCTAAACTCTTTGTACAACTGAATTGTTGAATTTCTAAAGTGTTGAACATCCTACTATTGAGTTCTGAGTTTCTAATTCTCTTCTAGAAGGAACTTGGTGATAAATTCTCCAGAGCTTCAATCTTATTTTAGTTTGATATTTAAATATTGAACTATCTAGTGTTTGAAATTATACTAATCTACGCGATGTGAGCGTATTCTTGTATGCGGAGATTATCTATTGTTACTTGTAGTTCTTTGACGATTTTAGGTTGTTGGATCATTGACCGAGTGTGAGGTATCACTTGGAGAGGCATTGCTCTTACCTATTGAAGGAGTGACTGAGTGTGGGGTATCACTTGGAGGGGTGTTGCTCTAGCCTATTGAAGGAATGGTGGAGCATGGGGTATCGCTTGTAAAAGGTTTGTTCCACCTGGAAAGGAACTGTACAGTGGAATCCTTTGGTGGTATTGCCCAAAGTTGGTGACATAGGCTGAGGATAAGTCGAACCTCATAAAAAACATTGTGCCACTCTCCTTCTTTACTCTCTTTACTTTTCAGCATATATTAATTGCGTGGTTGAATTTAACTTTTTATCATATTCACTGCGTGGATTGGAAATTAAATAAACTGAAGATTAGTTTGATTTTTGGATTTGCAAAAATGGAAAGGAAGTACGTTGGTTGATCAATACAAATTGCGGAAACCATAACAGAGTACGTTGATTGGATAACACCCATGACTTATTAACTGAAATTTTATCTAAAGTCTATGGTCTTGGAAGGAATGTTTGATTTCATATTGTGTATCATATTAACAAAAGAAATCCATCAACACAAGGCTTAGGTATATGCATAGGGCTGGAAACAAAGCTAAAAATTACAAAGTGTTGCATACTATGTCTTGGTTTGGTATTTTGTGATTGATTATTTTAAGTTGATGATTGGTTGAATGTTTGTTTAAGTATTGGGTTGTGGATTGCTTACGTAACTAAGCTTTTCCTGTGTGTTTGTTAAAGTAACAAGTGGTTAAGAATTCTTGAAAAGAATTAAAAGAAATTTGAATAACCCAATTTATCCCCCCTTCTTGGGACTACACCTCAACTTTCAAAAAGATCACTCCAATGCATTCGAATCGTTTGTCATGAATGACTGGAGCTACAACCAAAATATCATCTATCTATATAGTAGCATAAGGATTTTGCAGGTTGTCACAGGCCTTCAAAGATTCCTTTCACGAACCATTACAAGAATTTGAATGAAAAGTAGTAAATCTACTATACTTTGGTTCTCAATGACTTCTTCAGCCTATCTCTAACCTAAGAGAGGCCAAAGAGGAACCCTAAGAATATATTCGAAGCTAATATTTATACCCAAAAGGGTTTACAAGGTTTTAATTTCAAAATAGGGAAGTTCTACCGAAATCTTGCACAGAAGATTGTCGTTGTCGACTGAGTCGCACCCATGCTTTCCCTTGGTCGCACCCTAGTCGAGGCTTGCTGGAAATTAGGAATTCAAACTTCAGCATCTTTGACCTAGTTGTGCCAATGGGTCTTGCTAGTCGAGCTGCTAGTTGAGACTTGCGGTATCTCAATCTTCAGTTCAGCTTAGGAACTCGACTTGGTCGCCCCTCAAGGTCTCCCTAGTTTAGTAGTTGGTCGAGACTCTCAATATCCCTAACTCAGTAATCTTTAGTATCTCGACTTGGTCACCCTTGAGGGTCATTTAGTTAATCACTTGGTCGAACATTGCAGTATTTCTTCTTCAATCTGAACCTTGGAGTCTGCTGCTTTTGACCTGGTCGCCCCTTATGTTACTGGTCGCACCACATGGTCGAATAGGATCTTCTCCTCTTTTGATACATTGAGGGCTCTAAGGGCTTAGTTGAGCAGCTGATTTGAGCTTTGTGCACTCTAATTACTTTCTTGGCTTCTCGTAATGCTTAACTCCTCTATTTTAACTTGTGTTTCCTGAAGCACGAGCAAACCTTGCATAACTCCGAACTATGATAACAAAGGGCATATACAAGATAAAAGAAGACAAAACAAAGGTAAATGAGGGCCTAAAATAGTGCATTTTAGGGACTCATCATAACCCCCAACTTACACTTTGCTAGTCCTCGAGCAAAGCAAAAGCTAGGAAAACTAAAAAAAACTAGAAAATCCTATCTACATTCTCTTTTGTGGGGAACACGATTGCATTTACCATATGCAACAAGACTTTAAACCCCTAGGTTAATCCTAGTTGACAAGTTATAGTCTTATTAGGGTTTTAAGGGTGGTACCCACAAACACCAATCTCAGTGAACATCAGGAAAAATCACATGCTACACAATTATGTCATTTTAAATACAAGTATACAGCCTAATTATACACAAGCTCCTCCATAATAACCTCATTATACACACACTCTGCAACGAATTACTCATGCAAGTCTTAATAGTGTAGAGTCATCAAGAAAAGAATAACTCACATAGAATCAACCAACGATTACAATTTAGAGTTAATATCATCATGTAAATTCAAGTATGGATAAGCACAATCACAAGGAATGTATAAGGTGAATGATTCATTGCACTCAAGTTACCCTTAGACACTTACATAACAGTCATCTTGACTTAGCCTCATTGGCATACTCTCAAAAACACTCACGAAAATAGGTTCACTTTTATATATGAAGAAGTATGTCTTGATCAAACATCTCAAATATTTTGAAGAATGGTCGCTAAGCATAAAGTGGACTAGTCTCATAAGAATGGGATCCGACCTATTAATGAGGTTTCGAGTCCTTCACCCTAGCTCCTTCTCACCTACTCGTCACATCCAACTAAGACCACCCTAGATTGACCTATTTATAGACCAAGCATGAGTACAACATAAGTATCATACAATTTAAGAAGCTTCATACTTGTAAGATCATGTGTGTTGTTTCCTTAGCTTGACCCTTTTGCATTTGGCGCTGGTATTCTATGTATTTTCGTTTCTTTTTCTCTTCACCTCATTATTTTATGCATTTTTCTTTCTGTGGTCAGCTAAGACAATTTTCACAAATTTTATCATCTTCATATCATCGATAGGAGTTTTAAGCTCAAACAGGAGTCCATAAAATACATCTATATCTAAGATTGGCTTAACTTTCATTTCTTGAGTAGGTTACATGACCTAAGTTTATATCTTCCCCCTAAATATCACCTCTAGGCTAGCAAATGAAATAACCAATAATAGTAGGCAAAGAAAGTCTAGAAAAGGAAGGTTGAGTTCTGTGAGCTCAGAGTATGACGTCAAAAACTCAAGAAATAAGTGAAAGGCTCAACAGTACCTCACAAGGTGTTATAGTCATTACGGTTGTTTTCTTAGTGCTCTCAAGGAACCCTAAGTGATACGAACCACATGAAAGTGCATCCTAGCCTCGTGAAGTACTATGTGAATACAAGACTTTACATGTAACGATATGCTATAATTTAAATTTTTGTTATTATTTTTTTCCACATATACTATTATTCACATATAAGCTAAAATTACACTACTCTGATACTTTCTATTTCAGGTCTAATTATCCACCTAAGCAGCGTGAAGCTGAAATTATATAACCAAAACCATATATATACAATACAATACTAGAGTGCTTAATGCTCTCAAATGTATACATACATAATTGAACTAGGGCTACACAAAAATACCCTCTTTCCCAAAATCACTCACCCTACTGGTAGAGTAACACTGTAGCCCCCTTGTATCTCCAAGCCTGATCTGCTCACCTAACTGGATCATCGGAAAAATGTAAACTTATTAGGATGAGACAACGCTTAGTAAGACAAAATATGCTATTGCTAGTGTGTGGAAAATGAGTTACATTACTATGAAAATCTGATTCTATATAATCATGTATAACTAAAATCTGCAAATATGGTACAAGATAATATGAACCACCCCCTTTATCCATGTTACTTACATACCCGTATTACTAGGTTTCTATTCATATTTCTTCTATTGTATATAGGTATATTCCCTGTGTCTGTAAAACTGTACATACATAATAATAACCGAAAACTTCCCTAGATGGATAACTATATGTCATGATTTAACCCGTCCTGATAGGGTTGTGCGGCTCGTAGGCGGGATCTATCACTGGCTAGCCTACCAGGATAAACCACTATACTCTGTCAGTTAGATCGGCCCTCCTTAACCCATATTTGATGGGGAGCTTGTCCATAACGTAGGTATGATCGACTTATCTACCACGTATTATCTGAATACGCGGTTGCACTCTGAACTGTATAAAGCTACGGTACCGTGCTTTGTAAACTGTATCTGTAATGGTCCATCAAGGTCTGATACTATATAATACATTTGTATATACAACTATCTGTTTTACCATGATTCTGTAATAACTATATTAACCATGACGTAGTAAACTATAACTATATTAACTATATTTTTGAAATTAACTGTAAATTTGTATGTCATGGTACTGTAAAACTGTATAATTATGGTACACTGTAAAGCATATTCCCTGTCTGTATATTCCGTAAAACATAATCCTAAAAATACTGTAAAACATATTTCTGTATAAATACTGAAAAACATGATTGTGTACTGTATCCATATTCTCAGGCCACATGGTAATTTAAAACATCTTCACATAATTGATAAAATGTATAAATTCCTGCACTGAATAATAACTTGGTAAAAACATATAAATTGTACTGAAAGCATATTAAAGTTACCTAGCATAACATATTTCCCTTACCTAATTCCTACTAGAAACCCCTACTGTAACGAGTCCTACACCCACAGGGTTCTCCACTCAACACCCTGAAAAACATAAATCCTAGAACAAAATATCCTTATTTCTTTGCGTACTACATTTCCTACTACTGCTGAAAATCCAAACTTTGACAAAAAAACCTTACCTTGATTCTGGGATGAAATCCAATTTCGTCCCACCGACGATTCGCTCTGGTAGACTTAGGGAGAACTTCCCCAGGAGCGTCGTGGTAGCCTTAGATCGTCGATCCAACAACTAATAGGGCCAAAATTGAAGAGAGAGAAGGGAGATACCGCAGAGAGAGAAGAGAGAGGATTTCGATCGATTTTCCTGCATAAAAACTGAGTTTAGTACTATTTATACTGCGGGCTTTGTCAACGAGCTCTCATCAATAAGGCCACAAAGGAGGTTTGTCGACGAACACCATCTTCTCATCGACGAAATCTATAGCTTAGAAAACAGCCTCTCAGTATCTTCTCGTCGATGAAACATGTCCTCATCAATGAGACCCTCTTGTTCCCTTGTCGATGAATCCCCTGTGTTCATCGACAAGGCCATGAATTAATTTCTTGGGTTATTACATTACACAACCATATTAACACAAATGAATCATTAGTCAATCGTCATTGTTGGAATTGGTGTGATCCCAAGAAGGAAGGGGATGAATTGGATATTTAAAAGCATTTTGGCTAATTAAAAAATTTCGATTCACCACAGTTCATATCCCATTTAATATTTAAAAAATGTATGTAAAATGATTAAGCTATCAGTGTAGACATACATGTATGCAGCATATCTCATTTAAATTAAATGTGTGAATGCAAATAATTATAGCAGTGAACAAGCAAGCATACACATATGGAAATTAAAGTTCAATAATTAAATAATATATGGAGAGAGAGAGACATACAATATTTGTTATTGAGGTTTGGCCAAACCAACCTACTTCCCCACCTTGGGCATACCCCTCAAGGATTACACTATCCCTGCTCACTTAAACGGGCATAGCAAAAGCCGTTACAACCTTTCCTTACGGGACAAGGTAAACCCCAGCTCAATTACAAGGTTGAGCCCAACTTGTCTCTCTTATGGGGCAGAGACTCCCCATTTTAATTTCTAGGCTGAACCAAATCAGTCTCACTTACATGGCTGAGACTCTCGAGTTCAATTAATGAGATGAACCCAACTGGTACAATAAAAGCATTTTTGTACAAGATAAAATGCTTCTAAATACAAGCAGAGATGTACAACATTTAACCTCTAAATACATGCACTCTAGTATGATATGAAATATGTGCTCAGTAGAGTAAGGGTGCTTTTCAAAATAAATATGCTAATCTTTGAAGAAAGATATATATGATAAAATTCTTCAAGGATTTGTACCTTAATAAAATATTTCTCCAAAAAAAATTTTCAATGAGAAGTAGGAGAACCTAGGGTTTTGGTTTTTCAAATGACTTTTGCAACATAAAAAATTTATCTATGAAAGCATAGATGCAAAAAGAAATGCTTAAAAGAAATACTCTCTTAAAATGATTTTCAAAGAAAGAATGAAAGAGAGTTGGAGAGACTAAAACATTTTGCCCCAAAAAAAAAATATTTTTGCATTAAAAATGGTTTAGGGGAATTTTGATTAACAAAATAATTTGAGAGGATTTGGGAGTTAATCAAAGTTGCTAATTAGGAGTTATGAGGGTGTATTTATAGATTGTACGAAAATTATGACCGTTCGAGACATGTTCGGTATTTTAGAAAAGTTTAATTAAAAGTTAATTACATTTTAGCGCTTTTAAAAAATTCCAACCAGAGAGGTTTGGTCGACTATATTTTAAGTTCGGTCGACCCAATTGCCAAGTTCGGTTGACCGAGGCACTTTTGAACTACAGATATAGTTGGCTGAATTAAGGTGATTTTGAAAGCATTCGACATTCGATCGACTATATTTTAAGTTTGGTATGCTATTTATATGATTCGATCAACTTAATCAAAAATGAACTAGAGGTTTAGTTGGCTGAACAATTGGGTGTCAGACATGAACCAGTTTAGTCGACTGTGGAAGGTGCGTTCAAAACCGTTCGATTAGCTGAACCTTGGTCAAATTGTTGACCCCTGAGTGGTTCGGTCAACTAAATTGAATATACACGGCTGGGTTCAGTCGACTGAGACCCTTTCAAATTTTATTTTAAGTATAGATTCTTGCTAGAGTTTACCCTTGATACACATTGTATGATTTGTAAGATAGAGGGGATTGGTGCAAGTGATTGTGTAGGTACTTAGGGTTGATCTAAGGTCTTTGAGAGTTAACCCCAAAAATCAGACATTGGTCGACCAAGGTGATCCCTAAGGTCAATCTATGGTCTTGAGCTTACATCCACATCATGCATGCCATGCAATTATTACAGACCAAATTAAAACAAAATGCAATACAATTGAAAGTAGATGTCTTCTTTTTCTGTTTTGCTCTTCAAGCCTTATGGAATATGCTAGAATGTATGATCTTAAGGTCCTTCTGGCTTCTATTTTCCTTTTACCTCATGTGTATGTTAAAATATAGACCTGTTCATACACAAAATGTACATATGAGATACAAACGCTTTGTCGGCATCAAAATAGGGATAAGACTCAACAAGTCAACAATCTCCCCTTTTTTGATCATGATAAATGCATCAGAGCAAAATGGGATAAGCTTGAAAAGGCTCCCCTTAAGACTATGCATAAATTAAATTTAAAAAATATAGTGTTCACATATTAAAGAAAGAAGACAATTCAAAATATTTGCATTCAGTTTTAGCAATAAGGCACAACAATGACATGCATGCAGCTTAGATAATTACCCTATGTCCTTATAAAAATTCCCCCTTTTGGTAAAAAATTTTGCCTATAAAAGTTCTCCCCCTTTTGGCATTAGCAAAAAAGGGCTAAGTAAAAAAAACTGGTCATTTAACACAAACTTAACGAAAGAGAACTCTCTTTTTGTGAATAACATTCCCCCCTTTTTATCATTTAGTATTTTGAGCATTAAAACTATTTTAAAGATATAACATTTAGGCACATAAGTAAGAAAAAAAAAATCACATATAAAATCATTTCTTGCCAAATAATAAGATATATGTATATATATATATATATATATATATTTTAAGGGGCACCCCCAGTATTTCCTGTATGTATATATACATACAAGAAATACTGGGGGTGTTTGCTGAAAAGGAAACTTTTAATGTCATGCAAGCACAATTTTTTTGGTGGTCATTTTAGGCACAGAATAAAATATGACCAAAAAGGCAACCATATCTAAGAAAAATATGGCAATTTTAAGTTCAGATCATATGGCAAATAGATGACTGTGGAAAAATAACATATATATAAAATCAATACATTTTAACACATGCCACAGTGAATTCATTCTAGATCGAACCTAAACATATTGGTGAGCAAAATAGAATAGGATTTAATTTTGGATGCTCGCCCAATCAATTTGAATCCTAGCTTAGATACAATGAATTGTTTATACTAGTCATAGATTAATTACACTGAGTATGCCAAGTAGCATAGGCAATCATTTTAGAATCTCTTAAAAACAGATATACTGGATCAAGATAAGTTCACTTTATTTATGCAACAAGTATAATTATCCCCATATTTCATAAATGCATCGGAAAAGAGATATCAAGGCATACACTTGTGCTAAAAAACCTTAGAACAATCCGTATCAAATTATGAATCTTTAAGAGCTGGATATGATGTTTGCATTTCAAGAAGAGCCTTTATTGACCTTATAGGTCACACCCAATTTTGATAATGAAAAATACCTATTGTATTTAATGGTTGATGACTTTTTGTGCAGGACCAATCAGAAGTATCATATGGTGCACCACATGGCACATGAAGTAAAGACCTGAAGACCCTGAAAATTATTTCATGTTGTATTGTAATTTAATCATTTATTTGGGTCTGTAATAGTAAGATAGGAAAATGGTCTGTAATAATTAATGCATTTCCTGCGTGGTAGGAAGGGTAAGCTCAAGACCACAGATGGACCTTAGGGAACACCCTTCGGTCGACCAAAAGTCGACTGACACCAGATTCTTTCGATGTCCTAAAGAAGGCCTAAAATGACCCTAGGATCCAGATGCATGCTTAAATATATATGCTCATATGAAGAGGGTTAAGGTATAATAGACTTAGAGCCGAATCGTATGAAATATACATGTTTGGTCGACCGAACTTGAAAGCACTATTTCTCTCGGTCGACCGAACCGAGACCAAGTCAACAGTTTGACCATAGCCCAATCGACCGAGCCATGGCTAGTATATTCCTCCTAGTTAACTGAACTCCATATAAGTCAGCACTCTGACCACCTGGTCGACCAAGCTCAAATTGTAAACCAACTACCTAGTCGATCGAGTTCCAACGTATGAGAACTCAACTGTCTAGTCAATCGAACCATGCAATTCAAATCCTCTTGGTCAACCAAACCGTGCTATAATGGAAAATCACCCTAGAACCTCTGTGTCTGGTTGACCGAACCTATAGTTCAATTTATGCCTGGTTGACTGAACTTCAAGTAGCTCGGTCAACCGAACTTCCTTCGGTCGATCGGTGCTCTCGGGTTGCCCCATTATTTTTACTGTAGTTAATATTTTTAAATGAGGTTAATCATATTAAAAAATATTAAAAATTTCCTAATAATTCCATATGTATCTTGAACAGTCACATTTTTGGGGAAGTCTATATATACCCCCACATTTGGAATAAATAGCAATGATTAGAAAGATCATTAAGGCCAAAATTCTCTCAAATTCAAAAATCATTTTATAGCCTGTACTACTCCCATACACTTCTAAACTTCACTTTCCTTGATCATTCAAGCGTTGTGAGTATTTCTAAAGTACTTATGTCTAATCTAGCTTGCTCTTACTCTCATCTGCTATATTGCATGATTGATTTTATTAGAGAGTATAGCCTTAAGTTCTTCCACTTATTTTATTTTATAAATCTTGTGTGGGAAGACTTGGAAGGTTGTGGTTCTTACATTGTCATTGCAAGACACCTAAACCTATATATTTTTTGTGTGCAAAATCATTTTCAAAACTTGTATTCAAACTCTCCTTATGCTAAGATCATTGAGAATATTTTGTTGAGTTTGTTTGAATCAACTAGCTAGTATATTTGAAACCTCGATATGATTTTGTGATATTCACATACTATGTTTCAAATCTTGCTTTGATATGCACTTTAGATCTAGACTGATAATCTATTTTTATTTGAGTGTTTAGCACATATTAGAGCATTGAGCATATTTACATATCATTCGTGCTTGTAATATTGCTTGAGCTATATCGGTGTACATATCTGCTTGTGTAGAAGCGTATTTCGGTGTACAAATTTTATACACATTGGTTATATTCCAAGCATGGGCCTAAAGAGGGAGACTAGCCCTGTTGAATAGTCTCGGACTGGCTTAGACCCGATTAGGAAAACTAAGTGCGCCATCCTGGTAAGGCGTGTTGGTTGAGGTCAGCCCCTTAATTGACCTGATTGTAATAGGTGCCGCTCCACCAATTTAAGTGAGTCGTAATGGAATCCTTATGCTAGTGTATCCAAAGCGGGGACGCAGGCAATTTGGCTAAACCTTGATAACATATTTCTTGTATTGTTTACTTTTTCCACACTTTACTTTACTGCATGTGTATGTTTATTTATTGATTGCATAGATTGCCCCTAGGTTGTTCAATACTGTTGCTAAACCGATTGACCTAGGTGATAATTTTTAAATACCCAATTCACCCCCTTCTTGGGATTGCACCAAAGCTAACAATTGGTATCAAAGCCTCATAACTTAGACTTAGACGTAATTTAGTTAAAATATCATGATGGCTCGTGTTAGTGCATCCCCTTCATGTGAGGGAAGATTGGTCACACACCCACCAGTATTGTGTGGAGAAAACTATGCTATATGGAAATTCAAAATGACTATGTATGTGAAAGCCTTACATTGGAAAATTTGGAAAGTCATTGATAAGGGTGAGTGAATGCCTATGAAATCTATTCGGTGTACTGATGTTTCTAAATCTGAGTGTGAACTGAATGATCATGATAGAAACTTAATAGAGGTAAATTTTGATGTCATGAATACCTTGCTGCATGCTTTTGATTCTAATGTTTATATGAGGTTATGGCGTGTAGTAATGCTAAGCAGATCTGGGATGAACTTGAGAGGAGATATGGTGCGTCCACACAAAAGGAAGTCATCTCTCCATGCAACTCAAGCTCCACGGATCTTGAGGGAGGTAACCAGTGTTTGGTTGCTTTAACTGATGATGAGGTTATCTCGGTTCCTTCTTCTTTTGTAGATAAATATGAAAATGATTCATGTGCTGATTTGAATAATGTGTTTGATTGTGAATCATATGATAGTAGTGATAGTGAAAGTATGCCAACTTAGGATGAATTGCAACATGAATATGTTAGGACTCATAAGTTACTTGTTAAATCAAAGAAGAAATATTCTACGCTGAAAAACAAGTATGATGCATGCTTTAAAGAATGTGAATCAAAAGTTCTTGTTGAAAGAGAAAATAATTTGAAAATTAAAAGACTAGAAAACAAGAATGAATCATTAGAAAAGGAATTGACTATTTTGAAATCTCAAATTTCTAATGATAATAAAAAGGACCATTTGATTGCAGAACTTGAACAAAAGGCAAACAATATGACTAAGGAATTCTTGAAGCTTCAAAATGTTTGAAAAGGTCTAGAGAACTTAAAAATTCAAGATCTAGAAAATAAAATTGAAGACCAGTCTCAGATCATCCATACATTCACTAGAGGTAAAGAAAATTTTGACAAATTCTTAGGTGTCTAAGATCATCCATACATTCACTAGAGGTAAAGAAAATTTTGACAAACTCGTAGGTTCACAAAAGAAGACCTTAGATAAAGAAGGTATAGGTTTTAATGGAATTGAAAATTGGAAAAGGAAGAACCTATACATGGGAAAGAATCAAAACATTATGCTAGTACCTCCTCCAGTCCATACACTCACACCACATGTGTCTTATGTAAAAAGAAAGGGCACATAAAATTTGATTGCCCATTTAAAAGAAAAGGTATTAAATGCAAACAAGTCTGGAGAATCAAAGTACCACCTAGTCTTAACCCATCAAAAATCAAAAATAGAAAAATGATATGGATTGTTAAGAAAGAAAACCCCTTCAAATTCAATGAAGAATTTGCTCAAATAGGAATTACATGATCACATAATTCTTCCTTAGCATTTAGGTTTAGCCAAAGGGATTAGTGTTGACTAAAGGCTTAGGAAGTGGTTCGGGCTGAGACTGAAAATCTTAGTATATGTCCACTATTTAAAATCTTACATACTAAGTATTTTGAAAAATCAAGCCAATACCAAAATTCAAGTAATATTACCAATCTGAACATAATGTGTATATTCATTGGTTAAAATATAAAATCATTGGCTATAGCTTAATTAAAATCCGCTTCCAAATGGACAAAAGCATCCTTGCTGGGTATAGAATTTGGAATGTTTAATTCATACTTGAATATACAAATCTTAAGTTAAGCATATTATGTCCATTGCACATATTTGAGTTTTAGGGAACCCATCTCCATATATATCAGTTAAACCTAAACTCATTTTTTCAATACAAAAGCCTTAACCTTAGTTTAGTCATCACTCTAGGCTTAAGCACTAATGATCATTAGTCCCTATTCTAACTGGTGCTTACTTAAAGACATCATTCCATGATCAAAATTAGAGGCAACCACTAGGGGATTATAGTTTCACTGATTAATCAAAATATTCCCTTTGAGCTTAAATTATAAATCCTCTAATTTCATTTTATATCCTCCATAGGAAATCTTTAACATACCACATCACATCAAGTAAAGATCCACAATCTAGATGATAGAACAAAATTCAAAGAAACCCATGCATGGACCTTAACATTCAAAGCCATTTGAACTTAAGCCTCTCATGTATTGTAAATCATAAGAAAAGAGGCAAATATAGGCTTAGCTCACTTAAAGATATATACATTGTGACTTTTTTGGTTTGTTAAGCCTAAGAACTCAAAGTCAAGCTAGAATCATTGAAAATATTATAACTCTTGGTTATTGAACTTGAAGATGAAAGAAAAGGCATAAAAAGAGTTGAGCACATAACTCAGGGGGAATATATATTCTTTCATGATTATATACTTTTAAATGCTCTCAATTTTTATTTATACTTATATGTTTGTAAGCCTTTATGAGAACGACTATGAACTACTCTCATAAGTATCCATTGTTAATTACTCGTCATGTCAGATGTTGGATAGTTCATTTCTTTTATGAGTTGTTGATTGAACTACTGGAAAGCATGCTTGTGTTGAAAGCCTCTTGCATGGAAGATGCAGTGATATAATTTGCATACTAGTTGTGGATATTAGGTTGTTGCTTACTTTATATAATTTATCTATTGAAAACAACCTAATATTGGGCACAAGCTTTATGGGAAAATGTCCTATACACAAACGGCATGCTGCCAAAATTTCACCAGGATTTTCCCATATAAAACCTTGTGTTAAAGATGATTATGATAAAATTAACATTAAAATATTTTTGAAAGGATGAGTGAAAACTATTTGAAAATTAAGTTTCATCCTTGCATAATCATCAGGTAGTTAGGAGAGCTGAGCACCTTTCCTATAGAAAGAACTTATAGGACTCACATGCATCACTATCATTTATTGAAATATTGAGGCTTTTCTGATATCCCTGAACATTATATCATGCACGTAAATTCTATGATTTGATATGAAATGTTCTTGGGTCATGAATTACATAGAATGCCTTAATATCTATTTCTGATGCACTTGTTGTCTATAGGGATGACTATACTAATTAGAGACAAGTTAATAAATATCCAGTATAGTATTTTAAGAATGGTTTGTGTGCTCACTTATACTTTGGCATATTCAATGAAACCAATCACTTGCAAAGTATAAGTAATTTATAGTAACTAAGCAATAATTCAAATTGATAAGGGAAGCATCTAAAATCAAAATGCCTATCATATTATGCCCACAATCTTTTGAGGCTTAGATATGTTTTAAATATAGTGTGGCATATGCTTAAATGAAATAATCTTTGTGAAAATCTTAAGTTGATATTTATTGCTTTGCCACAAGCTGTTTGTGTTTGCCATATGATCTTGCATGTGATTATTAAATCTTTAGGATCATCATGGTTATGGTTTTCTAGTTATACTTTTGTATGTACTTAATTGACAAACCAGAAAATTTGTGCTCGCTTATTTAAAATTAAAACTTCTTTTTTAACAAGCAACCCCTAGTACTTTAAGCAAACATTATAAGAGGGATACATATTTATATATATACATATATATATTTATTGTAATACTTTATGGCAAGAACTATTTTCAAAAGTCTAACTTTTTCTCTTGCCCTCATTATTATTATTATTATTATTATTATTATTATTATTATTATTATTATTATTATTATTATTATTATTATTATATACATATAAGTTATAAAATTGCATAACTAGCTCAGTAACTCCACATAAAAGTGTATGTGAACTTGTTAGATTGTGTTTATGCTCAAACCTCCTTTTTGGTATCATATGCTCTGCGCTTTTGATTCAAATCTTTTACGGGTCTTATGAAATGTGTCAATTGAAATGGTTTGTGCATATTTATGGTCTAATTCTAATTTTCATGTCATTCGAATCATTTAAATAACCAGTTGTATTATTTGTGTGCTAAATTGTTGAAGTTGTCTTTGTCATTCATTTTGCATTGTATGAACATTTTATCTCTTGAATGACTAAAATTTATACTTCTATTTTATATTTTTGATCATATTGGAACTGTTTGAGTAGTTGTGAATAGATTGTTAGTTCTTATAAACTCAAACAAGTCATTTTTTATATAGGATTTGTTTTGGAAAGTTCTATTTTCAAACGGCACTCTGCCGAAATTTTTCAAAATTTTTCCAAACTTATTATGTATAAAAATGATTTTTATCCATTGCCTAGACCTATAAATTTTATGGTCCTTTTTGCTGTTGCCAAAAGGGGGAGATGAAGAGGCAAAAAATTGGGTTGAAATTGGGTAGCATTTAATGCATATTGTTGGGGGGGAGCCTTCTAAGGCTATACCCATATTTTTTGCATGATGTATTTGTCATCATCAAAAAGGGGGAGAATGTTGACCTTATAGGTCACAACCGGTTTTGATAATGACAAATACCTATTGTATTTAATGGTTGATGAGTTTGTGTGCAAGACCAATCAGAAGTATCATATGGTGCACGCACATGGCACATGAAGTGAAGACCTGAAGACCCTGAAAATTATTTTATGTTGTATTGTAATTTAATCATTTGTTTGGGTCTATAATAGTAAGATAGGAAAATGGTCTATAATAATTTATGCATTTCTTGCATGGTAGGAAAGATAAGCTCAAGACCATAGATGGACCTTAGGGAACACCCTTCGGTCAATCAAAAGTTGACTGACACTAGATTTTTTCGGTGTCCTAAAGAAGACCTAAAATGACCCTCGGATCCACATGCATGCTTAAATATATATATATATATATATATATATATATATATATGTTCATATGAATAGGGTTAAGGTCTAGTGGACTTAGAACTGAAATGTAAGAAATATACATGTTCGGTTGACCGAACTTGAAAGCACTATTTCTCAGGGTCGATTGAACCAAGACCGGATCAACAGTTTGACCATAGCTTGATCGACTGAGCCATGGCCAGTATATTCCTACCGGTCAACCGAACTGCATATAAGTCAACACTTTGACCACTTGTCAACCGAGCTTAAAGTGTAAACCAACTACCAGGTCGACCGAGTTCCCACATATGAGAACTCAACTGTCCAGTCGACCGAACTATGCAATTCAAATCCTCCCGATCGATCGAACCACACTAAAATGGAAAATCCTCTAGAACCTTCGTGTCCGGTTAACTAAACCTATAGTTCAATTTATGCCTGGTTGACCGAACTTCAAGCAATTCGATCAACCGAACTTCCTTCGGTCGACCGGTGCTCTCAGGTTACCACATTATTTTTACTGTGGTTAATATTTTTAAATGGGGTTAATCATATAAAAAAAAATATTAAAATTTTCCTAATAATTCCATATGTATCCTGAACGGTCATATTTTTGGGGAAGTCTATATATACCCACTTATTTGGAATAATTAGCAAGATCATTAAGGCCAAAATTCTCTCAAATTCAAAATCATTTTTTAGCCTATACTACTCCCATACACTTTTAAACTTCACTTTCCTTGATCATTCAAGTGTTGTGAGTATTTCTAAAGTGATTGCGTCTAATCTAGCTTGCTCATACTCTCATATGCTATATTGCATGATTGATTTTATTTGAGAGTATAGCCTTAAGTTCTTCCACTGATTTTATTTGATAAATCTTGTGTGGGAAGAGTTGGAAGGTTGTGGTTCTTGCATTGTCATTACAAGACACCTAAACCTATATATTGTTTATGTGCAAAATCATTTTCAAAACTTGTATTCAAACTCTCCTTGTGCTTGGATCATTGAGAATATCTTGTTGAGTTTGTTTAAAAAAAACTAGCTAGCATATTTGAAACCTTGATCTGATTTTGTGATATTCACATACGGTGTTTCAAATCTTGTTTTGATATACACTCTAGATTTGGACTGATAATCTATACTTATTTGATTGTTTAGCACACATTAGTGCACTAAGCATATTTACATATCATTCGTGCTTGTAATATTGCTTAAGCTATACCGGTGTACATATATGCTTGTGTAAAAGCGTCTTTCCGTGTACAAATTTTATACACATTGGTTGTTTTCCAGGAGTTGGCTTGAAGAGGGAGACTAGCCTTATTGAATAGTCTTGGACTGGCTTAGACCCGGTTAGGAAAGCTAGGTGTGCCATCTTGGTTAGGCGTGTTGGTTGAGGTCAGCCCCTTAATTGGCCAAGTTGTAATCGATGCCGCTCCACCCGTTTAATTGAGCCGTAGTGGAATCCTTGTGCCGGTGTAGCCAAGGCATGGACATAAGCAATTTGGCTGAACCTCGATAACATATTGCGTATATTGTTTACTTTTTCCACACTTTACTTGACTACACGTATATGTTTATTTATTGATTGCATAGACTGACCCTAGGTTGTTCAATACTGTTGCTAAATCGAATGACCTAGGAAAAAAATTTTAAATACTTAATTCACCCCCCCCCCCTCTTGGGATTGGACCAAAGCTAACAACCTTAATTTTCAAAAAGCATGACATGATGCACAAGAGTCTTTTACGCTCTTTTTTTAGGGATGGAGCTTAGCTCCCCTTAAGTGTATAATGATTATGTAAGGATGAAGTTTAATTATCTATTTGAGTTTTCATTAATCCTTTGAAAAATATTTTAATATTCATTTTATCATAACCATCTTTGTGCACGGTTTTAATTTGGAAAATTTTAATAAAATTTTGGTAGCATGTCGTCAGTAAATCAGACATTTTCCCATAAAACTTATACCTGATAAATGGTTGTTCTTAAATATAGATCATATATTACAGCAACAACCTAAAATTTTTATCAGCATGCAATTCTCATCACTGCATCAGCCATGCAAGAGGCATTCGAGACTAAGCATGCAATCAGGTAGCAATCAACAAAAATAATCTATCCATCAAAGAATATAAATAGTAAAGAGTAGTGGATAGATTTGCATGTAGTATAGTGTTGTTATTCATTAAGGCATATAAAATATGATCATGAGAGCATTTTAATTTATATGACCATGAAATGGAAATGCTCCCCCAAAGTTATGCACTTATTCATTTTATGCCTTTACTATTTTTCAAATTATTTAGCCAAGTGTTTTAATATTTTCAATGATTTAATCTTGCGATGAATGCTTTAGGCTTATTGGACCAAAAAGTCACAATGAATATTCGATAAGGCGATAAGCCTATGTCTGCCCCTTTTCTTAAGAATCTCAAAACATATGAGGCCTAAGTTTGAATAACTTTCAATTTTAACTGCTCGTGCATAGGTTTCTAAGACATTTGAATTTTCTTTAAATTGAAACCTAGTGTAATCCTTTTAGCCATTCAACTTCATTATAGGGATATAAAGTTCTAAATGATTTGACTTGAAGTTTGAGAGCTTGTGAAGCGAGGTATAGGACAAATACTTTTAAAAATTAAATTTCTATTATGTTCAGAAGAGTATTCATTACAAGTGAACAAGAATCAAAGTATTTTCATGGAAGTAAACATGTCTAGGCTTGGGCAAAGAGCATATAGGAGAATATGAATATTTTTGAACAATGCTCTTTGGAGAATAACAAGTACCCTTTGGATATGAGTCAGGATATAAACCGATGGGCAGATGGAACTTTACCAGATGTGATTGTGGTTTGGCAAGGAGTTCTTATGGAGGAGGTGCTTAACTAAGATTAGAGGATTTTTATATTTTAAGTTGAAAGGGAACATTTTGATCAATGGGTGAAACCAGAATCCCTTTGTTGGTTGCCTCTAAATTTTGATTATGAGGAATGTCTTGTTAATTAGGAATAGTAGATTTGGAATTTATTATCATTGGTGCTTATACCTAGAGTAATGATCGAATTTTGATCAATGTGATTAGGGTTAAAGATATATAGAATAGGATGGATCCCTAAAGCTCATCTTTGAGCAATGGATAACAGTTGCTTAACTTATGATGTTTTATCCTTAAGCATGAGTTAAGCTTTTAAAATTATTTACTAGGAAAACATGCCTTGTCCATTTGGAAGTGGATTTTACTTTGACAAATATTTTCATATTTTACCCAACCATTATGATGTATATGCATTAGGTTCAAACTGGATAAATTTCTTGAATTTTCTTATTGGTATGATCTCTCTGAAGTTCTTAGTATACAAATGGTTTATAGTGAAGGCATATACTAAGATTTGATATTTTAAGCACATACCACTCCCCATACCATTAGTCATCACATTCCCTACACCTAGGAACTAAGGAAGGATTTAAATTAATTATGTAATTCCTATTGGAATCCATTTTTCCTTACGTCCTGAGAGATTTTCCTTTAGAATTACCCACATCATTTTCTTATCTAAACTTCTAGCACTTCTAGATGGACAAATGAATTGAATGTGCCACATCATTTTACAGCATAAGCAAGTTTTATGTATGCGAGAAAGATTATGCTTACAAATCTTATTTTTGCTTGATGAGACATTTTTATGACTATGGGACTTAAAGTATGAACCCTTTTTCAAAGAATCATTTCTTTTAATTCCCAAGGGTTTAATATGATTTTTATTTTCATTTTTAACTTCAAGTGCAACTCTAGAATAATCATTCATTTCTTCTTCTAAGCAGCTAATTTTTAATATCTTCTTAATCTTTCTCTTTTCTAAGATGGCATAATAATCTTTTATTTCTCCTAATTGCTTTGCCAAACTTTTATTCTCAATTTTCAGAAATGATTTCTGCTTAGATAACTTTGCTAGAAATTTATTCATTTTCAATAAATTCTTATCTAGCTTTTCATATGAAGGCATGTTTTCATTTATCAATTCAGCATGTGATTCGTCAGAAGATATATCATAGTTATTATATGAATCATTGCATGCAATGTCAACAGTATTATCACAGGAAATATTAGATGATTCATCATATGATACAACACAACATTCAACATAAGAATCATCACGTGCATTATTAAAAGAATTGTCATGATATTCAACAGATGATTCAACATTTGACATATCACAGCATTCAATGTAAGAATGATCAATTGAGCTTGAGTTAAAATCATATCCCTCTTTTTATGTTAATGCAATTTCTCTATCATTTACCACTCCCTGATCATCTGAATATGACACCTCTGTGGTGGACTCCTTTTTCCGAGTCTCTCCATATATTTTTTCTAGCTCAACCCAGATCTCCCTCGCATTTGTACATGTCATAATCTCAAGAAAAATATTAGAATCCAAAGCGCAATAGAGTAAGTCTATGGCATTTTAATTTGCATGCAATAAATTTATATCATTTTCATTAGTTGGCATGCAAATTCTTTTGAAAATCCCCTGCCAGGCCCTCCAGTCTGTTGATTTTATAAATATGCTCATTCTAATTATCCAGGCGATATAATCAACACCAAAAAATAATGGAGGACTGGAAGGTGATCTTCCCTCTCCGAATAGGGATACACTAATGTGAGCCATTACAATCTTTTACAAAAATGTGTAAGTCAATGCAATGAGGCTCTGATACTAATTGTTGGAATTGGTGTATTCCCAAGAAGGGGGGGGAGTGAATTGGAATTTTAAAAACTTTTTCCTAAGTTAAACCAGATATCATTAATACACAACCTAGGGTCTTTCTATGCAATCCCAAATGCGCAGATAAGTATAGTATGTGGAATGCGTATCATTCACAATATATCAAATATAACATACATGTGCAAGAATATAAAGTGCAGGAACTTAAGAGCAGATATGTTATCAGGGTTCGGCCAATACTACCTACGTCCCTGCCTCAAGCTCACAAGCAAGAGGATTTCATTATGGCTCGCTTAACGGGTGGAGCGACACCTAATACAACACCTTAACAAGATGGTACACCTAATTCTATTAACCTGGTCTGAACCAGTTCGGGACTATTCACGGGACTAGTCTCCATCTTCCAAACATACGTGGGGAATAGAATGGATAATAAAATATTGTCTACAAAGAAATGCTTCTAATACAAGCATATGTGTACAACAATTACAACCCAAAATACACTCACGTATGATATGAAAATAAGCTCAGTGTGAGAACGATAATTTTTCTCAAAATAACTTTTCGGAATCTTTGAGTAAAATGTGTGCACTGAATATTTCAAATCTTTAACCCCAAAAGATCTCTTCCCAAAAGATTTTCAAAAACTTGTTCAAAGGAAGTTAGGGTTTTTGTTTTCTTATCATCTTGCAAAATAATGTACATCAATGTGAGCACAAATGCAAGAAGACTTTCCCAGCACAAAATATATTATTGTATATGCGTGCTCAAGTCTTTGGAAGATTCAACCAATAAAAGTTTTCCCAAAAATATTTGTCAAGAACAATTAAGTGGGAAAAACTTGAAGGCAACTCTCAAAATGATTTTCAAACTAAAAAGCTTAGCAAAGAGTAAAAATACTTTACAAAGAATGAATGCCCAAAAATAAGACTCTTTCAACAATCCCTTTAAGACAATCGATTTGCAAGCAAGGGAGTGAAAGAACAAATCAAGACTCTCTTGAAAATGATTTTGAAATTTATGAGAGTAAGAGAGTATGAAAAATAAGATTTGAAGATGAAAAATATTGTAATAATATTTGAGAGAGTTTTTCAGTTAATCATCTTGCTAATTATGAGTAATGAGGGGGTATATATAGATAATGGGAAAAATATGATCGTTGGGGACATAACGGGAATTTTGGGAATTATTTAATTATGTTCAATAAAAATTAACCTTGTTTAACAGGCGGTAAAATGTCCATCCCGAGAGGTTCAGTCAACTATATTTTAAGTTTGGTCGACCCAATTGCCAAGTTCGGTCGATCGAGGCACTTTCAAACTACAAATATAGTTGGCTGAATTAAGGTGATTTTGAAAGCGTTCGAGGTTTGATCGACTACATTTTAAGTTCAATCTGCTATTCATATAATTTGGTCGACTTAATTAAAAATGAGCTAGATGCAATTGAGTTGTACCACTTTGGGAAGGGGGGTTGTATTAACACTTCCAGTATGGGCACAACTAGATGCCTTTCAACCAATTTCGGAAATAATTTTGCATAGGTCATCAGGATTGGTTGAACTTCAACACTTCTCATTCTTCTTTCTGACACCTGTAAATTATGTTGTTCCCTAGTTTGAGGGGGACCAAAGGAATCCAAATGCAATCGTGCATCTTCCTGGGCTATATTATTTGCCTATTTTTCTTCCCTTTTTCTAATCCATTTTGGCAAGCTTTGTTCTGGTCCTACAAACTTCGCTTTCCCGATTTTGATTGCTTTATTAACCTGCTTCTCAGTAATTGCCCAATTAGGGTTATTTGGGGGAATGCTTCTGGGGAAATAGACAACACTTGTCCTTTCGAGAGGGTTGTCACATGAATGAACTACCTTCCCTTTTTTAGTCAAAGGGTGACCCCCATGCCATCGTTTATTTCCTTTGATAAGAGTATTTGTTTGCTTTCTCCTCCGTATTCTGTGAAGTTAACCCTTATGAAACTACATCATTGTTGTATTGAGTGACGAAAGCATGCTCTAAATCCCTCCATGTGTGAGTTTTTACCTAACTATGCCATCTTAAGGCTTCCGCAGTCAAACTATATTGGAAGCAGTAGGTAAGCAAATCATCGTTGCCAGCATGTGCCACCATCTTTCGGTAATACATCCTTAAATGAGCTAAGGGTATTTCGGTCCCACTAAACTTCTCAAAGTCTGGGATTTCAAACCTCGGAGGTAAAATAGAATTTGGCACTAAGTTGGCAATTAAGGACTCCTCCAAATTGAGACAGGTATTTCCATTTATAGCCTGTAACTATTTTCCCCCTATTCCATCCTTCAAGTTAGGGGTTTATGCCTCATCCATTTCTTCGGTCAACTCCATTTCCTGGGCATCGAGGTTGATGACTGGTGGTGTGTGGTCATCTCTATTACAGCCCGAGAGGTTTGGTCGGCTATATTTTAAGCTCGGTCGACCCAATTGCCAAGTTCGGTCGTTTGAGGCACTTTTGAACTATAGATATAGTCGGTTGAATTAAGGTAATTTTGAAAGACTTTGAGGTTCAGTTGACTATATTTAAAGTTTAGTTTGCTATTTATATGACTCAATTGACTTAATCAAAAATGAACTAGAGGTTCAGTCGGCTGAATAGTTGGGTATCAGACATGAGCCAGTTTGGTCGACTGTGGAAGGTACGTTCGAAATCGTTCGGTCAGCTAAACCTTGGTCAAATTGTTGACCCCTAAGTCATTCTGTTGACTGAGCTAAATATAAACAGTTGGGTTTGGTTGAACGAGACCCTTTAAAATTTTATTTTAAGTCCAAATTCTTGCTAAAGTTTACCCCTGATACACATGGTATGATTTGTAAGATAGAGGGGATTTGTGCTAATGATTGTGTAGGGACGTAGGGTCAATCTAAGGTCTTTGAGAGTTAACCCCAAAAATTTGACGTCGGTTGACCAAGGTGATCCCTAAGATCAATACATGGTCTTGAGCTTACTTCCACATCATGATGCCATGCAATTATTACAGACCAAATTAAAACAAAATGCAATGCAATTGAAGGTAGATGTCTTCTTCTTCTTCTTTCTTGCTCTTTGAGCCTTATGGAATACACCAGGATGTATGATCTTGAGGTCCTTCTAGCTTCTATTTTCCTTTTACCTCATGTGCATGTTTAAATATAGACTTGTTCACACACTAAATGTACACATGAGATACATACGCTTTGTCAGCATCAAAACAGAGATCAGACTCAAAAAGTCAACAATCGTAGAGTGAGAAAAGTAATGTATTGGCTATATTATGTGAAACTATGCATAAGTGACTCACAACTTTGTTAGTGAGCATAACAAAGTCATATAAATGATAAGCATATGCATGTAAGATATAGGTAATATAAAGGTATGTAAAGGGTATAAATAGTGTTAACATGATATAAAACAAATAATATTCACTGAAAATATTAAAAATTGTCATTTTGTGCTTAAAACGTGCCATGTAGTGGTTTCCTGCCCCCTACGCCCAACTTAAAATTTTAGTATCCCTACTGAAGTGTGGAAAGAAGGAACCTGGAATGCATGGGAAAGGAAACACTGCATGATGCAATTACATCAACTAGAGTACCTGTGTAAGTAACGACCACAAAATCTAGAAATAAACAAAGCATGCATTCATACAGACCAAAAGCACCATCTAATTTCATTAATCATGAAGGTAGTACAAAGTATAGAGTAGAAAAAAATTGGTACAACCATTCCAAAAGCATGGTGATACATATAAAAAGAAAAATACAAGAAATAAAAGAAAATAGAACTAACAGAAGTGTGCAGTGACACAGTACATATGTAGGTCACGTAAAAAGGACCCTAGGTGGCATACCCTAGACCTAATCTAAATCAAAATAGGAAGCAAAACCCGAATTAGTGTAAGATGAGATTTCTTGCGGTCTAGTGCAAGTTACTCCAAAAGGTGACGCAGGTTAGGAGTATGAGGGGGAGGTGGGTCGTGTGGCTTGAGAATCTGAAGTGGCATTGGCTGGTCAGTGATGTCCTCTAGAGGTCTTGTGGTGAGATCCAATGGCATGGTTAGTCAAAATGTATGGAATGTCAGCGGTTGGGGAAAAATGGCCTCCAAAAGCCTTGCGGTATGATTTAGGGGTTGCTTAGTAGTAAGCGGTGCAATTGAATGTGCCGGAGGCAACTGCTCATCCTCAAGGATCACCCTTGGTGCCCTTATATCCTTTAGTGACCGTTCATGTTCTCATAGGGTCGCTCGAACCCTCGAGGAAGATCCCCTCCTTGGCAGGCCCCGAACTAGCTGTCATGTGGTGGCAGACAACCACACATCATCAAAGTGCACTCTTAGAGCCCTTATCTCTTCTAAAATCCCTTCTTATGCCCTGGAGCCGCTCGACACCTCTAAGAAGATCCCCTCCTCGGCAAGCCTCGAACCCACTACCTTTTGGTGGTGGGGCATGGGGAGCTGTCTTGCGCTAAGGCGACCCTAGGCACTGGTCAAGGAGGAATAGGCTAGGAGAGGTGAAACCCTAGGTTCATTAAGACAGGGTGTTGCATCTGGTGGGGTCAACCGGAGCTAGGCCAAGCAAATAGAGGATTGTCAGAGGCATTGAGTAGGTGGAGGAAGCTTGGGCAACTAGGTTGGAGAAGGGTATGACGATGGAAGATCGAGAGAATAGGATATTGGTATTTTGAGTTCCGCATGAAGGGGCTTTTAAATTCGACGTTCGACAATGTCAACTTCGCACCAACAAAGTGCTAGTCGCGTTTACTCATACCCCCAAGTGTTTTAGGAGAATTTGATCTTCGACCAGGTCGTGACCAGCTCAGTGCTGGTCAATCCCATGGTCAAACCTCTCGGTAGTTTACAACTCCAAACAAGTTCCAAGTTCAAAATTAAGGGTTTCTTCCACCATTTCTTTATAAAACCTGGTCTCACTTACCCACAGTTGTCCCTCTAAACTTGAGGCTGAATAATGAATTGCAAGTATTTGCTCATATGGGTCTTCTAGACCAGATATAGGGGGGATCTCGGGCTGAAGTATATCATCTAGAGGGTCCCTCCATAGGATTGAGAGAGTTGCTTCCTCAGCATATTCATCAATCAGGTCGACGTCTATAGCTTGGATGTCATCGGATGGATGTTAAGAAGCGTGGAATACATTCAGCCTAAGATGCATATTGCCAAAGGACACATCCATGATCCCCAACCTACATTGAATGCAGGCATTAGCCATGGCTAGGAAAGGTCATCCTAACAGGCCAGGAATCGGGTCCTTGGTTGGGTCCAAAGGTTTCATATCAAAGGCAATGAAGTCAACATGACAGTAGAACTCCTTGACCTTGACCAAGATGTCCTTTATCACACCTAAGTCCTTTTAACTAATTGGTTAGAAAAACTCAAGGTCACTGGGGTGGGCTTTAGCTCTTTTAAGTTGAATTGCTTAAAGACCGAGTATGGAAGGAGGTTCACACTTGCCCTTAAATCTAAAAAGCCCTATCAAGCGTGTAATCGCCCATTACATATGAGATGGTTAGAGTGTCGGGGTCTTTTAGTTTAGGAGGAAGATGACCAAATAGAATTGAGCTCACATGCTCGACCATTCTAACTTGTATATTTATATGCATCCTCGATTTCCACTTCTCTGTGCATAGGTCCTTAAGGAACTTAGCATATGCAGGCACTTGTTTAATAGAATCTAAGAGAGGAATATTGACCTTGACTTGTCTAAATGTTTCCATGATGGACTCAATGGTGGTCTCCATCTTACACTTAAAGGGTACATGAAGAGCCGTAGGAAAATAATGGGGAAGTGTTAGCTTTACTGTAATCCCAAAGGGGGGGGTGGGTGAATTGGTATTTTAAAATTTATCCCCTAGGTCAATCCACTAACAATAGTATTACACAAGACTAAGATCAATCTAATGCATATAAAATAAATCAGTATATATTTTTAGCAAAAATTAAACTACACTAGAAATTTAACCAAACATGCACAATAAAGCAGTAAAGAGGACAACACCAAAAATGTTATCGAGGTTCAACAAACCACCCACGTCCCCTCCTTAGCTAACAAACATAAGGATTACACTATAAGCTCACTTAGTGGGTGGAGCGACACCTAAAACAACCAGGTCAATTAGCACAGGGCTAACCTCAACCTTTACATACAATCCTTACTGGGCTGGATTATTGCCCCCTTAGGCCACGCTAGGAATACAACAATATTTCTTAATAACAAACTAGGTACAGTGATTATGCTTCTCAATCAAGTAGATCTGTACCAAATGTAATCAATCAACCACACATCGACAGTATAGGAAATTTTAAGCTTGGTGATGTGATTTTATGCAAGCAAACACTCGGCAAAGTATAATCACAAATATGCTCAAGAGTGTTCTAACAAGCTATTTCTTCGAAACAAAGTATAAAAAATCTCAATAATAGATTAGGGTTTCAAAGATACTACAAACAATATTCGAACAACCTCAAAATATTTTCCTCAATGAAATAAGCACAAGATTTGTTTGAAGAATATAGCTTGTAAAATATTTTGCACACCAAAAATTATAGCTATAGGAATCTTGCAATAACAATGCAAAGATCCACAAGCTAGTGAGTTTTTCCCCAATACTAGATTTATCAAATTAAATCTGTTGGATAACTCTTGTTTAACTCTCCAAAATCAATTACAATCAATAATCACAACAATGAGAGTATTAAGAAATCTATAACAAAGCAATAGCACAATAAGCACTCTCACAATACTAGGATTAATCAAAGGAATATGTGTATCAGAGGATTTGAGTAAGAATAGGAAAAATAAGATTTTTGAGTTTGAGAGGATTTTTTGCTAATGATTTCTTTAATCTCTTGCTAATTTGCACAAATGAGACCCTATATACAGAAGTAGCCAAAATTATGACCCTTAAGGACTTATAGGGCATTATTAGAATTATTTAAAAGCCATTTAGAAAAAAATAACCCTGTTTAACTAATTTTAACCCAAGTCAAACATAAACAACACGAGAGTTTTTGGGTGGCTGAACCATGGTTTGATCGTCTCGAATAGACTCATTTAAAAAAGGCACTTTTGATCGTTTAGGTGCTCGAATAAGGGCTTGGTATGCTGAACTAAGGCAACTTCATTTTGTCTGCGTTTGGTCACCTGGTGTATCATTTGATTAGTCGAACTCAAGTGTTTGGTCACCCGGGGCCATTTTGAACGTGAATGTTTGAGTGGTTGAGTTGGTGAAAAGGGTCACCTTAGCAGTTCGGTTGCCCGTGAAAGGTGTGCTCATTTTAGTTCGGTTTGCCAAACTTAGGTCAACTTGTTGACCGGTCCACGGTTCGTGCACTTGATGTGTTTTAAACACAATGGGTTCGGTCGCCTGACCTCTCACAGATTTGCCTATTTAGTCTAATACATTTCAATTCTTTCCCCTGATAATGTAAGTGATTATGGGTACTATTTTTTACATTTGTGTAGGGACCTAAGGTCTTTCTATGGTCTATGAGCTTACAATAAACCTATATGCATGATATGCAGAGATTATTACAGACCTTTTTCCTATAGTTACTATTACAGACCCGAATTGAATAATTATATAAATTACAATGTAAAATAATCTTCAGGGTATTTAGGCTTTACTTCATGTGCCATCACTTTATCAGCTAATATAACCCTACACACAAACTAGATAGCCATCAAATACTTGAGTATTTGTCATTATCAAAGCTGGGTATGACCGATGAGGTCAACATTCTCTCCCTTTTTTATGATGACAAATACACTATGCAAAAAGTGGGTGTAGCCTTGAAAGGTTCCCCCTGGCAATATGCATATTGTTAAAGATTTATCAATACAAATATTTTTTTTTTAAAAAGGTACGACCTAATTTTTGCCTTCTCCTTCTCCCACTTGTGGCAACAGAAAAAAGGACTAAGAAGCTTATAAAACGTGTAGTCATAGGCATTGGGTATGATGCATTAATATACAAGATAGATTTGGGAAATTTTTAAAAATTTCAGCAGCATATCGTTTGAAAATAGGACATTTTCCCAAAAATACTTGTATAAAAATGACCTGCTTGGAGTTTCAAAAAATTGACAGTTTATCCACAACTACTTAACCCAAATAGTCCAGTATGATCAAGACATAAAACATAAATACAACCATCATCATGCGATAGATATGAAGATTATGCATTTCAAAATACAACCAAATTCATAAAGTCTAAACTAATGAAAGATTTAAAATGATACCAACTGTTATATCAATTGTTAGACTTAAGATTGTTAGAAAGATCCCCCTAAGTTCATGCAATCTATCAAATATCTAGAACGCATCCCTACTGTGCATTAGACCTAGCTCACGTCTAATTTATATGAACCTATCTTTTGAAAGTAGTTTAGTGAAAATATCTGCCCATTGTTCATTTGTGTGCGCAAACTCAAATGCTGTATCCCCTTTCTGTACATGATCACGAAGGAAATGATGTCTAATATCAATATATTTAGTTCATGAATGTGAGATAGGATGCTTTGAAATATTGATTGCATTAGTATTATCACATTTAATCGATACTATATCGTAGTGCAACCCAAAATCCACAAGTTGTTTCATGTATAGAGTTTGAGCACAGCAACTACCAGCCATAATATATTATACTTCGGCTATGGATAAGGCAACTGAGTTCTATTTCTTGGAGAAACAAGAAACCAGAGATTGTCCTAAATAGTGACAAGTGCCGCTAGTACTCTTCCTATGTACCTTACTACCGGCAAAGTCAACATCAGTATAACTAACAATCTCAAAATTCGTGTGCTTAGTATACCATAATCCTAACTCTATGGTTCCAACTAGATACCAAAGGATTCATTTTACTGCTAATAGATGAGATTCCTTAGGAGTGGCCTGAAATCTAGCACACATGCACACACTAAACATAATATCAGGCCCACTAGCTGTAAGATATAGAAGACTTCCAATCATGCCATGATGCAATTTCACATCAACAGGGATTCCTTGCTCATCTTGATTAAGTTTGATGGAAGAACTTATAGGAGTACCAAGAATTTTACTATCTTCCATATTAAATTTCTTTACCAAGTCCCTATCATATTTAGATTGGCATATGAAAGTTCCATTTTTAGCTTGTTTAATTTGCAGCCCTAAAAAGAAACTAAGTTCACCCATCATGCTCATTTTAAATTCACTTTGCATGCATTGTGCAAACTCATTACACCACTCATCATTAGTGGCTTCAAAAATGATATCATCAACATAAATTTGAACAATAAGCATATCATCATTTTTGGATTTGATGAAAAGTGTAGTGTCAATTTTGCCTCTGGTAAATTCATTTTCTTGTAGAAAACCGCTGAAACCTCTCATACCAAGCTCTAGGAGCTTGTTTCAATCCATACAAGGCTTTGGACAACCGGTATACATGATCTGGATATTTATAATTTTCAAAACCAGGTGGTTGTTCTACATACACTTCTTCATTAATGTAGCCATTAATAAATTTTCTTTTAACATCCATTTGATATAATTTAAAGTTCTTAAAAGCAGCATAAGCAAGTAGCATACGAATGGCTTCCATTCTAGAAACAAGAGCATAGGTTTCATCAAAATCTATCATCTCTTCCTAATTATGACCCTGGGCAACTACTCTAGCCTTATTCCTAGTTACTATCGCATTCTTATCCTTTTTATTTCTATACACCCATTTTGTTCCAATAATTGTATGATCATTAGGTCTAGGAACTAAGGTCTACACTTTGCTTCTTTCAAATTGATTAAGTTTGTTGACCCTATGGGTCATACCCGATTTTGATAATGACAAATACTCTTTGTATTTTGATGGCATTCAAGTTTGTATGTAGGATCATACTAACCAGATCATATTTATGGCACGCAACAACTTGAAGAAAATTGAAGATCCCAGTATATTTATTTATTGTAATTTATATTTATCATTTTGATTATGAAATAGTAAATAGGAAATGGTTTGTAATAATTAATGCATTGCATGCATGATATGGATAAAAATGCAGTGATAACCATAAACTAACCATAGGGAGCCACAAAACCTTTAGGATAACCAATGCCGAATTTTTTAGGGTATATGCTCAAAACGACTGAAATTGTCCTTAGGACTCCCTGTACTTCATAAAAATATGCCTTATAGTCTTAACATTAATCATCATATGAATAGGGAAAATTTTATAAGAGGAAAAGGACCGAAATGCCCAAGGATGACATATTCGATTGACCGAACTCAGTTACACTGTGATCCTTGGTCGACCGAACCCTAACTGGGTCAATATGTCAACCGCTCAGTCGATCGACTAGAAGTATATAGGAAAGACCTGGTTGACTGAATCTCCTTGGGCCAACAAGTCAACAACTCGATCGATCGACCAAGATTTTGTGGGCAACATCCTGGTTGACCGAATCCCCATGTGGGAAATGCCAACCGCCCGATCAATCGAACCTCATAGTTCAAATTGACTCCGTCGACTAAACCGCGTGGATTTGGAAAATCACCTCTGAAACCTTTAAGATGGTCGAACATACTTTCAACTCAATTTTTTCCTAGACGGCCAAACTATACACTATGGTTGACCGAGCCTCAAGTTTAATCGACCGAGCCTCTCGGGTTGTTGAATATTTTTCGAGAGTTAAACTGGGTTAACTTTAATTAAACTTACTTAATCTTTTTCAAAAATACCTAGTGTGTCCCCAACGACTATATTTTTTTCCAAATTCTATATATAGCCCTTCATTTGCAAAAATTAAGCATATATTAGGATTTAAGATTAGGAAAAATTCTCTGAAAATATCTTTGTGCAAAATATCTACATCTTCATATCCTTTCAATATTATTGCAAAAATCTACCTCCTATACTCATCTAGTCATTAATCTTGAGAGAAGGTAGTGTTCTTCATACTCTTTGTATAAGCTAAGCTCTCCTTTGTTTGTATTTGATTATGTGTTGATTTTTTGAGAGTTAGATAAGGTTTTCCCATAATATTTCATTCATAAATATTTGATTAGGAAAAACCCTTGTGTGGCTTAAGATCTTGCATCCTCATTGCAAGTTTTCATAAGCTTGATTTGTGCTTTGATGAAAACATTTTTAGCAAGATTGAAAACCCTAGTATCTACTATGCTTGATATTTGAGAAATATTATTTAAGATATCTATTAGGGTTTTAGAGAGCTTATGATTAATCACATTACAAGCATATTGGCTTGACATCCAAAGCCTCACTATTACATACACACATTGACTTACATCCTGTTTGAGAGTTACCACATTAATTAACAAAATCTCACTTGAGCTTAATATCCTATATTATGTGAGTGCATTTTTTGGTTGAGCATATTGGTACATATCAGCTTGTGTAAGAAGCATTTCCGTGTACGTAAATTTTTATTCATTTGTTGTATTCCAAGCGTGGGCCTGAAGAGAGAGACTAGCCCTATTGAATAGACCCGGATTGGCTTATACTCGGTTAGGGAAGATAGGTGCACCATCCTTTTAAGGTGTGTTTAGGTTGAGGTTAGCATCGCTAATCGACTTGATTGTGACTAGTGCTGCTCCACCCATTAAGTGAGCAATAGTGGTAATCCTTATGCTTGTGAGCCAAGGTGAGGACGTAGGTAGTATTGGCCGAACCCCGATAACATATCGTGTGTGTTTTATTTTTCCACAAATTTATTTACTCCACGTGTATGTTATATTGTGAATGCCGTGCAGGATTTACTTTCCGCATATTAATATTATTTGCACATTTAGGATTGCTTAGAAAGACCCTTGGTTGCGAAATGATACTGATATCTTACTTAACCTAGGAGAAAAAGTTTAAAATTCCAATTCACCCGCCCCCCCTTTTGGGAATACACCAATCCTAACAGTTTGTATCAAATCCTCATTTCACTAGGCTTAACAACTTTTGTAAAAGATCGCAATGGCTCTCATTGGTGTATCCCCATTCGGAGAGGGATAGTCACCTACTAATCTTCCATTATTTTGTGGTGTTGATTACACCACTTGGAAAATTAGAATGAGTATATTTATAAAATCTATGAGTTGGAGGGCATCACAGGTGATTGTCAATGGAATTTGTATGCTAGTAGAAAATGATATTAATTTAATGTATGCAAATTCACATGCCATGGATTTATTGTACTGTGCTTTAGATACTAATATTCTTCATGAGATTATGGCATGTAGTAGTGCACAAGAGATTTGGGTTGAGGTCGAAAGGAAGTATGGAGTGACTTAGGAAATGGAGACCGCCACTCCAAATGTTACGAGCTAGAATCATGATCAAATTGCCTTGGTAGATGATGAGGTATATGATTTTGACTCTGCCGCATTCACTAATTTGTGCAATAATGCATGTGATGTTTCTTATGCTGAAGCCTATGATATATCATATGTTGAATCAGAAGTTGCCTCTAATGATTGCTTTGATGGTAATGCATATACTAATGATTTTTGTGCTGAATGTCGTATTGTGTCATGTGTTGAATCATTTGTTGAATCTTGTGATGATACTGTAAATGCCATATGCAATGATTCATGTAATGATTGTGTTAAATTTTGTATTGACTCATGTGTTGAATTTGATGATGGAAGCATGCTTTTGAATGATAAACTAGAAAATGTTTTATAAAAAATGCATAAGCTTCTAGCTAAGGTATGTAAACAGGAAATATCTTTGAAACATGAAAATAGAAGGTTGGCAAAACAATTAAAAGATCTATGAAAATATCATGCCAACTTAGAAAAGAAAAAAATCAGGAAAATATTGAAAATTATCTATTTAAAGGAAGAAATAGAGAATAATAAACCCTTAGGAATCAAAAGAAATAAATCTTTGAAAACAGGTTCATGTTCCAAATACCACAATTATAAAAACTCAAACGTCTCTTCTAAACAAAATAGAACAAATAAGCAAACATGTTTGTATGCACATAATTGGTACCTAGGACACATTAGCTCTGCTTATTTGTGTAAAAGTGCAAGAGGCTTAAATAAGGAAATGATGTGGGTAATCTTAGTAGCCAATTCCTTAGAGAGAGAGGGAGGAGGAAATCAAACTGAACCGTAGGATAAGACTTAGTGGGGTAGATGTAACCAACAGCTTGAGAGCTAGTTAAACTTAGAAGACCTCAAAATTGACCCCCCCCCCCTAAGTGGAAAACTCATGTGTTACCCTTTAAAGAAGAGTTTAGGTCAAAATTTGGTGAAAATTGAAAAGTTGACTAAGTTCTGTCGACCATCCACAAATTAACTAGCCTCTTCGGTTGACCATACAACAAACTTTGACTCTTTGGTCGATCGACAGATTTTGAAGTGATGAACTTCGGTTAACTGAACCCACTTTGGTCGACCCCTCGGTCAACCAAACTCCTCTTCGGTCGACCATCCATTTCAGGTCCAAATTCTCTTGGTCGTCGACCGAACATGAGTGTTTTGTGAAGAATATTAAGCGTCGGTCGAATGAACTTGTCCCTAGTTGACCAAACCTTGTGGGTCTATATATATTTCCCGCGTAAAAAGGCTCATTCTCATCGAAAAAAATTCAGAGCTCCTCCACTGTTTCCTTGAATATTACCCTATATTCTCAATTCAGCACCAAAACCACTTCCATTAACATCCATGGCACGACCAGATGAGCGTATTGATGCTCAGGATGTCGCTTATGCCGAGGACAACTAGTTTTTGTCAGAGCATTCTAGGATTAGATATATGAGGGAGTTTCGCCCCAAGAAGTTATATTGGGTAATATTCTCGATCTTTAGTTTATGCAACAACATTTTAGAAACATTATGGGCATGTTTCGATATCAAGGGTGGAGATCTTTTATCACATATCAGCCGAATAGACACTATCCCACATATGTTAGGTTATTTTATGCCAACTTAGGCAATGATGAAAATGGATATTACTCTAGGGTTTTACAGACTAATATTAGATTTGATGCTGAATATTTGTCAAATACTTTGGATATAAAGCAAGGTGAGTTTGAGTGCCCTGACTCTGTGACCTCCTCGATTAATGAACATGAGTTTACTATAGAGACTTTTGCAAACTTGACTACGACTGATCCATTTGCTGCTAGTCCAAATCACCCACCGAACTACATATCCTTTACCTTAGAGGCCAAAATAGTTCACCACCTAATCATATACAATATCCTGCCTAAGGCAAGATCTAGGGTGCATGTTTCTTTCCTTGACTGTTTTGTTATGTGGTGTCTATTTGTGAGAAAGAAGCTTTGTCTACCCAGTTTGATAATCCATTGGATGATGGCCGAGACGATTGGGTGGAGGATTATTATGCCATATTAGGGAATTTTGAGCAACCTATTTCTTGCGATGGGAGTCACCCAATCAAATGTGGCTGTGCTAAAGAGAAGGAAGGGTGCAGATAAGTTCTCCTCAACTGCCCTGAGGTTAATGGGGTATGAGCTGGCCGGAAAAATGTGGTTGCTTGCAGGTGCCAGGGGAGCAGCAGCTCAGGAGGACGCCTTAGAGGAGATGCCTCCACAAACTGAGTAGCCAACGAATGCTGATTTGATGGCTGCCATCACCGGTTTTACGGACTCATTTGCACAGTACATATATTCGCAGCATCAAGTTACTCATTCCATTCAGTCTAACATCAAGGGGCTGAAGGACATGGCTTAGTCATCCAGTGCTCAGTACACAACTCTTCGGGATGAGTTCAGGGAGTTCTCTATCTCTTCAGAGAACAGGTATAAGGAGCTAGAGAGGGTCATTGCTGTTAATTTTAGTGAGCTAAATGACCGCATCCATGAGTTACAGGATGATAGTGATCAGATGATGTTGGACTTTGACCTAGATATGGGTGATGGCGCTAATGATGGAGGTGACATAGAGACACCAGGAGAGCACCCTGCAAGATCGGAGATTATTATTATTATTATTATTATTATTATTTGGTCTATATCTATAATCTTCTTACATTACTTTTATTTCTCTTTCACTAACTACACCATACTCACATCGACTATCCATTTTGGTTTCTACCGATAGTTGGGTCATTTGTAGTTACTTTATGGCAATAACTAATTTCAAAACTAATTTTTTTTCTATCTTGCCTTATTATTATTATTATTATTATTATTATTATTATTATTATTATTATATACATATATGGTTTTAAAGTCGCACAACTGGTTCAGTAACTACACATAAAAATGCATGCGAACTAGTTGGACTGTTTTTATACTCAAACCTTCTATTTGTTATCATATGGCCTGTGCTTTAAACTCAAATCTTCCACGGGCCTTATGATATGTTTCAATTGCAATGGTTTGTGTATATTTATGGTGTAACCTTGTTTTCATGTCATTTAAATCATTTAAATGACTAGTTACATTCTTTGTGTACGTAATTGCTATATTTCATACTTTGTCATTCATTGTGCATTGTATGATTATATTATCTTTTTAGATGCTGAGAGTAATAAGTCTTGATCATACTAAACTATTTGAATTGGTAGTTGTGCATATATTGTAACTTTAAAACCCAATCAGGTCATTTTTATACAAGTATTTTTGGGAAAATGTTCTATTTTCAAAATGGCATGTTGCCAAAATTTTTCAAGATTTCCCAAAACCATATTTTTATTTGAATGATAATTATATTTTATTTGCCTATATATACTTAAATGCTTATTTAGGCCCTTTTTGTTGTTGCCAAAATTGGGAGAAGTAAGCAAGTATTTGTCGTCATCAAAAAGGGAAAGATTGTTGACCCTATGGTTTATACCCGATTTTGATAATGAAAAATACTCTTTTTATTTGATGGCTATCAAGTTTGTGTGTAGGATCATGCTAACCGGATTATATTGATGGCACACAACAACTTGAAGAAAATTGAAGACCTGGGCATATTTGTATATTGTAATTTATATTTATCATTTTGGGTATGTAATACTGAATAGGAAATGATTTGTAATAATTAATGCATTGCATGCATGATATGGATAAAAGCTTAGTGATGACCATAGACTGACTATAGGGGGCCACAAAACCTTAGGGATCACCGACGCCGAATTTTTTAGGGTATATGCTCAAAATGACCGAGACTGTTCTTAGGACTCCCTATACTTCATAAAAATATGTCTTATAGTCTTAACATTAATCATCATATGAATTGGGAAAATTTTTTAAGAGTAAAATGATTAAAATGCCCAAGGATGGCATGTTCGGTCAATCGAACTCAGTTAAATTGAGATCCTCGGTCGACTGAACCCCAACCGGGTCAACATGTTAATTGCTCGGTCAACCAACGAGAAGTATATAGGAAAGACTTGGTTGATTGAACCTCCCTGGGTCAACAAGTTGACCACTCAGTCAACCGACCAAGATTATATGGGCAATGTCCTGGTCAATCAAACCCTCACATGGAAAATTCCAATCGCCTGGTCATCCGAACCTCATAACTCAAATTGACCAGGTCGACCGAACCACGCATATTTGGAAAATCGCCTCTAAAACCTTCAAGATGGTCGACCATACTTTCAATTCAAAATTTCCCCGGTCGACTGAACTGGACACTACGTTCAACCAAACCTTAAGTTCAGTCGACCAAGCCGCTCGGGTTGTTGAATTTTTACCGAGAGTTAAATTGGGTTAACTTTAATTAAACTTACTTAATCTTTTTAAAAAATACCCAACATGTCCCCAATGACTATATTTTTTTCCAAATTCTATATATAGCTCTTTATTTGCAAAAATTAGGCATGGATTAGGATTTGAGATTAGGAAAAATTCTCTGAAAATATCTTTGTCCAAAATCTTTATATCTTCATATCTCTTCAATCCTATTGCAAAAATCTACCTTCTATACTCACCTAGTCATTAATCCTGAGAGGTGGTAGTGTTCTTCATACTCTTTGTATAACCTTAACTCTCCCTTGTTTGTATTTGATTATGTGTTGATTTTTTGAAAGTTAGCTAAGGCTTTTCCCATAATATTTCATTCATAAGTATTTGATTGGGAAAAACCCTTGTGTGTCTTAAGAGCTTGCATCCTCATTGCAAGTTTTCATAAGCTTGATTTGTGCTTTGATGAAAACATTTTTAGTAAGATTGAAAACCCTATTATCTACTACGCTTGATATTTGAGAAATATGATTTGAGATATCTACTAGGGTTTTAGAGAGCTTATGATTAATCACATTAGAAGCATATTGGATTGACATCAAAAGCCTCACTCTCACATACACACATTGATTTACATCCTGTTTGAGAGTTACCACATTGGTTAACAAAATCTCACTTGAGCTTAATATCCTATCATATGCGAGTGCATTATTTGGTTAAGCATATTGGTACATATCAGCTTGTGTAAGAAGCATTTCTGTGTACATAAATTTTTATTCATTTTTTGTAGTCCATGCATGCACCTAAAGAGAGAGACTAGCCCTATTTATTATTCCCGGATTGGATTATACCCGATTAGGAAAGTTAGGTGCACCATCCTGTTAAGTTGTATTTAGGTTGAGGTTAGCCCTTCTAATTGACCTAGTTGTAACCGGTGTCGCTCAACCCATTAAGTGAGCAATAGTGGTAATCGTTGTGCTTGTGAACCAAGGCGGGGATGTAGGCAGTATTGGCCAAACCCCGATAACATATCCTATGTGCTTTTATTTTTCCACAAATTTATTTATTGCATGTGTATGTTATATTGTGAATGTCGTGCAGGATTTACTTTCTACATATTAATCTTATTTGTGCATTTGGGATTGCATAGAAAGACCCTAGGTTGAGAAATGATACTGATATCTTACTTAACCTTGGAGAAAATGTTTAAAATGCCAATTCACTCCCCCTCTTGGGCATACACCAATCCTAACAATTGGTATCAGAGCCTCATTGCACTAGGCTTAACAGATTTTATAAAATATCACAATGGCTCTCATTGGTGTATCCCCATTCGGAAAGGGACAGTCACTTACTAGTCCGCCATTGTTTTTGTGGTGTTGATTACACCACCTGAAAAATTAGAATGAGCGTATTTATAAATCTATGAGTTGGAGGGCCTAGCAAGTGATTGTCAAGGTAATTTGTATGCCACTAGAAAATGATATTAATTTAATGCATGCAAATTCACATGGCATGGATTTATTGTACTATGCTTTGGATATTGATATTCTTCATGAGATTATGGCATGTAGTAGTGCACAAGAGATATGGGTTGAGCTCGAAAGGAAGTATGGAGTGACCCAGGAAATAGAGACTGGCACTCCAAATGTTACGAGCCACAATCATGATCAAATTGCATTGGTAGATGACGAGGTATATGATTCTGACTCTGCCTTATTCACTGATTTGTGCCATAATGCATGTGATGTTTCTTATCCTGAAGCTTGTGATATATCATATGTTGAATCTGCAGTTACCTCTAATGATTGCTTTGATGGTAATGCATATACTGATGATTTTTGTGCTGAATGTCGTATTGTATCGTGTGCTGAATCTTGTGTTGATACTGTAAATGCCACATGCAATGATTCATGTAATGATTGTGTTAAATTTTTTAATGAATCATGTGTTGAATTTGATGATGGAAGCATGCTTTTGAATGATAAACTAGAAAATGTTTTATTTAAAATGCATAAGCTTCTTTCTAGGGTATCTAAACAGAAAATATCTTTGAAAAATGAAAATAGAAGGTTGGCAAAACAATTAAAAGATCTAAGAAAATGTCATGCCACCTTTGAAAGTAAAAAGATTAAGAAAATATTTAAAATTATCTGTTTAAAGGAAGAAATAGAGAATGATAAACCCTTAGGAATCAAAAGAAATAAATATTTGGAAAAGGGTTCACATTCCAAATCCCACAGTTATAAAAACTCAAACATCTCTTATGAACAAAATAGAACAAATAAGCAAACTTATTTGTATGCACATAATTGGTACCTAGGACACATTGGCTACACCACAGGAAGGTTCACCTACGAATTGATCTATAGGATGGTTCCTAATAAATTTCCAATCCCTAGGCCGCTCCTGAACTTCATTCTCATTTTGATTATCTTTAGATGATTTGTCTTTTATTTGTGAATTTTCATTCACATTGTTCTCAATAGATAGCTTGTCTAAACATTTTCTAATGTCAATATCATCTTCATCATCTTTCTTAGAAAATGGATTAGATTCATCAAATACAACATGAATAGATTCAATGATAGTTAAAGTTATTTTATTGAAAACTCTATATGCTTTACTATTAAGAAAATAACCTAGGAAAATGCCTTCATCAGATTTAGAATCAAATTTCCCTAGATGCTCATTATCCTTAAGCACAAAGCATTTATAAACAAAAACATGAAAATAGGAAACATTAGGTCTATGGTTGTTTCGCACTTCATATGGGGTTTTATTAAGTGAATGTCTAATTAACACCCTATTCATGACATAACATGCAGTATTTATAGCCTCAGTCTAGAAATATTTAGGTAATTTATGTTTATTCAGCATAGTCCTACCCATTTCCTGCAATGGCCTATTCTTTTTTTCTACAACGCCATTTTGAATTCTCCTGCATAGCTTACTAAAATGTTCACATGATTCATTTTTATGTGAGAGAAATAGCACCCATATGAACCTAGAATAGTCATCAATAATAACAAAAGCATATAATTTTTCACCTAGACTTTGCACGGAGTTAGGACCAAATAAATCTAAGTGAAGCATTTCAAGTGGTCTAGTGGTGGATATAAATTTCTTTTTCTTAAAGCTAGATTTTGTTTGCTTACCCATTTGACAGACATCACAGATTTTATCTTTCACAAATGGTGTTTTAGGCAAGCCTTTCACTAAGTCTTTTCTCACTAATTTTGACAACAAATCCATGCTAGCGTGTCCTAAGTGCCTATGCCATAACCAACTAGCTTCATTTATTGTAGAAAAACATGTTACATGTTGTGAAGCTAGATTATCAAAAGTAGTAGTATATACATTTTCATGGTGATCTGCAGTGAAAAGAATTTTATGATCTGATTTACTTTCAACTACGCTTTTATCATTTTCAAATTAAGCCTTATAGCTTTGATTACACAATTGACTAATGCTCAATAAATTATGCTTCAAGCCATCAACTAATAGAACATTATCAATAATTAACGAAGCATCCTTACCGACCTTACCTATGCCAATGATGCGCCCCTTTGGGTTGTTGCCAAACGTCTCGTACCCTCCATCCTTGGGAGTGATGGATGCAAACTTCGCTTTATCACCGGTCATATGTTGTGAGCACCCGCTATCCAGGTACCACTTGACCTTTGAAGAGGATGATCTCAAACACACCTACAAGATAGACTAAGTAACTGACGCTGGTCCCCAAATTCTACCGGGTTCACAGGAGTTAGTGACTGGATCGCCCTTAACTACCCACACCTTTCTAATTTTTACATTTTTATTCCTAAGTGGGCAATCAAATTGAATGTGACTGATTTGCTTGCATTTAAAACATTTTATTCGACACCTTAGATCTTTAGGTGGGATTTGAGATTCTTATTCATGAGTGAAATATCCCAAATAAAGATTAGGTCATCTAATGTTTTCAACACCATTAAAACCAAGTCCCTCTTTGCTAAGAGAGTTTCTTTGGGCTCCAAGTACTTTTTCAAAATTGCGGTGGCCCTCGGTAAATTTAAAAACAAATTTGGAGCTATCCTCCAATTTTCTTTGAAGCTCATAAATTTTAAAATATTTTTCTTTAAGAATCGAAGCCTGAGAATTTTTTGCCATTTCAAATAATTTTGACGAATTTTCGCATTTCTTTTGAAAACATCATTCTCTTTGGTCATTTTATTCAACAGTTTAGACACACATATATATTCAAATTGCAATTCTCTAAAAGTAGGCATGTTATCAGAGTCCCAATCATCACCATAGGAATAATATGAAGATAAAGAACAAGAAGACAATACCTCATCATCATGTGCCATCAAGCACAGGTTAGCAACCTCTGAATCACTGCAGTCTGAGTCAGAGTCATTGCTACTTAGTTTATCCCATGAATTGCCCACTTTCATGGCTTTTTTTTTTTCCTGGCTTCCATTTTAAGTAAGGTAAAATCTAGCTTGATATGCCCAACCTTGTTGTAGTTGTAGCACATAGGAGCGTTTGATTTCTCCTTTATTTTACTCGAATCTCCCTTCTCAGATGCAGAATCCCTATACCTTTTGTATGGTTTACTATTCTTCCTGAAGAATCTACTAAATTTCCTAGTTAGCACAGCCATATCATCTCTAGAATCAGGTTCGCTGCACTCAGTAGATGTATTAGTTGAAGTTTTCAATGCAGTCACTTTTCTTAACCTATTATGTTCATTAAGTCTCTTATTTATAGTTAATTCATAAGTGATCAGTGAACCTATCAACTCATCTAATGTTATGGCCTTAAGGTCTCTACCCTCAGAAATGGTCATAGCCTTAGCTTCCCAAACAAAAGGCAAGCCTCTAAGGACTTTCCTAATCATCTCATATGTAGGATAGGTCTTACCTAATGCATGCAATGAATTAATGATATGTGTGAATCTAGTGTACATGCTCCGAATGGACTCACCAGTGTTCATCCTAAATGTTCATACTCACTGGTCAACATATCAATCATACTATCTTTTACATCTCTAGTACCCTCATATGTGACATCTAACTTACCCTATACCTCCCTAGCGGAGGAACACGCCATAACTCTATTAAATTCATTTACTTCAAGACCACAATACAAAATATTCATTGTCACGCCCCGAACCCGAAAATAGAATCCAGGGGTAAATATGTAAACCAACCAGTCCTTGTATCATACAAAACATCCAAAAATACAGGACAATAGATGAGGGACTGACCTCGTGGGGTTCCTAGGCACCCTATACACATCCAAACATAATAGAATATACGCAGCAGAAAAATGTCATACTATATACATACAATACCATACCAGAGTCTATACAAGGAAAAAATCAAGGTTCCATCATTACAACGTACAACTGGGTGCCCAACACATCCCAAAAAGGCAACCCACCAAAACACAATGCTAGCACTTACCCAAGCGCTAACCGTAGTACACCGGCCACTACGCTCCCCACACCAGGACGCTAGTTTCGGTTACTCGAAGTACCTGTAAAAATGGACGTACAGTAGGGGTGAGACACCTCTCAGTAAGGAAGCACAAAGGTTATATCGGTGTGTGGCATTTGAGTGTTATCAAGATACACATAAACGCAGTTAAATGTAGTTCCAGTACTAATTTCACAACAGTGCCTACAAGCACACACACACATGATCAGCAATCCTGGTGTCATCACACCCTTCGGCTCGAATCTGGCCCGCGACATACGGCGTTGGCCCGTAGCCAACCCGTATAACACGGCGCCACCGGCACATGGTAAGTCCCCGACCCCCATGGCATTGTACTGGCGCTAAACTAGTGGATCCACACCCTTCAGCCTGATCTGCCGAAATAGGCTCACGCCCTTAGATATAGAGCCGGACACTCTTAATACCTAGAACAATCCGAAACTACATTCCTACTAGCTTTTAAACAATCACACACACACGTGTATGCTCATATAATCAAACAAACCACACTCATTTGGTAATCTAAAATCATGGTTTTCCAAACAAATATAGTTTAAATAAGTCAAGACACAGTCATCCCTATAACACAATATAAATTAACATATACGCTCGGTTTTCAACAAAACTAGAGATGCAGCCTGTCCGCCCCTCCCCCTTTTTTCCCAAAACTATAAATCATGAAAAACCCATAGTTTTTCCCGTTAGATTCCCCCAAATGAGTAGCCAACACACACACAGGACTATGGACCACAGTTCCATAGAGTCCGATTTCAAAAATAACTGATATAAACACAACTCCCTTAACCTTTTCCCCGAATAGCCAATCCCAAACTCTAAGGTCCCTAAACAGCGAACCGAGTTCCAAAACCTACAAATCATAGTACAAAATATACTCACAAGACTGTTTCCTACAAAACTAACGGATCGAAATTGAAAATCGAGCCTTACCTCGATTTTTCACCAAAACCCAAAAATCTTTGAAATGGGATTTCGATCCGTAGAACTTGTAAAGAAACCTTCCACGATCCCCGTGGTAACTTCAAATTTACGATTCTCACGATGAATGACGAACAAATCTAGAGAGATAGAGAGTAGGGAGAGTTCTAGAGCGAGAGAGAGATATGATTTAGTTTTCTTAATGGTTAAGCAATGAGAAATGATATTTATAGCCCTTTGACTAGGGCAAACTCATCGACGAGATGGTGTCCTCATCAACGAGGCTCTATAGTCTTCTCGTTGACGAGACGGTGGATTCGTCGATGAATCCTGATATCACCGGTTTCCCAAAACTCCTCGTCTTCTCCTCATCGATGAGCCTCTAAACTTTGTCAACGAAAGATACATGGCCTTCGTCAACGAACTCTGGCTTCATTGACGAATCCTATTCAAATTCCAATTTTATCCCTCTCTTATTTATTTATACCCATTTATCACGGTTCAGGTTCTTACAATCTCCCCTCCTTAAAAAAATTTGTCCTCGAAAATTTGCCATCTCTTATTCACGAACTCATATACTGAACACATATACACGCAATACTAACAAGAAACTGGTGACTACTATAGCGCAGCCCCATCATACATATACATACCCTCACTTATGGTAGAGGAATACTGTGGTTCATGTACAACCGTGTCAGGAGTTCACAATGTACACACTCCCGATGACTAACCACCTATCCCAACCCAAAGTAGGATAACATACAAGTACTCAAAATAACGGTGGATACTTTTGCGTATTTTTGTTTCCAGGTCCCAAGAAGCTTCCTCAATCTCGTGGTTTCGCCACAATACCTTCACTAATGGTATCTCTTTAGTACGAAGCTTCTAAAATTTACCGTTTAGAACCTAAACAAGTATCTCCTCATATGCTAAAGTATCTCCAATTTCCAACTCATTATAGCTGATAACATGTGAAGGATCCAACACGTACCTCCGTAACATGGATACGTGAAATACAACATTGATCCTCGAGAGTGCTGGGGCTAGTGCAATCCTGTAGGCTACCGGACCCACTCGCTCAAGTACCTCAAATGGTCTGATATATCTCGAGCTCAGCTTGACCTTCCTCCCAAATCTCATCACCCCTTTTATTGGGGGATACGCAAAAATACCTTACCCCCCACCTCGAACTCTAACTCACGGCGGCGAACATCTGTATAACTCTTCTGCCGACTCTGAGTTGATTTAATCCTCTTCCAGATCAAACCTACCTTCTCAGATGCCTGCTGCACAAGTTCAGATCCTAACACCTGATGTTCACCAACCTCATCCCAACACAAGGGAGATCGACACCTCCGACCATACAAAGCCTCGAACAGTGCCATCCCGATACTAGCTTGGAAGTTGTTGTTATAAGCGAACTCTACTAGTGGCTTTACTGTATCCATCTACCCCCAAAGTCTAACACACAAGCTCGCAATATATCTTCCAAGATCTGTATCGCCCTCTCCGACTGTCCATCAGTCTGGGGGTGGAACGCTATATTGAAAGTAAGCTTCGTCCCCAGTGCCTCCTGCAACCTCGTCCAGAATTGAGAAGTAAACCTCAGATCTCGATTTGACACAATGGATACTAGTATTCCATGCATTCTCACAATCTCATACACGTACATATCAGCTAGCCTACTCAAAGGATAGCCAACCTTCATCGGTATGAAATGAGCATATTTCGTCAATCTATCCACAATCACCCAAATAGCATTCTGTCTATGAAGTGCTGGCAGCAATCCGGTCAAAAAATCCATGGAAATATACTCCCATTTCCACACCGAAATAAGCAAAGGCTACAACAGCCCTGCCAGCCTCTAATGTTTAGCTTTCACCTACTGACACGTCAGACACTGCTCCACAAACTGAGCAATCTGCCTCTTTATACCAAACCACCAGAAGGTCTCACGCAAGTCCCGATATATTTTTGTACTACCAGGATGTACCGTATACAAAGAACGATGTGCTTCTTCTAGAATCATTTTTTTTATCTCATCATCATTCGAAACATACAGCCTGGTCCCAAACCTCAACACACCTCCTTCAGAGATGTTAAATTCTGTAGCTAATCCCTGTTGTACCTTTTCCATAATCTCAGCTAACTCTGCATCACTAGCCTGCACGACTTTTATACGCTCAAACAAAGTTGGCTGGATCACCAAGCTAGCAATGAAAACCTGATGATCACCATACACCAACTCTATTCCTGAACTCTCCAGATCCTGTCTAATGTGATGCTGAGCTACAACTGCAGGTACAACCGCAGGTCTTGACTTCTGACTCAACACATCGGCTACCATATTAGCCTTCCCCGGGTGGTAACTGATCGTGCAATCGTAGTCCTTAATCAACTCTAGCCACCGCCTCTGCCTCATGTTCAACTCCTTCTGCGTGAAGAAATACCTGAGCCTTTTGTGGTTAGTGAAGATCTCGCATTACACACCGTACAAGTAGTGTTTCCAAATCGTTAGTGCATATGCAACAACAGCCAATTCTAAATCATGTGTAGAGTAATTCTTCTCGTATTATTTTAGTCAGCGAGAAGCATACGCTTCTACTTTACCCTTCTGTATAAGCACACAACCCAGACCTTTCAGAGACACGTCGCTATAAATCACAAACCCGCCATCCCCTGAAGGAATGGTCAAAACTGGAGCAGTAACCAGCCAATGCTTCAACTCCTTAAAGCACTGCTCGCAATCACTAGTCCACTCAAATTGTACTCCTTTCCTGATTAATCGAGTTAGAGGCCCAGATAGTTTAGAAAACCCCTCCACAAACTGACGATAATAACCCGCCAGTCCTAGAAAACTCCGAATCTCCTCCACATTCTTCGGCCTCACCCAGTTGACCACAACTTAAATCTTGCTAGGATGAACTGATATGCCATCACTAGTAACCACATGGCCTAAGAATGCAATTTGACTCAACTAGAATTCACACTTCTTCAATTTAGCATACAACTTCTTCTCCCGCAGAATCTGTAATACTATCCTCAAATGGTCCTCATGCTTTTTCAAACTCCTCGAATATACTAGAATATCGTCAATAAATACCACCACTAATCGATCCAGGTACTCATGGAAAACCCTGTTCATCAGATCCATGAACACCGTCGGAGCATTCGTCAACCCAAATGGCATGACCAAGAACTCGTAGTGGCCGTTTCTAGTTCGGAAAGCCGTTTTCGCCACATCCTCAGCTCTAACCCTGACCTGATGATATCCTAATCGCAAGTTGATCTTCGAAAAGACCTGCGTCCTCTGCAACTAGTCAAAGAGATCATCGATACGAGGTAAAGGATAGTGATTCTTCACAGTTACCTTATTAATCTCATGGTAATCAATGCACATCCGCATCAACCCGTCCTTTTTCTTCACAAACAGAACTGGAGCTCCTTAGGGCGAAACACTAGGTCAAATGAATCCCCTGTCCAATAATTCCTGCAACTACTCCTTCAACTCTCGAAGTTCTGCTGGAGTCATCTGGTACAGAGCTTCAGAGATCGGTGCCTTAACAGGCAGCAAATCTATAGCAAACTCCACCTCTCCATCTAGAGGTAAACTAGGTAAATCATCTGGAAACACATACGAGAACTCGCTGACTACCAGAATATCCTCGAGTCTCTACACACCCTGTGGCAGTTCCTGCACACAAGTTAGGTACCCCTGACATCCATCCAAGAGTAGCCTATTCGCCTACAATTCTGATAGAATCTGTGGCGTCGAACGCACACATGATCCCACAAATTCATACTCCTACTCCCCAAAAGGTCTGAACACTACTACCTTCTTCTGACAGTCGATCATAGCATAACTGGAGAATAACCAATCCATCCCCTAAATGATATCGAACCCTGACATGTCGTATACTACAAGATTCGCCAGTAGTAGCTTCCCCTGGATTACCACTGGGCAGTCTTCCAACATCTTCCTACAGAATGATACACTCCCAGATGGTGTTGTAATAGATAAAACTTCATTCATGACTCGGGTCTAAAACCCACACCGTCCCACAAAATTCACAGATACAAAAGAATGGGTTGCACCCGAATCAAACAAAATAGAAGCCTTATTCGAAAGCAATAATAAAGTACCTGTCACCATGTTCCTTGCATGCTCAGCGTCTGCTAGAGTAAGAGAATATACTCTGGCTGGAGTTGTATTTGTCTGAATGGTTCCCCAAGGTATTTGATTGCTCCCTCGATTCACACTAGATGCAGGAACGTCTCGTTTTGGTGCACAAAAATCACGAAACTTGTTACCTGACTGGCCACAGTTGTAGTAGTTACCCACAAATGATTACACTCACCCTCGTGCCATCTGTGGCATCTGGTACAACGTCCACTAGTATGGCTCATCTGAGAATCCTAACACTCGGTATTCTGGCGATAACCAAGCCCTTGTTCCTCTTCTTGCACGATCCTTGACTAGATCCTGTTTGAGAACCAGAAGGTACTGTCCTCTTCCTCGATTCCTGATCCACTTCATCCTCTCAAATACCGATCTCAATCACCGTTGCTTTATCCACCAACACCGAGAACTCGCGGATCTGAAGCATACCCACTAGTCTGCAGATATCCTTCCTCAAGCCCTTCTCAAACCTCCGAGTCTTCTCACACTCGCTCGAGATCAAACACGACACAAACTGGGATAGCTCTATATACCAAGCCGCATGCCCCTGCACCATCAAACTCCCCTGAGTCCAAGCAGAAAACTTATCCACCTTCGCATCATGTATAGAAGCCAGGAAGTATCTTTCCAAACACACTTTGTTGAAACGGCTCCATGACATCTTCTCAGGACCGCCTCTCTACTTCTCTAACAGATTCACTACAGTCCACCATCGACCCACTGCCCCAGATAGCTGGAAGGTAGCATAGAGGACTCGCTGCCTATCCACGTAGTGCAGGACCTCCAAAATCCTCTCAGTCTTTTCCACCCAATCCTATTCTATTGTTGGGTCGGGTCCCCCCAAAGAACTTTGGAGGATGCATGCGTGTGTACCTCTCAATGGTGCACCCCATAGAAGTAGGACAGCGCTCACGTCTCCTCACACTCCGCACAATCTCCCGTAACACCCGCCTCGTCAAACCTCGAGGCACAGAGGGAGACTCATCACTTGCAGTCTCCTCAAAGCCACTTCCCAAGTCATTATCCTTAGGCTCCATTCTATAGCACAATAGGAATCTATCAATATCCCTACAACACATACAGCTAACACAACGATCTATCACTAATCGTGTTAACCGCTCCATGCCAGATCCAGGTCTGTCCTATCGCACCAACACGAAAGTCATCAATGATATGCCTTGCTTTTACTGGAATCATCACCCCAGGAAAAACATGGAATACAGTCGACAAATCTCGGTCTAGCAACCGAAAAATCCTCAACCAACCCTACCTGTATCCAACATCTCATACTCAGGTATGTACTTACAGCTAAGCCTAACCAAGTCTACAATACCTAACAACCTGGTTAGCTCTAATACCAAGTTGTCACGCCCCGAACCTGAAAATGGAATCCAATGGTGAAAATGTAAACCAACCAGTCTCTGTATCATATAAAACATCCAAAGATATAGGAAAATAGATGAGGGTCCAACCCCGTGGGGTTCCCAGGCACCCTATACATATCCAAACATAACAGAATATACGCAACGGAAAAAGGTCATACTATATACATACAGTACAATACCAGAGTCTATACAAGGACAAAATTAAGGTTCCATCAATATAATGTACAACTAGGTGCCCAACACATCCCAAAAAGGCAACTCACCAAAACACAGTCCTAGCACTTACCCAAGCGCTAACTGCAGTACACCGGCCACTACGCTCCCCACACCAGGATGCTAGTTATGGTTACTCAAAGTACCTATTAAAATGTATGTATAGTAGGGGTGAGACACCTCTCAGTAAGGAAGAACACAAGTTATATCTGTGTGTGGCATTTGATTGTTATCATGATACACATACATGCAGTTAAATGCAGTTCCAGTACTAATTTCACAATAGTTCCTACAAGCACACACACACATTATCAGCAATCCCGGTGTCATCACACCCTTCGGCCCGAAGCTGGCCGCCGACATACGGTGTTGGTCTGCAGCCAACCCACGTAACACGGCACCACCGGCATATGGTAAGTCCCCAACTCCCATGGCATCATACCGGCGCTAAACAAGTGGATCCACACCCTTCGACTTGATCTGCTGAAATCGGCTCATGCCCTCGGATATAGAGTCAGGGACTCTGCCAATCTATGGCTAACGATTTCATACGCCCTCAGATATAGAGTCGGACACTCTCAATTCCTGGAACAATTCGAAACCGCATTCCTACTAGCATTTAAACAATCACACACACACATGCATGCTTATATAACCAAACAAACCACACTCATTTGGTAATCTAAAATCATGGTTTTCCAAAAAAAATATAGTTTAAACAAGTCAAGACACGAGCATCCCTATAACACAGTATAAATTAACATATACGCTCGGTTTTCCAAAAAACCAAAGATGCAGCCCCCCCCCCCCTCGGTTTTCCTAAAACTGTAAATCATGAAAAACCCATAGTTTTCCCCATTAGATCCCCCCAAATGAGTAGCCAAAAGACACACAGGTTCATGGACCATAGTTCCACCGAGTCCGATTTCAAAAATAATCGAAATAAACACAATTCCCCTTACCTTTTCCCCGAATAGCCAATCCCAATCTCTAAGGTCCCTAAACAGTGAACCGAGTTCCAGAACCTACAAATCATAGTACAGAATATACTTATAAGATTGTTTCCTATAAAACTACAGGATCAGAATTAAAAAATTGAGCCTTACCTCAATTTTTCACCAAAACCCAAAAATCTCCGAAACGGGATTTCGATCCATAGAACTTGTAGAGAAACCTTCCATAATCCTCGTGGTAACTTCAGATTTACGATTCTCATGACGAACAATGAAGAATCTAGAGAGATAGAGAGTAGGGAGAGTTATAGAGAGAGAGAGAGAGAGAGAGAGAGAGAGAGAGAGAGAGAGATAGGAATTAGTTTTCTTAATGGTTAAGCAATGAGAAATGATGTTTATAACCTTTTGACTTGGGCAAACTCATCGACGAGATGGTGTCCTCGTTGACGAGGCTCTACAGTCTTCTCGTCGATGAGACGGTGGATTCGTTGACGAATCCTAATATCACCAGTTTCCCAAAACTCCTCAGCTTCTTCTCGTTGACGAGCTTCTGAACTTCGTTGACAAGATAAGCATGGCCTTCGTCGACAAACTCTGGCTTCGTCGACAAAGCCTATTCAAATTCCAATTTTATCCCTCTTTTATTTATTTAAACCCATTTATCACGGTTCGGGTTCTCACATTCATAGCAATGGCATTCAAACTAACATCTTTTATTTCATCATCATATTATATTCTTCCTCAGTTTTAGAAACTCTAGTTGTACCCTCAATTTTCATAGGAACATAATTACCCCTAGTGAACACTCTCCACACCTCCTAATTAGTGTTATGAAGATAGATGTGCATCCTCTATTTTCAAAAGGTGTAATTAACACCACTGAAAACCAGAGAGCGTATGGAAGAGGGTCCCATAGGGTAATGGGTTACAGTGCTATGAGTCATCTAGATCTTTTGCAAAATAACTATTAAATCTAAGCTACTAGGTTCTGATACCAATTGTTAGCTTTACTGTAATTCCAAGAGGGGGGGGGGGTGAATTGGTATTTTAAAATTTATCCCGTATGTCAATCCACTAACAACAGTATTACACAAACCTAAGGTCAACCTAATACGTATAAAATAAATTAGTATATATTTTTAGTGAAAATTAAATTGTACTAGAAATTTAACCAAGCATGCACAATAAAGCAGTAAAGAGCACAACACCAAAAATGTTATTGAGGTTCAACAAACTACCCATGTCCCCGCCTTGGCTAACAAGCACAAGGATTACACTATAAGCTCACTTAGCAGGTGGAGCAACATCTAAAACAACCAAGTCAATTAGTACAAGGCTAACCTCAACCTTTGCATACAATCCTTACTGGGCTGGATTATCGCCCCCTTAGGCCACACCTGGAATACAACAGTATTTCTCAATAATAAACTAGGTACAGTGATTATGCTTCTCAATCAAGCAGATATGTACTAAATGTAACCAATCATCCACACATCAACAGTATAGGAAATTGTAAGTTCGGTGATGTGATTTTGTGCAAGCAAACACTCAGCGAAGTATAATCATAATTATGCTCAAAAGTGTTTTAACAAGCTATTTCTTTGGAACAAAGTATAAAAAATCTCAATAATATATTAGGGTTTCAAAGATGCTACAAACAATATTCAAACAATCTCAAAATATTTTTATCAACGAAATAAGTACAAGATTTGTTTGAAAAATATAGCTTGTAAAATATTTTGCACACCAAAAATTGTAACTCTAGGAATCTTGCAATAACAATGCAACGATCCACAAGCTAGTGAGTTTTTCCCCAACACTAGATTTATCAAATTAAATCTATGGGATAACTCTTGTTTAACTCCCCAAAATCAATTACAATCAGCAATCACAATAATGGGAGTATTAAGCAATCTATAACAATGCAATAGCACAATAAGCACTCTCACGATACTAGGATTAATCAAAGGAATGAGTGTATGAGAAGATTTGAGTAAGAATAGGCAAAATAAGCTTTTTGAGTTTGAGAGGATTTTTTGCTAATGATTTCTCTAATCTATTGCTAATTTACACAAATAAGGCCCTATATATAGAAGTAGCCTAAATTATGACCATTAAGGACTCATAGGGCATTATTAAAATTGTTCAAAAGCCATTTAGAAAAAATTAACCTTGTTTAACTAATTTTAACCTCGGTAAAAAATAAACAACCCGAGAGTTTTCATGTGGCTAAACCACGGTTCGGTCGCCCAAGTAGACTCAATTAAAAAAGGCACTTTTAATCGTTTAGGTGCTCGAATCAGGGCTCGGTATGCTAAACTAAGGTGATTTCACTTTGTTCGCATTTTGGTCGCTTGGTCTATCATTTGATTAACCAAACTCACGTGTTTGGTCTCCCAAGGCCATTTTGAACGTGAATGTTCAGTTGGTTAAGTTGGTGAAAAGGGTCACCTCAGCGATTTGGTTGCCTGTGGAAGGTGTGTTCATTTTAGTTTGGCTTGCCGAACTCAGGTCAAATTTTTGACCTCTCCATGGTTCGAGCGCCCGATGTGCTTTGAACACAATGGGTTCGGTCGCCCGACCTCTCATAAATTTTCCTATTTAGTCCAATACATTTCAATTCTTTCCTCTGATAATGTAAGTGATTATGAGGACTATTTTGTGCATTTGTGTAGGGACCTAAGCTCTTTATAAGGTCTATGAGCTTACAATAAACCTATATGTATGATATGCAAAAATGATTACAGACCTTTTTCCTATAATTACTATTACAGACCTGAATTGAATAATAATATAAATTACAACATAAAATAACCTTCAGGGTCTTCAAGATTTACTTCATGTGCCATCACTTTGTTTGCTAATATAACCCTGCACACAAACTAGATAGCCATCAAATACTTGAGTATTTGTCATTATTAAAACTGGGTATGACCTATGAGGTCAACAGGAAGTGCTCCATCATTGGAAAGAGTAGGTATCTCGGTATCATATACCGGATTAAGAGAAGGAGGGTCACATGGTTTATCTTCGTTTTCTTCCCTTGTCTTCTCCCTACCTTTTCCTTCGTCTAACTTTTCCTTAACCCTATTATTTACCTCCCTACCACTATGAAGAATGGTCATGGTCTGGGCTTGCTTATTAGTGAAGGACTAGTCACCGGCTAATAATCTACTTCATATTGACCCTTAGGGTTCACTCGAGCCTGACTCAGCTATTTACCCAAATCTCTCCTACTCAAAGAGGTAGCCAGTTGCCCCATGGTGGCTTCTAGCTTGCAAATCAATTCAGAATGATAGTGAAGGAGTTGTTTAGTGATGTAGTGATCATCCTCAATGCCCTAGAGGAATTTCAACACTATCTCCTGAAAAGAATCATATTTGGGCTGAGGAGGAGATGGGTGTTGAAGAGATAATGGTCTAGGGGAAGATGTGGGGGGATTTTGGGCATTTTCATATGGGCAAGGAGATGGAGTAGCAGGTGATATATGAGGTCTTTATGTTTGAAAACCCAGATCCTGTGGCCTCCAGGAGAGGTCAGGATGTTGTTTCCACCCAAAATTATATGTGTTCAAGTAAGGGTCATTTGACAGCCTATCGTACCAATTGTGGGTGGCCTTCATTTCTTCCTACACAAACTCAGGTTGGGATGGTGCATGGGGACAATTGAAGCATGTGTGTGAAGGATTTGAACATATGTCACACACATCTGCACACGCCACAGGCTGTGGTTGTTGTCATAAGGACAAGAACTGATCTAGTTTTTTTCTTTTTAAAAAAAAAAAAAATGATGTGCAATGTGGGCACTAGGTCATGGCTAGTGGCTAACTCATACACCCCTTTAGATTTGGAAAAGGAGGGATCAAATGGTCTATGAGTAGCTACAGTATGCTACTGAGAATCCTCGACGAGGTTCCCGAAAAGAGCCTAGGTATCATTCTCATGTTATGTGAGGAGAGAACCTCCACAAGATGCATCTACCATTAACCTATCTTGCTTAGCTAATCGTTCATAGAAGGTCTAAACTAATTGCCACTTAGGGACCTGGTGGTGTGGGAATTTACGTAAAAGATCCCTAAAACGCTCTTAGGTCTCAAAAAATAGTTTCCTATTCACTTGTGAGAAAGTAGTGATGGCTCTCCTAAGCTGGTTAGTCTTCCCAATTGGGAAGTACTTCTTTAAAAATTCATGCTACATAGTGACCCAGTTGGTCACTGAGTTCAGCTCTAAGGACGTTAGCCAAATTTGGCTTTGTCCTTCAGAGAGAACTGGAAAAGCCTTAAGCGGAGGGCATCATCACAATAATTATGGATGCGGATGGTAGAACAAATTTTGAGGAATTCATCTAAATGCTTATAAGGATTTTCATTTGATTTCCCATAAAAATTGGGAAGCATTGAGATGATGGATATCTTAATCTTGAATTGTGCCACCTTGACATTCAGGAATCAGATGCAAGACGACGATGTGTAAATGTTGGGTACAAAGTAGTCCTTAATAGGGCGAAGCGGTTACGCTCCCACCATAGGTTGGCAGGGAGCTTGGGGTTCCAGGATTTGAACAACGGGAACTAGATTACGTTTGGCCATAACTTTAAGTTTGGGCGACTTGTAAAACTCAGGATTAGAGGTGGGCTTCCTAATGAACCTACGAGTTCTCTCAATCTCGGGGTCTATAGGAACTAGCTCAGGATCCAAAGAATACAAACCCATCATACACAAATATAGCACACAATCAAGACTTCAAGGTAACAAATAAAGACAAAAATAAATGAAAACAAAGAAAAACAAAGAAATAATACTCTAAACTAGAATTGGCTTATAACCGTAACCTAGTCCCTAGCAATGGCACCAAAATTTGGTAGGCTCGCCAAGACTTGGGTCCTTGATTACGCGTGAAAACTGCGTAATTGGGCATCTTAACCCGGACTTTACGATTTAGATTTTTAATTAAATGTCCAAAATTGTCCAATATTTTAATAAAGTGCCAACATCATCATTCTTGAATTTTATTGCATTATTTATGATGTTTTGATAATTTTTTGTCACAGGAAAAATCTCAAAAATCAAAACCGATACCTGTTCGTATTTCATGCATAACTTTTCCGTCCGAGCTCCGATTGAGAAGATTCAAATTTATACAGAAATAGAAAAAGATTATCTACAACTTTCATGTTTTAAGTTTTGTGAGAAACAGGCTCCAAAAGAGTCAGATTTATAATGAACAGAGAATGAAAAAAAATGAAAAAAATATAATAATTCGAGTCAGACCCAATTGGGTCGAGTTATTTCTATCTGGGTCCTAGGGCAGCTTCTTTCCCCCATCCCTATTTAATCCCCTTTTCTCCCCTGCGCAAGGTGTGCCTCCGGCACCCCACTCTCTCCCTCAAGCTCTCTCTTTTTTCCCTTTCTCTTTTCTATGTTCTCTTTCGTTTCTTCTTTTTCTTTTACTCTCTCCCTTTTTTTTCTTCTTCTCGTTCTCTCTCCCTAACTCTTTCTCCCTTACCCTACCTTCTCTCCCTCTCTTAATCTCCCTCTCCTCTGAACTCCCACAGCACAGCCTTGTATTTCAGCCACACCTGAAACCACAGCAGCCTGAAACTCCATGACAAACTAGCAGCTTCGGCCAGCCCCTCTATCCTCTGCAGCAACACCAGAAGCCTCCTTCGGCCAGCCAGCAGCCGGCAACACCAGCAACCCCCTGCTCTGGCCAGTCTCCAACAGCAGCATGCCTCTCAGCCACTTCTCCACCAGTCCACATCATAGCAGAGCAAGCCGCAATCAAAGCCACAGAACAGAGCACAGCCCTCTCTCTCTCTCTCTCTCTCTCTCTCTCTCTCTCTCTCTTCCTTTTTCATTATTCTTGTTTTTTTATGTTATGCAAACATTGTTTTTTTTTATTATTATTTAGTTTCATTTGAAAAGTGTGAGTTTGAATAATTGTCTAAGGTATATTTTTATTATTGAAATTATTTATTTAGTTGGACATTGGTAAGTTCTCGTTGAGTTTATTGGAAAGTTTTAGTTTTTGAGTCGTTGTTTAGGGTGTTTTCTTATTATTGCACTTTATTTATGTATTTTCTCAATTAATTTCATGGTAGATTTAACTAGTACTTTAGTTTATTTTGCAGTAATCTAATGAGGTCCAATTTCGTTCTTAAATAAAAGAAAAAAAAAAGGGTTTTATTGTGTTTCGTTAAATTTAGGTCTTTGTTTGTGTTTTGTTCCTTCGGTTCGAGTTCTTGGCTCGTATTAAAAGTTCAGTTTTTTGTCTGCATTTAAATTGTGATTTTGGTTCGTAATTTTTAGTTCATGTTAAAGATTTGATTTTTATTCCGCGCGTGTGTGTGTTTGATTAGGTTTCCATTCTTGCGCATCTTTGATTTCATGTGCTAGGTTGCCATATTTCATTAACGCGTGTTTCAATGTTTCCTTGAGTAGATTAGAGTTTCCATTTTTGCTCTTTAAATTGAAGCATACTAGTTTTAGGACTTTAATTTTAAGTTTTTGTTTAAGTGTTCAGAATTTTGAAAAACCCCGAATCTAAACTGAGTTCAGTGCATTTTTAATTTCGATTGGAAGAACGTAAATTTTGAGATTAAACGCATTCCCTGAGGAGACGATCTAGCCCTTGGGCTTAATATTACACCACGTAACTCCTATACTTGGGATAGCTTTCGAGCTGCTCATTTTTCGAGTGAGTCAAGTTTTTGGCGCCGTCGCCGGGGAATGTCGGTCTTAGTCTCAAATTTGTATTTTTCCCGTCATTTTTATTAGTTTTATAAAAAAGAAAAAAAAAACATAGAAAACAAAAATAGAAACAATTTTGAGTTTTGAAAATGGCTGCACCTGCACCGCGCACAATAATGGACTTTTTGCAGCTTGAATATGCCACTGCATCCTCTTCCACTGTTTTGCCTTATGACGAGCTTAATTTCATGATGCAGCGCGGGAGGACGTCACTGCTACCCGAGTTTTATGGGACGAAATTTGAGTGCTCTTATCAGCACCTAGTAGAGTTTGAGTTAACCTGCAACATGTTTTTCTCTCATGCTAGAGCTGACAAATCTACTAGACTGAATTTATTTCTTGCTACTTTGTAGGATAGGGCACTGATTTGGTTTCATTCTATGAGACCTTATTCTATCACTAATTGGGTTGATATCGAGCTTGAATTCCTGCATGCATTTTGTCCCTCACAGAAAACTCAATTTTTGTAGGAATAGATTCTTAATTTTTATAGTAGGATGACGAGACATTTCAGGCTTACTGGGAGTGATTCAAGGATCTACTAAGCACTTGTCCACATCACGGGTTTGATTCATGGAGGTTAGCTGATTGTTTTTATACTGCTCTTACCCCTGATTGCAAGTGTTTTGTCCAGACTATGTCTAATGGAGAGCCCGTCAGCGAGGATCCAGATAAGGTATTATCATTCTTTGATTACTTAACTGACAATGTCCCACAGTGCAATACACGATACACTCAGGCACCCATGACTGCACACCCTATCAGCATAATTAGTGGTGGTGATGCATATGAACCACCAAAATACCCAGATATTCCTCTGCCTCATTACCAGCCACAACAGATCCCTCAGAGCAATATGCCATCAGAATTTTTCGAGGATAGCATAACACAGATGGCGAACATGCTCCAACAATTCATGCAAACTCAAGTCGATCATAATAATGAATTGCGGGATACGAGTAATGCGATAAGCACGCAGTTGGACATCTTAGAAAACGAAGAATTGCCTGTGGAACCTCAGCCTAGTCCTCAAGAGTACCAGCAGCCACACCAACAAATACACGATGTTTCTCTTGAGACAGTAGAGACCACCACTACTTCGAGAAGCAAGAAAGAATTTGCCCAACCTGAGATGCTCATCGTCGGACAACCAGTTGTCCCAGCACTAGAAGTCACGGCTGAACCAAAAGAGGATAAAGAAAAATTAGAGGAAACGGGGCTAGAAGCGGAGCAGTTAGCTGATAAGGAGACTGATACTCATATGGAGTACCAACCTGTGGTACCTAATACTCCGAGCTCAAAAACCATGAAACCGTCACTCCCGCCTGAATCAGATGTTAAGGAGCCTAGTGTGGAGGCAGACTCTTGCAGTGGTATGATGATATGTACACCCAATAAAGAGAGTGACCAGTCTGGTGAGCATATAATTTTCAAAGAACCAGGTAAAACCTTTAATGTTAATGCTTCTGAAGAACTACAAGTAATTATTCTGATCACTTTCTCTCAACTGTTAGTTCGTAAAGAAGCACATTTCCTGGAAACGATGTTGAATAAAGATCCTTTCTTGTCAACACAAGAGGGTTGACCTGCACACAAATTGTTTAGTATTTTGACACGCATTAATTCATTTGAGGTTGATTTTCATGCAGGTATGACGACTGATCAATTGTGGCGGCTCAAATTTGGAGAACCGCCGATGCAATTTATAGACCTGCGGCCACCAGACGAAATTCCTCCTGAGCCTCTGCTAGACAATTGTGATGTTTTTCTTTTCCTTCTTTTCCTTTTATTTTATTTTATTTTATTTTTAGTTAGATTTCAGGTCTATTTTCTCGTAGTTCGATCTTTGTTTTCCATTATTTTGCCACTCAGGTACGCCTTACTTTTCCTGTGCACAGTATTTTCTATTTCCCCTATGCTTTCACATTGAGGACAATGTTCCATTTTAGTTGGGGGGGATAAGCATTCGCATGTGACACTGTGCACGTACACGTACCGGGTTTTATATTTCAAAAAAAAAATAAAAAACAAAACAAAACAAAACAAAAAATCAAAAACAAAAAAAAATCAAAAAATCAAAAAGAGAGAGAAAGAAAGGAGGAGCACTAAGGAATTACACTGCATTATGCCATGCTTAACACTAATTCATACCCTTTTACATACTCATACATAACTTAAGAATGACACACTTGAGTCAAACATGCGTAGTTTTCTCTTTATATGATCTTATGACTCCATGAAGAATCGATTGGTAGTACATTCGTGTTAATTTGACTATATAATTTCTTGTATCTACATGCATCTCACGAGACTGAATAAACACATTCACGCAATTCATTGCACTTAGGGTTCCTTGGGAGTATTGAGAGAACACTCGTGGCGACTATGACACCTTGTGAGATATCCTTGAGCTATTTATTGTCCTTTTGAGAGTTAATATCAAATCAGAGTTCACAGAACTCAATTCTCTTTTTTTGGATGATTCCTTTTTGCACTAGTCTTTGTTTTTGATTTGCTAGCCTAGAGGTGACACCTAGTGGGGAGATAGAAACCTAGGTCTTGTAGCCTACTCAAAATGTGAAGGCTAAGTCACCCCTAGAGATAGACTTAGTTCATGGACCAGTATTCGAGCTCAATTCCCATTGATTGTATGAAGATTACAAAAGAAGTGTTATGATTGTCCTAATTGATCAAGAAAAGACAGAAAATGAAGAATGAGCAAAATAAAGAATAAGCAATACACATGCACATGAAATGTGATGTCAGTGCCGGCACAAATACATATCACAAAAAGTCAAGGACGACACATATTTTCCACGTATGATGATTCTTCAATCGATTAATGCCTCAGATGTATTTACAACAAGTTTGTGAGTAAGTTGATCTAGGGTGGTCTTAGTTGGATATGGCGAGTAGGTGAGAAGATGCTAGGGTGAAGGACCAGACACCTCATAGATAAGCTAGATCCTTTCCAGACTAGTCCACTCCACATACTTAGCGTTGTTCCCTTTAATATGTGGGATGTTTGATCGCGACACTCCTCCTCACATATGATGAGTGAACCCATTTTCTTTGAGTGTTCTTGAGGGTATACCAGTTAGGCCGAGTCAAAGCGACCGTTCTATAGGTGTCCACTGGCGTCCTAGGTGTACTGAGTCACACACATCACACACACCTTGAGAGTTTACCTATTTATACTCGAACTTATATGATTGCATTAACTCTGAATGTGCCACTGATTAACTTCCTGCGAGTACACTGCTCTCAAATCACATATAAACAATGAAACTTGCATGAGTGACGTGCTTTGGAGTCGTGTGCATTGAATATGAACAAGCTTGTGTGAAATTCAGTTATGTTCTTGTATATGAAGTGGTATAATTATATTGTATGTGTATTGATTTCATGATTCCTAGAGTATATAGTTGTAGATACCACCCTGAAATTCATTCACGTCATTTGCTAGAGACTAGCAAAACGTTAGTTGGGGGGTGTGATTACGCGTCAAAACTGCGTAATTGGGCATCTTAACCCAGGCTTTACGGTTTATATTTTTAATTAAATGTCCAAAATTGTCCAATATTTTAATAAAGTGCCAAAATCATCATTCTTGAATTTTATTGCATTATTTACGATGTTTTGGTAATTTTTTGTCGCAGGAAAAATCTCAGAAATCAAAACCGATACCTGTTCATATTTCATTCATAACTTTTCCGTCCGAGCTCTGATCGAGACGATTCAAATTTTTGAAATAATAGAAAAGGATTATCTACAACTTTTGTGTTTTGAGTTTTGTGAGAAAAATGCTCCAAAAGAGTCAAATTTACAATGAACAGAGAATGAAAAAAAATGAAAAAAATATAATAATTCGGGTCAGACCCAATTGGGTCGGGTTATCTCTATCCAGGTCCTAGGGCAGCTTCTTTCCCCCATCCCTATTTAATCCCCTTTTCTCCCCTACGCAGGGTGTGCCTCGGGCACCCCACTCTCTCCCTCAAGCTCTCTTTTCTTTCCCTTTCTCTTTTCTATGTTCTCTTTCGTTTCTTTTTTTTCTCCTGCTCTCTCCCTTTTTTTTTCTTCTTCTCGTTCTCTCTCCCTAACTCATTCTCCCTTACCCTACCTTCTCTCCCTCTCTTAATCTCCCTCTCCTCCGAACTCCCACAGTACAGCCTTGTATTTCAGCCACACCCGAAGCCACAGCAGCCTGAAACTCCATGACAAACCAGCACCTTCGGCCAGCCCCTCTATCCTCTGCAGCAACACCAAAAGCCTCCTTCGGCCACAGCAATGCCTCGGCCAGCCAGCAGCCGGCAACACCAGTAACCCCCTTCTCTGGCCAGTCTCCAGCAGCAGCATGCCTCTCGGCCACTTCTCCACCAGTCCACAGCACAGCAAAGCAAGCTGCAATCAAAGCCACAGAACAGAACACGGCCCTCTCTCTCTCTCTCTCTCTCTCTCTCTCTCTCTCTCTTCCTTTTTCATTATTCTTGTTTTTTTATATTATGCAAACATTGTTTTTTTTATTATTATTATTTAGTTTCGTTTGAAAAGTGTGAGTTTGAATAATTGTCTAAGGTATATTTTTATTATTAAAATTATTTATTTAGTTGGACATTGCTAAGTTCTCGTTGAGTTTATTGGAAAGTTTTAGTTTTTGAGTCGTTGTTTAGGGTGTTTTCTTATTATTGCACTTTATTTATGTATTTTCTCAATTAATTTCATGGTAGATTTAACTAGTACTTAGTTTATTTTGAAGTAATCTAATGAGGTCCAATTTCATTCTTAAATAAAAGAAAAAAAAAAGGGTTTTATTGTGTTTCGTTAAATTTAGGTCTTTGTTTGTGTTTTGTTCCTTCGGTTCGAGTTCTTGGCTCGTATTAATAGTTCAATTTTTAGTCTGCATTTAAATTGTGATTTTGGTTCGTAATTTTTAGTTCATGTTAAAAATTTGATTTTTATTCCGCGCGTGTGTGTGTTTGATTAGGTTTCCATTCTTGCGCATCTTTGATTTCATGTGCTAGGTTGCCATATTTCATTAACGCGTGTTTCAATGTTTCCTTGAGTAGATTAGAGTTTCCATTTTTGCTCTTTAAATTGAAGCATACTAGTTTTAGGACTTTAATTTAAGTTTTTGTTTAAGTCTTCAGAATTCTGAAAAACCCCGAATCTGAACTAAGTTCAGTGCATTTTTAATTTCGATTGGAGGAACATAAATTTTGAGATTAAACGCATTCCCTAAGGAGACGATCTAGCCCTTGAACTTAATATTACATGACGTAACTCCTATACTTGGGATAGCTTTCGAGCTACTCATTTTTCAAGTGAGTCAGTCCTCAACTACCAAAAATAAAATTTATAACCTAACTATTCCCAAATTCAATAGAATAGTGAGTAAGTCGGGTATTGATCTTCAAGGACTAAAATGCAGTTATTCGCCACTTCCAATCTAGATTATTACAGCTTTGTGTAAAAGAAAGTAAAAAGGAGAGATTTTTAAAAGATTTTTCTAACAATATATTGAAAGCATGTAAATTCTATATTATCTCTACTTCTACAAAGTGAATCTAAGATCATGAATCATGCCTAAACTATCGTTTGATGCAAGTTATTTGTTCGATCAACTATCCATCTTAGGCAATCGGTTAAGTGGACCATTCAAGGGTATAGAGTAGCGAAGGTGCACCAACTGTTCGGAGCACAGTTGAGAACAAGGGTATACTCTATCTCAATGATCACGAATCCACCTTGTACATGAACCATAGCCTAACTAGGCTATCCTATCCCTTAGGGTATCCGCACTTTCAAATATGTAAACTTGCATGGAAATTAAATGAAAGCATGTAAAGGAAAGCTATAAAGGAAAACAAAAAATTGAAAATAAATAAATGAAAGTATGTAAAAGATCATTCCATTGCATTCAAATCATCTGTCACTAACTACTGGAGCTACAACCAAAAGATCATCTATCTGCAGCAGCACATGGATTTCGCGGGTTGTCACAGGACTTCAAAGATTCCTTGCATGAACCGGTACATGAATTTAAATGAAAAGCAGTAAATCTACTCTAATTTGGTTCTCAATGACTTCTTAATCCTATTACTAACCTAAGAGAGGCCAACGTGGAACCATAATAACATAATCAAAGCTAATATTTATACCTAAAAGGGTTTACAAGGTTTGAATTTAAAAATAGGAAATTTTTGTGAAAATCTCTCATAGAAGATTGTTGCTGTTGATTAAGTCGCAACCACGCTTTCCCTTAGTCGCGCCCTGGTCAAGGCTCGGGAGAAATTAGGAATTCAAACTTCAGCATCTTTGACCTAGTCGCGCCAATGGGTATTGCTTGTTGAGCTGCTGGTCGAGAGCAGTATTTTAATCTTTGGTTCAACTTAGGAACTCGACTTAGTCGCCCCTCGAGGTCCCCCTGGTTAAGTATTTGGGCAAGGCTCTCTGTATCTTTAACTCAGTATTCTTTAGTATCTAAACTTAGTCGCCCTTAAGGGTCACTTAATCAATCACTTGTTGAACCTTGCAACATTTCTTCTTCAATCAAAACCTTAGATTCTGTAGCTTGTGACCTAGTCGCCACTTGTGTTAGTGGTTGCATCACATGGTTGAACAAAATATTCTTCTCTTTTGATACATTGAGGGCTTTAGGGGCTTGGCTGAGCAGCTGATTTGAGGTTTGTGCACTCCACTTACTCCCTTTGCTTCTCGTAATGGTTAACTCCTTGCTTTTAACATATTTTTCCTGAAACATGAACAAACCTTACATGACTCCAAACTATGATAACAAATGGCATATACAAGATAAAAGAAGACAAAACAAAGGTAAATGAAGGCCTAAAATAGTGCATTTTAGGGACTCATCTGGTTCCATAATAGGGATTTCATTTTCATGAGAAACGAGTTTATGAATGTTAAATGGATTATCCACCTCTGTACCCTCTTTTGGAGTCTTTACAGATTTCAATTTTCTCCTTCTAGGAGTTTTATCTTTTGCACCAACAGGCCTTCAATTCTTAACTTGCAGTATAGGCTCATTAGGCGGTTGTTGCCCTTTAGGGATATCAATACATGCTAGAATATTTGCAATAGGTATTTGAGATTTTAATGTGGTCTTGGTATTTGCAAAAGAATCTAGCAACTAATTTGCAATCCCTTGCAAATGTATAATAATTTGAACTTCAAGTTCACCTTGATTTGTGCGAGAATCTAAATGAGATAAACTCATGGCACTCCATGTGATTTCATGTTGTGCTTCTAGCACTAATTTTACTCCCCTTAATGTAGGGAATATTGCTTCATCAAAATGATTATCTTAAAATCGTGCTTTAAAAAAAATCACTTGTTAAAGGTTGAAGATATCTAATTATAGAAAGGGAATCAAAACCAACATAGATACTAAGCTTACGTTGAGGACCCATTTTAATCATAGGTCTAGCAATGAGTTGAAATCTCTTAATAAAAGATTCAGTTAAACCATTTTGTGTATGGGTGTGAGCAACGAGATGTTCAACATCTTTTCCAAGTAACATGCAATAGTTATCAAAAGTTTGGGATGCAAATTCACTAGCATTATCCAATCAAATTGTTTTAATTAAATAATATGTAAAATGAACTCATAATCTAATGAGTTGAGAAAGAAGTCTAACAAATGCAGTACTACAAGTAGAAAGTAGAGAAACATGTGACCATCTAGTAGATGCATCAATTAAGACCATGAAATATCTAAATGGTCTAGATGATGGATGTATTGGTCTGCATATATCACCATGAATTCTCTATAAGAAACTGGGAGATTCAAGACTTATTTTTTAAACAGATGGTTTGACAATTAATTTCCCTTGAGAGCAAGCAGTACGCATGAAATCATTTGATAAAAGAATCTTTTGGTTCTTTAGTGGATGACTATTGGCCTAACAAGGCTTAATCTCACTTTGATAATGACAAACCAAGGTATTTAATTGTGTTATTAAGTGTATTTATAGGTATGGCAATATAAAATCACAATGCAAGATAAATAATTAAAAGGAGAGAGGCAACTCTGCCTAGTGAAGGACTGTGGTTCTTTGCCCAAGCAAAGAAAAGAGGTAATTACACCTACATAAAGGAGATAGGTGACTCTGCCTATTAAAGGAGAGTTTGTAAAAGGTATCTCTGCCTACTAAAAGAGAGAGGTTTCTCTGCCTATTGAAAGAAGGGTAGAATAATTCTCACAATGGGTTGCTTGAGTCAAGGGCGTAGGCACGGTTGCCAAACCTTGTAAAAATATGGTGTTCTTCTTTACCCTAACTCTTTCTTATTTAAACATATTTATATTGATATTGAGCTGCTGTTGATGTTGTTAATATTGTCTAGTTAAGGATATTCATATTGATATTGATCTGCAGTGAATATTATTAATATTTTATAGTTAAGCAAATTTATTTCAATATATAAATATATATATCAACTATGAATGTTAAGAATTCTCTTACTCTTATTGTGTTGATTGGATCAATTGCTAGAATCATTGCAACAACTCAATTGTAGTTGGGCACATCTTAATTGATTAAAATATGCCTTAGTTAAACATAAGTTTTGTTTGAAATTTTCTTTGAACACTGCAATTTGTGAGGAGATTAATTACGTATTAAAATCTCAGCTTAAACTCTTTCATATTTAGGAAAATTTATATTGGTATAGTTGTTTGATGAGAAATAAGTTGGAGTACTTGTGAAAAATCATAACATTTAAAATTGGTTAAACTTTCGCACATAATATTTTTCTTCACCTAATTAGTCACATCCAGTTTTGATTATGACAAATACTTTTGGTATTAATGGTTGTACTAAGACTTACATGCAGGTTCACCTTGTGCATACTTTCAAACTAAAAGACATATCATGATGGCGTACAGTGTTCGTGCCGAAGAATGAAGAATTGTGTTGTGTATTTGTATTCGTTATTTTATTTCTTCATTCTGGGATATAAATTAATTATGGACTATGCATTCCTGTGGCTTGTAATAATTTGTATCATGCATGGTAGGTAGGTATGCTCAAATTGACCCTAGTTGGACTTTAGGTACCTACACAGACCATAGAAAGACCTTATGGAATACCAGTCGACCGACACTGGATTTTTACGGTGCACTCAAAAATGCCTAAAATGACCCTAGGACACTCTTGCATGTATATGAATGATCATTTGAAATGAGTGATTGAATGCTTAAAACAGAATCAAATTGTGCAAAACATGCATGTTCAGTTGACCGAACCTTCTAGTTCAATATCACCCGGTCGACTGAACTAGGACTAGGTTAACAGGTTGACCACAGCCCGATCAACCAAACTCTTATAATTTATTTGACCCTGATCAACCAAACTCCCCAGGAGTCAACATTTTGACCACCTGGTCAACCGAGCATATTTTGAATACCAACAACCTAGTCGACCGAGTTCCCACAACGGTTTGGTCAACCGACCGACTCAGTGCAAATTGACCCTAGTCGACCGAACCTCGTAAGAAGGAAAAATTTCCCTTGGACTTAGAAGTCCGGTCGACCGACTGAGTTAGTTCATTTTAGTTCCGGTCGACCGAACCTTGCAAAAAGTCTTCAGATTTACAAGTCCGGTTGACTGAACTCACAATTCATTTTACTCCTGGTTGACCGAACCTCTAGAACTTGGGTCGATTGAACTTGCCCTAGTCGACCGGTGCTCTCGAGTTGCCCCTTATTTTTTACCGTACGTAACTTTTTTAAATGGGATTAATTTAATTAAATAACATTAAAAATTTTCTAATTATTCCACCTGTAAACGGTCATATTTTTGGGAAAGTCTATAAATACCCTCTCATTTGAAATAACTAGTGAGAGATTAGTAAGATCATTAAGGCTAAAATTCTATCAAATCAAAAAATCATTTAATAGCCAATACTACTTCCAAACACTTACATACTCCTCATTTTTTATCTCTTTAAGCATTGTGAGTGTCTCTAAGGCTATTGGGCTTAATCTCTCCACCTAGAACTCTCACTTGCATTATTGCTTGATTGATTTTATTTGAGAGTTTAGCATTAAAGTTCTTCCACTGATTTCATTTGATAAATCTTGTGTGGGAAGACTTGGAGGGTTGTGGTTCTTGCATTGTCATTGCAAGATACCTAAACCTACATTTTGGTGTGCAAAAATCCTTTTTAAAAAGCTAGTGTTTCAAACAACTCCATTGTGCTTTATATATTAAAATATCTCATTGAGTTTTCTTGATTAAACTTTCTTAGCATATTTGAAATCCTGGTCTCATTTTGTGCTATTCACATACTGTGTTTGAAATCTTGCTTGAATATACACTTTAGATCTGGATTGAAAATCTATGCATGATTTAGTGTTTAGCACACATTAAAGCACTGAGCATATTTACATATCATTCGTACTTGCAATATTGATTGAGCTATATTGGTGCACACATCTGCTTGTCCAGAAGCTTATTTCCATGTACACATTTTATACACATTGGTTGTATTCCAGGCGCGGGCCTGAAGAGGAAGACTAGCCCTGTGGAATAGTCTCAGATTGGGTTAGACACAGTTAGGAAAGCTAGGTGTGCCATCCTGTTAAGGCATGTTGGTTGAGGTCAGCCCCTTGAATTGACCTGGTTTGTTTAGGTGCCACTCCACCCGTTTAAGTGAGCATTATAGTGGTAATCCTTGTGCTGGAGTGGCCAAGGTGGGGACGTAGGTAATTTGACCAAAGCTCGATAACATATTGCGTGTATTGTTTACTTTCTGCACTTTACATTTACTGCACGTGCATGTTTATTTGATGATTGCGTAGACTGACCCTAGGCTGTATTACACTGTTGATAAACCAGTTAACTTAGGAAATAAATTTTAAATACCCAATTCACCCCACTCTTGGGGTTGCACCAAAGCTAACAATTTTAAATACCCAATTAGCCCCCTCTCTTGGGATCACACCTCGACTTTCAATTGGTATCATAGTCAGGTTGCAAAAAATCCTAATAAGTAGTTGCACAAAGATCTAAATGGAAAACCTAGATGTGCCCCATTCGATGAGGGTCAATCCTCCACAAGACCTCTAATTTTCTATGGTGTTAATTACACATTTTGGAAGAAAAGGATGAGAATGTTCATTCAAACTATGGATTGGAGGGCCTAGAGAGTGATTTCCAAAGTTGATTATGTTCCTACAAAATTCACTAATAATAAAGAAGTCCCTAAGGTAGAAAATGAGATAAATGAAGCTGACATGAAGTTAATGCAAATTAACTCAAGTGTCATGAATGCCCTATATTGTGCGTTAGTCGAAAATGAATTTAATAGGATAATGGGCTGTAAGAGTTCTAAAGGAATTTGGGAGAAGTTAGAAATAACTTATGAAGGAATTGTAGACATTAGGGATAGTCATGTAGACATGCTTACTAACGAGTATGAAGCTTTTAGCATGAACCTTGATGAATCTATCTCTTGGATGTACACTAAGTTCACTCACATTATAAACTCTCTAAATGCCCTTGGAAAGAATTATCCAACCTATTAAATGATTAAGAAAATTCTTAGAGGACTCCCATCCATATGGAAACCTAAGCCTACAACCATAACTGAAGGTAGAAAGTTGAAGGCATTAACTATAGATAAGCTCATTGGGGATGACTATCAATGAAAAAGCAAGTGAAAACCCTAAAGCTAAGATATCCATCGCACTCAAAGCTTCCAAAGAAAGCTCAAGTGATGAAGATGAAGAAGAGATGGATGTAAATAACCTAGCCTTTATGACCAAAAGACTCGGACAGTTCTCTAAGAAGGACAAGAAATTTACAAGAAAATTCTAGGACTCCAAGATGGGTAAAGGAGAGTCAAGAAGAAGTGAATCAAAAGTAGAATCGCCTACCTACTACAACTACAAGGAGGATGGACATTGTAAACTAGAGTGTCCACTGCTCAAAAAGGACTCTAAGAAGAAGAAGAAAAATGCTATGAAGGACACTACTTGGGAGAATTCAAGTTCAAGTAGCTTCGAAAACAAATTAATCGACCAAGAGTTTGTGAATGTCTACTTTATGGCATGGAATGATGATGAGGAACGAAATTCTTCTTTGAACTCATTCAATGATTCATGTAAGGAATCTTGTGATGAATCAAATAGTGAATTTAATGATTAAAGCATGCCATATTATGAGGAACTACAAAGAGAATTATTTAAGGCTTATAAAATTCTAATAAAGATGTCTAGACGAAACACTTCATTGAAGAATTAGGATGAAGCTTTAGTAAGAGATTTAAAATCTCATACCATGGTTGAAAAAGAAAAGGACTTAAAAATTAATAGATTAGAGAATAAGATTGAAAAGGTGACAATAGAGCTAGAAAACTTAAAATCCCAAGCTACTCTTGAAAGTAAGAATGATTTGAAGATCGCAAGCTTAGAAAGTAAGGTTGAAGACTATGCTAAGATAATCTATAACTTTACGTGTGGAAAAGAAAACTTCAATAAGCTAGTGAGTTCTCAAAAGATGACCTTTGATAAAGAAGGCATCGATTTCAATGGAAAAGAGAACAGGAAAAAGAAGAATCTCTATATGGGATACCTTGTAAAAGAGTCAAAATTATATGCTAGCACTTCATTAAATAATGCTTATACTCACACTACTTGTTTCTTATGCAAAAAGAAGGGTCATATCAAATTTGATTGCCCATTTAAAAGAAAAGGTGTGAAAACCAAAAAGGTTTGGAGAGTCAAGGAAACATCTAGTGTTAAACCCTTGAAACCTAAGGAAGAATGGGTACCAAGAAGAATAACATAATCCTTAAAATAGAACTTCCTTAAATGTTAGGATTAGTCATTTATTAGCAATTAAGTCGAATCAACCATGTCTAAATGAAGAGGTTTAGAAATGATGATACAATGCTCTGATAGTGGATATTGTTTAAAATGTCAAATCTTAGTATATGAATCTACTATACTAAGTATTTTAGGGAATCAAGTCAATACGAGAAAGTTAAAGGACAACTCTAAATGATTTATGTATGTTTGAGTTTAAATATTTAAAGTATAGCATACTTTGTCAAATGCACTGATTTGAGTTTGAAGGGAGTCAACCATAACAACATACGTACTATGTACTATCTAATCCTAAACTTATTTTGAAACTTTAATGTTTAATCAAAATTAAAAGATATCCAAGAATGAAAAATCAGTCATCACTTATAAGTTCAACATGCCATATATTGAATAAACAAAATATATCATTATCTTAAGACACTAATGGATTCTTTAAATGAACAAACATGCTTCTCTAAGAAACCCACACGCGACCATGAACTTCAAGCGTTAGTACAACAAAATTGGAATAAGATGGTCTTTTGAACTTGTCTGAATACTCTTATGAACTCAATATTAAGTTAGTCGTTCATAATCAGACCTTAATTCTTGATCAAAATTAGAGTTTGGATTATTAGAATAGTATTGTTAGCCTCAACAAATCTACATTGATTGCACGAGGATTCAATTAAGATAAATTGGAAGACCATTTAGACCTTAGCCAATAATAATATTGCTTTTCCTTAGTAAAATAGAGATATTATATGGAGGTTTGCAAATTGAATGATCTTAGATAAAAAAATGAGAGAATTTGAAACAAATCAAGCTTATTACATGTTAAGGAAAGTGGTTGAATAGATTTGCTTCATTACCTTAAGAAATCCAAGCTTCAATTAAGAAATTGGCAAATCTCAAGACATTCAGGCGACCGAATGAAGTGTCCAGTCAACTGAATACACTTATCTTAAGTGTTTTTTAGTTTCTTCAAATAGTTCGGGTGACCAAAGGGTGACGGTCAGTCGACCGAACCGATATTAAACTGGGTTTCTAAGAGTATTAGGTGTTTCAGGCGAGTGAACATGTAACGACCTCAAAAATTACATCATCATTTTCATTTAATTTTTTTTATTAAACAAATATGAACTACTCTGATACCGCTGCTATGAAATATCAGGCCTCAAAAGGGCACTGGGGTATTCCTGTATACAATAATCATACCTATGCAGTGGAAACATAAATCATACAACCATATATACCATACAATACCAGAATTGAGTATTTCCACACCATAGTCATATAATACATCCCTCTCCAGTATCATTTACCCAAAATAACATACATTGTACAAACTTACCCTATAAACAAAGCAATAAAATAGTCACGCTATCTGCGAGCCTGGTCTGCTGGCTCACTTGAAAAATGTTAAAGTAATGGGGTGAGTTGACACTTAGTAAGTGGAAATATGCTATTACTAGTGTGTGGCGACTAAGTTGCGTACCATTTTAATAACATCTGAACTGTATGAATTGATAAATGTGTAAAACATATCATACATTTTTCATAGTTTAAAGTACAATTGTATCATCTCTATTTTTTACTTTTCATACTACTAATATTGTACTATATTCATCAAATACTGTAAAATTGTATACATATAAATAACTGTGCTTTATCCCTGGAGCTCTGTATGTCATGATTTGACCCTTCATGATAGGGTTGTGCGGTCCGTAGGCGAGACTTAATGCTAGCCGGACCTCCAGGTAAGTCACTATACTCTACACTTCCTCAGCCTAACAAAATTGCATCCACTCCTAGGTGCGGAACTAGACTGCTACCTCATCAAATTGGCCCCCTCAACCTAGCGAACTGGGGAGCTACATCCACTCCGAGCATGGTTTGGCGGTACCCACACACTATCTGAGATATGTGGCTACACTCTATCTGTGTTAGCAACAGTACTGTGCTCTGTTTTCTGTATCTATATCTGTAATATTTCACAGGGATCTGATACTATATATATATATATATATATATATATATATAATACTATAATCTCTCTACTATTTTCATCATGTTTCCAAAATAACCATAACACTATAATTTTGTACTGTAAATATTGTAATATCTGAATAATATAACCATAGCATCTTGATGCTATATCTGTAAATCTAACTGTATAATCTGTCAATATACTCTGTCTATATATTATGAGTGTTATGGTATTAGGAAACATGACATACTGTAAATACTGTATATATTGATCTGAATAAAAATTGTAATATACTCATCTGAATAAATATTTGTAATATATTGATCTGAATAAATATCTGTAATATACTAATCTGAATAAATATCTATAATATACTGATATGAATAAATATATGTATATGTATACTGATCTGAATAATTACCTGTATATATTGTATAACATCATATGCTGGAAAAAGCTATATAAGTTCTTTATCAGATAAATATCTACTTAGCTCACACAAACATTAAAACTCTTATTCTGTAAAAACTGTATAATAAACTAGTATATATGTATCTATGAAATCTCTATTAACATTTTTAAATTTCCTAGCATAGCATATTTCCATTTCCTAGTTTTTAAAAAGCCCCCATTGTACACTGGCTCTACACCCGCAGGTTTCTCCACTCAACACCCTGAAAATCACATCTCCTATAACAAAATATCTTTATTTCTTTGTATATTATATTTCTTATAACTATGGGAAAAAAAATACTGAATAAAATGCCTTACTCTGAAATTTGGATGGAATCCAAACCACTTCTACCAACGATCCGCTCCGGCAGATTTACAGAGAACTTTCCCAGGAGCGTCGTGGTGGCCTTGGATCGTCGATCCGACAAGAAATGGAGCCAAGATCGAAGAGAGAAGGGAGGAGGGACAATTTAGAGAGAGAGAGAGAGAGAGAGAGTGTGTGTGTGTGTGTGTGTGTGTGTTTCTTGCGCTTAATTCTACAGAAAATCTAGGTTTTAGCCCTTTATAACCCCAAATTCGTTGAAGAGACACCTCATCTCATCGACGAGTCCCTAAAGAAGTTTGTCGATGAACCTTCACCCCTCGTCAATGAATTTTAGACTTCCTTAAACCCCCTCTTGGTATCTTCTCATTAACGAGACATGTCCTTGTCGACGAGGCTCTCATAAGTTCTCGTTGATGAATCCCTTGTATTCATCGATGAGACCTTGTTTAATTCTCTGGGTTATTACATTCGCCCCTTCTTATAAAATTTCATCCTTGAAATTTTCTATCTGTGTTGAACACCATCCATTAAGGAAAATGGTGTACTTATTTTATTACTTGCCCTGTGGTGGAGGAATACTATGGTTACATTCTATGTTCTAGGAGATTACACATATAAAACTAAAGACTACCTATTAACTAAATTAATACATGTACCGGAAAAAGAAACATTACCTCCTACTTACACTTTACTTGATTACCACTAAACCTCTTGGAATAACTGCGGGTATTTCTGTCTCATCTGTTCCTCGAGCTCCCAAGAAGCTTCCTCTATAGCATGATTCCTCCACAAAACCTTTACGAGCTGAATTTCTTTGGTGTGTAGTGTTTGTGTCTTTTTGTCCAAAATCTGTATTGGTGCTTCTTCATAAGCTAATGAATCTTGAAGTTCTAGTTTTGCATAACTGATTGTTAGCTTTACCGTGAACCCAAGAGGGGGGGGGGGCGGTGAATTAGTATTTTTAAATTTTATCTTCTAGGTATTCCTCCTAATAGCAGTATGTTCACAAGCCTAGGGTCAATCTAGTGCAAATAATGTAAATATACCATAAATTAAATAAAGCAGTTTAAACAATCATTCAAGCACCAGAAAGCAGTAAAGAGAAGATGACACGCAGATATGTTATCGAGGTTCGGCCAACTGCCTACGTCCCCGCCTTGGCTAACCAGCACAAGGATTATCACAATACCTTGCTCACTTAAACGGGTGGAGCGACACCTATACAAACCAGGTCAAATTACCACAGGGCTGACCTCAACCTTTACAACAATCCTTACCGGGCTGGATTACTGCCCCTCAGGCCACGCCTGGAATCACTCAAATATACAATCAAAGGTACAATACAAGAGTGCTTTCACATAAAGCAGATTTGTACCACAAATGCGCACACACACAAACACCACAGATGATTTAAATAATGTAAGCTCAGTGTGGTCTAGATTGTTCGACTCTCAAACAATTTTTCTATAAGTGACGTACGCACGTGAGAGTGTCAATAGTAATCTGTGTACTTCAAAATATTCAATTAAGCGTGTTCATACAGAGTATCAAACAATCCTCAGCATAATCAATTAATAGAATGTGTCAATCATACGAATGTGTATATGCTTGGATTGCAAAATATATATAATCTTTGTTTTCGGCAGATGATATATATATACTTATATAAATGATACCACAAAGATTAGTGTAACAAGCACAAATATCTTTTCACAAATAGTTCAATAAATTCCACAAGATATTTGAGTAAGCTTGAAATATGTTTTTGCAAATCAAAACAAATACACACTTCCAAAGATATTGCAATGATAATGCAATACTTGGGAAGTCACCACAAGTCTTTCTTAGGGTAGGCTTATTGGCAAGGCCTCCTAAGAAGACTTAGGTTACGCTCTCAAAAATCGATTCAAATATGCAACAATATGGAGAGCTAACCTCTAAGCAATAATACTCAATACACTTACAAATGATTTAGATAGATGAGGAAGGTAAGCTTGAGTAAGTATCAAAAGAAATGTGAGTAATGAGAGGCAAAAATGAGTATTTTGGCTTGAGAGAAATTTTCTTAATCTTTTTGCTAATCCGTACTTAAATCACCAAATGAAGGAGTATATATAGACATACTAAAAATTTTGACCGTTGGGGACTTATTAGGGATTTTTGGAAAAGATTAATGACACTTAAGATAATTTAACCCCGTTAAAAAATTATTAACTGCGGTAAAAAATGGGAGCAACCCGAGAGGTCCGGTCGACCAGAAATGGTTCGGTCGACCAGGACTCAAGTAGCTCGGTCAACCAGGGCAATTTTGAACTGAGTGGCTCGATTGACCGGAGAGGGCGATTTGCCAAATTTTCGAGGTTAGGTCGACCGGGGCCTTTTTGAACTACAGGGCCCGGTCGACCAGGCCGTTGGGAATTCTCCCAAGACCCCTCGATCGACCAGGTAGCTGGAGTACAAATCTGGTCGGTCGACCGGAAGGTCAAAAAGTTGACTCCCAGGAGGTTCGATCGACCGAGGTCAAATGACCTATGAGGGCTCGGTCGATCGGGCCTGGGTCAAACAGTTGACCCGGACCGGTTTCGGTCGACCAGGCCAGATTGAACTGAGTTGGCCGGTCGACCGAAAGTGCACCAAGTGTGCATTTTGGTCACTAATTGACCCAAATAAGTCTATTTCAAGTGCCTAATAAACATATGTGCATATGTGCGTGTCCTAAGGTCACTTGGGGTCCAATTTGGAAACACCGAAAAAGTCCGGTGTCGGTCGACCGAAGGTCGATCGATGGTTCACCCTAAGGTCTTTCTATGGTTCGGTTTGAGCTTACAAATTAAATCATGCATGTGATGTGTGTGAGCTTATTACAAACCGAAAACCCTAATTACTATTACAGACAAATTTCATTTAAAAACTATTACAATTAAGAGTATGAAATTGTCTTCAAGCTTTTCACGTGTCACTGAAGATATGCTAATATGAACCTGCACATGAACTAGATATTTATTAAATACAATTGTATTTGTCATTATCAAAACCAGGGTGTGACCTATAAGGTCAACATTGATAATGTGGGAAGGATCTGGGATGTATTTCCTCAGCATAGTTACGTGGAATACGTCGTGTAGTTTGGATAAAGCTGGTGGCAAAGCTAGTCTATAGGCTACTAACCCCACTTTCTCTAGTATCTCAAAAGGCTCAATAAACCTAGGGCTCGGCTTACCCTTCTTCTCGAATCTCATAACCCCTCTTAGAGGAGCCACCTTCAGAAATACTTGATCCCCCACATCAAACTCTAATTCTCGGCGGTCTGTATCTACATAGCTTTTCTTCCGACTCTGTGTAGTACCAATCCTTTTTTTAATTAGTCGGACCTTATCATATGCTTGTTGTACTATCTTTGGACCCAAAACCCGCCTCTCGCCCACCTTATCCCAGAAAAGAGGAGAACGAAGCCTCCTACCATACAACGCTTCATAAGGTGCCATGCTAATGCTAGCCTGATAGCTGTTATTGTAAGCAAACTCAACTAGTGGAATAAACTGGGTCCAACGATCCCCAAAATCCAACACGCACAACCGAAGCATAACCTCCAATGTATGAATTATTCTTTTAGCCTGACCATCTATTTAGGGGTGCAAAACAGTGCTAAATGCTAGCTGTGTACCCATAGCCTCCTGAAAACTTTTCCAAAATTGTGAAGTAAATTGAGGATCGCGGTCTGAAACTATGGATACCAGTACACCATGAACGTGAACTATCTCTTAAACATATATTTCTGCCAATATATCCATGGAGTAATCGACTTTAATCAGGATGAAATGAACAGTCTTTGTCAAACGATCAACAACCACCCAGATTGCATACAATCCCTGTCGCACTGGTGATAACCCAGTAATGAAGTCCATAGAGAAATGATCTCACTTCCACTCTGGGATGATTAGTGGCTGCAACTGCCCTACTGGTCTCTGGTAGGGGTGAGCAAATGGTCGGTTCAGCCAAATTTGGGTAATTAACCGAATTAACCAAAAATTTCGGTTAAATAATGCTGTTAACCGAATCGACTGAACTATTGAAACAGACCGAACCGAACCCGACCGAATTACCAATTCAGGTAATTTGGTTAACCGATTTTAACCGAATTTATTCAATTATACATTAAATAAAATTTTCATAACTAATTTATTTTAATAATTGTGTCAATGCATTTACTCTATCACATAGGCTTATTTATTTTGAGGTGCAATAACTTTTATTTATTTATTTATTCTAGGTCTTCGCAAATCAAGTGGAAATAAAAGAGAAGGCAATGTTTTTGTTATTATTGAAAAGTTGAAAATAAAAAAATGAAAAAAATTTTGCTGAAAATATTTATTATCAGCGTCATCATCCCTTTCGACGACAATATTAATTTCCACATGGTATATCCATGCTCATAATAAAAAAAAATTATATTCATAATTTATACTTAAAATTTAATTAATTAATAATTCGGTTAATCGGTTAACCGAATTATTTTTTGTTGTTAACCGAACCGAAACTGATTAACCAAATTTTTATAAAATCCCAACCGAACCGACGAACCAAGTTTTTACCTAAACCGAATCGACCAATTTCGGTCTGTTAATTCGGTTTTCACCGAATTATGCTCACCTTTAGTCTCTAGTGTTAAGCCTTAACCTACTAGCACGTTAAACACTATTGTACGAATTCTGCTTTCTCCCTTTTAATTGCACTCCACTAGAAATACTCTCGCAGATCTATGTACGTTTTAGTACTGGAAGGATGAACTATATACAGTGATCTGTGAGCTTCCTCTAAAATCATTATTTTAATATTATCACTTGTAGGCACACACAGTCTGGTGCAAAATCTCAGAGTTCCGTCATCAGAGATACTAAACTCCTCTCCTTGACCATCCCACACTTTAACTATTACCTCTGATAACTTTGCGTCATCTTGCTGAGCGGCCTTAATCCTCTCACATAGTGTAGGCTGTACAACCAAGTTGGCAACAATGCTCGAGGACTATCCTCTACTAACTCTGTGCCAAGTTTCTCCAAATCCATCAGGATCAGATGTTGAATTTTCATAGTTTCCAGTACGAATCCCACTGATTTCCTACTCAGAGCATTAGCTACCACATTCGCTTTCCCTGGGTGGTAACTAATAGTGCAGTTATAGTCTTCAATAAGTTTTAGCCACCTTCTTTGCCTCTTGTTCTGCTCTTTCTGGGTGAAGAAATATTTTAGACTTTTATGATCCATGAAGATTTTGCACTTCCCACCATATAGATAATGCCTCCAAATCTTGAGAGCGTACACCACTGCAACTAGCTCCAAATCTTGGACACGATAATTTTTCTCGTATTCTTTAAGTTGTCTAGAAGCATACGCAATGTTATTTGCTACATGTGTATGACTTGACTTGACTTATATTGAAAATTTATGGCTCACTCTGTTGAAAATTTGAGCATGAGATTATTGAGTATAAACATGAATTTTGATATGAGATTAATTCTTAACCATGCATGCTATTGATGAATCACATGGATAAACTTACTACTCTTTATATTGATATCTATGAGCTATGAAAGATATAATAGTTATATTGGTATCCATGAGCTTTGCATGATGTGAGAATGGCTTTGGTATCTATAAAATACTATCTATAAACTACTTTGGTATCCATGAATATTTTAATTGATATCAAAATTTAAAAGCACACTTGGTATCACAATCTAAAAGTTCAACTTGTTTTTTTTTTTTTTTTTTTTGCGCATGACAAGTATGATTATATCTATGAGCATGGTATGACATTGATGATATTAGCATGACATTGATATTTGATACATGATGTAAATCAATGTTTTGAAACATGGGATGATAAAAGCATAATTGGTAACAAAACTAAATGTATTGAATTCAGGGGGAGTGTTATGACTTATTGCTTATATTATGATTGTTTCCCTATTAATCAATTGGTATCATGAATTAATAAAATTTTAAATTGATATCATGAATTAAATTTTAAATTGGTATCATAAAATCAACAATTCATATCTTGAATAATATTAAAGGGGGAAAAGCTGTTAGTAAAGATGTTACAACTCATACACATGACTATTAAAACATACTACACATGCTATATTGAAAAATAATAAATTGAGTGTGTACATATGTTTATGGATATTTGATGATATGCTCAAAAGGTGATTTTGTTTAACCTTAATCATTTTTTTCTCTCTTTTTGATTGATGTCAAAAGGGGGAGAAATTTTAAGTAAAAATTGAGCACGAACATAATATATATCAAAAGGAGGAGAAGTACTTGATATTGATTGATAAACTTGAACTTAAATGAAGTGATGAGCATGATTATAAAATGAAGTGATGAGCATGATTGTAAAAGAGTTTTGAAATTAATATTGATCTTACGAATATTGTTAAGATGATGCTTGTTGAAAGGGGGAGTCTTTTTAAGGCACAGTCCAATTTTTGCTTCTTGTTCGTCATCATCAAAAAGGGAGAGATCGTTAGCCTTACAAGGCTTAACATCTTATTTTGATGCTAAAAAATAAGTAGAACTTAACATATTTGGTTAAGTGATGTCATTTCAGGATTCAATGATGAATGCATGGTCAAGTCTTCAGAAGGATTCATGAAAGCTTATATTTCAAAGAAGGATGATCAATATGAAACTTAAAGCATGAATTCAAAAATGGATTTAAAGATAAATATTGAAGATCATGAGAGAATGAGGATTAAATAGAGCTTGATGAAAGCTCAAATAAAGATGAAGCAAGTATAAAGACCTCAAGGAATTCAAGAATTGAAAATTTGAAAGAGTCTATAGGAAATTTCATGTAAGTACTTCAAATAATTTCAATATGAATGCATGAAACTCTTAGGTTAATTTCTTGGACCTAGATACCTTTTAACATACTTGGAAAATATTTTTATAAAGTCAAAAATTATTTCAAAAAGGGTTAGAATCATTTTTGGAATGAAAAGCACCAAAAAGAGGATTTTTCAAATGTTGTTAATTTTTCTAGTTCCGCATTGAGGTGCATTTTTACATATCAAAATATCCTTATTTTAAAATGTGTTCAACATAAAAGTCGTAGGATTTTATCTTAGCTTTCGTTGGACACCACGAACGTCTAATTTGGAGTTACATAAAAAACATTATGACTAAAAGACGGAAGAGTGATGGAAGTTGACAACTTGACAGTTGCCTGTCCAGGTTCTTTTAGGCGACTGTCAATGAAATATGAGGCGCCTGTCCATGTTCCGGTAGGCGGCTGACACCCTATTTCCCCTTTAAAATAACTAGACAGGCAACTATCCAAAAAGTGACAGTCAACTATCACGCGATAGATTTAAAATTTTTATAATAGATAAATTTTTTAAATAAGATTGCTTGGGGCTCAAACTTTGTGAAAACTTAGGGAATACTCCAAGTCACTTGGGGATCAAGTTACATACTTTTTCAAATATATGAATAAGCCTCATGATCATTGAATTAATAACTAAGAATCAAATTCAACTATGAAACTCTCTCAAACTACTCTCATCATTGAAAGGCTCTCTTGCTCATATCTTGTGCACAAATTCAATTGAGTATTGCTAACATTCCATCACCAATCTTGTGCTACGAATTCTAAATCTTTCAATCATTGAAAGAATTAATCAGTGATATACTCTCTTGAGCTTCAAGTTAATTTTCATATTATTATTTACTTTGAAGTATATTATAGTGCTAAATTGTTGTACTAATAAGCTCTATTTCAGAGTGTTCGTTCATTTGTTTTATTTGTATCTTGTAGATATAGATGGTTCAAGGTTATTTGGATCATTAGCTAAGCGTGGGGATATCACTTAGAGAGGCAGGTTCTAGCCTATTTGAAGGAGTGACCAAACGAGGGTACATCGTTTGGAGAGGCGGGCTCTAGCCTACTGAAGGAGGGTATAAATGGTGTTGTTTTGCCCGGTAAAAGAACTAATTTTAGTGAATCCTTTGGTGGTTTGCCAAAGGCAAGGATGCAGGCTGGTTATAACCCGAACCTCGTAAAAATCCCGGTCTCACTCTCTTTTTCCCTTACTCTTTTATTTTTCAGCACATATAAATTGCATGGATAATTTAATTTCTTAATCATATATACTGCGTATATTTGGAAATCAAGTAAACTTAAAGTCTAATTTTGATTTGGGTTGTGAAAACCGAAAGCGAGTACGTTGGTTAAACCATATTTTGCGGAAACCATAAGGGAGTATGTTACTTGGTTAACATTCCAAAGATCAATTAACTAAGAGTTTATTTGAATTCTGAATTTTGGGAAGAGTGTGAATGTTTTGATGAAAATCACTTTGAGAAAGCTAATTCATTATCAAAAGGATTACAATTAACCATAGGGCTTGAATCAAACTTTCATATTTTCAAGGTTGCAAATAAACAAAAGCTAAAATTTTGTATCTTATATATCTTGGTTTGAATATTGTGTTTGATTAGATAATTGGTTTGGTTGATTGATTGGTTACTTGATTGTTTAAATAGTTGTGTTGTTGATTGTATAAAAGAAACTAAGTTCTTGAGTGATTGACAAATTAAATAAACAAGTCAAGAATTGGTTAAAAAAATTAAAAGAGGTTAAGAAGTCTTAAAAGGAATTAAGAGATATTTTTTAAAATCCAATTCACCTCTCCTCTTGGGACTATATCTTAGTTTTCACATATTTTGTTTAAGATCAAATATATATTAGTTGTATGAGCAAAGCATTCATTTGAACATTTAAAAATGTTTACAACTTTGATTTTGAAAATAAATAATCAAAGGATTAACTTGTTTGTGAACATATTTTCTAAATAAAGTATACATGCTGAAGCTAAACAAGTATTTTACAAAATCTATTTTGAAAGAAAATACATGTGCTGGAAGTTAGATCTTAGTACTGATTTTTATTAAGTCATAAATCGAATCACTGAATTTATTCTTGAGCACATTGTTGTGAATCTTCTTGAATCAAACTGAAAGTTATAATATGAACAAGTGCCCAACTAAATGTGTTATCCCATATTGTAAATTTAGTTTGTATATCCATATTAATATCTAAATGCTTGTAATTAACATAGTTATAATTCCTATAGTCCCATTTAGTGCCAATTACTGAATGATCAACGGGTCTAGGGACTAACTTCCAAAATTTATTCCTTTCAAATTTATTCAATTCCTTTTGTATAGCTACTACCCATGAATCATCATTGATTACTTCCTTAAATTCTTAGGTTCCTCTTGAGATAGGAATGCACAATGATTACATAGGTTCTTTAATGAGCATCTAGTGGACACCCGTCATGATGATTCGCCTAAGATTTGATCCTTAGGTTGATTTTTCACAACTTTCCGTTCCTTAGGTGATTCAAATTGTTCTAGAGAGTCATCATTCGATGGTATATTGGTTTCGTTGCTCTCATCCTTAATTTCCTGAATTTCTAGTTCTTTTAAAATCTTTCTTATTTCTAGATCATCAACATTAGTAGGTTTAGAAGAGAATGGGTTAGCTTTATCAAATGCTACATGTATGGATTCTACGAACAAAAGGGTTCCTTTATTATAAAATCTAAAGGCTTTACTACTTACAACATATCCTAGGAAGATTCCTTCTTCTGACTTAGCATCAAATTTTCCTAGGTCCCCTTCATCATTTAAGATAAAACTCTTACATCCAAATACATGGAAGTAAGAGATGTTTGGACTTTTACCCTTCCAAAGTTCATAGGGGGTTTTATCTAGACTGGTTCTAATGGACACTATTCATCACATAATAGGCGGTGTTCACCACTTCAGCCAAAAATATTTAGGCAGGCTATACTCATTTAGCCTGGTCCTAGCCATTTTCTGAGTTGATCTATTCTTTCAACAACTCCATTTTTTTTAGGTGTACGTGGTGCTGAAAAGTTGTGAGAAACTACATTTTCGTCACACAAGTTTTCAACATCTCTATTTTTGAATTCTCCACCTCTATTACTTCTAATGTGTAGAACACCATACCTTTTCTCATTTTGAAGCTTCTTACACACGGAAAAGTAAGGTGTAGTCCCAAGAGGGGGTGAATTGGGTTATTAAAATTTTCTTTTAAACCTTTTCGTGAATTCTTAACCTCTTTTAATTCTTTTAATAAATTCTGGACTTCTTGTTGATTTATATAATACATAGCAAATACTTAAAACAATATTCAATCCATAACCATATACCAATAAAGTAACCAATACAATACAACTCAAGTAATTCAAAACTTAAACATTCAGCCAATCAATCAACCAAAGTGTTCAATCCACAAAATTCAATATTTAGCACTTTACCGATTCTCAACTTTTGTAGCCCTGTGTATATGAACTTGATTTAAGCCCTGTAGTAATGAAATTTGTCTCTTCAATTCAAATCACAACTCAAATTCCCAACAACTCAAAATTTAAATAAACTCTTAGTTAATTTGTCTTTGGGTGTTAACCAATCAACGTACTCCCTTTGAGGTTTTCACAAAGTATTCATCAACAAACGTACTCCCTTTTGGTTTCCGCAATCCCAAATCCAAAATTAAACTTTGGTCTATTTAATTTCCAATCCATGTAATTTTTATGATTAAGGAATTAAAAACATCCAGTCGGTTTATATATTCTAAAAATTAAAGAGAGTAAGCGAAAGAGAGTGAGACCGGGTTTTTTATGAGGTTCGGCTTATCCCCAGCCTACGTCCTCTCCTTAGGCAAACCACCTAAGGATTCACTAAAACAATTCCTTTCCGGGTGGAATAAAACCATTTTACACTCCTTCTGTAGGTTGGAGTCCACCTCTCCAAGCGATACCCCACGCTTGGTCAACAATCCAAACACCTTGAATCGTCCAAGAACTATAAGAAATATGAAGTAAACATTTGCGTATAAGAACACTCTCAAACAGAGCAAATTAGTACAAAATTCAGCACTATGTACTTCAAGAATTTAAGTATCTAGAATTGAAGCTCAAGTATAACATATCACCAATTCCTTCTCTAGATGATTATCAGCTGTAGTTCAGTAGAATTCTTCTAGCAAGAGTGTGAGCAAGAAAGAGCTTTGTGAGAGATTTAGAGTTAAATTGCTTGAATGCTATGTGATTGCTTGGTTTATTTAATTCCTTGGGTTAAAGGAATATTTATAGACATTTAAAAGTGAGTTTCCTTCTTTCTCAAGTTACTTGGAATGTGCACCAAGTTTTTATAACTTTCACATTTGAAAAACCAATTTTTAGAATTTTCCCATTGAGGTTTAAAATTCAAATTACCATAGGGTCAGTCAGCTAGACAGGTGACTGGGAAGGCATTTTAAATAGGTCAGTCGGCTAGACAAGCGGCTGAGACCTTTTTGTCTCCAGAAATTAATTCCATTAAAATTTTCAGTCGGCTGGGCTTGTCAATCGGCTGACTAATCTTAGTTCAAAATAGTCAGTCAGCTAGACAAACATTCAACTTGATGTATTTGTCAGTCGACTGAGAAAATTCAGCGTCTTCTGGTCAGTTGGCTAATCGGTCAATTTTTCCAAAATTTATATATTTTTTAACTTTTAAATCTTTTGTTATTTGAAAATCTTGAATGTGACTTTTCAAAAACATTTTTCAGTGCTTTAAAAAGCTGGTCTCTAAGTCTATATTTAACCCAAAAAAGGGTTCAAAAATATTTAAAAAGATATTTAAAATATGAAGCACTTAGATAAAGACTTCTAGGATTTTGGACATTCTTGGCGCTTGAGTGTTCATGCTTGTCTTTTGATATCTCTCACTTTGGCTCTCTTGTCTTGCGTCAACCTTTGATATACTTTAAGCTCTTTAACATCCATGCTCTCATATTCTTCAAGCTTTGATAAATCATCTTCCTATGCCATAAGCTTTATATGATCATCCTTCTTTAAAATATAAGCTTTGGACATTCTTCTAAACACTTGACCTTACTTTCTCATGGTTGTGTCCCGAAATGTCATCACTTAACCAAATATTTTTAAGTTCCACTTGTTTGTTAGCATCAAAACGAGATGTTAAGCCTTGTAAAACCAACAATTTCTCCATTTTTTATGATGACAAACAAGGAACAAAAATATGAGTGAGCCTTAAAAAGACTCCCCTTTACAATAAGCATCAATCTTAACAAATTTAGCAAGTTCAAGATCAATTTCAAAAACTCTTTGACTATCATGCTCATTACATCATTCAAGTTCAAGAGCATTCATTTAAGTTTTTAAATACTTCTCCTTTTGATACACATATGTCATGTTCAAAACTTCTCCCCCTTTTGACATCAATCAAAAAGACTAAGATATAAAAAATGATTAGATTCAAATAAAATCATATTTTGAGCATATGAATATCAAACATGCATATCAAGCATATGTACACACTCAATTCATTATTTTTCAATATGGCATGTATAGTGTGCTTCAATAGTCAAATAGTCATGATACCAATTTAAAATTTCATTAATTCATGATAACAATTGAACTTTTGAATTTGTGATACCAATTAAAATATTAAAGAATAATACTAATTGGACATTTCATTAATTCATGATACCAATTAAAAAATTAGGGAGAAACAAAACATAGTTCAAGCAATAAGTCATAACACTCCCCCTGAATTTAATACATTTAGATTTGATACAAATTATGTTTTCTAAATTTATCATCCATGTTTCAAACATTTGATTCATATCATGTATATGCTCATGGATACTAATATCAAATACCAATATCATTTCAATGTCATAACATGCTCATGAATATAACTATGCTTGTCATGCTCAAATACCAATTTATAAATTCATGAATTAAATTTTTTTTCAATTTATCTATGTGATCCAAGCATGGTCAAGAATTAATCAAATCATATCAAAATTCATGTTTCTAAATCATGCTTAATAACTTTATGCTCAAATTTTAAAAATATAGTGAGCCATAAATCATTAATATTTTTATTGTCTTTAAAGATTTCAAGATACCAATTTCAAGATATACACATGTAGCATATTGCATATCATATAAGCATGGAGTATATCATTATCATGTGCATTGTACTACACTTTTGCTAACACTTTTGCTTGGATTGTTCTTATGTTGCTCAAGTACCTCTTATTCTCAAATATATTTCATATTGAACTTGTTTAAAAATTTTACCTTCAATCAATCGGCTGAGCTTATGGTCAATCGACTGACCTATCCTTAAGGTGTTTGTTCAGTCAGTCGGCTAAGCTTATGGTAAGTTGGCCAACCTCTGTTTTCTTTTAAAGTTTGCTTATTTCACAATTTTTCTGCCAAGCTCTCTTCATTATCAAAATAGTCATGCAATAAGCTCAATTTTCTTCATATTTTCTTTTCTTTTGATTTCATATGAACATCCAAACTTCATATATCTTAACACTTTCTAGTTTAAGCCTTGTATGATTCATTCATTGATTGAGGCCAACAATTTTCATTAGTTTCAATAGGATAAGCATTAATAAGTTGGAATAATTTTATCCTTATTCTCTATTTTAATTTTATTCAATATCCTTGAATGATTTTCCACAGATTTGATCAATTGAAATGAAGGATCTAGTCATAGTATTTCATCTTGGTACCCATACTTTCATGGGTCCAGATGGTTTAATAAAAGATGTTTCTTTTACTTTCCATACTTGTTTAGTTTTCACGCCCTTTCTCTTTAATGGACATTCAAACTTTATATATCCCTTTTTCTTACATAGGTAGCATGTGGTGTGAGTGTAAGCGTTTGAACAAGTGCTAGCATAATTTTCAAGTATAAGATATCACCAATTCCTTCTCTAGATGAATGTCAGCTGTAGTTCAGTAGAATCCTTCTAGCAAGAGTGTGAGCAAGAAAGAGCTTTGTGAGAGATTGAGAGTTGAATTACTTGAATGTTGTGTGATTGCTTGGTTTATTTAATTCCTTGGGTTAAAGGAGTATTTATAGACTTTTAAGAGTGAATTTCCTTGTTTCCCAACTTACTTGGAGTGTCGACCAAGTTTTTATAACGTTCACATTTAAAAAACTAATTTTTAGAATTTTCTGTTAAGGTTTAAAATTAAAATTCACATAGGGTCAGTCGGCTGGACAAATGACTGGATAGGCATTTTAAATAGGTTAGTTGACTAGATAGGCAGCTGAGACCTTTCTATCTCCATAAATTAATTCCACTAAAATTTTCAGTCGGCTGACTGAACACAACTCCAAAAGAGTCAGTCAGCTGGGCAGATATTCAACTTGATGTATTTGTCAGTTGGCTGAGAAAATTCAATGTATTTTGGTCAGTCGGCTAACCAGTCAATTTTTCCAAAACTTCTATTTTTTTAAGCTTTTAACTCTTGTGTTATTTGAAAAGCTTGAATATGACTTTTCAAAAAACATTTCTAGGGTTTTAAAAAGCTAGTCTCTAAGTCTTTATTTAACCCTAAAAGAGCTTCAAAAATATTTCTAAAGATATTTAAAATATGAAGCACTTACATAAAGACTTCTAGGACTTTGGACATTCTTGGCGCTTGAGCCTTCATGCTTGTATTTCGAGCTCTCTCGCTTTGGCTCTCTTGTCTTACTTCAGCCTTTGATATACTTTAAGCTCTTTAACATCCATGTTCTCATATTCTTCAAACTTTGATAAATCATTTTTCCATGCCTTAAGCTTCATATGATCATCCTTCTTTAAAATATAAGTTGTGGACATTCTTTTGAAGACTTGACCTTAATTTCTCATGGTTGTGTCTTGAAAAGTCATCACTTAACCAAATATGTTAAGTTCCACTTGTTTGTTAGCGTCAAAATAGGATGTTAAGCCTTGTAAGGCCAGCACACAGGTTGGTATGCATTTTACACACTTCATCCTTGGAGGATAGGAATAACACCAAGTTAAACTTGGAATAGTCACCAACAATGACAAAATCATATTATTTTTCTCTTAGGCTTTGTGTTTTAGTGGGGTTAAACAAGAGTAGGTGAATTAGTTCTAGTGGCCTCCCAGTGGAGATTAACTAGTTCTTCTTAAATCTAGTCTTGGTTTGCTTCCCAAGTCAACAAGCATCACAGACGTTGTCTTTTATGAACTTTGTGTTGTGTAAACCCTTGACTAAGTTCTTTTTAGCTATCTTGGATAGCAAGTCCATGCTAGCATGTCCTAATCTCTTATGCTATAGCCAACTTATTGGCCCAACAAGGCTTTTCAATCTTGTTTTGATGATAACAAATGAAGGATATTTTAACATATGTTGTTGAGTGACTTTATTTTAGGATTAAGTAAAACCGCACTCATGATCATTGAAGTAAGCTGGAAATTAAAGAAAGCTTCTCATAATATTAAAGTAATAAAATACAAATGAAGAGCTTAAAAGCTAAGTAGGACTTGAAGTAAAGCTGAACCTCAAGAGACTTGAAGACTTAGAGCTAAATGAGTTCATGCTTAGAAAGATATTTGTAAGTTCTTCAATTCAATACATTTAGATATATATGAAGCTCTTTAGGATCAAAAGATTTAGAGACCATCTCTTAAACAAACCCTTGAAAATGATTTTAAAAAAGTTGTATTTGAGTTTTTCAAAATAAACTAGAGTTTAAAAATAAAAAATGAAAATATTTGAAAAAGAATGGTCTGTCTAGCCAATTGACCATGTTTACAATAAAGTTCATGTTGGCTTTGTGAGTCCGATCTCCGTTTTGATGCTGACAAACACAAGCATTTCTTATGTGTGCTTTTAAGTGTGTGAACAAGGATAATTCAGGTCACACATAAGATCAAGAGGACATGGATGCCATAACACGACTCAAAGCTCATATCTAGCTTATTCCATAGAGTTAAAGAGCAAAGAAGAAAGAAGAAGACATTTTTGTTTTATTTACATTGCATTTATTATCATGTCTCTGGTTTGTAATAATGCATGCATCTGCATGATATGAATTATATGCTCAGATGGCCGAGTTTGACCATAGGGAACCAAATGACCGTAGGGCGGTCGACTGATGCTGGATTTTTAGGGTTAATTCTTAAAGGCCTTAGACTAACCTTAGGTCCCTAAATAATTCATAAAAATATGCCATATAGGCTTAACATTAATCATCATATGAATAGGGTAAATTTTATAAGAGAAAAAGGACCGAAAATGCCCAAATTGACATGTTCGATCGACCAAACTCAATAATACTAAGTTCCTCGGTCGACTGAACCCCCACTAGGTCAATAGGTTGACCTCTCAGTTGATTGACCAGATATATACAGGCATGACCTAGTCAACCGAACCTCCTTTAGTCAACAAATTGACCACCCGGTCGATCGACCAGAATTATATGGGCAACGCCCTGGTCTACTGAAGCCCTACGTGGGAATTGCGAACTACCCAGTCGACTGAATCTCGTAGTTCAAATTGACCCAGTTGACCGAACCACGCGGATTTGGAAATCACCTCAAGTATGGTCGACTGAACCAAAAGTTCAAAAATTCCCTGGTCGACCGAACTTGGCTCCACGGTCAACCGAACCACAAAAGTGGTCGACCAGAGCTCTCAGGTTGGAATTTTTTAAAAGCGTTAAAACGTCATTAAAATTTAATTAATCTTTTCCAAAATGCCAAGCGTGTCCCTAATGGTCAAAATTTTCAGAAAATCTATATATACCCCCTCATAACTCTAGATTAGCAACTTTAATTAATCCAACTCTTTTCTCTAATCCATTGTTAATCAAAGTTCCCCAAAATGTTTTTTATTGTTTAAATCATTTTTTTAAGGAAAAATATTTTAAATAAATCTTTCTATTTCTCTTTCACTTGTTTTATCTCAAAATCATTTTTAAAGAGAGTATCTTATTTTGGGGATTTTATTTGTATTTACATGCATATACTCACTTGTTATTTATCTTATGAAAATCAATTTTTGAGAGTATTACTTGCATTTCTCCCGATTATTTAGTTGATAAATATTTTGAGAGAAATTATTTACAGTACAAATATTTTATTGAGTTTAAATTCCTAGATTCTCCAAATGTTCTTTATTTGCAAAAAAATATTTATTGGAGAACATAATACTCATATTATCATACATATATTTGTGCATTGATTATTTACAAAATGCACCCTTTACTCCCTAAGCATTATTTCATATCATTGGAGTGTGTATTTTTATGAGCTTAGTGTGTACATCTATGCTTGTATTTAGAAGCTTTTTCATATGTACAAAAATGTTTTTATTGTAACGGTTGGATTTAGCCCGAAATTGAACTGGGGAGTCTCAACACCGTAGATGAGACCGATTCGGTTCAACCTAGAATTGAACTAGGGAGTCTTAGCCCTGTGAGTGAAATTGGTTCCGTTCAGCCCGAAATTGAACTGGGGTTTTCCTCGCCCCATAAGAAGAGGATGTAAAAGGCTTCTGCTCTGCCTAGTTAAGTGAGTAAGTATAGTGGAATCCTTGGTAGGTATGCCCAAGGCAGGGATATAGGCTGGTTTGGCCGAACCTTGATAACAAATATGGTGTCGCTCTCTCTATCTTATTTAAATTCCTGCACTTTAATTTCAGCATGTGTATGAATGTTTATGTAATGTTAAAATTATTTGCATACACACATTTGATTTAAAGAAAATACTGCACATGTATATGTTTGCTTTCAGTGTTAAAATTATTTTACATACACGCATGTACATTGAATGGGATATGATATGTGGTGAATCGGCACAATTATTTAAATTAGAAAAAAATGTTTTAAAATCCCATTCACCCACCCCCCCTTTTGGGATCACACCAATTCCAACAGTTTAGCCAGCTGACTGACAATCATAAAGAATGAAAAACTTGCCCAGCCAACTGACAAATTTGAAGTAGGATTGGTCAACCAACTAACACCCTAGTCTATCCAGCTGACAGACCATTTTTGAACTAAGTTCAGTCAGCTGATTGAATATTTATTGAAATAATTTTTGGACCGATAGAACGTTGTTAGCCGCCTGTCCAACCGACTGACGTTCACAAAATTTGACCCAGCTGAGTGAGTTAGCCGACTGACTCCACGAAGATTTTGAAATTCAAACTAAACGGGAAGTTTTCAAAATTAATTCTAGGAATTCAAATCTTTTGTGAAATTGACTAAGCACTCGAAGTCAACTTGGTAAATAAGGAAACTCTTCCACAAAAGAGTATATAAATAGGCAAAACTATCGGAATTGGTAAAATAGGTAAAGATTCCTTACTCACTATTGATAATGTTTTGCTAGTGGATGATCTAAAACATAATCTATTAAGTATTAGTCAACTTTACGACAAAGGATTTGAAATAATCTTTAAGAAAAACAAATGTATAATACAAAATCCTAAGGATCATGAAATACTATTCACAGTACATAGAATGAATAATGTGTATTGCATAAACCTTGATAGCCTAATTTCTCAAGATGTAACTTGCTTAACTACCATGAGTGAAAATAACTAGCTTTGGCATAGAAGATTAGGACATACTAGCATGGATCTTATATCCAAGCTTTTTAAAAAGAATTTAGTAAAGGGCTTGCCTAATGCTAAGTTTATCAAAGATAAAGTTTGTGATGCTTGCCAACTAGGAAAACAAATCAAGACAAGTTTTAAAAAGAAAAAATATATATCAACTAGTAGACCCCTAGATCTCATACACTTAGACTTATTTGGACCTACTAGAACTCAAAGCTTAGGAGGAAAACAATATGCCTTCATAATTATTGAAGACTAATCTAGATACACATGGGTACTGTTCTTAGATAACAAAGATGAAGCTTGTGATTTGCTATTAACTCTATGTAAGAAACATCAAAATGAGAAAAGTTACAATGTCTCAAACTTAAGAAGTGACAAAGGAAGAGAGTTTAAAAACAAGAATGTAGAAAAATTTTGTAATGATCATGGTATAAGCCATAACTTTTCAGCACCTAGAACCCCACAACAAAATGAAGTTGTTGAGAGGAAAAATAGAACCCTTCAAGAAATGGCAAGAATTATGCTAAATGAGAATAACTTAACAAACAAGGGTGTGAAATTAGTCAGACCGTGACACTTGGTATCAGAGCTAAGTCCGTGACACTTGGTCAAAGCACAAGGTTGAGTTGCTACGTGAATTCGATTGCCTTCATTGTTGGATTTGGAAAGCTTTGGTAAGTGACCATGGCACCAAACAATGCTGAAAGGATCAACATGCTGGAAGCACAGGTTGAGACAACAACAAACAATGTGGCTACGGAGGTGGCCCAAATAAGAGAACTTTTTGATGAAGTGATGGGATCACAAAAACATCAAGTAGGTTTAATAGGCGACATGTCATAGGACTTTTGCCACATAGTTGAAACTTTGCAGTCGCGGATGGTTGATCTCAATGCAAAGGTGAATCTGATGGTTCTTGCTAAGGGGAACTCCAACACTCCAGGAGTTAGCAAGACCAAGGTACTAGAACCTAAGACATATGGGGGTGCCCGAGATGCCAAGGAGTTAGAGAACTTCTTGTTTGATGTGGAGAAATACTTTCACGCTATGAGGATGGCCTCAGAATAGGCAAAGGTGGATATTGCGACCATGTACTTGGTTGGTGACGCTAAAATGTGGTGGCGTACCAAGCACAAACAAATTGAAAGTGGAAGTTGTGTAATCGATAATTGGGCAAACTTGAAGAGAGAGCTCAAGGCCCAGATCTTTCTTAACAATGTTAAGTATAATGTAAAGAGAAAACTGAGAGATCTCAAGCATACGAGGTCGATCAGGGAATATGTGAAATAATTTTCTACTTTAATGTTGGATATTCGGGATATGTTGAAGAAGGAAAAGTTGTTCTATTTTCTTGAGAGGATGAAACTGTGGGCAAGAACTGAACTTCATAGGCAAAGGGTTCAAGACTTGTCAACTGCACAAGCTACTACAAAACACTTGACTGACTACGCTGGTGATGATACCACTTCATCCAAACGGTTTGACGGAGAGGGAAATAGTGGAAAGTCTTTCAAGGCGGGCAAACCCAAGAGTGGGGGAGCCGACTCTTAATCATCAACTTCAAAGGAAGCTTCATCATCTTAAGGGATCAGCACACCTAATGGAAAGGGGAAGAGTAAAATTTTGTGCTACTTGTGTGGAGGATCTCACAAAGTGAGTGAGTGTCAACACAAGAGATTACTCAATGCCTTACAAGCTTCCACTTTGAGAAAAGAGTTGGAAAGTGAGGAGGAAGAGGGTAATGCCTGGAGGGTGGGTTCAGTGTGGCTAGTGAGCGCATTGGAAAAGCAAGCAAAAACACCAAAAGTTACACGAGCAAAAGGGTTAATGTTTGTGAACTTGAGGATAAATGGGAAGAGTACTCGCGCTATGGTGAATACGGGGCCTACTCATAATCTTGTTTTGTAGTTGGAAGCATGGAGACTCAACTTATCCTTAGAGAAGGATACAGGGTGCATGAAAGCAATTAACTTTATAGCCTAGCCTACTTTTGGAGTAGCCAAGCAAGTGGTTGTAAAGCTGTGACAGTGGGAAGGTTATGCGAATTTCACAACGGTGCCATTAGATGACTTTCCAGTCATTCTAGCAATGGAGTTCCTAAGGGGGGCAAGGGTAGTGCTGATGCCTTCAGCTGGTTCCCTGTGTCTAATGGGAGATCACTCGTGCATGGTGCAAGTCGTTGTGACAAAAGGAGATGACGAGAAGTCCCTTTTAGCCATACAACTCAATGAGGGATTGAGTCAGGGTGAGTAGACACGTCTAGCCACGATGGTGGTAAACAAAGAAGTAGGCCAAGAACTAGAGCATACGACCATCCAAGCGGTGTTGGATGAGGATAAGGAAGTGTTGCCGAATAAGCTACCTCACAATTTGCCTTCACGACGACTGTGAAGCATGAGATCGAGTTGTTATCAAGAGTGAAACCACCTGCTAAAGGGCCATGTCGGATTGCGCCTCCAGAGATAGTAGAGTTGGGAAAACAGCTTGATGAATTGGAAGTGGGATGTGTTCGCCCTTCCAAAACACCGTTGGGAGCATCGGTGTTGTTTCAGAGGAAACACGAAGAGCATCTACGAAAGGTGTTCAATGGGCTGAGGGGAAATTGTCTAGGTGTGAAGAAAGAGAAGTGCTCTTTCGCTCAGCGGACCAACAAATTCCTTGGTCATGTGGTTGAACAAGGTCGTATCCGGAGAGGTATGGAGAAGGTAAGGATGATTCAAGAACGAAAGATTCCCACGACAGTGAAGGAATTGTGTTCCTTTCTTGGCCTTACTAGATATTACAGGACGTTCATTGAGGGGTATTCACGGATAATGAATCCAATGATACGACTACTAGGGGGTATTGTTGGCTGCATATGCGGGATGATGTGGTTGATTATACCAAAACTTGTCTCACTTGCCAACAAGACAAGGGGAGCGGAAGAAGTATGGTACTTTCATGGCCGCACCGAAGTACTGCTCGGCAAAGGAGACGACACAATTGTTCCTTATGAGTATTGTGAGATATTAGGATGTTCCCCAAGTTATTATTTGTGACTGAGACTTAAAGTTCACTGACAACTTCTTGACAGAATTTTTTAGGACATTCAGATCACATATTGACATCTCTTCGAGTTATCACCAACAGACAGACAAATAGATGAAGAGATTTAGAGAGCTACTAGATGAGTACTTGTTCCATTGTGTCAACGACAACCAGAAGAATGGCGTGCAACAACTTGATGTGGCTTCATTCTGTGGCAATGCCCAAAGGTGCTCAACCACTAACAAAAGCCCTTTTGAGCTTATTACAGGCTAGCTGCCACTATTACCTCACATAGTAGGCGAGCCGTACAGACGAAAGAGTCCCAACGCGTACATCTTCACGAGAGAATGGAGACAAAATGTTGAGTTTTCCTGAGCCAATATGGAGAAAGCTTCTAAGAAGATGAAAAAGTGGGTTGATCAGGGGAGAAGATAGCAGTTTCATGTCAGCTGCCTCAAGTCGTTCAACACCAACACCAATGACCTGAGCAGAAGTCAATTCAATAGAGTAGAGTTGAAGATAGTGCAACCTGACTGACATCACGTTGAACAGATTCTTGTAGACAGAAAGTTCATATCCTTAAGAAAGAAGCGGCAGAAGTTCTTAGTGAAGTGGAAATGCCTTGATGACAAAGAAATCAGCTGGATTTTTGCAGAAGATATTCAACCGTTCGTGGACAAACTTGAACTGTACCTATCGCCAAAAGTCTACGAGGACGTCGATCGCATAAGTGGGGGAGAATGTCACGAGCAAATCTTGTTCAGGGCATTATGCTTTCCTGTGACTGCTTATCCCATGTGCTTGGGATGGGTTTCCATCATGTAAATACTAGTGTAGGGTTATTTTTTTCTAGTAGTGTCTTTGTATGCCAAATAAGACAGTATGACTCCTCGGTCACTTTGATGTTTTTGGGCAGAACCTGTAAATACAGCTTGCTATGTAATTAATAGGGTTTCTATTAGAACAAGCCCAAACAAGACACCTTATGAATTATGGAAATGAAGAAGGTCTAACATAACTTACTTCCATGTTTTTGGGTGTAAGTGTTTTGTTCACAATAACAAAGATGACTTAGGAAAATTTGATACTGAATCAGATAAAGGAATTTTCCTAGGATATTCTACAAATAGTAAGGCCTATAGGATCTACAACAAAAGAACACTAACCATTATTGAATCAATTCACGTAAACTTTGATGAATCAAACCCTTCTTCAAAAGAAGTCAAAAATGAAGAAAAGGATGATATTTTCAAAAAGGAGCATGATTTAGAAATTAAGGAAGAAAAAGAAGAAAATGAAGAAACCTTAAGGGATAAACCTATAGAAAATCTTGAATTACCAAGAGAGTGGATGTAATAACCCAGAGAATTAAACATGATCTTGTCCACGAACACAGGGGATTCGTCAATGAGAACATATGATCGCCTCGTCGACAAGGATATATCTCATCGACGAGAAGATACCGTGAGGGGGAATTTGGCAGTCTAAAATTTGTCGACAAGGGATATGGTTCATCAACAAACTTTCTTCAGTGACTCGTTGATGAGATGACGTGTCTTGTCGACGAATCTGGGGTTATAAATAGCTAAAACTTGGATTTATCCTCAAATTTTGGCGCAGGAAACATAGAATTTCTCTCTAAAACGTCCCTCTCTTGTTCTCTCTTCAATTCCGGCCCCGTTTCTCACCGGATCGACGATTTGAGGCCACCACGACACTCCTGGGGAAGTTCTCTGCAAATCTACCAGAGTGGATCATCGATGAAAGTGGTTTGAATTCCATCCCAATTTTAGGGTAAGGCATTTTATTGAGTATTTGTCTTTCCCACAGTTATAAGAAATATAATATATGAAGAAATAATGATATTTCATTCAAAGAGATGTGATTTTCAGGGTGTTGAGTGGAGAACCTGTGGGTGTAGGGCCAGAGAATAGTAAGGGCTTTTCAGAAACTAGGTAAGGGAAATATGCCATGCTAGGAGTTTTAACAATGTTATGAGAGATTTTATATATACCTGTTCATTATCCAATTTTTATAGAATGAGAGTTTTTAGTGTTTGTGTTGCCTGAGTAGATATTTATCTGATATAGAACTCATATAGTTTTTTCCAGTATATCATGTTATACAATATATATAGATATAGACTAATATACACAAATATTTATTCAAATCATTATATTACAATTTTTATTCAGATCAGTATATTAAAGTTTTATTCGGATCAGTATATACAGTATTTACAGAATGCCATGTTTCCTAATACCATAACAAATAGATTATTCAGACAGATTATACAGTCAGATATACAAATATAGCATCCGGATGCTACAATTATATTATTTAGATTTACAGTAGAGAATATAGCGTTATGGTTATTTTGGAAATATGATGAAAACAGTAGAAATATTATAGTATTATATATATGGTATCAGATCCCTATGCAATATTATAGATACAAATACAGATAACAAAGCATGGTACTGTTGCTAATACAGATAGCATGCAACCACATGTCTCAGATAGTGTGTGGGTACCGTCAAATTGTGCTCGGAGTGAATGCAGCTCCCCAGTTCGCTAGGTGACTCACTCGAAAAATGAGCAGCTCGAAAGCTATCCCAAGTATAGGAGTTCTGTCGTGTAATATTAAGCCCAAGGGCTAGATCGTCTCCTCAGGGAATGCGTTTAATCTCAGATTTTACGTTCTTCCAATCGAAATTAAAAAGGTACTGAACTCAGTTCAGATTCGGGTTTTTCAAGATGATTTAATTTCACTTTTGAAAAATTAAATGACACGCAATTTAAACCCTAAAATTAACATGCACTAAATAAAAGAAAACAAGAATAAAAACCCTACATCTACTTAAAAAAACATTGGGACACGTGTTAATAAAAACTAGAAACCTAAAACATGAAACTAAAACATGCAAGAATGGAAACTCTAATCTACCTAAGGAAACATCGAAACACGCACTAATTAAAGATGGTAACCTAGAACATGGAATTAAAAACACACAATGGAAACTAAATTAGACACACACTAAAAAAAAACCAAACCTACTAAAAATCGAACCTTTAGCACAATTAAGAGATCAAATCAAGACTCACAATTTAAATGTAAACATGAACTCAACGGAAATTTAAAAGACATAAACAATAACGGAACACAATAAAAACACAACATTTACTAATCATAGACCCTAACTAAATCGAATTTCGACAAAAAAATATCTGAATTTAATTAAGAATGCTAAATTAAAATAACTATCAATTAGATAAACAAAGAGATTAATTTAACAATAATGAAATACTCAACATTACTCAACTTAAACAAAAAGAAAGAAAACTCCAATAACATTAAAAAAAAAACTAAACTTTCTTCAATATTCCAAGATTCAAAGAAAAGTAAATAAAAGAAAGAAAGAAAGAAAGGAAAAGAGAGAGAGAGAGAAACAAATCCACGGAGCCGTGAAGTTGCTGCTGTGCTGGAGAAGTTGCTGCTGCGCTTTGGTGGTCCTGCTATGGAGTCGGCTAGTGTTCTGCTGTGCTTGGGGACTGCTGAAGATGGTGGAGGAGGCTGGCTGTACTGCAAGAAGGCAGAGGAGGCCAAGAGAAACAGAGGAAAGGGGGAGAGTGAGGGAGGAAAGACAAAGGGAAGGAAGAGAGACAAGGGGAGAGAAGCAGAATTGAAAAGAACAAAAAAAACAAACTAAAGAAGAAGAAGAAGAAGAAGAAGAAGGAAAAGAGGAGAATGGGGAGCCATGGGGGCTGCCTATGCAGGAAGAGAAAGAGAAGGGTTAAATAGGATAGGGGGAAAGCCCTAGACCCGAATAGGAAACCCGAATTGCTATATTTTTTCATTTTTTTCATTCTCTGTTCATTGCAAATTCTACTCTTCTAGAGGCTGTATCTCACAAAACACAAAACACTAAAGTTGTAGATAATCCTTTCCTATTTCTTCAGAAATTTGAATTGTCTCAATCGGAGCTCGAATGGAAAAGTTATGTACAAAATACGAACAGGTGTTGGTTTTGATTCCCGGGAATTTTCCTGCGACAAAAAATTACCAAATTCTCATAAATAGTGCAATAAAATTCAAGAATGATGATTTTGACACTTTATTAAAATATTGAATAAATTTGGACATTTAATTAAAAATATAAACGGTAAAGCCAGGGTTAAGATGCCCAATTACGCAGTTTCGGCACGTAATCACTGGGTAGAGGGGACCGTTTTGACAAGGTAGTAGTCTAGTTCCGCGCCTAGGATTGGATGTAGTTTGGCCGGGCTGAGGTAGTGTAGAGTATAGTGACTTACCTGGAGGGCCGACCAGCATTAGGTCTTGCCTACGGGCCGCACAACCTTGTCATGAGGGGTCAAATCGTGACATACAGAATTTGAAGGAAAAAGTACAGTTATGTATATGTATACATTTTTATAGTATTTGATAAATATAGTATGATATTAGCAATATGAAAAGTAGAAAATTTAGATGATATAGTTATACTTTAAACTATGATAAATGTAAGATATGTTTTACAGAATTGTCATTTCATACAGTTCTGATGTTATTAAAATCGTATGCAACTTAGCCGCTACGCACTAGTAATAGCATATTTCCACTTACTGAGCATCGTCTCACCCCATTACTTTAACATTTTCTAGGTGAGCCAGTTAGGTGAGCAGATCAGGCTCACAGATAGAGTGATTACTTGGTTGCCCTGTTTATAGGGCAAGTTTTGTACAAAGTATTATATTTTCGAATAGATGGTATTAGAGATAAATGTAAAACATAACTATGGTTTGGATATACTAAATTCTGGTATTCTGGTATGGTTGTATGATTTATGTTTCCGCTGCATAGGTATGTTTATTGTATACAGGAATACCCCAGCGCCCTTTGAGGCCTGGGATTTCATAGCAAGGGTATCAAAGGAGTTCATGTGATTTTATTTAGAAAAAAAAAAATGTTTTAATTTATAAGGTTGTTACATTTTGGTATTAGAGCCTAGGTTGCTAGGTTTTGTAGACTCTAGAGTGCAGTAGGAAACAATACCAAAATATAGGAAAAAGGATTTGAGGTTTTATTCTGTGATATGGATACAGGATTTTCGTTACAGTTTCTATGTTTTTCCTGGAGTGACGATTCCAAGAAAGCCATAGTAAACTATCGATGAGTCATATGTTTAGGTTGTATGATTTGATTTGTGGTCAAGAATGTGAGGGATTGTTAATAGAGAATCTAAAGTTTTAGTTGAATGGAATAAGTTAGATCTGTATGGGAAATGAAATGGTGTTCTATGTATTTGCAGGATGGACCCAGGAAGTAGTAGCGCTCACACTAGGGGAGATGATGGAGTTGGACCTTCTGGCGTAGGAAGCGAGGATTAAGATGATGTGCTACGTAACGTTGCTTAGCAAGTTATGGCTAATACTGCTCAAAGCTCCAGAGAGCATGGAGGTACATCACCGACTCAGGAGTGTACGATAGAGAAATTTATGAAGATGACCCCACTGGCATTTTCAGGAGCAGCTTACCTTACTGTTGCGGAGAACTGGGTGCAGGAGGTAGAGAAGATTCTGACAGTAGTTTACTGCACCAATGAACAAAGAGTCTTATATGCTACGTATAGACTTGTAGGGAAGACCGAGAGATAGTGGACAAGCCACTAGATTATTGGAGGAGCAGAGGGCTATTCTAGTGCCGATGACCTGGGCCCAATTTAGGGACGTGTTCTTTGATAGTTACTATCATGCCTCATTCAGAGACGCTCAAGTACAGGAGTTTCTGAGTCTGTCCCAGGGATTGTTGATAGTCCATCAGTACGCGGTGAAATTTATCGAGCTATCGCGTTTCTGCCCATATATTGTTCCAAATGAAATCAGGAAGGCTAGGATGTTCGAGAGGAATTTGAGGTGAGATATCTATAGGCAGGTGGAAGTATTGAGGATATAGGATTTCTCGGAGTTAGTAGATAGGGCTATTATAGTAGAGGAGAGTTTGCCGATAGAGACTGAGACACTGAACCAGAAGAAGAGGGCTGCACCCTCGAGTTTTTAGGTGGGGTCTAGCCAAGGCCCTTGGAGAGGAGGTAGATCTGGCAGGAGTTAGAGGTAGATGGTAGAGCATGGTGGTTTTCAAGGTGGGTAGCCTCCCACCACTTGTCCTAGATGTGGACGAAGACTTCCGGGTGAGTGCCAGTTGGGAGAGAATGTCTATTATTGCTGCGGGAGGCCCGACCATATGGCCTGATCCTGTTAAATGCTGTCAAGTTATACACCGGCTCCAAGACCATTTTGGAGTGGATAATAGGTGCCCCACGGAGGTCAGTAAAGGAACATTACGCTGGCGAGGGTCTTTGCGTTGACGTCGGGTGATGCGGAGATGGCCGAAGACGTAATCACAGGTACCCATATTGCTTCATCATATAAAGTTATTGTTTTTTTTTATACAGGTGCCACCCATTCCTTTATATCGGTGGCGTATGTCAAAATAATTGGGCTAGAGACACAGCTATTAGATATAAAGTTGTCTGTGGGTACGCCAACATGATCTGTGGTAAGATGCAAGAAGGTACTTTAGAATTTTCCAGTAAGTATTCAGAAGAGAATACTGCCTGCTGATCTCATAGCCTTAGACATGCTAGGGTTTGATGTGATATTAGGCATGGATTGACTAGCAACTCATCACGCTAGCATAGACTGTCATAAAAAAGAAGTAATTTTCATACTCCCAAGTGAGCAAGAATATAGATTTGTGGGTTCACGCGTGCGTGCCTCACCAGAGCTTGTGTCAGCAATTTAGGTGAGGAGACTATTATAGGGTGGTTGCTAGGGATATGTTACATACATAAAGGAATCATCGAAGGAAGAACTAAAACAAACTGGTATATCAGTAGTGAGTGAATTCCCAGATGTTTTTCCAGATGAATTGTCTGGCTTACCACCAGATCAAGAGATTGAATTTACTGTAGATCTATTCCTAGGTTCAGCACTGATATCTAAAACACTGTATCGTATGGCCTCAGTTGAATTGAAAGAGTTGAAAGATCAGTTACAGAAGTTGCTGGATAAAGGTTTCATCAGGCCTAGTGCATCGCACTAGGGAGCACCAATTATGTTTGTGAAGAAGAAAGATGGGACCATGAGGTTGTGCATCGATTATAGGGAGATAAACAAATTAACAGTCTAGAATAAATATCCTCTCCCTAGGAATGATGATTTGTTTGATCAGTTCCAAGGGACCTAGGTTCATCAGGTGAACATTCTAGCGAAGACATTTCAAAAACAACATTTCGAACGAGATATGGGCATTACGAGTTCCTAGCGATGCCATTTGGGTTGATTAACGCACCAGCAGTATTTATGGACTTAATGAACCAGGTATTCCATCAGTATTTGGACTAGTTTGTGGTTGTGTTAATTGATACTATACTAGTCTACTCGAGGAGTTTTGAGGAGCACGAGCATTATTTGAGGCTGGTGTTGCTATTGGCCTAGCTAGGCTTGCAACTTTTGATTTTGATGATAACAAATTAAGGCTATCTAATTTGTTTCCAAGTGACACTATTTCAGGCAAAGATGATTTCAGTAATAAAAAGGAAAATTCCAAAAGCTCAAACTTCAAATGTCATATCAAGAAAGCTCACAAGGATCAGGGAACATGGAAGGCTTTACATAAAAGAAAGTGATCCATAATGAAAGCTCAAAAGAAGCTTGAAAGATCAAAGATCAACGACAAAAAGAACTCAAAGCAAAAAAGTTTCATTTCAGTTTTTAGAACAAGCTTTGTAGGTACTTCAAATATGATTCAAGTATGATTTTTCATTTTGAAGCTTATTAGGCAAAGAGACTTAGAGACCTTAGTTTTAAGTCTTGGAATTTATTTTTCAATGAAAAACCAATTAAGATTCCAAGTCTAAATAAACAAAGAAAAGAGAAATCAAAAATATCTTGAAATGAGAAACAACTAATTGACAGATGACTAACTCTCAGTGGATAGTCATCTGGCATATTAAAGAACTTAAATTAAGTAGACAGAAGCTTGACAGACGACTATCAAGTACTTGACACGTGACTATCAGACGACTAGGTGTGTTTTGTAGTCATCTGGAACCTTTCTGTTTGTTTTAAAAAACTTGGTTGTTCAATGACAGACGCATGTCTCCCCTGTAACAGATGACTACCACCCTACTAATTGTGAAATTTGTATTTGAAATGCATGGACAATCGACTGCCAGAGACCACACAGTCGTCTGGCTCACGGCAAATTTCAAATTAGTCAACGAATATATTTTTGAAATTTCAATTACTTGAGGCCTAAATTAATATAAAACTTGGACCCTACTCCAAGTAAACATGAGGAACAAGCTAGATACCTTTCTACATCGATAAATACCCTCAAGTTACATTGATTTGTACACCAAGAAATCAATTTAGCACACACTTCCACAAAGTTACTGAAGTCTTGCTAATTTTCTCATTGATATTGAGCTACAATTGTTAGTTCTTTCATCCATTAAAAGAATCCCACAGTGAAAAATCTCTAGAGCTTCAATCTGAATTTCGTATTGTGAATTTTATTGAAGTACATAGTTTTTGATCTGCACTAATCAGCTTTTTGAGGAGCAAATTTTTGTACGTCTTATTTCAAATCTTTGTAGCAGATTAATAGACGGTTCGAGTGTTGAATCGTTGGACCAAATAAGGGAATATTGTTTGGAGAAGGCAAGCTCTAGCCTTAACCAAGGAGTGTTGTAATCGGTATTATTCCACCTGGTAAAGGAACGGTGATAGTGAATCCTTTGGGTGTCTTGCCAAGGGCGAGGACATAGGCTGTGTTGAAGCCGAACCTCGTAAAACCCTGTGTTTCTCTCTTTCTTCCCTACTCTTTATTTTTAGCAAAATTTACAAAATGCGTGGATGCTTTTTAAATCTTTGAATTTTGAGTGTTTGGTTGTGACCAAAAGATAATTTGTTTTGATTTGATCAGCATTGATTGCGGAAACCGAAAGGGACTACGTTGGTTGATCATCCTTAACTTATTAAACTGAAAGTTTATTTAAAATCTGAACATTTGGGAAGAAGTGTGTTTGTGAATTTACAATAGGGCTTATACAAATTCAGCAAGTTTTACACATTACTACAGGGTTATCGTTACAAGAAGCATTGATTGGTTATTTTTTCTTAGTTGGAGTTGATTTGAATTAATTTTGTGATTGTCTTTGAAGTGTATTTATTGTTATAACTCAGAAGTATTAAATTGAAAATAAAATTTTTAAAATCCCAATTCACCCCCCCTCCTCTTGGGAAGCTATCCTAATTTCAATTGGTATCAGAGCCTAGTTATAGTAACTCTTAACAAGAAACTATAAAAAGATTTAAGTCACATATAGGAGTAGCTCCCTTCAGTGAGGGCCAATCCTCAACCCGACCACCAATCTTTTGTGGACATAACTATACCTTTTGGAAAAAGAGAATGCAAATATATCTCCAACACATGGATTGGAAATCTTGGAAAGTAGTTATGGATAGAGACCTAATTCCCACTAAGATAGTAGATGGAAAAAAAATTCCTAAAGAGAAAAAGGATATGACCGATATAGACTATAAGATGCTCCAAATAAATTCAAGCGCTATAAATGTCTTATATTGTGCTTTAGATGCTAATGAGCTTAATAGGGTCATGGCCTAGAAAATGGCTAAAGAGATATGGGACAAATTAGAAGTAACATATGAAGGAACAATAGATGTTAGAGACAATAGGATAGATATGTTAACAAGTGAGTATGAAGCATTCAAAATGAATTTAAATGAAACAATCTCTAGTATGTATACCAGATTTACCCACATAATCAATTCCTTAAGTGCCTTAGAAAAAACTTACACTACGTACGAAATGATTAGAAAAATTCTAAGAGACCTTCCCTCCATATGGGAACCAAAGGCTACTGCTATCAAAGAAGGTAGAAACCTTAAGACCATCTCACTAGATGAACTCACAGGTTCACTACTTACCTATGAAATGGCTTTAAAGGAAAGAAATCCTGAACCTAAGCATAAAAAGTCCATCGCATTAAAAGCTACTAGTAATAGCTCAATTGAAGAGGAAAGTGAATTAAACGACTTGGATCAGGATGAATTAGCATTCATCACTAAAAGATTAGGTAAATTCTATAGGAGAAACAAAAGATTCCCTAGAAAGTTTAATAAAAAGAAATCTGAAAAAGGAGAGACAAGTAGAAAAGAAAATAAAAGTAAAAATGATCCTTTTATATGCTATCATTGCAAGAAACCAGGGCATATCAAGTCGGATTGCCTATTACTCAAAAAAGACGAGAAGAAAAAGAAGGAAGCTATGAAGGCCACTTGGGATGATTCAAGCTCCAACGAGACAGAAGATGATCAAGTGGACAAGAGATGACAAATATATGGTTCATGGCGAATGACGAAGAGGTAAATTCCTACTACTCCTCAACAGAATCTTATAATGAGTCTTGTGATGAGTCTTGCGATAGCATGCCTTCCTATAAGGAATTATAGGCTGAGTTGTTTTCATTGCATAAAAGATTCATAAAAATTTCCAAAAGAAACATAACATTGAAATAAAAAAATAAAAATTAATAAAACAACTTGAATCCTCCTAAACCATTGAAAAAGAAAAAGATTCTTGTATTAAAAAGTTAGAAGAGAAAATAAAAGAAATAACTCAAGAGATAGGCAAAACTCAAGTGGATGATTTAAATAAAAAGGATTTAGAGATAACTGAACTTAAGAAATCTAAAGAGGATAAAGAGAAAACAATTTATAACTTTACCAAAGGAAAGAAAATTTTGAAAAAATGATTGGACAACAAAGATTACATGGAAATAGAGAAGGGATAGGTTATAATGGTAAAACAAATAAAAAGAGTAAGAAGTTATACATGTGATATTTTGTCAAAGAAACAAAGCACTATGCTAGTACTTCTTCAACCAACAAACATGAACACACCACTTGCTACATGTGCAAGAATAAATGTCATGTAATGTTCAATTGCACACTAAAAAGAAAATATGTTAAAAACAATTCAAAGAAAGTTAAGAGAATTTGGGTTCCAAAGACTAACACTATGAATCCGTCATTGTAGATGTGCTTTAGGACAACACCATCAATGGATAAGTGGTACTTGGACAGCGGGTGTTCAAGGCACATGACCAATGATAGAACCAAGTTCACCACATTAAAACAAAAGGATGAGGGATACGTGACCTTCGGCAACAATGCTAAAGGTAAAATTATTGGCATCGGAAAAATAGGTAAAGAAGCTCTTACTATTGATAATGTGCTATTGGTAGAAGGTTTAAAACACAATTTTTTAAGCATTAGCCAATTAAGTGAAAAAGGTTTTGAAATAACTTTTAAGAAAGGAAAATGTTTTATTCAAAACCCTAAGAACAACAAAACCTTGTTTATAGCTCATAGGATATATAATGTATATTGTGTAAACCTTGAGAACTTAGTAAATCAAAACGTAACTTGTTTGGCTACAATGAATGAAATAAATTGGCTATGGCATAGGAAACTAGGACATGCTAGCATGGATCTTTTATCCAAATTATCTAAGAAAAATCTTGTAAAAGGATTACCAAATACAAAATTCATAAAAGACAAGATGTGTGATGCCTACCAAAAAGGAAAGCAAGTCAAAACAAGTTTCAAAAAGAAAAAATACATATCAACTAAAAGACCTTTAGAATTCTTACACCTGGACCTATTTGGTCCCACTAGAACCCTAAGCCTTGGAGGCAAACAATATGCTTTTGTAATTGTAGATGACTATTCAAGATTTACTTGGGTATTATTCTTAGCAAACAAAGATGAAACTTGTAACTTGCTAATCACCTTATGCAAGAAATTACAAAAGAAAAAGGGCTATAATGTAACTAATTTTAGAAGTGATCAAGGTAGGGATTTTAAAAACAAAGATGTTGATAAATTTTGTAATAAATATAGAATAAATCATAATTTTTCTGCACCTAGAACTCCACAACAAAATGGAGTTGTAGAAAGAAAAAATAGAACCCTCCAAGAAATGGTAAGAACCATGATAAACGAAAATAATCTACCAAAATACTTTTGGGCGTAAGCTGTGAATACAACTTGTTATATTATAAATAGGGTGTCTATTAGATCAAGTATAGACAAAACACTGTATGAACTATGGAAAGGTAGAAAACCCAACATTTCCTTCTTTCATGTATTTGGGTGCAAATGCTTTATTCTTAATACTAAAGATGATTTAGGTAAGTTCGCTGCAAAATCTGATGAAGGTATCTTCTTAAGTTATTCCAAAAATAGTAAAGCCTATAGGATTTATAATAAAAGGACTCTTACTACTACTGAATCAATACACATAACGTTTGATGAATTAAATAATTATAACAGTGAAGTTAAGAAAGATGAAAAAGAAGATATCTCACAAAAAGAAGAAGATCTTGAAATAAAAGAAAACAATAATGAAGCTACAAAAGAAAACATCATAGAAAATCTAGAACTACCTAAAAAATGGAGATATGCTAAGAGTCATCCAAAAGATCAATTTCTTGGTGAACCATCAAAACGAATAACCACTAGAGCCTCATTAAAAAATATTTGCAACCATCATGCCTTTTTGTCTCAAGATGAACTCAAGAATATTGAAGAAACCTTAAAAGATTATTCTTGGATTATAACTATGCAAGAGGAACTAAATCAATTTAAAAGAAGTCAAGTATGGGAACTTATACCTAAACCAAAAGGATAAATCAATCATAGGAACCAAATAGGTGTTTAGAAATAGAAAGGATGAAAATGGGGTAGTCTTAAGAAATAAAGTTAGACTAGTAGCACAAGGCTATAATCAAGAAGAAGTTATCGATTACGAATAAACCTTTGCTCCCTTAGCAAGAATGGAAGCTATAAGGATGCTTCTTGCCTATGCAGCTCATTAAGATTTTAAATTATACAAAATGGATGTAAAAAATGCGTTCTTAAATGGATATATAAGTGAAGAAGTTTATGTTAAACAACCTCCAAGATTCAAAGACTCTAAAAATCCAAATCATGTATTCAAGTTAACAAAAGCCTTATATGGTTTGAAACAAGCTCCTAGAGCTTGGTATGAAAGGCTAAGCAAGTTTTTACTCAAAAATAATTTTTCAAAAGGAAAGATAGATAGCACTCTATTTATAAAAACCTAAAATAACAATATGCTTATAGTACAAATTTTATGTTGATGATATCATATTTGGAGAAACTCATGAAGATTTATGTAACGAATTTCCTACAACTATGCAAAGAGAGTTTGAAATGAGCATGATGGGAGGGTCAAATTACTTCCTAGGGTTACAAATTAAACAAGCTAAAAATGGAACATTCATAAATCAAACTAAATATATTAAAGATATGTTGAAAAAGTTTGATATGAAAGAAAGCAAACCCATAGGAACTCCCATGAGCACCTCAACGAGTCTTGACAAGGATGAAAAAGGAAAACAAGTAAATTCCAAACATTACCGAGGAATGATAGGAAGCTTACTATATCTAACAACAAGTAGACCAGATATCATGTTTAGTGTATGTATGTGTGTTGGGTTAATCACATCAAATCGCAGTTAAACGAATACTTACATATTTGTTAGGCACACTCGATCTAGGTTTATGGTATCCAAAGGGAACTGATTTCAAAATGATAAGTTATTCAGATGCGGATTATATAGGATGCAAAATAGATAGAAAGAGCACTAGTGGGACTTGTCACTTTCTATGACACTCACTAGTTTCTTGGTTTTCAAAGAAACAAAATTTCGTAGCATTATCTACAATTGAAGCAGAATATATAGCAGCTAGGAGCTGTTGTGCTCAAATGTCATAAATGAAACAACAATTAAGGGACTTCAAAATTCAATATCAAACAATTCCTATAAAGTGTGACAATACAAGTGCTATAAATATTTCAAAAAATTCAATATCACACTCAAGAACCAAACGTTTTGATATACATCATCACTTCTTAAGAGATAAAGTAGATAAGAAAGAAATAGTACTTGAATTTGTTAACACAAACTATCAATTAGCTGATATATTTACAAAACCACTAGCATAAGATCAATTTGTATTTATCCAAGGGGAATTGGGATGGGAATGTTACATATACAAGTAGTTAACTTAGAAAGAAAAGAGTTTTCCTACACGGCAGACGATTGCCAAATACCAGGCAGGCACCTGACAGGTTACTGTCTATCTGGAAAATCAATCGACAGTCGACTGTCAACTTGATGACAGACGACTGTCTCACGGTAGTTCAAGTTTACTTAACATGAAAAACACTCTTTTTAAACCCCCAGATGTTTGTCCATTCGTCTAACCTTCACTAAACCAGCCTCTCTTCATCTCTCCTCTAAGATACTCTTCTCCAAACCTCTTCCCAACTTCACTCCATCAAACCCTAAATTCTCCTCACTTAGGGTTCCTTGAAATTTCTGCTTCATCAACATACCAAGTAGCAAAACAGTTGGGAAAAAGGACAAAGCATCCTCTTCTTCAACGCCACTTAGCAAAAATGAAATTGAAAACTGGTTGGTCTCAACTCAAGAAAAAACTTTGTACCAAAATCACATCTCCACTATCAATCCAATATTTGGTAAGGTACTCGATGTTTCTTTCTTTGAAGAAAATTTCTCTGAGATTCTTGAGTTATTCAAAGATATAGGATGGGACAAGTTTATTCTTCACGAAGTTAAAGGATATTACCCTAATTAGATCAAACTTTTTTACTCAAGCTTGGTAGAGAAAGATGTTGGTTTTTCCATCGAAGTTTTCGGCCAAAAGATTACACTTACTCCACATTCACTAAGGAAAATACTTCGTAGAAAAAGCATGATGATTTTGAGTGCAATCCTATTGAAAAACAATGGACAATGGAGTAGGGTTTTTCTCCACAAGAATTTTTGCCTCTTGTGATGAATAATCAACCTATCTATTTTGGAAATCCTCCACAATACAAGCAGCTAAATTTGCAACCACAATTTCTTCACAAAATTATTGCTTATAATATAGATCCTAGAGCAGGATCCTTTGATCATATTTCCTTCTTTGATTGCTTAGTCATGTGGTGCATACTAAAAGGAAAGAAATTGGATTTAGCAAGCCTTATACTTAAATGGATGGTCAGTAAGCTAGAATCTCCTCGAATTCAACTTCCATATGGTAGCGTACTTTCTTTGGTCTTTGCTCACTTCCAAGTTCTTACTCCATTCTCCAAAATAGTGAACCCATTATCATATATTCTCCTCTACTACTCTAAAAAGAATGGGTTATAAGAAGTACACCGAGGGATGGATGTTTAGGGGAAATAGGCATGCACGACCGGCACCAGAAGAACCTAATCCAATTCCATAAGAAGTTGATATGCCTGCATGGTTTCTTCCATTCTATTAGCATTATTCTAGCTTCAATTCTGACATGAGGGCTGGCTTTACCTCTTTTCAAGTCAAGATCTCAAATATTGATGATAATTACACTTTACTGGATAAACGTCTTGACAAAATATAGCAACGTGTCACTAGTTCAGCACCTCATGATTCTGATTCTGATAAAGAGAGTGATGAAAATGATAATGGCTCACAAAAATCATCAGATGAAGGTTCCTAGGTCAAATCAGATGAGGACTCTATTGAAGCTAAAGAAGAAGAAGAAGAAGAAGAAGAAGAAGAAGAAGAAGAAGAAAGATCACAGAAATCTAAAGGGAAAGGAGTGGCTATAGATAGTGATACAACTTCTCATGCTTAACTGAAGTTTTTTTATGATGTTTGAATTTTTTGTAGTTTTGAATATTATATATGCTCTGCTTATGGTTGTATTATGCCTTTTTGTTGATTTCAAAAGGGGGAGTATGTGTGTGCGCAAAATATTATGTTTCTAGTTTTTTGAAACTATGTTTATATGTATTTCTATGCTTCTATGATAAATCTAAAATTGAGCTTTAATGTAATAATACTTTCTTTCTAAAATTATGCTTAATGAAAGGGGCAGTATTTTTGTATCTTTGCTCCTTATTTGTCATCATCAAAAAGGGGGAGATTATTGGCCTGGTTAGGCTTACAACTCTTGATTTTGATGATAACAAAGTAAGGCTATCTAATTTGTTTCCAAGTGATACTATCTCAGGCAAAGATGATTTCAGTAATAAAAAAGAAAATTCCGAAAACTCAAACTTCAAATTCCATATCTTGAAAGCTCACAAGGATCAAGGAACATGGAAGGCCTTACATAAAAGAAAGTGATCCATAATGAAAGCTTAAAGAAAATTGAAAGATCAAAGATTAGTGCTAAAAAGAACTTAAAGCAAAGAAGTTTCATTTCAGTTTCTAGAACAAGCTTTGTAAGTACTCCAAATATGATTCAAGTATGATTTTTCATTTTGAAGCTCATTAGGCAAAGAGACTTAGAGACCTTAGTTTTAAGTCTTGGAACTTATTTTTCAAAGAAAAACCAATTAAGATTCTAAGTCTAAATAAACAAAGAGGAGAGAAATCAAAAATACCTTGAAATGAGAAACAACTAGTTGACAGATGACTAACTATCAATGGACAATCATCTGGCATATTAAAGAACTTAAATTAAGTAGACAGAAGCTTGACAGATGACTGTCAAGTACTTAACATACGATTGTCAGTGACAAATGAGACGACTGGGTGTGTTTTGTCAGTCATCTAGCACCTTTCTGTTTGTTTTAAAAAACTTGGTTGTTTAGTGATAGACATTTGTCTCCCCCATGACAGACGACTGCCAGCTTACTTTTTGTGAAATTTGTATTTGAAATGCATGGACAGCCGACTACAAAAGACCACACAGTCGTTTGGCTTGTGGCAAATTTCAAATTACTCAATGGATATATTTTTGAAATTTCAATTACTTGAAGCCCAAATTAGTATAATACATAGACCCTACTCCACGTAAACTTGGGGGACAAGCTAGATACCTTTCTACATCTATAAATACCCTCAAGTTACATTGATTTGTACACCAAGAGATCAATTTTGCAATAAAACTCTCTCTCAAAGCTCTTTGTTGCTCACAAACTTCCACAAAGTTACTGAAGTCTTGCTAATTTTCTTATTGATATTAAGCCACAATTGTTAATTCTTTCATCCATTAAAAGAATCCCATGGTGAAAAATCTCTAGAGCTTCAATCTGAATTTCGTATTGTGAATTTTATTGATGTACATAGTTTTTGATATGTACTAATCAACTCTTTGAGGAGCAAATTCTTGTACGTCTTGTTTCAAATCTTTGTAGTAGATTGATAGACTGTTCGAGTGTTGAATCATTGGACCAAACAAGGGAATATTATTTGGAGAAGGCGGGCTTTAGCCTTAACCAAGGAGTGTTGTAATCGGTATTGTTCCGCCTAGTAAAGGAACGGTGATAGTGAATCCTTTGTTGGTTTTGCCAAGGGGCGAGGACGTAGGCTGTGTTGAAGCCGAACTCATAAAACCCTATCTTTCTCTATTTCTTCCCTACTCTTTACTTTCAGCAAAATTTACAAATTACGTGGATGCTTTATAAATCTCTTAATTCTGATTTTTTGGCTGTTAAATAGACCGGAAGATAATTTGTTTTGGTTTGATCAACATTGGTTGCGGAAACCGAAAGGGACTATGTTGGTTGATCATACTTAACTTATTAAACTGAAAGTTTATTTAAAAGTTGAACATTGGGAAGAAGTGTGTTTGTGAATTTTAACAATAGGGCTTATGCAAATTCTGCAAGCTTTACAAATTACTACAGGGCTATTGTTACAAGAAGCATTGATTGGTTATTTTATCTTAGTTGCAATTGATTTGAATTAATTTTGTGATTGTGTTTGAATTTTATTTATTGTTATAACTCAGAATTATTAAATTGAAAATAAAATTTTTAAAATTCCAATTCACCCCCCTCTTGGGAAGCTATCCTAATTTCAATTGCAGATATTGAAGGAAAGAAAATTGTATGAAAAATTCAAGAAATGTGAGTTTTAGTTAAGGCAGGTTTCTTTTCTCGGCTATGTGATCTCTGAAGTAGGTGTATCAATTCATCCGAGCATGTAGAGGCAGTGGTAAGTTGGGAAAGGCCAGGAAATGTCTAAGAGGTCAGGAGTTTTCTAGGATTGGCAGGCTATTAGCGACGCTTTGTGGATGGTTTCTCTAAGTTGTCAAGTCCATTAGCACGACTTACGATGAAAATGTGAAGTTCAATTGGATTGATGATTATGAGCAGAGTTTTCAAGAGTTAAGCGGTGATTGGTTTCAGCTCGTGTATTAGCTATTCCATCAGGGGAGGACGGGTTTGTAATATATAGTGATGCATTGTTGAAGGGTTTTGGATGTGTATTAATACAGCATGGCAGGGTTATCGCGTATGCTTCTAGAAAGCTTAAAGAATACCAGAAAAACTACCTTGTGCACGATTTGGAATTAACTGTAGTGGTGTACGCTCTCAAGATCTGGAAGCATTATCTGTATGGTGGGAAGTACGAAATCTTCACGGATCATAAAAGTCTAATGTATTTCTTTACCCTTAAAGATCTGAATATGAGGTAAAGAAGGTGGTTAGAACTTTTTAAAGACTATGACTGTACTATTAATTGTCACCCAGGGAAAGAAAACATGGTAGCAAATGCTCTGAGTAGGAAATCAGTAGGACCAGTACTAGCAGCGATGACACAATATTAGTAGAGGTAATGGCTAAAGTGCGGGATGGTCAGGGAGAGGACTTTAGTATCTCTGATAATGAAACTCAGAGATTTCGCACTAGACTATATGTGTCTGCTGATGATGATATTAAAAGAATGATTTTAGAGGAAGCTCACAGATCAATATACACAGTTCACCCTGGCAGTACTAAAATGTATAGAGATCTGCAAGAGTATTTCTGGTGGAGGGGAATAAAGAGGGAAATAGCCAAATTTGTATAGCAATGTTTGACGTGTTAGTAGGTTAAAGCTAAGCACCAGAGACCAGCAGGACAGTTGCAGCCACTATTCATCCCAGAGTGGAAGTGGGATCATGTCTATATGGACTTCATTACTGGGTTACCATGAGTGCGATAGGGATTGAATGCAATTTGGGTGGTTGTTGATCCTCTGACGAAGACCGCTCATTTCATCCCGATTAAAGTCGATTACTCCATGGTCAGGTTGGAAGAAATATATGTTTAGGAAATAGTTCGTGTCCATGGTGCACCAGTATCCATAGTTTTAGACCGAGATCCTCAATTTACTTCATGATTTTGGAAAAGTTTTCAGGAGCCTATGGGTACACTGCTGGCATTCAGCACAGCTTTCCACCCCTAGACAGAAGGTTAGACTGAAAAAATAATTCATACATTGGACCAAGTTAATGCTACTAGTTGAGTTTGCTTACAACAGCAGCTATCAAGCTAGCATTGGCATGACACTTTACGAAGCACTCTATGGTAGAAGGTGTCGTTCTCCTCTTTTCTAGGATGAGGTAGGTGAGAGGCAAGTTTTGGGTCCAAAAATAATACAACAGTCATTTGATAAGGTCCAACTGATTAAAAAAAGAATTAGCACCGCGCAGAGTCGGCAAAAAAGCTATGCAGTCACACATCACCAAGAATTTGAGTTCGATGCGAGGGATTGAGTATTCTTGAAGGTGGCTCCTCAAAGAGGGGTTATGAGATTTGGGAAGAAGGGCAAGCTAAGCCCTAGGTTTATTGGCCCTTTTGAGATACTAGAGAAAGTGAGGTCAGTAGCCTATAGGCTTGCTCTCCCACCGGCTTTGGCCGGGATACATGACGTATTCCATGTTTTCATGCTGAGGAAATACATCCCAAACCCATCCCACATTATCAATTATGCAGAAATCGAACTTAAAGATTCATTAGCTTGTGAAGAAGCACCAATGCAGATTGTGGACAAGAAGACACAAGTGTTGCGCACCAAAGAAATTTAGCTAGTAAAAGTCTTGTGGAAAAAGCATGCTATAGAGGAAGCTTCATGAGAACTTGACGATGAAATTAAACAGAAATATTCGAATTTTTTTATTGAGATCTAGTAGTGGTTTGTAAAGTTTAAGAATAATCATTTTATATTGTTTAGTATGGAGTAATGAATGTATAGTTACATTTTCTTTAGATTATAGGATAGGTAATATTTTGGTTTTGGGGGATATTTTCTTTTATTCTTGTAATCTCCTAGGACCTTGAATGTGACCATGGTATTCCTCCACCATAAGTGAGGGTAAGTAATAAAATAAGTAGACTATTTTCCTTAGTAGATGGTGTTCAACACATATAGCAAATTTCGTGGAAGAAATTTTATAAGGAGGGGAGAATGTCATAACTCAGAGAATTAAACAGGTTCTTGTTGACGAACACAAGGGATTCATCAACGAGAACATATGAGGGCCTCGTCGATGAGGATATATCTCGTCAACGAGAAGATACTGAGAGGGGCAATTTGGTAGTTTGAAATTCATTGAAGAGGGATACAGGTTCGTCAACGAACTTTCTTCAGTGACTTATCGACGAGATGACATGTCTCATCGATAAATCTGGGGTTATAAATATCTAAAACCTAGATTTATCCTCATATTTTGGCACAAGAAACACACACACTCTCTCTCTCTCTCTCTCTCTCTCTAAAATGGCCCTCTCCCCTTCTCTATTCGATTCTAGCCTCGTTTCTCATCGGATCAATGATCTGAGGCCACCACGATGCTCCTAGGAAGTTCTCTACAAATCTACCATAGTGGATCATTGGTGATAGTGGTTTGAATTCCATCCCAATTTCAAGGTAAGGCATTTTATTCAATATTTTTCTTTCCCACAGTTACAAGAAATACAGTATACAAAGAAATAATGATATTTTAGAAGATGTGATTTTCAGGGTGTTGAATGGAGAATCCTGCGGGTGTAGAGTCAGAGTACAGTAAGAACTTTTCAGAAACTAGGTAAAGGAAATATGCTATGCTAGGAGTTTTAACAATGTTATTAAAGATTTTATATATATATATATATACCAATTCATTATCCATTTTTTACAGAATGAGAGTTTTTAGTGTTCCTATGGCCAGAGTAGATATTTATCTGATATAGAACTTATATAGTTTTTTCCAGCATATCATGTTATATAGTATATATAGATATAGACTGATGTACACAGATATTTATTTAGATCAATATATTATAGTTTTTATTAAGATCAGTATATTACAGTTATATTCAGATTAGTATATGAGAGTTTTATTCAGATCAGTATATACAGTATTTATAGAATGCCATGTTTCCTAATACCCTAACATACAAATTATAGAGACAGACTATACAGACAGATTATACAGTCAGATATACAGATATAGCATCCTGATGCTATAGTTATATTATTCAGATATTACAGTATTTACAGTACAGAATGTAGTGTTATGGTTATTTTGGAAACATGATAAAAACAGTAGAAAGAATATAGTATTATATATATGGTATAAGATCCCTGTGAAATATTACAGATACAGAAACAAATAATAGAGCACGGTACCCTTGTTAATACAGATAGTGTGCAACCACATATCTCATATAGTGTGCGGGTACCGTCAAACCGTGCTCGGAGTGGATGCAGCTCCCCAGTTTGCTTAGTAGAGGGGGCCGGTTTGATGCGGTAGCAATCCAATTCCGCGACTAGGAGTGGCTGCAGTTTGGCTGGGGTGAGGTTGTGTAGAGTATAGTGACTTACCTAGAGGGCCAACCAGCGTTAAGTCCCACCTACGGGCCACTGAACCCTATCATAAGGGTCAAATCATGACATACGGAGTTCCATGGAAAAAGTACAGTTATGTATATGTATACAATTTTACAGTATTTGATAAATATAGTGTGATATTAGCATGTATGAAAAGTAGAAAATTCAAACGATGTAGTTATACTCTAAACTGCGATAAATGTAAGATATGTTTTACAGACTTATCATTTCATGCAGTTCATATGTTATTAAAATCATATGCAACTTAGCCGCCACACACTAATAATAGCATATTTCCACTTACTGAGCATCGTCTCACCCCATTACTTTAACATTTTTTAGGTGAGCCAGCTAGGCAAGCAGATCTGGCTTGTTGACGGAGTGATTACTTGGTTGCTCTGTTGATAGGGCAAATTTTGTACAGAGTATTGTATTTTGGGATAGATGGTATTAAAGAGAGATGTAAAACATAACTATGGTCTGGAAATATTGAATTCTGTTATTATATGGTATATATGGTTGTATGATTTATGTTTCCGCTGCATAGGTATGTTTATTGTATATAGGAATACCCCAATGCCCTTCTAAGGCATTAGATTTCATAGCAGGGGTATCAGAGTAGTTCATGTGTGTTTTTTTAAAAAAAAAATTGTTTTAATATTTGAGGTCATTACAGTGGAAGTATGTAAGAAATCACCCTCAAGATCAAATTATAGGTGAACCATCTAGAGGTGTAACTACTAGATCTTCTTTAAAGAATCTATGTAATCACTAAGCATTCCAATCTCAAGATGAACCTAAGAATGTTAAAGAAGCCCTTAAAGATGACTCTTGGATAATTGCTATGCAAGAAGAATTAAATCAATTTGAAAAGAGTAAAGTATGGCAATTAGTACCCAAACCTAGAAATCACTCGATCATTGGAACTAAATGGGTATTTAGAAATAAAAAGGATGAAAATGGCATAGTCATTAGGAATAAAGCTAGACTTGTAGCTAAAGGATATAACCAAGAGGAAGGGATAGACTACGATGAAACCTTTGCCCCTGTAGCTAGAATGGAAACTATAAGCATGCTATTAGCTTATGCCTTTTACAAAGAATTTAGGCTATACCAAAGAGATGTTAAAAGTGCTTTCTTAAATGGGTAAATTAATGAAGAGGTATATGTTGAACAACCCCCCGGATTTGAAGATAAAGAAAATCATGATTATGTGTTTAAACTAAAGATGGCTTTGTATGGGTTAAAGCAAGCCCCTAGGGCTTGGTATGAAAGACTTAGTGGATTTTTAATAGAGAAGGGATTTTCAAAAGGAAAATTTGATAGTATCTTGTTCATTAAAACCAAGAAAGATGACACACTTTTAATTCAAATCTACGTAGATGATATAATATTTGATGCTACTAATGAACATCTATGTAAAGAATTTCCAAAATGTATGCAAGAATAATTTGAAATAAGCATGATAGGAGAATTAAACTATTTTCTTGGACTACAAATTAAACAAGCAAAGAATGAGACTTTTATAAGTCAATCCAAATACATAAAAGAAATGATCAAAAATTTCGATATGGAAAATAGTAAACCTATAGGAACCCCTATAAGTACCTCCATCAATCTAGATAAAGATGAGAAAAGAAAACCTATAGATATAAAGTATTATAGAGGCATCATTGGAAGTTTACTATATTTAACAGCCAATAAACCCAACATAATGTTTAGTGTGTGTATGTGTGCACATTTTCATTCAGCACCTAAGGAATCTCATCAAGTTCCTGTAAAAAGAATTCTATGATACTTATTAGGCACAATTGAACTAGGACTATGGTATCCAAAAGACACCGACTTTGAAATAATTAGCTATTCAAATGCAAATTATGCCAGATGAAAAATTGATAGAAAGAGCACCAGTGGCACATGTCACTTTTTAGGAAGATCATTAGTATCTTGGTTTTCAAAGAAACAAAATTTTGTGGCCTTGTCAACTGCTGAGGCTGAATATGTAGTAGCCGGGAGTTGTTGTGCACAAACACTATATAAGAAACAGCAATTAAGAGATTTTAATTTTAAATACACAACTATACCAATTAAGTGTGACAACACGAGTGCCATAAACATATCTAAAAATCCCATTTCACACTCAAGAACCAAGCACATTGACATAAGACATCATTTTTTAAGAGATCGTGTTAAAAAAGATGATATAACTTTTGAGTTCATCAATACAAATGATCCATTGGCTGATATCTTCACTAAACCTCTCTCAGAAGACTGATTCATAATAATTAGAAGAAAGCTTGGTCTACTACATTGTGTAAAGAATCATAATTTATGAAAAGATCAATAGTCAGCCGACTGACTAAACAAATGCATGAGAAGAGTGTTAAAGTCAGCCGCTTGACCCAAGACCCAGCCGACTGACAGAGCTATTTTTTTCTGAAACACAAACTAGTCAGCCAACTGACCCTCAGGTTAGTCGAGTGACTAATGGAAAAACCCGAGACTCATTTATAAAAACCTGAGTCATTTGAGTGGTTAGCCATCTAAATTAGGGTTTAGTCTCTCCTATGCTCTCTTTCTCTCCCATTCCCCAGTCCTCCTCTTCCAAAAATCACCAAAATCTTGTTTTCCATTTACAAAAATCTAACACTACCTTGTCAAAACCACCTTAGTTTTTTCATAGAAAAGTTCCAAAATGTTGAGGATCAAGTTTGTAGGAAGTAAGAAACCCTCCACCTCATCTCAACACACTGAAGATTCTTCGATCGAGCTATGGCTCATAGCCCCACACGCTAAGAAGTAAAATCCTTGATGTTTCATTTTTCACATATGATTTTTGTCATATCATTCCCTTATTCAAGACACTATGATGGAAAATTTTCATTGTGTATCAAGCCAAGGGACATTTTCCTAACCTCGTAAAAATTTTCTACGCAAATATTGTTAAGGAAGAACACCGACTTTCTACCAAGGTGATGGGCAAATCCATCTCTCTCACTTCCGAATCCCTCGCAAAAATCTTTAAAATCACCAAAGGAGATTTTGAATGTTCTCCTTTTAGTACCTCTTGGGTTTTAGAATAGGGTTTCACTTAAGAAGAATTCCTTCCCTTGATATTGGACACCAAGCCTGTTTCATTTGACAATCCTCGGCTCTACAAACATTTGAATCTTCAAGCTCAGATTCTACAAAAAATTATCACATATAATATACTTCCTTGAGCTGGATCACACGTGTATATCTCCTATGTAGACTGCTTTGTTCTCTGGTGCTTGTTCAAGGGCAAGAAACTAGACTTACCAAGTCTTATCCTTCAATGGATGATATCTCGGGTGGAAGCACGATGAGTCACCCTTCCCTATGGAGGAATTTTAAACCAACTTTTTGCAAAACTCCAAGTATGTTCGGCTTCTAATCTCTTTGTGAAATGCACCCATTATGAAATTTTCAATTCCACAACTCTCAAATTAATGGGTTATGAGAAGTATGAGGATGGTTGGATTCTAAAGGGAAGTGGAAGTCAAGTACGACAACCCCCTGTTACTGCTACTCCCACATGGTTTAATCCGTTCCATCAACAATTCAACACTTTCAGTCAAACCATGCAAACTGGGTTTCATTCTCTCCAATCCAACTTTTCTTCCCTTCAGGCAAATTACTCCTCACTTGATGAACGTTTGAGCCATATTAAGAAAAATTTAGCTAGTTCCTCTTATACTGATGATCCTATGGATATCAGTTTAGCTCCTACCAGTGATGATGGGAGTGATGATGAGGATTCCAAGGGAGGAAGTGAGGATAATGATAAGGAAGGCATGAAAGAAGAGCACGATTCAGAAGAAGAAGAAGAAGAAGAAGAAGAAGAAGAAGAAGAGGACTCATATGAAGAAGAAAGATATGAAGAGGAAGACGAACGGAATGAAGAAGTAGCAGATGATCATCCTACTGATGAAAGCTGATGTTTTTACTATTCTTGTCCTTCAAAACCTGAATCATGTAATTTTTTGACTGTAATTTGGTATTTTTTATGATAAAACACTTTCTTTGGTTGCTTTGCTTGTATTGCTTAGTATGACCTACGTCTTTCCCCTTGTTTTGAATGATGTCCAAAGGGGGAGAAATTGGGAAAAGCAAAGATGTCATTTTAAGTAGTTAAGTATGTATTTAGAAAGTAAAAATGTCATGACATGAAATAGTATGTTAAGTATATTTAAATGCTATGTTTGAGCTTATGATGAGTCATGTTAAGTACATTATTTGCATACTAAATTTTGACTTTGAGCAAATTGACTATATGTATTTGATGTTACATGCTTAACTTATTGAAAAAATTCTTATAGTGAGGGGAGCTTTTTCAAAGAAACATTCATCTTTGCTCCACATTTGTCATCATCAAAAAGAGGGAGATTGTTGGCCTAACAAAGTTTTTCAATCTTTTTTTGATGATAATAAATGAAGGATATTTTAACATGTGTGTTAGGTGACTTTATTTTAGGATTAAGTAAAACCACACTCATGATCATGGAAGTAGGTTGGAAATTAAAGAAAGCTTCTCAAAATATTAAAGCAATAAAAGAAAAATGAAGAGCTTAAAGGCTAAGTGGGACTTGAAGTAAAGCTGAACCTCAAGAGACTTAAAGACTTAAAGCTAAATGAGTTCATGCTTAGAAAGATATTTGTTAGTACTTCAATCCAATACTATTTAGATATATCAAGCTCTTTAGGATCAAAAAACTTAGAGACCATCTCTTAAACAAACCCTTGAAAATGATTTTGAAAAAGTTGTATTTGAGTTTTTTTTTTTAAATAAGAGTTTAAAAATGAAAAATGGAAATATTTGAAAAAGAATGGCTTGTCTAGCCGACTAACAAATTTGAACTAGGATTAGTCAGCCGACTCACACCCTAGTCTGTCTAGTCTACTGATCATTTTTCAACTAAATTTAGTCAACCAACTAACTATTTATTGAAATAATTTTTTGATAGACAGAACACTGTCAGTCGTCTGTCCAGCCGACTGACCTACACAAAATCTGACCTAGTTGAGTGAGTCAGCCGATTGACTGCACAAAGATTTTGAAATTCAAACTAAACGGGAAGTTTTTCAAAATTAATTCTAGGATTTCAAATCTTTTGGTGAAATTGACCAAACACTCCATGTCAACTTGGTAAATAAGGAAACTCTTCCACAAAAGAGTAAATACCTCCCTTGCTCAATGAAAATATATGCTCAAGCAATACAAAGCATTCTACGTTCATATTCTCCTAAATCCATACGTACTTACACTCGTGCTAGGAGAACTCTATGAAATTTTTGATTGATCAAAAGCCTTGGTTCTGATTTTACAACTAAGTTTTCTCTATCTATAAGAAAGAACCTTCGGTGACATCTAAACCTTGAGCTTTGTATTTTCTATTTAGTATTTGCTTTGAAGTATATCAAGTGCTCTAACTTGTACATATTTGCTATGTTTTGAGATTGTTTTTGTACTCAGATTCTTACTTCTGTTTAGTGGTTCTTTGATGATTCAAGATTAATTTGGATCATTGGACCAAGCGTGGACTATAGCTTGGAGAGGTTTCTCTTCCTGAAAAAAAGGTTATTTGTAATTATTTCGTTTCACCCAGAAAGGAACAGGTATAGTGGAATCCTTAGGTGGTTTTCCTAATGCGAGGACGTAGGCTGGGAATAAGTCGTGGATGTTGTAATTCTCTCAATCATAAAAACAATGTGTATTGGAAATTAAATAAACCAAAGCTTAATTTTTTCTTGGGCTTGCAAAAACCGAAAGGGAGTACGTTGGTTAATTAATATTTTGCGGAAACTGTAAGGGAGTACGTTGTTTGGTTAACAACCCAAAACCTATTAATTGAAGGTTTATTTGAATTCTAATTTTGGAAAGAGTGATTGGATGTTATTTTGGTTATCAATTGGAAGGAAAATTGCATTCTCTACAGGGCTTACATATTCATATACACAGGGCTGCAAACAGTCAAGCTAAGCATTGCTAAAAGAATTGCAAAGCATATATTGATTGGTTACTTATATTGTGGTTGATTGGATTAAGTAGTTGATTGATTGTTTATTTGTGTTGTGACTGTGGATTGAATAAAAGACTTAAGCCTTTGTGTGATTGAAGAAGTCAAGAAATCTTTAAAATAATTATAAAAGGTTAAGAATTCTTTAAAGGATTTAAAAGAAATTTTGATAACCCAGTTCACCCCCCCCCCCCCCAACTTGGAGCTACATCTTAGTTTTCACAACTGGCTTCATTTAAAGTCGTGAAACATCTAACCTATTTAGATAACAGGTTTTCAAAATTTATACAGTATATGTTCTCAACCCAGTTTGTAATAAACAATATTTCATGCTTTTCGGTATGTTCATCAACTATGCATTTGTCCTTTTTAAATGTTATGTCAAAACCCTTATCACTTAGTTGATTAATGCTAAGTAGATAATGCTTTAAATCTCAAAAAATAATACATTATCAATTATCAAGGAGGGTTCCTTACCGATTTTTCCAATGCCAATAATTCTAACTTTAGCATTATCTCTGAAAGTGACATGTCCACCTTCCTTTAGTGTCAACGATGTGAACTTAGACTTATCTCCAGTATTATGCCTTGAGCATCCACTATCCAAGTACCATTTGTCTTTTGATGGGACTTAAAACATAACTAAAACACGGATTTAAGATGTTACTTTAGGTACCAAAATCTTCTTAGGTCCTTTTGGGTTTGTTTTTGTTGTATTTTTTACTCTCCACAGCTTTTTGGTTTTAACATTTTTTCTCTTAAATGGACATTCAAATTTTATGTGTCCCTTCTCCTTACATAGAAAACATGTGGTGTGCTCATATGCATTAGTTTAGGATGTTCTAGCATTGTATTTTTAAGCTTTTACAAAGTACTCCATATAGAGGTTCTTTTCTTCTTGTTTTCAATTCCATTTAATCCTATGTCTTCTTTATCTAAAGACGTTCTTTGTGATCCAACCAGTTTATCAAAGTTTTCCTTTCCTCTTGTTAAATTGTAAATTATTTTAGATTGGTCCTATATTTTACTTTCAAGACTGAGTATTTATGAATCTTTTATATCTTTACAATTTGCTTGTAACCTTACTTGTTCTTTGGTCATCTGGTTGATTTTACTGTCAAGTTTAGCAATAGCCAAATCCTTTTCTTTTTCAACTGATTTAGATTACTCTAGTTGGTTCATAAACATTTCATTTTGTCTTTTTAATGTGATGTTTCTTTTGGACACCTTAATGAACCTCTTATGTAGTGAAAACAAATGTGTTTTTATTTCATTATAAGATGGCATGCTTTCACATGAGTCATTACCGGGTTCATCATTAGATTCTATAAATAAGCTTAAGGAAGAGTTTACCTCAACATCTCTCACAATGAAGCAAAGGTTGGCTCATTCTTGATCACTTGAGTCGCTTTCCGAGTTGCTTAAGTTGGAATCATCCCATGTAGTGGCTTTCATTACTTTCTTCTTTTTCTTCTTAGCATCTTTCTTAAGTTGTGGACAATCAAGTTGAGGGTTCAGCTTTAGTTTCTTTCTTACTTGATTCACCTTTGTCTATTTTTGTTCCTCTGAATTTTCTATCAGATATTTTATTCTTTTTAAAGAATTTGCCTAGTCATCTAGTAAACAATGTTGAGTCATCATCATCCTCTTCATCACTTGAGCTTTCTTTTGAAACTTTGAGTGAAATGGATTTCTTATGTTTGCTAAATTTAGTTGTCCTTTCATTTATAGTCATCTCAAACTTGAGAAGCAACCATATAAGTTCATCTAGGGAAGTGTTCTTTAAGTTCCTACCTTCAGTTATGGCAGTGGCCTTGGGTTCCCATATAGGAGGAAGACCTCTAAGGATTTTTCTAATCATTTCATATGTAGAGTAATTCTTCCTTAGTGCATTCGAGTTAATTATGTGAGTGAACCTAGTGTACATACTAGTTATAGATTCCTTTGGGTTCATCCTAAAGGCCTCGTACTCACTAATGAGCATGTCGATTCTACTATCCCTAACATCTACAGTCCCCTCATAGGTTACTTCTAATTTGTCCCAAATTTCCTTTGCAGATTTACATCCCATTATCATGTTAAACTCATTGGTGTCTAGCACACAATATAAGCCATTCATTGCATATGAGTTTATTTGCAGTAGTTTCACATTCTTCTCACTCATGTCAGTGTATTCTTTAGGGATTTCCTTGTTATCTACAATCTTAGAAGGAACATAGTCACCTTGTGTTACTACTTTCCAGACTTTTCAATACATGGTTTGTAAAAATATTCTCGTTCGTTGTTTACAGAAGGTGTAGTTCACATCGCAAAAAATAGGAGGTCAAGATGAGGATTTCTTTTCATCGAATGGGGATACACCTACGTTAGCCATTAAGATCTTTTTTGTAACTACCTATCAGGATTTTCTACAACCTAGGCTTTGATACCACTAGAAAGTAACGGTGTAATCCCAAGAAGGGGTGAATTGGATATTTTAAAAATTATCATGCCGAATCTCAGTTTATTTTAAATCTTTTAAAATATGCCAATCACAATCTCACTCAAATATCAAACACAATTTACTAATCAACGACGACATTATACCAATAAACAATCCTTGGAATATACATGAAATTGAAAAATGGATTCTGAGTTTTAGCTTTCAGCAAGTTCAAAAATTTCCTCTGAATTCAATCAACAATCAAGTATGTATTTAAGACAAAAAGTCAATAATGCAAACATAGCACCATAACTTCTTATGCTTCAATACACAACCAATCACAATAGCTTTACCTTAGCTAGCAGAAACTAAATCCAAGATTCAACACTTTTCTAAATTTCAACTGAAAACTTTAAAGCGTACGAACCATTAACAACTAAATGGATTTATTCAAAGTACTTCAAAACTGAACTCAGCGTTCAACAAAATTTCCTAATTAATTCAAAATCATACACAATAGTTTCTGATTGCAGAATTTAAAGAGATAGGGAAGAAGATTGAACACTGGATTTTTTACAAGGTTAAACTTACTGCCTATGTCCTTGCCTCATGATGAGTCCCTAAAATACATGATTTTATACCCTCATTTACCTTTGTTTATCCTCATTTTATTATGTTTTTACCCAAAGTTATCATTGTTCAAAGCCATGCAAGGTTTTGTTCATCTTTTCAGGAAAAATAGGTTAAAAACATGGAGTTAGGCATTACAAGAAGCCATGGAGGATTTGGAGGATTCAAAGCTCGAATTTAGACATTCAACCAAGCTATAGAAGCTTCATATCATAAATAGACAAGAAGATTACGCTTGACTATATGGGGCGACCAGCAAACCACAGGGGTGACTTAGTCTTCCACTGCAAACTCCAAGGTTCAAATTGAGATTAGAATACTGCAAGGTTCGACCAAGTGTGCGAATAAGTGACACCCTAGAGCAACCATGTCAAGATACTGAGACAGAATTGAAATTCAAAAAAATTGAGAGTCTTAAAGAAGTGTTCTACCAAGAGACCTTCTGGAGCAACTATATCGAGATATTGAGATTTCTTGAAGATCGAGATACTACGAGTCTCGACCATCTCCTCAACCATCAAGACCCTGAGGCTTGACGAAGTCTATGACATTGAAGATTCGAATCCCTGACTTCCCACGAGATCCGACTAGGGAGCGCACAAGAATTCCAAAGGAGCAACTTGGTTGACAGCGAAGATCTACTGCATGAGATTTGATGCAAACTTTCTTAACTTGTAAAACAACCCTTGTAAAACCTAGAACCTATAAGTATTCGCTACAAACACACGCATTGGGTGCCTCTTTGGCCTCTCTTAGGTTTGTGATAGACCTAGCAACTCATTGAGAGCCAAGTTAGAATAGGAGTAGAGTAATTTCAATTCATGTATGTAGTGTCCGACAGCCTGTGACAACTAGCGACGTTCATACAACAGTCGTGTATATTAGGATCTTCTTTTGTACTTCCTGACATTAGTGACAAATGTGATGAATGCAAAGGGATGATCTTTTTACATGCTTTCATCTACAGCTTTCCTTTACTTCTTTCATTTATGGTTTAGATTGTGATGATGTTTAATGACAAGATTGGCACCTTTACTGCTTCAACCAGGTACATGTATTAGGCTACAGTCTCCCATAAAGGTTCTCGTGATCTTTGTGCTAGAGTATACTCTGGTTTTCGACCATGCTTCAGACTACTGGTGCACCATTGCTACTTTATACCCTCGAACAGCTCCTTGGATTGTTCACTCGAGTCTAAAATCATGTATTTTAGGGACTCATCACAACCCCCAACTTACACTTTACTAGTCCTCGAGCAAATCAAAATCTAAGAAAACTACCTAATCCTACCAATATACTTTTTTTAGGGAAATACGATTGCATTTATCATGTGCAACAAGGCTTTAAACCCCTAGGTTGATCCTAGTGGACGAGTTCTAGTCTCGTGAGGGTTTCCAAGGCGATACCCAAAAACACCATTGTAGTAAACAAAATATAAGAATACATGCAACATAATCATACCATTTTATATACAGAGATATAACCTTATTACATACATATTCCTTCATACACAACTCCATTATGCACACACTGTGTAGCATTTCAATCATGCAAAACTCAACACAACACACCTATCTCAAGACACCACTCACAAGGAATCAACCCATGATTATAATTCAAAGTTAATATTAGTATGTAAATCCAAGTATGGATAGGCCGCATCACAGGGCATGTGTAAAGGATGTGATTTGCCTCACTCAAAATGCTCAAAGGCACCTACCAGAATGGTCGTCTTGACTCAGCCTCACTGGTTTATTCTCTCAAAATTCACTCAAAAGAATGGTTGTGAGGAAGAGTGTCATGATCAAACGTCCCACAAATTTGAGGAATTACCGCTAGAATTGTGGAGTGAACTAGTCTTATAAGAAAGAAATCAAGCCCTTACTGAGGTGTCAGGTCCTTCACCCTAACATCTTCTCACTCACTTGCACATTTAATCAAGACCACCCTAGAGAAACTTATTCCCAAATTTGTGTGAATTTAGAAAATGCATGGTCGGGAGATCCTTCATACATGCAGATTCTTAGGGTGTGTCCTCAACTTGACCTTTTTATCTTTTCTCAGAGCAAGTGTATATTTTTGCTTTCATTTTTCTCTGCTCAGGTTTCTCTTTCTTTTTCATTTTCCTTCTTTGCATGGTCAGTTGAAACAATTATCACCTTGTATATTGTCTTCATGATTCTAATGAGAACGTAGTTCGAATAGGAGTCCATGGAAAAAGTCAGTCTCTAAGAGAGCTTAAATTTTATGTCTTGAGTAAACTACAAGATCTAGATTTATCTCTCCCCACTTGATGTCACCTCTACGCTAGCAAATACAAGAGCAAAGACTAGTTGTCAAAGGAAATACAGCAAATGAAGGAAAGTTGAGTTTTATAAACTCACTAAAATGTGGACCAAACAAAAAAAGGAACTCGGGTAAAAGATAGGACAGTGTAATGTGCTAGTAAGAATAAACAGTTTACCTTCAAAATAAAATAACAAGAATAGCATGCATGCAAAGATACCTTGCAGCATAAAAAACCAATGCCAGCCAAAAGCACCATGTATGTCATTAGTATTAACATTTGGTACAATGGTGGAGAAAATATTATGGTGAGTGTGGACTAATACTAGTGACAAGGTTGAACGGAGAACGACGAAGTGGGAAAAAAGTCGAGCATGAAAGCTTGTTTTAAATGACGATGTTGAGTTGTCAACTAGCGCGCACGCAGTTCAGTGCTAGTCACATACATGGTCAACCCTCTCAAAAAATATTGAAATGCAGCATAATGCAAGGGTTGGACCTAGTTGCCCAAGTATATGATGGTTGCCGCATTAGCTGCATCCCCAACTTATCCTAAAACCTGCTCTAAGGATTCTGACTTCTAATTAATCTATTCTAAATACTCTAAGAACCTAAAAAGAAAAGGAAAACTATCGGGTTGCCCCCTAGAAGCACTAAGTTTACCATCTTTAGCCCGATGCATTGAAGCTCAATTTGGACTCATCCTGGTTCCCAAGTAGAATTGGCTTCTCTCTTTTCTTCCTCACACCCGAAGTTGCATACCCCCAACTTATGTTCAGAATTGAGGACCCACTCATGCTTTATTATAAATTGCCCAAAAGGGTCCACAAATTCAGCAATGGTAGGGCTGTCAAGTCAAATCGTACTTTTCTAAGGACGTTGCCATAGTAGTGAAGGTGTTGCTTCCCTAACAATTTTGTCAATCATGTCTTCGTTGATAGCTTGGGTGGCGTTCAGAGGATGTTGGGAAGCATTAAATATGTTTAGCCTACATTGCTTATGGTCCCATGATATATCCATAATCTTTGTCCTACATTGAATGCAGGCGTTAGCCATGACTAGGAATGGTCATCCGAAAAGGATATGGATCGAGTTTGTGGAAGTCTCCATGTCCAAAATGATGAAATCAACAGGGTAATGGAAATATCCCACCTTGACTACCACGTCTTCTACCACACCCCAGGGTTTCTTAAGAGATCGATCAGCAAGGCTTAAAGAAACCGAGGTGAGTCGCAACACTCCTGGGTTAAGTTTTGGATAGGCTGAGTATGAAAAGATGTTCACACTTGCTCCTAAATCTAGAAGGGCCCCATCAATGGTGTAATTGTCAATTACACACGAAATAGTAGGTAAGTCAGGGCCTTTTAGTTTAGGAACAAGGTGCTTTAGTATTATGAAACTCATATGCTCGGCCTACTTGACCAAACCATCCATGTGCACCTTTGATTCTATCCCCTGTGTTGACAAGTCCCTAAGGAATTTTATGAATGCAGGTGATTGCTTAATTTCATTGAAGAAAGGTTTATTCATTCTAACTTGTTTAAACATGTTCCAGATGGACTCAGTGGAAGCCTTTTTCCTAAATATAAAGGGTGCAAATGGGGTTGCAGGATGTGTCACTGAGTAGCCGTGAAAAGCCCTATGGGGGGCAAAGTGAGATGTGGTTCTTCTAGTGGTGGGTGTGAGACTTAATGATCTATGTAGGAAAAGATAGTGCCTGAATCAACATTAAGTACTTCCAGTTTTTCGTCATGGTTCTCCTTCGTGCTCAACTGCTCTTTGCCTTGTTCAGCTATCAGTCTGCCATTTTGAAATTTGGTTACTATCTGGGCTTGATAAGAATATGATGAGGCGCTAGCATCCAATTCACATTCTACCCCATATTGTCCCTTAAGATTCATTATAGGCTGACTTGGCAACTTGCCTTCATCTCTCCGACTCAAGGTGGCAGCTAGTAGTCCCAAAGTGGCTTCTAGCTTCACAATGGATTAGGAGTGAGAGTGAAGGAGTTTCCAATCCACTTGGCAATCAAATTCAATATTCTTAAGGGACCTTAGCATCATCTCTCAAAATGTGTCGTACTTAGGTTGCAAGGGAGACGTCTACTGGGCGTTGGCAAATCTGGGGGCTGAATTAGGATGACTTTGGAGATTTTGGAATGGTCATAAAGGCAAAGCATTAGGGGCTTGTGGAGGTCTTTGGGCATGAAAACCCGAAGCTTGGGGCCTCCACGAGAAGTTAAGATGTTGTTTCCACCCAAAGTTGCTTATGTTTGAATGCGGGTCATTAGAGAGCTTATCATACCACTTATCGGTGGCATTTACTTCCTCATGCCCAAGCTCAGGTGGGAAATGCGCGTGTGGGCAATTATAACATATATGGGAATGATCAGAGCAAATTGCACATATCTCTGCACACACCGTTGTTTGCGGTCTTAGGGACAAGCATTGATCCAGCTTTTTAAATATGGCATACAAAGTAGGAGCTAAGTCCTAGCTCGTGGCTTACCCATAAACTCCATTAGGTTTAAAAGTTATTATAGGTAGTCTATGGGTGGCAGTCATGTCCTACTAAGAGTTATTAGCCAGATTTTCAAAGAGAATCCAGGCCTCGTTCTCGTGCTTAGTGAGGAAAGTACATCCACACGACACATCAACCATGGACCTTTCCATCTCATCCAACCCTTTGTATAAAGTTTGAACTAATTGCCCCTTAGGGACTTGGTGATGTGGGCATTTACAGAGTACGTCCCTAAAGTGCTCCCGAGTCTTGAGAAAGAGTTCGTCATCCATCTATAAGAAAATTATGATGACTCTCCGAAGTTGGTTAGTCTTCCCAACTGGAAAGTACTTTTTTAAAAAAATTCATGTTGCATGGTGGCCAAGTTGGTCACCGAGTTCAGTTCTTAGGATGTCAACCAATATTTGGCTTTATCTATCAAAGATAATGGGAAAAGCCTAAGACGGAGAGCATCATCACTAAAATTAGGGATGCAAATGGTGGAACAAATTTCCAAGAACTCACCTCAATGCTGATAAGGATTTTCTATCGAGTTTCCATGAAAGTTGGGCAGCATCACGATGATTGAAGTCTTTATCTCAAATTGTGCCACCTGAACGTCCAGGACCGGATACAAGAGGATGATGTGTATGCATTACGTACAAAGTAGTCCCTAAGAGGCCGAAGGTGTTACTCTCGCACTACATGTAGATGGGGAGCATGGGGTTCCGAGATTTGTTCAATGGAAATGGGGGGGTTATCTTTAGCCATTGCTTTCAGTTCAAACGACTCAACCTTCTCTGAATTAGAGATAGGTTTACTAAGGGACCTATAAGATTTTTCAATCTCAAGATCTATGGGAATTATCTTGGGTTCCAAAGAACATAAACCAAACATACACACGTGTAAGCACACAAATTCAGAAATCAAAAATAGAAAACAAAATAAAGAAAATAGAAATTAATAAAGAAAGTGAGAACAAAAGGAGAGCAAATCAAAAGAATAAGACAATAATACTCTAAAGTGGAAGTTGATCTATAACTGTAGCCAATTCCCTAGAAACGGTGCCAAAATTTGGGAGGCTCGCCAAGGCTTGGGTCCTTAACTACTAAAAATAATATTTATAAAGTCTAACTATCCCAAGTTTAGTAGAATGTGGGTAAATCGGGTATCAATCCCCGAAGACTTAAAGGGCAGTTATCAAACCACTTCCAGATTAGTTTATTATAACCTTGTTATGAAAAAGAAGTAAAAGGTGGTATTATAGGTGAAATCTAACCAACTACTAGAAAGCAATTAAATGAAAGCTAGTAAATCTATATTAACTCTACTCCTACAAAGCAGTGTTTAGACATGATGTTAGCTTTACCGTGATCCAAAGAGGGGGGGTGAATAGGTATTTTTAAAATTTAAGCCCTAAGTCAATCTCTTAACACCAGTATATTCACAACCATCTGGTCAATCTAGTGCAAGTAATGTAAATGTATACTAGGAAGTAAATAAAGCAATTTAATCAAACACACATCCACTAGAAAGCAGTAAAGTAAGGGTGACACATAGAAATTTTTTCAAGGTTCGTCCAATTGCTTACGTCCTCATCTTGGCTAACAAACACAAGAATTATCACTATAACTTGCTCACTTAAACGGGTGGAGCGGCACCTAAACAAACCAAGTCAATTAGCACAGGGCTGACCTCAATCTTTACAACCAATCCTTACTAGACTGGATTATAGAGCCCTTAGGTCACGCCTGGAAACAATCAGATTTTACAATCAGATGGTACAGAGAAAGTGCTTTCACGTAAAGCAAAAATGTACCCAAATACGCATATTCACACACACATCAATAGCATGGATATAGTGTAAGCTCAGTAATACAAGTTTTGTTCAATCAATACTCAACACAGTATAATCAATATGATGCTCAAGAGTATTCAACACAAACAATATCTTGGAATAAAAACAAAGAATTTCAATAGCACATCAATATTCCAAGTATACGAATCAGATAATCAAACTAGTTCAAAAAGAATTTTCCTCAATGAAAGATGCATAACACTAGTTTGAAAATAGTTGCTTGTTTGAGAAATCTTTGCACACCAAAAATCAAGCTATTGGATACTAAAAACAAATATGCAAATATCCTAAGCTTACTTGGTTTATCACCACACAAGATTTATAATGAGCAAATCTGTGGGATAAACCTAAGCTAAAACTCCCCAAAATAAATATAGCAATCAATCACTCAAATGGGAGTTTCTAGCAAGCTATAGCAATATTAAGCACTCTAAAAATGTTCACACAATCTCAGAGGATATCAAGCGAACAGAGATTTGAGAGTATTTTGGCCAAAAGATGTATTTTCAAGAGAGAGGATATTTTGGCTAATCTGTTTGCTAATATTGCCCTAATCTTGCAAATGAATTCATATTTATAGCCAGGGGTTAAACTATAACCGTTTGGGATAAAATAAGAATCATTAAAAAGTCTCTAATGATTAAAATTCAATTAGTTCGAGTTAACCCTATTTTACCGCGGCTAAAATTATTTTAACCAGCTGAGGTTCGGGTGGCTGAACCTTAGTTCGGTCGCCTGACAAGACACATGCTAAAAAGGTATTCAATGCAATTTGGTCACCCGAATAGAGCTTCAGCAGCCCAAATCAAAGTCAGTAGCAAAGCTTCGTGACTTCGGGTGCCCGGACAAATGTTTGGTGGCCCAAATCCATGGATTCGGTCGCTCGGGGTCCTTTTTGAGCTAAACTCATTGGTCGCCCGAGTTGGTGAATAGTCCCTTTCGAGGGGTTCAGGCGCCCGTGGATGGTGTGTGCATTCAAGGGTCGATTGCCCGAGAGCCTAGTCAACATGTTGACTTGTCAACATTCGGGCGCCCAAGGAGTTTTGTACTCCAAGGGTTCAGTTGCTTGAGCTCTCTCAAGTTGCTTAGAATTGTTCAATTTAAGCACAGTTTCAACACACTTATATATTATATGCTATGTGTGTGAGTGTTGGAGCCTAGGGTCTTGCTATGGTCTAATTAAGCTTATGATATATCCTATATGCATGATGTGCAAGTAAGATACATACAAACCACAACCTAGGTTACTATTACAGCCATATTACAAACATTAAATTTACAATTACAAATTACAAGTCTTCAGGGTCTTCTTGTTTCTTCAAGTGTCCTTCCTTGGGTTATTTATTTAAGCCTACACAAACACTTGACAAGAATCAAATATCAGTATTTGTCATTATCAAAATCGAGTGCAGCCTATAAGGTCAACACATAAATATAGTTTAAGATGTTGTTTTGCTTACTCCAAGTTCATTGAGTTTTCCGTACTAAACTAACTGGAACTCATTCGAGGGTATAGAGTAACAAGTGTGCACTAGCCGTCTAGAGCATGGTCCGAAACCAAAGTATACTCTAGCACAACGATCATGAGAACCTCTATAGGATATTGTAGCCTAATACGTGTACCTGAATGAAGTAGTAGAGGCGCTAATCTTGTCTCTAAACATCATCATAGCCTAAACCATAAATGAAAGCAGTAAAGGAAAGTTGTAAATGAAAGCATGTAAAAAGATCATCCCTATGCATTCATCACGTCTGTCACTAACGATTGGAAGTACAAACGAAGATCCTTATACACACTGTTCTTGTATGAATGCTGCCAGTTGTCATAGGCCGTCAGACACTCCATACACGAACCGAATCTACGCTACTTCTATTCTAACTTGGCTCTCAATGACTTCCTAAGTCTGTCACAAACCTAAGAAAGGCCAAAGAGGAACCCAGAGCTTGTGTTCATGGCGAATATTTATAGGCTCTAGGGTTTACAAGGGTTTTTTTACAAGTTAGGAAAGTTTGCAGCAAATCTCACGCAGCAGATCATCACTGTCGACCAAGTTGCTCCTTTGGCATTCTTGTGCGCACCTTAGTCAAATCTCACGGGAAGTCACCGATTTGAATCTTCAATTCTTTGACTTCATCATGCCTCAGGTTCTTGATGGTCGAGACTTGCAATATCTCGATCTTAAGGAAATCTCAGTATCTTAACATGGTCGCCCCAGAAGGTCTCTTGGTCGAACACTTCATTGAGACTCTCGGTATTTCTAAATTTCAGTTTTGTCTTAGTATCTAGACGTGGTTGCTCCAGGCTATCACTTGGTCGCACACTTGGTTGAACCTTGTGGCATTCTGATCTCAGTCCAAACCTTGGAGTTTGCAATGGAAGACTAAGTCACCCATGTTGTTTGCTGGTCGTGCCATATGGTCGAGCGCTATCTTCTTGTCTATTTATGATTTGAAGCCTCTGCAACTTGGATGAATGTATGAATTCAATCTTTGAATCCTCCAAATCTTCCTTGGCTTCTTGTAATGCCTAACTCCATGGTTTTAACCTATTTTTTTTATGAAAAAAAAAAAACCTTGCATAGCTTTGAACAATGATAACTTTGGGTAAATACATAATAAAATGAGGATAAACAAAGGTAAATGAGGGTCTAAAATCATGTATTTTAGGGACTCATCACCTCAAGCAACTAGCTGTGAGAATTTCCTTTACCCACTCCATTCAATAGGTGGAGTATGCCTCTCTCCGTTGGAAGGCACTAGAGATGTGAACGATAGTAGGATTGATATGTTGACCAGTGAGTATGAAGCTTTTAGGATGAACACCAGTGAGTCCAATCAGAGCATATATATAGACTTACACACATCATTAATTCACTACATGCATTAGGTAAGACCTATCCTACATATGAAATGATTAGAAAATTTCTTAAGTGTTTGCCTCCTATTTGGGAAGTAAAGGCTATGGCCATATTTGAGGGTAGAGACCTTAAGGCTATGTCACTAGATGAATTGATAAGTTCACTTATCACCTATGAGTTAGCTCTCAATGAGAGACTAAATTAGCACAATAGAATGAAGAAAGTGATTTCCTTAAAAATGTCTACTAATACTTCTAGTGAATGTAGTGAACCTGAATCTGGAGATGACATGGCTATGCTTACTAAGAAGTTTAGCAAGTTCTTTAGGAAGAACAGTAGGCCATACAGAAAGTTTAGAGATTCAGTATCTGAGAAGGGAGAGTCTACTAAAAGAAAAGAAAAGAAAAGAAATATCGAACACTCCCATATGCTACAATTGCAACAAGGTTGGACATATCAAAACTGATTGCCCGTTACTAAAAAAGGAGTCTAAGAAAAGGAAGAAAACCATTAAAGTAGGTACCTCATGGGATAGACAAAACAACAATGATTTTGATTCAGATTGTAGCGACTCTGAGATTTCTAACTTGTGCCTAATGGCACAGGATGATGAGGTATTGTCTTCTTGTTCCTTATCTTCATATTATTCTGATGATGATTGTGATTCTAATAGCATGCCTACTTTCAAAGAATTGCAATATGAATATATTCGTGTATCTAAAATGTTAAACAAAGTGACCAAGGAGAATGATGTTTTAAAAAATAAATGTGAAAATTGGTCAAAACTGTTTGAAATTGTAAAGAACTCTCACGCCTTGATTCTTAAAGAAAATGATTTTAAGATTGCCGAGCTTGAGAGAAAATTGGAGGATAGCTCCAAAATTGTTTTTAAATTTACTAAGAGCCAATGCAATTTTGAAAAACAATTTGGAGTCCAAAGAAACTCTCTTAGAAAAGAAGGTCTTTGATTTAATGGTGTTGGAAATGTAAGACGACCTAATCTTTACTTGGGACATTTTACTCGAGAATCAAAATCCCAAATTCAACTTAAAGATCCTCGGTGTCGAATGACATGTTTTAGATGTAAAAAAATTGGTCATATTCAGTTTGACTATCCACTTAGAAATAGACATATAAAGGTTAAAAGGGTGTGGAGAGTCAAAGGTAATCCAAGCACTAACCCTTGTGGACCCAACAGAATTTGGGGACCAGGGTAAGTTACCTAGATTTTCTTGCAAGTGTGCTTAAGATCGTCCTCTTCCAAGGACAAGTGGTACGTGGATAGTGGGTGCTCATGGTATATGACCGACGACAAGGCTAAGTTCATCCATCACTCCCAAAGATGGAAGATACATGACATTCGGAGACAATGCAAATGGGCAAATCATCGGCGTAGGTAAGGTTGGTAAGGAACCTTCCTTGGTTATTGATAATGTGTTATTGGTTGATGGTTTGAAACATAATTTTTTAAGTATGGAAAACCTAAAGGAAGTTGTGGAAAACCTAAAGGAAGTTGTAAAAAGAGAGGGGAGAAGAGAGGAGCCGTCACTTCTCAAAAGAAAGAGAGAAAAACGTGATTTTTTCTCATGCTGCTCAGATTTCATCAAGACTCCGATCCCGCTTCGTCTGTGGTCCGATCGAGCTGAAATTTGGAGGAGAGGTTCATGACTCAAGGAGTTACAATCTGGACGGTGGAGATCAGATTTGGAGCTCGGAAGTTGGGGTTTTTTCCGTGAACAGTAACTGCGAATTTGGTATATTCTTTCTAATTCTCTTTTGTATTTGCCAAGATTGTAGATATCTTGAAGAGAGATTTTTGTATCCTCTAATTACGATTAGAGAAGACTTTGTGTACCCATTATTTGATTGATAGTGGAGATTTTAACTAGACTAGGTCCCGTGGTTTTTCTTCCTCACACTGGGGAAGTTTTCCACGTAAAAAACTGTTTGTGTTCTTGTGGCTTGGTGTGATTGATTATTTCTCTTATTATTTCCAGCACGTATAAAAGTAGAGATACACTATATTTACTTGCATATAGGGAGAAAAATTATTCCGCTGTTATTGTTTATTGATATCTCTCCCAACAAAGTGATATTAGAGCCAGGTTTCCAGATTGTCAGGTTGGCAGTTTGAGTTATGGAAGCAAATACTAGTAGAATGATTGATCTCAATGGTTTAAATTATCACATATGGAAAGGAAAAATGGAGGATCTTCTTTATGTGAAAGATTATTAACTACTGGTATTTAGTGCTGAAAAACCAGAAAAAAAAAAAAGTCTGATGTGGAATGGACTTTGTTACATCGACAGGTGTGTGGGTATATCAGGCAATGGGTAGATGATAATGTTTTGAACCATATTAGTGGAGAAACAAATGCACGTTCTCTCTGGCATAAGCTTGAACAATTATATGCTAAAAAGACTGGAAATAATAAGTTGTTTCTGATTAAATAAATGATGGCTTTGAGGTACCAAGATGGGACTCCTTTATCAGATCACCTGAATACATTCCAAGGAATTATTAATCAGTTGGCTGGAATGGGTATTAAGTTTGATGATGAGATACAAGGGTTAAAAGTTAGTATGGATCTCTTGTCTAAACTTGTGAAAAAGGACTTAGTTAAAGGCTTGCCCAAAACGCATTTTGTAAAAGATAAAATTTGTTATGCATGTCAAATAGGCAAGCAAACAAAATCAAGATTTAAGAAAAAAAAAACCATATCTACCACTAGACCACTTGAAATGTTACACTTAGATTTATTTGGTCCTAATCAAGTTCAAAGTCTAGGTGGAAAATCGTATGCTTTTCTTATTGTGGATGATTATTCTAGGTTCACATTGGTGCTATTTCTTTCTCATAAGGACGAACTATGTGAACAATTCACTAGATTGTGTAGAAGAATTCATAATGAAAAAGGCTATAAAATAACACACACAAGAAGTGATAGGGGAACTAAATTAAAAAATGATGGTATAGAAAACTATTGTGACCTAGAGGGTATTTCACATAACTTTTCTACACCTAGGACCCCGCAACAAAATGGAGTTGTAGAAAGAAAGAATAGGTCCCTGCATGGAATGGGTAGAACTATACTTAATAAACACAAATTACCCAAATATTTTCAGGTTAAAGCAGTGAACACTGCTTGTTATGTAATGAACAGAGTATTAATTAGGCCTTCACTTAATAAGACTCCATATGAATTGTGGAACAACCATAGACATAATATTCTTATTTTCATGTTTTTGGTTTTAAATGCTTTGTAGTTAGAGATAATGAGAACCTAGGGAAATTTCACTCTAAATCTGATGAAGGTATTTTTCTAGGCTATTCACTTAACAGTAAATCATTTAGAGTTTTTAATAAAAGAACATTATTGAATCCATTCACGTTCTATTTGATGAATCTAATCTTTTTTTTCTAAAAGTGATGATGAAGATGATATTGATATTAGAAAAGGTTTAGATAAGTTATCTATTGAAAATAATGTAGATATCAATTCAGAAGCAAATGATAAAAAATATTGAAAATGATAAAGTTGAAAGTGAGGTTCATGAATTTCCTAGGGATCGAAAATTCATTAGGAACCATCCTTTAGATCAAATTATAGGTGAACCTTCACATGGTGTAGCCACCCGATCTTCCTTAAGAAATTTAGTTAGCCATTTTGCATTCTAATCTTAGGAAGAGAACAACAATATTAAGGAAGCCATAGAGGATGAGTTTTGGGTAATGTCTATGCAAGAAGAACTTAAATAATTTGAAAGAAGCAAAGTGTGGACCCTAGTTCCTAGGCCTAATGATCATACTATTATTGGAATTAAATGGGTGTATAGAAATAAGAAGGATGAGAAGGGGTAGTAACTAAGAACAAAGCTAGACTAGTTGCCCAGGGATATAATCAGGAAAAAGGGGTAGATTTTGAAGAAACCTATGCTCCTGTAGCTAGAATAGAAGCCATACATATGTTTCTTGCTTATGCTGCTTTTAAGAACTTTAAATTGTATCAAATGGACGTTAAAAACACCTTCTTAAATGACTATATAAATGAAGAGGTATATGTAGAACAGCCACCTGGTTTTGAAAATCATAAATATCCTGATCATGTATACCGATTGTCCAAAGCCTTGTACAGATTGAAACAAGCTCCTAGAGCTTGGTATGAGAGGTTTAGTGGTTTTCTATTAGAAAATGGGTTTGCCCGTGGCAAAATTGACACTACACTTTTCATCAAATCTAAAAATGATGATATGCTCCTTATTCAAATTTATGTTGATGATATTATTTTTAGAGCAACTAAGTATAACTTGTGTAATGAGTTTGCAAAATGCATGCAAAGTAAATTTGAAATGAGCATAATAGGTGAACTGAGTTTCTTCCTAAGTCTTCAAATCAAACAAGCTAAGCATGGAACCTTTATATACCAATCTAAATATGTTAGGGACTTACTAAAGAAATTTAATATGGAAGATAGTAAAATTCTTGGTACTCCTATGAGTTCTTCCACAAAACTTAATAAAGATGAGTAAGGCATACCTGTTGATGTGAAACTATGATAGGTAGCCTCCTATACCTTACTGCTAGTCGTTCTGATATCATGTTTAGTGTGTGCATGTGTGCTAAGTTTCAAGCTGCTTCTACGGAGTCTCGTCTATTAGCTATGAAAATAATTTTTAGGTACCTAGTTGAAACTACAGAATTAGGCTAATGGTACCCTTAGCATGTGACATTTGAGATTGTTAGTTATACTGATGCTAACTTTGTCAATAGTAAGGTTGATAAGAAGAGTACTAGCAGCAATTGTTACTATTTAGGACAATCTCTAGTTTCTTAGTTCTCTAAGAAACAAAACTCGGTTACCTTATCCACAGCCGAAGCATAATATATTGCGGTTGGAAGTTGTTGTGCTCAAACGCTCTAAATGAAACAACTTATGGATTTTGGATTTGCACTATTATACAGTTCCGATCAAATGTGATAATACTGGTGCTATTAATATCTCTAAAAACCTTATCTCATATTCATGGACCAAAAATATTGAGATTAGACATCATTTCATTCGTGATCATGTGCAAAAATAGTATGTGGCACTTGAGTTTGTGTGCACAAATGAGGATTGGGCTGATATCTTCACCAAACCACTTCAGGAAGATAGGTTCATACAGATTAGACATGAGCTCGGTCTAATGCATAGTAGAGATGCCTCCTATATTTTTGATAAAGTGCACAAACTTAGGGGAAGCTTCTTAACATAGAAAACATACGACTCTGAACTTTAATTCTATTATTGCTTTATACTTTATGAGTTTGTATGTGTTTGTGAAATGCATGACTGTCATATTTCTTGCATGTTGATAGTTATAATTATGTTTTCCATCTTGATCATACTGAACTGTTTGAGTTGGTTGTTGTAGATAAATTGTTCATTTAAAACTCAATTAGGTCATTTCTATACAGGTATTTATGGGAAAATGCTCTATTTTCAAATGGCATGCTGCCAAAATTTCTAAAACTTTCCCAATCATATCCTGCATATAAATGATTCATACTCAATGCCCAAGTTATGTGCCTTATACTTACAGTAACCCTTTTTACTATTGCCAAAAGGGGTAGAAGGGGCAAAATTGGGTACTTTTCTAACATTGTTTTTGAACTTTAAATATTTAAACTTCTCATTATGCATATTGACAAGGGAAGCCTTTCAAGGTTGTACCCACTTTTACATGATGTATTTGTCATCATCAAAAAGGGGGTGAATATTGACCTAATAGGTTATACCCGGTTTTGATTATGACAAATACTCAGGTATTTAATGTCTATCAAGTTTGTGTGTAGGTTTATATTAGTAAGATCACTTGATGGCGTATGAAGACTTGAAGAATAAAGACCCTGAAGATTCATTCATTGTAATTAATATTATGTTCAATTCGGGTCTATAATAGTAAAATAGAAAAGGCCTATAATATTTATTGCATATCATGCATGTAGGAATTAATAAGCTCAAAGACCTTAGAATGACCCTAGGTCCTTGCACTTACATGTAAATAGTCCCCAAGATCAAATATAATATCAAGGGAATCAACTAACTTAAATCACAACTTAAAAGGCTAAATCATAAGGGTTTCGGGTGACCAAACTAGGCAAGTTAAATTGCCTCAGGCGACCGAACCGTTGAAAGTTCAAACAGTTGACCAAACTTTGGGCGACCCAACTAAAAAGGGCACCACCATCCTTGGTCAACCGAACGTCCACTCTAACCTTTTCTACTAACTCGGCAGCCAGAACAATCGCGTTCAAAACTGCCTCGGGCTACCGAATATGTAAGTTTGGCAAACCAAACTAGATACTAGGCGATCGAATCATGGACTTTTGGAAAATTGCCTCGGCTTAGCAAACAGAACCCTTATTCAGGCACCCAAACCTTGAAAAGTCACTTTTCCTGTTGTGTCTGTTCGGGCGATCGAACCGAGGGTCAAGCGCTCGAAACTCTCAGGTTCTCCTAATTTATACCATGGTTATTTTAAGTTAAATAGGGTTAATTTTCCCTGTGTATCCCCAATGGTTAAAATTTTAACCTTCATTATATATAGGGGTTCATTTGCTTGGATTAGAACCTAATTAACACATTGATTAAGCAAAAAATCCCCTGAAATTTCCTAAGCCCTATCTTCTCGTACAAGCCCTATACACTCATATACTACCATTCCTTTGAGAAATCTAGCTTTGTGAGTGTTGTATTCAATGTGTGTTGTTGCTAGAAACCCTCATTTGTTCATTGCATTGTTGATTTTTTGATTGAGGGTTAAGCTTAGTTTCTCCTCCATATTTAATTTAATAAATCTTTTGAGTGGGAAAACTTAGAGCTTGTGGGTCTTTGCACTCATATTGCAAGACACCTTAGCTCATATTTTTGTTTGTGCAAAAATCATTTTACAAGCTTAGACTTGAATATCTCTTTGTGCTTTGATATTGAGAAAATATTTTTGCGATATTCATATTACTCTTGGTACAAATCTTTGAAACCCTAAAATTGTGATTGAGATTTTTCTCTATACATAGTTTTCAAAGATTATCTTGTAGATACACTCTTGTGCTTAAATTTGAGATAATCTTTACTTTAAGTGTTGAATGCACATATACACCATTGAGCTTATTATTCATACATTATTGAAGTGCTTTGATTATTACTGGTGGAAATCTACTTGATTAAGAAGCATAATATTTGTACGCAAATTATATTGCGATTTTTTTGTATTCCAGGCGTTGCCTGAGGGGGCAGTAATCCAGTTCGAAAGGATTTGTTGTAAAGGTAGAGGTCAGCCCTGTGTGGATTGACTTGATTGTAATTAGGTGCCGCTCCACCCGTAAAGTGAGCCTTAGTGTAATCCTTGTGCTTGTGAGCCAAGGCGGGGTAATAGGAAATTTGCCGAACCTCGATAACATATCTGGTGTCATCTCTCCTTACAACTTTTTTGTGCATGCTTAATTAGATTACTTGTGCAGTTTAATTTCCATTGAATATACATTGATTTATTTTATCTGCACTAGATTGACCTTAGGTTTGTGTAATACTGATGCTGGTTGATTGACCTAGGATATTAACTTTTAAAATACCAATTCACCCCCCTCTTGGGATTACAACAAATCTAACAGATAATAATTTATTAGGGTGAGAGACCTCCCAATAAATAAAAAATTAACTATAGCAATGTATGGCAGAAGAGTTATATATATAATAAACTCATCCATTAATCATAATAAATGGCAAGGTGCACACAGACTGTATTCATACAACCAATACCAATATTTATAGAGAAAGTTTCCAAGGATTGCAAAGATTACACGCCCATACAAGTACCTTCACTCTACTTTGATACCATTTGTAACCGTACCCTTGGATTCGGGTGTGACTAGAACTGATACCGATTAGGGCACTCATCTTTCATAATAAGCCCTCAAGCGGAGAAATTTACTTTTCCATAAATATTCATGCATTTAAGTTCACATACCAATATATACACACATTCACATCAATCATCCCACATAGTCTGCAAACATATACACCATAGTTCATCCACACGGAATATAATACAATCCATTGATCCAGTATGTGACCCACTCAAAGCAACTATGTACTTCCCAGTACGTGGCCCACATAGGGCAGCTGCATACTTCACTATACGCGGCCCACGTAGGGTAACTACGTACTCAATTGTACGTGACCCACGTAGGGCAGCTACGTACTCCACTGTACGTGGCCCACGTAGAGCATCTACGTACTCCATTGTACGTGACCCACAGAGGGAAGTTATGTACTCCCTCATACGTTTACACTCACAGCAAACAATATTCACAATCAACCCATATTCACCATCAAACAATGTTCACAGCCAAACAATATTCACAAGTAGACAATATCAACAACCAATCAGTATTCACATCCAGGCAGTACTCACATCCAAATAGCACTAGCAAGCAGACCATATTCACAACCATACAGTATTTACAACCAGTTAATTAAAAAGGATTATTTTCATGTCACACGGTTTTTCCCAATTAAGATTTATAATAAAAATCATTATTTTAAATTGAATAAATTGTTCAGAAAATCATACTAAAATTATATGGTTCTTATACCCAAAAATAACCAATTCAAATTTAATAAAAAGCCATGTATAATTTTATTCCCTTTACATGTTCCTCGAAGCTATGCCTAAAACGAATGGAAAACGGAACCCTATATTCCAAAAATCCTTACTTAATTAGTTCAACCCCCAAATATTTATCATTTAACATCTCCTAGGCCCACACATTCCCAATAATTAATTTAATATTAAAAATATCCTATTTATGCTAATTTTAGAGTGGTTCCTAAGAACTCCATATCAAGTTTCTGCTCCGGCTAACTTGGAAAGAAATGCCCTATGAACGTCGTGGTGCTTTTGGTTATCGAATCAGGATAATTTCGGGCCAAAATTGAAGAGAGAAAGTGGTAGGGCTGAACCCTAGAGAGAGAGAGAGAGAGAGAGAGAGAGAGAGAGAGAGAGTGAGCGAGCGAGAGGAGAGAGAAATTTTACGCTAAAAATGGATCCATGCCTCTTTATAATTTGGCGTTCGTCGATGAGTCTAAAAGGTTCGTCGACAAACCGAGGAATGACATTCATCGACGAGAAAATCGGGGTCCATCAATGAAGCATTTAAAAACCTGAATTTTCCCTCCTCTCGGTATTTCCTTGTCCACAAGACACATGTATTCTTTAATGAAACCAAGAAGGATGTTTGTTAGCGAAGAAAACTAATTTGTCGACGAGTCCCTGCTTGATGCCCTTTTAAAATTTCTTTTCTCTTTATTAATTTCCCCTTTCCTTTTATTTATTCTTTTTTTATTTTATGGGTTTGGGTTATTACAGCATGTACACTCGATTCAAACATATCACTAACTCATTGCATTCTCTTGGTAAGACCTATCCTACCTATGAAATGATCAGAAAAGTTCTTAGGGGCCTACCACCTGTGTGGGAAGAAAAAGCTACTATCATAGCTAAAGGAAGGAACTTAAAGATGATGACACTGGATGAGCTTATTCAGTTGCTCATCACTTATGAAATGGCAATAAATGAAAGAATGGGTAAGCAGTACAAAACAAAGAAAATGACTGCATTAAAAGCATCCACCAGTAGCTCTAATGAAGACATTAATGAGGAGCTAGACGAAGACATGGCACTGCTGACCAAGAAATTCAACAGGTTCTTTAAGAAGAATTGTAATAACCTGGAGAATTTTTCAACTCCATGTCAACGAACACAGGGGATTCGTCGATGAGGGTATAAGAGGAGCTCGTCGATGAGGACAGGATTCGTTGGCCAGAAAATACCGAGCGAGAGTTTGGGGATTCTGAATTTCATCAACGAAGAGAGAGGACTCGTCGAAATGTTGTCTTCATGACCTCATCGATGAGATGACGTGGCTTGTCAATGAATCCTGGGAAAGTTCCACCGGTTTGACGATCTAAAGCCACCACGACCCTCCTGGGAAAGTTCTCTGCAAATCTGCTGGGGCGGATCGTAGGTGGGGCTGAGTTGGAAACCATCCCAAATTCAGGGTAAGGCTTTCTACTCAGTATTTGGTTATTTGACAGTTGTAGAAAGTGTTGTACGTGTAGTAATACTGAACTTTAGTTCTAGGGAATGTTGTTTTCAGGGTGTTGAACGAGGAACCCTGCGGGTGAAGGAGTATTTCTCCTAGGGGCTTTTCATGACTCAGGTAAGGGGATAAACTAAACTAGTATTTTATGAAAAGTATGTATAATATTATAGCATTTGATTTCGGGGAAATAAATATATTTATATATAATTTATATTTAGGAAAATAGTATTAAAAATGATTGTATGTTAAATATACGAAAAACCTGTTTAGTGTGGCATGAGTGGAAATTGTTATGAAATACTATTTTCTGAGAATGTGTTAATAATATGGATTTTTATAATGAAAAACTTGTGTATGGGCTAAGATTTTTATATATGTTTGCCAGTGTACAGACCGAGCTATGTGTATGATTTGCCGACATACGAGCCGAATTATGGAAATGATTTGCCAGTGTACGGGCTGTGCTATGGATATAATTTGCCGGCGTACGGGCCGAGCTATGGAAATAATTTTCCAGCGTACGGGCTGTGTTATGGATATGATTTGCCGACGTACGGGCCGACCTATGGTAAAATGTGAAATACCAGCGTACGGACAGATGATTTTCATGTTATACATATATATGCAAAATGATATGATTGATTTGATAATTAATGGTATGAAATATCCATGTATCACAATTTCAGTATATGCTATATGATATCAGAACCTGGTTGGCTTAGTCTAGGCTAGCACTTACACGGTACCGTTGCTATGTGTTCATGGTCATCATGATCATGATATTTGTGTTAACGCCGTTGTATAGAGTGGTATGAGATTGGATGGTCGATGTGATTTTTAAGAAGTGTGTGAGCGCCCCTGGTGTACGGACCAGGTCTAGCAGACCCACCAGACTTATAAATTGTACTTTTGACTTGGCAGTGGTTGGCCAACCATTGTCAGGTCCCACCTTCGGGCCACACAACCCAGTCATGTGGGGTAATACATGACAACAGCCAACTAACCTACCAGGATTGTTTTCGTATTATTATTTATATGAGATGAATTATGTTATGAAAACCATTATGTTCTGCCATGTTGATTATACATGTTTTCCCAGAAATGATATATATATAGTTTAACTGGTTATGTTTATGATTATATGTATATCACAGAAATGCTCATGTTGCCACACACTAGTATTAGTTTATTTCCCTTACTAAGAGGTATCTCACCCCGAATTTTATAAACATTTCAGGAGCCCCTGATAGGAGGACGGGTAAAGCCCCGCTGATCTAGTACTATCGATCTACCCTTCCAGAAGGGTAAGTGTTTTGATAAGGTCAGATGTATTTTGTGGGATGGCCCTAAGATATCTTTTGGGATGTGTATTGTGTGTGTATAAATACAGTAGTTGTAGTAACTCTAGTATTGTGATAGATGATTGTGTATTTATGTATATGATTTTATGTTTTCCTGCTACTTTGGCTTTTGTACTGTACTTTTGATATATCCCTAGTACCCACATGTCCAGGTGGATTATGATCTGTTGGGTTTTATTGTATAAAAAAATGTTGAAATTAAGTAGGTCTTCATAAGAATGGGAAATCATCTATAAAGTTTCGAAACTCAAAATCTAAAAAGGGAGAGCCGAGTAGAAGAAATAAAAAATCAATCCTCTCACTTGTTACAATTGTAATGAAGCTAGACATATTATTCTAGATTGCCCGCTACTGAAAATGAACTCAAAAAAGAAGAAAAGGGCAATGAAAGCGAGCATATCTTGGGATAGACATTGTACCAGCGACTCAGACACTAAGACCAGCGACAATAAGGTCGCTAATATGTGCTTGATGGCACACAGTGACCACAAGGTATGTTCTTCTAGTTCTATATCATCTTATTATTCTAGTGATGAATCTAATATTAATAGCATGCCTACATATAAAGAATTTCAAGTTAAACATATTCGTGTTCATAAATTGCTTGATAAAATGTCTAAAAAAAATATTGATTTGAAAAAAAAAAAAATGCAAGAATTTGTCAAAACTTTTTGAAATAAGAAAAACATTTCATTCTACTTTACAAAAAAAAAAAATTTGAAAATTGCTGGTCTTGAAAAAAATTTGGAGAATAACTCCAAAATCATTTACAAATTCACGAAGGGCCAAAATAACTTTGAAAAAATCCTTGGGGCCCAGAGAAGTTCACTTGATAAAGAAGGCCTTGGTTTTAACGGAATAGAAAACAAGAGGCGGAAAAATATTTATTTGGGACATTTTGTTCTTGAGTCAAAATTGCATATCCCATCTAAAGACTTCAACATGCATATAACGTGCTTCAAATGTCAAAGAAAAGGCCATATAGAATTTGACTATCCATTAAAAAATTGAGATGTGAAAATTAAGAAAGTTTGGAGAGTTAAAGGAGATTCAAGCACTAACCCCTATGGACCTAAAAGAAATTGGGTACCAAGAGTAGTCATTTGAATGCTCTTTGCAAATGTGCTTAAGGTTGTCCTCCACCAAGGACAAATGGTACATGGACAGTAGCTGCTCACGACACATGACAATCGATAGGCCAAGTTCGCTTCCATTACACCTAAAGATGGGGGATTCATGACCTTCAAGGACAATGCAAAAGGCAAAATCATCAGGGTTGGTAAGGTCGGTAAGGAACCCTCTCTAGTCATTGATAATGTTTTACTAGTAGATGGTTTGACACATAATATGTTGAGCATAAATTAGTTATGTGATAGAGGCTATAGGGTTTCCTTTGAGCATGATAAATGCACCATGAAGAACATATCTGAAAATAAAAATTTTTTTTCTATTGAACGCCATGAAAATTTCTATACTACTAGTTTTGATAACTTAGCCTCCCAACATGTGAAATGTTTTTCTGCTATAAATGAGGCTAGCTAGCTTTGGCATAGGATACTAAGGCATGCCAACATGAATTTATTGTCAAAGCTAGTCAAAAATAAATTAGTCAAAGGCTTGCCAAAGACAGTTTATGAAAGATAAATTTTGTGATGCATGTCAGTTGGATAAGCAAACTAAATCTAGCTTTAATAAAAAGAAAATCATCTCCGCTACTAGGCCACTTCAAATGTTGCACCTAGATTTATTTGGTTCTAATCAAATTCGGAGTCTAGAAGGAAAATCATACGCCTTCGTTATTGTAGATGACTATTCTAAATTCACATGGATATTTCTTGCACATAAAATTAAAAAACATATGAATAGTTTACCAAACTCTGTAGGAAAATTCAGAATGAAAAATGATACAAAATATCACACATTCGAAGTGATAAGGGTATAGAATTTAAAAACAAGGATATGGAGGAGTTTTGTGATTCATATGATATATCTCATAATTTCTCTGCACCTAGGGCCCCACAACAAAACGGTGTAGTTGAGAGAAAGAATAGGTCCTGTTAATTTAGGTGTAGTCCCAAAAGGGGATGAATTGGGTATTTAAAAATATTTTGGTACTTCAATCCTTAATTGAAAACCCAAACATACAAGCACAAACTTGGATATACACTGATTTCAATATTATACAACTTAATTGATTTAATCAGTGGATATCTCAATTAATTCAGTATTGCCCAATTATTCTCACGTATTTTAGATATTCATATATACCAATATTTAAACCATGCGCAATAGGTATAATATGAATATAAGTGCGAAAATATAAATAGGGATAGAGAGAGAGCACAGATGCCAAATTTTCAATGAGGTTCGGCCAAACCTAGCCTACGTCCTCGCCTTGGGCAAAACACCAAGGATTCCACTAATCTGCTCCCTAAACCCGGATGAAGCTTCCCGTTACAAACTGCTGCTTACAAGATGCGTAGCATCCTTGTACTCCACTGCTTACAAGAGACACAGTGTCCTCCTACTCTGCTGCTTATAAGAGGCACAGCTTCCTCCTCCCCGGTATACAACCCGAACCGTTAATACAATAAATTGATAAAATTCCTGAACACTCAGATGTTTCTGAACAAGTTAATGAGCACAATAAAATTCCTAAAACACATTCATAATATATAACTTGAAGCTCAATGAATGTACGTGATGATTTCAATAATAATCAAATATATGATCTTTGTATATAAAAATATGTATGATGAGTTTTCTCAAGGATCTACACCCAATGCAAATATCTCCAAAAATTTATTTTTTAAATAATATGTGTTGGAGATCTAGGGTTTTCTCAAATAACTTTTGGCACAATTAAAAGAATATTAAATCTTTGAATAAAAATAAAATCAAGAATGCTTCAAAGATTTTAAAGTCCTAGAATGAACTTTTCCCATAAGATTTTTCAAACAAAAATATGAAACTTAAGGTTCTTGCTCTCTTAATAAAATATTAAATAGAAATATGAGAGAAGAAAAAATTTTACAATGAAGATTAAATGCTCAGATATAAAACCTTGTATACCAAACTTCAATATCAAATGTGCTATTAAGATGTGTGCATGAATGCCCTTTGTCAAGTTAAGAGAATGCCCAAAAGATGTTTGAACTTCATTGAGTGTAGGCAAAGTATGCAAAAGCTTAGCAATTTGCTCAAAACTCTCAAGAGGTAGGCAAAAACTCATGATCTAGGGTTTAGAGGTCCCATTTAAAGGTGTTCTCGGCCTTAGGTTAAGTTCTGGCCGTTGGATCAATTTAATCAAGAAAATTCTGCACGTATCCATGCTTAATTGACGTTCTACGCAAGCAACCTTAAGTGTTTTGGACATAACTTTTACTATAGAACTCCAAATTGGACGTTCTTGGTGTCAACAGAAATTTAGGATAAAATACGACAACTTTAATGTTGAACACATTTTAAGATAAGAAGTTATGGATTAAGAAAAATGCCCATCAATGTGACATAAGAAACATGAAGGGAATTTTTTGTTATGTACAGCTTTCAGTGTTTTGGACATAACTTTTTTTATATGATTCCAAATTGGACATTCCTAGTATCAAAAAAAAGCTACGAGAAAATATCACAACATTCATGTTGAACACTTGTTAGGCTAAGAAGTTATGGATTGAGAAAAATGCTCATTTATACTGTCTGGTCGGTTGGTCAGTCAACTAACCCCTTTGTAAAAATTAGTTTTTGCCTTCTTTTAACTTCAAAACCATTTTAAAACATTTGTATAAGTAAGGCATTTTATGAAAAACGTATTTCATGCTACTTGGAGGTCCTATGGTCAATCTAAGGTCATATTCAAGCTCTCAATTATATCTTATGAAATATGTAAATACAAGTGGAACTAAACACACATTACAACTAAAAATTTAAGGTATCTTCATCCTTTTGCTCTTTTAATTTCATGGAATATGTCAGGTCGTATGCGCTTCAAGTTTCTTATGGCTTCCATAGCATTCGTATCATCCGTGCGTACTAAATAAGGATCTTGCTAAAAAGGCTCAATGCACGGATGAAATAATTGTGTTTTGTCATTATCAAAAAAGGTTTAGACTCGGAAAGTCAACAAGTCCCTACAAAAAATGGGTACAACAATGCTTAATGAAGATAACTTACCTAAACACTTCTGCGCTGAAGCAATGAGCACAACTTGCCATGTAATGAACAGAGTTTTAATCAGACCCACTCTTTAAAAAACCCCATACAAGTTATGGAATGTGTTAGCTTCGGTGTATACCCAAGAGGGGGGGTGAATTGGAGTTTTAAAATTCTTCGTAGGTTTATCTAATCCAACAATAGTATAACTCAACCTAGGGTCGTCTAAGCATTCCCTAACAACGCAGATAAATAACTAAGCAAATATTTGAACAATTAACACAATCATAGTATTTCCCAATAGAATTTCAAATATAAACAAATAACTACAGAAAATTAAATAGTGCGGGGAAAGAGATTAACACGGGATATGTAATCAGGGTTCGACCAACTATGCCTACGTCCCCTCCTTGACTACACCAACACAAGGATTCCACTACAACTCACTTAATGGGTGGAGCTGCACCAATTACAACCAGATCAATTAGCATAGGGCTGACCTCAACCTTTACAACCTGGTCAATTAGCGGGGCTGACCTCAACCTACACCTTACCAAGAAGGTGCACCTAGTTTTCCTAACCAGGTCTAAGCCAAGCTTAGACTATTCAATAGGGCTAGTCTCCCTCTTCAGGCCCACACCTGGAATACAACCAATGATATAAAATTTACATACAAACAAATGCTTCTTACACAAGCAGATATATACCACTACGCACAATATAATCAATGCACCTCAATGATGTATGAACTATAAGCTCGGTGCTCTATGTGTGCAATCAACACTCAAAGTTATGTCTATAAACAATCAAGCACAAGATTGTTCTAATAAGATATTTCTTTGAAACTAGATATAACAAATCCCAATACTTGATTAGAGTTTCAAAGATGCTGATCAAATATTCAAACTAACTCAAAATATTTTCCTTCAATAAAATAAGCACAAGAGTAGTTTGAAGTATATAGCTTGTAAAAAATATTTTGCACACAAAAGATTATTGCTATAGGAATCTTTGTAATGACGATGCAAAGATCCTTAAGCTAATGATTTTTTCCCAATACTAGATTTATCAAATCAAAATCTATGGGAAAACTCTTACTTGACTCCTAGAAAACAATAACAATCAATCAAGAAAAACAATGGGAGTATAAGCAATTTATAACAAGCAATAGCACAATAAGAAGCTCTCACAAAGTTAGGATCAATCAAGGAAATGGATGCATGAGAGTATTTGAAGTTAAATATGCAAGATAAGCTTTTAAAAATTGAGAGGATTTTTTACTAATTATCTTGCTAATCTCTACTTAATTTGCACAAATGAGGCCCTATATGTAGACAAAGGCCAAATTATAACCGTTGGGAACATATGGGTCATTATTAGGAATTTTTTAAAACCACTCAGGAAAATTAACCCCATTTAATTAAATTTAACCTCGGTAAAAGATAAGCAACTTGAGAGGTTTCGGATGACTGAACCTTAGTTCGATCGCCCGAAGAGACCTAATTTAAAAATCTATTTTTAAGCGTTTGAGTGCCCGAGTCTTGGTTTGGTTGGCTGAACCAAGAAAATTTTCCTACTATCCATGGTTCAGGTGCTCGATATAATATTCGGTTAACCAAACTAACAAGTTCAGTCACCCGAGACCATTTTGAATGCAAAGGTTTGGTCACCCGGGTTGGTGAAAAGTACCCTAACACAGATTCGGTTGCCCAAGGGCAATACGTTCATTATAGGTTTGGTCGCCCAAAACCCGGTCAACCCACTGAATTCCCAGCGGTTCGGGCGCCCAAGGTGTTTTAAACACCAAGGGTTTGGTCGCCCGACCTTTCATAGTGTTTTTCATTTTAAGTCCAATTTTGCCTCAATTAATTCCCCTAATATGATAAGTGAAGTTGGGGACTATGTGCACTAAGTGTTGGGACCTAGGGTCTTTTCTAAGGTCTTTTTACCCTACTAGAAAAATCCATTCGGTCGACCGAAGGGTGTTCCCTAAGGTCAAACTATGGTCTTGAACTTTAGTTCCTACATGCATGCCATGCATTAATTATTACCAACCGTTCCTATATTACTATTACAAACCCAATATTAAACTTATAAAATTACAACAATGAATCTTCTGGGTCTTCTTTTGCTTCAAGCCATTGTGTGCCGCATGCCATCAATATGATCCAGTTAGTATGATCCTGCACACAAACTTGAAAGCTATAAAATACAAAGAGTATTTGTCATTATCAAAACCGGGAATGACCTATAAGGTCAACAAAATGGCCATAGACCAAACATTTCCTACTTTCATGTCTTTGGTTGTAAATGCTAAGTGCTTAGAGATAAAGACAACCTAAGGAAATTTGATGCAAAATCCAATGAGGGAACATTTCTAGGTTATTCCTTGGATAATAAAGCCTACAAGGTATTTAATAAAAGAACATTGACTATCATAGAGTCCATCCGTGTAGCATTTAATGAGACAAATCCCTTTTATAATATAATTAATGAGGATGATCTTGAGATTAGAAAAGACTTAGAGAAGTTATCCACTGAAAATAATAAAGATGAGAGCATAGAGATTAAAGAAACACCTGCTGAGGATAACCAAGCAAAGAGTGAGGTACATGAACTACCCAAAGAATGGAAATTTGTGAGGAGTCACCCCAAAGAACAAATCATAGGTGAACCATCGCGAGAAGCAGCTACCCGATCATCCCTAAGAAACTGTGCAGCCACTTTGCATTCATATCTCAGGAAGAGCCTAAGAATGTCAATGAGGCCATTGGGGATGAATCATGGGTAATGTCCATACAGGAAGAACTTAATAAAATTGAGAGGAACAAAGTCTGGACATTGGTTTCTAGACCAAATGATCACATTGTTATTGGAACCAAATGGGTCTACAGGAACAAAAAGGATGAAAATGGAATAGTAATTAGATCAAAGCCAGACTAGAGGCCCAAGGGTATAACTAGGAAGAAGGTATAGATTTTGAAGAAACATATGCTCCTGTGTCTAGGATGGAAGTCATTCATATATTATTAGCGTATGCTGCTTTTAAGAACTTCAAATTATATCAAATGGATGTTAAAAGCGCTTTTCTAAATGGCGACATCAATGAGGAGGTATATGTAGAAGAACCTCGAGGATTCAAAAACCATAAATTCCCTAATCATGTTTATCAATTGTCAAAATCCTTGTATGGATTGAAGCAACCTCCTAGAGCTTGGTGTGAGAGGCTTAGTGATTTCTCTATTAGCTAATGGGTTTGCTAGAGGTAAAATTGACACAACACTATTTATAAAAGCTGAAAATGATGATTTCCTCCTAGTACAGGTATATGTAGATGACATCATTTTTGGAGCTACAAATGATGAGTTGTGTAATGAGTTTGCCAAGTGCATGCAAAATGAATTCGAAATGAGCTTGATGGGTGAACTTAACTTCTTCCTAGGATTGTAGGTAAAACTGGCCAAATATGAAACTTTTATATGCCAATTAAAATATGTTAGAGACTTGCTCTTGAAATTTAATATGGAGGATGTTAAAATTCTAGGAACACCTATGAGCTCTTCCACAAAATTAGACAAAGATGAGTAAGGTATACCAATAGATGTTAAGCTCTACCATGGCATGATTGGTAGCCTATTATACTTGATTGCGAGTAGGCCTAATATTATGTTTAGCGTTATGTTTAGCGTATGCATATGTGCGAGATTTCAGGTTGCACCTAAAGAGTCTCACTTATTAGCGTTCAAGAGGATACTTAGATACCTTATTGGGACTATTGAACTAGGGTTATAGAATCCTAAGCATACCTCTTTTGAGATTGTTAGTTATTCAAGCGCTAACTTTACCGGTAGTAAAGTAAATCAAAAGAGCACAAGTGACACTTATCACTATTTAGGACAATCTCTAGTTTCCTAGTTCTCCAAGACACGAAACTCGGTTGCACTATCCATAGCCGAGGCTAAATACATAGCTACTGGAAGTTGTTGTGCTCAAAAGCTTTATATGAAGCAACAACTCATGGACTATGGATTGGACTATGACATAGTTCCTATAAAGTGTGATAATACTAGTGCAATTAATATCTCAAAGAACCTCATATCACATTCACAAACTAAACACATAGAAATTAGACATCATTTTATTCGTAACCATATGCAAAAGAGGGATGTGGCACTTGAATTTGTGTTCACTAATGAACAATGAGCCGATATTTTCACAAAACAGCTTCAGGAGGATAAATATGTCCAAATTAGACGTGAATTAGGCCTGATGTACAATAGAGAAGTTGCCTAAAGATATGATGAAGTGCATAACAGAGGGGGAGCAACTTAACTTAAAATCACTACGGCTCTGAAAATTAAGCTTCTCTCACAATCTTTTCTTGCATTCCACATATATTTTATAACTTGTGAAAAATGCACTTACTATCCATTATGTATTAATTGCTTGATTTTGTTTTCTAAATGTTATTATTTGGAATTTTTGAACTATTATTGCCTATATGGATTGACATTGCTAGATTGCATGCCTGTATGGAATGCCATTTGCAAGGCAGATGTAGAATTTGTGTATGCATGTTAATAGTGGACTAGATTAATGCATAATGAATTTGAATGATCATATTTGTAAATTCACGATACCTAGTTGTTTGATTTGGAGAGTTTCCCTAAACTAAGGATGCATTTAAATACTTACATTCTTAAGTTAGCCTTTTCTGTTGATGCCGAAATGGGGAGAAACATTTTAGCAAAACTAGGTATATCTTTTCATTATTTTTGGCATCAGAGCTTAAATGACAAAGTTAGATGCAATTTTTTTCCTTATATCTTCTGTCTTGGATATGCTTGAACTGTTATAGATTTTTAATTTATGCATATTCTTAGAGGTTGTATTTTAAGGATGTACCCATTTTTGCTCTTGCATTTGTCATCATCAAAAAGGGGGAGATTGTTGACTTTATAAGTCCTATACCATTTTGATTATGACAAATCCAAGGTATCTCACTTGTGCATCTAGTGCTTGAACAGATAGCTCTCTTAGAGGGCATGTAGAGTTGAGGTACAATCAAAGCTATGAGGAGATAAAAGACCACTTCACCTAGCATATGGCATGGCAACATGGAGAGCAAAGAATGAAGACAGTCTCTATTTTTGTATTGTAATTTGCATTTAAGTAATGGTCTGTAATAATGCATTCATGCATGATGGGAATGATAGCTCAACAAAGACCATATACTTACCTTAGATCCCAAAACCTTTCATGAAAAATCCCTTAACTAAAATTCCATACTCATACATATAGGGTTAAAATGTTTTAAAGTCAAAATCAGGGCGAAAACATAGTATTTCATTGACCTTGGATGACCGACCAATTCGCGCTATAAAACACTCAGTCGACCAACCATGCCTTAAGGGCTAAAATGTATTTTTGTTTCAAGGACAGTCGATCAACCAAAATGAACTAAATGAGCCTCAGTCGACTGAACCATGAAGGCTTGGAAATCGCCTCTGGCTCAGCCGACCGGTCCTTTACCCAACCGACCGAGCCTCACTGATTTTTTGAAAATTACATGGGTCAGTCAACTAGCACTTTGGCCAACTAACTGACCCTCTTAGAAAGGCTTGATTTTTTGAGTGGTTAGCTGATCAGCGTCTTCACCAATCAAACGACCCTCTCGGGTTGCCTGAAATTTTGAGTGTTAAATACAATCATTTTCGCTATTAAACTTTTCTAAAAATTCCAACCATGTCCCTAATGGTTATAATTTTTGGGAATTCTATAAATACCTCATTTCAAAGCTTGATTAGCACTTTTTGATTAGCAAAGAATCCTCTAAAATTATTTTATTCTATTCATGCTATGCTCTCACATACAAGCATTCATTTCACTCTCTTTCACACATTTGTTTGCATATTTTAAAAAGAGAGCATAACACTCATCTTCTTCATTTGCATATTGATTGCAACTTGAAGTTACTTTGAGTACACATTCTTGTGAGCATTCTTACATTCATTTCAAAGCTTACACTCTCTCTTGTTCATACATATTTGAAAACTATTTTTAAAGAGTAAGCTTGAGTTCTTCCTACATTATTTGATTAATAAATAATTTTTGGGAAGACTCTCTATAGCTTGTGAATCTTTGCATATTCATTGCAAGATTCAAGGGCTTGTATTGTATTTTATTGGAAAAATATTTTTGGCAAGCTAAAACCCTAATATCTCTCATACTTCATGTTTGAAAAATATTTGTGAGATATTTTTTGGGTTCTTAAAATCATTTGATAATACACTTAGTGAACATTACATATTTTGAATCAAAGATCATACTCTCACATTCATATATATACATTTTTTAGAGTTATCATATAAACTACATATTGTTTATTGAGCTTTATCTCCTATGATTCAAAAGTGTATTTGAGCTTCATTATTTTACACATTTGTTTATTGTAGAAGCACTTTATCTGTACACAAAATTTTATCATTGTTGTATTCCTGACGTGTGATTGTCGGAAGAGGAAGGCACTATCCTGCAAGGTGCACCGGAGTGGCTCAAGCCTGGTTAGGAGAGCTAGAAAGCACCGTCCTATAAGGTGTGGTTGTATGTTGTGGGTCATCCCCAAAATTTGAGTTGGGGAGTCTTCGCCCCATTAGGAGAGGTCATAAACGGCATTAATCCGCTCGCTAAGTGAGCATTTAGTGAATCCCCTTACTGGTGAGCTTGAGGCGGGGATGTAGGCACTATTGGTCGAACCTCAATAAAATCCCCTCTGTCACTCTGTCCTTATACCTTTTACTTTACTGCATTTGCTTGCTTATCTTACCTGTAGATATTACTATTTGTGAATTCGAGTATTAAATTGTATTTGACTAGGAAATACTGGAACTATAATACTTGTGCAAATTATCCAATTGTTCATAGATCTGCTGAATTAATTCTTGTCTAGATAGATCCTAGGTTGTAATATACTACTGTAGAACATTTCACCCCCCTCCCTCTTGGGATTACACCAAAAATCATAGATGTCATATTTTTTAGAATACTGAAAGAAGGCTAATGATGTATGCGAGGAGGAGAATGCAAGATCTCTCCCTTCTAATGAGTGGACTTTGTATTTGTATTTGTGGAAATGGAGTAAATTGTATGTTATTTGCCTTTATCTAAAGTTAAAATAGTGTAATTCCAATTTCATAAAATGAAGTGGCATATTACTCATGGGATTTACATTTCCTCATATTAGCGGTGAAAAGAAAGGATTCACTTGACCTTTTGAGTTAATATGCAATTTTTCATTGTGTGAATGTGTTTTATGTTTGCCGTGTGTAATATTCCATTATTCTTTCTGTATGTCTTAATATATGTCATATATTCACAAGGTTATTAAAATTTCCTAAAAAATAAAAATTATCAAGCAACCAAAGACCCAATCATTAGTAGAGCTCGATTTTAAAGTATGAAGTTACCAAAATCTAACCAAAATGAAGAGCCTCCATTCGAAAAAAGAATTGAAGCTTTGGAGCCAAGAGCTCATAAAAGAAAAGGTTCCATTAGTTTAGGAAACTTAACCATCAGCTACACCACTTGTTTCTCAAGAGCTAGTATTCATTAACATAATTGGATATGGAGCCAATATTAAACCAACTAAGTCAACCAAGTTGAAAGAGGAAGAATGACAATTAGTTGGTGATAAAGACCATATGGCATATTAAAGAACAGTTAAGGTGTTATGGTTAATCCAAGGCATATAGAATGGAGGTGCAGGAGACTTTATGCACTTCGGCATATTGGTGAACTTATTTAGAATATTCCTAAATACGAAAGATCCTAAACTAAGATTTCAATATGTAACCAATTATACACTATTAACAATACATACAACAGATTAATATGATAAAAATATACTTAGCCACACAAGAGTTTATGTTAGACCTTGAAGGAGTAATAACCTAATACATAAGATACTAGCCGAATTAATTAAACTTAAATTTGTAACTATAGAAAAGTTTGATTCATATGGGTATTCGAATCATTCACATCATACATAGCAAATATATATATCAAGATCAATGTGCTAGGAAAATAAAGGAGATAAGGGAAAAAGTGACACTAAAATTTTTTACAAGGTTCGGCAACCGTGCCTACGTCCTTGCCTTAAGCAACCTGCTATGAGTATTCACTAATCACCCCATTCAATAGGTGGATACACCTCTCTCCTTTAGTTGGCGGAGAAGCCTCTCACCTTCAGTTGGTGGAGACACCTCTCAAGTGAAAACAATCCTTCCGCTTGTTCATGACTCAATCACAAAGCTTAGAACTTGAAACAATAAACCAGAAAATCGGTTTCAGAAAGGAACGATGCACAATAGAATTTTCACTGTAAATCGATGTGTTCTCTCTTGCTTTAACATGATTAGGGTTTTCTATTTATAGCTAGGTTTGAATTATGACTGTTTATGCGTGTTTTGGTAACATTATTTTTCAAAATCAGAAAGATATTTTGCTGTTTGCAGAAATTATTTCACCAAGGCATATTGGTGAAAGGATTGAAAATGACCTTAAACCAGGGAAGCTCACTAATCACACTGGTTTGAAGATGGCTGAGCAAGTCATAACTAAGAATAACTTTATCAAAAAGGGGAAGAAAGATAGAGAAGTAATTTTTGTGTCCTAAGGAAAGGCACAAAATCAAAAAACAACTGAGGCAGTTTGTACTTACACTGCTCAACCTATCATCAATTCACAAACCAACATGCCAAGCTCACAAAATGCTAACCCAAGCCAAACTAATCCTAATTCAAGATCTAGAAGAGAGTTTACTGCATTATCTAAACCTTTGATTAATTTATACCATCAATTGGTATCCCAAGGGAAGGTTGTACATGTACCATTTAAATCGGGGTAGAATATGAGGTTCCATAACCCTAATATATCATGTGAACATCATATGAGTTCTCCTAGTCATTCTATTAAAATTTGCTTAGCTCTGAAATACATAGTTCAAAACTTAATTAACACAAGATTCCTAAAATTCCAATCAGTTGGTTTAAAAACCTAATATTAAGACTAGCCCTTTACAAAATCATGGAAATACATCAATTAATGCTCTTGTAGTTTGTCAGATCCATGGTGTAAACAACCCCACATCATCCATCACTATCACTTATACTTGTATTTACGTGCAAGACCATATATCATCCCCACTAAGCCTTGAACCTGGTCGACTATCAAAGAGGTGCCTTGGAAGTATGAATTATAAATAGTGAGGTCAACTATCGAATCTAATATAGCTAACTTATCTAGAATTGGTGGGATGACAAGGAGTGGTCATTGTTACACACTAGAAGAGCTCAAAAGAATGGGGAAGGGTAAAGATAATGTTGGCAAAGAGGAAGAGAAAGAGAAGAACAAGGAAGATTTTGATGAAGTAGTAAGATTCTTACAACAACTCAAGATCAATGATTATAATACTCAAGAAAAAGTTTTTATACTTACTTTTCTCATAACTTCAAAAGGTCAAAAAATTGCTTTGTTGAAGGTTCTGAATGAAGCTCCCATGCCACAAAATGTTCTAGTGGTACAATTTGAAGACTTAGTCAATTTCATATTGACTTTTTAAAATATAGCCTACGTTGATGATAAAATCCCAGTTAAGGGGAGAGGTCATATGAGTCCTTAACATATAATTGTAAAGGATAGTCAAATGACCACACCATGGGTATTAGTTGACAATGGTTTAACTCTGAATGTCTATTCATACTCCACACTAGTGAAGTCAGGAATTGATATCTCATCTATGCACGAAAAAAAAAAAAAAGCCTACTAGTTAGAGTTTTTTATTGTACTATGAGGGAAATCGTTCGTGAGGTTGTCTAATATATTAATGGGGAGGTCATAGATTTACATAGTTGGGGCAATGCCATCCTCTTTGTATGAGAAGGTCAAGTTTGTTTCCATAGATCACATGATTATTATGAAGGTGAAGAAAATGTTGGAACCATAAAGTCAAAAGTGGTACCCTATATTGGAATTGAAGGTTCTTAAGTGGATTGTCCCTTTAATATAGTTGAAATAATATCTCTAACGAGGAAAATGTGGGGGTCCTTGAACCTAAAGATCATAGAAGCTAGTATGATGACTGTAAGGTAGATTTTGAAGCAAGAATACGAATTTGGGAAAGGATTAGGAAAACATCTACAAGGAATAATTAAATTGATTGTACTATAAATTCATAAATATACTTTCGGATTGGGTTCTCGATCATCTAAGAATGAGAAGGTTGAAGCATTTATCCATTATAAATAAAAACAATTGGTGAAGATTGAAAGGAGAGTACCATATGAGCTTGAATTAATAATTCCTCATATTCACTACACTTTTCAAAAGCCGTCACATGTGATACATCATGCATTGGAGATTGTTTTTGAAGAATACATTAAGCTTGTTGAATTGTTTGAAGCTAAATTATAAATCAACATAGTTGATCAAAAGGAGCGTTAGCTATAAGTTTATGAATTTGCACCTAGGTCGCTTGATAATTAGATTGCTCAGGTCCTACCTACATATGAATGCTTATCTTTCCTTTTAGCCTTTATTTATTTGCATTGTTTTTCTAAAACTATATCATTTTACCTTCATAAAAAATCAAAATCTATCTCGAGCCTTAAAAATATTGTTGATTACAATGAAAGCACTTTGCTTAACCTTAGTGAGGGTGATGAAGAATTAGAACCATCAAAGAATCTTTTGAGGATATTAGAGCATAAAGAAAAGAAAATAATATAACATATGTTCAGAGGGCATAGAAATTGTGAATTTGGGGACATAGTATATACTTCACAAAAGGAGAAGAATAATACTTTGATGAACTCACAAGTAAGACAAGAAGTAGTGGATTTACTTTATGAGTACAAGGACATATTTTTCTGGTCATATCAAAACATGCCTAGTTTGGATACAAATATGGTGAACCATTAGATAATAGTAAGGCCTTATTGTGAGCTTGTCAAATAGAAGCTTAGGAGAATGTGCCCAAAATGGTAAGTGAATCAAAGAAGAAATTAAGAAGCAGTTTGACATAGAATTTTTAGAGTTGTGCAACTATCTAGAATGGGTAACTAACATTGTTCCAGTTACCAAGAAAGATGGAAAAGTAAGGATGTGTGTTGATTATTGAGATCCAAACCAGGCTAGTCCAAAAGATAGTTTTTCACGACATTACATTGACATATTAGTGGAACACATAGGAGTATATAAGTTGTTTTCATTTATGGATGTCTTTTCTAGATATAATTAGATAAATATGGTAAAGGAAGACAAGGAAAAAACCAAATTCATTATGTGGGGCACATTCTATTACAAAGTAATACATTTTGGGTTAAATAATGTTGGTGCAACTTATCAAAGAGTTATGGTGACATTATTCCATGATATGATGCATAAGGAAATTAAAGTCTATGTAGATGACATGGTTTTTAAATCAAAGACAGATGAAAAAAATTCCCAAGTTCTAAAAAACCTATTTGAAAGGTTGAAAAAAATACAAGTTGAGGTTGAATCCAAATAAATGCACCTTTTAGACAGTATCTAGTCAGTTGTTGAGATTTTCGTAAGTCAAAGAGGGATTGAGGTGGGTCTAACTAAGATTTTAGACATGGAGTAGCTAGGACCTTCTTCTACTCAAAATTAAGTACGTGAATTTTTAGGAATATTGGACTACATTTGTCATTTATATCCTAGCTAATTGCTATATGTGAACCAATTTTCAAACTATTGAAGAAAGATAATCCTTGTATTTGGAGTGATGAATGTCAACAAGATTTTGATAAAATCAACGAATATATAAAGAATCCACCAATGTTGATGTCTTTAGTACTTGGAAAACCATTTATTCTTTGCTTAACTATGTTGGAGGAATCTATAGGATGCATGTTATGCCATTATGATGAGACGAAAAAGAAAAAGGAAGCAATTTACTATCTCAACAAGAAGTTTACTCAATGTGCAGCCAGATATTCAGCTCTGGAGAGAACATGTTCTACCTTATCTTAGATAGCTTACAAAATAAGACAGTACATGTTGTATTATGCAACTTATTTGATATCTTAGATTAATCCATTGAAATACATCTTTGAGAAGCCACCATTATCAAGAAGAATAACTTGTTGGAGTATTTTGCTATTATAATATGGTATCATTTAAAAATCAACTAAAACAATCAGAGGGCAAGTGGTAGCTAACCATTTAGTCGATTATGTAGTAAACGAGAAAGGAATAACTAATTTAAACTTTCCTAATGAAGATGTGCTAGTCATGGAAGAAGAAGAATGCTGATGGAAGATTTACTTTGATGGACTAGCCAATACATATGGATGTGAAGTAGGGATAGTGTTGGTATCACCTCAAAGGGAAAAACACTAATTTGAGACTAAAACCGACATCCCCTAGCAACGGCGCCAAAAACATGACTCACTCGAAAAATGAGCAACTCGGAGTTATCCCAAGTATAGGAGTTTTTTCGTGTAATATTTAGCCCAAAGGCCAGATCGTCTCCTCAAGGAATGCAGTTTAATTTCAAATTTTAGTATTTCCAATCAAAAATAAAACGTTACTGAACACAATTCAGCTTCGGGGTCTTCAGGATTGTTTAAGATTTCTTTTGACAAATTAAACAAACACGCAAATTAAATTCTAATCCTAACATGCACTGAATTTAACAACGGGAAACAAAAATCCTATAATTAACCAGGGAAAAATTGAAACACGCGTTGAACTTCAAAACAAAAATTAAAACACCAATTTTCTTACGTAATTAAAACATGTAAGACTAAGAATGCAACTAAGCACAAATTTAAATAACACTAATTTAAATGCAATCGAGAACTTAAACAGGAATCCAAGACTTCAAGAAATAAACCATAAATGGAACACACAAAAAATCGGACTTTAATAAGATCAAACTCACCAAAAATTTAAATTTTAAGAAAGACAATTAATATAAATCCTAAAGAAAATATTTTTCCTTTTGTATTTATTCTCCTTTTTTTTTCAAGAAATCAAACCGAACATAGTCAAACGAAAATTAATTCTTGAAAACAAAAAAAAAAAAAAAACAACTTTAATCTAAAGATAATACTAAATAAGAAGAAAAAAAAAGGAAATTAAATTTACTTGAACAATAATGTTTCAATATAAAATCAAAAGTTAACTTCAATTGAAATACTAAAAAAACAATTAACAATATTTTAAAGAAAGAATAAAAGACAAAAAGAGGAAAAAGAAAAAAGAAAGAGATAGAGAAAGAGAGAGCAAAGCTATTGGAGAATCTTCAGGTGGAGTTCTTGGTGGCAGCCAAGTGGGAGCTGAGGCAACAAGCTAAACGAGTTTGGCTGGAGTTCTTGGCAATAGCCAAGTTGGCCGTCGCTCCGAGTAGCAAAGGCTCGGCTTAACTAGTTGGTGGTCTGGAGCATGCAGCTGCAACAGCTTCAGCAACAGCAGCCAGCAGAGTAGCAAGGAAGAAGGATCAGGGCTTTTGGTCTGCAAGTCCAACTAGCACAACAGCACAAATGGCAGTAGCAGCAACTACTGCAGAAGGTTCATGACAGCAAAGGATGGCAGTAAAGAGGAAGAAGAAGAAGAAGAAGAAGAAGAAGAAGAAGAAGAAGGAATAGGAGAGAACTGGAGGCTTCGGTTTGTAGCAATGGAGGAGAGTACAGCCGATAGGAGAGGGAGAAGAAGAAGAAGAGGAAGAAGGAAGAGAAGAAAGGGAGAAGGAGAACGGGTTGGCAGCGAATATGGGCAAAGTACAGCCGAGAGCAAGGAGAAAAAAATAAGGAAAGGAGAAGGGAGAGAAGGGAGAAGGGAAGGGAGAAGAAAAGGTGCGGCCGAAGAAGGAAGAAGGGAGCCAAGAAGGAGAAGGAGAAGAGAAAGGGAAGGAAGAAGAAGGGGCTCCTATGTGGGCGTGAGCAAGGAAAAAAATAAGAGAAAGGGAAGAGAGTTGGGAAAGAAGGGAGAATGAAGGAAAAGAGAGTGGTGAGTTGTGCTGGGAAGAAGGAAATATATAAAGGAAGGGGGAGGGAGCCTTAGTGCGCACGTTTGAAGCTCCGGACCCGGCTGCATGGCCGGGTCACATCAGATTTTTTTTTTTTTTTTTTTCTTTCCTTCTTTTTGTTTCCTAGCGAACAAGCCCGAGTTTGACCATCTTATAGCTCGTATTGCTCAAAACTTAAAACATGAAAGTTGTAGATAATATTCTCATATTTTTTTAGAATTTCGAATCGTCTCGATCGAAACTTGAACAAAAAAATTATGTGCGAATTACGAACTAGTGCCAGTTTTAGCTTCTAATAATTTTCCTACAATAAAAAAAATGCCAAAAATTCATAAATTGCTCAATAAAACCCAAATATTATAAATAGGACACCGTGTTAAAATATTGAGAGTAATTAGGTATTTAATTAAAAATATAAGTCTCAATGCATGAATTAAACCACCTAATTATGCAGTTTAAGCGCGTAGTCAAGGGTCAGTCAACTAGGCCTATTCTATCTTCCCAAATTAATTCAGCATAAATGTCAATCGCCTCGACAGGAAAGAATTCATTCTTTTATATCGTTTGTTTCCAAAAACTTTTGTGAGCTTTTACTTGAAAAATTACTTTGAGTCGTGTGAAGATATTTTTCAGGGTTTTTCAAAATTTTGTCTCTAAGTTAATAATTAATCCTAATGAGCTTCAAAGCATTCATATTGATTTTTAATTGAAGTACTTACATAAGACTTTAAGACTTAAAAACAATCTAAATGCAAAGTCTTCATGCATGTCTTTCTTTGAGTCCATCTTGACCTTGAGCTTCAATATTCTTTAAACTTGCATCAAATTGGTCTATCTTTGATCGTTTAAGCTTTCATTTGACCACTTGTCTTTGGAATGTAACCTTTCAATTCAGCTTGTGATCACTTGATCTTGAACTCATATGCTTGATTCCTGAAATATCATCCCAAACATGTTAAATTCTCTTGATTTGTTATCATCAAAATAAGATTCGTAAGCCTTGTTAGGCCAACAAGATGTCTTGGTTTTTCATTATCAAAATGAAATTAAGTCTTTTTGGTTAACAATCTCCCCCTTTTTGACAATCAAGGAGCAAAATGAGGTAGCCTTGATAGGCTCCCCTTCATAATAAGCATAAAATATAAAAAATAATCAATGTAAATGTATTTGTTTAATCTTAATTGTGATTTACATTCTCCCCTTTATCTAAAAATTTTTCCCCCTTTCCACTAAGAATTCAAAGGTATTTTATAATAAATTGTATTTAGCTTAGAAAGCTCTCCCTTTTTACATAGAAATCAAGAGTATTATCTTACAATTTAGAAAATACATTTTGCTTATTATTCTCCCACTTTAGCAAAAAGATCTCAATAAAGAATAAGGAATATGGCACAACCTCACAAATAGATAACTAAAAATAGACATTTGTTTGCTAACAAGTAGCATACAATTCACAAAAATATGACCATCAATAGAAAGTACAATCCACATTCAGCACTTAACATGCATACGCAGTCATCATATCCAATAATGAACTTATAATGGTTATATATATATACAAAGAAGTTGTTTTCAACAGATGCATACTACAAAACAAGTAAATATCAGAAAGCCTTTTTTTCAAATTAAGATACAAAACAAGTACCATCAAAGTACAACTAGATACAAATATTTTCAAAGAGCTATCACTCAATATCTTAACCAAAACACTCATCTAATCCTCATCAAGAGGATCATCACCAGAAGAGCCCTCATCCTCCTCATCATCCTCTTCGTCCTCTTCACTCAAACTTTCTTCCACTGGTGCTTTCCCTTTAGATGAGGAAGCACTTCCCGTGTTGCTTCCAATCATTGCAAGGTGTTGATTGATGGAACGGAAGTTTGAGTGATGATTTCACTGCATAGCATCGAATCTGAAGTCCATATGCTAGCGAAAATCATGAAAAGTTCCTAGGATGGTGACATAAGCAAAAGGAGCAGCAGTTGGACCAACTGGAGCATGTGGCTCCTCATGGTGTGGATCATCTTTAGGTGCATATGCATGTTCCTCCTCCATGTGTACATTTAAATCATCTCTCGGAGGTTGACGGTATTTGGGGATCCAACCAAGTGCTCTATCCAGTTCATATCCCATCAGTTTGATGGTTATTGATGTGAATTTATCTAAAGCTTTTCTCTTAATAAATACAGTTGAAGGATGCATTAAACTAAGATGTTCAAAGATGAGGTTAAGAGCCCCTCCATAAGGAAGAATGACTTTACAGGTCTCTTCTTTAGCTATTATCCACTTTATAATGAGAAAAGGAAGATCTAAATGTTTACCAATATATAGGCACTACATAACAAAACAATCCAAATATGACACGTGATCCCTTGATCTGGTCGGGGGAAGGATGTTGTAAGTGATGATCAAGATTATAATTTTGGCTTTCAAAGTAAGACTTTTATATGAAGGAGAATGACCAAAATTATATTTGGACTCAACTAAAACAAGTGGAAAAAATGTTTAGGGGGTAAATTTGTGTTCCATTACCCAAGTGGGTCCTACTCTGAGACACTCAAAAGCACCACTACAAAGGTGGAACCGCACAACAATGTTGGTTGGGGCAAGCGTAAAGGATTTTTTCATGACTTGGGTGGTATATTAGTCACCCTTCCATCCTGGATTTGCATAAAATAGGCATACCAAGTTCAGATATACCCCTTGGGCTTGATAACTCACAAATCTATCCCAACATAGGTCAGAAAACCTATGAATAATATGTGGAAAGTATTCTTGCATAAACGGTATGTCAAGAATCTTATCAAGGATTGGCTCCGCATATCGAAGATATTCATTATAGATCTTCTTAGCTCCTGGAGATATGAACCATCAATGAATGTTCTCAGTGTCATCGTGACTTGAGGATGGATTTTTTATTGACTTTTTAAGTTCGATCCCTATTTTGATGCTGACAAAGCACAAGTTACTTATGTGTGTATTTAGTATGTGAACAGGTTTATAATTCAACACACACACATAAGGGACAAAAGAATGAAAGCCTGAAGGACTTAAATAAAAATGTTGTCCGTCGTATTCCATAAAGAAAGAAGAGTAAAGAAAAAGAAAAAGAAATTTGTTTTAAATTTGTAATGCATTTTAGTTTTTATTATTTGGTCTGTAGTAATGCACATCATGAATGATGTGATTAAATGCTCTAAACATGACCATAGACTGACCTTAGGGACCAACACTTTAATCAAAAATCTTTTTCATAAAAGGTAAAATCAAACAAAGGTTTTTTGAAATATCTTTAGGATCGAAATCAAGGCAATAACTGAGGAATTCACTGACCTCGGTCGACTGACCAGTTCAGGTTATATTACCCTCAGTCAATCGACCACACTTAAGGCCAGAAGTCAAAGTTTGACAAGGCTCAATCGACCGACCATTTTTTGAACTTAGCTTCCACAGTCGACTGACCTCTGAACTTGGCCTTTCTACTTTTCTCAGTCGACCAACGCTTTCAGCTCAAAATTGCCTCAGCTGACCGGCCTTCAAGGCTCGATTGACTAGTCATTTGGCCAGTCAACCGAACATACAAAGAAAGAAAAATCACTCTAGGTCAGCCAACCGGCCCTTTGCTCAACCAACCGAACCCACTGAGAAATTCAAAATAGGTGTGTGAGGACAGTCAACCAACACTAGCGTCAGCCAACTGAACCTCTTGGGTTTCGGTATTTTTTCAGCACTAATCACGTTTAAATTTTAATTAAACAATTTCTAAAATTCTGAGCGTGTCCCCAAACGGTCATATTTTCAAAAAGTCTATAAATACTCCTTTCATTAGCACAATTAGAAACTTTTATTATTTTAAAAATTCTCTCAAATATTTTTGAGTTTTCTTTTAATCAAAGTTCCCGCACAACATTTTTATTGAAAAATTTTCTTTCGGGTAAATTTTTTTTTTTTACTCTCTCCTACACTCTTTCATTCAATCTTTTGAAAAATCTTATTGGAAAGAGAGAATTTATTTTAGATCATTTATTTATTCATCTATAGCAATTACCCTAACTTAATTCTTCATTTTGAAAATCATCTTTAGAGAGTAAAGCTTGTGTTTCTCCATATATTTCTTCTTGATAAATATTTTTGGAGAAACCTCTTGTGGCCTTTGAATCTTTGAGCACTTATTTTTGTATACATATTTTTACTCAAATATCATTATTATCATTATATGCAAAAAGCCCTTGAAAGCAAAACCCTATGTTCTCTTACATTTTTATTGAAAAATATTTTTTGGAGAAATTTTATTGGGTTCAAATCTTTGAAGTGTTTTATCATATACATCATTTTCAAAGATTGGAAAAATCATTTTCAGAAAAACACCCCTACTCTCTTGAGCATATTTAGTATCATACAAAAGTGCATATAGGCTTTAATTTGTTTACATCTTTGCTTGTATGTAGAAGCATTTATTTGTACAAAAACTGTTTTTATGTACTGGTTCGGCTCATCCCGTGAATTAAGTGGGGGAATCTCTAACCCGTAAGGGAGATCGGTTTGGTTCAACCCAGTAAATTGAACTAGGGTGTCTCCGCCCCATCTAGGAGACTAGTTGGGCTCATCCTGGTAATTGAGCTGAGGTGACACTGCCTCGTAAGGTGTTTTTGTTGTGGCTCAACCCTGTAATTTGAGCTGGGGAGTCTCCGCCTCGTAAGGAGAGTGTAAGTGGTGTCGCTCCGCCCGATTAAAGTGAGCATATAGTGGAATCTTTGGGCTGCTGACTCAAGTCGGGGACGTAGGCTGGTTTGGTCGAACTTCAATAACATATCATGTGTGTCTCTCTCTCTATCTCATTTATGTTTTACACTTTAATTTCCATATGTGTATGCTTGTCTATTTATTGTTATAATTATTTGCATACACACATTTAATTTAAATGATATATACTGCACACGTGTATGTTCGCATTCATTGATTATTCATTTTACATACACACTTATATTTTAAATGAGATATGATTTGTGGTGAATTAGCATAAATTTAATTTAGCTAAAAAGTTTAAAACCTAATTCACCCCCTTCCCCTCCTCTTGGGATCACACCATTCCTAACAATTGGTATCGGAGCCAGGTTGCAATTAGCTTAACAGCTTGGTGTATAAAGATTGCGATGGCTCATGCTTGGTGTATCCCTATTTTGAGGGTAAATACTTTGCAAATCCTCCACTGCTTTTATTGTAAATATTTTACTATTTGGAAATTGAAAATGTTTTTGTAAAATCAGTTGATTGGAGGTTTTGGAAAGTTTTTGAAAAAAGATATTATATCCCATAGAAAAATAATTTTAAATGCATTGTTTCCCAACAAATAGAATCAAGTGAAAAAGCATGACTTTTTTTTTTCATTTGAGTGCCATGCATATTTTCGATTGTGCCTTAGTTACTAATGATTTTAAAAAGATCATGTTTTATACTAGTCCTTAAGGAAATTTTGGGAACAATGAGCCGTATAGAGAGACCGAGAGAGAGGAGAACGCCACTCCGAGCTTAAACGATTAAGGAGTAAAATGTATTGGTATATCTCTGCCTCCTTCTATTTTATTAAATAGTTCATGCCATGATTCTTGTGATATATATTGTGTTAAATCCTTAGTTGAATCATGTGCTATAGCATGTTATCTAATGAGATGCCTTAAAAGAAATTTCATTAATACTCATAAGATCTTAAGATTAAGTATGGAAAGGGGGTTATGATGCTTTGAATGTCTAAAAAGTGTTTTGTGCTTAAAATTTTAATTTTTAGTATACACTATTATTATACTACGATCATTAGAAAAGTAAGCCAATATGAAAATCCAAATTTATAATATCCAACGTGTTTGCTTAAATATGAATATATTATTTTGATTGGTTATGATATGAAAATATTGGCAATTTCAGGCTTAGAGTGAATCCCCTTCATATGGACAAAAATATTTTTATTAGTTGATTAATTTTTAATGCTATATATATGCTTAAGAATAAATATCTTAAATATAGCATATTTTTGTCCATCTCACTGAATTGAGTTCTAGGAAATTAAATTTATACTATATATCATATTTTCCTAAACTCGGCATAACAAGTCAAGTCTAAATCATTGAAAATCTTAGAGCACTTGGCTAAGAGAGTGAAGAATATAGAAGATAAAAATGCATAAGCAGAGTGCACAACTCAGGGGGAGCATGTCTTTTTCATGGCTTTATATTCTAAATGCTCTTATAATTTTATTTCTCTTACATGCCTATATAAGAACAGCACTGTAGCATACTATCCATAAATTGCTAATTGTTAAAATTCTTTTGATGGATAATTAATTTTGATCACTGCACTAAACTCTTAACATCCATTTTTTCTTAATGACATATCATCTGATAAATGGATAATTTTTTAAAACTGCTTTGAGTTGAATGCCATTGTTCATTGCTTGCAAAAATAATTATATCGTTTGATGGATAGTTTATACTTTTCAGAACTGTTGTTTAATCTATTGGAGTGCATGCTTGAACTAGAATGCCACATACATGGCTGATGCAGTGATGTGAATTGCATACTGGTAGATATTTTAGGTTGTTGTATGCTTAAATTGTATTACCTACTGAAAACAACCACGTTCCAAGTGCATGAATTTTTTTTTGGGAAATGTTCAATTTAAAGACATCATGCTGCCGAAATGTCATTAGACTTTTCTCAAAATACTAATTGTTTATCATATATCCTGTAAAATCTGTTAAGAATGAAAAATTGTTGCTTATACTGTTTTAATGATTTTTACAATTGATATCAGTATAAGTGATTAATTTTATCTAAGCTAGCTCTTATCTAAGGGGAGATTTTGTAAAATTACATTACTTTTGTTCTCCCCACTCTAGGCTTAGAACAGAAGGTTACTGTGGCCCATATAATTAGTATGAATTCCCTTTTACCCACAGTAAATCATAAACCCATAGCATCTAAGCACATGTTCAAATCGATAGGGGGAGCTTTTGAACTTACATTTCCATCTTCTTGTGCTCACCCATTATTTGGCTTAGATGTGCATTAATTTGTAATGTGGCATGTACTTAAAGTAAGATAATTTTATTAAAAAAAAATTTAATTGAAAATATTTTGCTTAGCCACAGTGTCTTAAGTTCAGCCATGTGATCTTCGTTTTTAAATTGTTCTAATATTTTTAGGATCTATATGGTTGGTTTTTCTGGGTATTTATTGAAATGTTCTATGCTTAAATGCAAACCCAGAAAGATATTGCTTGCTTGATCTTTGAATTAAAATTTCTTTTTCAACAAGCATAGCCCCCAGTATTTATTGAAAATCATAAGGGGATATATATTTTTATACATATATACATACATACATACATACATACATACATATATATATATATATATATACACTCACATATTTTTAAAGCAAGAAATGAATTTATATGAAATATATCTTATCTCTTGCATATATGTGCTTAAACGCTTTCATGACATGTGCTAATGCTTTAAACTCAAATTTTGTGTCATGAAATTTTATATTTCATTGTTTATGAAATTTCAAAACGGTGTTTCATGACTGGAGCACTGATTATAAATAAAAATACTTGCTAACTAGTTAGACCATTTGTATGCTCAAACGTATTTTTTCCTATGCCGCATGTTTTAAACTCCAATCTTTTGCGGGTCTTGTGTAATACCTAAATTGAAATGGTTTGTGACTGTGTCTAGTCTGATCATACTTAACATCATGCTTAACATGTCAATACATACATATATATATATATATATATATATATATATATATATATATATATATATATATATATGGTCAGTTCTATTGTTTTGCATGAATAAATTCCAAAAAGGGAGAGAATTTTCTGAGAAAATAAAAAAAAAATTCAAAAAGGGGGAGTTTCTCTTTTAAGCTAAGAATTTTTTTTTAAGAATCAATTCTTTATACTTAGCCACTTTTGCTGATGCGAAAGGGGTAGAATGTCTTTGAGCAAAATGAAAAATATCTTTATAGTATTTTCGTAAAGGGGTACACATATTTTAAAAGGGGTTAAAATATCTGAGTTGTATGCATCATGTATTTGTGTTTTATTGTTAAAACAAAATGCATATTATTTTTTAATGTCTTCTTTCCTAAATATGCCTGAGCTATATTGATTGTTTTTAAGTTATGCATATTCTTAGGGGCAGCCTCTTCTAGCTTAACCCATTTTGCTCTTATGTGTTTGTCATCATCAAAAAGAGAGAGATTGTTGACTTTTTGAGTGTGATCCTTGTTTTAATGCTGACAAAGCACAAGTTACTTATGTGTGTATTTAGTATGTGAATAGGTTTATAATTCAACACACACACACACACATAAGGAACAAAAGAATGAAAACCTGAACGACATAAAAAAAAATATTGCTCAGTGTATTCCATAAAGACAGAAGAACAAAGAAGAAGAAGACATTTGTTTTAAATTTGTAATGCATTTGAGTTTTTATTATTTGGTCTATAATAATGCACATCATGCATGATGTGATTAAATGCTCAGAACATGATCATCGATAGACCTTAGGGACCAACACTTTAATAAAAAAATCATTTTTGTAAAAACTAAAATCAAGCAAAGGTTTTTTAAAATATCTTTAGGGTCAAAATCAAGGCAATAACTGAGGAATTCACTGACCTCTGTCGATTGACCAATTCAAGTTATATTACCCTCAATCAATTGACCACACTTAAGGCTAGAAGTCAAAGTTTGACAAAGTTCAGTCAATTGACCATTTTTTGAGCTTAGCCTCCACAGTCGACTGACCTCCAAATTTGGCTTTTCTACCTTCCTTAGCCGACCGGCGCTTTCAATTCAAAATTGCCTCAACTGACCGGCCTTCAAGGCTCTTCCAACCGATAAATTATTTAGCCGATCGAACCTATGAAGAAAGGAAAATCACCCTAGGTCAGCCAACCGGCCCTTTGCTTGGCCAACCGAACCCAGTGAGAAATTCAAAATTGGTGTGTGAGGACAGCCGACTAAACCTCTCAAGTTTCAGTATATTTTCAATGCTAATCACGTTTAAATTTTAATTAAACAATTTCTAAAATTTCAAGTAAGTACCCAAACGGTCATATTCTCAAGAAGTCTATAAATACCCCTTTCATTAGCACAATTAGCAACTTTGATTATTTTCAAAACTCTCTCAAATATTTTTAAGTTTTCTTTTAATCAAAGTTCCCCCACAACTTTTTTATTGAAAAAAAAATATTTTTTTTTTTTGCTCTTTCCTACTCGCTTTCATTCAATCTTTTGAAAAATTTTATCAAAAAGAGGAAATTTATTTCTTCATCTATAGCAAATACTCACACTTAACTCTTTATTTTTGAAAATCATCTTTAAAGTGTAAAGCTTGTGTTTCTCCATGTATTTCTTCATGATAAATATTTTTGGAGAAACCTCTCGTGCCCTTTAAATCTTTGAGCACTTATTTTCGGATACATATTTTTACTCAAAGATCATCATTATCATTACACTACAAAAAAACTAGTTTTTAGTGATGAAAGTATTAGTGACAGTTTCAATTTCGTCACTAAAAGTGTCAAATTAGTAATGCTTTTTAAAAATCGTCACAAATAAGGCACTTTTAGTGACGACTTTCAAACTGTCACTAATACTTTCCTCATTAATTTAAAGCACCACTATCTCGAGAAAATATTAGGGGCGTTTTTTGGGGTATTAGTGACGAATTTAAAGCGTCACTAATAGTTTGATTATTAGTGACGAAATTTCATCTGTCACTAATACTGCACTTTTAGTGACAAAATTTAATCTGTCACTAATACTTCAGTTTTTCCGCTCAAACCAATGTAGGAAACCACTTTTCGCGGGAAAACTATCCCGAGAAATAATTAGCGATGATTATTTGGATATTAGTGACGATTTCAATGCGTCATTATTAGTCCATTAGTAGTGATGATTAATTAACCGTCACTATTATTATTGTATTAATAAATTTAAAAAATTATTTTTCACTAGTAGTGACGATTTGGAATATTCGTCACTATTAGTCCATTAGTAGTGACGGTTCATATGTTTCGTCACTACTAGTTCTTTTCTTTTAATAAACAAAACAAATTTATTTTTCACTAGTAGTGACGGTTTTGAATATTCGTCAATATTAGTCCATTATTAGTGACGGTTCGGATGCTTTGTCACTACTAATTCTTTTCTTTTAATAAATTAAAAAAAATTATTTTTCACTAATAATGACAATTTGGAATATTCGTCATAATTAGTCCATTAGTAGTGACGATTCATATGCTTCGTCACTACTAGTTCTTTTCTTTTAACAAATAAAACAAATTTATTTTTCACTAGCACTGACGGTTTGGAATATTCGTCATTATTAGTCCATTAGTAGTGACGGTTCAAATGTTTCGTCACTGCTAGTTCTTTTCTTTTAATAAATAAAAAAAAATTATTTTTCACTAGTAGTAACGGTTTGGAATATTCATCATAATTAGTCCATTAGTAGTGACGGTTCGTATGCTTCATCGCTGTTAGTTCTTTTCTTTTAATAAACAAAATAAATTTATTTTAAACTAGTAGTGACAGTTTATCATATTCGTCACTATTAGTTCATTAGTAGTGACGGTTTGGATGCTTCGTCCCTACTAATTCTTTTCTTTTAATAAAAAAACAAATTTTTTTTTCAGTAGTAGTGACAGTTTCGAATATTCGTCACAATTAGTCCATTAGTAGTGACGGTTTGTATGCTTTGTCACTACTAGTTCTTTTCTTTTAATAAATAAAACAAATTTATTTTAAACTAGTAGTGACGGTTTGTCACATTCGTCACTATTAATCCATTAGTAGTGACGATTCGTATGCTTCATCACTACTGGTTCTTTTCTTTTAATAAACAAAACAAATTTATTTTAAACTAGTAGTGATAGTATGTCATATTCGTCACTATTAGTTCATTAGTAGTGACGGTTCGGATGCTTCGTCACAACTAGTTATTTTCTTTTAATAAATAAAATAAATTTGTTTTTCAGTAATAGTGACGATTTAGAATATTCGTCATAATTAGTCCATTAGTAGTAACGGTTTGTATGTTTCATTACTACTAGTTCTTTTCTTTTAATAAATAAAATAAATTTATTTTAAACTAGTAGTGATGGTTTGCCATATTCGTTACTATTGGTCCATTAGTAGTGACGGTTCGGATGTTTCGTCACTACTAGTTCTTTTCTTTCAAAAAAAAATTAATTCATTTCACACTAGTAGTGACAGTTATGGGATTCATCACTACTAATTCTTTTATTAATCAGGTTTCACCCCAATCTTCCTCGTTTCCCTCCTTTCCCTTATCTCTTTCCTACCTCCTCTCCCAATCCTCCCCTTCGGATTCTCTTCTCTCCGTCACAGCACCATCGTCGTTCATCACAGCCCAAGGTAAAAATGGCCCAAATTTTTTTTTCACTTCTCCCGCTTTCACCAAATCCATCGGCGGCTCTTCTGTGTTTCTTTTTTTCTTTTTTTTTTTTTCTTTTTCCCCCTTCATCAACTGCTTCCATCGTTTCAATATCCTTCAAGATTACCTAGTTCCACACCTGGAATGAGGATCTTCAGATTTTTTTTTACGAGGTACTTCTTGAATATCAGATTTTTTTTTTTTTTCAGATTTAATTGGTGTTCTTCTAGTGCGCATGTAGCAATTCGAGAAAAACTAAAACTTGCGGGTTGCATGTTTGTTTGATGCAGCTATGAAGAGGGTTGCTTTTTCTTTATAGCTTAGTAGCTTGAATAGTTTGCACCTAACATGTTTGATGAAATGCTTGTGAGAGCTCTTTAATATGTATGGTGTTTTAAAAGGGAGAAAAACAAAAAAAAAAAAAAAAATTCCAAGTATGTGTTGTGCTGATTTGATGCAATATTTTAAGTGGAAAATTGTATGGATTTTTCATTGCTTTTTTATTTATTTTTTACCCCTTATCCGAGAATTGTTGTATTGAAATTCATATACAATGAAGTTGAAATCTCCATGTGCCATGAAAAGGGAATAGATTAATCGATCCCCATACTTTTCAGCTTTGATTATCAAACAAAGAAGTTGGCATCTCACTGTCTCACTGGTCTATGCTACCTTTTGCTGGCATTCTTTTCCTAAAAATTAATTATTCGTGAATATTTTAATTTAAACATAACTTGAAAATTAATGACATTTTATGGAGGATGATTGAATGAAAAAAATGATTGAAAACCGTTTATGATTCATTAATTAATAGTATAGAAATAAAGATATGTAACTGCAGTTTTTACTTACATATGAATTTCAAGATAAATAGAAATTTTGAAAATATATTTTTATTATTACCATTGAAAAATGGTTTAATTTAAATGTATATTATTGTTACATTTATTTCATATTTTAAATATCAAATTTCCTATCTACTTTGTTAGCTTAAAATTTTTGAATGAATAATTTAAAAAATTTTAATAGTATTTAATTGTAATATAAAACATCAAACTAAAATCTAGTCATGTATTTTAATTATGATTTTTATATAAATAATCAATGTTGGAATTTTATTTAGTATTTCAAATTAGATACATAATACTATTGCATACATACGCACACATAGAGAAATAGAAAGTGTCAAATGTGTGTGTGTGTGTGTGTGTGTGTGCGTGCATGTATGTGTACATATGTATATATACTTCGTGTTAGCCCAAAGGTTTTATTGGTGCTCAAGTTTGGTTGACCAATGTTTTAAAATAAGAGCTTGTGTGTGTGAGTGTGTGTGTGTGCATACGCGCACGCACGTGTGTGTGTGTGGTATAAGTTTCTTTAAATATTTAATTAGTAGCATTAGTAGCTAAATGCGAGAATTTTTTATTAAAAAAATAAAACATCTCTGAAAGAAAGTGATATAATTCCTATTTGTTTAAATTCAAGCTTTTTAATACACTACAAAAAAACTTGTCTTTAGTGACAAAACTATTAGTGACATATTTGAATCCATTAATTGATGAGTTGAAAGAACTATGGGAAAAAGGAGCAGAGACAATCGATGTGAAAATCGGGACAACATTTCGGATGCATGCTACAATTTTGTGGACAATTAACGATTTCCTTGCGTACGGCAACCTAGAGGGTTAGAGCATAAAAGGTTACTTAGCATGCACACTCTATAATAAGGATGTTGAGTCCTTATCCTTGAAGCATGGACGCAAGTTATGCTTTATGTGTCATCGTTGTTTTCCATCACCTAGACATCCTTGGAGGACTCGTGGTGTCAAAAGCTTTAATGGAAAACCTGAACGAAAAGTTGCAGCCAAAGCAACTAAGTGAGGATGAGATATTAAACTAGCTCAGGTTGATCGGTTAATGGTTATAGTAGTGAATCTAGTGATTCATTTAATAAATCCAATGATGAAAGCATGTCATCTTATGAAAGAGTTACGAAATGATTTATGCAAGGTACATAAGATGTTAGTTAATGTGACTAAACGATACACATCATTGAAAAACAAGAATGAAGGAGTGATGAAAGAGTTAGAATCCCTTAAACTTGCGGAAAGAGAAAAAGATTCAAAATTTAAGAAAATAGAAAATAAGAATGAAGCTTTGATAAAAGGGTTAGAATCTAAAAATCTTGCTGAAAAATAAAAAAAAAAACTTGAAAATCGAGATATTAGAGAGCAAGAATGAAAAATTGATGAAGGAAGTAGAAGACTTGAGATCCCAATCCTCTATAGAAAATGAGAAAGATCAATATATCTTTGAACTGAGCAAAGGGGTAAGGACTAGTCAGGGGGGAGAAAACTAGATGGAATGTGTGGTATTCCGGCACACCGTTGGCACTTGTCACATCGTTTGACCAAATCGATCACGTCCTTCCTCATTGTGGGCCAGTAGAACAATTGTCGTAGGGCCTTATGGGCTAGAGCTCTGCTTGCTAGATGATTTCCGCATACTCCTTCGTGAATTTCTCTTAGCACAAATTCTTCTTCTTTGGTATTCAGCCACCGTAGGTATGGCAGTGTTAGGGATCGCCTGTACGACTCGTTGTCTATGAGTGTGTACTTTGCTACCCTCCTCCTTACCTTTAAATACTCCTTCTTATCCTCTAGTAAGGATCCGTCGCAGAGGTATTGCATCAAAGGAGCTCTCCAATCCCCTTCGTTGACTTCAACTACCACTAGGTTAACACTAACCTCCTCGTATGAAAGTTTTCTGACCCGCTCCAAGTAGATGGCGTTCTTCCATTCTGGCTTCGTAGCTAAGCCTAATCGTGCTAGCGCATCAGCCTTCGCATTCTCTGCCCGTGGCACATGCTCTATATAAAAATAAGTGTATGCTTTGATGTGTTCTTGGGCTTTGGCTAGGTATTTCTTCATTTTATGATCCCTAGCCTCAAACTCTCCCTTCACCTGCTCCACGACCAATTGGGAATCACTTACTACTTGAATTCATGCTACCCCCGGTGCCTCCGCCAAGCATAGCCCTGCTAGCAGGGCTTTATATTCGGCATCATAATTTGTTGTTGAGAACTCTAATTTTAGTGCATATAGTGTCTCCGATCCATCCGGTGCCATGAGGATTAGCCCTGCTCCGCCTCCGACTATGTTAGACGACCCGTCAACATGCAATGTCCACACTTCTGATTTCTATGCTGTTTCGTAGGATTATTTGGTCGTGAAGTCAATGAAGACCTGAGCTTTGATGGTAGGCTTTGGCTGGTATTATATGTCGAATCCCCTAACTCAATCGACCACCTCATCATTCTTTCTGAACTCTTCGGCCACTGGAGGATCTGTTTCAATGGTAAGTTTGTATGTATAATTATCTTGTGTTCTTGAAAGTAGGGTCTCAACTTTCTATCGGCACAAATGACAGAGAAGGCCGCCTTTTCTACTATGTTGTAATTCCTCTCAAACCCGTTAAGCACTTTGCTAGTGTAATATATGGGTTTGTGCTACCTTTTTTCTTCTCTGACTAAGACTGAGCTGACCGCATATGAAGTCAAAGCCATGTATTGGTAGAGGTCTTCTCCTACTTTCACCTTTGTTAGTAACAGGGGGGAGCCAAGGTACTGCTTGAGCTAATCAAAGGCCTTACTTGTCTCCTCCCCCCCCCCCCCCATTCAAATCCCCCTTTCTTTCTTAGCACCTTGAAGAAGGGTAGACCTTTGTCCCCTGAACAGGAGACGAACCTACTGAGGGAGGCCATCCTTCCTGTCAATATTTGGATCTCCTTCTTTGTTCAAGGGGCCTCCATCACTAGTAGCACACTTATCTTGTCAGGGTTGGCTTCTATCCCCTGTGCATCACCATAAAGTCCATAAACTTCCTTACAGAGACACCAAACACTCATTTTGAAGGATTTGATTTAATTTAATACTTGTGCAGCAGTTCAAATGTTTCCTTCAGATCCTTGCAGTGCTCCCTTGTTTTTAAGATTTTCACCAGCATGTCATCTACATACGCCTCCATCGTTTTTTCGAGCTGATCTTTGAACATCTTGTTCACCTGCCTCTGATACGTTGCCCCCGTGTTCTTTAACCCGAAGGGCATTACTCGGTTGCAATATAGCCCTCTTTCTATGGTTTTTTCTTCGTCCTATCGATGCATTAGGATTTGATTGTATCTCGAGTACGCATCCATAAAGTTCAGGAGCTCATGCCCGGACGTCGAGTTCACCAACTGATCGATTCAAGGAAGAGGAAAGCTATCTTTCGAATATGTCTTATTCAAGTCTGTGAAATCAATACATGTCCGCCACTTTCCATTCGGTTTCTTTACTAGGACTATGTTGCTCAACCACTCTGGATAACTGACCTCCTTAGAGAATTTGGCTTGTACCAGTTTTGTCACTTCTTCATCTATTACCTTGATTCGCTCCATCGCGAAGCTCCTTTTTTCTGCTTTATGGGCTTATGCTTGGAGTCTACCTATAACCTATGCTCCATAACTATAGGGTCAATCCCCGATATATCTTCAGCCGACCAGGCAAACACATCTGCGAATTCATTCAATAGCTCACTTAGTTCTGCTCTCAAAGTATCGGGTAAACGACTCTTGATCTGCACGCACTTCTCCTGATTTCCATTTATGGGTATATGTGTGAGGTCATCATCCAATGTGCTAATTTGAGGGTGCTCAGCTCTCATCTCTAGGTCTTCTACAGTCAAGGTCTCCCTTCGAGCTCCTACTTGATCTCCCTTGACCATCCCTGTCCTATGCGGAGGAGGGAATTTCATCTTTAGGTGATACGTGGACGTTATGGCTCGGGCTGCATTGAGCAAGGGACGGCCTAGTATGATGTTGTATACCAATGGCCGATCAACCACTAGGAAATCCGTCAATGAAGTAATTTGTTGTGGGGTTGACCCTATTGTTACTAAGAGTGTAATTGTTCCCATGGGATGCAATATGTCTCCTCCAAATTTGACCAAGGGGGTGGAGATCGGTTTAAGGCGTTTCCTACCGATCTTTATTCCCTCAAGCACCAACCAGAATATAATGTTGGCCGAGCTCCCAGTGTCTATCAGCACACGCCTCACTCTGTAGTTAGCCACCAGAAGGGAGACTACTAAAGCATCGTCGTGGGGTTGTTTTACTCCTTCTTCACCTTCGCTATCAAAGGTGATAGCATCGTCTTGGTTTTGTCTTTTTCCGCTTGGCCCCCTTTTCTCCATCAAGTGTATCTGTTTAGCGTACCTCTTTCGAGCACCTTCGATGTCTTCGCCACTAGTGGATCCTCTAAAGATCACTGCAATTTTTCCTACGATCTGTTCCTTTTTCTCGTCCTTGTTTGGCCTTTTCTGCTCACGAGCTTCCTTTTGATGATCCCCCTTCTAAATGAACCTCGACAGGTGGCCTTTTTTTTTATCAAGGCTTCAATTTTATTCTTCAATTGAATACACTCTTCTGTATCATGCCCGTGATCCCTATAAAACTGATAGAACTTTGACATGTTTCGTTTATATAAGTGTGTTCGCATAGGTTCGGGCCATGAGATGTACTCCATTTTTCTTATGTGCATCAAAACATTCGCGATGCATTTAGGGGTGTATAAGTGGCGAACTTACTAGACTATCCTCTCACCTTAGAGCTGGTATGCATTGTGCTATTCTCTTGCCTCTTCACAGGTCTTAAAGGTTCACCAATCTCCCTGCTACCCTTCCTTTTCAACTTGATCTAATTTCCTCTAGTATCCATCATTTCTTCCAAGTTGATATACTTCTGTGCCTTGGCCATCAGTTCTCCCATATCAGCTGGTGGCTTTTTCCCCAATGAGTACAAGAAATTTCCCGACTGAAGGGTCGTGGTCAGAGCTGCCAAAGTCACTCCCATGTCACGGATCTCCAGGTTTGCGATAAGGAAACGGTGCATGAACTTTTTTAGTGTCTCCTGTTCTCCTTGAAACATGCTCATCAGATGAGCTAACGTTTTAACGATTCTCTGGCTACTGAGGAAATGACCAGTGAATAGTTGTTCCATCTCCGAGAAGGAGCTGATTGATCCAGGTCATAGGGTTTGGTACCAATCCCTGGCACTACCTTTAAGGGTGGCTGCAAATGCGCGGCACATGATGGCATCAGGTGCGCCCTGAAATTGCATCAACACCTTGAAGGTGTCCAGATGATCGACTGGGTCAATCAAACCCTTATACCTTTCAAAGGTCAGCATTTTGAATTTGCTGGGCAATGAGACTTCCATCACTTCTTTGGTGAATGGTGGCTCCGAGGATCTTGGAGAGGCTTCCCCGTAGAAGGTGTTGGTTCGGCCCTCTTTCATCATCTTCTCAATTTGATCTATATTCTTGATCCTTTCCTCTAACTCGATCGATCTTTACTCGTTGACTCCTACGTTGTTCACGTCTTCCACCTTCTTAGTGAGGTTAGTTTTTTCCTCACTCTTCTTTAGTTTCTTTACTTTCTTAGGTGGGTTTGGGCTAACCATTTGTTGGTGGGGGACATGCTCTTCTTGACTTTTTTGCTGCAAGAGTAGGTTGAACATATCCTCCATTTTCTTTTGGAAGGTGAGAAATTCCTCCCTGGTGACCCCCGAGTGTTCTTAAGTGTGGAGTGAATGGACTGGGGTGATTCTTTTCTGGCGACAGGGCCAGAACTTGAGCTGTAAGTGGTTGTCATTATTTGAGTATTGGAGGTCGGGAGTAGAATGAGCACCTCTCATAAGCGGTTCCCACAGATGGCGCCAACTGTTGCAAGATAAAAATGACGATGATCTACAAGATTGCTCTCCAAATTCTGATGACCTGAAAAGGGTGAAAGCAAAATAGGCTTTGAGGACCCGGGGTGTACTTCGGGGGATCACTCCAATGCCTAAGTAAGGGGAATGCTTCAAAGAGGTTGAATGCAACATTAAAGGTGAGTTAAGAATGAGATACCTCCGCTTGTTTGTGTTCCCCTCTTTATAGTGGCGTGGATTGACCCTTGAGATGATTCGTCATTATGTAGCGAGGGTGTGGGTCGCTCCCAGGTCATAAAGTGCTAGCGTATATTACTGCTAGCGTTTAAGGCGCCAGCATTTATCTCTCCCCTCTTTATTGAGTTGGAGTTGATTACTCTCGTCAGAAAGTCTGACTTGGGGAGTGATTGTTAGGCGTTGACTCCCTTTTGCTGACTGATATATTTTGGGCATATCACTTGAGTTCAATGAATTCACATGATTTGAATATCCAAGAATATAGGAATTCCAATTCTATAAAGTCAAATTTTGAGCTTTGAACTTTAAAATGTATCCATTAGGTCCCTTGCGATTAGCATAAACAAAATGAAATTAAGATTATAATCAAGGTATAATAAATGGAATATATTCATATCAACCTACATATAGTAAACTTGATTTACTGTAATCAAGTGTCAAAAATTCTACTCTCTTCCAAAAAAAAAAACACAACAAAGTGTAATGCATAGGATATGATTAGTTAATGACCTATTAAGGTAAAACAATGTTTTTTCTTGTTTGTTGTGTTTTTTAGTCTCTATATCTCTTTACTTGACAGAGCCATAATTCTATTGATTGCTCATTAGAGTTGAACATGCCAACCTTCATTGTATCCATATTAAAAGGTACTTTTAAAAGTGTAAGATGTAATAAGTAGTATATTGAATCTGTATGAATCCTTATCTTAACCGGTCTACTTAAAGGATTCCTCGAACTTGTAAATACTTTTTTTAAAAGAGTAAAAAGGTCATTTTGATGAACTTTTATGGTCATTGATTTGAATCCTCATTTTCCTCCTTATAAAAATAAATATCTCATTAAAAGTCAATCATTATAGATGACATTTTGGATTCTTTTTACAAATTATAATGACTAGTAAATCAATTATATTATACAAATGTTTTGTCATATGACATTTATGATATTCAAATATTTTAATTAGAAAAGCATTCTCGTCTAACAATGATTATTAACATCCTTTAAACTAATAATGTCAAGACACATATATTATGATTGTTATATACATTCTAATCAATATTATTGTTATTAATAATTTGGAATTTGATCTATCAAGATCACGTATTTATAAAAATTAAATTAGAGCACCATCATCTAATAAATTTTGAGTCACTACATGTTGATTTTGTTTGGATTCAGATCCTGCTTAGACAAAAGAAAGAAAGGGTAAATAAGAATGAAATTTATTTTTCATCACATTAAAAAAAAATAGAAATTTATTCAAATGTAAGGATAATTTATGACAATTCAATAATTGTGAATAAAATTAAATTTTTATTTAATATTCTATTATATTTTTTATTTTATCTAATTATAAATTATTTTGTATTTTTAAAAATATTTTTCAAGTCCCAATAAGACTCAAAGCAGCTCTTCTTAAAATATTTAATTAGGTAACAATAATATAATGATCAAATTAAGAGTGATACAAAATGTAAAATGTATGGAAGAGGATATATGCATGACACTTATTTTTGCCCCACTGCCCCTTAACGCTTCGTCCGCATGATCATTTGATAGACATGACCATTATTTTTGCCTTATGTTTCCAATGGAAAATCACTGGCCACTCGTAAGGGCTCAAATGGCCCCATCCTCCCCTGGCCCAAATAAGTCGGGCTGACAAATGCGCTAGAGGGCGCGTGTATTGCACTACTCTACCTGCGTGTGACTTTATTTCCATTGACAAAAACTTGGATTAGCAAAAGGTTAAATATGAATTCGAGCTCGGGTTAACCTCCTGATTAACAGTAAATAACTTTTAAAAATTTAAGTTCTTTCATTTAATAGACGGATCATAAATTAAACATCTATTAAAATTATTTTTTATTTATTTTATGTTTTTCTTAACATCTCACCAACATTGACTTAATTTCTTTTTTAAATATATAATATATATATATAAAATAATTTTAATATTAATTTCTTATATATATATATATATATATATATATAGCACTCAATTATTTTATTTATTAATAATCTAACAAAATATCCTAAGAATAGGACATCTCTTCTATTTAAAAAATATATATACGATTTAAAATTTAAATACAGCATCTACATAAATATTGGCTTGTATAGTGTATCATTTTCTACTTTTCAATTTCTCAACAATTCTAGTTATATAACTTGCAACTATAAAATATTATAAAAGAACTATAAAATATTTTTTTTTTATACAAACAAGTGACTCGATAGATACCCAACTTAAAATTGTATAACTCATTTATTAGGTTGGGTTCAAGTTGACTCATTTATAAACGGATCATTTCCCCTCAAACCCAAATTCGGTCTAAACAGGTGAGTAATGGGTCACCCGTTGGTTGTTGACCTATTTTGTCACCCTTATTGTCAAAGTCATTCCCATCATAGGCATTCATGAGTTGCAACCAAATTAACCGAATTAATCAAATAAATTTGACTGGTTTGATATGGTTAAAAATTTATGCTGTTCAATTTTCATTTTCTCTAAATTTTGATTTTCAGTTTTTTGATTTAGTTTTAGGGTTTAATATGTTTGGTTAATTAAATTAATTGATTAGTATATAGTAATAATTAAAATTTATATATATTATATAAAATTATATATTATATATATATGTGTAATATATATATTAAATATTAAATTTGTTAAAATTGGTTAATCAACTTAACCAAAATTTTATTCAATCAATTTTGGGGTTCGATTAACATGAAATTTCAATTTAGTCCAGCTAATAGAATTCTTTAATTTGAAATTTTCAATTAATTTAATTAATAAATGAAATTATCAGTATTAGTCGAATATTCATCTATATTTCATATTGAGGTCGACGGAAAAATGTTTACTTTTTTTTTATATACCCAAAATTAGTACTCATTTATGAGGGGATACGGTTACAAAACCACCATTAACACCCCCTACATAATCGACATGTTAAAGTCAATATTCACATTCATGAGAGGAAACAGGTATAAAATTGTAATTAAAACCCCACATAAATGTTATTAAATTATTTTTAACCCCCAAAAACGCAATAATGCGCTCATAAATGCTAAATTGAAGGAGGGTCAACTTCCACCGCTATAAAAGGGTACTCTGAGAGGAGGTATGTAATAACCTAAAAAAAAATATAGAATTATAATAATGGTCATGTAGTTAGTATCAAAACAAAAGTGTTTCTCTGTTAAAATCCTTAATTTCATATTTGATGCTTAAGAAAGACTTTGTCTAAGTGAGTGCTCAGAGACCATTATGGCTCAATCGCTCCCTGGAGGTCGGCCTGGTCAAAATGGAATTTCATAGAATAAACAGGATAGACACTATTTGTACACGTAAATAAGTACATATACATAAAATAGTGTTTTGACAGACATAATTTGTAGAAATACATAGTAAGATAATAATAATAATATAGGTATCGTATGTAGGGCCCACAAGACTATGTGGGATCCACATGAGTCCCAAAGTCGTGTGGGATTCACATGAGTTCCGGAGTTATGTAGGGCTCATAAAACCATATAAGGACTATTGGTGGGGCCCACAAGACCATGTGGGGGCTCACATGAGTTTTCGAAATTCAAATTTAATTCTTTTTTTAAAATAAATAAATAAATACAAAAACATAACTTAAAAGTAATAATAATGATAATAATTATTTTAAAAAAATAATAAAATAATTAATTAACTAATTAATTAATTAATTAATTAAAATTTTATTTAATGGGAATGGTGGCAAGCACTCCCACATGGTCTCCATCCTCATCCCATACTCAACCCATATCTTGTCCATCCCTTGTTCATTTTTTAATTTTAAAAAAATTATAATTTCACCCCTCTCCCCACACTTTTACAAATTTTACTTCTTCCCCAAAATTTTCTTATAAATAGGAAGCTTTTAATCTTCATTTTTCACAAAAATTTTCAAAGGAAGAGAAGGATTAGTAAGTGAAAGAATTTTTGAGTAAGTCCTCACTTACCCACTCTTTTCGATCTCATTTCTTAGAAATAGTTACTGTGTTCGTAGCACAAGATAAAAGAAGAAGTAAGTAAATTTGATTATGTTAGATTTTTTATTTAAAATTCATACCCGAGTTTATTTATAAGTAAATTTGATTATGTTAGTTTTTTTTTTATTTAAAATTCATACCCGAGTTTATTTTGTAAGTAAATTTCAATTATGTTAGTTAGTTCCATAAAATTTTCATGATTTTATTTTTACATATATTTAATTATATCAGTTCTATCTTTAATATACTTGCATCTATTTTTGGGTTAAGAAATGTTCTAATCCCCTCGGGTAAATTTTCAGCATTTCTTTCTATTCAAAAAAAAAATTATATATATTTTTAACACAAAAATTGTGTGGCATGAGTTTATTTTTACGTTGCATTTTTTTTTTTATGAAAATATGAATAAAGATGAGATTTTCACGATATTATTTTCCCCTTATGGCAACAAAAGTTCAAAACTATAAATGTTCGGAGCTTAAAGTTTAAACGGATCAGAATGCACCCGCACTGTTTACAGAGTGGTTATTTATGTTAGTGGATTTCTTCTGAGTGCACACTTGGTTCTGGACCAAGACTTAATAAGGAAAATCTCACTTAATGTTTACGTACGTTGATTTAGTTTAGTCAGCCAGCTAGCTAAGTCCAGTCTTTAGACCGTACAACCCAGTCATGAGGGTGAACATGACTTACGACAAACAAACCTAAGGTTAGTTTTTTTTACAATATATGTTTATACATATTTAATTACGTGTACATAGTTATTAATGATTTGAAATAAAAATATAAGTTTATACGAAAAGTGTCATTCTTGTGTCTAAATGATGATTTGAAGGAAACGTATAAGAAAAAGTATATATATGTATATAATTAAATATTTTTATAGTTTTAAAGTCAAAAGTTTAATTTAATGGTCACAGTATATGGTTATTAAATTTTACTGTTATAGTTGATGGTAAAAATTTTATGACAGAAATTTTTAGATTTACATATAATTTAGAAGTAGTTTTGAAGTTATAGTATTAAATATTGTTTTACGAAATTTTTAAAAGTTCATTTTGGCCACATACTAATAATAATCTTATTTATTTACTGAGTGTTGTCTCACCCCAATCATATTTTTACATTTCATATATCTCTGAAAGACATATCGGAAATCAGGCATAGCAAGCATACGGGTGGGAATAGAATAGAAAAAAAAAATGAAGCTTGATTATAGATATTAGTATGATGCCAGATATTTAGGCTTATGTAATTTTTCTTCTTTAAAATAAATTATTGTAATATGGATAATTAGCACTCTGGTTTAATAATAATTGAATTTATTTACTTCCACTGTAAATCAATGGTAAAAAGTAAATATTCCAGACCCTTCGGGGTTGGGGTATTACATTTGGTATCAGAGCAATAGGTTATAGGTTCTATAAACTTTAAGAAATAATTTTACCAGAGCATAGGCATAACCATGATGTGGGTAAGAATGGGTAAATTAGGATGTTTTTCTTTTGCCTATAACTTTGATTAAATTTTAAAGATATGGTTATGATTTTAAAATAACTCTAGTCCTTTCCCTCTGAATGGACCCAAGGAACAACAACGTGAGTGTTGAAGGAAATGAGAATAATACGAGTACTTACAATGGAGAAGACATCAATGTTACTACAGTGTTGCGTGATGTGGCACAAGTCATGAAGGAATTTTTGTGGAACTCCAAGAATCGGAATGATCCACCAACCCATGAAAGTTGTACAGAAGATTGGATGCAAGCAATGGAAGAAATACTATAAGTTCTTCATTGTACGAACGAACAGAAGGTGTTATATGCTGCCTATAAAATGACTGGTGAAGTCAAACGCTGGTGGAACTCGAAAAAGTTACTCCTAGAGGAAGGACCAAATCCAACCATCCTTACGTGGGAGCGTTTTAAGGAAGTATTATTTGAACGATTTTTCCCCACAACCATCAAAGATGCAAAGGCCAACGAGTTTTTGGAGATAAAACAGGGAAATATGAACGTACAACAATATGCAGCAAAATTCTTTGAATTATCCTGGTTTGCACCATATTTGGTTCCGGATGAATCAAAGAAGGCCCAAAAATTTGAAAAAGGCTTGAACTCAAGGATTTTTGAAAGGGTTACAGTATTTGAGCTCGAAGACTTCTCCAAGTTGGTAAACAAAGCAACGAAGGCAGAAGAAAGTCTACAAAGGAGTGCGGAGATATTCAACCAAAGAAAGAGGCCCATGCCACAAGGGTTTCACTCTGGAAGAAATCAAGGACCTTGGAAAAGGAGCAACAACAACAACAACAACAGCAATGTGGGGCGAGAGCAAACAACGAGAAATCCAAACAATGCACAAAGCACCCCTTGTCCAAAATGCAACAAATTACATAGGGGAGAGTGTCAAGCCGGATTGGGGGTCTATTATCGGTGCGGTAAACCTAGTCACATGTAATGAGAATGCCCACAAAACAACTACAACCCAAATCAACAAAGAGAGGCAACTAGGCACCTCGAAACAACAATCAATAGAACACCAGTCAGGCATGTGTCTATGCCCTCACTCCTTTGGAGTGCCGAAAATACTAATGATGTGGTGACAGGTATTATTCCCATATTCTCCAAGAAAGCAGTAGTATTATTTGATTCTAGAGCCACACACTCATTTATATCTATAGTTTATGTTAAAATATGTGGGGTAGAGACTTAGCCATTAGAAGCTGAGTTATCTATGGTTACACCAATGGGATCCTCGGTAGTATGTAGAAAAATACTTAAAGGTTACCCAATTTGTATTTAGGAAAGAATACTATCGGCTAACTTGGGAGTATTTAGTATGCACGGGTTTGACGTAATTCTTGGGATGGACTAACTAGCTTATAGTTATGCTAGTATAAATTGCTATAATAAGGAGGTGATGTTTAGACCTCCTGGAGAGTAAGAATACAAGTTCAATGGAACTCGTGTATGCCCTTCACCACAAATATTGTCGGCTATTCAGGCAAAGAGATTACTCTTGAATGGATGTCAAGGGTACCTAGCATGCGTGGTGGAGGCACCAAAGGAAGAATTGAAGCTCGAGGATATCCCGATAGTAAAGGAATTCTCGGATGTATTCCCTATGGATTTACCTAGGCTACCTCCTGACTATGAAATCGAGTTTGTTATCGACCTACTACTAGGGACGACACCGATATCTAAAGCTCCATACATAATGGCACCGGTAGAATTGAAAGAACTGAAGGAACAATTACAAAAGTTGCTAGACAAAGGATTCATCAGACCCAGTGTGTCACCATGGGGAGCACCGGTACTGTTCGTTAAAAAGAAAGATCGATCGATGAGAATGTGTATTGATTATTGGGAAATAAATAAAGTGACCATTAAGAACAAGTACCCAATACCTCGCATAGATGACTTGTTTGATCAACTCCAAGGAACACAAGTCTTCTCTAAAATTGACCTCCAATCAGGGTACCATCAAATGAAAATCAAATCAGAAGATGTTCCAAAGACTGCATTCCGAACGAGATATGGTCACTATGAATTCTTAGTCATGCCATTTGGACTAACCAATGCTCCTGCTGCCTTTATAGACCTTATGAATAGGGTTTTTCTTGAATATCTAGATCAATTTGTGGTAGTCTTCATTTATGATATTTTGATTTATTCAAAAAGCCCCCAGAAACATGAGAACCATTTGAGGTTAGTACTCAAAGTACTAAAAGAAAAGAAACTCTATGCCAAACTTACGAAATGTGAGTTCTGGCTAGAAAGAGTTGCATTCTTAGGGCACATCATATCTAAGGATGGTATTTCTGTGGACCCAAGTAAAATAGAGGCAGTAGTGGATTGGGCGAGACTGAAGAATATTCATGAGGATATTATCGTTGATTTGTGAAAGGGTTTTCTAAAATATCTAGTCCTCTGAAGAGATTGACAAGAAAGAATGTGAAGTATGAATGGACTGATGACTGTAAGCAAAGCTTTCAAGAATTAAAGTAATGACTCATCACTGCCCCGGTGCTGCCATCAGGAGAAGATGGTTTTGTGATCTACATTGATGCATCTCAGAAAGGCCTCGGGTGTGTATTAATGCAATAGTGGAAGGTCATTGCATATGCTTCTTGACAACTCTAGGAGTATGAGAAGAATTATCCAACACACGATTTGGAACTGGCAGTTGTGGTCTTCGCACTAAAGATCTGGAGACACTATCTCTATGGTGAAAGGTGTGAGATTTTCACAGACCATAAAAGTCTCAAATACTTTTTCACACAAAACGAATTAAACATGATACAGAAAAGATGGTTAGAATTAATCAAAGATTATGATTGTGCCATCAACTAGCACCCAGGAAAAGCCAACGTGGTAGCAGATGCATTAAGTCGAAAGTCAATGAATGCGTCAGTCTCGGCAATGGTGACCCAACATCAAATTATGATGGACTTGAAAAGATTTGGTGTGGAAATAGTGGAAGGAAATCATCAAGCTCTCATTGCTAATCTGGTAATCCAACAGACCTTACCAGAAAAGATTAAGGCTGCACAGATGGAAGATGCAAAGCTAGTGATGTCACGCTCCGAACCTCGTAATGGGACCCAGGGGTGAAAATGTAACCTAACTTATCCCTGTATCATACAAATCATCACAAATACAATACAATGGATGATGATCTGACCCCGTGGGGTTCCCAGGCACCCTAAACACATCCAACCACAATCATATACGCAGCGGAAAAAGTCATTATATATCAACATATGTAGTACCATACCAGAGTTTATACAAGAGCAGAACATGACTCTAACAAAACGTACAAACTGGGTGCCCAAATACAACTCAAAATGGCAACCCATCAAACTAAAGTCCTAGCACTTACCCAAGCGCTAATGTAGTACACCAGCCACTACGCTCCCTACACCAGGACGCTAGTTCCGGTTACTCGAAAGACCTATAAAAAATGTACGTACAACACGGGTGAGACACCTCTCAGTAAGAAAGAACACAGGTTATATCGGTGTGTGGCATTTGAGTGTTATCATGACACAACATGCACGCAGTTGAATGCAATCTAGTACTAATTCACACAATGCATACACGCATATATACGGCGGCCATTATACGCAGCCCAGTCACAATACACACACATGATTAGTAACCCGGTGTCATCACACCCATCAACCTGAAGCCGATCCGCGACAATTCGGCGTTGGCCCGTAGCCAACTCGTGAAGCATGGCGCCACCAACACATGGCTAGTCCTCGACTCCCATGGCATCGTACCGACGCTAACTGGTAGATCCACACCCTTCGGGCCGATCTGCTGAAATAGGCTCACACCCTCAAATATAGAGTCAAACACTCTTGCCTATGTGGCAGGCGATAAACACACGCCCTCCGATATAGAGCCAGACACTCTCAGTACCTGGACTCATTTTGGAATCACGTTCCTATCAGCAATTTAGCATATCACACACACATGCATGCTTATATAACCAAAAAAACCACACTCATTTGGTAATCTAAATCATGGTTTTCCAAACAAATACATTTTAAACAAAGTCAAGGCATGACCACCCTAAAATCACAGTATAAATGACACATATACTCGGTTTTCAACAAAAACTCAGGATTCAGCTCGTCGCCCCCTTTTTCCCAAAACTGCAATAATGAAAAACTCATAATTTTCCCCATTAGATCCCCCTAAATGAGTAGCTAAAACACACACAGGACCGTGGACCATAGTTCCACCGAGTCCGATTTCGAAAAGAACCAATATAAACATAGTTCCCCTTACCTTAACCCCGTATAACAAATCTTGAACTCCAAGGCTCCTAAACAGAGAACCGAGTTCCAAAAGCTACAAATCACAGTACAGAATATACTCACAAGACCATCCTCTACAAAACTATCAGATCAGAAATGAAAACCGAATCTTACCTCGATTTTTTGCCAAAACCCGAAAACCTTCGAAACGAGATTCCGATCTGTAGAAGTTGTAGAGAATTGTTTCACGATCCTCGTGGTAACTTCTGCTTTTCGATTCAGTCAACGATCGGCGAAGAAATCTAGAGAGAAGGAGAGTAGGGAGAGTTTAGAGAGAGAGAGAGAGAGAGAGAGAGAGATTTTTCTAAGTTGCTTAGTGAAGAAGTAATGAAAATTTCCTTTTATAGCCCTTTGACCCTGTCCAATTTCGTCGATGAAATGGTGTCCTCATCGACGAATCTTATACAGCCTTCGTCGACGAATCTGGATATTTCTTGTGTTTTGAAACTCCTCAGCTTCTCCTCGTCGATGAGTCTCTAAATTTCGTCGACGAGAAGAACAAAGGCTTCGTCGACAAATTTTGGCTTCGTCGACGAAATCTTCTCTTTACCAAACTGTCCCTCCCTTTACATATTTAAACCCATTTTCATGTTTCGGGTTCTTACAATCTCCCCTCTTTACAAAAATTTTGTCCTCGAAATTTGTCATCTTTCATTCACAGATTCATACATACAATTGAACACATAGACACAACTCAAGAGCGAACTGGGGATCACCACAACGCAGTCCCATCATACACATACACATAAATACCCTCACTTATGGCGGAGGAATATTGTGGTTACATATACAATGGTCTTAGGAGTTCACAAAAAACACACACTCCTGTCAACTAACCACCTATCCCAACCCACAATAGGATCATGTACAAGTGCTCAAAACAACTATGGATACTTTCGGTGTATTTTAGTTTCCAGTTCCTAAGAAGCTTCCTCAACCTCGTGGTTTCGCCACAATACCTTCACTATCAGTATCTCTCTGGTATGAAGCTTATGAACTTTACGATCCAGAACCTAAACAGGTATCTCCTCATACGCTAAAGTATCCCCAATTTCCAACTCATCATAACTAATAACATGTGAAGGATCCAACACATACCTCCTCAACATGGAGACGTGAAACACATCATGGACCATCGAAAGTGCTGGAGGTAATGCAACTCTATAGGCTACCGGACCCACTCGCTCAAGTACCTCGAATGGTCCGATATACCTCAGGCTCAACTTGCCCTTCCTCCCAAACCTCATCACCCTTTTCATCGGAGCGATACGCAGAAATACCTTACCACCCACCTCGAACTCTAACTCACGACGGCGAATATCTGCGTAACTCTTCTTCCAACTCTGAGCTGATCTAATCCTCTCCCGAATCAAACCCACCTTCTCAGATGCCTGTTGCACAAGTTCAGGTCCTAACACCTGACATTCACCAACCTCATCCCAATACAAAGGAGATCAACACCTCCAACCATACAAAGCCTCGAACGTTGCCATCCCGATACTAGACTGAAAGCTGTTGTTATAAGAGAACTCTACAAGTGGCATAAACTGTATCCAGCTACCACCGAAGTCTAACACGCAAACTCGCAACATATCTTCCAATATTTGTATCGCCTTCTCCGACTATCCATCAATCTGGGGGTGGAACGCTGTACTGAAAGTAAGCTTTGTCCCTCCTGCAAGGTCATCCAGAATCAAGAAGTAAACCTCGGATCTCAATCTAACACAATGGACATAAGTACCCCGTGCATTCTCACAATCTTATGCATATACAACTCTACTAGCCTACTCAAAGGATAGCCAACCTTCATCGGTATGAAATGCGTAGATTTCATCAATCTATCCACGATTACCCATATAGCATTCTGCCCGTGAAGCGCTAGCGGCAATCCGGTTACAAAATCCATGGAAATATGCTCCCATTTCCACACTGGAATAGGCAAGGACTGCAACGGCCCTACTGGCCTCTGATGTTTAGCTTTCACTCGCTGACACGTCAGACACTGCTCCATGAACTGAGCAATCTGTCTCTTCATACCAAACCACTAGAAGGTCTCGCGCAAGTCTCAATACATCTTCGTACTACTAGGATGTACCATATACAAAGAATGATGCGATTCCTCTAGAATCGTCCTTCTGATCACATCATCGTTCGGAACACACAGTCTGGTCCCAAACCTCAATACACCTCCCTTAGAGATGTTAAACTCTGGATTCAGTCCTTGCTGTACCTTTTCCATAACCTCTGCCAACTCTGCATCATTAGCCTGCGCGGCTTTTATAAGCTCAAATAAAGTTGGTTGGACCACCAAACCAGCAAGATAAGCCTGATGATCACCAACCACCAACTCTATACCTGAGCTTTCCAAATCTCGCCTGACATGATACTGAGTCACAACTGCAGATACAGCCGTAGGCCTTGACTTCCGACTCAATGCATCAGCTACCACGTTAGCCTTCCCCGGGTGATAACTAATCGTGCAATCGTAGTTCTTAATCAACTCTAGCCACCGCCTCTGCCTCATGTTCAACTCCTTCTGTGTGAAGAAATACCTGAAGCTTTTATAGTCAGTGAAGATCTCACATTGCATACCATACAAATAGTGTCGCCAGATCTTCAGTGCATACACAACAGCAGCCAATTCCAGATCATGCGTAGGGTAATTCTTCTCATACTCTTTTAATTGCCGAGAAGCATACGCCACTACCTTACCCTTCTGCATAAGCACACATCCTAAACCCTTTAGAGACGCGTCGCTATAAATCACAAACCCACCATCCCCCAAAGGAATGGTTAACACTGGAGTAGTAACCAGCCAGTGCTTTAACTCCTGAAAGCACTACTCGCAATCACTGGTCCACTCAAACTGTACTCCTTTCCTGGTTAATCGCGTTAGAGGTCCAGACAATTTAGAGAAACCCTCTACAAACCAGCGATAGTAACCCACCAGTCTTAGAAAACTCCGAACCTCTTGCACATTCTTCGACCTTACCCAGTCGACCACAGCTTCAATCTTGCTAGGATCAACTGATATACCATCCCCAGTAACCACATGGCCTAAGAAAACAATCTGACTCAACTAGAATTCACACTTCTTCAATTTAGCCTACAACCTCTTCTCCCGTAGAATCTGTAATACTAACCTCAAATGTTCAACATGCTCTTCCGTACTCCTCGAGTATACTAGAATGTCGTCAATGAATACCACTACGAATCGATCTAGGTACTCATGGAAAACCCTGTTCATCAGATCCATGAACACCGCTGGTGCATTCGTCAACCCAAAAGGCATGACTAAGAACTCGTAATGGCCATATCTGGTTCGTAAAGCAGTCTTCGCTACATCCTTTGCTCTAACCCTCACCTGATGATATCTTGATTGCAAGTCGATCTTCGAAAAGACCCGTGTCCCCTGCAACTGGTCAAAAAGATCATCTATAGGAGGTAAAGGATAGCGATTCTTCATAGTTACCTTGTTAATCTCACGGTAGTCAATGCACATCCGCATTGATCCGTCCTTCTTCTTCACAAACAATACTGGAGCTCCCCAAGGCGAAACACTAGGTCGAATGAATCCCCTATCCAGTAATTCCTGCAACTGCTCCTTCAACCCCCGTAGTTCTACTGGAGTTATCTGGTACGGAGCTTTAGAGATTGGTGCCTTACAGGGCAGTAACTTTATCGCAAACTCCACCTCATGATCTGGAGGTAAACTGGATAAATCATCTGAAAACACATCCGGGAACTCGCTGACCACCCGAATGTCCTCAAGTCTTAACTCATCCCACGGCAGTTCCTTTATACAAGCTAGGTACCCCTGACATCCATCCAAGAGTAGCCTTCTTGCCTATAGTGCTGACAGAATATGTGGCACTGAACGCACACACGATCCCATGAATTCGTACTCTTGCTCCCTAGGAGGTCTGAAAACTACCACCTTCCTACGACAGTCGATCGCAACATAACTGGAGAACAACCAATCCATCCTAAGAATGATATCGAACCCCGACATGTCGTATACCACAAGATTCGTCGGTAGCAGCTTCTCCTAAATTTCCATTGAGAAGTCTACCAACATCTTCCTACAGAAAGATACACTCCCTGATGGTGTAGTAACAGATAACACCTCATTCATGTCTTGGATCTCAACCCCACATCGTCCCACAAAATTCACAGATACAAAGGAATGGGTTGCACTCGAATCAAATAAGACAGAAGCTTTATTCGAAAGCAATAATAAGGTACCTGTCACCACGTTACCTACATGCTCAGTGTCCACTAGAGTAAAAGAGTATACTCTGGCCGGAGCTGTATTCGTCTAAGCGGTTTTCGAGGTATCTGGTTGCTCCCTCGGTCCCCACTAGCTGCAGGCACGTCTCGCCTCGGTGCTCGACAATCACGAGACATGTGGCCTGGCTGGCCACAGTTGTAACAACTACCCCCAAATGACCGGCACTCACCCTCGTGCCGCCTGTGGCATCTGGTACAACGACCACCAGTCTAGCTCATTTGAGAATCCTGGTGCTCGATATTTTGGCGGTAACCTGAGCCCTTGCTCCTCTTCTTCCACGATCCTTGACAAGATCCTATCTGAGAACCAGAAGGTACTATCCTCTTCCTCGATTTCTGATTTGCCTCATCCTCTCGAATACCAGTTTCGATCACCGTGGTCTTATCCACCAACACCGAGAACTCTCGGATCTGAAGCATACCCACTAGTCTGCGGATAACCTTCCTCAAGCCCTTCTCAAACCTCCGAGTCTTCTCATACTCACTCGAGATCATATATGGTGCAAAGCGGGACAACTCTATGTATCGAGCCACATATCCTTGCACCATCAAACTCCCCTGAGTCAGAGCAGAAAACTCATCTGCCTTCGCATCACATACTGAAGCCGATAAGTATCTGACAAAGAACACCTCCTTAAAACAACTCCACATCATCTCTTCAGAACCGGCTCTCTGCTGCTCCAGCAGACTCACCGCAGTCCACCATCGACCCACCTCCCTAGATAACTGGAAGATGGCATAAAGAACTTGCTGCCTATCCGTGCAGTGCAGGACCTCCAAGATCCTCTCAGTCTTCTCCACCGAATCCTCTGCTATCGTCAGGTCAGGTCCTCCACAGAATGTCGGAGGATGCATGCATGTGAACCTTTCAACGGTACACCTCGCAGTAGTAGGAGAGCACTCGCATCTCCTCACACTCTACCCGATCTCCCGTAACACCTGCCTCGTCAAACCTCGAGGCATAGAAGGAGACTCATCACTCGTAGTCTCCTCGGAGCCACTTCCTAGGTTATTATCCTTGGACTCCATGTTGCAACACAATAGGAATCTATCAGTATCCCTACAACACATACAGTTAACACAATGATCTACACTAATCATGTTAACTACTCCCTGTCAGGTCTAGGTCTGTCCTATCACACCGACACGAAAGTCATCAATGATCTGCCCTGCTTTTACTGGAATCGTCATCCCAGGAAAAACATGGAATACAGTGGACAATTCCTGGTCTAGCAACTAATCAACCCTCAACTAACTCTACCCATATCAATATCCTATACTCCGGTATGTACTCATAACTAAGCCTAACCAGGTTTACAAGATCTAGTAACCTAGCTAGCTCTGATACCAAGCTGTCACGCCCCGAACCCCGTAATGGGACCCAGGGGTGAAAATGTAACTTAGCCTATCCCTGTATCATACAAATCATCATAGATACAGTACAATGGATGAGGGTCCGACCCCGTGGGGTTCCCAGGCACCCTAAACACATCCAACCACAATCATATACGCAGTGAAAAAAGTCATTCTACATCAACATATGTAGTACCATACCAGAGTCTATACAAGAGCAGAACATGGCTCTAACAAAACGTACAAACTGGGTACCCAAATACAACTCAAAATGGAAACCCAACAAACTGCAATCCTAGCACTTACCCAAGCGCTAACGCAGTACACTGGCCACTACACTCCCTACACCAGGACGCTAGTTTCGGTTACTCGAAAGACCTATAAAAAATGTACTTACAGCAAGGGTGAGACACCTCTCAGTAAGGAAGAACACAGGTTATATCGGTGTGTGGCATTTGAGTGTTATCATGACACAACATACATGTAGTTGAATGTGAAATTAGGAATAGCTGCCCAAGAAAGGGGGGGGTGAATTGGCTTTTTAAAAATTTCTTTTAATTCCTTTTGGGATACCTTAAACTTCCTTTATTTCTTTTAACCAATTCTTGACTTGTTTGTTTAATTCTTTAATCAATCGAGAACTTAGTTCTTTTATCCAATCAATAACACAATTAAACAAATAATCAATTAAACAATATCTTCAAGCCAAATAATCAATTTATTTGCCAAGTACAAGTTAAACAACAAACAACCAAACCAAGATATAAAGTATTCAGCACTTTCGTAATATAACAACTCAAGATGGTTGTTTGTTTATATTTTCCAAATTTGAACCAAGCCCTATAGTGAATAAGAATTTATGCTCATTGATGTAAAGACCTGTATAGATGAATCAAATCACTCTTTCCAAATATTTAGAACTCAAATAAACTCTAGGTAAATTTATTTTTGGGATGTTAACTAAGTAACGTACTCCCGTAAGGTTTCCGCAAGATATGGTGTAACCAACGTACTCCCTTTCGGTTTCCGCAACCCAAATCAAAATTAAACCTTAAGTTTGTTTGATTTCCAAATATATGTAGTTTATATGATTCCTAAATTTTAAACCATCCACGCAATTTAAATATGCTGAAAATAAAGAGTAAGGGAAAGAGAGAATGAGACGGAGATTTTTACAAGGTTCAGCTTATACCCAGCCTACATCCTCGCCTTTGGCAAACCACCAAAGGATTCACTAGTTCAGTTCCGTTGACGGGTGGAACAATACCGATTACAACACTCCTTGGTTAAGGCTAGAGCTCGCCTTCTCCAAACGATATTCCCTCGTTCGGTCACTCCTTACATAGGCTAGAGCCCACCTCTTTAACCAATGTCCCCTTGCTTAGCCAACGATCCAAATAACCCTTGGAACGTCAAAGAACTATAAGAAACACAAGATAAAATCTGCATACAAGTATACTCTCTCAAAGAGCAAGTTAGTACAAATTCAGAGGTCAGATGTTTGATGTCATAGGTTCAGTCATCTGAAGTTGCAAGTTCAATCATCTGAACTTGCTGCTGCAACTCTCTGCCTGTTCTGTCTTGTTCTCTGTCAGCAGTGACCCCACTTCAGTATTTTGACCATAACTTTTTCTGTATAACTCCTAATTAGGTGTTCTTGTTGTCAAATGAAATCTAAGAGAAAATAATACAACTTTCATGTTGACCACTTTTAAAAATAATGAGGTTTTAATAGTGAAAAATGCACCTGAATATGGCTGTATAAAAACTGACAGCAAATGGAAAAACTCTTTTTGATGCTTTTCATTCCAAAAATGACTCTAAACTTTTTAAAATAATTTTTAACCTTATAAAAATATTTTTCAGGTATTTTAAAAAGTATCTAGGTCTAAGTTAACCTAAGAGCTTCAAAATATTTAAAACAATATTTTAAACATTAAAGCACTTACATGAAAACTTTCAAAACTTTTCTCATTCTAGGTTCTTGAGTCTTCATGTTTTGTTTCTTCAAGCTTCCATCTTTTCTTCAAACTTTCATATTCTTTAAGCTTTCTCACTTTGCTTTCCTTTGGCTCTTTGGACTTTAATATGCCTTGGCTTTCAACAACTCATTCATGTCCTCATATTCTTCAAGATTTCATATGTCATCTTTAAATCCATGCTATGACTCATTTAAGATTTATTTGATCCTTGTGAGCACTTTGACCTTGCTTTCTCATATATGAGCCCTGAAATATCATTACTCACACAAATACATTAAATTTCACTTTTTTTTTTAGCATCAAAACAAGATAATAAGATTTTAAACCTTGTAAGGCCAACAGAATGCAATCCAGTACTAATTCACACAGTGCATACACGCACATATACGGTGGTCATTTATACGCAGCTCCATCACAATACACACACATGATCAATAATCGGTGTCGTCATACCCATCGGCTCGAAGTCAGTCCACGACAATCCGGCGTTGGACCGTAGCCAACCCCCGAAGCATGGCACCACCGACACATGGCTAGATCTCGACTCCCATGGCATTGTACCGGCGCTAACTAGTGGATCCACACCCTTCGACCTGATCTGCCGGAATAGGCTCACACCCTCGAATATAGAGCCGGACACTCTTGCCTATGTGGTAGGAGATAAACACATGCCTTCGGATATAGAGCCGGACACTCTTAGTACCTGGACTCATTTTGGAATCGTGTTCCTATCAGCAATTCAGCATATCACACACACATGCATGCTCACATAACCAAAAAAAACCACACTCATTTGGTAATCTAAATCATGGTTTTCCAAAAAAATACAATTTAAACAAAGTCAAGGCACGGCCATCCCAATATCACAGTATAAATCACACATATACTCAGTTTTCAACAAAAACTCGGGATTCAGCCTATCGCCCCCTTTTTCCCAAAACTGCAATAATGAAAAACCTATAGTTTCCCCCATTAGATCCCCCAAAATGAGTAGCCAAAACACACACAGGACCGTGGACCACAGTTCCACCGAGTCCGATTTCGAAAAGAACCAATATAAACATAGTTCCCCTTACCTTAACCCCGTATAACAAATCCTGAACTCCAAGGCTCCTAAATAGTGAACCGAGTTTCAAAACCTACAAATCACAGTACAGAATATACTCACAAAACCATCCTCTACAAAACTACCAGATCAGAAATGAAAACTGAGCCTTACCTCGATTTTTTGCCAAAACCCGGAAACCTCCAAAACGAGATTCCAATCCATAGAAGTTGTAGAGAATCCTTCCACGATCCTCGCGGTAACTTCCGTTTTTCGATTCCGTCAATGATCGGCGAAGAAATCTAGAGAGAAGGAGAGTAGGGAGAGTTTAGAGAGAGATATTTTTCTAAGTTACTTAGTGAAGAAGTAATGGAAATTTCCTTTTATAGCCCTTTGACCCGGCCTAATTTCGTCGACGAAATGGTGTCCTCGTCGACGAATCTTACACAGCCTTCATCGACGAATCTGGATATTTCTCGTTTTATGAAACTCCTTGGCTTCTCCTCATCAACGAGTCTTTGAATTTCATTGATGAGAAGAACAAAGGCTTCGTCAACGAATTTTGGCTTCGTCGACGAAATCTGCTCTTTACCAAACTGTCCCTCCTTTTACATATTTAAACCCATTTTCACGGTTCGGGTTCTTACAAGTGAAGATTATGGGTAAGGTACAGAGTGGACAGAAGGGAGACTTTAACATCTTTGACAATGGAGTTTTGAGATTCCAAACTAGATTGTGTGTGCCCAATGACAAAGCTATCAAAAGAACAATCTTGGAAGAAGCTCATTGGTCTCTTTATACAGTGCATCCGGGAAGCATGAAGATGTATTGGGACTTGAGGGAGTCTTTTTGGTGGAATAACATGAAGAGAGAGATTGCACAATTTGTGGAACAGTGTCTTACTTGTCAGCAAGTAAAGGCTGATCATCAGAGACCAGCAGGAGCACTGCAACCACTCCAAATTCCCGAGTGGAAATGGGAGCACATCTCCATGGATTTTGTAATTGGACTACCTCCAACACTCCATGGACAGAATGCCATATGGGTGGTTGTTGATCGTCTAACAAAGACCGCTCACTTTATTCCAATCAAAGTTAACTACTCTATGACCAAGCTTGCAGATTTATATGTTCAAGAGATAGTTAGACTACATGGCGTGCCCGTGTCTATCGCATTAGATCGAGATCCACGATTCACATCACAATTCTGGAAGAGTTTGCAAAGAGCCTTGGGATCACGACTTACTTTCAACACAGCATTTCATCCTCAAACTGATGGACAGTCGAAGAGAACCATTTAGATATTAGAGGATATGTTGAGAGCTTGTGTACTGGATTTCAAAGGAAGTTGGATTCAGTATCTGTCGTTAGTTGAGTTCGCCTATAACAACAGTTATCAGTCCAGCATAAAGATGACACCATATGAAGCATTATATGGTCGAAAGTGTCGATCCCCATTATATTGGGATGAGGTTGGCGAACGACGAGTTTTAGGTCCCAAGATTATACAAAGGACCTCTGAGAAAATTAAGGGGACAAAATAAAAACCGCTCAAAGTCGGCAAAGGAGCTATGCGAATACCCGTTGGTGTGAGTTGGAGTTTGAAGTGAGGGATAATATATTTTTAAAAGTCGCTCCAATGAAAAGAATCATGAGGTTTGGGAAGAAGGGCAAACTAAGCCCCAGGTATATTGGACCATTCGAGGTATTGGAGAAGATTGGTTCAGTCACTTACAGAATTGCCCTACCTCCTGCACTATCTAGAATTCATGATGTATTCCATGTCTCAATGTTAAAGAAGTGCGTTCCAGACCCTTCTCATGTGATAAGTTATGAGTTATTAGAAGTTAGTGACACTTTATCATATGAAGAAGTACCAATCCATATTTTAGACAAGAAGGATCAAGAGTTACGCACGAAAAAGATTTCATTAGTAAAAGTGCTCTGGCACAACCATGACATTGAGGAAGCATCATGGGAACTAGAAGCAGAAATACGCCAAAAATAACCACATTTTTCGACGATAGTAGGATCGGATAAAAGAACAACATTATACAAGGTACTCATTTTAATTTTAATAAATTTCGAGGATGAAATTTTTATAAAGAGAGGAGGATGTAATAACCTAAAAAAAAAATGTAAAATTATAATAATGGTCATTTAGTTAGTATCAAAACAAAAGTGTTTCTCTGTTAGGATCATTGATTTCATGTTTGATGCCTAAGAAATACCTTGTCTAAGCGAGTGCTCAGAAACTATTACGGCTCAGTCGCTCCCTGGAGGTCAGCCTGGTCAAAATGGAATTTCATAGAATAAACAGGATAGACACTGTTTGTACACATAAATAAGTACATATACATAAAATAGTGTTTTGACAGACATAATTTGTAGAAATACATAGTAAGATAATAATAATATAAGTATCATATATAGGGCCCACATGAGTCTCAAAGTCGTGTGGGATTCACATGAGTCCTTGAGTTATGTAGGGCTCATAAAACCGTATAAGAACTATTGGAGTTACGTAGAACCCACTTGGGTCTCGAAGTTGTGTGGGGCCCACATGAGTTTTTGAAATTCAAATTTAATTCTTTTTTTAAAATAAATAAATACAAAAACATAGCTTAAAAGTAATAATAATGATAATAATGATTTAAAAAAATAAAATAATTAAATAATTAATTAACTAATTAATTAATTAATTAAAAATTTATTTAATGGGAATGGTGGCAAGCACTCCTACATGGCCTCCATCCTCATCCCATACTCAACCCATACCTTGCCCATCCCTTGCCCATTTTTAATTTTTAAAAAATTATAATTTCACCCATCTCTCCACACTTTTATAAATTTCATTTCTTCCCCAAAATTTTCCTATAAATAGGGAGTTCTCAACCTTCATTTTTCACAAAAATTTTCAAAGGAAGAGAAGGATTAGTGAGTAAAAGAATTTTTGAGTAAGTTCTCACTCACCCACTTCTTTAATATACTTGCATTTATTTTTGAGTTAAGAAATGTTCTAATCCCCTCGGGTAAATTTTCAACATTTCTTTCTACTCAAAAAAGAATTATATATATATTTTTAACACAAAAATTGTGTGGCATGAGTTTATTTCTACGTTGCATTTTTTTTTTATGAAAATATGAGTATAGATGAGATTTTCACGATATTATTTTAAATTGTATAAATTATAATAAGATGATTTTAAAACCCCTTATGGTAACAAAAGTTCAAAGTTACAGATGCTCGGTACCGCAGCTTAAAGTTTAAACGGATCAGAGTGCACCCGCACTGTTTACAGAGTGGTTATTTATGTTAGTGGATTTCTTCTGAGTGCACACGTGATTCCGAACCAAGACTTAATAAATAAAATCTCACTTAATGTTTACGTACGTTGATTTAGTTTGGTCGGCCAGCCAGCTAAGTCTATTCTTCGGACCGTACAACCCAGTCATGGGGGTAAATATGACTTACGACAAACATGCCTACGGGTGGTTTTTTTTACAATATATGTTTATACATATTTTATTACGTGTACATAGTTATTAATGATTTGAATGAAAAATATAAATTTATATGAAAATGGTCATTCTTGTGCCTAAATGACAATTTAAAGGAAACGTATAAGGAAAAGTATATGTATGTATATAATTAAATAATTTTATAGTTTTAAAGTTAAAAGTTTAATTTAATTGTCACAGTATATGGTTATTAAATTTTACTGTTATAGTTGATGGTAAAAGTTTTATAATAGAAATTTTTAGATTTACATATAATTTAGAAACAATTTTGAAGTTATAGTATTAAATATTGTTTTACGAAATTTTTAAAAGTTCATTTTGGTCACACACTAATAATAATCTTATTTACTTACTAAGTGTCATCTTACCCTAATCATATTTTGGCATTTCAGATAACTCTGAAGGACATATCGAAAATCAGGCATAGCAAGCATGCGGGTGGGAATAGAATAGAAAAAAAAAAAAAATGAAGCTTGATTATAGATATTAGTATGATACCAGATATTTAGGCTTATGTAATTTTTCTTCTTTGAAATAAATGATTGTAATATGAATAATTAGCGCTCTGATTTAATAATAATTGAGTTTATTTACTTCCGCTATAAATTAATGGTAAAAAGTAAATATCCTAGACCCTTCGGGGTTGGGGTATTACAAGGTAAGCATCTCATATCTTTATCACTTTTATATCACTGTTTGCAACTTGAAGTCTCCCTCAATTCCTAACTTAAGTATCAGAGTGATCCCCTGAAGTATATCGGTTGACCTGGGGAAGTGATGGTCAACCGCCCAATGGCAATTTTAAAACCTTCATAGGTTCGGTCGACCTAGGCCAAAGGCCAATCTGCCGAGCTTGAGAATCGGTCGGCTGACCAAGTTTAAAGCACAGTGGTTGGTCGGCCGAGCTCTAAGAAATAGGCCAAAGATAGGGACGATCGCCTGAGATATTTCTTTATTTTAAGTTTTGGGCGGCGGAGCAATACAATATTACTCGGATAATGAAGTTGGTTGGCCGAGGCAATTTGAGCCTGCATGGGTTAGTCGAATGGGGCATATGTGAAATTGAATTTTCGCTATGTTTTTGACCCGAAATTCATTTTGAAAACCTTGTTAAGATTTTATCATTTTTGAAAAAAAAAAAATTTGTGAAGGATGTTGGTCCCTACGGTCAGTTCATGGTTCGTTTGAACTTTCATTCATATCATGCATGACATGCATTATTACAGACCAAATGGAAAACAAAATGCATTACAAATATAAAAAATATGTCTTCATTTCCTTTGCTCTTCACTTCATGGAATTCGCCAGACAAAATGGTCTTTAAGTTTCGTACTGGCTTCCATCTTCCCTTTGTCTTATGTGCGTGCCAAAATATAAACTTGTTCAAGCACTTAAAGACACACATAAGATCCTTGTGTTTTGTCAGTATCAAAACAGGGATCAGACTAAAAAAGACATTAATCTCTCCCTTTTTAATGATAAACACATAGATCAAAATGAGTTTGGCCTGAAAAGGTTCCCCCTTACAATATGCATAATTTAAAATCATAGACAATATAGTCCAAACATAATTGTGAAATAAGACATTTCAAATCATATGCATTTAGTTTTAGCAATAAGGCACAAACACATACATGCATGCAGCTCAGATGTTTACCTCATTTAAAACATTTTCCTTAAAAAAAAATTCCCTTTTTGGTCATAAAATCATTTATCATTTTGCTGATAAAGAAATTCTCTCCCTTTTATCATCAACAAAAGTGCTAAGTTATAAAACCATTTGAACATTAAAATTCTCCCCCTTTTTAGTGTAAGATTTGGGCATTTTAAAAAAATTTAGCTTAAGAAAACTCCCCCTATTTAAAATAATTTGGGCATAAAAAATTTTATAAATGTTTGGCATTTTTGCACAAAAAACAATATAACTGGTCATTTAAGATAAAAATGACATAACAAACAAGGTCAAACCAGAATTATCCTCAAACCATTACAGTTAAAACAATGCATAAGACTTGCAAAAACATAGAGTTTAAAAACGTATGTCATATGATAGCAATGTGTAGGTTTGAAAATAAAATTAGTATAACTAGTTCACATGCATTTCATGTATAAGCAATGAACCAGTTATGCAACACCCTTAAAAATTGAAATTTCATGACTATATTTTAACACATATATAGTACATGTCCTGAAGGCATTTAAGTTCACAAGCAAGAAAAAAAATATATGTCTTATAAAAAATCATTTCTTGCCATAAGGGAAAATATATATATATATATATATATATAAGTATATATATCCCCCTTATGATTCACAATAACTACTAAGGATGATGCTTGCTGAAAAAAAAAAATTTAATATAAAGTTCAAGCAAGTATCATTTTCCTAGTTAAGCATTTAAGCATAATTCATAATATAACTAGAAAAGGACAACCATATAGATCTTAAAAATTTAAAAATCAAATGCAAGTTCACATGGTTACACAAGTGATCGTGGCTAAACAACATATTTCAATTAGGATTTTCAATAATAATCATTAAATTTTAGCACATGCCACAGTGGATTCAAAACAAATCTAAGCTAAAAAGTGTTGGTGAGCATAATAGGATAGGAATTTAATTCTAGATGCTCCCCCTTTCGATTTGAATGATAGCCTAGATGCTTCTAAGTGTTTATACATATCAAAAATTACTTTCATTTGACAGACCAAGTAGTATAAGCATTCCTTTTAAAACTTTTAACACAACTATACTGAGTAATTATCAATGATATTTATCATTTGATTAGTATAATTTTTCCTTAGGGAGCAAAAATGCATCGGAAAATGGTTATAAAGGCAAACTCTATAGCGCTTATAGCCAAGAGCACTCTGTATCTAGTCATGAAACTTTAAAAACCCAATATGATATTCAAGGTTTTCAGAAGAGCCTTAATATTCAAAAAGCGAATGTGATGCATGTGACTCCTTTATGCTCTTACTTCTTGAATGTGCGATGACTATGTAAGGATGACGCTTGATATTTATTTAGTTCACTCATCCTTTCAAAAACATTTTAACATACATTTAAACATAATCATCTATATACATGGTTTTATTTTGGAAAAATTTTATTGGAATTTAGCATCATGTCATCTGTAAATTGGACATTTTCCCATAAAACATGTACCTGAAATTTGGTTGTTTTCAACAAATAATTCATATTTGGCATGCAACAACCTAGAAACCACTACTAGCATGCAATTCACATCACTACATCCGCCATGCAGGAGGCATTCAATGCAGACATGCATTTCAGTAGACAAGAGCATTTGAACAAAAATGATTATCCATTAGGCAATTAAGCTTTAAGCAAAAATTGGATAGAAAGAGCTCAGTGCAGTGATCAAATGCTAACTATCCATCAAATGAATTTTAATCAATCAACAATATATGGATAGTAATTTGCAATGCTATTCATAAAGGCATATAAACATGCAGTATGATTATGGGAGCATCTGATAGAGTTAAAATTTCAAGGAGAAGTGCTCCCCCCGAGTTATGCACTAATGCTATCTTATGCCTTTATCTATTTTTTTTCAAGAAATTAACCAAGTGTTTTAAGATTTTCAATAATTCAAGCTTGGCTTTGAGTTCTTAGGCTTATTGGACCAAAAAGTCACAATAAATATTTCTTTAAGTATTTTAAGCCTATATTAGCCTCTTTTCTTATGATTTTCAATACGTGAGAGGCACAAGTTCAAAATGGCTATGGAGATTTACTGCTCGTGCATAGGATTCTGTGAATTTTGTTCCATCATCTAGATTGAAACTTATAGCAATCATTTTAGCCACTTGATACCAAACAGAAGCTCTAATTTATTTGATTTAAAGTTTGAGAACTTAAGAAGTGAGAAAGGATAAATACTCTTAGACGTTAAAATTACACATTAAGTTCAAAAGAGTATTCATGATAAGCAAGACATTTTTCAGGGTAAACAAACTGGAGAATATGTCCAAACTTTATCTTAGACACAGAGCATTTATGAGTATATGAATATTTTAGAACAATGCTCTTTGGATATTGGAAGGTATCCTTTAGATATTATCACAATTTAGAGTAAGGATACAAACCAATGAGAAAGTGAATCTTTACCGGATGTGATCATGGTGTGGTAAAGATTTCCTATGGAGGAGATGGTGAACTAAAATTAGAGAGTTTTTACATTTTAAGCACAAAGGGAATATTTTGATTTAAAAATAAAACTTGAATCCCTTAGTGAATGCCTTTAATTTTGATTATAAAGGATGTCTTGTAATAAGCACTTAATAGAATAGGAATTTATGATCAACAGTGCTTAAGCCTAGAGTGATGTTAACATTTTGATCAAGGCTTTTATGTTCATAATTAAGTTTAGGAAAAATGATATATAATAGGATGGATTCCTTAAAGCTCAATTATGTACAATGGACAAGAGTATGCTTAACTTGAGAATTTCATATCAGCATGGGTTAAGCATATAGAATTATTTACCAGGCAAGGATGCCTTTGTCCATTTAGAAGTGGGTTTTACTCAAGCATGCCTCTGAGATATTATTCAAGATATTATGATTTATGTTACCATCTCAGAAATATAAGGTTCTAGATTTTTAGCTAGTTATCCTTTCAACATTTACTTTGAATGAGGAATGATATGAATAATGGCGACACACATGTCCCATTCAAGAAAAGACAATCTCAATCCTTTTCGGTTCAAAGTTTGCATGTGATTGCCAATAATTTCATATTTTAACCAATCATTATGATATATATGCATTAAGTTTAGATTGGCTTAACTTTCTTGTAAGATTCTTAGTATAATGATAGTGGACAGTGAATACAAATACTAAGATTTTTCATTTTAAGCACACACCACTTCCTAAGCCTTTTGGTCGCCACTACCCCTGAACCTAATAACAAAGGAAGGATTAAATAGTTATGTAATTTCAATTTGAATCCATTCTTCCTTAGGTCCTACGGGGTTTGCTTTCTTAACAATTTATTCCATCTTCTTATCAAAGCCTCTAGCACTTCTAGATGGACAGATGAATCGAATGTGCCATTTCATTTTATGTTGTAAGCAAGTTTTCAATTTTCATGAAGGGCTATGCTTACTAATTTTATATTTCCATGATGAGGCATGATTATGGGATTTATATGATGAATATGAATCCTTTTTTAAAGGATTTTGCTTTTTAATTCCTAAGGATTTATCATCTCCCATTTCTCCCTCCTGGCAAATTATTTTCAATATTTTCTTCATATTTTTCCTTTTTAGAATGGCATGATAATCTTTTAGTTCCTCTAATTGTTTGGCCATCCTTTTGTTTTGATTTTTCAAAAAGAATTTTCTGCGTAGATGTTTTAACAAGAAACTTACGCATTTTAAATAAAGTACATTCTAGTTCTTTGTTAGAGGGTATGCCTTTATCATTAAACTCCTTGTATGATCCAACAGAGGATTTGTCATGAAAAATATTACATGAATCAATGCATGAATTATTAGCATAAACATCACACAGGCTATCAGATGATTCATCATAAGATGTATCACAATATTTTTCACAAGAATCATCGCATGCATCATTAATAGATCTATCATGATATTTAACAAATGATTTAGCATAAAATATATCACATGATTCGACATAAGAATCACCTATAGAGGTAGAGAAAGGATCATATACCTCTTTATCTGTTAATGGTATTACCCTATCATTTCCCACTTCCTAATCATTTGAACTTGACACCTCCGGAGTGGTGGTTTTCTTTTCCCTGTACTTTCCATATTTCTTGTCCAGCTCTTCCCAAATATCATGTGCACTACAACAAGCCATGATCTCTTGAAAGACATTAGTCTCTAAAGCACAGTACAAAATGTCCATGGCATTATGATTAATCAAACTAAAATCATTTTCATTTATTAGCGTACAATTTCCTTTAGCAATTACTTGCCAAGCCCTTCAGTCCTTTGATTTTATAAAAATGCTCATTCTAATTTTCCAATGGGTGTAATTAACACCAAAAAATTTGGGAGGTCTGACACATGACTGTCCCTCACAAAATGGGGATATACCAATATGAGTCATTATGATCTTTGAAAAAACGTTTAAGTCTAGTGTAACGAGACTTTGATACCAATTGATGTAATGGGTGTAATCCCAAGAGGGGGGTCAATTGGAGATTTTAAAATTTCTTCCTAGGTTAAATTAGATAACATTAGTATTGCACAACATAAGATCATTCTAATCAATCACAATTCCCACTATTATTTAAAACACGTATGTAAAGCAATTAATACAGAAATAATTAAACATACATGAGTTGAATTTCAAGTGCGGAAAATAAAATGCGCAAAGAAGAGAAGGACACAAGATATGATATCGGGGTTCGGCCAATACTGCCTACGTTCCTCGCCTCAAGCTAACAAGAAAGAGGATTCCACTAATGCTCACTTAACGGGTGGAGCGTCACTGATTACAACCTCCTCTCCTTATTAGGCGATGAATACCCCAGGTCACATTATAGGGCTGACCCCAACTAATACATCTTACAGGACAGTGCTCCTAGTTCTCCTAACTGGGTCTGAACCAGTCTGGTGCAAATCTTATCTTTCCTAACCGGGTCTTAGACAATCTGGGACTCTCCTAATAGGGTCTAAGTCTATCCGGTGCATGTTACATGCCAGTGCAATCCTCTTCCGACCACACATCTGGAATACAACAGATATAATATTTTTGTACAACTATGAATGCTTCTACAAAAGCAAGTGATGTACATAGTTAAACTCAAATGCACTCTTGTATGATATGATGTTATGCTCAATAGAGTATGTAGGATATTTCTCTCAAAAATATATTTATGAAATAATGTGAGAGAAAATGATGATAATGATCTTTAATTAAAAAAAAAATGTGTTCAATAAGTGTTTTTCAAAGATCTAAAACCCAAATAATATCTTCTAAAATATTTTTCAAAGTGAAGTGTACGAGATATTTGGGAATGTTCTTACAAAAATATTTATGCAATAAACTCAGTGTAAGCCTTTGAATCTTGCAATGACTATGCAAAGACTCACAAGCTAAAAAGAGTTTTCCCAAAAAAATATTTATCAAGGAAAATAATATACGAAATTCCTTAAAGAAATACTCTCAAAATGATTTTCAAAAATGAAGTGTGTGTGAGAGTGAATGCTTAAAAGTATGCCCAAAACAAAACTTCTTTCAACAATCCCTTAAGAACAAAGGATTTGCAAGTAAGGGAGTGAAAGAGAAATCAAAAGCTCTCTTAAAATGATTTTCAAAAGGAGTGTAAGAAATTTTAAAAAAATTAGCACAAAAAGTTTTGGGAGAAATTAAAATTTAAGCATTCATTTTAAAATTGAGTAATGAGGGGGTATTTATAGACTTAGGGAGAATTATGACCATTAGGGACACGGTGGGAATTTTTAAAATTATTTAATTAAATTTTAAACGTGATTAGCGCTGAAAAATTAAGTCAACCTGAGAGGTTTGATCAACTGGGGGCATTGTCGGTTGACCGTCCAAGCCAAAAATTTGAATTTTCAAGATGAGCTCGGTTGACCTGGGGAAGTGATGGTCGGCCGCCCAAGGGTGATTTTCAAACCTTCGTAGGTTTAGTTGACCTAGGCTAAAGGCCGGTCTGCCGGGCTTGAGAACCAATCAGCTGACCAAGTTTAAAGCATAGTGGTTGGTCGGTCGAGCTCTAAGAAACAGGCCAAAGATAGGGACGGTCGCCTGAGATGTTTCTTTGTTTAAAGGACCAGTCGGGCGAGCAATATAATATTACTCGGATAATGAAGTTAGTCAGCCGAGGCAATTTGAGCCTGCATAGGTCGGTTGACCAGGGCATATGTGAAATTGAATTTTGACCCTATTTTTAACTATAAATTCATTTTGAAAACCCTGTTATGATTTTAGCATTTTAAAAAATATTTTTTGTGAAGGATGTTGGTCCCTACGGTAAGTCTATGGTTTGTCTGAGCTTTCATTCATATCATGGATGACATGCATTATTATAGATTAAATAGAAAACAAAATGCATTACAAATATAAAGTATATGTCTTCATTTCCTTTGCTCTTCACTTTATGGAATACGCTAGAAAAAATGGTCTTTAAGTTCCGTCCTAGCTTCTAAGGGTGAGCAAACGGTCGGTTTGGCCAAATTTGGTTAATTAACCGAATTAACCAAAAATTTCAATTAAAGAATACTGTTAACCGAACCGCTGGGCCTCATCGAACTGAGCTCGACCGAATTTCTTTTTTGGGTAATTCAGTTAACTAATTTTAATCGTGAAATGAGGGAACTGGGAAGGGGGGAAGGTGTACTGGTGTATCCAGACTGAAACGAGGGAAGGGGGAAGGTCGAAGCCTCGAAGTCCTAAGTCACTGAGTGAAGAGCCGTCACGACGCCCACACGAGGGAAGAGCCGATCGAAGAGGGATTCGAGATAGGGACGGGTCATGAACTGGGAAGACTGGAAGAGGGGCTCAGGTGAAGCCAGGAAGAGACGATTCGCAATGAGGGAGAACTAGAGAATTGAGAAGTGGAGAAACTGATGTGAACGAGAGGTGGTTGGTTAGGGAGACAATTGGGCTCAGGCAAGCTTGACGCTAGTGAGGAGGAGCCGGGGGTGGTTCTTGATGAACTGGTCTGTGCGCGAGATTGCGAGAGAAGAAAAATGAGAATGAGAGAGAGCTTGTGTGCTAGTGACGATGGCTGGTGATGGCAATGGCGATGGACGCAGGCGATGGCATCACGTGAAGATGGTGGTGCAAAATACGGAGGACTGAGCTCAGGTGAGCTCGAGAGAGGTAGTGAGGGTCTTCTGACTTCTGAGTTTCAAGAGCAGTGAGAGTGTGAGACTAAGAGGGAATAGAATAACCGGATTTTCATTTACTAATTTAAATTTAAAATTTAATTGATTATTAAATAGGTTAATCAGTTAACCAAATTAATATTTTCTATTCACTAAATTGAAACCTGATTCATCGAAATATTGGAAAGCATAACCAAACTGACTGAACCATTTTTTTTTAACCGAACCGAACCAACCAATTTCGATCGGTTAATTCGATTTTCCCCGAATTTTGCTCACCCCTATAGGCTTCCATCTTCCCTTTGTCTTATGTGCGTGCCAAAATATAAACCTGTTCAAAATACTTAAAAACACACATAAGATCCTTGTGTTTTGTCAACATTAAAATAGGGATCAAACTAAAAAAGTCAAGAGGGGGATAATTGATATACCCAAAATTAATAGACTCATCATGAGGAGATACTGTTACGAAACCATCATTAACACCCCATGCATAACCAACATGCTGAACTCAATATGCACATTCATGAGGGGAAATAGTTATTAAACTGCAATAAAAACCCCCATATAAATACCTTTAAATTATCCGTAACTCCCATAAACACAATAATGCGCCCAAAACGCTAAATTGAAAGAGGGTCAACCTTCACCACTGTAAAAAGGTACTTTCAAAGGGGGTAAGCATTTCATTCTTACTCACTTTTCTATTATCGTTGCAACTTGAAGCCTCCTGCAATTCCTAAATTAGGCATAAGAGTGATCTCATAGAGTACACCTTGAGTCCTCCAAACTATTTACATTTGATTTTTTTCAAGTGGTTGCGGTTGAAGGACGATTCACGAAAGTCGTTCGATTTTTTGTAGAAGCACAAGACCAGCCTTATTATTGATGACTTGTTCGAAGATAGATAATAAAACCAATAGATCTTATTTTTTTAAAATTTATTTATTCTATATTTAGAAATACAAATTTTGAAATTCACATTTAATTTTGCATGAAATAAATGTAGTATAAAAATATATTTATATTATATTAGGTGCATAGATTTTAGATTTTGAATTTGGATATAGATAAATTTGAACAAATTTGAATATAATTTTATATTAGATATTGTCAATATTCAAATTCAAGTCTAAGATAGCTTCAAATATAAATTAATTTCTTGGAATTCTATAAAAATTTAAATTTTAAATTTTAAATTTATACTCCTATACACTATTTTAAAAATATATAGGAGTATATTTAATAATTAGAAAAATATGTCTATCACTATTTTACGTCGACATAATAAACATAAAAACAGATTGAAGGGGCTGAAAACGGAGTTTTTTCCCATTTTATTATTAACGATAAATAAAATATTAAATAATACTCTGAATGGGAAAAAAATTCCCAAACTAATGCTTACGTAATCTCGCAGCTTGATGCTGCGAGATTTAAATTGATGACCACTAAGAAGATGACGCGTGGCAAGTAGAAGACCAAATCTCGCAGCTTAGAGCTGCGAGATTTAAAGAAAATAGCCACTGAAAAGCTGACACGTGGCAGGGAGCAAATCTCGCAGCTCGGAGCTGCGAGATTTAGGGTGAGGCGTGGAAAAAATTCCTTCTCGGCCATGGACTCGAAGATCTGCGTGCTGGACGCCTGCAATCCCACTGTCGATCGTTGCGTCCTCCGATGCCACCCTCGGCCGCCACCTCGTCGAAATCGGCATCAACGACGTCTTCTCCGTCCCCGGCAACTTCAACCTCACCCTCTTCGGCCACCTCATCGCCGAGCCCGGCCTCAACCTCGTCGGCCTCAACCTCCGTCGTTGCGTCCTCCGATGCCACCCTCGGCCGCCACCTCGTCGAAATCGGCGTCAACGACTTCTTCTCCGTCCCCGGTAACTTCAACCTCACCCTCTTCGGCCACCTCATCGCCAAGCCCGGCCTCAACCTCTCGGCAACTCGCAGCAACAGTAGCCACCGCCGCCGCTGCCGCTCTCTGCTCCACTCGCCCAGCCTCCCTGCAACACCTCTTGAAGTAGAACTAGTCCTCGCCGCCACCGTCGCTAACACCCCTTGCCGCCGTCGTCGCTCACCATCCTTGCCGGCAGCATCCAGTTAAGTTCCCTGCAACTCAATCAGTGGGAGGCTTCTCTGTTTAAATCTCGCAGCTTCAAGCTGCGAGATTTTCTCCCCTTATGCGCCACATGTTAACTTCCCATTGGCTATTCTCTTTAAATCTCGCAGCTCCAAACTGCGAGATTTGGTTATCTCCTTGCCACACGTCGTGTTTCCAGCGGCCCATCACTTTAAATCTCGCAGCATCAAGCTGCGAGATTACGTAAGTATTACTTTGGGAAATTTTTTCCCAATCAAAGTATTATTTAATATTTTATATATTTTTAATAATAAAATGGGAAAAAACTCGCTGAAAACGACCTTGTATACATTTTTGTACTAACTCGTATTCTTGTCAAATAGGGTTTTATGGGAAGTGTGTACGGCCACGCTGGCGCTAGGCGTTCGGGGTTGGCCCTAGCTTTCTGCAGCATTTCAGAGACAGGCTGTGCCCCAACTGACACACACAAGAGCACACACCGCACCGTCTCTGTACGGAGTGGGGCCGCAGTAAAAGTGGTACCACCGGCTCCCACCACCACCTGCTCTGACATGTGTAGAGATTCTCTACCGATGGGACCCACCACCACTTTGGAGGCCGTTGCTGCTCTGCTATTTTTAGCTGATCCGAGCCGTCCTCGCCTGCCACCTTACCCTCCACTGTTCAATGCAGCCTTTTTCAAAAACAAAAATGATTGAAGCACCAGACACGCCACAAATCGTTGTTTGATGGACTCTTTCTTCATTTTTTCTTTTTTTTTTTTCAATAAATTTGTGAACAGTAAAAAAAAGTAATGAAAATAAAGTCAATGAGATCGGTCCAAGAGTCAAACTTTAAAAAGGGCGTAACTATAGCATCCACAGAAGTACGGGATGCGGGAGTGGCTCTCTCGAGATCAAGTATTCAAATTCTCGCGGATTTGTTTCCACTCCTGAATTCCTGAAATATACCTCCCTTTAGAGTTGTGGGTCGGCTTCAAGGGGCGTGAGATTAGTCACGTGGACCGTAAAATGAACACATGGAAACCCGGTGCGTAATCCAAAAAAAAAAAAAAAGGTTTTACATGAGCCCCAGTGGCTCATGGCAAGTGTGGGATTGGGATGGGTCATTTGTTGGTTTAAGCCCCAAAAATCTTGATTTACCTTCTGCACAGAAAGTGGGCTCTTCTTGTGTGGGCGTGGGAATTGGCTGTGTTCCTTGTGACACCACCAGTGTGTGTCAACATGTGCCCGATCAATGAGAGTGTCAGCTGGAGTGTCAATTGAAGTGTCAACTGAATGTGCCGAGAAACTTAGGGCACCTAACGTTACCCCCAAAAAAAAAGCGCTTTACATGCTCACAAGGTTTACAACACAAGCAATATGACTCATTTTTATTTATTTCTTTCTTTCCTTTAATGATAAAATACAACACTTCCTTATTTTTCAGGAAATGACGCTCGATCTCTTGAGTTTTCGAAACCTATCGTAAAACTTTTCTAAAGTTTAATTTATTGGAAAAATAAACTTTCTTTTAGTTGACATTTAATACATCATTAAGTTGAGTAAAAAAATTAAGAGTTATCCTTAATAAAGTAATAATTTTACCCTTCTGCTTAATTTTAATAAGATAAATTAAGAAAATAACATTAATTTAATAAATTAAATAAAAAAGTTCATTAGTTTATTGTAATATATTTTGAAAATTAAACTTATAAGTGAATCAAATACCTAACGATTAAGTCAGGTTAATTAGGTAATATAATTAACTTATTATTTTTTTGAAAATTAAAATTATTCAAAATAAGTAAATACTACAAATAATTTAGAAACAAATAATTATATTGTTACAAAATATTTGCTATATACATTTTATGAAAAATTAAATGAATAAATATATTATTAACAAATAAAATATAGTTTAAAATTTTGATTTGGATCAAATGGTTGGTTGAATTGTGGCTTACTTTATGGGTTTGGTTGAATATCAAATTTAATCACATAACAACTTGAATAAAATTAGAAAAAGTTAGGTGAACCGACTCGAACATGGTAAAATCATTAATAAAAATTTGAGTTTTCTTTATCCATTTAACATTCATATTTTACACAGAAAAGAACTAACATCATATTTTATAATTTTAACTTATAAAAAATGAATTTTGAAATTTTATTTTATTTTTTTAACACTATGTTTGATAAGTTATTTGAATTTAAAAATATAGAATTATGTTTTTATTTGTTTTATGATGTGTGTAGTCATTAAATATTTATACAAATTACATCTAATAAATATTTTGCAGTATTATAATTACTAGGTATTTTTATGATTTATTAGCAATTTTATTTTTCACATATATATTTAGAAAATTTTAAAATGAAAATTACTTTTTTATTATGCTGATGTCAATTGATTGATCTAATGCAATTGGATCGTATAGACTAGTTAATTGGATAATCAAATAGGTCTTTGAATTGTTTAATTAGTTTTCAAAACATTATATTGACCAACTTTTTTCAATTTAATTTATTAAATAGGTCTTATTTTTTTTAAAAAATATCATTTTATTATGGTTAAAATTATTAATTTTTTCATGTACATAACAATTGACTAATGGTCAATTAATGGAAGGTTCCTTTTGTCAATAAAATTAAACATCAAAGGATTCTTTGGTAGTTTTTCAAAACATAGGGGTGGAGTGTCATTTTTAGAGAAGTCAAGAGTATTGTCGGATGTTACCTTTTTTAAAACTAAATTTGTGAAAAATAAAAATAAGCAATGAAAATAAAGTCAATGAGATTAGTCAAAGAGTCAAAATTTAAGAAAGGGTATAAATGTAGTACCCTTATAAGAAGGTTTTACATGTTCCAGAGGTTTACAACACTCTACCCCTCTATTTTCAAAAATTATCAAAGAATCTCCAAAGGTTTCATTTTATTTATAAAATGAACCTTCCATTAGTTGACTAGTCGTTAATCAGCCATTAAGTATATGTGAAAAAATGAATTTTAGTCATAATAAAATGATATTTTATAATAACACCTGTTTAATAAATTAAATTAAAAATATTGGTCAACTTAACATCTTGAAAACTAAGTGATTCGAAGATTTAATCGCTTCTCAATTTAACTGGTCTATCCAGTTTAATCGCTTTAGATCAACCTATTGACATCAACATAACCAAAAAAAAAAATTATTTGAAAATATACGAAAAATAAAAATTACTAATAAATCATTAAAAATACTTAATAATTATAATATTACAAAATATTTGTTAGATGTAATTTTCATAAAAAAAAAATGAATAAACACATCATAAAGTAATTAAAACATAGTTTAGTATTTTTTAAATTCAAATAACTTATCAAACATACAGCTAAAAAAAGATAAATTAAAATTTTAAAATTCATTCTTTATAAATTAAAATATAAAATTAGATGTTAGTTCTTAAGTATGTAAAATATGAACTTCAAATGGATAAAGAAAACTCAAATTTATATTAATTGGTTGATCTTTGTTCGAGACAATTTACCAATTTTTTTTCTGATTTTATTCAAATTGCAAACCTTGAATGATATGACTATTGTGAAAATTACATCATTTTTAAAATCATGGTCTTTTAAAAATTATGAAAGCATGAACTGTGACAAATGGTGTAATCCTAAGAGGGGGTGAATTGGATTTTTAAAAACTTTTTTCTAATTATTTTGTCAATTCACAAAAAAAATATCTCAAACACAATTTAAAGCATGTATCTAAAACAATTACAACAATAAATAAACAAACATACATGTGCGGAAATTTAATAGTGTAGGGAAAGAGAGAATGACACCGAGATTTTTACGAGGTTCGGTTATACCCGTCTACGTCCTTACTTTGAGCAAACAAAGTAAGAATTCCACTAGACCACTCCTTTAATTGGGCGGAACCACCAGTTACACATGTCTTTGTAGGCGGACCAACCTCTCCAAGCGATACCTCACGCTCGGTCCACTCCTTATAGGCAGAGCCACCTCTCCAAACGATATCCCCTTGATTGGCCCACTCCTTCTAGGTGGAGCCACCTCTCCAAGCGATATTCCCTCACTTGGTTACGGTTCACAACCCGAATCGTAAAGAGTATGACTAAAAATAAATTTTTCATACAAGAAATGCTTCTTCACAAGCTGATTTGTACAATGAAAAATATATCTAACATGCACTCTCAAATGATTTTAATTTTGAAGCTCAGTAGAGTATGGGTAATCCTCTCAAAAATATTTTGCAAGTAAAAGTGAGAGTATGGAAATGATTTTTCTCAAATGACCTTTAAGGTATCAAAGTGAGAAGCCTTTCAAGTAAGTATATATAAATGAATATATGCTCAATGCTCTCTTGAATGACCCAAAGATTTTCTCCAAAAAGTATTTTCAAAAATGAAAGTAGGAGAAGGTAGGGTTTTGCTTTCAAAATAAATTTTGCAAATGAATGAGAAAGAAAGAAAATGATTTCTTCAAGATTGATCCTTGATAAATCAAATGCAAAAAGGCTTTCAAGCAATATATGTGAGTGTGAATATATGCTCTAGCCTACCTTGAACCAACCAAAAGATTTTCTCCAAAAATGCTTTCAAAAATAAAAAAGGAGAAGTAGAAGTTTTGATCTTCAAAATGAGTAGGAAATATAAACAATAATCAAAAGATATGTAAGTATACTCCTGAAAGCTAAGGTGTAGTTCCAAGAGGGGGGTGAATTGGGTTTATTAAAAATTTCTTTGATCCTCTTTATAAGCTCTTGTCTCTTTCTACAAGCTTTTAAAGTTTTCTCGTATTTTCATTAATTAGACAATACACACTAACTCCTATTTCCTTTTAATCAATTCACAATCAATATAAACACAATTAATTAATTTACCATTCACACACAACAACAACAAGACAAGAAATCAATTCGGAATATTTAAAAGTCTTGCAAATGAATGTTCAATTCTTGTTGTTGATTTATGAATTTGAATATTACAATGACAACCAAACACCTTTTCAATATCAGAACTTAATTAAACCTTTAACTAACAAGTTTTGGGTGTTAACCAATCAACGTACTTCCTTTCGGTTTCCGCAAGAGATCGATTAACCAATGTACTCCCTTTCAGTTTTTGCAAGCCCAAGAACAAATTAGGCCTTTTTGGGTTTACTTAAATTCCAATAAGTATTACTTTATGATTTCAAGTATTAAAACATTCACGCAAGTTATATTGTTGCTGAAATTAAAAGGAGAGTAAGGAGAAGAGAATAACACCACCACTTTTTACAAGGTTCGACTTACGCCAACCTACATCCTCGCCTTAGGTCAATCACCTAAGGAGTTAACTAAATCTTGTTCCTTCTGGGTGGAACAAAAAACCTTATACAATTTACCCTCTTTTCCAGGAAGAGAAAAACTTCTCCAAGCACCAGTCTGTGTTTGGTCCAACGATCCAATAAATCCTTTGAACCGTTCAAAGTACAAGAAGATGGAAAATAAATCTGCGTACAAAAAATACTCCCAAAATTTAGAGCAGGTTGTACAAATTGAGATCTAAATTGTATTTCTAAAAACCAAAGCAAAACAGAATATATGAACCTCTAAAGTTTTAGAAGTCACAGATGGTTCTTAAAAAAAAAAATTGTGTTAGAATTGGTATATTTCCAAGAGGGGGGGGGGTGAATTGGAATTTTCAAATTTATTGCCTAAGTTAAGTACTCGTATAAAACAACCTAGGGTCGGTCTATATAATTCCAAATGCGCGAGTGTATAAGATATGTAGAAATTTAAATCAAGTGCATCATTCACACAATAACATATCCGTGCGGTAAATATAGAGTGCGAAAATGTAAATAAACACATGATATGTTATCGGGGTTCGGCCAACTGTGCCTACGTCCCCGCCTCTAACTCGCAAGCCCGAGGATTCCACTAATAGCTCTCTTAAGGGTGGAGCGGCACCAATTACAACCAGGTCAATTAGCACAGGGTTGACCTCAACCTTAACCAAGTCAATTAGCAGGGCTGACCTCAACCTACACGCCTTAACAGGATGGCGCACCTCGCTTTCCTAACCGGGTCTAAGCCAATTCGAGACTATTTTAAGGCTAGTCTCCCTTTTCAGGCCCGTGTCTGAAAATACAACATATGTGTATTACAACCAAATGGTACAGTGATTGTGTTTTGGTGTAAAGCAGATATGTACCCAAAATATGTGCAATTACATACACCACAAATGATATAATATGTAAGCTCAATGTGGTTCAATGTCTCAACTCTTAGATATATATATATATATATATATATATATATATATTTACTATCAGTGTAATAAGTGCGTAAGAGTATCAATCAAGCAATCTTTGTATCACAAGATATTCAGGCAAGATGTTCACACAAAGATACTAGCCAAACAATATATATGTATATTTCAATGAGCGGGTTTTCTCAATCGTATGATGCTCTAGTAATGTATATGTTTGGTTTGCAAAAAGATATTCAATCTTTGTATTTAGCAAAGGATATGTGAGTTAATGAATATTGCAACAAAGATTTTATCACATGAACAAATACCTTTTCAAATATTTTTCAAGATAAAAGCACAATAGATATTTGAAAATGTTTGAGAAGTTTTTGCAATCCAAAAAAAAAAATACAAACTTCTCAAGATATTGCAATGAATATGCAATACTCAGAAGTTTTATATAAGTCTTCTTAGGAGAGACTTATTAAAAAAGTCCCCTAAGAACACTTATGTTTAGCTCCCGTAAAAAATCAAATCAATCTTATCAGAATGGGAGAGCAAACCTTTCTAATTAAGCACTCAATCAACTTATAGAGATTTTGAGCAATAAAAGAAGGTAAGTATGAGTGGTTGGGGCTTGGATTTGAGTATTATAAGATTTGAAAATTTCAGAGAATTTCTCTTAATCAAAGTAGCTAATTTCACACTAATTTCACAAATGATCTCATATATATAGACATGAGAAGAGATATGACCATTAGGGATCTATTGGGTATTATTAGGGAAGTTTGATGACATTTCAAATATTTTAACCTTATTTAAAAGATGTTTAACCGCGGTAAAAATCAGGGCAACCCGAGATGTCCGGTCGATCAGAACAGTTTCGATCGACCAGAGTTCATATGTTTCGGTCGACTAGGGCATTTTTGAACTGAGGGCACGGTCGACCGAAAGTGGGCGATTTCCCATTTCTCCGAGGTTCGGTCGACCGGGCTATTCTGAACTGGCTAGTTCGGTTGACCAGACCATTAGGATTTTTCCCGAGGACCCTCGGTCGACCAGGTGGTTGGAGTACAAAAATGGCTCGATTGACTAGATGGTCAAATTATTGACCCAGGGGGTTTCAGTCGACCTCGGCTTTTTGAACTACCTGGTTCGGTCGACCAAGTCCTTGGTCAACTGTTGACCCAAGCTTGTTTCGGTCGATTGGGGCAGAATGAACTGCCAAGGTCAGTCGATCAAAAGTGCACAATGTGTGCATTTTGGTCTTGTCTTGAAACACACAAACCCTATATATTCAAGTGCCTATCAATCAAAGGTGTAATGGTGTGTGTCCTAGGGTCATTTTGGTTCAAAATAAAGACACCGAAAAAGTCCGGTGTCGGTCGACCTAAACCCTAAGGTCATTTTGCATTGTGGTTGGTTAGAGCTTACCTATTAGATCATGCAGGTGATGCATGCAATTATTACAAGCCATAAATCCTAATTACTATTACAGACCCTTTGCATATGAATTAAATACAATACAATTGATAAATGGGTCTTCAGCTTCAGTTCCTTTTTGTGGACATCTCGATCTTAACAATTTTAGCTCATGTACAAAATCTCAAACACCCATTAGATATTATGAGTATTTGTCATAATCAAAACCGAGTGTGATCTATAAGGTCAACAAATTGAATTGTAACCTGGAACCGAGCTTTGATATTTTCAATCTACCAAAATAGTAGAATTCCTCTCCAGCAAAAGATGTGAGCAAATTGAACTCAAGGAGAATTTCTTTCTCTCCAACAAAATGATGTGGGCAAATGAAGCTCAAAAAGAATTTCAGCACAAGAAGAGTTTCAGCAAAAAACTTATTAATCTCTCTTCTTTTGTTATTCTATCTTATGTATACTTTTTATTACCTAAGGTGGTATTTATAAGTTTTTTCAAAGATCAATGTTTCCATCAAGTTAGGTAATATTTGAAAAAAAAATGTTGACTTAATTTTGAATTTCAAAATTTTTCATTACCCAAGGAGGTATTTATATGCTTTTTCAAAGATCAATGTCCCCATCAAGTTAGGTAATATTTAAAAAAAAATTGTTGACTTAGTTTTAAAATTCAAAATTTTTCATTACTCAAGGAGGTATTTATATGCTTTTTCAAATATCAATATCCCCATCAAGTTAGGTAATATTTGAAAAAGAATCGTTGACTTAATTTTAAAATTCAAAATTTTTTATTACCTAAGGAGGTAAATATATGCTTTTTCAAAGATCAATATCCCCATCAAGTTAAGTAATATTTGGAAAAAAAAATAAAAAAAATTGTTGACTTAATTTTAAAATTCAAAATTTTTCATTACCCAATGAGGTATTTATATGCTTTTTCAAATATCAATATCCTCATCAAGTTAGGTAATATTTGAAAAAGAATTGTTGACTTAATTTTAAAATTCAAAAATTTAAAAAAGAATTTCCCATTTAAGATCTGAAATCTGCTCTGCGTGGCAGTCGTCTACCACAACATGGCAGTCGTCTCCCATGGTTAAATCTGAAACTTAGAATGCTGGTAGTCACCTACTAGAATATAGGTAGACGTCTGTCATGGTTAAATTTTAAGCCCAGAACATTGGCTGTCATCTGCCAAGACACTGTCTTCAGTTTAAAACACTCAAATTTTGCCAATCTTCTGTCCATAGACAGACAATCGTCTGTCAAGTGCCTGACTTCTTTTTATTTTTGAAAACTTTGCTTCCTTTAAGACTTTTGTTGCTTTGATTTTAAAAATATATTTTAAGTTCTTTTAACAAGGTGTTTCTTAGTTTCTTTTGATTTATGAGAGCTTTACATATCTAAATGACATTTGGTTTAGAAGTACTTACAACAGTCCTTCTAATTATAATCTCCTTAAATCAGTAGGTCCTTTAGCCTCTTGAGGTTCACTTTTGACTTTGGGTTTGCTTGCCCTTAACTTCTTCATTTGTCGTCCATTGCCTTTGATATTCTGAGAAGCTTCCACTAGATTAGCATTGAGCTTTTAGTTTATCAACCTTGAAAGTCCTTTTACCTAAAAGCACATTACTCAACACCACATGTTAAAGCATCATTCATTTTGTTATCATCAAAACAAGATTGAAAAGCCTAGTTAGGCCAACAACTCCCAATATGATTTCCTTACCTTCTCCAAGTCTTTAGGGTTGATATTTATAGTAAAAATAGAGATATAGCTGTTTTATGGCCGTTGGGGAAATAAAATATAATTTACTTTGAAAACTAGCCCTTTTTAGGCCGTTTCTATGCCTTTCCCGAGAGGTTGCAAACACCCTTTAGTATTTCGGGCATATAATTTTCTACATAACTCTAAATTGGACGTTCTTATTATCAACAAAAAGATAAGAGAAAATACCACAACTTTTATTTTGAACACCTTTTAATATGAGAATAGATTAATCAAGAAAATTACTCATCAATGCAACAGAAGAAACATGAAGGGGTTTTTGAAAAACTTGTTTTGAATTTTTTCATTCCAAAAATGATTTTACTTGAAATAATTTTTACACATTTGTAAAATATTTTTTCATGAAATATAGAGTGCCTAAGGTCAGTCTAAGGTCAGTCTAAGGTCATGTAAGAGTTTCAAATCAAAACAAATGATATGCATTTACAATTTAAACCTATAAACAAAACAATTGAAAAATATAAAGTCTTTAATCTTTGCTCTTCACAAATCCATGGAATACGCCAAATGATGTAAGCATGTAAGTGCTTCATGACTTCCATTTTGCATCGGTCATCTATGCTTATAGAAATGTAAGCATGTTCATTCACTTAACTCACAGATGAGATGCTGTGCTTTGTCATAATCAAAACGGGATGAGACTTAAAATGTCAACATGAACTTTTCCAAAACATGAGCAATTTGTTTCAAACTTGATTTTCAAAATGTGAATCATTTTAAAAAAATTCATACCCTCATATTTTCCTTTTTATAATGACAAAGGAGGAGATTTTTTTTTTTTTTTTTTAAGCATAGAAAGTTTGTTTCTAAGTTAATTGGTATCAATTATCTTTTATTTGACTTATGATCAGTAACAACTGGTATTAATTTTTTTTTATGATATGTGAATATGCATTAATTTGGCATCATATACTGTTATAATTTTTTACCATGCTAAAAATTTCGTAAGAAGCATATTGGTATATCTTTTATGAAGAACATAATCTTTGATAAAACAAAAAATTTGTACTTAAATGTTAATAACTTTATCCTCATCCGCTCTTTTATTTGTTTTAATGATGTTGCATAATTGAGAGAAGAATTTGAAGGCTTTAATTGATTCATTAGTGCTTTTATGTTCTCTTTTTTAATGTACTTGAACTTGTAAAATCATATAAAAATATAAGGCATAACACTAAAGGACCAAAATCAGCAAAAGGAGAACAAAAAATATATTGAACCCTGGCCTTGTGCCAAGTGCAATTGTTGGGCTTAGGGGGTGGTTGGCTGGCCTAGGCTGAAGCCAAAGGTAGTCAACTAGCTCTTGAAGGCAGTCAACATCTACAACTCTTGCTTGTAAGAGTCATCTTCTTCTCTCTAATGGCTAGTAAGCGGTCAATCGGATCCTATAAGCGATCAATTGTTTTGAAAGCCAAAAAGGCTCCAATAGACATAAAACAACTAGGTTTCATCCAAACTCTATATATATGCCCTCCTAAGCCTTTAGAACATTAGAGAACATACACATACTAAATATCAAAGTGCCATATTATCAATTCTCTTTTATTGTCTCTTTGTGTTTTATTTTGCTCATCTTTCGGAGATAGTTTAGAAAATTATAGATATTTCATTTGATTATTCTATGTGAGTTTAGTTTGTGAGCTTAAAATATAAATCTTCCTTATCAAGAGCTTTCATTTTTAATCTCTCTTGTAAATTGATGCCCTTGCCTTCGTCAAAGCAAGGTATTGATTCCTTTGTCTCCATGAAATAAAAAGGGTGTAATTGGTGTCCTTGTTGCTATTAAAGTGAGGGGAATTAGTGGAACCTCAAGACGTTTGGTTTTGAGAGAGTGGACATAGACTAGTTGTCGACCCTCCTCTCTTTAAACTGCTTTGATATTGTGTGAAATGCTTGATTGTTTTTATTTTATTTAAATTTTTTATCAAGATATTTTAATTTTATTAAACTCAATTCACCCCCCCTTCTAGGATTCTCACTTGGGCCAACAATTGCCATTGTAATTTACGAGTCCTTCTATTGTATATATTTGTTGTTATGTTATAATTTTCCATGATGCTTACGTATTTTTATGTTCATGCATTTGCATTCATATGCGCTCTAATTCACACACATTACTACACCGCATGAGTCCTATGGCCGAACTCCTTACCTTATAGGATATAGGAAAAGGAAGAAGTAGTAAGGACCTTTGTGGGGTTTGTATCCCGTATAGACCTTATGAAAATTTCTTCCCTTCACTTGTTCTCTTTGAAGACAATCCAAGAACCTTACAGTTGTGTAATATATATCTTTAATATACACTAAAAAAATTTCATCCTATACTTTAGGGTAAAGACTTTTACCAAACACGGGAACAAAATTAGGTTTGTCTAACAAGGCTCCCCTTTACAATATGTATAATTTCAAAAGAATAAACAGTATTTCAAGCATATTCAAGTTGAAGACTTCTGAATTTTTCAAGCTGAGAATTTAAGTTCAGTTCAATTCAATTTTCATGACTTTGAAAAAAAAAATTTCTTGAAATCATTTCCACTTTTGAGAAACAAAAATAAGGAGAATACTAATTGTAAAAGAGATACCAATTGTAAAAGGATTATGATAATTTTGCTTAACAACTTCTCGCCCTTTTGTCATTAGCAACAGGGCAAAAAAAAAAAATTTCTCCTTTGTTAAGAAGATCATTTAAACGACAAAGCCCTTAAATTTTTAACTTCATGACATAAATTGATTTTTATAAAATTACAAACAACATATGTCATGAATGCCTTTATGCTTACAAACTTGAAGCAAGATACAAGATATATCTTTTATAAATTAATTTCTTGCCATAAAAATTGCGTTTTGTAAAAAATTCCCTTTTTAAAATATTTCTCCTTTTGATATCATCAACAAGTATTAGGGACTAAACTTGCTATATATAATAATTTTAGCACTAAGGTCAGGCAAACTTAAATTTTTCTGGTAAGTATTTAAAGACATTTCATACTTCAACCAGAATGAGCAACTTTATAGACTCTAAACATATAAGAAATTTTAATGCAAGATTATATGGCAAAGCTTAGAATAAGAGGTCCATCTAAGATTTATCATGTGCAAAAAATTCATTATGCTTAACGACACAACCACAGTAAGCTCAGTAGAAATCTAAGCCAAAAGTTGGGTGAGCGTAGAAAAAGATAGAATTTTAATTTCAAAAGCTCATCCTTTTGATTTGAATGCAAGCTTAGATAAAATTAATCACTTATACTCATCAAGGATTGATTTCATTTAGAGTCAAACAATATAAGCAACCAATTTAAGTCTTTTAAGCAATTATAATGGATATAGATTAAGTCATTTTATCCAACCAGCACGATCTATTTCTACAGAACACACATGCATTAGAAAATTAAAATTTAAGTCATGCAAAGTGTTCATAAAACCTAAGAACGATCCATATCAAATTATGGTTCCATAGAAATAAGATGTGATGTTCATGGTATACAGAAGAGCCTCGGGAGTCAAAAACAAAAACAATAAACACATTATTCATTTGAATCCATAATATAGTTAAATTATAGCTTTTTCTCTTAAAGTAGAGTTCATGCTCTCCTGTTTGTTCTTATGCACACAATAATGCATTTTCAGTTAAGGATGAAGTTCATTTATCAAAACATTTATCATACAATCATCCATTATAAGAATTTCAGCATGTAGTAGATTTTAAACATTTAGCACATAGTCATCTGCATATAGTTACTGCATATTGCATTTCATTTCGCATATGATAACCATCAAGGCTATTCTCAAATAATCATGCAATATCTCACAGTTTATGGAATTTAATCAATGCATGTGATTTTGAATTTAAAATAGCATGATTAACCATTTAGGTTCAAAATGATGTTCAACATGTAAGGTTTAGACCAAATGGTGTCTATGAATTTGATTTTCCTAGGATCAGAAACATGTATATAATGTAGAGCATTCTAGGAAAAATCTATTTTAACATATATTTAGGTAGCATGCCATTTGTAAGTAGTTCATTTTTCCATTAAGCAGATCATAAGAGCATGCACCAAAAGCTTCGTTGTTTCTATAGCATGCAATTCATAAAATCTACATCAACCATGCAGATGGTGTTCAATCCAATCATGCAACTACCAGAAAGTAGTTCACACGATTCTGCATCAGCCATGCAGATGTCATTCAATTCAAGCATGCAATCCAGTATAGCTCAATAACAGTTCATATCAAAATATAAACCATCCATCAAATAAATTTAAGCATTCAGTATATAATGGATAGTAAGTGTAGTGCTGATCTCACAAAAGCATATGAGCATAAATAAGATGAGATTGTGAGTGCATTTATAGAACTATGAAATTACGAAGGGAATTGCTTTCTCTCAATTATGCAGCCTACTCATCATCATTTTAAGGATATGAAGTTCTAATTGATTTGATTTATATTTGAGAGCTTATGAATGTAGTTTGGATAACTACTCTTAAATAATAATTCAATAATTGAGTTCATAAGAGTATTCATAAGTGATTATGGGTGGACATTATTCAAAATATATTCATGCTAGTGAATATATCATAATGACTTATGCAAGGAGCATTTAGGAGTATATGAATGTTTCTTGAACAATGCTATTGAATATGACCAAGAAAAAAGCTCTAAGATGAGTTTAGAGCATTTAGGAGTGTATGAATGTTTCTTGAACAATGCTATTGAATATGACCAAGAAAAAAGCTCTAAGATGAGTTTACGGTTAACTGATATACAGTATATGATTAATTCCCTTTGTCCATTTGGAAGTGGATTTATTCGAGCATGCTTCTGAGATTTTACTTCAAGAGTTAATGATTTATGTTTTTCATCTAAAAAATATAAGGTTCTAGATATTTTATTCAATTACGCCCTTAACCTTTTCTTTGAACATTTCGAAGGAATGAAATGGATTGTGTGGAGACCAATGCCCCTTTCAAGCAAATGCAATTTTCATTCCTTTTTAGTTCAAAAATTAGCATACTATAGCCAATATTCTCATATTTTAACCAATTATGATGATATATACGTTAAGCGATTAGATTGGACATATCCCTTGAATTTTTCATATTGGCTTGCTTTTCTATGGTTCTTAGTATAACAACAGCGTATACTAGGATTTGAAGTTTTAAGCACAAACCACTTCCCAAGCATTTGGTCAATTCAACCTCTTATTCATTGAGGGTTAACTCTACTAGATTTTCAATCTAAGATCTAAGGTGGAATCAATGGGGTCCATTTTGGTACCCATTTCTCTTTGAGCCTTGATGGGTTAGAACATGGTGGTTCTTTGACTTTCCACACCTGTTTGGGTTTCACTCTTTTCTTTTAAATGAGCAATCAAATTTGCTGTGCCCCTTCCTTTTACACAAGAAGCATGTGGCGTGAGCATAGGCATCAGAGGAGGTACTAGCATAGTATTTTGAGGCTTTTACAAAGTAACCCATGTAGAGGTCCTTTGTCTTTTCTCTTCTTATTTTCAATTCCATTATATCCTATGCCCTCCTTATCTAAGGTTATCTTTTGTGAGCCTAATATCTTATCAAAGTTTTCTTAGCCTTTAGTAAAAGTATAGATGATCTTAGATTGTTCCTCTATTTTACTTTCTAGGCTAAGTATATCTGAATCTTTTAAATCTTTGCAATTGGCTTGTAATTCTACAAGCTCTTTAGCCATTTTGTTAATTTTGCAATCAAGTTCAGATATGTGAAGATCCTTTTCATTTTCAATAAAAATTTGGGATCTTAAATCTTCTAGCTCTTTCATTAGCTCTTCATTCTTTTTTTCCAATTTCTCGATTTTCAATTCCTTTTCTTTTCCAACAAGAATATTAGATTCTAATTCATTCAATGATGCTTCATTCTTGTTTTTCAAAGAGATATATCGTTTATTGATTTTAACAAGAAACTTATGAGTCCTAATATATTCCCTTTTAAGTTCCTCATAAGTTTGCATGCTATCATCATCAGATTCACATGATTCACTACAAGATTTATCACAAGATACACTACAAAAATCATTGCATGAATCATTTAAAGAAGTAGAAGGAGAGGAATGTACCTCTTCGTTAGTTAAAGCTATGAAGCAATGATTTTCTCCTTCTTGATCTTTTGAGCTCGAATCATTTGGAGTGGTGGTCTTCTCTTTCTCAGTTCTCCATACCTCTTATCAAGTGTTTCCTAGGTTTCCTTAGCACTTTGACTTGCCATGATTTCATGAAAAATATTAGTATATAAAGCACAATATAACATGTTCATAGCACTAGAATTGATTTGCATTAAATTAAAATCATACTCATTCATTTCATTTTCTAGTTTAAGAAACTCTGTATTTTGAATAATTTTCATTGGAATATAGTTTCCTTCATTGATCACTTTCCAAGCCCTCCAATTAATAGTTTGAATAAAAATCATCATTCTTTGTTTCCAAGCAGTGTAATTTACACCACAAAACGTTGGAGGCCTTGTAAAGGAATGACCCTCATAAAACGGGGATAAACCAATATGAGCCATTGAGATATTTATCCAAAAATTGAAATTAGGAATAGCTTCCCAAAAGGGGGGGTGAATTGGCTTTTTAAAACTTTCTCTTTAGTTCTTTTAAAGTCCTCAACTTCTTTTGTGATTTAACCAATTCTTTAACTTGTTTATTTATTTTTTCAATCAAACAAGAACAATCAATCAACAACACAATTAAACACAATTAAACATTCAATCTTCAACCACACTTTGAAAGTAAAATCAATCAAACAATTAATCACAATTTCCAAACCAACACAACCAATTTGATTACCAAATATAAATTCACTTCAGCACTATAAGATTGATGGAGGCATTCAAGATTAGTATATGTAACTTTTAGCTTTTATGTTGTGTTCAGACCTGTAGTAAATATGAGTTTGGACAAAGCCCCGTATACATGAAATTTCTTCTTCAATATGATGTTCAATATAAAATCCAATTACTCTTTCCAAACTTCAGAATTCAAATAAACTCTTAAGTTAATTTATCTTTGGGGTGTTTAGCCAAGTAACGTACTCCCATATGGTTTCCGCAAAGAATGATTCAACCAACGTACTCCCTTTCCATTTTAGCAACCCAAATCAAAATCAAACTTTAAGGTTTACTTGATTTCCAAATATATGTAGTTTATATGATTTTCAAATTTAAACCATCCATGCAATTTAAATATGTACTGAAAATAAAGAATAGGGAAAGAGAGAGTGAGACGGAGATTTTTACAAGGTTTGGCTTATACCCAGCCTATGTCCTCGCCTTTGGTAAACCACCAAAGGATTCACTAAACTTGTTCTTTTAACGGGTGGAACAAACCTTTACAACACTCCTTGGTTAAGGCTAGAGCCCGCCTTCTCCAAACGATATCCCCTCGTCCGGTCACTCCTTACATAGGCTAGAGCCCGTCTCTCTAAGCAATATCCCCTTACTTAGTCAATGATCCAAACAACCCTTGGAATCGTCAATATATAAGAGAAATATCAAATAGATGTGTACAAAGAACTTGCTCCTTAAAGAGCTAGTTAGTACAATAATTACAGCACAACTAATATACTTCAAATTCAAAATATCAAAAGAATAAAGTAAGAAGCTCAATATAAATATCACCGATTTACTTCTCTTTGATGAGGATCAAGAACTTAAATCAAATACTTCAAAGAAGTTGTAAAAGCTTAGAGATTTCTCATAAATTTCGCAGCAATTCAGAGCTTTAAAACAAATAGCAAGAAGCTTTGAGTGAAAGAGATCTTGAAGGAGTTTTCAATGCTTGGTTGATTTGTTTCTCATAAACCATGTATATATAGGCTTCAAAAACACTTTCATTCATGCTCCTCAAGTTTACTTGGAGTGCCCCCAAAGTTTCCAAAAATATTAGGGCGCAAGTCAATTAGATTTGAAAAAGAGAAGTTTGAAAAATTTTCTCGTTGTCGTACTTCAGGTGCCTGAAGTGCAACCTCAGTAGCCTGAAGTACATTCAGGAGCTTGAAGACACAAAGTCAGATGCCTAAAGATACACTGCCTATTTGATTTTCTTCAACAAAAATCTTCGGTTGCCTGAGGACTTAACCTCAGTCACCTGGGCAGTACACAACCACTTTCCTTCTTTCTTTTTCAAAGATATTTGGTTTATTTGCTTTCTTATTTTTGAAAAACATTTTCTGGAGTATTAAAATAAAGTCTCTAAGCTCATCTTTATCTCCTAATGAGCTTCATTTCATTCACAATGACATTTTTAACATTAAAGTACTTACATGAAGATTTCCTAACAATATGAACATTTCTTGTTCTTTGAAATTTCATGATCATCTTGAAGCTTTAGGTTTAGTTCTTCAAATGTCTTTGTGCTTCTCAGTTTGATCCTTCATTTCACGACATACACCTTTAAGCTTGATGGTGATCTTTCGAAGCTTTGTTGAGTTTGACTTTTTCAGATTCCTGAAAACATCATTACTTGAACACATAATGTCATTAACCTTTTCTTCATTTGTTAGGCTAACAAAAACGTTTAAACTTTTTCCAACGAGGCTCTGATACCAAATGTGAGGAATGAGGTAATCCCAAGAGCAGGGGGGGGGGGATGAATTGGATTTTTAAAAATTTTTGCTAATTTTTTTTCTAGATTCACCAAAAAGTATCCTAAGCACAATTTAAAGCATGTATATAAAAGAATTACAACAATAAATAAACAAATATACATGTGCAAAATTTTAAATAGTGTAGGGAAAAAGAGAATGACACCAAGATTTTTACGAGGTTCGGCTATACCCGCCTACGTCCTCGCTTTGAGCAAACCACCTAAGGATTCCACTAAACCACTACTTTAACCAGGCGAAGCCACCATATTACACTAGTCCTTATAGGTGGACCAATCTCTCCAAGTGATACCCCATGCTCGGTCCACTCCTTAAAGGATGAGCCACCTCTCCAAACGATATCCCCTCGTTTGGCCCACTCCTTCTAGGTGGAGCCACCTCTCCAAATGATATCCCCTCACTTGGTTACGGTTCACAACCCGAACTGCAAAGAGTATGAATGAAAATAAATTTTTTGAACAAGGAATGCTTCTTCACAAGCTGATTTGTACAATGAAAAATATATCTAACATGCACTCTCAAATAATTTTAAATTTGAAGCTCAGTAGAGTATGGGTAATCCTCTCAAAAATATTTCAAATGACCTTTGAGATATCAAATGTGAGAAGCCTTTCAAGAAAGTATATATAAATGAATATATGCTCAATGCTCTCTTGAATAACCCAAATATTTTCTCCAAAAGATTTTTCAAAATGAAAGTAGGAGAAGTTAGGGTTTTGCGTTCAAAATAATTTTTGAAAATGAATGAGAAATATAGAAAATGATTTCTTCAAGATTGACCCTTGATAAATCAAATACAAGAAGATTTTCAAACAATATATATGAGTGTTAATATATGCTTTGGCCTACCTTGAACCACCCAAAAGTTTTTCTTCAAAAGAGTTTTCAAAAAGAAATAGGAGAAGTAGAAGTTTTGATCTTCAAAATGAGTAGGAAATATAAACAATAATCAAAAGATATGCAAGTATGCTCCCAATATGATTTCCTTGCCTTCTCCAAGTATTTAGGATTGATATTTATAGGAAAAATGGAGTTATAGCCGTTTTATGGCTTTTTGGGGAATTAAAATATAATTTACTTTGAAAACTAGCTGTTTTTTGGCCATTTCTACGCCTTTCCCAAGAGGTTGCAAACACCCTTCCGTATTTCAGGCATAACATTTTCTACACAATTTTAAATTGAACGTTCTTAGTATCAGAAGAAAGGTTAGAGAAAATCCCACAACTTTTATGTTGAACATATTTTAAGATAAGAATGGATTAATCAAAAAAATTACTCATCAATGCGACAGAAGAAACATGAAGGGGTTTTTGAAAAACTTGTTTTGGAGTTTTTCATTCCAAAAATGATTTTACTTGAAATAATTTTTGCACTTTTTTAAAATAATTTTTCATGAAATATAGAGTGCTTAAGGTCAGTCTAAGGTCATGTGAGAGCTTCACATCAAATCAACTGATATGCATGCATAATTTAAACCTATAAACAGAACAATTAAAAAATATAAAGTCTTCAATCTTTAATCTTCACAAATCCATGGAATATGCCAAAAGATGTGAGCGTCTAAGCACTTCAAGGCTTCCATTTTGCATCGGTCATCTGTGCTTATAGAAACGTAAACTTGTTCATTCACTTAACGCATAGATGAGATGTTGTACTTCGTCATAATCAAAATAGGATAGGACTCAAAAAGTCAACATGAAATTTTTGAAAACATGAGCAGTTTGTTTCAAACTTGATTTTCACATTGTGAATCATTTTGAAAAATTCATACATCTTTTCTTTTTGATATTGACCAAGAAGGAGAATTTTTTTTTTTTTTAAGCATAGAAAGTTTGTTTCTAAGATAATTGGTATCAATTATCTTTTATTTGACTTATGATCAGTAACAATTGGTATTATTATTATTATTATTATTATTATTATTATTATTATTATTATTATTATTATTATTATTATTATTATTTTGTGATATGTGACCATGGATATCATATACTGTCAGAATTTTTTACCATGCTAAAAATTTCGTAAGAAGCATATTGGTATATCTTTTATGAAGAACTTAATCTTTGATTAAATAAAAAATTTGTACTTAAATGTTAATATCTTTATCCTCATCCCCTCTTTTATTTGTTTTGATGAGGTTGAAGAATTGAGAGAAGAATTTGAAGACTTTAATAGATTCATTTGTTTAATTTGAAAAATAAAGGTGGAAAAATAAAGGTTATTGTTTTTGTTGTAGTTAAACAAAATTAATCAAATATGCCTATTGGTTTTAAGTATTATAGTCTTACCATATTGGTTAGTATTAATACATTCATATCATGACCTAAAAGTTAGTAATACTTAATTGGTATTTAATACTTTGTTCCCTTAAAATGCAAAAACCTTGCTCAAAATCAAAACAAATGAAATCTAATAAAATTAGTGAAAATTTAATACTCATAAGACTTTAAAGAAAAGTAGCTTGTCGATCAATAACTCTGACTTTTTGCATTAGAAATATTTTTTATTTGAAAGAACATAATTATTTATATTTTTTTGAAAAACATAAAAAACTTCTGATAGATGAGGGCTACTAACCTAAAGATTGATTCTCTTAGTTTTGTATTTTCCTTATTCTTGTTTTGCCATTAATTTTTGTTTTCTATTTATTAATATTTTCAAAGTATTTTTATTTTTTTTTCATTATTACGTAACGCTATTTTCATTTTTCCAAATGTTTTCTACTCTTTTCCTTATTTTCCTTATATCATTCAATATTAATCTATATATATATATATATATACTTTTTTGAAAAAAAATCAAAACTTTCGAAAAGGGGCTTTTCTGTAACATTTTAAAAGCCGGAGTTTAAAACTTGAAATTAAAAGTTTAGAATTGATAAAAAAATAAACTAGATGTTGTGCAGTTTTTAGACTATTAATAAATCTAAAATGATACAAAGATCAGTGAAAAATAAGAATATTTTGTATGCATAAGCATTAGCTCTTGTAAATTTTCCCACAAGGATAGTTTTAAGGGGTTTTTTCCATTTTTGATTTTATTTTTTAATAAAATATTAAATAACAGTTTGATTGGAACAAATTTTCCCAATTTGATGTGTCCCAAATCTCATTGGATGGTCTAACGATGTTAGGGCTTTATAACATCCGGTTTGCTGCGGATGTAGGAATCTGAGCCATGGCGGGTTCGATGACCCGAGCCAAATTTTTTGGTATTTAGGTATGAAATCTTGTGTTTGAAAAATGGTTACTTCACTGGGAAAATCCAATCAAATGTATGGCCTCGAGATCTTTTGGAAAGTGTCCTTAGGTGTGGGATTCAAAGTCTTTAAAAACAGGTTGCTCTATGGGGATGATCAATCGGGTGCAAGATCCCGAGATCTTTTGAAAAACATTCTCTAGTTTAGGGCCTTAAGCCCTTGAAACGTTGCTCCATTGGGGATGACCAATCGGGTGCGAGATCTAAGATCTTTTGAGCATTCAGGCGCAGTTGATTAATCAGGCGTAAGATCTCGAGATCTTTTGGCAAACTTTCTCTAGTTTAGGGCCTTAATTCCCTGAAACGTTGCTCCACTAGAGATAACCAATCGGGTGCAAGATCCAAGATCTTTTGAGCATTTAGGTGCGGGATTCTAGGTCCTGAATCTGTTGGGGAGGATTAATCGGGTGCAAGATCTCGAGATCTATAGTAATGGTGCATGACTCGTACTAGGTATGCAAACCCTAGTACCATAGTAAATGAAGACTCGTACCGGGGGTGAACCCAAGTACCATAGCAAATAATGACTCGTATCGGTACAAACTCGAGTACAATAACAAATGATGACTCATATCGGGACGAGCCTAAGTACCATAGCAAATGATGACTCGTATTGGGACGAACCTGAGTACCATAGTAAATGATGGCTCGTATAAGGAAGAACCCAAGTACCATAGCAAATAATGACTCCTACCAAGATGAACCCGAGTACCATAATAAACGATGACTCGTATCGAGATGAACCTAAGTACTATAGTAAATGATGACTCATACTGGGACGAACCCGAGTACCATAGTAAATGATGACTCGTACCAGGACGAACCCAAGTACCATATAAAATGATGACTCGTACCGTGATGAACCCGAGTTCCATAGTAAATGATGATTCGTACCGGGATGAACCCGACTACTATAACAAATGATGACTCGTACCGAGACGAACCCAAGTACCATAACAAATGATGACTCGTATCGGGATAAACCCGAGTACCATAGTAAATGATGATTCGTACCATGATAAACCAGAGTACCATAGTAAATTGGGAAAATTATAGAAAAGATCATCTGAATGTTAAAGACATATTTTGGGATTTGAGACCTATGCCCTTATCTCAAAGCGGTCATTCTGTGTTTGGGGTCAGCTACCTCAGTTTTAAAGGATGTCATTCTGTGTCTGGGGTCAGTCATTCTATGCTTAGGGTTAGTTGCCCCAGTTTTAAAGCATATCATTTTGTACCTGGGTCAACTAGCCTAGTTTCAGAGCATGTCATTCTGTGCTTGGGGTCAATTACCCCGGTTTCAAATATTCTCTAGACAAGAATGCCTAAACATAGGATGCCAAAGCATTATTCAAAAATCCTATTCAACAAGATAAGTATGAATAAATGGTGTTCTATTGCTATATGTGTGCATGTTGCCAACTGTTATCTAGAATGCAAGGACGTATGCATGTTGCATGAGATAAAGTATATGCAGTGTGTACTTTCTTTCTATGCAATGCACAAAATGCATGTTGATGTATGAACTTTCTTCACCCAATGTGCCAATAATCAACAATCTCAACTCTATCCTTGGCCATTTTTTAAATTCCAATTATGAGGGTCCCTGAATGGATTTGGTAAAGACTCAACCTGTCATTCGCCCCAGTTACATTCTTGGCCAAGCTTTCAACTTCTGCTCTAATGCGCAGGCTCCGAGACTAGTTGTAGTGAAGCACTACTCGAAATTTGCCCCAATTACATGCATCTGTAACTGCCCTTGACCAGATTTTCAAATTCCACTTGAGTAAGAAATTCTTTGAATTGGCTCCTAATAAATCAACAAGCATTTGCGGGATACTTCTTTGACTATTCATTCATCTTTTGGAGCTTTTGAGGGACAATAGGGGTTTTGTGGATGAGTAATCATGCATTTTGGACATCAACTTGCAAAGTAAAAAGGTTATATGCACAAAATAGATGTTTTACTATGTTCGTACTATTTTGAATGGAAAATTTTATACCAGTATTTGAAAGTCATGTTAGTCTATTAGGCTGGATGATTAATTTTCTTCCTTCATCCATTGCCCTAGTTTTGTCAAAAGAAACATTTCCCCTTTTGTCTTTTGTTGGGAAACCAATATCGTTTTCTTGTTCTGGCTATTTGTCCATTGTTTAATGAAACTCTACCCCTATTTTAATCTTGAGATGAACTTTGGAACTCGGGACAAAATGTAGGCCTTGGGATATGGGTTCTCAAAAAAATAAGAAAACTAAGGCTCAAAATTCCCTTCCCTCCAAATGATATCTTTTGCCCTAGTTTGTGGTGAAGTATTTGCAAAATTTTTTACCTAACTTGTCACTTAGATAAGCTGCCTACGTACCTTTTTAGGATCAGGTCATTACGTAGTTCAGACTCAATCATTGAGTCTAAAAAATCATTTAAGACAACAATGCGTGCCAATTTGGTCAGGGCTTTCATTTGGACCATAGTGTAGGCTTAGGGATGCAGGTCAAAGAAAAGAAAGGTATGATAAGGCTCAAATTTTTTTGATGTTATCAGAGCTAATCATTGGTCGAGGATCATATATGGTGTATGTCCATTATTTTCTTTCTTTCTCTTTCTTTCCTTTTTCTCTTTTTTGCGTCCTCTTTTTACTGCACCTTTCATCATCTTTTTATGGAGGGGTTTTAACTTCATTTACATTTGATCTCCATTTGGGACTAAACCTTTTAAAATTGCCCCAGCATGGGGTGTGATCCTTTGACGCGTTAAATCAAGAATTGAATATTTCGAGCTCAATAGGGTTAGCAAAGGGGTTTTTCATTTCTCAATCCTCTTTCAAGATAGTAAAAAAATGGTCTGCCATCATTTTAGGTAGTCAATTATTGTATCATATAATTCGTTAGACTCCTAAAATCCCAAACCTGGTTTAATCTTTAAGAAAATTACTTTTTAGAAGAAAAGTTTTGACATTCAAATTCAAATGGTGTAACAAGTGATAAATCAGTGTTTGGTTCTTTTTGTGGGAAAACTAGTTGGGTAAGAATGGTCATTTGTCATTTGATCAAAATAAAAGTGGTGAGCATCATAAACTTATGGAACAAACAACACCATTTCATGCTTTTTGACACGTGAAGTAATAGGATGAGGAAAAATAGTTTCATTTTTTATCCTCCCTTTCCTAACTTGAATTTTCATTATTTTATGGCTCATGAATACTAGTATTGTTGTTTTCCCTATTCCCGCATGAAATACGAGCAAAAAAATTCTTGGAACTTGAACTTATAATGAAAATGCATAATTTCATTGAATAAAATGGTCAAAGGATTACAAAAGAAAAACAAAGACAACAAAAGTATCACATGAAGTAAGTCAAATAGCAAAAAGTTCTCCACTCTGGAGGTCGAAAGACAAATCAATTTGTTTAGGCTGCTGTGGAATCTCTGTCATTAGCATATTTCTTTGCCCCTTCTTGGCTCCCAGACCTTTAATTGTTGTCTTCCCTGTGGTTGGGTAAAGGATCACTCTGAACTCCAGACTATTTATCATCCAAATGCAACCACCATGCGTCCCTCATCGTTTGTACCTTGTGTTTTGAATGCCCAGCATTGCTCGATGGTGTGCCCAGGAGCATTGGCATGATAAGTGCATCGGGAATTTGGATTATACCATTGCGAGAAAGGGGGTAAGACAAGAGTCCCTGGAATAGTTGAAACCATAATCTGTTCTTTCAATTGAGAGAATAAGTCTGAATATGTCATTGGAATGGGGTCTATTTTCTTGACATTCCTCTGGAAACCTCTTTCCTGTGTTTGGTTAATCATTTGGATAGGCATAAGCTCGAGAGGAACCATTTGAGGCCTCATTCCTGTATGTGCAATAAGATTATTGGTGGGTCTAACAACAAAATTTTTCTTACGCCATTGATTTCTGCCCCCTGATGATAATGCCCCTGAACCATCTGAGCTTCCTAATCCTTCTTCCTACTTGTCCACTTCTTACCTAGGATAGTCTTCGTGTTGCTGTCTTTGATATCGACCTCGAACCTTCCACCGATGGCTACTATATCCATAAAGTCGTGGGGAGTTTCTCCATGAAGATGTCCCCGGTAGGGGTCTTTCAGTGTATTTACGAACAAGGAAATAGCTTCTCTGTCACCTACCGAGGGGTTGACTTGGACTGCCATATCTCACCATCTGTAGGCGTATTCTATAAAGGTCTTGGTAGAATTCTTCTCCATTTCCAATAGGGTCATCCGATCTGGCACCATCTCCATAATGTGTCAGTACTGAGCTACAAAGGCGGTAGCTAGATCTCCCCATGTGCGGATCCATTTTCTATCTTAATGGATATACCATTTGGCCACTGTACCAGTTAAACTACTCTAAAAATAGCGCATCATTAACTTTCCATCGTTGGAGCATGCGGCCATTGCCTGATAGTACAACTGCAGGTGGGTCTGAGGACATTGGGTCCCGTCGAACTTTTTAAACTCGGGCACTTTGAACTTAGGTTGAAGCACCACCTTGGGCATCAAACATAGATCTACAAGGTTGACAGAGTTGGACTCATGGGTCCCTTCGATCGCTCTTGACCGCTCCTCGAGCTCGTCATAACAGTATTCAACTGCAGTCTTTCCTGCCCCCACACCTACCATCATTACCGGAGGCATACCAATTCCTGGTATTGGCGCTACTAGGATAAGGTGGCTACACTCGGCGGTGGGCCTTCTAGGATAACTGACGGTGCTCCAGACGATTGCCTATGGACTAGTGTGAAGCCTAGAGGATGGATGGGATCCATGTTTGCTTCATTATCTTGCTCTCGAACTCTTTTTCCTTTGTTTAGTAGCAAGTCCAGTATCCTTTTCATTTGGCTACTTAACTCCTCCTATCCTTGTTCTATGTCTAGGATGTGGCTTTCCAACTGCTCTGCCATGACTTTCGCTTTACTTCTGGTGTTGTAAGGGTGGGTAGAGTTGGGCTCAATCTTGGAATTTTGGTCTTTGGTTTGGCCTGATTTTACAGGAAATCGGAATGTGATTATCAACCCATTGGAGATGAAATCTTATGCATGGATGCATGCAATGAAACCTAAACAATCATTTGGCCAAGATTTTGGAAAAATCCCATTCATTAATGATCTTGGGAATAATCCATTTTCCCGTTGATAGGGTGTCTTGGGAGATAAAATTTGACTCCATGAATGAAATGGGCTTTTTACGTAATATTGGCCAAGTGATAGAGATGCTTAAGTGGATGCAAAATGTACAACACACACCATTTTCTAGACATATGACAGATATAGATTACCACCTGTGGAGAAGGATATGGCTTCTGTCCCAACTGCAAGGAAGGTATATACATGATTCTCCGAGGCTTTATCCTAGGTGAAGGATTCGGAATACAACATGTGTAGTTAGGCTTTAATCCCTAGTGACAAAAGGTCCCCAGATTGAACATACATCCTCCTTCACAGAGGTTTGGACAAAGCTCACACTGAGCGGAGTGGTTTGCGGGTCCCATCAAGCTCTACCATGAAGGGACTAATGCTATTACACTCCTATCTAATCCTAAAAGGGAGAGTCTGGGTATAGAGCTGTGAAAGTGTGTGAGTTTATCAATTTCAGCCTACACCCTCAACCCCACATTCATCCATCCATTATTCATAAATAAACACATGCTTTAGTCAAACAAATCATGGAAACAAGTGGCCACATGCTTATCATTTCATGCTAAATTAAGGTATTCACAATTAATCATATGCTTATTCAGTCAATAAAGTAGTGACTAGCAAAACCAAGCATTTATTCATTAACTTACTATGATTATTCGTGAATTACTTGCCAAAAAATAAACATATGAACAACATGTACAAAACAGGGAAGAAGTAACAAAAAAGGCTTGCTAGATTTGAATTTTGGGATAATCCACAATTAATCATTTGCTCGACTCTCAAGCATCCCCAGCGGGGTCGCCAAGTTGTCGCGATGTCCCGAAGCGGAACAAGGCGGATGAAAAATGAATTTAATTTTTGGGAAAAATGGTGTAATGGAGTCGCCACTAACATTTTAGTGTGGTCAGAGTGCTTGATTACTACCCAATTAAGGGTAGAATCAGTCTATGCTACCAGAGTCGGGCTTGGGAGTACGGTTACGCGAGGGGAAGGTATTAGCACCCCCTACACGCCTGTTCTTACGAACGGTACCAATTTAATTGAAAATTATCCCTTAAACCAAACTTAATAAGTCTTTAAGATTAATCCTTTTTATGAATTTATGAAATGCACAAAAATGAACAAAAATGCAAATAAATGAATCTCACAAATATATAATATGTATATACACCCCCTCAGAACCAAAGTATACGAAGCTTGAACAACTTAATCTATGATCGACCATCTTCATAAGAAAAAAAGACATTCTAATCGAAGAAGTGACCTTCAATGTTATTCACATTAACTTTAAAGTGATTAGTTAGTAGAGGGAATTTTTATCATTTAGATTCCTCCCTTTGTGAATTTACAAAATGCAAACAAAGGAATAAATAATATAGTATACATATTCCCTCAAAACTAAAGCACGGGAAGCATTAAAAGCTCATGCCCCTTTGTAGCAATTATAGGGATCGGAAAATTGAGAAAATATTTTACAAAAATACACTCCTCGGGTTTTGAAATCTTCATAGAAATTTCTAAGTGAAAAGTAATATTACGGGAGGTTTTTGGAATTTGTTCGGGATGGAAACAATTTTTTGGGCCTAAGAAAATATTTTTGTGATTTTTTTCTAAGTGTGAAAACATTTTTTGTGATTCTCTCAATATCTTTCCCGAACTTCAAAATAGCACAAATAAAATTAAGATAAAAACCATAGAAGTCAAAGTTTGAAAATATTTTTTGGGATTTTCTAAAAATTTTGTGATTTTTCTGACATTTTTTGTGGACTTTTCAAACATTGAAATGATACTAAATAAATAAATTGAAGAAGACTGGCGCCAACTGGTTCTTGGAGGGGAGGCGTGAACCTAACGTTGAGCTTGAATTCCCGCATTCACAATTTCATATCTATTCTATCACATTTTAGAATGTGACTCAGAAAGGAGAGACTTACTAGTTTTACATTTTGTCTTCCTCTCCTCCGGTCTTCTTTTCCTATTGGCTAGTCTTCAAGGTGTCTGTGTATAGCGTCCTTTCGGGGATGGTTCCTGAACTATGAGTTGCGGCACTACAGAGCACTTTCTTTAGGTAAGATGACCCGACCGTAGTACGAAACAGGATTGGTCGACCACTGGATTTCCTGATAGAATGAAACGTAGCCTTTCCGCATACTCACAAAGAGAGAAACAAACGTAATAATGGAAGACTTCAATATCTCCTAAAAAAAGAAAAAAACTCTTGCCTTGTACTTAGAATGAGAAGGCTATTTATAGACTTAGCTTGGTGCAAGCATGAGAAACAAGACATAAGGGAGTAATTATGGAGGGAACAAAGCATAGGGTGAAAAATGATGAGGCGAATATAGCATAGGATGAATAATAAAGAGGGGAACAATGCATAGGGTGAATAATAATGAGGGGAATATGACATGAGATGAATGATAAAGAGGGGAACAATGCATGAGATGAATAATAATGAGGAGAATATAGCATGGGATGAATGATAAAGAGGGGAACAAGGCATGGGGTGAATAATAATGAGGGGAAACAAAGCATGTTTGCATTTTACAAATTAGATAAATAATAATAATAATCATAATAATAATAATAATAATAAAATAAATATACGTCAAGCATAACCCCAATTCTGTGTGGGGTCCATGAAGTCGTGCAGAGCCCAATTGAGATATGTGGAACCCACAAGAGATATGTGGGTTGCACAAGCCGCGTGAGGGTTATAGGAACCCGAGCTATCATCAGAGAGGATAACGTGTATCGGAAGTAGGAATCCAAGCTAGTGTACTAAAGGGAGGGTATCGTGCACCGAATGTAGGAATCCGAACTAGCGTACCATGAGATATGGGGCTCACAAGCTATATGGGGCCCAATGGAGATATGTGGGGTCCACAAGCTGTGTGAGGGTTATAGGAACCCGAGTTATCATCAGAGAGGGTAACGTGCATCGAATGTAGGAATCCGAACTAGCGTACCACGAGATGTGGGGCCTACAAGTCACATGAGGGTTATAGGAACCCAAGCTAGCATGCACCAGATATAGGAATCTGTGCTGGCATACTAAAGGAGGTAACGTGCACTGGATGTAAGAATCCAAGCTAGCGCACCAGAGGAGGTAACGTGCACTGGATGTAGGAATCTGAACTAGCGTACCAAAAGAGGTAACGTGCATTGGATGTAGGAATCTGAGATAGCGTACCAAAGGGGGTAACATGCACCGGATATAGGAATCCGAACTAGCGTACCGAGAGATGTGGGGCCCAATGGAGATATGTGGGGCCCACAAGCCGTGTGAGGGTTATAGGAACCCGAGCTATCGTCAAAGAGGGTAACGTGCATCGAATGTAGGAATTCAAGTTAGCATACCAAAGGGAGTCAATTTTGAAATAAACCGAGACTCAATTGGAACCTTCTACTCCTAATTTACAAAGTCATCTTTCTTATCACACAGCATCTCCTCGGACAGTCTTGGTCAAAATTGGGGTGTCTATGGCTACAAATATATGTCAAGTGTGACCAAATCCATGTGGGACCCATGAAGATGTGTGGGCCCACAAACCATATGGGGTCCACAAGCCGCATAGGGCCCATTAAAATGTGTGGAGTCCACAAGCAATGTGGGGCCCGTTAAGATGTGTGGAGTCCACAAGTAGTGTGGGAGAGGGTTTGACATGAGGTCTCTTGGGAAAGGCAGGGTTAAAATTGGAGTGTCTACAAGTATTTTTTTTGAAAGATAGCACAAGTGATTTCAAGTTTCGTCTTATGGTTTTCTTCCCAAAGAAACCAAATCATGCAAATTCAAATGTTTTCATAGAATAACCCAAAAAATGCTTTTAAACTTGAATTAAAAATGTTTTTGGGAACTAAAAATTGTTTGATTCCTCTTTTGAGGATATGTGTGCAATCTACTTTGTAGATCTAGCCATACCAAACCAAAAAAATCAAACTCCTTATTCATTTCTTCATTATTTGTATGTTTGCATGTGTTTTGTATAATTGGATTTGACTAGGCATCAAATTAGTAGTACTTTTATAAGGTTTATTCCTCTACACAAGCCCTATGAAAGCCTTTTCAAAGGGCTAAAGGTTGGATATTTTTTGAAAATAAACAATCAAAAAGGAATGCAACAATGCAAAGGGCAATCGAGTTGCCTCTGCAGACAATCAATCGTCTAGTTTTTAAAATTTGTCCTCTTTATTTTCTAAAAATTCAAATGTTTGTTTTTATAAAATTATTTCAAAATGGGAGCTACACACATACACACTCACAAGGTAAGCATGACAACTATTCAAAGGAATGGGAGATTTAGGCTGCTAATATTTTGAATTCCAATTAGAATGAATTTTCGTGCCTTCCTTATTCACATATGTACTCTCGAACCTAATTTTTTAAAAAGGTTTTCCTTTTGCCTTTTCAAAAATTAAAATAAAGTGACAACTCCATTTTCAAAGATAACAAAAATTTAGATGAACCAATGGTTTGGTACTCTACACTTGGTTAATTTCAAAATGGTCACCAAATGATAGCAACCCAAAGAGATCTTCAAAACTCAATGTCGTAATGGTAATGGACGGTCGAGCATCCTTCCCTCCACATTTGACTATTAGTGCCATTTAAAGGTGGTGCCTCTATAAGCAATCAACCAATCCCACCAAATTTTGAAATTTTGATTTATCTTTCTCTAATTGGTTAAGGATTTTAGGCTTCCCAAGTGCCCTTTTGATGCCACTTGTCAATTGACGATAATGATAGTTGATAGTTAGTAGGTTTTAATAGTTTATTTTTGAATTTGAATTTGTAAAATTAGAAAAGGTTTCCCGCCAATCCATGAAAGTTCAACAAAAGGATCCCTTATGGAACAATTTAAGGCATGTCCAAGTAAGGGCAAGATGAAGATTTTCTAAAGGAAAAGGACCGGAAACAAGGATTTTGTTTGGAAAGAAATAAGAAATAAATTTTCATTCTTTCATTCTTTGAAGAGTATTTTGGGCAGTGCTTTAAAGAGAGAAAGGTCCTGACTTGATATATACAGTGATTCTACATCACAAGGTCAATGCCAAACCCTTCCCTTAATAAATTTCATTCATCATTATGAATTTGGTATGCATGATGCTTAGAAGCATGTATTAGGTTTTTTATGCGATCTACATCATTTCTCATGTGTTTTCATGTTGTAATCTATGCTATGTTATTTCTTGAATGTTTATCTTTTGGATATGTGAAAAGCACACAAAAAGTGTCAAAAATGACACAAATAGGGGAAATTACCATGCAAGTAGTCAACCAACCCTTGTCTTTTTTACAAAAGGTAGTTTTTGGCTACCAAGTGGTTGACCAACCCTTTTTAGGAGGTCGATCGCAAAATCCATAGAGGTGCTATTTTGAAACATTTATTCATTTTTTACTATAGTCTGGTTGTTGGCCTTACAAGGCTTAACATCTTATTTTGATGCTAAAAAACAAGAGAAACTTAACATATTTGGTTGAGTAATTACATTTCAGGACACAACCATAAGAAAGCAAGGTCAAGTATGCAAAAGGATCCATTGCAAGCTTATACTTCAAAGAAGGATGATCATATGAAACTTAAAGCATGGATTTCAAGATGATATTTTAAAGCTTGAAGAATATAAGAGAATGTGCTAAAAGTTTAAAGCTTGAAGATAAGAGAGCCAAAGAAAAGCAAAGCAAAGAGAGAGAGCTCAAAAGAAAAGCATGAAGACTCAAGCGCTTAGAATGTCAAACGTCGTAGAAGTCTTTATGTAGATACTTCATATTTTAAATATCCTTTGAAATATTTTTGAAGCTCTTTAGGATAGAAAGACTTAGAGATCATTTTTTTTAAAACCTTGTAAAATGTTTTTGATAGGTCACTTTTTAGTCTTTCAAATAAAAAAAGGTTTAAAAATTAAAAAAAAAAATGAAAGTTTTTCAGAAAATGAAACTAGTCATCCAATTGACCAAAACACACTGAGATTGGCCAGTGGACTGACAAAACAATAAGAATGAATAAATTTGCTCAGCCGATTGACAATTTGAACTAAAATGAGTTAGCCGACTGACAAACCTGGTCTGTCCAGTCGACTAACCATTCTGAACGTGGTTGAGTCAGCTGACTGACATTTTTACAGAATTTAATTTTTGGTAAACAGAAAGGCCTCAGTCACCTATCTAGCCAACCAAATCTGTGAAATGAACTATTCAGCCGACTAACTTTAAGAAATGAACTACCCAGTTGCCTGTCCAGTTGATTGACTCTATGAGATTTGAATTTTTAAACTTCAACGGGAAAATTCTTAAAATTAATTTTTCAAATATGAACGTTACAAAAACTTGGTGGATGCTCCAAGTAACTTGGGGAATAAGGAAACTAATCCTAAAAAGTCTATAAATACTCTCTTAACCCCAAGAAATTAAAAACCAAGGCAATCACACATACTTGTATTCAAACTCTCAATCTCTCTCAAAGTTCTCTATTGCTCATACTCTTGTTGGGAAATATCTTCTTAATTGTTGTTGAATCCTCAACCTACGGTTCTAATACTGAGTTTTCTCAATCACTAAAGTACCCTTGGTGATCTCTTTACTTGAGCTTCAATTCTATTTTATATTGATATTTAAATTCGTGAAGTACATAGTGCTGAATTTGTACTAATTTGCTTTGTTTGAGAGTATTCTTGTACACAACGTTTGTTTCATGTTTTTTGTAGTTCTTGGACAATTCAAGGTGCTTGGATCATTGATCAAGCATGGGGTATTGCCTGGAGAGGTAGGCTCCAACCTATTGAAGAAGTGACCGAATGAGGAGTATCACTTGGAGAGGAGGGCTCTAGCCTACTAAAGGAGTGTATAATGGTGTTGTTCTGCCCAGAAAGGAACTTATTTAGTGAATCCTTTGGTGGTTTGCCAAAGGCAAGGACGTAAGATGGGGATAAGCCAAACCTCGTAAAAACCCGGTATCACTCTCTTTCCCTTACTCTCTTTAATTTCCAGCATACATATAAACTGCATGGATGTTTTAAGTTCTTAATTATAAAATACTACAAAGTTTGGAAATGGAATAAACTAAAGTTTAAATTTTTTTTGGGCTTGCGGAAAACGAAAGAAAGTACGTTGGTTGATCCATACTTTGCGGAAACCGTAAGGAAATACGTGGATTTGTGAAACACCCAAAGACTCTTTAACTGAAAGTTTATTTAAAATCTAAGCTTTTGGAAAGTGTGTTAGATTTTATATTGCACTTCATTTTGAGAAAGAAAAATCATTAATATAGTGCTTTATATCAGCAAACTTGCATTATCAATCTTTACTTTAAGAGGTTGAATCAAAATCATATATATAGGGCTGCAAACAAACAAAAGCTAAATTCTTGTAATAAGCTGAATCTTATATCTTGGTTTGGATATTGTGGTTGATTGGATAATTGATTGGTTTGGCTGATTGATTGGTTACTTGATTAATTAAAAATTGTGTGGTTATGAATTGTATAAAGACTTAAGTATTTATTGTGTATTGAATAAATCAACAAGAAGTCAAGAATTCATTAAAAGAACTAAAGGGTTTAAGGATTCTTAAAAGGAATTAAAAGAAAAATTTTAAACTCAATTCACCTCCCTCTTGGGACTACACCTAAGTTTTCACTAGCCTTATTTTGAGTCTCTACACTGATCTGAGTGTAGTTAGTCGAGTCTTTTATTGATTTTTTGAAGGTTTTGTGGTTTTTTTCTTAAAAAACTAAGTTTTCACCTAATTTAAACAAATTCATTCATGATTTTTCATAGATGCTCAAGTGTTTATCAAGTTTTCTTAAAAATCCTTAGTCATACACCCATGAAATAGTTTTTGGGTGTTCTCCAAGTTCTAAACAAGTTTTAAGGCAAGTTTGTGGTTCTCCTGCAACAAATCCTCAAAATATTCCCAAAGTTTTTACAAAAGTTAAAATCATTTTCCAAAGCAATCACCCATGAAGTGGCTTCATGTTGGAAAATGGCTATCAAAAATGTCTAAACCTTGTTTTTAATCTCTATTTAATAGAGAATCCATCAGAAAATATGTTTTCAAATCAAAGAATAGAAAGATTTCCAATAAAGGTTTCAAGTAATCTCAAGAGTTTTCAAGTGTTCTCAAAGGGGTTTTGCAAAATACCCATCAAATTTTTTTTCTAGAATTGTTTCAAAAAATATTTTTAGGAACTATAGATGGCTTGATTCCTCTTTTTTTCTTTCTTTTTTTCTTTTTAACTAAAATAGGGCGGCACCTCCATTTATTTATTTATATACCCTCACTTTTGGTGGAAGAATACCGTGGTTACAAGATAAAACAAAAGGGAGAGTACAGAAAAACCTTTCCAAAAAAAAAAAACCTACACTAGCAACCAACCAAACTAGGACAACAAAACTAAACATAACTAACAAAGAAGATAAAAACATAAACATAACCAAAATCAAAACAAAATACATCAAATGAAACTCTAGAGTTGAACTAACGACAAACGAAATGAGACCCCACCTATCCATCCGAAAAATACCTTTCAGATAACATGGTATAAGGTGTTGTTCTTCGTAGATTATATTGTTTCCCATTTCTCCTTCTTTGGCAAGAAAATCGGTCGCACTATTGCCTTCCCTATATTGAAGCATCACCATGACGTTCACTCCTTCTAGCTCCACCACGAGCTCCTCCCAAAATTCCTAAAGATACCACAAAGTACATCTACCTTTCCGAAGCTAATCAACTACAATTCGCGAGTCACTTTCAATAATCATATTAAAATAATGCAAACGTTTGCACAAATGAATTCTTTCCCTGATTGCCTTTAATTCCGCACTATTATTTGTACCATTTCCAAAATAACTTGAAAAAGCCTCTTTTACCATGTCATGGCAATCTTGAATAATTCCTCCACCTCTTGAAGTACCAGGATTGCCCCTACAACTCCCATCACAATTAAGTTTTATCCACCCTACTAGAGGTTTTACCCACGAAATAACTTTTCCAGGCCTGTCGCAAACTCTCTAATGCTTAATTTGAAACTTATTCAAAATCTTAATATCTAACTTCTTCAATTTTTAAAAAGAATTGGTGCTCTCAGCAATAAAACTAACCCAAAATCGAACATTTCTCCACATATGATATGCACTTTGATAAACTCCTTCCATTCTCGCCTAAAATCTTCGATTCCTGAGGCACCACATAATCAAACACGGAATCAACCTGATTAAAATACCTTTAATAGATGATTTTTGAACATAGTGGAACCAATTTGCCATTTTGTTTTTCCAAGGAAGAGATTGTTGGAAAGGAATCCCCAATGCCACACTAGCCCGATGCCAAACCTCTGAACCCACTTCACCTAAAGAAATAATATGATTAATGTTTTCCTGACTTCTCTAAATGCAGCAATCATAAGCTGAAGCCATCGATATTCCTTTGGCTTGAATTCTATCATCTACAACCAAACATCTAAACTAGGCTCTCCATAAACACATTGATATTCTTTTGGGCAATAAAGAATGTCAAAACCAGTCATTCCACAAAAAAATTATTAGAATAGGTGTATTCCCAAGAGGGGGGTGAATTGGAATTTAAAATTTATCGCCTAGGTTAAACTAGATGAACAGCAGTATATACAAAACCTAGGGTCAGTCTATTCAACTTCTGAATGCGTAGATAAATATAATATGGAATTTAAGTCATACGCATCATTCACCCATAACATACATGTGCGGTAAATATAAAGTGCGGAAATGTAAATGAACAAACGATATGTTATCGGGGTTCGACCAACTGTGCCTACGTCCCCGCCTCTGGCTCACAAGCAGGAGGATTTCACTAATAGCTCACTTAAGGGTGGAGCGGTACCGTTTACAACCAGGTCAAATTAACACAGGGCTGACCTCAACCTTAACCAGGTCAATTAGCGGGGCTGACCTCAACCTACACGCCTTAACAGGACGACGCACCTAACTTTCCTAACCGAGTCTAAGCCAATCCGGGACTATTCCAGGGCTAGTCTCCCTCTTCAGGCCCATGCCTGGAATATAACCAAAGTGTATTACAATCAAATGGTACAGTGATTGCGCTTTCAAGTAAAGCAGATGTGTACCCAAATGCGCATAATAATATAAACCACAATATGATTGAATATATAAGCTCAAAGTGGTCTAGATGGTTCAACTCTCAACTATGTTCTATCAGTGTAATGCGTACGTGAGAGTGTCAAACAAACAATCTTTGTATCACAAGATATGTTCAATAAATAAGCTTACACAAAGATGTCTAGTCTCAAATACTTCAATCAGCAGGATATTTCAAGCATGTGAGTATCAAATGAAGTATATGCTCGGTTTGCAAAAGGTGCGTAATCTTTGTATTCAGCACATAATATATGAGTGAGTGAATATTGCAACAAAGATCACAATCAAAAACACAAATATCTTTTCACAAATATATCAATATAAATCACACAAGACATTTGAGTATGTTTTGAAAATGATTTTGCAACCCAAAGACAAATACAAGCTTCCTAAGAAATTGCAACACAAATGCAATACTCCGAAGCTTTAACAAGTCTTCTTAGGATAGGCTTATTAGTAAAAGCCCCCTAAGAACACTTAGGTTTAGCTCTCGTAAAACACGAATCAATCAATCAATAGTCGGAGAGAAAACCTATTTAGACTAGCACTCAATCAACTTACAAAGGGTTTAATTTGTATGAGAAGGTAAGTATGAGTGTAGGAGGCTTAAGAATGAGTAGTAAGGGCTTTTGGATTTTCAGAGAATTTTCACTTAATCAAAGTGGCTAATGCCCATTAATTTTCTCAAATGAACTCATATATATAGGCAAGGGAGAAAATATGACCGTTGGGGACCTATTGGGTATTATTAGAAAAGTTTAATGATATTTAAAGCGTTTTAACCCTGTTTAAAAAATATTAACTGCGGTAAAAAATCAGGGCAACCCGAGAGGTTCGGTCGACCAAGACTCAAATGGCTCGATCGACCAGGGGACTTTTGAACTGAAAGGCTCGGTCGACCGAAGTGGGAGATTTCCCAAAATTCTGAGTTTCGGTCGACCAGGGCATTTTGAACTGCCCGGATCGGTCGACCATACAGCTGGGAATTCTCCCGAGGACCCTTCGGTCGACCAGGTAGTTGGAGTACAAAATTGGTCGGTCGACTGGGAGATCAAAATGTTGACTTCTAGGTGGTTCGGTCGACCGAGGTCAAATGAACTATAGGGTCTCGGTCGACCGGGACCTAGGTCAATGGTTGACCCAAGGATGGTTCGGTCGACTAGGCCAAGAATGAACTGATTTGGCCGGTCGACCGAAAGTGCACCAAGTGTGCATTTCGGTTTCGTCTTAACTCAATAAAGCCCTATTTAAGTGCCTAGAAAATATATGTGAATATGTGTGTGTCCTAGGGTCACTCGGGTCCAAAATAGAGACACCGAAAAAATCCGGTGTCAGTCGATCGAAGACCGAAGGGAACACCCTATGGTCTTTCTGAGATCCTTTCTCATTCATGATTTGGTTTGAGCTTACGTAGTAAATCATACATGTGATGTGTGTGAGCTTATTACAAACCCAATACCTACTTACTATTACAGACCAATATAAATATATTACAATGAATATGATTTGGTCTTCAAGCTTTTCTTGCTTTGTGCACATCTTGATCTTATCACCCTTAGTTCCTACACAAAACCTCAAACGCTTATTAGATACAATGAGTATTTGTCATAATCAAAACCGGGCGTGACCAATAAGGTCAACAAAAATTATCACTTCTGCTCCTTACTGCCTCTCAAGCCGTTTTTGTAAAGAAATTACCATCAAGGGCATGCTTCCAAAAGAAAATATCCTACCCACTTTTACTTGCCGGTACTTGGTGCAGAATTTCCCTTGTTTTATCGGCGCCAACCAATTCCAGTACTAAATTAGAGTTCCAATTATTATTTAGCCAGCAATCCTTAATACACAGTTTCTTGTTCAAAATATCCTCAGTGCTCACAGATAATGAGCTTGATAATAGCCACCTGTCAAATCAAAAAGAAGAGTTCCCACCTCTCACCAAAATTTTAACATTATCCATAACTTCTGGAATGGTGGCCGTAATTGATTTCCAGAACCAAGAGTCATTTGTTCTATCCTTCCTTATTAATAAATTATCATTTCTGCAATATTTAGTCCTAAAAAAACCTGCCCACAAATTGTTAGAGGTGAGCAATCTGAAAGCAGATTTCATGAGAAAAGATTTCTGAACTTTCTTAAAATCTCTCAGGCCCAGACCCCCTTCCGAGGTAGGTTTACAAATTTTCCCCTTAGAGCGCCAATGAATCTTTCTTTTATCCTTCACTTCTCCACATAAAAAATTAGATAAAAGAGAGTTATTGCAAGAATATGTGACCTGTGAAACCTAAATAACATATATCAAATGAATAAAAGCATGTTAGACAACACATGTCTTAATAAAATCAATCTTCTACCTTGCGAGAGCAACTTAGATTTCACCCTACAATTTTCTTTCTAATCTTCTCCACAAGAGGCTCCAATGTCCTGGAAGTCAATTTTCCAAACACCAAAGACACACCCAAATATGTAACTGAGAATTTACCTTCCATGAAACCCGTGATTCTTAATAAACCACGCTTCCGAGCAGGAGTGATGTATTTCGAAAGGAATAACGATGACTTTGTCTTACTGATTTTTTGACCCGACCACTTCTCATACATTTCCAGAGCGTAAACTAAATTTCTAATAAACCTCTTCCCACCATGCACAAAAATAAGAATATCATCCGCATATAACAAATGTGAAACCAATGGGGCCCCAATTGGATGATTCAATTGACCAATCTGACTAGTCTCATAGTTTTTACTAAGCTACCTTATCAAAACCTCCTCCATTATGATGAATAAATAAGGAGAGAGTGGATCCCATTGCCACAAGCCTCTCGTAGATTGAAAAAACCCTTTAAAGGTTCCGTTCATCAAAACAAAAAACCATGGGGACTCCACAATTTTTTATGAGGTTGAAAAACCTCTCAGAGAAACCAAAAGCCTTAAGAACCTCCAGAAGAAAATTCCAATTCACTCTATCATAAGCCTTAGTCATATCGATTTTTACCATCACATTGCCGCTAGCCCTTTTTTTGTGCAAAGACTAAATCATTTCTTGAAGAAGTGTAATATTTTCAAAAATACTACGTCTAGGAATAAAAGCGTCTTGTTCATGCGAGACCAACTTATCAACAACCTAAGTTAGTCTAAAAACAATAATCTTGGAAAGAATTTTATAAGCCACAAACCATAAACTAATAGGTCAAAATTTATCAAAACTAGAAGGATTATCCACCTTCGGAATTAAAACAATAAACAAAGAAGAAAAATACTTGGAAAGAGTAGTGCCCTAAAAAAAATCCATTGCCACATCCAAGAGATCTTTTTTTACAATGTCCCAGCAATATTTATAAAATTCAGAGCCAAATCCATCTGGTCCGGGACTACTTTCTTTGGGAATAGAGAACACCGCTCTTTTAACTTCTTCTTCTGTTAGTTCAGCACAAAGGAAATTATTATCAGCATATGAAATTTTCCTTTGAATCAACTCGAAGATATCGCATGGTTCAACCGTTGAAGACTCTGAAAGAAAATTTTGGAAAAAAACAGCTGCTTCATTATGAATTGCTTCCACACCCTCCAATATCCTCTCGTCGTTCAGAACCATACAGTTTATACGACTCTTATTCCGTTTCTAATTGATAATTGAATGGAAGAATTTAGAGTTTTGATCTCCCTCAATCAACCATTTTTTTTTGCAATTTGTCCTAAGCGAGATGCTTCCCTATTCTCCCACACCTGAATCTCCAACTTAGTAGTCACGTAATCAATTTCGATGTCCTCAGAAAAACCTGCTTGCAGTTGATTTTCTAAAAATTCCATCCTTTCCTCAAGAGCTTTTAAATTTTCTCCCACTCTCCCAAAGACATTTTTATTCCATGCACGTAATGCAACTTTAGTTCTCTTAAGGCAAATAGTAAGTTTCAAAATCCCCAAGGCCGAGTCATTCTTGATCCACGTATCTTTAATGCAAGATAAAAATAAATCATGCGAGCTCCATATATTCAAGAACCAAAATAGAGTAGGGCCATACCGAGAGAAAAACGTATTTGTATATACCACCATAGGGCTATGATCTGAGGATTTCAAACTTAGATATTTGAATTGTGCCGAACCATTTAGGTTAGAAAAATCATTATTAATAAGAACACGATGAAGCTTAACCCAATTATAAGCCACCCCTTCATGGCCATTGCACCACGACATTCATGAGCCTATGTTTGATAAATCAAAGAGACCACAATGATGTAAGCAGTCATTAAACTCCATCATAGGTAACAGAGGTCTTGGATTTCTACCAATTCTTTCGGTATCCATTCAAATAACATTAAGAACTCTCTTGTTTCAACATAAGAACATTTGGCATAGACAAAACTCACAAAAATTCTTTGTTCGCTCTTAAAAAACCACCCGGAAATCTTCTGAGTTGTGATTGAAATCACCTCAAAGGCATTTATATCCTTCCAAAACAGCTACAATTTACCGCTCTGATTTTCATTAGATATAAAATGGTGATAATTCAGAAAATTACCCAGCATTACCATTCGCTCCTCAGCCGCAAAAGGTTCTGAAATAGCAAACAACCCAACATTGAACTTTTTAATTAGCTTCTTTAACCTACCTCTAGACCTGCCCAACCCCCTAATATTCCAAAAAAGAATTGTATCCATCATAAATTTAATTTATACAGTCAGATAAGAACCCTTTGAGATTTCCTCACAAAATTTTTTATGGAAATCCATCCTTGCCCTGTATCAAACTTATACATTTTTTCTTTACCCTTTAAAACTGATATTTCACCTTCCTCCCTCTCGGACGAATAACTCCGAGCCAATTCCTCTTGATGCAAACCTTGGTCCCCACCTTCAGTCAGTTTAAAACTATCCACGTGATCCACTTCCTCTTGAAACATAGGTTCATCATTTGAAACTCGAGGATCATCATCACACCCGATTTCCTCACACTCCCCTTCATTCCTCTCTATTGAGCCTTCATTACCATTATTTTCCAATCCTCTGTGCAGTATATCAGAGTTTTGCCTTGCATGATCCCCTTTTCCTTGAACCATAGGAATCTCCGCTATTTCAGGGCCCCTATCATTAATATGCTTCGTCATATGCACATTACTGGGTCCTGCTTCTTGCACCACCTTCTTTTCCCCTTTATCCATATTGGTATCGGTTTCTATTACACCGTCATTAGTCTTTGGTTTCCATATCTTTTTTTCTTTATATTTTTCATCCTCCCTTTGCTTCTCTTCCACCCTGCAAAATATCGAGGTATATCCTTGCCTACAACATTTAGAGCAGAAAAAACTCATCTTTTCATATTCACCGCTTTCCAAATACATTGTTTTGGAGATAAAACAAGAGGAAATCCCTTTATTGGCTCCATTGTTAGGTCAACTTCCACGTAAATACGTGCCCCCGATGCTTTCACACGGTTGATTGTTGCATTATTAGTTCCAAGATAACGGCCAAAACGAGTCGCTATTATTTAGAGAAAATTTTTTCGGTAAAGATGCATTGGTAACCCCGATAAGAAAATCCATGGAGGAGCCAATGAAGATTCTTTTTTGGTATCAAAATCGTTCGTCCACTTGAATAGCCGAAAAGAATTGCCTTCCATAGTTCTACCTTCCCTTGCCCAACCATGCAGAAAGTCACATTCATTTTTCATGTGAATTAACATGTGATAATCATCCCTAACATTGATCATTGAAATTTCCGTCAAACCCCACGTTTTCACAATCAATAGCCTAATTTTATCAATAGATGGCCGATTCCTAAAAAATTTCATTACTAATGCAAAAAAAAAATTCTTCCTCAGCTTTAACCATCTCTGCTTCTGAAAAAATAAATCCCAATTCCCCATTGATATTAACGGGAAATCTCATAGGAATTTTGAACGCAGGCATCTCTTTTCTCACAACTTGCACATATGATTGCACCCCGGGACTCGGCTGGATGACATTCCCTGCCGACGGTGCGGCCATCGGTGGGGGACCACACTCGATTGCAATATATTGAAATTAAAGTTAAACTTTTCTAAATGGAAAAGAGACTGACCTGCATTGTTTGGTGACTCCCTGAGCAGCGATGGTGTGCAGTTTCCTCTTTCCTTGACGGTGATGGCTCACAGTTTTGTCACAAATCATTGTTCTGTGCTACCCCTCGTGCGTCTCCCCAGAAACAGTGGCAGAGTGTTCGCCGTAGGAGGGCTTGAAGGCAGCAATGAGGTCGCATTGGTTCCGCCCTAAATCTCAGTTCTACTTTTGAATTGATAATGTTTTGGGCTCTACAAATGAAAGAGGTCACAGTTGAGAAAGCAGGGGCACCAGCTACAACGTGAACCTTGCATGGCCTGGCAAGACACAACCCAATCGGCTATTTCCCACAACTCTATTGATGTTGGATGGAAGCAGCTCCAGTACTATTCGTATATGGAGTAGTTAAAACCTATTATTTTAAAAATCAATGAGGAACTTTTAAAGCGGTGAGCGATGGGCGGTGAATCAGCCGTGGCGACTGTGAAGGAGTGAGCGATGAGCGATGGGCGGTGAGTCAGTGATGGTGACTACGATTTTGTTGGGTTGAAGGATTAATGTCGTGGTTCTAGATTGGAGCACCGGCGGCCACGTGAGGCCGTGAGGCTGGAGATTGGCTTGCCTTCAAGTGGAAGGAAAGCAGGGCGGTGGTGGTCGTGTGAAAACTGTCAGAGATCATCCTAGAAGCATCGTCAAAGCTCCAACGGCTAACCGTGGTTAGGGTTTCGGGGTTGGCGTAGCCAATTGTTGCTCATACATTAGCATATTCTCTTTCTCTACAATGAGATCATCTTCGACTTGATTCCTCTTTTGAAGATATGTAGGCAATCTATTTTATTACCAAATAAAAAACAAAAATCTCTTCTTCTTCTTCTCTTCTTTAGTTATTTTTTCTTGTATATTTTGTGTTTGTTTTGATTTGCCACTCAAGTAGTAGGATTTTCATGAGGTTATGTCCACTATACAAGTCCTAAAGAAGCCATTTCAAAGGGGGTTAAGGGTTGAATAATTTTCTAAAATGAACAAAAAAAATGAATGGAAAATATAAGAGGATAGTTGATCGGTCTCTACAGATGCTTGACCGCCTAGTTTTTCAAAAAAAAAAAAAAAGAAGAAGACTTTCTCTAATATTTTCCAAATTTTAAATATTTTTTCAAAAAAGCATGTTTTCAAAGTGTGTGTGTGTGTGTGTGTGTGTGTGTGTGAGAGAGAGAGAGAGAGAGAGAGAGAGAGAGAGAGAGAGAGAGAGGGAGAGAGAGAGAGATACAAGGTAAGCATGGTAATCATTCAAAGGTATGAGTGTTTTAGGGTGCTAGTGTTTGAAATCCAATTAAAAGGAATTTAAAACATTACCTTCCCTATTCACAAATGTACTCCCAAACCTAATTTCTTTAGAAAAGGTTTTCCTTTATTTTTCCTTTTCAAAAATTAAAATAAATTGGAGATTCAATTTTGTAAAATGGAAAGAAAAAAAAAAAAAAAGATAAGTTAAAGAACCAATAGTTTGGTTTGGTTTGTAAATATTACCAAATGTTGGCAACCTAAATGGGTCCTCAAAAGCTGATGTCGATAGACCACATGCATGAAAATCAAGCAAAAAATAACCTTCAATAGTGTTGGAACATGAAAAAAAAAATTATTTTATTGATGCATGATATTATTCTAATGTGCAAATTTGGGCTACCTAAATATAAGAGACAGTCTTTGGCTCATGTTTAATCGTTCATAAGAATCAAGTTAAAAATATCTTTCATTTAGTGCAAAAATCGAGTAGAAAATAACCTTAATTCTTCATAGCTTTGGAAAATGAAAAAAAGAAAATTGATATTGTTAATGTGTAATTGCATTCAAAAGACCATAAATTGCAGTTTAGCCAAGTGCATGAGAATCAAAGCTGAATATAATGTTCATTTTGCACTTTTCGGATTCAATTAGTGCCTGCAAATTGAGCCTAAAGTATCCTATATTATGCACAATTCTTTATATAAAAAAAAAAAAAAAAGTTGAACTTATTGTCAATTGAATTTGAAAGTTCCAAGTGGGCTACACAATGCTGAAGACTACAATAGCCAAACTGGCTCAAGCTCAACTAGGTACCCAAAATTGAGCCAAAAATAGCCTTCATTTTGCAAAGTTTTGTAATTGATAAAATTGATTTTATTGATGTGAAATTGCATTCAAAAGTGAAAGATTAATGTCAATCAAATTCAACTCGATGGCCAAAATTTGAGGAAAAATTACTTTCATTTTTTTTGATTTTCGATGGAAATAGAAAATTGATCTTATTAAAAAATGATTACGGTTAAAAGTTTCCAAATGACTATATAAATGCTAGAGCTACAATCCTCAGCCCAACACAACTTCAATCCTTATTGATGCACAATTCCATTTGAAAGCGCATAGATGGACTATTTAAATGTAAGACACACAGATAGTAGGCCTAATTCAAATTTTACCAAATGTGCCAAATTTGCCAAAAATAGCTTCTTTGCACGTTGGTTTAAGAAAATTTAGGAACTAAATTCCAAATGATGCAATAGCTCACATCATTAAAATTCAACCAATTGCACAAAAATTTACCCAAAAATAGGCTTCATTCTATTCAATTTCAAAAAAAAAAATGAAAAGAGAAACTCCTTTCGAATCTGACATATAGAAACTCCTTTCGAATGTCCATCTTCGATTAGCAGACGATTGTCGTTCCCTTCTTCTTGGTCACTGAGGCAATCTTGCCTTTTGCAGCTATTCCATAACAAATATTCTACATTACCGGTCTTTGCTATTGAAGCTCTTTGCCCATCCATTGAATCTTACTCTAGAAATTCCTTTTCACTGGAACAACTCCCGGTTCATTCCTTTTCACTGGAACAACTCCCGGTTCATTAGTTCAAGCGGAATCCAATACACTTGTAGTGACTCATACAGACAACAAGCAATAGGCCAACTAAATTTTGACCAAGTGTGCAAAATTTCAGTCCAAACAACCTTCATTTTGCATGATTTTTTATTTATAAAAAATAAAACCTTTGCCTTATTGATGCACAATTGCACTCAACAGTGCGTCAATAGGCTTGCTAAATGCCCAAGACTGCAATAGTGGATCTGGCCCAAGTTCAACTAGGCGTGCAAAAAGCCTTCATTTCAAGAAATTTTCAAAAATGAAACAAAAAAAATGACGATATTGGTGCATGATTGGATTCTAAAGTACTGAATTCTATATGTTGGTATAGTAATTCTTGCTCCTGTCCAATTGGGTGCACAAAAATTTGGATGAAAATAATTTTCATATCTTGAAATTTAAAAAAAAAAAAAAAAAAAAAAATCTTTATTTGCATGATTGCGATCGAAAGTTCTCAAATGGGGGCTCTAGCTTGATGGTAGAAATAGTGCACGCCGCTAAGTTTTTCCTAATTTGGATGAAAAAGATATTCTTTTTTTAGTTTTTTTTTTTGAAAAAAAATATATATTTATTGATGTACTATTGCAATAAAAAGTTCTCAGACAGTCTCTAGTTAAATGGTAGAAACCACCGATAAGTTCTAGTTGATAGATGTGTGAAAATCAAATCAAAAATAGCCTTAATTTCATGAAATTTAGAAAATGAGTAAAATATTGAGATTATTGAAGTGATTGCAATCGAAAGTATATAAAAGAGCCACCACATGCAAAATACTAGAATAGTATGCCTGACTTAAGTTTCAACTAGAGCCTAAGACATAAACTTTAACCTTATTATCGTGAAATTACATTCAAAAGTGCAAATAGGCTACCTAAACGCAAGAGACTGCAATATTCAGCCTTGCTCAAGTTTGACTAGGCACACAAAAATTGAGTTGAAATTGCCTTCATTATATGCTATTTTGGAAAATAAACAAAACCTACAACATAGATGTGAGATTGTATTTGAAACATCCTAAATGGGCGACTAAATACTAAATACTATAGTAATAGGTCTGACTAAAGTTTAACTAAATGCGTGAAAGTTAAGTCAAAAGTAGACTTCATTATTTACAGTTCAGGAAAATGAAAAAAAAAAAATTGGCCATATTAATGTGCGATTACATTCAATAAACATATAGGCAAAGAAAATATGAAAACAAGAGAGTTCAATGTTAGGTCAACCGCAACTTTGATTAGGACATGAAATCAGGCTAAAAATGACGTTCATTTTGCTTTTTAAGATAAATTAAAAAAAAGTGACCTTATCGATGCATGACTGAATTCAAAAGTACGTAATTGGGATACCTAAATGTAAGAGACTACGTAATAGGCTCGCCTTAAATTCAACACAGATTGTGAAAATCGAGTTGAAGATAGCCTTTATTTTATGATATTTTCAAAAAATAAAAAAATTGACCTTATAATGCATGATTATATTCAAAATGTACATGTGGGCTTCCTTAATAGTATGCCTACTCAAGCATAGGTAGGTGCCCAAAAATTTAAAATAAAGTTGCATTTATATGACATTGAAATGAAAAGTGCATTCTACGCAAAAATCTAGTCGAAAATAGCTTTGATTCTATTTTTTTTTTTTTTTTTAATGAAAATTTTGACCCTATTAAGCACTTGCATTTGCCCAAGTGGGCTGCCTTAATGCTAGGACTTCAATAGGAGGTCCATCATAATTTCTACTAAATCGAACCCAAATCAATTTTGATTTCATGGATTTTGGAGAATTAAAACCTAACCTTATTAATGCCTTGTTTGCATTCAAAAGTTAACAAATGGGTTACCTCATTAAAAGAGACTACAGCAATAAGCTTGACTAAACTTAAAGCGGGTGTGCAAAAATTATAAAACCAAAAATAGCCTTCAGTTTTGTTATTTTATAAACTGTATAATAATAATAATAATAGATTGACCATATTAATTTTTTATTGCATTCTAATTTTTTTATTGAATGTAAGAATGTACCTGGCTCAAGTTCAACCAGGCGGGCAAAAATCAAGCTAAGTATAGCTTTCAATTGAGATATTATGGAAAAATGAGAATTTTGACTTTATTTATGAATGAGTGCATTTGGAATTTAATAAATGGATTATCTAAATGCAAGGAAAATAAAATTAAGTCCTTCTAGAGGATCAGGTCCTCTTGTCAACCTCCCTATCTATTAAAAATGTTGTGAATTCATGCCATAAGATTATGTACATACACACAAAAAATAGATAAAATTATAAACGAAAGAAGGATAATTCCCCTAAATCATTTCAAATAATGGTTTTCATTAAATTATATGTGATCCCTATCATTAGATAGGAGGACCACGTCGGTCCTAAAAACTAAATTTTTTTTTTTTCAAATAGAAGAGGTCGCACTAGTAGGTTGAGATTTAAGTTTGATTGAGTGTGGGGGAGTTGAACAATATATAGCCTTCATTTTTCTTTGTTTTGTAAAATAAATAACCAACTTATTGATGAGTTATTGCTTTCAAAAATGCCAAATCAAACTACCCTAATGCAAATGATCATGTTAAAAAATAGGAATTTATTTATTTATTTATTGTGGCTTTTAACAGCCGTTGGATCATTTCTAAATCCAATGGTTGTGTGGTGTCTGTTAGACCAAGTAGTTAAGGGTCTTTCATTCCTACTGTGTTTTGATGACAACCCATTAGCAGTTCTTAAGGCTACTAACTTTTCTCTCTAAGTCATGTTCAGCTATACAAAATGGCACCAGAACCAACAAGTCTCAAATCAGTTGAAGCAACTTGTGCCATGACCAAAAAGCATAGCCTCTCAACGCATTCATGGACGCTACACAATATACAAGTGATCTCATTCCTACTGTGTTTTGATGACAACAACCCATTAGCAGTTCTTAAGGCTACTAACTTTTCTCTCTAAGTCATGTTCAGCTATACAAAATGGCACCAGAACCAACAAGTCTCAAATCAGTTGAAGCAACTTGTGCCATGACCAAAAAGCACAGCCTCTCAATGCATTCATGGACGCTACACAATATACAAGTGATCTAAAGGGTGAGTGTGAGAATGAGAGAGAGACTATCTTGTAAGTCTTTTGTATATAGAAGTAAACTTAAAACTAAGAGCAAGAAATGGGCATATCACACACACACAACAAAAACAAGTAAAGTTATTTAAAGGTGTGTAAAGAAACCCTCAAACATACAAGGACCTTCTTAGAACTTAAAAGAACAATTCTTAAAAAGAAGGGACTCGTCGACGAACACAGGGCTTCATCGACGAGTGCAACACTACCTTCGTCGACGAACACAAGGTCCTCGTCAACGAAAATATACCAAAAGGTACTTGAATTCCGAAATAGCAACTCGTCAACGAACACAGAGCTTCGTCGACGAATGGAATGAAGAGATCGTCGATGAACTTCAGATTTCGTCGACGAACGTTGGGCAGCAGCGTTCATTAAATGCTGCAGAACGGCTAGTTTGACCCTTGTCTTACATTAATAAATGCCCAACGGCTCTCTAGCATTCCCCTCGTCCATTTAGTGTCTAAATAGGAGTAATTGCATTTATTCCTTACCAAGAAAGTTAATATTGTATCAAGATCATTTATTGGTGCTTACATTTCTAGGGTTTGCTCATACACTCACTTGCCCTCTTCTTGCTGATCTTAGTTTTGTTTCTACTCTATTGATAAAAGGACATTGAGTGAGATTTTCACTGTAATACTCAACTCAAAGGGAGCATTCAAGTTCCCATTTACTTCTCATATACTTCTTGTAAAGAAAGGCTCTTTGTGAGCCATTGTTGGGTGTCTCTAAGTGAGCACCTTGTTGAAACTCTTTGTGAGCAACCGTGTATTGGCTTCTCCGCCCGAAGGAGGATCATAGTGGATTTTGGGAATGCTTGAGTTGGTCTCAAGGCGTGGACGTAGGCGGGGTGCCGAACCACGTAAATATCTTTGTGTTAAGCTTTTCCTCTCTCATATCTCTTTTATGTTATTATTGTGATTTCTTGCATCTTTACACTGTGATTTTATGCACTTGCTCTTTGTAAGATTTCTGTGTTTGTAGAAAGTTTGCACACCCGCAAAAAAACTTCTATTCACCCCCCCTCTAGATGCTCAACTAGGCCAACAAGTGGTATCAAAGCAGCAGTTGCTGAAATTTGGAGTAACATACAGGCGAAAAGATCAACATGGCAGATATGTTTGCCCAAGGTCAATCTGTGGACCGCCTCCCCAAGTTTTGTTGAACTAACTACCAAGCATAAAAGGATCAAATGTCTATCTTCATCCAAGCCTATGACTACTGTATATGGAATGTCATCACTGAAGGAGACTGCACCTTCAAAAATGAAGACGACGATGATGTACCCATTGGAAAACTTCCTGAGGCAGATGTAAGGCTGGCATAGCTCAACTTTAAGACCAAGAACTTACTATATTGCACCGTAAGTGATGAAGAGTACAACCGAATATGCGGTTGCAGCACGGCCAAGGAAATATGGAAAAAACTTCAGGTAACATATGAAGGCACTACCCAGGTAAAAAGATCAAAAATCTATATGCTAGTAAAAGAATATGAAATATTCAAACTAGAAGAAGGTGAAACAATTATAGCTATGTTCACTCGGTTCACACACATCACTAATGGACTAAAAGCTCTTGGTAGAGAGTACTCTATGGAAGATAATGTGTAGAAAATCCTTCGTTCACTACTGACATCTTGGCACGCTAAGTCCACAGCAATTGAGGAAGCAAAGGACCTCTCAAAGGTTACACTTGACGAATTAATTGGGTCTCTCATGACCTATGAGATCAAGAAGAAAAATGTTGCTGCTAAAGTTGAAGTATCCAAAAAGGCCACCGGAATTGCTCTGAAAGCCGGGAAGAAAAAAGAGATCATAGAAGAGGAGGAGAATAATGATGATGATGAAGTTGCCCTACTTACGAGAAGATTCAGAAATTTTCTGATGAACAAACGAAATGGAAAACAAAAGGAGAAAGGAGAATTGAGCATCAGATGCTACAACTGCAAAAAGATCGGGCACCATATGGCCGATTGCCCTCTCTTAAAAATAAAGGTAACAATCAACAGGGAGACAAGAAGAGGTTCAAAGCAATGAACGCAATTGAATGAGATGAACTGGATGGAACCTCAACCGATGAAGAAGTTGAGGAAGAAGCTGCTCATTTCTGCCATATGGCGGACGAACAAAGTGAGGTAAGCTCTGATGACGAATATCTCCCTTCATATGAAGAAGTAAAGGAAAATTGTAGAAAACTCTATGTTGAACTAAGAGCATCTAAAAAGAAACTCAAACTTTTAGAAGAAAATTATTCAAAATGCAAACAAAAACAGATTTGCTCGTGTGACACCTTGAAAGCTGAAAATGCATCTCTTCATTTGGAAAAAGAAAAACTTTCTAAAGAATACACAAACTACAAAGAGTCTTCTCAAAAAGAAATTGAAAGCTTGAAAATTCAATTAATCAAATTTCTTCAAGAAAACTCTTCATTGAAAAAGAAAGTGGAAGATCAAAGCAATACTATATATAAATTTACAAATGGTAAGGAAAATTTCAATAGGTTACTTGGAGCTCAAAGGTTTGGAATTTTTAAAGAAAGATTAGGATACGGCCTATCGTCTTCAGAATTGATAGGATTTGCAAACCTCTATGCCAAAAGGAGCTTTGCATCAAAGAAAAGCCATGCACCAAAACTAAACCCCTCACACACTAATAAAGTCTGTCTATATTGTGAGAGAAAAGGTCATGTACGATTTACTTGCCCCTTCAGGGGAAATAGAGGAAAAAATATGAACTACAAATGGGTGATTAAGAACACTAACCAAATAGGACCCAAGAAAATGTGGGTACCAAAGCAAATCACTTGATGTTGTGTGCAGGTATGTTTGAAGAGTGACTCCATAAAGAACAATGGTTTCTAGATAGTGGATGCTCAAGGCACATGACGGGAGATGCAAGCAAATTCCTCTCACTCACCTACAAAAAAGAAGGGCTAGTCACATTTGGAGATAACGCCAAGGGAAGAATCATCGGTAAAGGCAAAATAGGTAATTCATCCTTGGTTATTGAAAATGTTGCTCTATTAGATACTCTCAAACATAATTTGTTAAGCGTTAGTCAACTATGTGATAAAGGATTAAACATTACTTTCCAATCCATAAAATGCTTAATAAATTATTTAAATGGAAATACCATCCTTATAGGAAAACGTGAATCCAACATATATATAATTGAGTTTGATGATATCACAAATTGTAACATTAAATGTTTAGCTGTCACAAATGAAAATTGTTGGTTATGCCATAGGAGACTAGGTCATGCAAGCATGGATCTTCTTCATAAACTTTCATCCAAAGAACTAGTAAATGGCCTACCAAAAGACAATTATGTGAAAGACAAAATATGTGATGCATATCATTATGGAAAACAAGTTAAGACATTTTCAAAACAAAGAAAGTAATTTCTACCTCAAGACCCTTAGAGTTAATCCATCTTGATCTATTTGGACCTAATGACATAACTAGCATTAGTGGAAAGCTGTATGCATTTGTTATAGTTGATGACTTCTCTAGATTTTCATGGGTAATTTTTCTTGCTAACAAAAGTGACACCTGTAATGCATTTATTCATTTTTGTGGAAAAATCCAAAACGAAAAGGGAATGTCAATTATACACATTAGGAGTGATAGAGGAAGAGAGTTTAGCAATAAAGAACTTGAAGATTTTTGCAACAAAAATGGATATTCACACAACTTCTTCGCACCAAAAACTCCACAACAAAATGGAGTAGTTGAAAGAAAAAAATCGAACACTTCAAGAAATGGCTAGGATAATGCTCAACGAACATAACTTGCCAAAATACTTTTGGGTAGAGGCCGTTAGCACAGCATGTTATGTTAGTAACCGAGTCATCATTAGTTCCAAGATAGGAAAAACCCCATATGAAATATGGAAGGGTAGAAAACCTAACATCTCACATTTTAAGGTTTTTGGATGTAAGTGTTTTATATTAAACGATAGGGACCATTTAGCTAAGTTTGATTCAAAGTCCGATGAAGGAATTTTCATAGGATATGCCATGAATAGCAAGGCATATAGGGTATTCAACAAAAGAATTCAAACTGTCCAAGAATCAACCTATGTTGTATTTGATGAAACAAATCCTCACGTATCCAAAACACCTATTGAGATAAATGAAGAGAACCAAGTCATTACCTTTAGAATTGAAAGAGAATTAGAACAACTCAAGTTAAATAATGATCAAGACACTAATTGTCAAGATACAAATGTTGATCATCTAGGACCATCTCCTCAAGAATCTAACCAACTAGAAGAAAAATAAAATCATGAACTACCTAAAGCTTGGAAGTATTTAAAAAATCATCCAATTGATCTCATCATAAGTAGTCCGTCTCAAGGAGTCAGCACCCGATCTCACCTTAGAAGTGGATGTAATCACATCGCTTTCGTATCTCATCTAGAACCTAAAAACTTTGAAGAAGCTAAAAATGATGAAAATTGGATAAATGTCCTGCAAGAAGAATTAGATCAATTTGAAAGAAACAAAGTATGACACTTAGTTCCTAAGCCCAAAAATACTACAATAATTGGCACTAAATGGGTATTTAGGAATAAGAAAGATGAAGATGGAAACATTGTTAGAAATAAAGCTAGACTAGTAGCCCAAGGATATAACCAACAAGAGGGTATTGACTACGATGAAACTTATGCCCCGGTAGCTAGACTAGAAGACATTAGGATGCTCCTTGCCTTTGCTTGTTACAAAAACTTTAAATTATTTCAAATAGACGTTAAAAGCGCATTTTTAAATGGATACATAAATGAAGAAGTATTTGTCAAACAACCTCTTGGATTTGAGAGTCACACTCATCCCGATTATGTATACAAACTCTCAAAAGCCCTTTATGGACTTAAGCAAGCACCAAGAGCTTGGTATGAGCGCTTAAGCAAATTTCTTCTAGAAAATGGGTTCACAAGGGGAAAATTTGATACCACTCTTTTTTAAAAACATAAAGAAATTGATATGCATGTTATACAAATTTATGTGGATGATATCATTTTCGGTGCCACAAATGAAACCTTGTGTTAAGATTTTGCTCAAACTATGCAGGACACATTTGAGATGAGTATGATGGGTGAGCTAACCATTTTCCTAGGATTACAAATTAAACGAATGAAACATGGAATCTTCATAAATTAGGCCAAATATGTTAGGGACATGTTAAAGAAATTCAACCTTGAAATGGGTAAATCTAAAGTAACTCCAATGAGCATCACAACAAAGCTTGACGCTCATGAAAAAGGGAAAAACATTGACCAAAAATGTAACGACCCAGAAAATATTCATATTCAAATATTAAAGAGAGAGGAAAATAGATACAGAAATAGAAGGAGGCCGTAGACTTCGTCGACGACATTGCATTTTGGAGAATAAAATAAATTCAAGAAATTTCAAGGACTCGTCGACGAATACAGGGATTCGTCGATGAGAAAATGCCGAGAGGGGTTTTGAGACAGCCTGAATTTCGTTGACGAATACAAGGCCTCGTTGACGAAATTTGTGAAGGACTCGTCGACGAATACAAGGTCTCGTCGACGAAATCCCCCTGTTCTATAAATAGTTGAAATCTAGGATTTTTATCATTTTCCTCCGAGCTCTCTCTCTCCTCTCTCTCTCTCTCTCTCTCTCTCTCTACGACTCTCTCTCCCTTCTCTCTTCATTTCCGGCCCCACCAATCACCAGATCGACGATCCGAGGCTACCACGACGCTCCTAGTGGAATTCCCTACAAGTTTGCTCGAGCGGATCGTCGAGAAAACGAAGTTGGATTTCATCCCAAATTTTGGGTAAGGTCTTTTATTGAGTTTTTAACTTCCTAACAGTTATAGAAAAATGATGTAGACTAGGAAATACTGATGTTTTGTTTTGAGGATTGCATTTTCAGGATGTCGGGTTAGGAATCCTGCAGGTATACAAATAGATTTTTATAGGGGCTTTTCAAAGTTGAGGTAAGGGAAATATGCTATGCTAGGAGTTTTTATAGAATTAATAGAGATTTTATAAACATATTTTCATGCCATTTTATTATACAGCTTTTATAGGAAATGAGCATAAATGTTTGTGTGGCCTAAGTAGACTTTTATGTAAAGAATGAATTTATACAGTTGTTATGAAACATTATACTATACTAGATACAAAGATATAGATAGTATATATATTTGATATAGTTTTCCAACATATGAGATTATACAGATATAGATTTATATTTACAAAGAAATGTACATGCTTATACAGATTCTATATGGATGGCTTCACGAAACAGTTATATACATATATCCACATACATGTATACAGATACACAGATCAGTATTTTATATTACAGTTTATTACAGAACAGTATACATATATATAGACAGTGTTATAACATGCCATGTTTTTCCTATTACCATAACATACAGAACACAGACAGAGTATATATATAGAATACACAAATAGATATATTGAGGTAGCATCGAGATGCTACAGATACAGTGTTTACAGTATAAAAAGACAGAGTTATGGTAATTTTGGAAACATGATGAAAACAGTAAAAGAGTATATATATGTATATATGTATATAGTATCAGATCCCTGAGAAAAGTTACATAGACAGATACAGATTATAAAGCACGGTACCGTTGCTTGATACAGATAAAGTGCAACCACATAGCTCAGATAGTATGTGGGTAGCATCAGCCGTGCTCGGAGAGTATGCAGCTTCCTAGTACACTGGGTTGAGGGGGCCGGTTTGACGAGGTAGTAGCCAGTCTCGAGCTTATGAGAGGATGCAGTTTGGCTGGGCTGAAGTAGTGTAGAGTATGATGACCTATCTGGAGGGCCGACCAGATAGAGTCCCGCCTACGGGCCGCACAACCCTGTCATGAGGGGTCAAATCATGACGTACAGAGTCCTAAGGATAAAGTACAGATATTTATATGTTTATAGTTTTACAGTATAATATGATATTATCAGTATGAAAAGTAGAAAAAAATACGGATGATACAGTGTACTTTAAATTAAGAAGGAAAGATATGTTTGAAAGATATGATTTACAGATTATTTATTGCATCACAAAACAGTTATTATTTTAAAAGCATATTTAACTTAGTTTCCACACACTAGTGATAGCATATTTCTACTTACTGAGCGTCGACTCACCCCTTTATTCTAACATTTTTCAGGTGAGCTAGATAGGCGAGCAGATCAGGCTCGCGGATAGAAAGAGTGTTTGGTCACCCTGGTTATAGGGTGAGTTTTTGGCAAAATTGTGTATGTTTTTGGGATAGATGATACTGGAGTGGCATTTTTGTATGGTCTGTATATTCTAGAATCTGGTATTGTACAGTTTATGTATAAATGGTTTCATGATATATGTTTCCGCTGCGTAGGAATGTTTACTGTATATATATATAATGATAGAATTTTGAGGTCGTTACAAAAAACTCTAGCATGGCATGATAGGTAGCTTATTGTATCTCACTTCCAGAAGGTCTAATATCATGTTCAATGTTTGTCTATGCACTAGATTTCAAGCTTTTCCCAAAGAATCTCATCTTCATGCGGTCAAACGAATCATTAGATACTTAGCAAGCACTCATGACTTAGGACTCTTCTATCCTAAGAATGCTCCCTTTGAACTCACATACTACTCTGATGCTGACTACGGTGGCTGTAAAACCGATAGAAAAAGCACTAGTGGAACATATCATTTCCTTGGACACTCTCTTGTGTCCTGGTTTTGCAAAAAACAAACCTCCGTAGCTCTCTCCACCACTGACGCTGAGTATATCGTAGCTGGCAGCTGCTGTGCTCAAGCACTATACATGAAACAACAACTTGAAGACTTCTGAATCATAGTTAAAGGTGCTCCAATTCATTGTGACAATACTAATATGATCAACATATACAAGAATTTGTGCCTCCATTCTAGAACTAAGCATATTGAAATTAGGCACCACTTCATTCGAAATCATGTCCAAAAGGGAGACGTTGAGATGGTTTATGTTCCCACCAAAAACCAACTTGCAGATATTCTAACTAAGCCTCTCAATGAATAAAGATTCCACAAAATTCGACATGCCCTAGAAATGTGCACTCCTTCTGACATATTATAGGATCCTCATGTCAACTCCTAACCCCTAGTCTTGCTCACCATACTCTTAAACTTAGTTTTTCCCCTTCATCTCTTTTAAATTCATTGACGAACACAGGGGTCTCGTCATCGAATTTGCCTTAAATTCGTTGACGAACACAGGGATATCGTCGTCGAATTTGCCTTAATTTCATCGACGAACACAAGGCCTTGTCAACGAAAACTATCTGGATACTTATTTCTTTCTAGTTCAACCAGACAAACCGGAGCCCCTTCTCCTTTCGCTCAGCCCTGTGTCCCTCCTCCAACCCACCTTGCGCCACCTCCTACCTCTCTCGCCACCATGCATGACAATCTCCACCACATCCTTGCCTCATTCCCTCCCTCGGCTCTCCCATTTCCCCAGCTGTCTCATCTTCTCGGCCATCCCAGCTTTCTCCATCCCTCCGCACCTCAATGGCTCCCCGTCCAAAATGTTGCAATCTCCAAACCGAAGCCGGTGAAGGCTCATCTCATCGCCCTACCTATGGTCCTCCTATGCCTGCCCCAGCCAATCCCGACACTCGTTTCATATCTCCCGAAGCAGCCTAGCGCTATCAAAATGACATCCTCAAGCGGCACATAGTTTATGGCAAAATCATGCCTTCTAATTTTATCTAGCTTCATTTCCCCACTCTTCTCTCCAAGATTAAATCCCTCGGGTGGGATGCCCTCTTTGATCTTGATGAACTCGTTTATAAAGACCTTGTTCGCGAGTTCTACGCAAATTTCGTTCCCTCACATCACGGCATTTCCGCTTACTCCACTATTCGCGACACCGTTATTCGGGTCTCCAGGGATACATTCTTCGCCATGCTCGGTTGCACCTCTTATCCCCTTTGAGGCCTCCCCAAATCATCTTTCCTGACACGATTCGACTGGTTTGACTCACACATCGCCCTCAAGCTAATTACTCGTAATCCTGCATTCCCGCGATGGCTCGCCCGAAATCCAAGGACCTCACTGTAGAATTTCAAGTACTCCACCATATGATCACATATAATTTGTGCCCTCAAACTGGTGGTAGATATTGGGTCACTCTAGGCGACATCTTCAACATATACTGCCTATGGGTTGGCCGTGGTATATACCTTCCCTCTATTATTGTTCAGAACATGGAAGAAGGCCTCAAAAGGCAGCGTGGCTGCCTCCCCTATGGTCATCTCCTCACAACCTTCTTTGATCACTTTGACCTCATTCGCATCGGCCTACCTTGCATTCGTCATGCGCCAGAAGATGTATACACTGAGGTGACTCTTCGTTGTATGCACTTTGAAAAGGACAAAGAAACAAACACGTGGGTCAAAATCCACAAGCAGGTTCATATTCCTGTCGATGAGGTTGAGGCCACCTTGGAGGCCGAAGAAGAGGAAGGCGAGCATAAAGACACTGTGTATGGCCACATCCTGGAGCACCTGGACAGGCTTCAGCACCCCATGACCCAATCAGAACTTCGACACCGACATCATTTTGACTCCTTAGATGCATCTTTTGCTTGGCAAGAAGACGCTAATCGCACTCGCTTTGACTCCCTCGATGCTTCTTTTGCTGCACTCTTTGATCATCTGGGTCACCCACGCGAGTAGCACATCTACTCCACTATCCCCCAATTTTGATTATGGCAAAGGGGGAGAAATAGCTTTAGGTCTCTATTTAGTTGTATTCAAATGTATTTAGAATATATTTCTAGTTGATAATATAGCCTTGTAATTACTACTTGTAATCACTGCACAAATTTAGTATTGAAACTCAGCAAACATTGAATCTTTTAAATATAAATACTCTATCTATGTACGAGCATGCTTGAATGATTGATATACTGGATTGTCATGGTTTATGCAAGATTAAATGGAAAATGTCTTACATATAAACGGCATGCTGCCAAAAATTTAAATAAAATATTCTTTCATACAATGCAAACATGAAGGGGGAGGATTTTATTTAAACTCTAAACTGATCCATTTAGTAAGGGGGAGCATTTATCTTTCTAAGAGAACACTAATGGATTGCCATCATCAAAAAGGGGGAGAATGTTAGATTAAGTAGTTAAGGGTCTTTCATTCCTACTGCGTTTTGATGACAACAACCCATTAGCAGTTTTTAAGGCTACTAACTTTTCTCTCTAAGTCATGTTCAGCTATACAGAATGGCACCAAAACCAATAAGTCTCAAATCAGTTGAAGCAACTTGTGCCATGACCAAAAAACACAGCCTCTCAACGCATTCATGGACACTACACAATATACAAGTGATCTAGAGGATGAGTGTGAGAATGAGAGAGAGACTATCTTGTAAATCTTTTGTAACTCAAAACTAAGAGCAAGAAATGGGCATATCACACACACACAACAAAAATAAGTAAAGTTATTTAAAGGTGTGTAAAGAAACCCCCAAACATACAAGGATCTTCTTAGAACTTAAAAGAACAATTCTTAAAAAGAAGGGACTTATTGATGAACACAGGGCTTCGTCGATGAACACAGGGTTCTCGTCAATGAAAAGAAACTGAGAAGGATCTGAATTCAAGACAATAACTCGTAGACAAACACAGGGCATCGTCGACGAATATTGTAAAGAACTCGTCGACGAGCATAGGGTTCTTGTCGACGAAAATATACCAAGAGGTACCTAAATTCAAAAACAGCAACTCGTCGACGAACACAGGGCTTCGTCGATGAATTGACTGAAGAGATCGTCGATGAATTTTAGATTTCATCGAGGAACATCGGGGAGCAGCGTTCATTAAATGCTGCAGAACGGCTAGTTTTACCCTTGTCTTACATTAATAAATGCCCAACGGCTCTCCAGCATTCCCCTCGTCCATTTAGTGTTTAAATAGGAGTAATTGCATTTATTCCTTACCAAGAAAGTTAATATTATATCAAGATCATTTATTGGTGCTTACATTTCTAGTGTTTGCTCATACACTCACTTGCCCTCTTCTTGCTGATCTTAGTTTTGTTTCTACTCTATTGATAAAAGGACATTGAGTGAGATTTTCATTGTAATACTCAGCTCAAAAGGAGCATTCAAGTTCACATTTACTTCTCATCTACTTCTTGTAAAGAAAGGCTCTTTGTGAGCCATTGTTGGGTGTCTCTAAGTGAGCACCTTGTTGAAGCTCTTTGTGAGCAACCGTGTATTGGCTTCTCCGCCGGAAGGAGGATCATAGTGGATTTTGGGAATGCTTGAGTTGGTCTCAAGGCGTGGACGTAGGCGGGGTGCCGAACCACGTAAATATCTTTGTGTTAAGCTTTTCCTCTCTCATATCTCTTTTATATTATTATTGTGATTTCTTGCAACTTTACACTGTGATTTTATGCACTTGCACTTTGTAAGATTTCTGTGTTTGTAGAAATTTTGCACACCCGCAAAAAACATCTATTCACCCCCCTTCTAGACGCTTAACCGGGCCAACAGTGTCATATATATGTTTGTAAGACATGAGAAAAAGAGTGTATTGCTTGTCATTTTATGCAAGGAGAGCTAGAGGGAGCCTTCTCTCTAGAAATATTTTTATTTACTGGTTTGACAGGTGAAGGCGTGTACAGGGGATCTGGGATCGGGGAGAGTCTAATCAGATCTTGTACTGCCATCATTTCATAGTGGATTTTTCTTTAGGTGCACACTCCACGGATGTAGGCAATCTTGTCGAACCACGTAAAATCTCTCGTCTATATTTTTTATATGAATGTTCTCTAAGCTATTTATTTTGTTGATCGGAAGATTAAAATTGCAACGCGCCAATAAGTGGTATTAGAGCACGGTTTCGATTGGGTGCAGATCTAATAGATTAGATCAGATCAAAAGAAATTTTTTGGATTTGTAGTTTTTCCATAGGAGTGCTCAAGATCAGAGCTATTCATTTAGATCGAATTGAGGTACGCGGATTCATATCAAGTGCTAGAAAATTATTCTGGATTTTTTTCATTTGAAGGAGGATCATTTTTTTCAATTGAGGGTGTGAAAAAAAGTTCAGAAGAAGAAAAAAAAAATTTCGCGGATGAAGAACATGATGAATAGTGCAAGAATTGGGTGACAAACCCGGATTTAGAATCGGGTCGGGTACAAAATGCAACAGGTTGACACACGGGTCAAGAGGTTGGGTTGCGGGTCAGATCAAAGTGGAACTCGTCGAGTCAAGGTGTGAGTCAGCATCCTGGTCAGCTTTAACACATGCGGGTCACACGTGCAGTGGATCAAGGATCCAGGTCGAGCGGAACGAGTCGAGTCGAGGCGCGGATCCTCCCCATGGAGCGCTAACATCACGTTGACGTCATCCTAACAGGTGCTGAAGTCAGAGGAGAGAGAAAAAAAAAGAGAAAGAAAAAAGAATTAAATGGCGAGTACTTCGATGGCCAAGTTTGAGGTGGAGCCTTTTAATGGAAAAAATAATTTTAGTTTGTGGCAGAGCACTGTGAAGGATGTGTTGGTCCAACGAGGACTGATTAAGGCACTGTATGGGAAAGACAAGAAGCTAGAGACCATGTTAGATGATTAGTGGGAGGAGCTAGAAATGAAAGCGGTAATTACCATTCGCTTAAGTTTAGCTCTAGAAATTAAATACAGTGTGTTGAATGAAACATCACCAACTGAGCTTTGGAAAAAATTGGAGAGTATTTGTATGTCCAAGTCCTTAGTTAATAGACTGTATTTGAAGAAACAATTGTATCAGTTGAGGATGATAGAGGGCACAGAAGTCAGAGACCACCTCAATTATTTCAATAAAATAATTACGCAGTTGTTGAGTATTGAGGTAAAAATTGAGGAGGAAGATAAAACACTGATTCAATCGTATTTTCTTCCCAATTCGCTTGATACTTTGAAAACCACACTACTGCTAGGTAAGGAGACTCTTACAGTTGATGAGGTGACTACTGCCATTCTGGAGAGTGAGAATTTTCACAAACCAAATTATCCAGGACATGGAGAAGGGTTGGGGGCTAAGGGTGAGTCTTGCCAATAGTGGGGCAAGAGTTCTAGCAAGGGTAATTGAAATTGAGGGAAATCTCAATCCAAGTCCAGGGGTAAGAATGGGAACTGGAGGAGTGGTTGTTGTTATTATGGAAAAGAAGGGCATAGGAAGAAGGACTGTCTAAGGAGGAAAAGAGATTTAGAGGAAAAGAATAGGAAGAAGACTAAGCAGGCTACTATAGTGGAGAGCAGTTCATCAGTTTTTGATAGGGATCTTTTAGCTATTACTACAGGTTCCAATTACTTAGCCGATACGTGGACTTTGGATTCAGCGTGCTCATATCATATGTGTCCATATAGGGACTGGTTTGACTCCTATGAACCAATCTCTGGAGGGAGGTGTTGATGAGTAATGATGCTTACTGTGGTATTCTTGGTATTGGAACGATCAGAATCAGGATGTTTGTTGGTGTGGTCAGAACCATCAGGGATGTAAGGCATGCTCCAGATCTGAAAAAGAATCTGATTTCGTTGGGTTCTTTCGACAGTAATGGTTTCACTTTTTTAGTTAGGGATGGTGTGCTGAAAGTGGTTAGAGGTTCACTGGTAGTAGTGATAGGTAATCTGAGGAGCAATTTATACACTCTGGTGGGTAGCACAATGACAAGTGGAGCTGAAACTAGTACCTCTTCAGATACAAATACAAATGATACTACTCTGTGGCATATGAGGCTAGGTCACATGAGTGAGCGTGGTTTGCAGGAGCTGCACAAGCGGAACTTACTGGGAGGTAATTCTTGTTGTAAGCTTAAGTTTTATAAATATTGTTTGGTTGGTAAACAACGCAAGGTGAGTTTTAGAATAGGAAATCATACGAGAAAGGAGGTTCAGGAGTACATTCATTCAGATCTATGGGTCCAGTACAAGTACAGTCTCACAGTGGTGCTATTTATTTTTTCTCATTTATTGATGACTTTTCTAGGAAAGTCTGGGTGTATTTTCTAAAGCACGAGAGTGAGGCATTCAGTAAGTTAAGGGAATGGAAAACTCAAGTAGAGAAACAAACAGGGAAACAGGTAAAGTTTCTGAGATTTAATAATGGACAGGAGTACGGAAACATCCTATTGAATCAGGTGTAATCCCAAGAGGGGGGCTGAATTGGGTATTTATAAAAATTCTAAGCCACTTAGTTACCTCTTAAACCCTTCTTATAAATTTACCAACAACTTCTTATTACTCAATTATGTATGTGTAAGAATATCCAACCTATACATGCAACATACCCAAATTTAAATGCAATGCTGAAAATAAAGAGTAAAGGGAAGAGACAAGACAAACACAGTTTTACAAGGTTCAGCCGACTTGGCCTACGTCCTCGCCTTGAGCAACCACTCAAGGATTCACTAAAACCCTGCTCCTTGAAGTGGGATGGAGCTTCCCTTACAATCTGCTGCTTACAAGAGGCACAACTTCCTTCTACACCGCTGCTTATAAGAGATACAACTCTTTCCTCACACACCAGTTCACACATCGAACCGTGTATACAATAGAATCTGAAAATCAACACTCAAAACAATGCTTCTAACAAAAGCTAGTGAGTACAATGCAAAATCCTAATACATTAACATATGATATAACTTGAATCTCATGAATGTATGAAAATGATACAATCGTTTTATGTATGATACGCTTCAACACACAAATCCCTATTTAACCAAAACTCCCAAGTATAGATATATTCAAAATGTTTTGGAGTCAACTAGGGTTCTTGGATCACTTTGCAAAAATGCACAAGTATGTTTGATATGATCTAGTTAAAAAAAAAAAAATTTTATCTTGAATACACACTCAATAAAAATCACAAAGTTTTATTTCAAGTATTCAATGACAAATTGAGTATATTAATTTTCAGAAAATATCCCTCAATTAAATGTATAGTTATAAGTACCAAGGATATTTAATCAAGCTTTAATATATTTTTAAATATAAATCCTTTAGAAAACACACGCTTAAAACAAAAATCAATCAACCAAGTTAAATAAGTTTTCTCAAGTAATGATCTTTTCAAAACTCAATTTTTATATGAATATGCACACTCAAGATCAAAACTTCTCTAATGATAGTCAAGAGCACTTGATAAGATGAGATTAGATGTTCTTAAGAATAATAACTTGAAAGATCAAACCTCAGTACTAGATAGAAGTACAGTTGAGTAAACAAGTTCCCTTTGAGAATCTGAGTTCATTTGCTAAAGCTTGAAGATTAGAGATTGAAGAGTAAGCAATCGTATAGCACTAGGAGTAGATTTTCAACATTCTTGCAACAAGGTGTGTTCTTCTCTTTCTTGTGTGTCTAACATGTTTTCTAGGGTTTAGATATTCATAATATAGAGTATATTACCCTTAGGATTGATCTCAGCTGTTGGATCAATAAAATAGCTTACGAGTCTTTTTAGTAAAAATATGAATTTTAAGTTTCCCGCAGGTTTAGGCAACCGAAGTAAGGGTCAGGCTCTTGAAGTGGCAACTTCAGGCGCCTGAGGTCCCAAGGTCAGGCGACCAAAGTACCTCTATTAGGTTCTGTCTTTCCCCTTTAATTCTTCAGGCTACCGAACTTAATCTTCAGGCTACCAAAGAAATTCTTCAGGCGCCTGAAGTTGAGTTTAAGCTACCGAAGTCCCCTTTTTCTCACTTATTCATTTCCAGTTTAAAATTTTTCTTTGATTCTTTGCTTGGGTCTTTTATAAAACAAGTTTTCCATGATTTTAAAAAACTTTTCTAAGCCCATGTAAGTTCTCTAATGATGTACATGAAATGCATAAATTTTAAAATCATTCTAAGTTATGTTCAGCCTCAAATTAAATCATACAAAAAATGTAAGTACATGAGTTCTAAATACCCATTCCCAAGATATTCTTGAACTTTGCCGCTTGCATCTTGATTCTCGTACTCTTTAAGTTCCATGGATCTTGCCAAGATTTGTTAGCTTTACTTTGTGACTTTCATGACTCGTTATCTTTCAGTGCATGCTTAATATGGTTCCTATTCACAAACTCAATGCACAGATCAAATACAAAGTGATTTTTCATTATCAAAACAGGATTGATTTCGTAGAGTCAATAATCTCCCCCTTTTTAATGATGACAAATGCACGAGCAAAAATATATATAATGGGTTACGCCTAACAAGGCTCCCCCTCCAAATGAAATATGAAATATGCTCATGATGAATATGATATGCTAGATTTCTCCCCCTTTGTATATCTCACCCTTTGCATAACTTATTGTTGCTCCCGATTTTTCTTTGCTTCCGATTTGTGTGTGTTATTATTTTTGCTCCCGATTTTTCTCCCCCCTTTGAAATCAACAAAAAGGTGTAAACTAATAAAGCATGAGTAGACGTACTCTTATGTTCTTCTCCCCTTTGAAAGTTTTAATCTTGTTCAACCATCAGATTTGGAAAACTTTTACTTCTCCCCTTTTTACATCAACCATCCCCCTTGCATAAGTTTCAGCGGTCATGTGAGGATACCAAATATTGATTCATGTGATATCAAATATGAACTAATGTTATATCAAATGTGAACAAAATATTGATACCAAATGTTGATTAATGCAATACCAAAAGTGGATTGATTTGATGCCAAGTGATTGCATCTTAAGTGACGTTGCTCCCCCTGAATTATGTCATCTAATATAATTCTAGGCAACCACACTTATTTTACCTCAGAAAATTTCTCCCATGTTTTACTTCCTTAAGCTCAAACACATTATGGATTATGCAATTTAAAAAATCTCTCCCGCTTTAGTTCTCATCAGAAATTTACTCTGGTAAATATCTCTCACCTTTTGGATCTTCGAACCAAATTGTGCTATAGATATTTGCTTTAAGTACATTCCAAAGAGAGTTATAACCAAGAAGACTAACCATACAGATCCTAATTATATCAATGCATTTCAAAACAAGATCATATGGTTAACTTAAGCAATTTTCAGCAAAGTAATAGATTTCTCATTTTGCATATTCAATAGAATCATCAAAATTGAGTGCATGCAACAGAAAGTTCACTGCACATCTAAGCACAATACATATTGGCAAGCATAATAAGATAGGAAATCATTTCGAGATGCTCCCCCTATGAATTTTAATACTTGCATAGATGAGATGAAATGCTTATACTTATCAAGGATTAATTTCACTACTAGTTCAAAGCCATATAAGCAATCATTGTAAATTATTTTAGACCAATCATAGTGATACTATGGTGCACATGAGTTCTCTATGCTCTTTCTCTAGGAATGGAGCTTAGCTCCCCTAAATATTTTCAAGCATGCAACAAGTTTAGTTCAGTATAGTTTCAAAAATACAACATCATGTGATTAACATGTTGTATCAAATGTGCGCACAAGAATTTACGCATATCATTCATGATTTGATACCATATGTAAACACAAAATATGATACTAAATGTGCTTATGCTGAGGTTTCAGAGCGATAGTATTTTCAAGATAAATTGCTCCCCTTCAGTTATACTCTTATCATAATCTTATGTCTTTTCTTTGTACTCATTCTTCACCAATTTAGCCAAGTGTTCTAAGATTTTGAATGATTTATACTTGACTTTACCAAATTTAGCTTAGAAAACCAAAAAGTCATAAACCATTTTACTTCAAAGTCATAAGCCTATACTGCTTCTTTTCTTATGCATCTCAATGCACAGTTTTCCTAGTCATTTGCATTATCATATAGATTGAAACCTATAGCATATAGCTTAGCCATTTGACACATTCAAACTCTTCTAATAGATTTGACTTGAAGTTTTAGAGCTTGTGAAGTGAGATTTTGAAAATACTCTTAACAATTTAATTATTATTAATTTCAAAAGAATATTCATTGTGTGTGGACAATATTCAAAAGATTTTCGTGGAGGTGAATATATCCAACTACATAGGCCAAAGAGCAATTTGGAGAATATTAATTTTTGAATATTGCTCTTTAGGAGTTTCTAATTATCCAATTATTGGATGGTATCTTATAAGTATGTCTTCACTTTTAAGCAAAGGTACTACCCTATAATGGATGAATCTTTATCGGATATGATCATGGTATGGTAAAGATTTCTTGTGGAGGATGTTGCTTAATCATATATCAAACTTAGGGATTTTTACGTTTTAAGCACAACGGGGATATTCATTAAGAATGTATTTGTAAACAATTTTATTCCCTTAGAGAATGCCTTAGATTTGATTATAATGGGATATCTTTTAAAAAGCACTTGAAAGATATAGAGTTTATGATTATTAGTGCTTGTGGTTAGAGTGATGACTGATTTTAATCCTTTGAGGCTCCAAGAGTGAGTTTAGGATTAGATGATTTTTAATATATGATTTATTCCTAAGGCTCAGTCTTATGCATTGGACATGATCTGCTTAACTTAGGATTTTAATATTTAAGCATATGTTAAGCACTAAGTATTGTTCGTTAAACAACAATGGTTTAATCCATTTGGAAGTGAATTTATTCTTCAATGTTATGATTTATGATACTCATTGCAAGGATATAACAATTAATCTCTCAGCCTTCACTTTGAATACATCAAGATTTGCAGGCTATTCAATATGTTTACATTTAACCCAATCATTACGATATAAAAGCATTAGATAATTAGATTGGATATCTTGCTTAAAGAATCATATTGATTTAAATTTCTCATAGGATTCTTAGTATAATGATACACATACTAAGATTTACATTCTAAGCATATACTATTCCCAAGCCTATTAGTCCTCACGACCCCCTTTTTGTTTATGTGGTTGATATCACTAAATTCTCAATCCTAAAATCTAAAGAGGAGTTTTTGGGGTGTGCTTGGTACTCATTTTTCTTTGACTCGCTAAACCTGTTTGAGCTTCACACCTTTCCTTTTAAATGGACAATCAAATTTAAAGTGTTCTTTATTTCTACATAATACGCAGATGGAGTGAGCATATGGACCAGTGGAGGTACTCGCATAGAATTTTGACGCTTTAACAAAATACCCCATGTATAGGTTCTTTCTTCTCCTATTTTCAATTCCATTGTAACCTATACCTTCTTTATCTAAGGTCATCTTTTGGGAACCTAAGAGTTTGTCAAAATTTTCTTTTTCCTTAGTAAATGTGTGGATGATCTTAGCTTGATCCTCTATCTTTCTTTCTAGGTCTTGAATTTTTTAATTCTTTAAGCCTTTGCAAACAGCTTGTAATTTTACCAATTCAATAGTCACTGTGTTTGCTTTGCATTCAAGTTTAGAGATTTTAAGATCTTTTGCATTATCACTCGAAATCTTAGATCTTAACTCTTTCAGCTCTTTTGCCATCATATCATTCTTGTTTTCTAATTTCAAGATTTTCAAGTCCTTTTCTTTTTCGACACAACTTTTTGATTCTAAATCCTTCAGTAATGCCTCATTCTTGGTTACAAATCTCTTAATTTCTAAATCCTTTTCAGTCTTTTCTTTTTCCCAAGAAGTATAAGACTCTCGAAAATCCTCTAACTGTTTTGCTAAGTCTTTATTTTCACTTTCCAACATTATTTTCTTTTTGGTCATCTTTGTTAGCATTTTAAGAACCTTAGCAAGTCCCTTTTGTAATTCCTCATAAGATGGCATGTTATCATTATCAGATTCATCACAATATTCACTACTAGAACTATCACAAGATGTATTACAGTCATTGCATGAATCATTTTGAGAATTTGAATAAAAAGTAGAATGAGTAAAGTGTACCTCTTCATCAACTAAGGCAACTAGGCCATAGTTTTCTACTACCTTATCATTTGAGTATGGATCTTCCCAAGTAGAGGACTTCTTTCCTTTGGTTTCTCCAAATCTCCTATCAAGTTCTTCCCATATCTCCTTGGCACTTTGACATGACTTGATTTCATGAAAAACATTAGTATCTAAACCAAGTAATAGAATATTCATAGCACCGAAATTTACTTGCATTAATTTTATGTCATTCTCATTCAGTTCATATTCAGATTTAGGGATTTTAACATTATCAATAATTTTCATAGGAACTAGGTTTCCTTGATTAATTACTCTCCAAGTTCTCCAATCCATGGATTTGATAAAAATAGTCATTCTCATTTTCCATTCGGTGAAATTTTCACCATAAAACATTGGAGGTCATGCAAAGATTTGTTCCACACCAATTGGGGATACACCAAAATAATCCATGTCAACTTTTTACAAATTAACAATTACGTCTATGTACACCCGCTCTAATACCAAATGTTGAATCAGGTGTAATCCCAAGAGGGGGGGTGAATTGGATATTTATAAAAATTCTAAGCCACTTAGTTACCTCTTAAACCCTTCTTACAAATTTACCAACAACTTCTTGTTACTCAATTATGTATGTGTAAGGATATTCAACCTATACATGCAATATACCCAAATTTAAATGCAATGCTGAAAATAAAGAGTAAAGGGAAGAGAGAAGACAAACACAGTTTTACAAGGTTCTGCCGACTTGGCCTATGTCCTCGCCTTGAGCAACCACTCAAGGATTCACTAAAACCCTGCTCCTTAAAGTGGGACGGAGCTTCTCTTACAATCTGCTGCTTACAAGAGGCACAACTTCCTTCTACACCATTGCTTACAAGAGATACAACTCTCTCCTCACACACCAGTTCACACATCGAACCGTGTATACAATAGAATCTGAAAATCAACACTCAAAACAATGCTTCTAATAAAAGCTAGTGAGTACAATTCAAAATCCTAATACATTAACATATGATATAACTTAAAGCTCATGAATGTATGAAAATGATACAATCGTTTTATATGATACGCTTCAACACACAAATCCCTATTTAACCAAAACTCCCAAGTATAGACATATTCAAAATGTTTTGGAGTCAACTAGGGTTCTTGGATCACTTTGCAAAAATGCACAAGTATGTTTGATATGATCTAGTTAAAAAAAAAAAAAATTTATCTTGAATACACACTCAATAAAAATCACAAAGTTTTATTTCAAGTATTCAATGACAAATTGAGTATATTAATTTTCAGAAAATATCCCTCAATTAAATGTATAGTTATAAGTACCAAGGATATTTAATCAAGCTTTAATATATTTTTAAATATAAATCCTTTAGAAAACACACGCTTAAATCAAAAATCAATCAACCAAGTTAAATAAGTTTTCTCAAGTAATGATCTTTTCAAAACTCAATTTTTATATGAATATGCACACTCAAGATCAAAACTTCTCTAATGATAGTCAAGAGCACTTGATAAGATGAGATGAGATGTTCTTAAGAATAATAACTTGAAAGATCAAACCTCAATACTAGATAGAAGTACAGTTGAGTAAACAAGTTCCCTTTGAGAATCTGAGTTGATTTGCTAAAGCTTGAAGATTGGAGATTGAAGAGTAAGCAATCGTATAGCACTAGGAGTAGATTTTCAACGTTCTTGCAACAAGGTGTGTTCTTCTCTTTCTTGTGTTTCTAACGTGTGTTCTAGGGTTTAGATATTTAGAATATATAGAATATTACCCTTAGGATTGATCTCAACCGTTGGATCAATAAAATAACTCACGAGTCTTTTTAATAAAAATATGAATTTTAAGTTTCTCGCAGGTTCAGGCAACTAAAGTAGGGGTTAGGCTCCTGAAGTGGCAACTTCAGGCGCCTGAGGTTCTAGGGTCAGGCGACCGAAGTACCTCTGCCAGGTTCTGTCTTTCCCATTTAATTCTTCAGGCTACCGAACTTAATCTTCAGTTTACTGAAGAAATTCTTTAAGCGCCTGAGGTTGAGTTCAGGCTACCGAAGTCCCCTTTTTCTTACTTATTCATTTCCAGTTTAAAATTTTGCTTTGATTCTTTGCTTGGGTCTTTTATAAAACAAGTTTTCCATGATTTTAAAAAACTTTACTAAGCCCATGTAAGTTCTCTAATGATGTACATGAAATGCATGAATCCTAAAATCATTCTAGGTTATGTTGAACCGCAAATTAAATCATACAAAAATGTAAGTACATGAGTTCTAAATATCCATTCCCAAGATATTCTTGAACTTTGTCGCTTGCATCTTGATTCTCGTACTCTTTGAGTTCCATGGATCTTGCCAAGATTTGTTAGCTTTACTTTGTGACTTCCATGACTCGTTATCTTTCAGTGCATGCTTAATATGGTTCCTATTCACAAACTCAATGCACAGATCAAATACCAAGTGATTTGTCCTTGTCAAAACAGGACTGGACTCGTAGAGTCAACACATCCAGTTATAATTGACTTCTGTAAGAAAGAGGGGATCACTAGGCACTACACAATTCCACATGGGCCACAACAGAATGGAGTGGCCGAAAGGATGAATAGAACATTACTAGAGAGGGCAAGATGTATGAGGATTTAGACTAATTTGCCTAAGTCATTCTAGGCAGAAGTACTGAGTATGGCGTGCTACCTGGTAAACAGGTCTCCTTTTACAGCTATTGATGCAAAGATTCCTGAGGAGGTATGGATAGGTAAGCCAGTGGATTACTCTATGTTGAGAATACTTAGTTGTCCATCATATGTGCATGTGTAGAAACAGGAAAGATCAAAGTTAGACTCTAAGTCCAAACCGTGCGTATTCCTTGGTTTCCAAGAATGAGTGAAGGGATACCGATTGTGGGACCCTATGACACAGAAGGTGGTCATTAGCAAGGATATGGTCTTCGATGAGGAAGCCATGTTGAAGGAGAGTGTTGATAAGAAGGTGGAGTCTGATTTAGCGGGATTACCTATTCAGGTGGAGCTGGACAGTATTTAGAATTCAGGTATGGGTAATACTTAGACTACTATTGTTGATTCTGTTGCACAGGATGCAGTGAGACAAGTTACAGTTCATCGGGAAATTTCTAAGACAAGTGATAGATATGAGCCTATAAGGCTAACCACCAGCAAAGAAAGGAGCAATGTTAAGCCTCCAGTCAGGTATGGGTTTGAGGACTTAATTGCATTTGCTCTAATTACTAGTAGTGGAGATCCTTCTGATTTTTAGGAAGTAGTTTAGAGTTCTGAACGAGATAGTCGGCTTGGAGCCATGGTTGAGGAGATGGAGTCTCTTTATAAGAATAACACTTGGGTGTTGGTTCAGAAGCCCAAGGATAGGAAGCTGATTGGTTATAAGTGGGTTTTTCAGAAAGAAAGAACCTACTTTAGAATCAGAAGAGATAAAATATAAGGTCAGATGGATGTAAAGACAGCTTTCCTTTATGGTGAGTTGGAAGAAGATATCTTTATGGAGCAACCGAAGGGGTTTGTGGAACAAGGTAAAGAAAACCTTGTATGTAAGTTGAATAGGTCTCGTTATGGTTTAAAGCAATCCTCTAAGCAATGGTATAAGAGGTTTGATTCATATATGTTGAGGATTGGGTATGTTAGAAGCAGTTATGACAGTTGTGTTTACTTCAGATTGCTTAACAGTGGTGTATATGTGATCCTTATGCTATTTTTGGATGACATGTTGATTGCCTCTAACACTACTGATGAGTTGAATGTGTTGAAAGCCAAGTTACAGGATGAGTTTGAGTTGAAAGATATTGGTGCAACTAAAAAGATCCTTGGCATGAAAATCAGAAAGGGACAGACAACAAAAAAAGTTGTGGTTGTTACAGGGTAAGTATATTGAGAAGGTGTTGGAAATGTTTAATATGGATAAGGCTAAATTGGTAAGTACACCTCTAACTGCTCATTTTCAGTTGTTTGCTAAACTGTGTCCTTATACTGATGAGGATAAGTTGGATATGGCTAGTGTGCCTTATGCTACTGCAGTAGGGAGTCTGATGTATGCTATGGTATGTAAAAACTTGACTCACTCTAAAAATGAGCAGCTCAGAAGTTATCCCAAGTATAGAAGTTCAGTCGTGTAATACTTAACCCAAAGATTAGATCGTCTCCTCAGAAAATGCATTTTAATTCCAAACTCATGTAATTCCAAAAGAAATTAAGAAAAGAAAAATTTATTGAACATAGTTCAGATTCAGTTTCCTCAGATTTTTTAGGTTTTGGCAATAGAATTTAAATTCTAACTAAAAATTAAATATGCATGAAATAGCTTAAATAAATACTAGATTCAATGCTAAAATAATGAAAGAACTAAACCCTGCAATCATTCAACTAAATAAAAATATTAACTTTAAACGTAAACCCAAGCAAGAATACACTCTAAATAAAAACACCAACTTTAATAATAAAAACACCCAAAGAAAACAATTAAATCCCTATAAAAACTTTAAATAAGAAGACAAATTGAAATTAACAATAATAGTGCTCAAACAAGAATTTAAATACGAGAGAGAGAGAGAGAGAGAGAGAGAGAGAGAGAGAGAGAGATTTAAACAGAAATTTATCTAGTAAAAAGAAAATTCTTAAATTAAACAAACTATTTTTAAACAAAAATTAATCCAAACTTTGAATAAATTAAAAACTTAACAATAAAATTAATTTTAACAAAATTGAGTTCAAAGAAAGAGAGAGATGAGAGAGTAAGGGAGAAGAGAGAAGAGAGAAGAGAGAGAGAGAGATAGCCGAAAATCTAAGAGAGGCCAAGAGTCTTCTGCTATCCTGCACACCGCCGCCTCCCGCTGCTCCCTTTTCCCCCATAAACCCTCTTCCTCCATAAAATATCATATTCCCCCTCTAATATTTTTCCCTAACCGTGTCTCCTCTTGAGATAGACGCATAAGCCATTTTTTTGGTGATCGAAGACTCTTTTTTTCCTTAAGCACTGCACACGGCCCTGCGCAGCAACTTCACTTTCAAGCCTAATTTTGACCTAGTAAACGTTCACATTAGAAAAAGGATATTTCACAATGAAATGTAGATATCTTAGTAAGCTTTCCAATGCCACTTTAATCACATAAATCCGATGTAAGATTAAAGAGTTATGATTAAAATAGAGAAATACATTCAAGTTGTCTCCTAGCAAGTTTCAAACTTGGATTGTTGCCCACTTTTCATTGCATGACTTCTCACACGACACCCGATTCTATTTTATGTCTCCTTTAATTTCAAAAATTATCACATTTCATAGCACGAATTCTTCAATTTTTACACACGCACACGGCTTCAAACAACTGTGTGCATGGTTCATTATTTGTAGGCATGTGGCTTACAGTCCGGTCTTCGATATTTGGCTTCATGCACATGACCTTGATTTGAACTCTAACTCACATACACACACGTACATTTTTAATCTCGACTTTAATGCCTAAAAATTATCCTGCAATAATAAGTTACCAAGAATTCGTAAATTATCGAATAATGATCCAAATATTGTAATTCGAGCTCAATGTTAAATTATTGAACATAATTAAACGTTTAATTAAAAATATAATCTTTAATGCATGATTTTAAATACCTAATTACGCAATTTAGACGCATAATCAGTAGACCAGACTTGTTATATGTAGTTAGTTTGGTAAGCAAATATATGGCTAATCTAGGTAGAATGCATTGGAATGCGATGAAATGGATTTTCAAATATTTGCGTGGCACTTCTGATTATGGTATCTTGTTTGAAAGTACTGATGATTGTAATGTTCAGGGTTGAACCTTCATTCATATTATTTTCCAAGCCTCTTTGTGGTACATCAGATTTTTGAATTGCATAATCCCTATTTTCTTGAGTGGCAGGATTTCCGGTAATACAAGACACCTACCCTTAGTCATCTTCGTCATCGACACATTACTGAGTCCTGCTTCCTACTCCACCCTCTTTGCCCCTTTATCCACATCTGTACTAGTTTCCATTACACCGTCACTTGTCTTTGGTTTTCATAAGTTTTTTTCTTTATATTTTCCCTCATCCCTTTGCTTCTCTCCTACCCTACAAACAATTAAGGTATGTCCTTGTCGGCAACATTTAGAATAGAAAAAACTCATCTTTTCATATTTGGCTTCTTGCCAAATACATTGTTTTGGAGATAAAACAAAAGGAAATCCCTTAATCGGCTCCATCGTCAGGTTGACTTCCACGCAAATACGTGCCCTTGAGGCTCTCGTATGGTTAATTGTTGCATTATCAGTCCTGAGATAACAACCAAAACGAGTCACTATAATTTGAAGAAAATTCGCTCGGTAAAGATACATTGGTAACCCCCGGTAAGAAAATCCATTGAGGAGCCAATGGAGATTCTTTTTTGACATCAAAATCTTTCGTCCACTTAAATAGCTGAAATGAATTGTCTTCCATCGTTCTACCTTCCCTTGCCCACCCATGCACAAAATCACGTTTATTTTTTATATGTATAAGCACATGGTAATTATCCATAACATTGATCGTTGGAATTTCCATCAAACCCCACGTTTTCATAATCGATAATCGAATTTCATCAATAGATGACCGATTCCTCAAAAATTTCATCACTAATGCAAAGCGAAACTCTTCCTCAACCTTAACCATCTCTCTTTCTGAAAAAATAAATCCCAATTCACCATTGATATTAACTGGCAATCTCATAGGATTTTGAACACAAGTATCTCCACTTTTTCATTCTCGACTTGCGCATACGACTGCACTCTAGAACCAGCCTGGACAACCTTCCCTATCGACAGTGAGGCCATCAGAGGGGGAACGAATCTTCCCAACCACCTAAGGACGAACCGATGCCGACCTGCAATATATGAATATTAGACTTAGAGTTTTCTAGATAAGAAAGAGACTGACCTGCATATGTAAGTTTTGTTTGGTCCTCCTTCTCCTTGGAGGCACGCAAGAACTCGCCATTCGGAGATAAGAAAAATTGTGTGCAGTGTGCGGTGGCATCTAATTAGGACTTGCTGCGATGGTGTGAATGAGGAAGTGGACGGAGACGGTGGCGGTCTCCTTCTGGCATGCGGCAATGGCAATCTCCGGCGGCATGCAGCGAGCCGCAACGATGCTGGAGGGAAGCCCTAGCTTGTCTTTTTCAAGTGCGGCCGGTGAACAGAAATCCAGCCTTCTTCAAGTGCGACCGGCGAAGAGCAGTATTGGAATGATTAACAACCTGGGAGAATCCAAGACGACTGGCTGCAGCGGTAGTAGGAATTGCGAACGCCGGCTGGGATAGCAGCAGCGACGGCCGACCAAACGAAACAGCAACGATAAAAGCATGTAAGAAGCCGAGACGGGGTGGTACCTCTGCTGCAGGAGTAGACGCTACTGTGAGGAGTGGAGCCTGAGATGGTCGGAGTTGTTACTGCTATATGGTCGTCCCTCCGTGCGGCGACGGCGACCCCCAGTATCAAAAATCTAATCTTTGTGTAGAGAGCCGACGACGACCCCCCGTGTAGCGACGGCGTGAAGCCTCCTAGCCGTGTTCAGTATTTTCCTCAAGTAGATGGCGACGGCGTATTCTCCACCTCTTCTACACACGGCGACGGCGACGACGTATTCTCCCTCATATCAAAAAAATGATCTTTGTGCAGAGAGCCGACGACGAATATAAACCCTGGAAGAAGCCGAGACGGGGTGGTGACTCTGCTGTAGGAGTAGACGTTGTTGTGAGGAGTGGAGCCTGAGATGGCTGGAGTTGTTACTGCTATATGGCAGTTTCCCCGTGCGGCGACGGCGACCCCTGCTTTCTTTTTTTTTTCTTATGCATCCAAGAAAGACTAGACTTGTACCAAAACAAAATTACTCTCTTCCCGCTATTAATCCTGAGAGGGATAGACAAATAAATAAGAAAAATCAACACAAACTTCATCCAACTCTTACACCTCACCTCCAAGAGATCAATTGATGATAAAAAAGAAAAAGATAAACCAGGATACTCCCTAAAAAACCGCATCCATGCTTGGTCATATAACACTACCTCTAGCTACTACTACTACTACTAGATCCCAAATCAAAAAGTGAAAAAAAAAGTATACGAAGTATGTGCGTCTTTGGCTGGTTGGTCGGTTGTCCACATAGAATTTTGAATTTAGGTTCATACAAATAAAAAATATGATTCAATATGAATTCCAATGATATAAGCCCTGCACTCTGGGTGCGTTCAAATATTAATTTAATAATGAAAGAGAGGGATTACATAACAAATATGGTAAATTAACATGTAGTGTGTCATTTCTACCATCCAACATGAGACATTGTTTTTCCAACCTAAAAAATCTTGAAAACTGGACTTGTTCAAGATCTTTATTAGGCATGTGTGGTGCTAAACTTCAAACATAATGTGTCATTATTACTCTACTATTCCTAGATACATATCAGTGAAAGATGGAAAATTCTTTAAGAGCTTCTTAGTCTAAACTCTGAGTTAAATAGTGTTTGTCCTTTTATCGAGTCAAGCCTTTGGTCTATAGTTAGCCTAGTCATGTCCCATAGCTTGCCTCTCTTACAGGTCAACCAGGGTCATCAGCCTCATTAGAATGCACATGCCAGGTGTTACTCTAATGAGAAAGATTGCTACCTTAAAAAGTTCATTTGCAGCTGAAGCAACCTTGCTTATCATCATGGACGAACTTAAGTTAACCTGAAAATGAAGAAAATCTTATTTCCAACTGATCCACTTTAACTGGTGGGTTTTTTAACAGGTTTCAGGGAGGAAAAGGCACAACTTGATCAGATGTAATTGCAAAAGAGAGAGAGCCAAGTATGGGTGAATTGTAATGACAACTAAATGTTCATCCTTTTAACCATGTTCTTCCTAGTGTAACTAATGGAACATACAAAAATACAGTTTTCTGCCTAAAAATATAAGAATGATAATCAATCACCGAACAAAAAATCAACAGTCAACAATGTCAGCGGACATCAACACAAATATGTAGCATTCAAGGTCTTAATTCGGTTCGGTAAGCTGCCCAATAAATTAGTACATATGCTAAATATACAAGACTTACAATCAAAAGTACTATAAGACCGCAAGTAGCTTAAAAGAAAATAGCATATTACTGTTTTTCTAGTCATGTCAATCCTAAGTATAAGAACGTGAAATTCTGTCTTGCTAAAAATATACTTCCAAAGTCCATAAAACAATGAGAACATCCTTTTATTCTTTGTTCTTGTTCGCTGTTTGTTTCCTTTTGCCCTCAGGAGAATGGATAAATTAACTTTGCACTGCCAAATTTTATCATTCTCATGTTCATAATTTAGAAATCCTAAAAGCAAGAAGAGGAACCGTCAACATTTCAAGGCCAAGAGAAGCACACATGCACATATAAGAACACATAAAGTTCATAAACTACTAGATATGGTTCTACCATTTAGTACATGCACAGGCCAGGTCATTTAAATATGATCCTACACCTCTCAACATTTTTTCGAAGTTATGCAAAACATCCACTGAAACAGCACAAGTGACCACTACTGCACACATTCCCAGTAACCACCATATGAGACAAATAAAACAAAATAACAAATCCATGAATATATATATATATATATATATATATTTTTAGCTGTAATATCCATGCTTCAACATCGAAGCTGCTGTACTTCAAACCTAGATTTAAAATCTGAAATTTACAACATACATATGATATTTCTTTAAACAATTGATTGCACAAATTTTTGGAAAGAATAATACAATAATTTTTCGAATAATATAAGAGTGAACAACAATAGTAGCAAGGAAAAAAGAAAGAACTGCCCTTAGCATGAATACACCAGCTAGAATCTTGGAAACCACTTAAGAATATACCACAGACAGTTACATAAACCCCAACACTGCAAAAATAAATCCACCTCGTACAATGTTCAAACCAGTTCAAATACTAGTATAAGAATAACTCAAATTTCCTTGCCAAGCCACAAGCATGCATTAAACAATCTGGTGATAAAAGACAAAGTGCATTATTGCCAAAATACTTTTATACACAACCTGGAAAAATTAAACAAAGGCCATTATCACCAAAAAACTTTCCCCTCGAAAGTTCCACTTTTTGGCAAATAAGACACTCCCATCATCCTTATTTGTTTATGTTCAAGACTTCTTAAAATCACCATTTCTCTCAGAATCCATCACAAAATACAAAATCCAGAACAGGAAAGCTTGTTTTTTTGGCAACTAAATCTTTTTTGCTTCACATCCTAATGTCATAAAAAATTGTTACATTGCCATTACTCATTTCACAATGCCCCTATTTCAAAATTTCTACTATTTTCTGTTTCTTTCTATCATTTTTTCTCAACAGATTTCAATCATCGGGCTTTTTGGATAATGTCAGTGGCAACCCAGTAAGCATCTATCTAAACCAACTAACAAATTCCTCTCTCACACCATGTAGACCAGAGATAAAATACTCCTCAAATTAAAAATGAAGTCCTGAGATCTCCTCTCTATTGCATGAAAGAATTAACCCACAATCCAAGTATCACAAGAACAAGAGAATTGGCAAAAGCCCAGTTGCGTGGACAATTGACATTACAAAAATAATTGTAAAGCCTACATTGAGACAGAATGATCATGTAAATTCAATACACGTTAAAAAGGAGAGCACCAATTCACAAATAATTTTTTTTATTTAGGAATAGGTAAAAAAAAAAAGGGGGAAAAAGAGATGGGATCAACTGAGAAGTCAATATATTACGAACTTTTGAACCAAATCTCTTCTTTGCTGCCCTTGTAGCAACTAACTCCATTCTTAGAATTAAAATAATTTTATTCAATTGTCTACATTTAATATTATTTTATAGTATGATGGTTCTTAAAACTTCAAAAATTTTCTTTAGATTCATTCTTCGCATCCTTTTAATTCCACTAAAGCGAACAAATCAAAACAGGTCACATCTCATTACCGTATATATATATATATAGACACGCACACACTAAAATGTCATCATATTTTGAGATTAATTTGCTTGGAAAATCATCTTAGAAGTGCCCCATCCTATTAAAAATGGAACTGATATGAGTAATAATTATCCTTTAAATTTAGTATCCTATGTTGGTGAGGGAGAACAAAGACACTCCCTCTGGTCAGTGTTCACCAAATGGGAGGCTTCCTCCGGAAGCTTCCCTAATTTTATTTTGATCTAAATTGAATGCTAGAATAGAAAGCCAACAATGATAATGGGCGTTAGAGTTCCTTCCATTGATGATATTAAATAACAAGAATGTTTAATAAATAAAAAGAGTAAATTGTTAAAATGAAAATTATAATAGCGAGGATACTAAGTAAAATAAAATAGATACTAAAATTTAAAATAAGTCTAAGGAATAGTATTCTTCATGAGCCTACGACATCAAATTCACTAAGTTCAAAAATATAAAAACAATTTTTAAAAATCCACAAAAATTACAAAGATTCATCAAATTCTCAATATATCAATCATTATATAATATGATACGAAGATAGAGAATGTGTATGACCATAATGTAAACAGCAAAAAAACCATAATAGCCGAGGATAATTATTACTCATATTAATTCCATTTTTAATAGGATAATTATTATTATTATTTAACCATAATTTAGTATCCCATTTGTTCTATTGTTTGGGAGGGCGACATAGATCTGCATCAGCATCACAAACATAGGGGCCATAGGATTTTGGGGACTTACTGCTACAAATCCTAAAAGGAAGATACCCAGTCCTTCTACACAGCCCTAAGCTCTGCTACAAACAAAAAGACATTGGCATTTTTATAGATTTGAAATAAAAATAAGAAGAAGAAAAATTATTCCTTCTCTTTTGGAAGCTTTGGGCTGGAATGAGAATGACACTCATCAAGTCTCTTGTTGCCTTCTTGTCCTTTCACTTGAATCCCAAGTCTATTAAGTTTGCATTTATATATATATAACTATATTAGTCATCTCAAAATTGTAATTTAGTGTGAAGTTCATATTTGGTGACATCAAATTTGGTACATACCCTATGTTAATGCAAAGTTCACACTCTATGGCATACTTACTAGAAAAAAAAAATTAGGATCTCTAAAAAAATTATGGTTGTGTTCCTTCTATGTCTTCAAGGAGGAAACAAATAGCAAATTCTTTGCAAATAAAAAAAAAGGAAATTCCAGACGAAATAGAAAAAATTACTCCGCAGAAACCACAATTCCAAAATTTCCAATTTCTTTTTCTAAAAATAGCCAAAACATGATGAGTTAGATACGGTACTGTTTCGCACGATGTCGTACGTCATCCTGAGGCTCAAATCTGAACATCACCTTCTCCTTTGAGGTACTAACGGAGCAGACTACACATACGGGACTCTAGGGCCTAAGCGGTCACCTTCTGGCTGGCGAGCCTCCCATAGTCCAAAACTTCAGGCAAAATGGACATGCTTTCTGGTGAGTCGCGTACAAACAAAGATTGGTGTTAGCTTTACCGTGATCCCAAGAGGGGGGAGTGAATTAGTATTTTTAAAACTTAAGCTCTAGGTAAATCTCCTAACAGCAGTATATTCACAACCTTATGATCAATCTAGTGTAGGTAATGTAAATTGGTTGCAATATGTACCAGTAATTAAATAAAGCAATCTAATTACCAATACAAGCATTAGAAAGCAATAAAGTGAGAGTGAAACGCAGAAATGTTATCGAGGTTCGGCCAATTGCCTACGTCCCCGCCTTAACTAACAAGCACAAGGATTACCACTATAATTGCTCACTTAAACGGGTGGAGCAGAACTTAAACAAACTAGGACAATTAGCACAGGGCTGACTTCAACTTTTATAACTAATCCTTATCGGGCTTGATTACCGCCCCTTCAGGCCACGCCTAGAAACACTCAGATTTTACAATCAAAGAATATTGATATAGTAATTATGCTTTCATGTAAAGCAGATATGTACCCAGTTACGCGCAATCATATACACCACAAATATGAAATAATATGTAAACTCAATGTCGTTTAATATATGCTCTCAAATAAATATTTTCTATCAATGTAATCGGTGCGTGAGAGTTCAAGCAATATACTTTTTGTATCGCAAGATGTTCAATCAACGTGCTCAAACAAAGATATCAATCAAATCTTAAATAATTCAACTAGCAGGTTATCTCAATCGTATAAAGCTCAAGAGATGTATATGTTTGGTTTGCAAAAGAAATTTAATCTTTGTATTCTGTAAATGATATATGAATTAATGAATATTGCAACAAAGATTTTTGTCACACAAACAAATATATTTTCAAGGGTATGTCAAGATAAGTCACACAAGATATTTGAAAATGTTTTGAATAGATTTTACAATTCAAAAACAAATACAAACTTCACAAGATATTGCAATGAGTAAGCAATACCCATAAGTTTAATGACAGTCTTCTTAGGAGAGACTTATTAACAAAGTCTCCTAAGAATACTTAGGTTTGGCTCTCAAGAAAAATTGTATCAATCAATCACAAACCAAAGGAGAGCAAACCTTCTCAACACTCAAATCAACTTACAAATGATTTTTGGCAATATTGGATGGTTAGATTGAGTGTAAGGAGTTTAAAAATGAGTAGTAGGAATTTTGAAATTGAGAGAGAATTTTTAATCAAGTTTGCTAATTCGGTTGCTAATCATTCCAAACGAAGGGGTATATATAGACTTCCCCTGAATTATAACCGTTAAGGACATGGTTGAAATAATTAGAAAAGTTTTAATATTATTTAATTATTTTAACCTTCTTTTAGTGAGTTAACCGTGGTAAAAAAATAGGAGAGCACCGGTCGACCAGGACAAATTCAGTCGACCCAAGTTCTGGGGTTCGGTCGACCGGGTGTGAAATGTATTGTGGTCTCAGTCGACTGGACATATAAGTCCGAAGGCTTTTTTTCAATTCTTACGAGGTTCGGTCGACCAAGGTCAATTTGAACTAAGCGTGTCGGTCGACTAAACCGTTGAGTTCCCACACGTGGGAACTCGGTCGAGCAGGTTGGTGCAATGTAATTTTCTCTCGATCGACTAGGAAGTCAAAATGTTGACTTCTTTGGAGGCTTAGTCGATCGGGGCCAAATGAACTACAGGAGTTCGGTCGACTGGGTTGTGGTCAGTCAGTTGACCCTGTCCAAGGTCAGTCGACCGAGGTCATTTGTACCTTGGGGTATGGTCAACCGAATGTGCACATTTTGTGCATTTAAGTCCTTTTTAAACATGCAATTGCCCTACTCAAATGACCAGCATATATTTCTACAATAGTAAGTGTCCTAGGGTCATTTCTAAGTCCTGTTTTAATTATGTTTCGGTTTGAGCTTACGTATTAAATTATGCATGTGATGTGTGTGTGCTTATTATAAACCATAGAACCTAAATTATAAACCATAGAACCTAATTACTATTACAGACCATTTGCATAAATGAAATAAACTACAACACATAGAAATTGGGTCTTCAACTTCACTCTTTCTTTGTGCGTTATGATTTGTCAATATGAGTTCCTGCACATAACCTCAAATATGCATTAAATAAGTATTAGTCATTATCAAAATCGAGCGTGACCTATAAGGTCAACAATTGGTTTCGCTGTGCACTACTTGACTCCTCTTAGCCTTCAATCCTTGCTCATCTCCAGGCATGCTGGGTTAATCTAAATAGAACTCGTCGCAGGTAGAGCGGATTTGTAGATCGAGGGAGAGGGGAACCAAAGTTCGCATTGGAGGTAGGGAGCTTTTTGCAATGGATAAATTTAAAAAAAAAAAGGAGCTGCAGAGGCTATGAATGGCAACGGCGAGGGGTGGTTGGGGCAAGGAGTTGCGAAGGCTACGAACGGCGATGATGAGGGGCTACGACGAACGAACTAATGTTGTGAAATAAATTTTTTTTTTTTAAATAAAAGAACTATTAATGACAGTTCTCCAAACCGTCACTAATAAAGAACTAATAGTGACAAAATTCCAAAACCGTGGCTACTACTCTAAAATAATTTTTTTTATTTTTTTAAAATAAAAAAAGTATTAGTGACGGTTCAGAGAACCGTCACTAATAAGGGACTAATAGTGACAAAAAGCCAAAAACGTCACTACTACTATGAAATAAATTTTTTTATTTATTAATACAATAATAATAGTGATGTTTTATTAACTGTCACTAATAAGTTTCTTTTAGTGACGCATTGTAATTGTCACTAATAGCTTAAGAATCGTCGCTAATATTTTCCCGATATAGTTCTCGCGCGAAAAGTGGTTTCCCGCGCTTGTTTGAGTAGGGGAAACTGGTTTTTAGTGACGGAGATATTAGTGAAGGATGAAATTCGTCACTAAAAGTTCAATATTAGTGACGAAATTCAATCCGTCACTAATAATGAACTTTTAGTGACGAAATTTCATCATTCACTAATACCTCCATCACTAAAAACCAGTTTTCTTGTAGTGTATAACTCTTTTGGAGGTTTTCCCCACAAAACTCAACCCATACAACTTTCCAATTCAAAATTTGAAAACCAACGCTAAGTAATCGAGCAAAATTGTCGACGATTTCAGATATGTCGTCGACGGTTTAATGTCTAGACCAAACAATTGATATAACACTACATAACAGTCGACTATTTCTTCTAAACTTGACAAAACCATCTGTTTCCTCCTACAAGTCAATAACTCTGTTTTCAACTATGTTTTCTCTTTGTACATGTATTCCAGTCAACATATAAGCCACATATTATAAAAAAGAAATTTGATAAATCAAGCTACATATGGCCTAACTAAAATTCTAATAAAATATAAGGAAATAAAAAGTTAAAGGTGAATATTGATGATTGATCGAGAATGCTAGGAAATACATATGAAGAAAAAAGTTATAAAATGTGCAAGGTTATGGCACAAAAGGAACCTAGGGCCTTGATCTAAAACTTTTTTTCTTTTAAATTAAAAATAACTATACTAAATTTAATTATACCATTTTTAGTTCATAGAAAAAAATGAAAAGTTAAAAGCGATATTTTAGGCATTGATACTCAAGTTAAAATCCTCTATCTATTAGTAAACGAGTGATCATCCTTGTAACGCCCCGATCCTCTGCATGGGCCCGGAGTGCTACTAATCCATTCATTTACCTGATAATCTGCATTCTAATATCATGTATGCAGCGAAAAACATAATTATAATCTTCCAACAAATATAATACCAGATTTTTCTAAATCTATCTACACACCATAATAAACCATGCATCCACTTATATTCCCATATATACACATATCTCCCAAAAATATTCAGCATTCACAATATCAATATGTTTCACAACCATTCATAATATCTAGAAGACTTAAAACATAAAACATAAAATGTTTGCATTCCCAAAAACATCACTAAAATGTTTATATCTTTTTTTTTTCTTATATCTCCCAAAAATACTATAAAACCTCGAGCTTTCTAAGCTCGATCTCAATGAGGTCCTAAAAAAAAACACATTTATATTCAGGTGAGACACATATCAGTAAGGGAAGAAATAATATATTAAAATAGTGTGTGGCTAACAGAAGTTTATATAACAACATAATATTTAACATTTGAAAATTGTTAAAATAATTTCTAAAATCATTCTCTGATCCTAACCAAACACATGCAAAAGATTTAACCCACGAGATTACCCTAGGATAGGGGTGATTACCTACCCATACAAGTAGCACCCCTCTGCTCTGATACTTAGGCAACCCAAAGGTCACAGTTAAAGCATACCAGGGCACTCACCTTACTCAGTAAGCCCTCAAGTGAGAAATTAATCGTGTACTCACACAGTGTATACAAAAGTTTACCAGCGAAGGCTCCCAAGAATAGGGAAATCTACCAATCTTGGGATGGGTGACCTTCTAGGAAGTTTTCTTAGGAAGTGTGTGAATGAGGACAAATCACACTAAAAAGGACACGTGTTGGTCTATGGGGCAAGTCATTAGTCTGATAAGGCCCCCCCCCTGTTGTCTAGTCCAAGTGGAAGGAGGAGAGACACAATGCTTCTTGGCAAACCTAGGTTGGGGCGTTACAGATGGTATCAGAGCAATGTCCAATCGGAAGTGTGATTAATTTCACATCGCTTGGATATGGAAATGTTAGAGTATTAGGTTAGAAATGATGTATACTAGAGTATAGGATTGAGTTGTGATAAGGATAGGGATGGGTAGATTAAGATATCGTTAGGAATTCTGAGTTGTGTTTCATAAGCTTGGAGGCAGAAATCCCTTGATGGTCTTCTGTATTTTTCTAAAGAAGTAGCCAGCTTCAGAAAATCATGGTAAATCCGTCGATCGTGATGTTTCAGAGCAGAGAAATTAGAACTTGGGATTTGAACTCAAAGGTTAGGTTGGTTGATTTAGGGAGAAAAATATTTGAAGGAGAATAATTTAGGTGTTGTGGTTAACTTTGGTATTTGTTATTTACATAGGAGGATATGGAAATATATGGCATGAGGTTGGTTTGTTGATTTCAGAGGTTATGGTATCAGGGAAAATCAGCAAGTACCTTTAGGTAGAGGTGGACTGGGACGAGTGTACTTGTTGATCCCGAATGAGGCAGATTTTGCCAAGGGGGCAGGTATAGGTTTATGATTAAGATAACAATGATTTAATTTGGTTATGGATGATTGATTATTAAACAAATTTCGAGGACGAAATTCTTTAAAGGATGGAAGAATGTTGTTAGATTTGGGGCAACCCCAAGAGGGGGGGTGAATTGGGTATTTAAAATTTAACACCTAGGTCAACTGGTTTTGTCAATAGTACAAACCAAACTAGGGTTAGTCTACATAATCAACAAATAAGCATACACATGCAATAAAGATAAAGTGTGGAAATGTAAAGAACATGCACGATATGTTATCGAGATTCAGTCAACTATGCTTACGTCCCCGCCTTAGCCACACCAGCACAAGGATTACCACTATAATGCTCACTTAAATGGGTGGAGCGATACCTAATACAACCAGGTCAATGCAAGGGGCTGACCTCAACTGACACGCCTTAACAGGATGGCGCACCTAGCTTTCCTAACCGGGTCAAAGCCAATTTGGGGCTATTCCACAAGGCTAGTCTCCCTCTTCAGGTCCGAGCCTGGAATCCAACCAATGTGTATAAAATGTTTGCACACGGAAATACGCTTCTAGACAAGCAGATGTGTGCACCAATATAGCTCAATCAATAATGCAAGCACGAATGATATGTAAATATGCTCAATGCTCTAATGTGTGCTAAACACTCAATCACGTATAGATTTTCAGTTTAGATCTAGAGTGTATATCCACGCAATATTTGAAACACGCTATGTGAATAATACAATATCAGATTGGGGTTTCAAAATATACTAAGCAAGTTCAGACAAACAAACTCAATAATGTATTCTAATATTCAAGGCACAAAGAAGTTGTTTGAAGTACTAGTTTTTGAAAAGGATTTTTGCACACAAAATCTAGGTTTAGGTAACTTGCAACAACAATACAAGAACCACAACCCTCAAAGTCTTTCCACACTAGATTTATCAAATGAAACCGGTGGAAGGACTTTAATTCTAAACTCTCAAAATAAAAACAATCAAACAATAATGCAAATGAGAGTTTTAGCTATATAAATTAAGCACAATAGCCTTTAGAAAATACTCACAATGCTTGGAGAAAACAAGAATGAAGAGTATGTGAGCGTTTGGAAATATTATTTGGCTAAATAGGGTTTTGAAAGTTAAGAGAATTTTTCACTAATCAAGTTTGTTAATCCTTGCTAATTATGCTAAATGAATGGGTATATATAGGAAAGGAGGAATTTTTGACCGTTGGGGACAAAATGGGCATAATTAAGTTTGTTTAAAAGGTCATTAAGAATATTAACCCATTTTGCCCTATTTAAAAATTTGGTAAAAAATATTTTAACCCGCGAGGTTCGGGTGCCCAAACAGACACAGTCAAAAATTCAACATTTAGGGGTTCAGGTGCCTGAAGGATGAGTCGATCGGCTGAAGCAAAGTCAATAGCAATTTGTTCGATACTTCGGGTGCCCGACTCACAATTCGGTTAATCGAACTAGGCAATTCGGTTGCCTGACCCTCTTTTGAACTTAAACAGTCGGTCGCCCAAGTAATTGAAAAGTGCTTTAACAAACTTTTGGGTGCTCGAGGAAGATACGTTCAAAATAGGTTCGGGTGCCCGAAGACCAAGTCAACATGTTGACTTGTTCGGTTGCCCAAGCCGCTTTACACAACTTAGATTCGGTCGCCCGAACTCTCTCAACTTTTCCCATTTAAGTTCATTTTAACTTTAATTTGATTCCCCTGATTATGATAAGTGATGTAGGGGACTTGTGTTCTCAGTGTAAGTGCCTAAGGTCCAACTATGGTCGTTTTGAGCATACCTACCTACCATGCATGATGGAAATTATTACAAGCCATATGAATGCACAGTTCATAATAAAATACATCCCAAAATGAAGAAATAAATCATTGAATACAAAATACAACACATAGATTTTCATTCTTTGGCATGAATATCGCATGCTATCATGATATGTCTTCTAGTCCTGAAGCGCGGACAAGGTGAACCTTCATGCAATTCTCAGTACAACCATTAGAACCAAGAGTATTTGTCATAATCAAAACTGGGTATGACCTATAAGGTCAACAATCTCCCCCTTTTTTATGATGACAAATACTTTATGGAAAAGTGGGTTCAGCCAAGAAAGGCTCCCCCTGACTAAGATAATTAAAGTAATGGGTAATAAAAGATTAATCAAAATTAAGTACAGTTTTACCCCACTTTTGCCTCTTCTCCCCCTTTTGGCAACAACAAAAAGGGTTAAGCAATAAGACGCAAAGGCAAAGAACGTTATTTAGATACAGAAGGCATATTGAGAGGAAGAAAAAGTTCGGCAGCATGTCGTTTGAAAATAGAGCATTCCCAATCATAACCCTGTACCTAAGTGGCCTATTTGGAGTTTTCATACACAATATGTAGCAAATTTCAATTAAGTAATCCAAACAGAATGTGCATCAAGGAAGTAAGAGTAGCATTTAGCGTATTGATAATCTTAATGTTCTATACTCCTCCAATGGATGATTATGTAAGGATGAAGATTAAATTTTCATTTGACTTTCACTCATCCTTTCAAAAATATTTTCATGTAAATTTTATCATAATCATCTTTGTTTGCCAAAACAAGCATGTATTTCCACAAGGCATAGTATAATAAAAGCATGTCATCTTGATACCAAGTGTTATACTTACGTGATAGTAAGGCTACCAATTATTAACATACTAATTGATAAGAATGCTAATTTTTGTAAAGGCATGTTGTCCTGAAATAAGCATGATATCTAATAAAGATTTTGTCAAAACATGCTCATTGGTATCACCTAGTTAATGTATTTGCCAAATGATGTATAAAATGAAAGAACAAAACATTTCTATTTCTTAGGGTTTAATGATTTTAATGTCAAGTGGTTCCCCCTAAAAGTATGCATTTTCTTTATAAATCAACTTGAGTGAAATTCAAATGTTATTTTAGAAACACAGCTCAAGTTTTAATAGATTTAGCATTTGGAAAATGATATAGAGTTGTGTGCAATAATTAAAGAAAAATTCGGCAGCATTTAATTTGAAAATATGATCAATCCATAAGAACCTGCCAATATCTAAGCACTTCAAATATATATACGCACAGCCAGCTCCAAATAATTTAAAATTTCAAAGCAAATGAGTTAAGCGTAAATATTTAGACTTTAAGATTAAACTGCATTTGCACACAAAGTATTCAAAGATTGTTTCAATCATTTGGGCAAATGTCTACAAAAAATTCGGCAGCATGCTGGCTGTAAACAGGACATTTTGCAAACACAACCTACATAGAAATGATTCTCAAACAAGCAGTATCTCAAGAGTTTTAAGGCATGTGAGAACCTATAATCTACCTGCAAGCAATTCTCATCAACTGCATCTGCCATGCAGGAGGTTTTCTACACTAAGCATGCATTTCAACAAAATAGTCATCCAAGCACAAATACATGCAAATCAAAGTATTGCAGATATGTATATATATATATATATATATATATATATATATATATATATATATATAATCATAAGCAAAATCACCATATCATAGTATCTGCGTGTGTGTGTGTGTGTGTGTGTGTGGTTGGTGAGTGTGATCGTCAAAAGAAACAAATATAAGAGCTATTTTAAAGTTACAGACCAAATAAGAGTGTATTTGAATGAAACACAAGAGTGGATCAAATAAAGAACTGGAGTATGAAGAAATGGATCCTCATGAAGCACTCTTAGGTCTCCTCGTCATCATGATCATCATCCTCCTCCTCACCGCTCAACTCCATTTAGTCATCCTCCCTAATGTCCTCGTCATTCATCTCTCTCAACCACTCACTGAAGATATGGAAGTTAGCCCACACTTCAGACTAGAACTCAGTGAACTTGCTGTAAAGGGAGTCAAGTCTAGCCTGTGATGAAGATGCATGCTCGGTCAAGGAGACTCGAAACTCCTGAAACGAGGCAGAGAGATCGGTAATGGCTGCCATAATCTTGGCGTTAGACGACGCATGGGGTAGCTCCTGTGGGATCTCCTAAGCTTCTGGGTCTCTCTCATGTGCAGTAGGCAACCACATGTTGCCGGTGAGCTCGTAACCCATCAACTTTAGAGTGGTGGAGTTGAAGACGTCAGAGGGCCTGACTTTCTTGATGGTGGCAAGTGGTGACCTATTGATCCTTTCCCTAACGAATATCCTGGTCAAGATGCCACCATAGGGTAGAATGATCCTCTTTCCAATGGTTTTTACGAACATCCACCGTAAGATCAATCTAGGAAGGTCTAGCTTCTTTCTGGTGAAGAGGCACCACATCACAAAGCAATCCAGATAGGATACATGGTCCCTCGATCCTGACTTAGGCAAGATGTTATAAGAAATTAGGTGGTGTACCACCTTTGCCTTTAGAGTCAAGGATCTGTAGCTGGGAGTATGGGTCAAATCAACTATTGGGTTCGTCATAACTAAATTGGCGAAGGTACTTACCGTGAAGTCTTGCTCGCCTATCCAGGTGGAGGAAGGATCAGGGTAGATGAAGTCGCCACGCTGGATCTCAAAAGTCTCTGCCAAATAGGCATCATCAAAATGAAGATCGGTCTCAAGTACTCTGAAGTAGAAACCCTAGCTACCATGTGCAAGATTGGCATAGAAGAGCCGAATGAGCAATAGGTACATCCCCTAGGCTAAAAGGCAATGAACTCATACCACCTTTGATATCGACACATGTTTAGAACATTGTTGAAATGGGTTTGCATGAATTCGATATCAAGGATTTTTCCTAGAATGGGGTCTTTAAGGCGAAAGATTCTCTCATACTTGATTCGTCGATTGGGTGTGGGAACCCACTGTTCCACTGGAACACTCGCGGTGACACGTCTTTGATCTCTGGCCATGGAAACAAATCTCAAGGAAAACTGGGCTAGATATGGGAAAATTGAGAGAGCTCTCAAAAGTTGTGGGAAGAAATGAATAGATTTTCATGAAGAACCATATATATTAGCATGGTTCAGGCGCCTAAGCATAAGTTCGGTCGACCGAACAGCTTTAAATACTAGCACCTACTGAGTCTTTTCGGTAGCTCGAACATAGGTTCAGTCGGCTGAATATTAGGCGCCATTTTATGAAATCGAGGGTCGGGTGCCTAAATTGAGAATGAACTGAATGGACCGGTCGCCCGAAATCCTCATTTGGTAGCCCAAATATAAGTTCGGTGACCCGAAGAGGTTCGGTAGCCCAAACTTATTTGAACATGAAAGTTCAACTACTCAAATAGTGGTCAATGGCTTGGTCAAACTACAAGTTTGGTTGGCCAAAGTGCAATTGCACTATTTGGTTCGGTCGCTCGAGCTTGGTCAATTTGTTTTGTTTTGACCAGTTTTTCAAAGCTAGAGTTATCTACAAGACTTAGGGCATTTGAAAAGGGCTTCAGGATGAATTTAGGATTATTAGTTGTTTCCTAGACCTAAAACTTGTGCAGTGGACAGAGTGTGCATAACTTTAGATATATATATGGTTAAGCTTGAGTTAGACACTTTGAAACTTAAATACAAGGCAAATACGCCATGTCCATTTGGAAGTAAATTTTTATTTAAACAGCCAATGAATTTATATTTTAACTAATGAATATATGCATAAGTCCAGATCGGTTATGTGCTTGAATTCACAGATTGGCTTGATTCTTCAAAATACTTAGTATGTAATATTTTGAATAGTGGAAATACTAAGATTTTACATTTTTCAACCCCAAGCCACTTCCTAACCCCTTAGAGAATGTTACCCCCTATAGCTAGTCCTAACTCCTAAGGAAGAATTGTGTGATCATGTAATTCTTATTTGAGCAAATTCTTCCTTGAATTTCAAGGGGTTTTCTTTCTTAATAACCCATATCATTTTTCTTCTTTTTATTGTTAATGGGTTAGGAGTTGGTGATTCCTTAATTTTCCATACATGTTTGGGTTTCACACCTTTTCTTTTAAATGAGCAATCAAATTTTGTGTGCCCCTTCTTTTTACATAAGATGCATGTGGTGTGAGTGTATGGACTAGAAGAGGTACTAGCATAGTGTTTCGATTCTCTTACAAAGTACCCTATGTATAGGTTCTTTCTTTTCTTATTTTCAATTCCATTATAACCTATACCTTCCTTATCTAAGGTCATCTTCTGTGCACCTAGCAGTTTATCAAAGTTTTCATTGCCTTTAGTGAACATGTAGATGATCTTAGATTGGTCTTCTATTTTCTTCTCTAGATCTTGAATTTTTGAGTTCTCCAAATTTTTGCAAACATTTTGAAGTTTCAAAAGTTCTTTAGACATATTGCTTGCTTTACTTTCAAGATCTGCAATCAAGTGGTTCTTTTTATCATCATTAGAAACTTTAGATTTCAAAACAGTCAACTCCTTTTCTAATGATTCAATCTTGCTCTCTAGTCTTTTAATTTTTAAATTATTTTCTCTTTCAGCAAGAACCTTTGAGTCACTTTCTTTAATGCATGCATCATACTTGTTTTTCAGCACATAATATTTCTTATTTGATTTTACAAGTAACTTACGAGTCTTAATGTATTCAATTTGCAGTTCCTCATAAGATGGCATGCTTTCACAAACACTACTGTCATATGATTCATAATTAGATACAACATTCAATTCATGAATCATGTTCATATTTCTCTACTAAAGTAGAAGGAATAAAGATAACCTCATCATTAGTTAAAGCAACAAAATACTGGTTACCTCCTTTAAGACCGGTGGAGCTTGAGTCGCACGGAGAGATGACATCCTTTTGCATGGACACACCATATCTCCTCTTAAGTGCATCCCAGATCTGCTTAGCATTACTACAAGCCATAACCTCACATAAAACATTAAAATCTAAAGCATGTAGTAAGGTATTCATGGCATCAAAATTTACCTGTACTAAGTCTCTATCATGATCATTTAGTTCACACTTAGATTTAGGAACATCAGTACACCCAATAGATTTCAAAGGCACACAATCACCCTGATCAATGACTTTCCAAAATTTCCAATTTAAGGCTTTCACATACACAGTCATTCTGAATTTCCATACAACATAATTATCACCACAGAATACAGCTGGTTGTGTGACCAATCTTCCCTCACATGAAGTGGATGCACTAACACGAGCCATCATGTTCTTTTGCTAAGTGACGTTTAAGTCTAAGTTACGAGGCTCTGATACCAATTGTTAGATTTGGTGTAACCCCAAGAGGGGGGGGGGTGAATTGGGTATTTAAAATTTAACACCTAGGTTAACTGGTTTTGTCAATAATACAAACCCACCTAGGGTTAGTCTACACAATCAACAAATAAACACACGTGCAATAAAGATAAAGTGCAGAAATGTAAAGAACATGCATGATATGTTATCAGGTTTCAGCCAACTGTGCCTACGTCCCCTCCTTGGCCACACTAGCACAAGGATTACTACTTAAATGCTCACTTAAATGGGTGGAGCGGCACCTAATACAACCAGGTCAATTCAAGGGGCTGACCTCAACCGACACTATAATAACCCAAGAAATTTTTTAGCATCTCGTCGACGAACACAGAGGATTCATCGATGAGGATATAAGAGGAGCTCGTCGACGAGGACAAGTTTTGTCGACGAGAAAATGCCGAGAGGTTTTTGGGGCAGTTTGAAATTTGTCGACGAGGGGGGAATTTCGTCGATGAAATTCCTTAAGGACTCGTCGATGAGATGACGTGTCTCATCGACGAATCCGGGGTTAAAATAGTGAAAACCCATATCTTTCAGCAGAAAACTGGCGCAAACTTTCTCTCTCTCTTTAAAACATCTCCCACCCCTTCTCTCTTCGATCCCAACTTCGTTTCTCACAGGATTGAAGATCTGAGGCCACCACAACACTTTTGGTGAAGTTCTCTGCAAGTCTGCCGGAACCGATCGTGGGAGAAGTTGGTTTGAAATTCATCCCAAATTCAAGGTAAGGTGTTTATTCAAAATCTGCTTTCCCTGCAGTTATAGGAAATGTTGTATGTAGGAAAATACTTATGTTTTGTTCTAGGGGATGTTATTTTCAGGGTGTTGAGTAGAAAACCCTACGGGTATAGGGCCAGAGTTTAGTGAAGGCTTTTTAGAAACTAGGTAAGGAAAATATGTTATGCTAGGAAATTTGAATATATTAATAGAAATTTTACAAACATGCATGTATACCAGTATTTATGTAGTTTTTACAAAATATGTGATTTTAAAGTATGTGTGGCCTAAGTAGATATTATTTGATATGGAGTTTTAAACAGTTTTTCAGCATATCAAGTTGTATAGATATAGTTAGATATTTATAAATTTTATACAGACAGAATGTGTATACATATACAGTTTCTATTCAAATGATTACACAGACATATATATATATATATATATATATATATATATATATAACAGTATACAGATGTTTATTCAGATTAGTATATATAGTATTTACAGAATGTTATGTTTTTCCTAAATGCCATAACACTCAGAGTATACAGACAGATTATATAAATAGAAGATACAGACAGATTATACAGTTATAACATCAAGATGCTGCAGATATTACAGCATTTACAGTACAGAATTATAGTGTTATGGTTATTTTGGAAACATGATGAAAATAGTAAACGAGTATATATGTAAATATATAGTATCAGAACCTTGTGAAAAGATTATAGACAGATACAAATACAGAATACAGAGCACAGTACCTTTGCTAATACAGATAGAGTGCAACCACATATCTCAGATAGTGTGTGGGTACCGTCAATTATGCTCGGAGAGTATGCAGCTCCCCAGTTCGCTGGGTTGAGGGAGCCAGTTTGATGAGGTAGCAGCTAGTCCCACGCCTAGGAGAGTATGCAGTTTGGCCGGACTGAGGTAGTGTAGAGTATAGTGACTTCCCTAGAGGGCCGACCAAGTTAAGTCCCACCTAAGGGACGCACAACCCTGTCGTGAGGGGTCAAATCATGACATACAGAGTTCCAGGGATAAAACACAGTTATGTATATGTATACAATTTTACAGTATTCAATGAATATAGTATGTTATTAACCATATGAAAAGTAGAAAAACTCAGATGATACAATTATGTTTTAAACTGCGAAAAATGTAAGATATGCTTTACAAATTTATCATTTTATTACAACTCAAATGTTATTTAAAGTTTATATATAACTTAGTTGTCACACACTAGTAATAGCACATTTCCACTTACTGAGCGTCAACTCACCCTATTATTCCAACATTTTTCAGGTGAGCTAGTTAGGCGAGTAGATCAGGCTCGAGGATAGAGATTTCTTGATTACCCTAGTTGTAGGGTGAGTTTGTGACAGAGTTTTGTATTTTGGGGATAGATGATACTAGAAAGAAACGTTTTATGACTATAGTCTGTATGCACTGAATTATTTTATTGTATAGTATATGTGGTTGTATAACTTGTGTTTCCGCTGCATAGGTACGATTGTATATATATATAAATGATATGAATTTTGAGGTCCTTACAGACACGCCTTAACAGGATGGCGCACCTAACTTTTCTAACCAGGTCAAAGCCAATCTTGGACTATTCCACAGGGCTAGTCTCTCTCTTCATGCCCGAGCCTGGAATCCAACCAATGTGTATAAAATGTTTATACACGGAAATATGCTTCTAGACAAGCAGATGTGTGCACCGATATAGCTCCATAAATAATGCAAGCACGAATGATATGTAAATATGCTCAATGCTCTAATGTGTGCTAAATACTTAGTCACGTATAGATTTTCAGTTCAGATTTAGAGTGTATATCCACGCAATATTTGAAACACACTATGTGAATAATACAATATTAGATTGGGGTTTCAAAATATGCTAATCAAGTTCAGACAAACAAACTCAATAATGTATTCTAATATTCAAGGCACAACGGAGTTGTTTAAAATACTAGCTTTTGAAAAGGATTTTTGCACACAAAATCTAGGTTTAGGTAACTTGCAACAACAATGCAAGAACCACAACCCTCAAAGTCTTTCCACACTAGATTTATCAAATGAAACCGATGGAAGAACTTTAATGCTAAACTCTCAAAATAAAAAAAATCAAACAATAATGCAAGTGAGAGTTTTAGCTACAGAGATTAAGCACAATAGTCTCTAGAAAATACTCACAATGCTTGGAGAAATCAAGAATGAGGAGTATGTGAACGTTTGGAAATATTATTTGGCTAATAAAGGGTTTTGAAAGTTGAGAGAATTTTGCCCTAATCAAGTTTGCTAATCCTTGCTAATTATGATAAATGAATGGGTATATATAGGCAAGGAGGAATTTTTAACTGTTGGGGACAAAATGGGAATAATTAAATTTGTTTAAAAGGCCATTAAGAATATTAACCCATTTTACCTTACTCAAAAATTCGGTAAAAATATTTTGACCCACGAGCTTCGGGTGCCCGGCTAGAGGTTCGGGTGCCCGAACAGACACAGTAAAAAATTCAACATTTAGGGGTTCGGGTGCCTAAAGGATGAGTCGGTTCGCCGAAGCAAAGTCAGTAGCAATTTGTTCGATACTTCGGGTGCCCGGCTCAAAGTTCGGTTAACCAAATTAGGCAATTCGGTCGCCCGACCCTCTTTTGAATGTAAACGGTCGGTCGCCTGAATAGTTGAAAAGTGCTCTGACAAGCTTTTGAGTGCCCAAGGAAGATACGTTCAAAATAGATTCGGGTGCCCGAAGACCAAGTCAACATGTTGACTTGTTCGGTCGCCCGAGCCGCTTTACACGACATAGATTCGGTCGCCTGAACCCCCTCAACTTTTCCCATTTAAGTTCATTTTATTCTCAATGTAGGTACCTAAGGTCCAACTATGGTCGTTTTGAGCATACCTACCTGCCATGCATGATGCAAATTATTACAAGTCATATGAATGCACAGTTCATAGTAAAATACATCCCAAAATGAAGAAATAAATTATTGCATACAAAATACAACACATAGATCTTCATTCTTTGACATGAACACCGCACGTCATCATGATATGTCTTTTAATCCTGAAGCGCGGACAAGGTGAACATTCATGCAATTCTCAGTACAACCATTAGTATCAAGAGTATTTATCATAATCATAACTGGGTATAAAATATAAGATCAACAAATGTAATAATCCGGAAAAAAAAATTATTAAAAAATTAATTAATTAATTAAAATTTTTTAAATTTAGAATAATTATTGATTAGTTAATTAATTGAACATTATTAAATTAATTAATTAAATAAACAAATAAAAGGAATAAAAAATTTAAATAAAAATAAATTTATTTATTATTAATTAATTAATTAAGTATTGTTAAATTTGATTTTTTGAATAAATAATATGATATATATATATATATATATAATATTATTAGATAAAGTAAGTAAAAAAAAAAATGAAAAGAAAAAAAAAAGGGATAAGGAAGCCTGAAGCTTCCTAAATTGCAGAGAGAAAGAGAGAGCTCTACGCTCTCTCTTTGTCCGTCTTGCCTCTCTGTCTTCACCTCTCTCTCTCTCTCTCTCTCTCTCTCTCTCTCTCTCCTCAATTTTGTCGGCCAAACGAGTGCCGATCGAGAAACGGAAGGTGTCGTTGGATTCCTAACTCCGTCATCGACATTTTTGCTGGAGCGGATTTGTCGTGGGAGTTGTGTAGACACCATTCCTGGGGTAAGGCAATTTTTTCCTAATTTCTCAATTTCTTATTAAATCTGTTGTTAAATCGATGATCAGACACCACCATGGGGTCCTAGTCGTGATCGTCGTCATTTTAACGTGAGTAAATTTTCAACTGGGATTTTCTAAGCCCCACTCCAAAGCGATAGTGAGATTTGAGAAATTTGAAAATTTGGTTATATTTGAGGGTATAACTGTTTATTTGGTATTTAAGGGTTTAGGAAATATTAAAATAATATTTTATTTAGAATTGATTTAATGGAATTAGGATTTATGATTCAGGGTTCGGGTGAGCGCCGCAAGTATTTTTCGGAGTCCTTGTTGGTATAGTTCAAGAAACCAGGTAAGAGAAAAAATATATATTCAACTAGAATTTTTATGAATTTAATGGAAAATGAATTGTGTTATATATACGTGTATATGTCTTGGTATGAGTTTAAAATGCTAACCATTTAAATTATGTTTTTCCGAGTTTAGGGTTGTTTATTAGATACGTATATGTGAAAATGAACTGATGAAAGTGGAAAATATTATCAGGATAATTATGTAAGAAATGAAAGGTATTTTCAGTATATAAACATTAAATGTTGGTTAGCTTATTTCACAGGCAGTATTTGAATTTTATTAATAAATTGTGTGGCATAAGTAAATGTAAATTCTGTGCAAATATATGTTAAATGTAGAGATGCAGGTTAAGTAAGTAATGCATTGAAAATAAAATATGATATGAACTATGCTACTTGTGTGTGTTAATGCAACCATGTAAACAGCTGAAATATGTTGGGTAAAACAGCTGAAAGATGCTGGGTAAAACAGTTGAAAGATGTTGGGTAAATGTATGACAACTGAAAAATGTTGGGTAAAAAAGCTGAAAGATGTTGCGTAAAACAGTTAAAAGATGCTGGGTATGAAATGAAATGAAATGAAAATGGAAATGAATAAAATGGAAATGAAATGTGAAATGTGAACAATGTAAAATGGGAAAGAGCCACGTAAAGTGAAATGAAATGAAAAGTAAAAAATGAAAACAAGAACAGTTGTGAGATGCAAAATAACAACAAACAAAATAATGTATTATGGTATTAGCAGTATTTATGCTAGTAGAACATGTTACGTTTGAGCGAGGCAAACTCTTCTCTTGAAGGCTTGCTAAGAAAGGCAAGTGCCCTGGTTGTATCAGGTGTAGCAGTAGGCTGCATAGAGTGTTATGGCAAAGGGAAACTATTTGTATGGGCGGGTAGATTTTCCTATTCTTGGGAGCCTTCGATGGTAAACTTTTGTATGAACCATATGAGTACGAGATTAATTTCTCACTTGAGGGCTTACTAAGTAAGGTGAGTGCCCTAGTATGTTTTAGCTGTGACCTTTGGGTTACCTAAGTATCAAAGCAGAGGGGTGCTACTTGTATGGGTGGGTAATCACCCCTATCCTCGGGTAATCTTGTGAGTTAAATCTTTTGCATGTGTTTGGTTAAGATTAGAGAATGATTTCAGAAATTATGCTAACGATTTTCAAATGTTAAATATTATGTTATTATATAAACTCATGTTAGCTACACACCGTTTTAATATATTGTTTCTTCTCTTACTAAGATGTGTCTCACCCGAATATAAATGCATTTTTTTTCAGGACCTCCTTAAGATCAAGCTTAGAGAGTTCGAGGTTTTATAATATTTTTGGGAGATATAAGAAAAAAAAAAAAAGATATAAACATTTTAGTGATGTTTTTGAGAATATTTAATGTTTTATGTTTTAAACTTTCTAGATATTATGAATGGTTGTGAAACATACTGGTATTGTGAATACTGAATATTTTTGGGAGATATGTGTATATATAGGAATACAGGTGGATGCATGGTTTATTATGGTGTGTAGATAGATTTAGAAAACTCTGGTATTATATTTGTTGGAAGATTATAATTATGTTTTTCGCTATATACATGATATTAGAATGTAAATTATCAGGTAAATGAATGAATTAGTAGCACTTCGGGCCCATGAAGAGGATCGGGACGTTACAATCCTACCCACATAAAGTGTATATAATATGCTTTTAAAGATGTATTCATAAATTGAATCAATTTTTAATTTATTTTTTATATATATTTTAAATTAATTTCTCTTTTCGCATGTCAACAAACATTATTTTAAGATGTTGGAACAATAAAAAAAGATAAATTCATGCTATTTTTTTTCTATATCTTCATTTTTTAATAAAATTAATTAAATATTTTCATTTTATTTTTATTTTTTATAGAAAAATATTTTATAAAGAGAGATGAAGGTGTGAGGATTAGGAATCCTCAAAAATAAATAAAAAACAAAGTTAATAGAGCCAACCAATCTCATAGGATATTTAACTACTATTAAAAGTATAAGACCTTTTCCATGGTAATTCTTTATGAATAAAATTGCATTTTTCAAAATAGGCCGAGTTAAGAGTTACTATTCTACACGTGTCCATGGCATCTTCTAATAAAATTAGGTTTAATAGTGTATATTGAGTCAATTTGTGGAACATACTTTATTATAAAGGTTCATACCCTTACGGGGAAAAAGTTTCTCAAAAAATAATAATATAAAACATTTATATAATTAATTATTAAGAAACCAATTAAATGTACCTTTTAATTAAGGTTAAAAAAATTCACATGCAAAAGTATTTATAAAATAAACTATTGTTTAAAAATTAGTTTGAATCACCCAATTGGTTGAATTACAAGTTATTTTTTAGATATGGTTGAATCTCATAACAACTTGGACAATATTAGGAAAGAAAAACAGTAAATCAAATTAATCAAAGGTCAACTAATTAATATAAATTTGAGTTTTCTTTATCTATTTAGCATTCATATTTTACACATAAAATAACTAACTTTTAATTGATAAAGTACAAATTTTGGAGCCTTAGTTTATGTTTTCATAACACTATTTTTGATAGATAATTTGAATTTAAAAATATTAAATTATGTTTTATTTGTTTTATAATGTCTTTAGGTTTTACCAATGAATTCTTTGAATTTTTTGTTTTTCCTTAATTATTTTAATTAAATTAAATTAAATTAAAGTATTTATAAAAGCAAGAGCAAAATTAGTCCTCAAGAGATAAAAGTTAAAATATCAGATTTACCCTTATTGTGCGGTATAAATTTAACATAATACCTTTCATATCCCCAACCAATGACCAATAATTTGGGATGTTCGTCTGCCTGTCAAACTTCCCAATGCAATATTGCGTTGAATGTCCGTTGCAATTGTGATGGCCGGCGATGGATTCTTCCGACCGTGCGCCGTTCCGCGTGTATCGTAAGGATTTTTGGAGAGGCAACCCCAGGTTAGCTGAGCAAACTCCATCAATAATCCAAATTTAATTTTATATTCAGATTCCAATTTGTATGTTTAACGGCCCCACAAATAATTAGCTTACGCCCAACAAATTCCCCCCTATTAATATTATATATGGTTCCCTTACTATGTTCGTAATTTTTGGTATAATTCTTTCAAATTGCCAACATATATTATACTATTTAGTTAGATATTTGACAAACAAAATATTAAACCCTGATGCAAATAAGGTGTTTGATAATATGCTTGTGAGAGGTGTTTTTCATTTAAGATCCCAACAGTGCTTTGGATTGGATTTTTTTAAGTACTAAGAGAGGTTTGTGACAAGCTGAAAAGGAGGTAAGACATGATACAGATGGATAAAAAAAAATTAACTGAAAATGTATTGCCAAATTAATATTTACAAAAACAAATAATCACCAGGCACAATAAGAAAAATTTGCATTGTACTTTCTTTCTTCTTTGTTTGTACTCCTATTTTTCTCATAATTATTAGTTGAAATATCCACTAAGAGGTAGTTTAAGTAACATAATGAGCATTGTTTCAGTGCAGTTTATACTTGTTCCTTTGATTTCAAAGTCGCCTTTTGGATTGTTTTTGAAAATTAGGTACTGACATGAAATGTGAGACACGTGGTTCTTAATTTCTACTTGTAAACTAATGAAATTATTAACTTCAGTTTTTTACCTGTTTGTTTAATGGCTTTACAATCTTTTGAGGTTGAGTTTAATCTAAAACATGAATTTGTATTCAATAGTAAGTGCAGTGCAAATGGCTTGCTAGGCTAAGACTATTTGAAAACTAAGGTGTAGTCCCAAGAAAAGGGGGGGGGGGGGGGGCGGCGAATTGGGTTTTTAAAATTTTCTTTTAAATCTTTTTACTGATTTACAACCTTTTGTAAATTTAGCAAACAAACAAGAATAATTTTGATTTTTAATGCTTTAATTAATTCAACCACAATCCACACTTAATATAAATACTTTCAACAATGACAATCCAATCAACCAATCAATCAAAAACAAGATACTTAACCAACACAAAAGTTGCAGCAGCACTTCCTTGAATCAGTGTTTGCAAAACTCAGCATAGAGTTTGATTATAGCCCTGTATTTATGGATTTTATGCGCTTCCTTTTAACCAAGGTTTGCGCAAATGATTGATCAATGTACTCCCTTTAAGGTTTCCGCAACAGATCAATCAACGTACTTCCTTAAATTAAAAGTTTTTCTCAATCTCAATTGTCTCAGCTACCTGCATTTAGATATACAATCATACAATTTATATATGCAGAAAAATTAAAGAGTAAAGGTTGAGAGTGAGACCAAGTTTTTACCGAGGTTCAGCTTATATCACCCTACATCCTCGCCTTAGGCAAGACCGCCTAAGGATTCCATTAGAACGTTCCTTTGCGTGCGGAACAAACCGTTACAATCCCTCCTTTAGGGTGGAGCTCCCTCTCCAAGCGATACCCCACGCTCGGTACAATGATCCAATAAACCTAAACCGCCAAAGAAAATAAGGAAATAAGAAAAGATTCTTGTGTACAAGAGATGCTATCAGATAGAGCTAGTTAGTACAATTTATAGCACTAATATGCTTCAAAGTAAATATAAAAGAGAATGAGATTTGAAGTTCAAGAATGTATCACCGGAATTCTTCTCTTGATATGAATTAGTAACTCAGAAGTTTGAGTTCAGACAAGAGTGATAAGAAACTCAGTATATCTCAGAAAATCTCAGTAAGAATATGTGAACAAGAGAGCTTTAAGAGAGAGTGAGCAATATGGTTTGAAAACTGATTTTCAATTCTTGGTACTGATTTGATTTAAGAAACCATGTATTTATAGGCTCAAAAAGTGTTTAATTAATGTTGTCCAAGTTACTTGGAGTGTTTCCTAAGTTTAAACAAAGTTTGGGGCACAAGCAACTCGAATTTGAATTTTAAAAAGTTGTTTAAAAACTAGCCATTCGAGGGTCAATCGCCCGAGCCTTCTGAACACTACAAAATTTTTAGTTTAAAATAGTTTAGGCGCATGAGGTTTCAGGGGTCAGTCACCTGGACCTTCACTGCCTGTTCAAAATCAGTTTAGGAAAATCTTCAGTCGCTTGAGGTCTAAAGCTCAGTCATCTGAACAGTTATAAAAAACAGTTTTTGAGTTTGCTTCCAAAATCCTTTAGCCATCTTGCTTTGATACATTTAAAAAACATTTTTCGGGGTTTTTAAAGTAAGGTCTCTAAGTCCATATCAATCCCTAATGAGTTTCCAAGCATTCAAAATGATATTTATAATGAAGTACTTACATAAGACTTCCTAAAGACTTAAAAATCTTCTAAGCTTGAAGTCTTCATGCATTTCTTTGCTTTGAGTCATCTTTGCCTTGAGCTTAAGTATTCTTTAAGCTTTCACATGTTTTGAACGTCTTGGTCCTCTTGAGCTTTTCTTTTGATCACTTTGATGAAGTATAGCTTTATGGTACTTGTGATCTTGGACTTTCATTTCTTTGAACCTTTTGAACTTTGTCATACTAGGTTTCTTGAAATATCATCACTTAAATATTAACTTGTTAAATTAACCTTTATTTGTTATCATCAAAATAAGATTCGAAAGTCATGTTAGGCCAACAATCTTCCACTTTTTGATGATGACAAATAAGGAGTAAAGATGAGAGAACCTTGATAAGGCTCCCCCTTACAATAAGCATTCCTTTTAACAATATGTAAAAAATGACGATTTCAAATATAAGTTCAAAGCGCAATAAGTCATAATCAAGTATTATAGTATTATAGCTCATGTCAACATATATGCTTATGTTCCCATTTTAATCATTATGCTTATTTGTGCTTTTTCTCCTCCATGCTATATCTCATGTCAAGATTATGTGTTTCACATGTTTCCCATGCTCTCATGTTCTCATGGTTGCTCTCTAAGATACTTTTCTCATGTTCTCATATTTTGCTCTCTGAGATATATCTCCCCCTTTGACATCAATCAAAAAGAAATAAGGAGCAGTCACAAAGAATCTTAGAATGGAACATAAAAAGCATAGTCATATAGTCATCAAAGAGTACAAAATGTCATAATCAAGAGAGTTACAAGCCAAAGATAAACAAAGCAACAAAAGGGATCCATAGATATAATGGCAATACAACACAACAAGAAAAAAAGCAGTCAATCATCATCAGCTTCATCATCATTATCATCATCAACTTCAGCTTCTTCTTCATCACCCTCCTCACTTCCTTCTTCAAATTCTTCATCAGATGAAGCATCACTATGAGGGGCAAAGCTGGTATCCATGGGATCAACACTCCGAGATGAGCTAGCCCTATACTGCTTTATGTGAGTAAGATGTTGGTCAAGTGAGGAGCATGTAGTGTGAAGTGAGGATACATTCTCTTGAAGTGATTGGAGACCTGATCACATATCTCTGCTGAATGTAGTGAATTCAATGTGAAAAGGTACAAACCAAGAAGGAGTGTCAACTGGAGGTCCTTATTCTGGAGGAGGAGGTACAGCTGCTGGCCTTTGAGGTCGTCCTCCTTTCAAAAACCAACCCTACTCATGCTTTTCATATATCATTTGTTTCAGGGTTGTGGAATTGAAAAGGTCGTACCGTGTATGCTTTATGAACAACTCAATCAGGGTAGTAACATTGAGGTGAGCAAAGAGAAGGTTAAGAACACCACCAAACCGAAGAGTGACTCGACTAGATTCTAATTTTTCCCACATCCACTTCAGAATTAAGCTAGATAGGTCAAGTTTCTTCCCTTTCAGCAGACAACCATAACACAAAACAATCTACGTAGGAGAGGTGACCGTATGATCTTGCTTTTGGTAGGATATTGTTTGTGATAATTTTCTGAAGTATTTGAGATTGAAGATTCAGCTATTTGTACATTGGAGGATGGCCAAAATAATTAGGTTTCTATACCATAATTAGTGGCAAGAATTCCTCGGGAGTGAAACCTTGCTTTAGAATCCATGTTTAAGCAAATGTTGGACACTCAAATTCACTTGGGCTAATATGCAAAATAGGAGCTAAAGTTTGTGGAGATAAAACTATCTTCTTTCCCCTAACCTCAGTGGTTAGTACATTTTCTCCATGTATAATATTTGCATAGAAGATTTTCACTAGGTTTGGATATAGGCCTTTGGATTGATAAGCTACAAAATTCTTCCAACCAATATTCCGAAACAATGGCAGGATTTCCGAAAATTTTGAATCAAAGAAGGAGGTATCTATGACATTACCAAAAATTGGTTACGTAGAACCAAGATGAGTTTGGTATCGATGCTTAGATTGAGGAGTTACGAGCCATTGTTCTATGTTATTATCATCTCTCCCTGAAGAAGGACCTCGGTTTGTTGTAGTTTTGGTGCAAGACATCTTTGATTTTGAAGGATCAAACGAACCAGCCAAGTGAAACCCTAGAAACCGTGGGAAAAGGTGTAGGAGAATGATTGGGAGGTCTTTGATTCGAGGGATTTGGAGTTAGTAATCGAGGGAAATCAAGAGTAGGAGCCTCGATGAGTGATGAAGCATGGTTCAGTAGCCTGGAATCTAAAAAGTTAAGTGTTGTTTGCGCTAAAAATATATAGGACTCGTCAAGTCAGGCGCCTGAAGTTTTGGGCTCAGTCATCTGACAATTTATGAATTTAATTTTTCAGCAAGCAGTAGCACATCAGTCGCCTGAGGTCTGAAGGCTCAGGTGCGTGAACCTCCATTTTTCTCTGTTAGGTTGATTGAGGTTTTAGGCTCAGTCGCTTGACCCTCTTATCCTTCTAAATATTTTATTTTCATTGAACATGAACTCTTCTTTCTTTTGATTTATCATATTATCAAGCTTCAATTATCTTTTCAATTTGGCTTTTGAGGCATATGACTTCCTTGATTTTGAAGATAAGCCTTGTACAATCCAAGCTTTCTTAATTTGGCCAACAATACCATTTTCATATTTGTTTTTAATGTTATAGTTTATCAATAAGCTCATGAGCTCTTTTTTTTTTTTTTTAAGGTTTTCTTCATTTCAACTAGTTCAATATTCTTGTATTAAATTGGATTAAGTGGTTTTCTTATTTTCTAAAAAGTGAATAGCTAATCCTAATATTTTCAAAGTCCTTTTTATCTAGGTACCCATACTTTCTTGGGTCTGGATGGATTAGCAAGCGATGTTTCTTTTATTCTTCAAACGTGTCTAGTTTTCAGACCCTTTCTTTTTAATGGACATTCAAACTTAATGTGTCTTTTCTTCTTACATAGAAAACATATGGTATGTGTCTAAGCGTTTGAAGCGGTGCTAGCATAATCTTTGGAGAATTTTGTAAAGTACCCCATGTAGAGGTTCTTTTTCCTTGTATTCTCAACTTCATTAAATCCTATGCCCTCTTTATTCAAGGACATTCTTTATGCGCCAATCATTTTATCGAAGTTTTTCTTTCCTCTAGTAAAGTTGTAGATGATTTTGGCTTGATCCTCAATTTTACTTTTAAGATCACAGATTTCTGAGTCTTGTGTATGTTTACCCTTTTCTTGCAGCTTTCCTTGATCTTGAGACATCTTGCTGCTTTTGTTTTCTAGTTCAAAAATATATAGATTTTTCTCATTATCAATGGAAGTTTGGGATTTTAGATCTTCTAATTCTTTTTTCACATTTTCATTCTTGCTTTCTAATCTATTGATTTTTAAATTTTTTTCTCTTTCAGCAAGTTTTTGAGATTCCAATTCTTTCATTACAGCTTCATTCTTATTTTTCAATGATGTGTATCTTTTAGTCATTTTAACTAGAATCTTATGAATCTTGAATAGTTCACTTTATAATTCTTCATAAGATGGCATACTCTCATCATTGGATTTGTCAGATGAATCATCACAAGAATTATTAAATGATTTGGATGAGGAGCTTTGTTCTTCATCATTGTCCCATGCCATAAAACAAGCAACCTCTCGGTCACTTGATTCACTATCTGAACTACTTGTACTTGTATTTTCCCATGTAGTGGCCTTCATTGTTTTTTTCTTTTTCTTCTTGGAATCTTTCTTAAGTTGTGGACAATCCATTTTTATGTGTCCAACTTTCTTACAATTATAATATGTTGGAAGTTCAGCCTTTGTTTTCTTCTTACTGATTTCCTTTTCTTCATCTTCATCTGATTTTGAGCTCCGGATTTTTCTTGTAAATTTATTCTTCCATGTAAGGATTTTTGCAAGTTTCTTGGTTATAAAAGCTATTTCATTTGTATCCATCTCTTCTTCATCTTCATCACTAGAGCTTTCGTTTGAGGCTTTAAATGCAATGGATTCTTGAACTTTAGATTTTCCACTTCTTTCATTTATTGTCATCTCATAGGTGAGAAGGGATCCAATTAGTTCATCTAGTGAGGTATTCTTAAGGTTTCTTCCTTCCATTATAGCTGTGACTTTGGGTTCCCAAATGGGTGGAAGACCTCTAAGGATTTTTCGGATCATCTCATAAGTAGAGTAAGTTTTCCTTAAAGCATTAAAGGAGTTTATTATGTGAGTAAACCTAGTATACATGCTAACGATAGTTTCATTTGGGTTCATCTTAATGGTCTCATACTCGCTAGTGAGCATGTCAATTCTACTATCTCTAACATCTATTGTTCTTTCATAGGTTACCTCTAACTTATCCCATATTTCTTTAGCTGACTTACATGTCATGACCCTATTGAATTCATTAACGTCTAAAGCACAATATAGTACATTCATGGCACTTGAGTTTACTTGCATCATTTTATAGTCATTATCATTCAAATCTTGTTCTTCTTTAGGTCATTTTTTACCATCTACTAATTTAGTAGGAATGTAGTCACCATGTATAACTACTTTCCATGCTTTCCAACTCATAGTTTGAATATATATTCTCATTCTTTGTTTCCAAAAGGTGTAGTTTACACTGCAGAAAATAGGGGGTTTAGTTGAGGATTGTCTTTCGGCAAAAGGGGATACACCTACGTGTGCCATATAGATCTTTATGTAACTTCTAGTTTAGGATTTGCTACAACCTTCTCTGATAACAATTGAAAGCTAAGATGTAGTCCCAAGAGGAGGGGTGAATTGGGTTTTTAAAAATTTCTTTTAAATCTTTTTACAGATTTACAATCTTTTGTAAATTTAGCAAACAAACAAGAATAATTTTGATTTTTAATGCTTTAATTAATTCAACCACAATCCACACTTAATATAAATAATTTCAACAATGACAATCCAATCAACCAATCAACCAATCAATCAAATACAAGATACTTAACCAACACAAAAGTTGCAGCAGCACTTCCTTGAATCAGTGTCTGCAAAACTCAACGTAGAGTTGGATTATAGCCTTGTATTTATGGATCTTATGCGCTTCCTTTTAACCAAGGTTTCTGCAAACGATTGATCAACGTACTCCCTTTAAGGTTTACGCAAAAGATCAATCAACGTACTTCCTTAAATTAAAAGTTTTTCTCAATTTTAATTGTCTCAGCCAAGGACTTAAATTTCAGTCAAAATGTCAAAATTTCGACCGAAATTTCGAATTTTGAGGGGTCCCAAAAGGAAATTGAGAGATAGATTTGATTTTGAAAAAATTCGACCGAAATTTCGAGCTTTCAGCAAATTTCATTCGAAATTTCAAAAATTTCGGTTGTTCTTCCGAAATTTCCTGGAAATCATGTGGAAGAAAAAAAAAAAAATTGGAGGGAGGAATTTGAGCACTATTCTGAGTATTCTCAGATTTTTTTTTTGCTTTTCCCACGTGATTGTGCACGTTGTGAAACCCGTGAGCTTATACAATGAAAAAAAAAAAATCTCGTAAAGATACTCTGCACTCTGCAGATCCATTATTCAACCAAATAATTCCACCGACCACTACACAAATTATTTGTATAAATTAACATGCATTCGGATACATACCTCAAGCTCAAACTCTCAAAGTCTTCTTCTTCTTCTTCCATCTTCAAACTTCAAAAAAAAAACCCTAGATTCCAAATTTCTATTGCCTCCTGCCTCCACCTTTGAAATTCGAACTCCGAAAAGCCCTAGCCTTTGAATCCCCTCCTGCCAGCCCTTCGAGCCTCTGCCTTTAGCCTTCGGTTTTACCCTCCACCTTCATCGTTGTCGGCGTCGCACACAGTCGCAGCTAGCCGCAAGAATTCTTGCCTGCAATCATCCTTTTTGCCGACGCTCTCGTAGAGCTGCGAGCAAGAAACCGAGAGAAGAGAGACGAGAAACAAGGGACGAGAGTCTGGAGCCTCTGTCGCCCCTCCCTTCACGAGTAGCAGCAGCTCCACAAAATAAAAGGGTTGCCTAAAGGCTGGTTTATATTTTAAATAAGATGTCTTAACTCTTAAGTTTTTCATTTACTCAAAATCCCCCTTGCCCCCAATATATTGACAGCAATGCCCTCCTCTCCCATTTACTATTTACCCCTTAGTTAATGTTACTAACTTACTAGTTACTAGTTACTACTTTACTAGTATATTAAATAAGTTAGTATAAATGTATAATAAATAATTAGTTAATAACTAGTAAATTTAATAACTAAATAAAATTAGAATAATTTACTATTATTGTCTTATTATAGTATGTAAATATATTCATTTTAAAAATTTATTACTTAAGAATAATTTTCTAAAAATTATCATTAATTTTGTAATTTTAATTTAATAATTTAATATTTCTCTTAGTAATTAATTTATCTTTATTTAGCATCGAAATATTTTTATTCTAAAATTATAGAGTAACATCCAAATAATTTTTTTTTTTTTTTTTTAACAAATTTAGAGTAATTTAACACCTAATAAGTATAGCCTAGTAATTAAATAAATTAAAGTACTTATTAGCTTAATATAGTTTAAATTATTTCATTTATTTGACTAATTTAATTTCCATAATTTATTGGTAATTTTGTACATTATCATTAAATTTTGTAAATTTAATTTAATATTTTAATGTTTGTCTTATTTATTAATATTATATTGATAATAAAACATCTCAAATAATTTTCTTTTAAAATTGTTGACTAATTTAATACCTAATTTTTGATTCATTGTTACCTTGTAGGAAAGTAAAATTATCTATAAAAATGTCTGAAGGAAGAAAACAAGATCCAGCATGAAAACATGGATACCCGATGCCCAATGTCAAGAATGGATTTATTTGCAAATACTGCGGAATACAAATGAAAAGTGGTGGTGCAACAAGATTAAAAATGCACCTAGCAAATTACGACCCGCAGCATAATATAAAATTTTGCGACAAAGTACCTCCAAAAGTTAAGCAGGAAATGAGAATTGTTTTAGAAAGAAAAACAACAGCTAAGGCCAAAAAAATAGAAAGAATGGATCAAATAAAAAATAAATTGCGTGGGAACTTGATGCAATCACAACAAATTGATGAAGTTGATGATGTTGACGATATTACATACCCACCTGACATTTCTTCCTATGAAAGGTCTGCATATCGTCAAATATTCTATACTTCAAAACAGACGGAATGGGAAAGAGACCAATCTCGTAGATTTGCAGGTAGGCAACAAGGAGGTAGTTCAGGGGCTGGTAGTAGTGCAGGGCAACCTCAGATGAGGCGATCTCAAAGTGTGAGAGAGCCATAAATAGAGCCATATATTTCAAAGCCTTCTCAACATTACAAGTCAGATGCAGCAAAACAAAGAAACTTGAAAAATTTATTCAAAGGAGGTAAAATAAAAGAAGAAATGAATAGGTTGATTTTGAAGTTTTTTATATATGATAATGTTCCACCTGAGAAGGCAAAATCACCTCATTTTAAAAACATGGTATGGGTTTGTCAATCAGCTGAAACGGGAGTCGATCCACCGACACCCTATGAAATCAAAACAAAATACCTTGATTTAGAGGTAAAAGAAATGGAAGACCACGTACAAGAAGTAAAGAAAAAGTGGGCCACCTATGGCTGCACTGTAATGTGTGATGGATGGACAGGCCCTACAAAATTATTCATTATAAATTTCATGGTTTACTTGAAAGGAAGCACAATTTTTCTAAAGTCGGTAGATGCTTCTGACAAAATAAAAGACCATGAATACATATATTCCTTATTAAAACATGTTGTACAAGAGGTAGGAAAACAACATGTTGTCCAAGTGGTGACCGATAATGGTAGTGCCTACAAGAAAGCGGATCTAAAATTCATGAAAAAATTCAACTTGTATTGGACTCCTTGCGCTGCTCATTGTATTGATCTCATTTTTGAAGAGATTGGAAAAAGAGAGGCAATAAGCATCGTGATCTTGCAGGGGAGACAGATCACTAATTTTATATATAATCATGGATGGTTGCTTGCTAAAATGAGGGAGCACTGTCAAGGGGATATTGTGCGTCCATGGGCCACACGATTTGCTACAAACTACATTGCACTTTATAGCCTACAAAAAAAAAAAGAGTAGGTTTAAAATCTCTATTCACATCTGATGAATGGGTTGAGCATGCTCTTAGTCGAACAAAAATGGGTAGAGAAATTGAAAGTACAGTTCTTAACCATCAATTTTGGGATAGAGTGGCAAAAGTTTGTAACATTTATGAGCCTATATATCGAGTATTGCGTATAGTTGACAGTAAAGTGTGACCAACATTAGGAGTTGTGTTTGAAACAATAAGGGTGATGAAAGAGGCCATTGAAATTGGTGCAAGAAGTGCAAGATGGGTTCTCAAAGTCATCAATGACTGGTGGGAAAGAACCCTTGAACATCCTCTTCATGCAGCAGGTATAAAATATTTATAAATTTCAAGAAATTCATATATCAAAATACTTATTACATATTTATATTTTACTTTATTTGATTGGCAGCTTATTTCTTAAATCCAAAATGTCAATACAAAGAAGGTATTGGGGAAGATCCTTATTTTCTTGATGCAGTTTACAAAGTTTTTAACACCATTAAGCCACATTCCCCGGGCCTGGATCAAATTGGAAATGAGGTATATTTTTAAAATAAAATTTAAATAAAACAAGTCTTAATCCATGTTTAATTATTCAATAACAATATTTTTTTTTTAGATTATTATATTTAGAGATGCTAAAAGAAGCTTTGGAGAAGCAGCTGCTAAAGCAGTTAGGGCAACCATGGCACTTGGTAAGTATTTTTATATAAATGTACAATACAAAGTTACAAACTTCAAGTACAATCTACTAAATAGTAAATACTAACTTGTATTCTTAAAACATCTTGCACAGCTGATTTGTGGATGATATATGGATCAAGTGCTCCAATCCTAAGAAAGCTAGCATTGCGCATTTTGTCACAAACCACATCTTCATCAGCTTGTGAACGAAATTGGAGCACATTTGCACTCATTCACACAAAGCAAAGAAATAGACTAGTCTACAGCAGACTTCAGCAGCTTGTTTTTTGTTATTACAACATGAAGCTTCGAATAAGAGATATGGAGGCCGAAATGGACAAAGTGGCTGAACAAGATCCCCTGGACCTTCTTGACATATCAGTTGAATTGGGTGATAAGGATGAGTATCCTCTTTTTCAATGGATTAGGCTATCTCATCTTGATGAACGAGACGGAAGTCCCCATCCACAAATGGCCAAGCATGCACAAGATGACTTTGGCATCGATGTTAATCAGGTAATGGTAGAAGAAGTAATATCTAGTAGTGATGATTCTCAAATGAATCTTGGATCTAGATATGGAACTTCATCCACTATGCCCTCTGGTGGTGATGATGATAATGACGACGATGATGCTGGTGGTGACGAATCTAACCCCGGCGGTAGCAGTGGGCAAGGTGGTGATGGTGGGGACTATGGAGGAAATGAAGGATGGTAAGATTATAGACCTACACGTCCTTCCCAACTAGAAGATGAGGGTCCACAAAGAGAAACACATCCAGTTGATAGGCATTACAGTCGTAGAAAAGGAAAAGGGAAGATGCATCAAATAGAAGAGGATACCTTTTCCCTTAGTATGGAATTTATGAGTGTAGGAACAGAGCACGACTCTAATAGTTATGGTGGTTATGAATCTACACAGAACAGCTCCTCACAATCTACATATGGCCAATCGTTTTCACACGCAAATGAGCAGGCACAACAATATGGAAATTGGCAACCATATGTCTATGGGTATGGACAAACAGGTCAAGAATATGGGTATGAGTATGACCAGTATGCAAATGCAAAACAATCCAATGGACATACACAACAAGTAGAACCTGCAAGAAGAAATCCTAGCACACGAAGATCTTCTGGCCGAGTAGAAACTACCATAAACCAGATGACTACGGAGGAGTATGAACAACACATGTACACCTATACTCAATATTTTAGAAATTATATGACATGGAGTGATTATTGTAAACAATATATGTCATCTCGAAATCCTAATGATAGGGATAGGAGAGATGACTTTGAGCCACCAAGAAAGTCCATGTGGTATTAGATCATTAAATGTATAATTTTTATTGAAAATGTAGTTGTTTAAATGATAATTTGTTGCCTTAAATCTTAAAGGAATAGCTTCAAAACTTTATAATCATTTGAATGTTCTTCAGTTCATAGTTTGTTTCGGATATGCAGTTTAATATCCTACACACTAGAAACTTGTCATATATGCATTTTTTTTTAATGTATTTTGATACCATATTAAGCATAATCATCTATTCTAATATTTCCTAAAGTTTTATTGTAAATTTCCATCATTTACTATAAATTTCCGTAATTTCTTTAAATCGAAATGGAAATCGAAATTTCTGTAAATTGAGACCATCGAAATTTCCATCGAAATCGAAATTTAAGTCCTTGGTCTCAGCTACCTGCACTTAGATATACAATCATACAATTTATATATGCAAAAAAATTAAAGAGTAAAGGTTGAGAGTGAGACCAAGATTTTTACGAAGTCCGGCTTATACCCAGCCTACGTCCTTGCCTTAGGTAAGGCCACCTAAGGATTCCACTAGAACGTTCCTTTGCGGGCAGAAAAAAACCGTTACAATCCCTCTTTTAGGATGGAACCCCCTCTCCAAGCAATACCCCACGCTCGGTACAACGATCCACTAAACCTGAACTGTCAAAGAAAACAGGGAAACAAGAAAAGATTCTTGTGTACAAGAGATGCTATCAGATAGAGCTGGTTAGTACAATTTATAGCACTAATATACTTCAAAGCAAATATCAAAGAGAATGAGATTTGAAGCTCAAGATGTATCACCAAAATTCTTCTCTTGATATGAATCAGTAACTCAGAAGTTTGAGCTCAGAGAAGAGTGATCAGAAACTCAGTATATCTCAGAAAATATCAGTAAGAATATATGAGCAAGAGAGCTTTGAGAGAGACAGTAAGCAATATGGCTTGAAAATTGATTTTCAATTCTTGGTACTGATTTGATTTGAGAAACCATGTATTTATAGGTGTTGGCCTTACAAGGCTTAAAATCTTGTTTTGATGATAACAAACAAGAGGAACTTAACATATTTGGTTAAGTGATAACATTTCAGGACTCAACTATGAAAATGCAAGGTCAAGTATTCGCAAGGATCCATTGAAAGCTTATACTTCAAAGAAGGATGATCATATGAAGCTTAAGACATGAATTCAAAGATGATTTAATAAAGCTTGAAGTTAGGGGAGCATGCATATTAAAGTGAACTTGCTAAAAGCTTAAAGTGCATTGAAAGCTTGAAGAAAAGAGGGACTTAACATACATGAAGACTTCAAGAGTTGAAGGAATCTTAAGAAAATTTTAAAGTACTTCAAATAATTTCAATATGGATGCATGAAACTTTTAGGTTAATTACTTGGACCTAGATACCTTTTAAAATACTTGGAAAATATTTTTATAAGGCCAAAAATTATTTCAAAAAGGTTAAAATTATTTTTGGAATGAAAAACACCAAAAAAAGGATTTCCAAATTGCTGTCATTTTTTCTACATCCGCATTGTTGTGCATTTTTCTCTATCAAACACATTATTTTAAAAAGTGTTCAACATGAAAGTTGTGGGATTTTCTTTTAGCTTTCTTTTGACACCAAAAACTTCAAATTTGGAGTTACGTAGAAAAAGTTATGATAAAAAAAACTGAAGGGTGCTCGAAGCTGACAGCAGGACAGCAGCTTGACCTTGTTCTCGCAGAAGCCTGTCCATGTTCTACCTAGGGGTGAGCAAACGGTAAGTTCGGCCAATTTCGGTTAATTAACCGAATTAACCAAAATTTTCGGTTAAACAATATTATTAACCAAACCGACGGAACTGTTGGGCCTCACCGAACCGAACCCGACCAAATTTCTTTTCGAGTAATTCGGTTAACTGAATTTAACCGAAATTAACCATGTAGACCAAGAGGCGGCAGGGGGGCCAGAACGAATGCCAAAATCAGCTTGGCGCTCTTCGACAGCAACGGCACAACGGTGGAGATGTCGGATTTGGAGTCATGGGGCGGGCTAATGGGCCAAAAGGCCCAAAGCCACGACTACTTTGAGGCTTCGAGCGCGGAAACCTCGACATCTTCAGCGGGAGAGGGGATTGCCTCGCCGGACTGGCTTGCAAGATGCTCCTGACGTTGGACGGCTTTGGCTTGCTTCCCGGTTGGTATTGCAGTCACTTAGAGGTAACTACCACAGGGAGCAACATCAAGTCATCAACGGCACGGAGGCAACATTCTGTTTCATCATGGGGATGAAATTCTGCTTGTTGCTGGAGGCGGTGCCGCGGTGATGGCGTTCTGGCGCAGAAGAACGCCCAAACTCCAGAGGCAGAGCGATTTGGTCCACTAGCTAGTAGCTCCGCCTTTTTTCCCTATCCCGCTCCCGCTTACGGCCCTACGCCTTTAACGAAACTAATTTATATTTTAAATTTAATTAATTATTAAATCGGTTAATCAGTTAACCGAATTAATATTTTCTATTAACTGAACTGAAACTCAATTCACCGAAATGTTGGAAGGCATAACCGAACCGACCAAATCGATTTTTTCAACCGAACCGAACTGACCAATTTCGGTCGGTTAATTCGATTTTTCCCGAATTATGCTCACCCCTAGTTCTACTAGGCGCTTGACACCCTACTGCCTCTTTAAAAAAGCTGGGCAGTAGCCTGACCATTTTTGACAAGCGACTGACCTTCGTATAATTTGAAATTTTAACAGCTGGGAAAAGTTTCTAATATTGGTTTCTTGAGCTCCAAACTTTGTGAAAACTTGGGGGATACTCCAAGCAACTTGGGCAACACAAAAATATGCTTTTTAATTCTATAAATAAATGATTAAACCCAAGGATCAAATACACCAAGAAATTATTTAGCAATTAAATACTCTCAAGTGCTCTCAATTCTCAAAGGCCATCTTGATATTCTTCTCAACTGAGTTTTTACTGATCTTCTTTCACCAAAATTGAACAATCAAATCTAAATCTTTCAATCATTCAAAGACGGTTCAGGTTCTTGAATCGTTGTTGGACCGAGCGTGGGGTATCGTTTGGAGAGGTGACTACTCTAGCTTATTGAAAGAGTGTTGAGCATGGGGTATTGCTTGTAACAGTGTTGTTCTGCTCGTAAAGGAACTGATTTAGTAGAATTCTTTGGTGGTTTGCCAAAGGCGAGGACGTAGGCTGGGGATAAGCCGAACCTCGTAAAAATCATGGTCTCATTCTCTTTCCCTTTACTCTCTTTAATTTCCAACAAATATATAAACTGCATGGATGATTTAATTTCTTAATCATAAATACTACATAATTTGGAAATTAAATGAACTTAAGTTTAATTTGGTTTTGGGCTTGTAGAAACCGAAAGGGAGTACGTTGGTTGATCAATACTTTGCGAAAACCGTAAGGAAGTACGTTAGTTGGTTAACACCCAAAGACTCTTTAACTGAAAGTTTATTTAAAGTCTAAACTTTTGGAAAGAGTGTTGGATTTTATATTGCACTTCATTTTGAGAAAGCAAATCCATTAATACAGGGTTTTATATCAGCAAACTTACATTATCAATCTTTACTTTAAGAGCTTGAATCAAATTCATATACACAGGACTGCAAAAGCTGAAACTTGCATAAAAGCTAAATCTCATATTATGGTTGATTGGTTTGGTTGATTGATTGGTTACTTGATTGATTAAATAATTGTGTGGTTGTGAATTGTATAAAGACTTAAGTATTTGTTGTGTAAATCAACAAGAAGTCAAAAATTCGTTAAAAGAAGTAAAAGAGGTTAAGGATTCTTAAAAAGGAATTAAAAGAAAATTTTTAAACCTAATTCACCCCCCTCTTGGGACTACACCTTTGTTTTCAATAGGCTCAAAAAGTGTTTAATTCGTGTTGCCCAAGTTACTTGGAGTGTTTCCTAAGTTTACATGAAGTTTGGGGCACAAGCAACTCAAATTTGAATTTTAAAAAGCTATTTAAAAACTAGCCATTCGAGGGTCAGTCACTTGAGCCCTTAGGGATCAGTCGCCTGAGCCTTTCGAACACTGCAAAATTTTTAGTTTAAAATAGGGTCAGGCGCCTGAGGTTTCAAGGGTCATTCGCCTAGACCTTCACTGCCTGTTCAAAATTAGTTTAGGAAAATCTTCAGTTGCCTAAGGTCTAAGGCTTAGTCGCTTGAACAATTATAAAAAACAGTTTTTGAGTTTGCTTCCAAAATCCTTTAGCCATCTTGCTTTGATACATTTAAAAAACATTTTCTGGGGTTTTTCAAAGTAAGGTCTCTAAGTACATATCAACCCCTAATGAGCTTCAAAAGACTTAAAAACTCTTCTAAGCTTGAAGTCTTCATTCATTTCTTTGCTTAGAGTCATCTTTGCCTTGAGCTTGAGTATTCTTCTTTAAGCTTCCACATGTTTTGAACATCTTGGTCCTCTTAAGCTTTTCTTTTGATCACTTTGATGAAGTATAGCTTTATGGTACTTGTGATCTCGGACTTTCATTTCTTTGAACCTTTTAAACTTTGTCATGCTAAGTTTCCTGAAATATCATCACTTAAACAATAACTTGTTAAATTAACCTTTATTTGTTATCATTGAAACAAGATTTGAAAGCCATGTTAGGCCAACACTATTGAACCACTCAGTGAATATTGCCTTGATGAACTTGCCAATGAAAAAAATAAAAAATTTCCTTCAAAATAATTAACCATTTGAGTGGTTAAATATGTTATAACTATTAAAGCAAGTTAGGTTAGTTATTCTGAAACACTTCATAATATATTATTCAAACATACCTAAGGTGTTTGATGTAGTGTTTCAAGTAATAAGTAGTCTTTTTCTCGAAAATGCATGTATATGTCTCACGGGATGACTATTTCACACCTTTGTGAAAGGACCATGCAGCGCTAGCTAAAACACTCTTGCTTACTAGCCAGCCTACGTTTACCACAATTCATCCACGAAACACTCTCATTATCATTTAATCAAATATCAACGGAAGCAGTAAGCTATTGTGAAAACAGTGACAAGCAAGTAGTAAACATTGAAGCAATGTAATTCATTAACAACACCTAAGTCAACATTGAGTGTTTAGCAAGGGAGGCAAGTAAGCTAAACACGTTGACAATAGTTAGATAGTTTTACAAGATTGATGAACACTTACCCTCCCCTAAAGAGCTTTATATGCAATTCTCACCTTGGCACTAGGAATTGTCAAAGTGGCCGAGGAGTCATACTGCCTTATTTGGCATAGGGAGAAACTACTACTAGAAAATAAACATATACTAGTATTTACATGATGGAAACCCATCTTAAACGCACGAGACCAGCGGTCATAGGCAAGCATAATGCCCTGAACAAGTTCATCTTGTGACGCTCCCCCACTTATGCGGTTGACATCCTCATAGACTTTGACGCTAGGTACACGTCTACTTTGTCCACGAACAATTGCATATCTTCCGTAGAAATCCAGTTGATTTCTTCATCACCAAGGTCTTTCCACTTTACGAAGAACTCCCACCGCTACTTCCTTGAGTATATGAACTCTCTATCTGTAAGGATATCTTCAACTTCACGTCTGTCAGGTTACATTGTCTTTAACTCTACTCTATTTGACTGACTTCTGCTCGGATCGTCGGTGTCGGCGTTGAATGGCTTGAGGCAGCTGACGTGAAACATAGGATGCACTTTCATCCAAGTCGGAGGGTCGATTTTGTAAGAGGTCTTCCCGACTTTGGCCAAGATGGAGACTGATCCTTTATATTTGCAAAGTAGTCTCCTATCTTGTCCTCGTAGTGACCTGATCTGTTCAGGATTGAGCTTAACAAGCACCAAGTCACCTATGTTGAAGTGCTGCAGTTTTCTCCCCTGATCTGCCCACTTCTTCATTTGCTTAGAAGCTTTTTCTAGATAGACTCAGGCAATCTATGTATTTTGCCTCCATTTTCTGGTGAAGATGTATACCCTAGGACTCTTTCCTCTGTAGGGCTCATCCACTGTATGAGGTAACAACGGCTGCTGACTTGTAACAAGCTCAAAAGGGCTCTTGTTGGTTGTTGAGCTCTTTTGGACATTGAAACAGAATAGAGCCACATTAAGTAGTTGCACCCAATTCTTCTGGTTGGCGTTGACGAAATGGCGTAAGTACTCTTCCAGTAGCCCATTGAATCTCTCTATCTCTCCATCTGTCTGTGGGTGATAACTTGAAGAGATGTCAAGATGTGAACCGAGGATTCTGAATATTTATGTCCAGAAGTTGCCAGTGAATCTTGAGTCTCGGTCACTAACAATGTCTTGGGGAACATTCCAATACTTCACAATATTTGTAAAAAAAAAAAAACTATGTCATCTCCTCTGCCGAATAGTACATTGGTGAGGGTATAAACGTACCATACTTCAAAAACCTGTCTATAACCACAAGTATAAACCCTGCATCTCCCACTCTGGGCAGGTTGGTAATGAAGTCCAGTGAGACACTTTTCCACGGTTTGGACGGTAGTGGTAGGGGCTCCAATAGCCCTGCAATCTTCCTTTACTCAACCTTGTATTGTTGGTAAGTGAGACAAGTGCGGGTATAATCAACCACATCATCACACATGTGCGGCCAATAATACCTCTGCTTCAATAAGGCCGTGCGCTGCCATCTTGGATGTCCTACTCACATGGTATCATGACACTCATCTCAACAGTGTCTTCCTTAGATCACCAACTCGTGGCACAAAGAGCCGGCTACCATGAGTCATTAGCAATCCGTCTTCCATCTAGAATTGACGCGCTTTCCCCTCTTCGGTCAACTTCATTAGGTTCTGCGCAATTGGATCTTTGGCTAAATTCTCTTTAATGTACTCCCGCATCGTTGTGGTAACAATACTCACAATAAAGTGCGCTACCATTTGCAAGCTACCATTTGCAAGGCCGCCAGCTCGGCCTTCCTACTCAGTGCATCCGCAACTTGGTTCAAGCGCCCCTCCTTGTGCTCAAAGGAGAAATCAAATTCTGTCAAGAATTCCTACCATCGGCACTACTTGGGTGTCAACTTTGACTATGTGAAGAAATGGCTAACTCTCGAGTTATTTGTTTTCACCACAAACCTTGACCCAAGTAAGTAATGCCTCCACATGCGGAGACAATGTATCACTGCTAGCATCTCCTTCTCTTGAACTGTGTACTTCCTGTAGACACCCAATTTTAACCAGTCTCCTTCTCAGTGGGGCCTCTGTTAACTATTTCCTCGTATTATGAAAAACTTGTGAGGACTCTTTGTAACAACCTTGTAATTTTATCCAAAAATAGAGGTCAATTTTATGTTTTCATTTTTATTTTCTAGTTTCAAGAAATTTAAAGATTCTTTGGAAAACATTTTTTTTATTTCATTTTAACCTAGATCCCTGTTAATAGCATTCAACTAGGTCCTTTTACATTCCTTTAATTAAATCCTTTTGTTTTACATTCCTTTAATTGAGTCCTTCTGTTTTTACATTCCTTGAATTAAGTCCCTTTTTGACCATCCCTTTGCATTTTGGTCAATCGGGTCCCTTATGACAATTATTGAAAAATCAAGTCCTCATATTTAGGAAAATTATCTTTTTTATTGCACAAATATACTGGAATACGGATACAGGGAAATACATCTTACAGGGAAATACAAATACAAGGGAATACACATATGGGGAAATACAAATATAGGGAATATATTCTGGGAAACCCTACATTAATAGAAATACAGAGAGGCCGAACATGCATCTTGCGCACAAGAATATCCCAAGCATCTTCGGAAGATACCTGCATCCAAAAATAGAAGGTAGATCAAGCATACAAAGGAAACAAAATTTGAAGGAATCATGCAATTAATTGGAGAGATTTCAAAGATTAGACTGTATCCCTCACCCTCACATATTTGGCCGTAGACTCACAAAGAAGGGGAGAATCGGCCAAATCACACACAGAGGGATTTCTTGCTATAGGATGGAGGGCATGCACATGCGAAATCTATATAAGGGTTGTAATGGAAGTTGAGTTTATTGCCTAAACTGGCTGAGGACCCGACCCTATAAATAGGGGGCCTCGCCGAGAAAGAAGAGCACACCAACAACATCGGGAAAAGAGAGGGATCAAATAAAAAAAAAAAAAAAAAAGAGAATTGTATGAGAGCGGCAGTAAGGATTATAGGGTGATTCCCACATAATAGTGTGGGAATTTTGGGAGGAGTTCTGACAGAGGAGTTCGATTCAGAGGCAGGATCCCACATGCCAACCAAGAGAAGCTACTCAGAAAACAATTCAAACATACCAGCAGACAGGCAACAACATTCAAAAGCCACAACATTCACCCAGAAGGACAAGCCAAGACCAAACAGAAGAGGACTCAAAGTTGGCGGAGTTAAAGGTCAGAGGTAAATTTTCAATTGGGTTCCCTGTGCTTAAATCTATATGAAAATAAATTGTATGCAGGATTTGATCCAAACCACCCTGTAACCCGAATCATTGGGCCGGGTTGACCTATCTGACCTAACCCGCAAGAGCACCCGAATTGTTGGATCCCCCAGGGCCCAGGTCCACTTGGACCTGGGTCCATTGATCCATTTTCAAAATAACCCAAAATCCCTTGGCCTGTTTTAAAAATAAATTCAGTGGGCTCAGATTTTAAAAAACCCCAGCCTATATTTTCTAGACAACCAAACCCCCAGCCTAATTTTTTTTAAAAAAAAACCAAGCCCATTTTCAAAACAACCCAAAACCCCCTCCAGCCTGTTTTAAAAAATAAAGTCAGTGGGCTCAGGTCCAAATTTTTAAAAATCCAAGCCCATTTTCTAAACAACCAAACCCCCTCGGCCTATTTTAAAAATAAAGTCAGTGGGCTCAGGCCCAGCTTTTTAAAGCCCAAGCCCATTTTCTAAGCACCCAAACCCTGGCCGTTTTAAAAGGAGGGAATAGTGGGCTTAGGCCTAATTTTAAAAATAAAATAACAAAACCCAAAGGCCCAAGTTTTAATTCCCAGGCCCAACTAATTTTTAAAAAACTCAGGGCTCAACCGTTTTTGTAACTCAGCCCCAATTTTCAAAACGGGCTTGGGGCCCAAAATTTTGCGCCCACCTTGATCTAACCACCCCCTAACCCAAATCCAAACCAAACTCAACCTAGCCCCAACTAGGGTCAATTTACCCAATGGTCATGTTTGGACGTATGGAAAACACACAAGAAAATCCAGAGAGATATAAAGGAATAAACACCAGAGAACAGGGGATAGGGGTACTTATTTTGGCTGGCCGAAGGATCAAACGACACCATGCGACCCTTCCGCTCCATCGGTTTCTAACATGCAAGAAACCCAAAACCATTAGGTTGAAAAAAAAATAAATAGGGGAAATAGATCAGAGGAAGAAGGGATTGGGGAATTTGAGGGAAAATAGAAGACGAAGAAGGAGAGGTCCGATAAACTAAGAGGGAGAGAAGGAGAAGAGGATACAGAAAGGTTTAGAAGCATCACAGAGAGGGTGAGCGCAGAGGGGGATAGGAAGAATAGATTCGAAAGGGAGAAGAGGAGAGAAAAGGGGATAGAATAGGTCACAAAAGTGAGCGAAGAATTTGTAAGGGAGGTTGCAGATCTGAGAGGAAAGAGTTTTGAGAGTGAGTGTAATGAACCCACTTGAAATGGAATCAACTCAACACAATTTGCAATGAACTCACGTGAGTGATAATTCCTTGATTGACTGAATTACTTGCAAGGGAACGAAATTACAGAGATAAACTGAATGGAATACCTCAATGCATACAAGAAAATGGAAATAAGAAAGAACAGGTTGGCTGGTTCGAGAGAGCCACTCTCCAGAAACAGAAAAACAAATTGATTCCCAATTTTCTACTCCCTTGTATTCCCGCTGACCCCTAGCTTTATACATAACAAACTCTAACTACTATTCTGGAAATACCCCATGTGCTCTACTGCAGTTTGGCCCAGCCCCAGCCCTGCCATGCCTCGGCCCAGGACGACTCGGGCTGCAATGAGCTGACCCGCAAGTGGCCGACCCGCCCCAGCTCCCCACTCGATTCGGCTTCTTCTACCAACCTCAGCTCCGACCCCTCAGTCCGAGCTCCCCTGCGCCCACTTCTGCCAATCTGAGCCGAGCTCCCTTGCGCCTTCTTCTGCCAACCTCAGCTCTGAACCCTTGGTTCGAGCTCCCCTGCACCTAGTCATTTCGTCCGAACCCTCAAGCCCTCTGTTCGAGCTCCCCTGTAGCTAATCACCTCATTCAAGCCCTTCAATCTGCTCAGCGTCCCTTATGGTCGGTATCTCCGACCTTATTCATGACAATACCCTCCCCTTCAGAGCACCTTGCCCACAAGGTGAGGGAATTTCTCCTTCATCATGTGGTACCACTCCCATGTCGCCTCTTCCTTCTCCTGTCCCTCCCACCGAACTAGTATCTCTGTTGCTGGAAGGTTCCCCCTTTTTTTCATACGCCGTTCTAAGATCTCTTCCGGCTCTGGGCTGAGGGTTCCATGGGAATCTGTGGGGGGAAGCCGTGGGTTTACCCAAGCAGATGCCCCAAGATGTGGCTTGAGCTGAGATACATGAAAAACTGGATGGATCTGGGTTTCCTCTGGGAGTTCCAGTCGGTAGGCTACTTCTCCAATTTTTTGTACCACCCGAAAGGGTCCGTAGAATCTTGGTGACAATTTCAAGCTCCGCCGAACTGCTACGGTTGTTTGTCGGTAAGGTTGGAGTCGAAGGTACACCCAGTCGCCTATTGAAAACTTTCGTTCCCTTCTCTTTAGGTCAGCATACTTTTTCATTCGCTGCTGCGCTTGTTGCAAATTATGTTTAAGGAGATCTAGGGAGACCTCCCTATCCCTGAGGTACTCATCTACAATTGCCACCTTGGTGGTCCCCGGGATATAGCTGATCAGGGATGGTGGTGGTACACCATACACAATCTGGAAGGGGGTAGTTTTCGCCGAGGTGTGGTAAGATGTATTGTACCAATATTCAGCTAATGGTAAGAGCTTCACCCAATTTTTCGGCATATCTCCCACAAAACACCTAAGGTATCCTTCCAAGCACTTGTTCACCATCTCTGTTTGGCCGTCCGTCTGTGGATGGTAAGCCGTACTGAATTTCAGTTGGACTCCTTGTAGACTAAAGAGTTCTTGCTAGACTTTACTTAAAAATGTGGTTCCCCTGTCGGAGATAATTGATCTTGGCATGCCATGTAACTTGAAAATGTTCTGAATGAAACTCTGTGCTACTTGACTTGCCGTGTATGGATGACTTAGAGGTAGGAAATGAGCATACTTAGAGAGCCGGTCTACCACGACTAGAATGACATCTTTTCCATGTGAAGGGGGTAAACCTTCTATGAAATCCATGCTGAGATCTGTCCACACCTCTCCTGGAATAGGAAGTGGCTGTAGTAAGCCTGTGGGGTAAGTATTTTCTCCTTTCATTTGCTGACAAATGGGGCATTCCTTGATGAACTGCTTAACTTCTCTCTTCATGCCACGCCAATAGAAATCTCTTCTGGCTCTTTGGATTGTCTTTTCATATCCCTCATGTCCTGCTACTGCGTTGCCATGAACTGTTTGTAACACTTGTTGCTTGACCTGTTCGTTTCGGCCTATAAACAGCTTACCCTTATAAAATAATAATCCATCCCTCAGAGTGAACCCTTCTACTGGTGTGCCCGACTGGATTTGTTGCTGGACATTTTGTATTTCAGCGTCATCAGCATATGAGGCTTTTAAATCTTCGATCCACCCAAGCGTGGGGATAGAAATAACCATTATACTCGCCTCATTGTTTGTTGCATGATCGTCTATTGGGTTGAGTGTGTCACCTTCTGAATCTTTTCTAGACAGAGCATCTGCTACTCGATTTTCTTGCCCCCTTTTGTACTGTACTATGAAATCATAACCCAGTAGTTTAGTGATCCACTTCTATTGCACAAGAGTACCCATTCTTTGTTCCAACATGAATTTTAAACTCTGTTGATCTGTTTTGACAATGAATGGCAGCCCTAAGATATATGGTCTCCACTTCTTAACTGCTGTCACTAAAGCTACCAATTCTTTCTCATAGGTTGACATGAGAAGTGTTCTGCCCTTCAGGGCTTGACTGAAGTATGCTATGGGTTGCCCTTGTTGCATGAGTACAGCCCCAATCCCCTTGCCTGATGCATCACATTCAATTGTGAATTTCTTCGTGAAGTCTGGTAGGGCTAGAACAGGGGGAGTAGACATGGCCTCCTTTAACTCCCTAAAAGCCTTCTCAGCTTCCTTGTTCCATTGGAACCCATTTTTCTTAAGTAAATTGGTCAGAGGTGCGGCTATGGCTCCATACCCCTTAATGAATCTTCTGTAATACCCGGTCAGACCTAGGAACCCTCTTAGAGCCTTGAGAGTCTTAGGTGAAGGCCAGTCAATCATAGCTTGTAATTTATAGGGATCTGCTCTCACCCCCCTACCCGATACCAAATGTCCTAGATACTCCACCTCTCGACAGCCAAATTTACATTTACTTCTTTTGGCAAACAGTTGTTGATCAAGTAGAATTTGTAAGGTCGTTCTTAGGTGGTTGAGGTGTTCTTCCATAGATTTGTTGTACACCAAAATGTCATCAAAGAAAACCAGAATGAATTTTCTAAGATGTGGTCGGAATACCTCATTCATCAAACCTTGGAAGGTTGATGGTGCATTGGTCAGTCCAAAGGGCATTACGAGAAACTCGTAGTGTCCTTCGTGTGTCCGGAAAGCGGTCTTAGGGATGTCCTCTGCCCTTACCCTTATCTGATGATACCCGGATCTCAGATCCAGTTTTGAGAAGACCTCAGCCCCATGTAGCTCATCCAGCAGCTCTTCAATCACAGGCATAGGGAATTTATCCTTAATGGTAACCTGGTTCAGAGCACGATAGTCCACACACATTCTCCAGGTGCCATCGGCCTTTCTTACCAACAAAACAGGAGAGGAGTAAGGACTATGGCTCGGCCGTATGGTTCCTAACTCCAACAGCTCCCGAACAATCCTTTCTATCTCCTCTTTTTGAAAATAAGGATATCTATAGGGTCTTACACTGATGGGAGAAGTTCCCTCCTTAAGGGTGATCCCATGGTCACATGACCTAATGGGCGGTAATCCCCTAGGCTCTGCAAAGACTTGCTGAAATTCCTCCAATAGGGAGGTTAGAGGCGGGGAGATGCTGTCCATTGCCTCTTCTTTTATCCCTTCCAATGGTTGTAGCAGGATTCCCTTTCTCTCCAAGTAAGAGAGTTTTCCCTCCACTCCTTCTTCCACTAACGCCTGGGAAGTGAGTCCTTTCAAACAAACAGTTTGGCCATTATGGTGGAACTTCATAGTAAGTTCTACAAAATTCCACATGATTTCGCCCAGCATACTGAGCCACTGAATTCCCAATACAATATCACAGCCCCCTAAAACCAGGGAGTACATATCAGCTTCAAATCTAGTCCCTTGCACCACGAAGCTTACTGCTGGGCATCTTCCCTCACACCGGATCTCTTCTCCATTGGCTACTTTCACCTTCACCTTCTCCCCACTATCCAAGGTCAACTTAAGTCTCCTGACCAGAGCTGGATCAATAAAATTGTGAGTGCTTCCTGTATCTACCAGTATCACAAAGGATTGTCCCCTAACACAACCAACCACTCTCATTGTTTTAGAGTGAGGGGATCCCGTCAGGGTGTGTAGGGTAATTTCCACTTTGTCCTCTCCCGGTTGTTGTTCCACCCCTGCCTCTCCCGAACAATCATGTCCTACGAACTCAGGGGATTCCTCCTCCTCGTTAGAACAGTTGAGCTCATTTCCTTCCAATAAGAAAAGTTTAGCAGCCCCACATTTATGCCCTGGATGCCATTTGGCATCACAATTAAAACATAACCCCTTGCTTTTCTTTTCTCTTATCTGCTCCGGGGAGTATTTGTGGACCTGAGTGTTCAGTTTGGCTGCTGGTTTGGTCACAGCTAGGTGATGAGATGGGGCAGAGTGCTTGGGTATGATATACTTCTTAGTCGCTAGGAGGTTTTCTTCTTGTATCCGTGCCTTGCCATAAGCCATGTGAACATTGATCGGGTTCAAGAGTTTCACTACCCACCTGATCTCCTCCTTCAATCCCCCCATGAACAAACTGAGCCGGTGGCCTTCATCAAGGTCTCTGACTCTATTGGACAATTCCTCGAACTGTTCCTTGAATGAGGTTACAGTAGAGGTTTGTTTTAGGTTGGATAACTGCTCCAACGGGTCGTCATAAGGAGCGACTCCAAACCGGGTGTGCAAGGCTCGTCCGAATGCCTCCCAGCTCGTTAATAGACCAGACCTCTCCAGGTCCTGGAACCAGATTAAAGCCTTGTCCTCCATGTGGAAGGAGGCCAACAGAACCCTTTGATGGGGTGGAGTTTCATGAAATAGGAAAAAATGATTGACCCTATAGAGCCAACCTGCTGGATCCGAACCATTGAATCTAGGGAAATCAACTCTCACCGTTTTAGTTTGAATACCTGCTCTGTGTTGCTCCCCATTGAAGCTCTCATGGTGTTGGTATCCAAAGTCGTGGCTCGATGTCTCTCCTGGCCCTTCCTGGTCGATTTTTTGCTTGCCGAGATTCTTCATAGCATCGGAGAGAGCTCCCAACTGTTGAGTCACGGTGTTGAGTAACTTCTGCTGTTCAACTTGAGTGATTTGCTGCTCTTCTTGTGATCTCCTCAGGGCAGCGATGGACTCCAACATCTGGTTCATGCGAGTTCCCTCTCCCATGGTGGTAGGAGTTTGGCTCTGATACCAATTGTAATGAACCCACTTGAAATGGAATCAACTCAACACAATTTGTAATGAACTCACGTGAGTGATAATTCCTTGATTGACTGAATTACTTGCAAGGGAACGAAATTACAGAGATAAACTGAATGGAATACCTCAATGCATACAAGAAAATGGAAATAAGAAAGAACAGGTTGGCTGGTTCGAGAGAGCCACTCTCCAGAAACAGAAAAACAAATTGATTCCCAATTTTCTACTCCCCTGTATTCCCGCTGACCCCTAGCTTTATACATAACAAACTCTAACTACTATTCTGGAAATTCCCCATGTGCTCTACTGCAGTTCGGCCCATGTGCTCTACTGCAGTTCGGCCCAGCCCCAGCCCTGCCATGCCTCGGCCCAGGACGACTCGGGCTGCGAAGAGCTGACCCGCAAGTGGCCGACCCGCCCCAGCTCCCCACTCGATTCGGCTTCTTCTACCAACCTCAGCTCCGACCCCTCAGTCCGAGCTCCCCTGCGCCCACTTCTGCCAATCTGAGCCGAGCTCCCTTGTGCCTTCTTCTGCCAACCTCAGCTCTGAACCCTTGGTTCGAGCTCCCCTGCACCTAGTCATTTCGTCCGAACCCTCAAGCCCTCTGTTCGAGCTCCCCTGTAGCTAATCACCTCATTCGAGCCCTTCAATCTGCTCAGCTTCCCTTATGGTCGGTATCTCCGACCTTATTCATGACAGTGAGAGAGAGGAAAGAATTCGATGGGATGAGAGAGAAGTGGAAAAAAGGAACAAGGCTAAAAAATTGGGTTTTTATGTTTTGAAGGTAGTGTGCCACGTGTCACCACCGCAAGGTGACACGTGGCAAAATTGGAGCCAGACATTCCAAGTAAGACGTGGTTTAACCCGGGCCATTCGATCTGGGTTTTCTCTGAATGGCCTAGATCATGCCACGTCAGTGATGTTGTTTCATTAATTAGGGCCAACCGCAAGCTGACACGTGTCCCGGGATGATGTCATGCTAACGTCACTCTCACTGTTCAAAAAATTATATAAATATATATACGGCCACGTGCCCTCATCATGAGCTGACACATGGCTCTGCTACTATTTTCTTATTTATTTTTATTTATTTATGTTATTTATTTAATTTTTAAATTGAGAAAAATAGGAAAAATTACGTAAAAATCAAGACAAATTGAGGAAAAATCTGGAAAATATTTTGAAGGTCATAAAAAATAAACTTTGGGAAAAATTTTTTTTTTAAAAATCCTAGGAAATTTTGAAAAATGTTTAAAAACTCTAGAAAATTTTCTATAAAATCTAGAAATTTTTTTATAAATATTTTGATGATTTTCTCGATTTTTAAGGGGTTTGTGTCCCTATGATTTTAAAAAGGGCAATGATGTATTTTTAGACCTCACTTGTATCAGCTCTGAGGGGGGTTTTCTAACAAGATTCCTTCTTTTGGAGGTCTTATTAGACATTATTAAGTCACACCCAGATTTTTTTTTTCTCCTGTTAATTTTGTACATTTATTTATTTATTTGTTTTTTTGTTTTAAAATAAGTTAATTAAAAGGTTATTAAATCCAATTGGGAGATAATTCTTAATTAATTATGTACCGTTCGTAGAACGGGTGTGTAGGGGGTGTGAATACCTTCCCCTCATATAATTGAACTCCCAATCCCAATCCTGGTATGCACAGACTGAGACTACTGGTTACTTGGCCTAGGTTTAATCTAGAGACCAATAAAATGAGTAGTAATTTGGTGTTCTAACCGCACCAAGGAAAAATAGGTTAGTGGAGACTCCCAATTCAAAATTTTCAAAAAATCATATATTTAATTCCCTCACCTCCCGGGCTTCACTCCGGGACGTCGCGACAATTTCACTCTACTTCATTAAGCTTACAGCTCTGTTACGCAACGGGATGTCCCTCCTATAACAAGACTCATCCAAGGGTGAAGTTTGATGCATCTGTTTGTATCTTGAAGGGCTTCATGACATCTGGAAGAGCCAGTACCAAATCTCTCATCATGGCATCCTTCAAGTCGTCAAAGGCTCCCTGGCACTTCTCAGTTTAGTTCCACCCCTGACCCTTCTTCAACACTTTTGTCATAGGAGTCGTTCTCCGCGAATACCCTTCTACGAACTTCCTATAATAGTTGGCAAGGCCAAGAAAGGAACACAACTCCTTCACTATCGTTGGGATCTTCCATTTTTGAATCGCCCTTACCTTCTCCATATCCATCCGGATTTGACCTTGCTCAATCACATGATTAAGGAATTTGATGCTCCCATTGAGCTAAAGAGCACTTATCTTTCTTCACATATAGGTTGTTCCCCCTCAGCTTGTCAAACACCTTCTGTAGATGCTCTACATCTCGTCGTGGAGGCAAGTTGTGAGGTAGCTTATCCAATATCATCTCCTTGTACTCATCCAACACGGCTTGGATGGTCGTAGGCCTCTGCTCTTGGCCTAATTTTTCATCTACCACCACCGTGGCTAGATATTTCTGTTCACCCTTTCTCAATCCCTTCTTGAGTTGCATGGTTGAAAGGAACTTCCCATCGTCTCCTTTCGTTGCAACAACTTGCACCATGCAAGGGTGATCTCCCATCAGACATAGGTAACTAGAAAAAGTGTAGAGAATGAGAATGAATCAATTGTATATTCAATTGTGTATTCTTTACATACTCAGGTCCCTATTTAACATTTACATAGAGAATAAAATATGAAAAAACAGAAGAGGACGCAACTTGCAATTGAGATGTGTAGTTTAGCTTCTGGGGGGGGGGGGGGGGGTCTCTATTTATAGCCTGTAGCTTGTGGCAAGATCTCATGGTATGTGGTGATGGCTCACCTACCATGGCAGGTGGCCATCATTCACCAACCATAGCCGTCGTTCACACTGCTGGTTATCATTCACCAACCGGGGCCGTCGTTCACACTGTAGGGATTTCTACAAAAAGGCATCAGCACTGTTTTCGTCCCCCTTAGAAATTCTATTCCCAAAATGACTTGAAAGTCATCCAATGGCACCGCTGTGAAATTCGCATGACCTTCCCACCTTCTAAGCTTCACAGTCACTCGCTTGGCTACTCCCAGAGTAGGTTGGGCTACATAATTCACTGCTTTCATGTGTCATGTATCCTTCTCCAAGGATAAGTTGAGTCTCCATGCTTTTAGATGCGAAACAAAATTATGTGTAGCCCCTGTATCCACCATAGCGTGGGTACTCTTCCCATTGATCCTCAAGTCCACAAACATCAATCATTTTGCTTATGTAACTTTTGGTACTTTTGCTTGTTTTTCCAATGCGTTCACCCACCAAATTGCACCCATCCTTAGGGTATTCTTTTCTTCCCCATCACTTTCCACTACTTGCTCTGTAGTGGAAGCTTGTAAGAAATTAAGTGCAGCTTTGTGAGGGCACTCAAAAACTCTGTGAGGGTCTCGACGCAAGTAACACTAAATTTTACTCTTTCCATTGAGTGTGTTGAACCCTCAAGATGATGAAACTTCTTTTGAAGTTGTTGCTTTATAGTCGACTCCCCCACTTTTGTGTTTGCCCTTTTTGAAAGACTTTCCGTTGTTTCCCCTTATGCCAAACTCTTTGGACAAAGCAGTAGTATCACCGGCGTAGTCAATCAAGTGCTCCGCGGCAGCTTGTGTGATAGACAAGTCTTCAACTCTTTGCCTATAAAGTTCTGTTCTTGCCCACGATTTCAACCCCTCAAGAAAATAAAATAGCTTGTCCTTCTCCGACATGTCCCTGATATCCAACATTAAAGCAGAAAATTGTTTCACGTATTCCCTAATTGACCTAGTATGTATGTTTGAGGTCTCTCAGATTTTTCCTAGAATTGTACTCAACATTCTCAGGAAAGAATTGGGCCTTGAGCTCTCTCTTCAAGTCAGCCCAACAATCCACAACACAGCGTCCATTTTCAATTTCATTGTACTTAGTACGCCACCACAGTTTGGCAGCACCAACCAAGTACATGGCTGCAGTATCCACTTTCACTTGTTCTGAGGCCGTCTTCATAGCGCGAAAGTACTATTCCATATTAAACAAGAAGTTCTCCAACTCCTTGGCATCATGGGCACCCTCATACGTCCTGGGTTTTGGTATCGTGGTCTTGCTAAACCCTAGAGTGTTAGAATTTTCCATAGCAAGAACCATCAAATTCATCTTTGCATATAGATTAACTATCCAAGATTGTAAAGTTTCCACAATATGGTGAAAGTCCTCTAACATTTCACCTATCACACTTGTTTGATGCTTTTGTGATTCCATCACTTCATCAACAAGTCCCCTCAGTTGGGCCATCTATGTGGCCACATTGTTGGCTATGGTCTCAACCTGTGCTTCCAGCGCACTGATTCTCTCAGCGTTGGTTGGTGCCATGGTCATTTACCAAAGCTTTCCCAATCCCACAACGAAGGCAACTGAATTCATATAGCAACTAACCGAGCTTTGATACTAGATGTCACGGGCCGACTATTTCACACCTTTGTGAAAGGACCGTGTGGCGCTAGCTAAAACACTCTTGCTTAACTAGCCAACCTATCGTTTACCACAATTCATCCACGAAACACTTTCATTATCATTCAATCAAATATCAACGGAAGTAGTAAGCAATTATGAAAGCAGTGCAAGCAAGCAGTAAACATTGAAGCAACGTAATTCATTAACAACACCTCTGTTAACATTGTGTGTTTAACGAGGGAGGCAAGTAGGCTAAACACGTTGACAATAGTTAATGAGTTTTACAAGATTGATGAACACTCACCCTCCCCTAAAGAGCTTTATATGCAATTCTCACCTTAGCATTAGGAAACATCAAAGTGACCGAGAAGTCATACTGTCTTATTTGGCATAGAGAGAAACTACTACTAGAAATAAACTTATATTAGTGTTTACATGATGAAAACCCATCCCAAACGCACGAGACAAGCGGTCACAGGCAAGCATAGTACCCTGAACAAGCTTTGCTCGTGACAGCCTTGTACCTTTCATCTACAAATAAGGACTATCAATAAAGACATACAAAGATAAAAATCAGTACATATTTACTATATATAAATTTTAGAGAGTATATTGTAATTTAATAAGATGTGATTACTGAGTGTTAATAATTCCTTAACAAAAAATAGGGAAAGAAATCTTTTCGGCATTTGAACGTTGATCTTTTGAATTGTGTGAATGCCATTCAATACATAGGTATTGAGGTAATTCAATATTGTGAAAACAACACAGTTCTGGTAAAGAACATTTGATTTTTCTGGTTCAGTCACATTATGGATCATACCCAAGTCATTCAAAGGCAGTGTTAGTGCAGTCTTCAATCAAAGCAAAATTTTATCTTAAGGATTTAACAAAAAAATTTATTCTAGAAATTTAGGGGCAAAAAGGATAAATAAACCATTGGAAGACACTGTAAGATATACCCATCCTTTTCCTCCTAAACCTCTGTGTGTGTGTGTGCATCTTTGTTGTAGTTGGTTGGTTTAAATTTTCCCCAAAAGCATATTTTGTGTTTTCTCATATGATCTTTATACTGTTAATTTAAACAACCAAGGAATAAGATGTATTTTTATTATTAAAAAAATTCTGGAAGTTCAAGGGCAGAAAGGGTGAATATGATAAAGAAGTTCAAGGGCAGTAAGGGTAAATAAAACATAGGAAGACACTGATATATCCATTTTGCTTTTTAAGTCTCTGTGTGATTCTTTGAAGTCGTTGGCTGGTTCAAATTTTCCCTAAGCATGTTTTCTGTTTTCTGGTATGATCTTTATATTGTTAATTTTAAAAACCAAGGACTAAGCCATAGTTTTCATCATTCTGTTGTGATTTTAACTTCTTGCTTGCTTTTAATTTCTCTGTTTCCATTGCTTTTCTTTTCAACATGATACCGATTTTTCTTTTTGGAATTCAAAGTTGGTTGATGATTCAATGTGGATTTGAATTAGCAGGTGCAGTACTGTCCCAAAACAAGAAGTGCATAGTGCATCAATCACTTCTCTACTTGTTAAATCAACAGGAAAATGACCATAAAATTTCTTCCTGGGAATAGCCCTCCGAGTTAGTTAAGCGTTTGGTAATTTAAATGCTACGAAAGGGGAAAAAAAATCATTCAAATATCAAGCAAAATCTTTTCTTTTTTATTTTTCAAATATTTATCTTTTATTTATTAGATTTGCTCAATTTTACAGTTCATTGTTTGTCATGTATTATCTATAGAACAATTTCATTATTGTTTTCCCTTTACCTATTATTGCTTGGAATAATATGGAAATAGAAATGCAAATGTGTTGAAATTACATATAGATGGTATTGCCTAATTCTTTTGGCTTTGGTGGGCACAATTCATCCATCTTATTAGTAGTCCCTGTCAGTAAATCTGATTTTCTTTTTTTAATCATGGTTTGTCTTGAGGGTAGGTGAGCATATTTTTCGTTTTCATTTTCAAGTTGTGGGTGAGGCTTGTATTGGTCAATTGAAATTCAGGATAAAAGAATTTTGATAGGAAATTCAGATTTGCAAGCACACAGTTATAGTTTAAACCTAGTTTCACCTGCTTTCTTTCTGTTACAAACATTACTTCATATATTTGTTTTTAGTCCACGCACAAAGAGCTGGAGAGCAGGGGAAAAAGCTGTATAGAAAATTTGTTGACATGCTGCAATCTGAGTAAAATATCAGTTGGACCATCCATAACTCTTCATTGCAGTACTACCACAGTCCTACCATCAATCATTAAAGTGAATAACCATTGACGGATAATATTCTTATTATCGAATTTGTCACATTAGAAAACTACTGTATATTCATTTTGATAGTGTTGCCTCACCAAAGCAAGCATATAGAAGGAGATTAAATAGCCATGCCCATATTTTGAAAGAATTTAGTGATATATTTATGAAAAATCCATAAAGATTGTATGACATTTCCCCTTTAGAATAAATTTTCTCCAGATCAACTTAAAAATCTTGTTACTTGGTAAAGGGGAGAAGGGGAAGAAACAAACCAGTTTATCTGGTTATATTTTAGACATTACATATACTACTTTTTTCTGTCTTTTTCTTGTAATTTTCCTCATTATGTTGGTTTTCAACTATTCTATTTTTTCACCCTGCAATTTTAGATTCAACTTGATAGTCGACTTTGCTCATATATTAGGGGGGGTGTCCCATATGGAAGGGTAATTTTTAATTTCCTTTATTTCCTTCTTATGTTATGTAAAATACTTTTTTAACTTTTTCGACATTCATAACTTGGGTGAACATGAATGTTTTCTCATAAACTCCAATTAAGATTTTGACACACAAATTTATTTACCTATGCCTGTTATTTGAGATTTGTCTGACTTGTTCTATGTAGAAAACACGTATTGATCTTTTTTTTTTATTTTTCTGCTTAGTTGGAAATTAATTATTTTGCGCTGTATGCATAGAGCCATGCAATAGAGGGTGTGTTTTAATTGTATCTTGAGTACATATATCTATAGTTTATTATTGTGTTTGATTAGGCTCTAATTAGATCTCATTTGCATTACTTTTGTTAGGTATGGTGATGTTTTCAGAAGTATATGATGGCCCAATTAGCAATAACAGTGTATTGTTGTGCGGTATCTAGTTGCATTTTAATAATATTTTTGCCATTCGAGGGTCTAGAAGATTGTTTTAAAATGTTAACTTCGTAATTCAAATTCTAAACTATGTATTCCAATTTTTTGTACAATCCTGACCATTCTTTACTCTTTCATGCATGTTTATGCTTTGGATGTCTTCAACAAGGACAGTTACTTCATTTGCGTTTGATTGGCACAGTATGAATAAAGTGTTTAATTATGTTGGAACCTCCCTTATTGATATGTACTCAGAACGTCGGAGCATTATTGGTTCTGAAAAATATTTTGTTAGCATATTTTCACCCAATGTGGCTGCTTGGACTGCTTTTACTAATGGGTATGCACACCATGGATTTGGGTATGAGCTGATCATACTCTTCAAGCTTATGTTATAGCAAGGAGTAAAACCTAATGTTACTACTTTAAATTAGTTCCCCCAAGACTATCTGCTCATATTATTTAGTCCAACATATATGCAAGTCCGAGGAGGTGGGGAGAAGATGGATGTGAGGAAGAGCTTGAGAGCTTTGAAAGTGAAGAAAGATCTTGGATGCAGTTGGCTTGAGCTGGAAAATTGAGTTCATATCTTCTCTGTAAAAGGTAAAACCATCCACATTGTAATGTAATTTATGCAACTTTGGAGCATCTAACAGCAATTGTACATTTTATTATTTGATTTCAGTGAAAGAAATATCCATTAACCTACAATGATTTTAGCTGTACAATGTTCTGTCTTTGAATTGCTAACAAAAACTCGTATGTTAGTTCACCAATTATTTGATGTAGATACTTCGAATTTTCTATTGTCACATCAGCATTGTATAGGGTATATACCAATTGTGGAACGCACAAATACTTACTGATTATTAAGGATTTCTTAGTTTTTTAAAATGTATTTTATTCATAATATGCTAGCACTCCTCCAATCTAATGCAATTTTTTTTTTTAATTTGTTAACTTGTTAATTTTATCTATAATATGTTCTCCAAATTTCCTAGGCAATCCCCATGCACCATTTACAAATTTCAGCAAAGATCATTCTGAAGTGAAACTTTGGGTAATGTGCAATGTATTAATTCAGAAGAATTTGATTTCTATATATTTAGACTTGCAGTTTTCTGTTGATCTCCTTTAAAATTAGATATTTTCTTATTGTAGATTATTTTCCTCTTTCTGCATTAATATTGTGGAAAATTGATTAATTTTATGATGCATGGCAGATTCTGTGCTTAAGAAGTAGTTTCTTGAATCAATGACTGAAAAGAACTCCCGACCCAGAGAACTTCTGAAGAGAACAGTACAGAAAAAGAAGTGGCAAAAGAAGTAAAGCTACTTCAATGTGATTGCTATAGTATCACTAACCACTCAGATTAAAAACCTCTGGATTTTTTATTTCGCAAGAATTGATATACTGTTATTAATTGAATTCTTTGTAAAAACTCCTTAAATTTGGACTAATTGAAACGGCATTAATTTTACATTTTGAGCTTCATTCTGCAATAGCTGTTTCCTAATGTTAGAAACTCATTTTCATTGACATGAATGACGTGAAAATGTGTTGGGTTAATCAAGGACGCTGATTCCTGCTTGTCAAAAGCGCCTAGAGGCCTCATTGGACGAATTCAAAAAGAACTTTGGTATTGTATTGTTGATAGAATATTAATATTGTTTTGAAAATCACTGTTCATGGGCTGTCATTCAGAAAAAATCAAAGTTTGTTGTATCAGAAAATGTGCATTTGTATTGTGGGAGAGTAGATTTTATATGATGAACAACAATTGGGTGGGTTTTAACCTTTTTTACTTTGCTCTGTCCAATTTTCATCATCAATAATGCTGCAATGGCATCACTCAATTTAGTTGATCATTCATGTAAATTACATAAATAATGATTTTGTTACAATACAAAACTGTTGCTTGATTGATTGTATTAATGGAAGGATTCTAATAATTCAACTCTTCTCTTTTAGTTTCATGTTTAATTTATTTTGCGAGTAGGCACATTTATTCTGCACATCGTAGTCATAATTTTTTGATTCATTTATAGTGTCATGAATTTCAGACCAATATGTTGCTTCGGCTGATCTTGGTAGGGAGGTTTTCATATGGGATATTGAAGCTAACTCTTGCAACCGATCTCAAAATCAAGTGATGCAATGGAAGATGATTGTTCTACTGGTGTTGATGTATCTAGAAATTTGTTAACATCCACAAGTTTGCGTACGATCAGCTCTTGCAACGGCATTTCTCTGCACTAAGCTCAGCCATGGAGTTGGTATAATATTTGGCCATGAAACGATTTTTGAACAGGCACAATACCTTTATGCTTTCCAACTTGGTTTCTCTTAAAAAGTTGGATAAATTGATTATTGCATGTAAAGTGCTTAAGAGTAAAAACCAAAACTATTACTATATATTCTTCAGATTCTTTTCTGCCTCATGCTTGGCTTCGGTTGCTACTTCTTGGGAAAGGCCAGATGGAGGCACATACCAATGCTCAGGTGTATGGCATGCCAATGCCGCCAGTCGACTGCTCCTGCTGCTCCTGCATGGTGGCATACCCTGGGAAACCAGACAACTCTGCCAATGTTTGATTGCAGGCTACCTAGCTTTTATTTACTTGTAGTTAACAGCTTTGTTGATTCATTCTGTGTTATATATATAATCAGAGTCTTTGGAATTTTGCTACTGTTACATTGATTGTTGTGTTCTCGTGAGGTATAGAAGCCTAATTGGACAAACATGGGGATGGTAGAGTCACCGGTATATGCTTGGGTTTGTAATTGTGATGAATTGATATGGTTGATGACAATATCTGGATTTTTAATTGGTTTTTTTGGGCAAAAAAAAGAATTTTTTTTTTTTTTCCTGTGGAGCTGATTCTGCCAGATTCATTAGAAGTTAATTCTAATGTGCATCATAAAAAACTCTCTATTAGCTTATGAATTGTGATTGCTTAATTTCTTGGATAAATTCTTATTTCTAGATGAGTTAAAGATCATGTTTCTTCTTTCGCTGAGTGAGTGATTTGTGAACTGTTCTTAGTTTGATTGGACTTCATGACTTTAACATAAATATTAACATACTTTTAACTGAAATTTTAAAAAAAATGTTATATTTTGTACATGCATTTTAAAAATGTTACAAGCTCATTTAGTTGTGAAAAATATTTTTTATTTTTTATTTTTAGTTTTACAAATAATTGAAAACAAGTTAGCTAATTTTTTTAGTTTTATAATATTTGTAGAAAAAAAAAATGAAAGACAATAAAATATATTTGCACTATTAACATGTGAAAATAGTTTTGTTTCCTATTTTTAATTTTTTAGAATATACAAAAATGTGACCTTGTTTTCCAATCTTAAAAATTTATTATATAAGAAAGTTGGAAAAATATTTTTATTATTTTCTCAGTTTTTATTTTTAATTCTATGTTTTGGAGCATAGAATTCATATACTTTATATAACATTACACGCGCACACACACACATTGTTATTATAATGATCATTAACACATAACATGCTTTACTAAGTTGTAGGTTAGTAGCAAATATGTCATGGCAACACATCCAATGCACGTGTGAAGCTCAATTAATAATATATATATATATATATATATATGTCGAACATATCTACCTATTCATTTTTCATGCCATTACAAACAAATTTTTTTACTTTCTTTTTCTCGAGGTGGTTGTATGAAAATTTTACCATGAGTATTACTTTATATTAGTTTTAATTGAATATAATTCTACACATGGTACATCAGCATTGAAGTAGTGACCACTTACATTTTAAATTGTAATAAGCCAAAGATTTAGTGTGACTATAGTATACATTAATTCATTATTGCAATATTATCAAAGTATTATTAATTTCAATTGAGTTATTTGTCAAATTTACAGCTAACATATATTAATGTCAATAGTCAATTATAATTTCATTGTCAATGTTTTGAGAAAGTTCAAATTGTTTTTCATCCTATTTGTTATCCAAGTTAGTTTAGTATCTTTGTCTTTTTTGTATTTTACAATCTATCATTAATTCTAGAAAAGGGCAATATTATTTGCTTTATCACAACATAGGTGAGTTAAAATCTCTTTCAATGCTAATGTTAATTAAGTAAATGCTGTTTTTTTTTTTTTATAATCCTTCTTGTCATTATCAAGTTTTGAGGACCTCATTTGGGTCGCCAATTTGATGACCATTTTGTAATCAATCAAATTTTGAAAAGGAGTCGCTACTTTATTTTATTTTTGAAAAGAAAAAATAAAAGAAAACCTTTTGAAGATATTATGTTAGGAGAACAATTGTACATAAGGAAGGTAAGGCTTTAAATCCCCATTCTTGAGAATTTAAAGGGCTAGCACTCAAAATTCTCAACATTGCATAGTTTTGGAAATGAGAAAATCGAATTTATTGTTGCACAATTGGATCCAAAAGTTCCCAAACAAGTTATCTAAATGCAAAAGACTACAATAGTAGTTCTAACTCAATTTTTCGATCGAATGCGCTTAATGGGGCCTGTAGACACCTCAATTTTACCGAACTTCTCTTTTCCTATCAATAAAGGGACCCTTCGTAACAACATGGTAATTTACGTAAGGAGGGATCACTTCTATATTTTGGAAATTTGAATGTCCTCTTTATCTTATTGAGTCTTTGTGTGTTTAAACTCGAGTCCCTGTTACTTTGAAATTAAGTCCCTGTCATTGAGTCCCCAAAATTAAGCCTTTGTTATTAAAATCTCGATTAGTAAGTCTTTTTTATCAAGTACTTGTACTGAGTCCTTTTTATTAAGTCTTTAGGTGTTTAAAATCAAGTGCTTGTTATTGAATCCCTTTTATTAAAATCCTTGTGTTGAGTCGAATCCCGGTTAGTTAAGTCCTTTTATTAAATCCTTGTTTTTAAGTCAAGTCCATGTTAATCAAGGCTTTTTTATTAAGTCCTTATGCGTGTTTGAGATCAAGTCCTTGTAAAATCAAGTCCCTGTTATTGAATCCTGGCCCCAACCCTTTTGTTAAATCCTTTTGAAATTAAGTTCCTTTTGGGGTCCTGTTTGTTAAGTTTTTTAGTCTTTGTTGATTTCTTGAAATTGTGGGTCCCACAAGGCCATTGGTAGGAAATATATATAATTTCAGCAAGGAATACGCATGGAGGTACATATTTGAGTTCAATACAATACATAGGGGATACAGGTTCAAATACAAATACAATACATGGGGAGTATAGATATCGGTACATATAGGGGGGGTACAAATGTAAAACGCAAACACAAGGGAAACCCTAATTCAAAAAGGACTTAACAACTCTCTCTCTCTGTGCAAGAATATCCCACGGCTCCTCCAAAGATACCTGCACCAAAAAAAAAAAAAGGAAGTAGATCAATCCTATGCGAGGAACAAAATTTGAAAGAAAATCATACAATTAATTGAAGGATCTTGAAGATTGGGGTGTATCCCTCCATATATTTAGCCAAACTCTCCATTAGAAGGAGAATCGTCCAGATCACAGGGATGGAGGGATTGTTTTGCTGTAGGAAGAAAACACAATTAGGGTTTTACACAAAAGGAAACGATGAAGAACGATAAGACTAAACACTGCCTTAATGGATTGAGACCTAACCCTATAAATTGAAGGGTCTCGTACAAACAAAACAAAGGGAAAGAATATTTCATTAAAAGGTTTTTTCTCATGTCAAAAATGTTTAATTTAAAGGAAAATAATTTTTGATAAAAGGTATTTTAGTCTTTTGAATGAATAGTCTATTCAATGAGTTTGTATTTCAAACATGGATAGGATAATAACCTTAGATAGTTCAATCTTATAAACCCCAGGTCATCCCATCAAATGCACCAATCAAGTCGAATATAGTAAATTTTGCCACCAATAAAGATAGGATGTTACTTGAAGCAAATTTGCACCCAATTGAAGCAAGAGTGCCTTTCACGAGGTTAGGTATTTAAACCCTCTTGGGCTCGTTTCCGCTCCCGGACTCCTGAATTTACCCTCCCTTTGTGGGATCAACTTCAAAGGGCGTAGGATTAGTCACGTGGACCGTAAAACGGACGCGTGGATACCCGGTGTGTAATCCAAAAAAAAAATAATAATAATAATGATCCACAGATAAGGATATATAAAATTTAAAATGCACATGAAACATTGCACTACATGCATGGGAGGTGCACCACACTCATTTTTTATTAGTTTTTGGAACCTTCTCTATATTGTATTATTAATATAAAATTGAAAATTGAAAAGTAAATAGAAAATGTTTTATGAAACCATATTCTGTTAGATTTTGTTTTGTAGGAATTATGTATTCTATTTGCATGATATACTGCATGTTCATCATTCTTTTGGTGCTCAACTTCACAGAAAGGGGGAAATATTAAGAGCATATCCCAACTCTACTGCCAAACTAATGAGGGACTAGTAAAAATAAAGTAATAATTCTTTATTAAAATATCTAACATATTTCAATTAATAGCTTCCTCAATGAGAGCCTTCAAAAGTTTATCCTTCAACTTTGTTTCCAAATTGAGAAGGCAAATTAATCTTAATCCTTAGTTTATATGCATATGATTTGACATCTTTTTCTCTTTTTATTCATATTTTTTTTCTAAGTCCCATAAAACTGTCTTATTATTCAATTTCTCTAATTATTTTTGACAATTAGGTAGGCATTATTAACTTCAATGGTTGTTCTTCTCTCTTTGTTTTTTTTCCATTTGCTGCTATTGATTGAAATGAACTAAGATTTAAAAAAATGAAACATGTGTGCCTATTTTGAGACCAACTTTAGCCAGATCAACCAAATTTAAAATCATAACTTTAAATAATAAGCATTACTAAACACCATGCATTTTTTGTTAGTAATACATATTCAGTAATAATTATTGAATTTATTTCATCTCATCATTAAGTTAACATTTGGGAATATAAGTTTTAGAGTTTTAATTTATATTTGTATGTATTTGGATAAAATACAATATAAATTATATTGAGTTTTTTTTTTTTTTTTTCAAAGAAGGACAGCACCTCCATTTTTTTATTAATATACCCTCACTTTTGGCAGAAGAATACCGTGGTTATAAGACAAATAATAGGAGATTACAATAGAACAAAAACTTTAAAGGTCTCCCAAAAACAATACCAACATCCAATCAAAACAGGGCTACAAGTCTAAATAAAACAAAATAAGGACCTACAAACTAATAAAACACCCCATGCAACAAAACAAACAAAAGAAAAAAACTTCATATAAGCATAAACCAATACCAACAAGAAATCAGCTAAACATATCTCATATAAGCCGTACACATCTTCTCCAGTTTATACAAACTATTGATAACTCTATAAAGTTGACTACTATTTGTAAACAAACTATTCTTCCCCATAGCACCTTGTCGAACCAAAGCATTTGCCACTTTGTTCCTTTCTTTATACCAATGATTTATCGAAAAGTCTACTCCCTCCAATAAACCAATAAGTTGCTCCCAAAAGTCCCACAAATACCACAAGGAGCACTTACTGAATCTTATCAAATTTACTACAATATTCGAATTACACTCAATATCAATATTGGTATGGCCCAAATATTTGCAAATATTTATTCCTTCCATCACAGCTCTCAATATAACTTTATTATTTGAACAAGAACCAAAATACTTTGAAAAACCAAAAATAAAAAAACATGTATGGTCTCTAAGGATGCTACCACCACCCGCCGGCCTTGAGTTCCCCAAGCTGCTCCCATCCAGATTTAGTTTCAACCTCCCTTGCCTCAATTTTAGCCATCTCACACCTTGCATAGTTTTATTTCTTTTATTCACAATTTGCACTTCCAGATTCTGCAATATCATAATATTAGCATCCTTTAACTGAGCAATTCCTGTCATGTTCTTGCTCAAAACCCCCACCCAATACTTAATGGACAGCCACATATCTGTACTACTCTCTAATTTCCACTCCATTCTACCTGCACATCTCCAAAGTCTAAAATGAGCTACCTTTTGTAGCTCATTTTCATCTCTAAACCTTTTGTGACACAAATTAATTCTAAAAAAGAAACTAATTCAAATTTTAACATATATTTAACTACTTATAAAAGCATAGAGGGAAAATTTTGGTAGTCCTGACGTGACAAAAATTGAAATACCAAGCTTTCCCTTTATATTTTAGTCAAGTAAAATTAAATTCCTTCAATATCCTAAAAGCCAAAATGAATCCCCAACCACTTGCATGCCCTCTCATCTTTGTGATTGATTTGTCTACCCACATGGCTATTCAACTTTTGTAACTCCTCACACTACAATACATTTACTCTTGGGTGTCATGCTTCAATTTTTTTACTCCATCTATTGATCTTCTCTTGTGGCTTTCAAACTTTAGTTTATCGTTATGGCTAGATATCTTCTTTGTCGGAAACCTCCCTATCATAATCTCAAACATCTTCGTTTTGTGTCCAACAACCTTCTATGGTCATGTGTTCTCAACTTTTTCCTCATATAAATTCTCCTTAAATAGTGATCATCTCACACATCGATTCCTCCCGCGAAGAAAGTTAATGAATTCTCCTGTACACTAAACACACAAAGCAGGTCAGTTAAATTCAAGTTTTCATCAATTCAAATTCAAATGCACTTACTAAAATTTCAATCAAAACATTGCATATCATGTTTATGTTATTGGTTTTACAAAAATTACAGCCATATAGCATATGGTTTCCTATAGTACGTATTTTGTACATATATCAATAATAACTAAAAAATTACCCCTCATAATCAGCTATACTCCATATTAAAATAAATAAAAAAATCCTTCATTACAAGTTTGATGAAGCTTATCTTTCTCTTCAAATAGATTGTAAAGGGAAAAAAAGAAAGAAAAAAGGGACACATATTATTGAATTGGATTGTAATTTTTTCATGTCGTTGCTTATATCATCAATTGCGTTTTCTAGCATAGTTAAAATTTTTATTTGTCTTTTGGTCTTTTTCTGATATAATATCATAAATCATTTTAAGGTTTGTGGTATTCCATAGATGATCTCCAATAATTCTTGTAAAATTTCAGTCATGAACATGGGCAACCTAAGAATAAAGACTAGATCTTTTGCCCTTACTTGCGTGTCAATCTTTATATTAAATTTCATCACAACACTTCCTAAATAGCCCCTATAATTCTACAGTGGATGAAATCTTGTAGGGTTAAACCCCACTAAATAATGAAAAAATATACATGATATTAGTTAAGTTCTTTGTCCTATAAATGTTATGACGACATTATCATTGCTTGGAGTTTACTTGTGCTCAACTTTGTCCCACAATGGAGGTTGGACAAATATAAGCACCCAAATGTACTTGCATGTTCCTTCGCTTTGTGTCATTTGCTAGAAGCTGAAATATGAATTTGCTTTTATAACTAATAGCAGAGTTGCATATTTATTATTTTGGTCTTACCACTGCTAAATCTACTATTTCAAGCATTACACAAATATTAAGACCTATTTACAAGTGCATATTTCAAGCATTACATAAACAGTAGTCCTATATTGAAATTTTATAATTACAAATCTATATTTGAGTTGTGTTTTCTAGACAAGAAGTTTATATAAGTTATTATTTTGATTTGATCCTCTAATTTACTTTGTGGATTTGTTGTTTTTGTGGTAATGGATTTCATATATACCAAAAAATATGTTTTTAACTGCTTGGCCTTCTATTTATAATCATTGTCATGGACCTTCTGATCATCACCTCAATAGCTTCCAATAAACCAAATAAATAAATAAAACAATATATAGTTTAGTTATTTAATCTTAGGAGCTATAGCAATGTAAGCTATTTTTAACACATATTCAAATTTGTCAATAATTGTGTATGACATCTATAATTTCTTGTTTTATGACATCTATAATTTTCTTGTTTTATGGAAAATTTGAAATATGTTTTTTCTATGTTATTAGCCTCCAAGTTTGTAGCTATATTAGTATCTTATTTTGCCAATCTTCTCCAATTGATTCTTTTCGTTAGAATTTTTTTCCCTATAGTCTTAGAAGCACATTGAGTGTTAAACATCCATCGTTATTTTATTTTCTCCAAGGGACACTGGTTTCAATATTGGTTTCTCAACAAATGTAAGAAAATGAAAAGAAACATAAATTCGGAACATAAAATTTTTCATGTATGGGACCCAAAAAACTGTCATTGCTCAACAACCTCAAACACTATGGAATGCTCTTTATGGCTAGTACATTAACATAACAAATTTGTTTAAAAAAAAAAAAACAAAGAAACTTTCATGAGTAATATTCCAAGCAAGACATTACAATTTATGACTTAAGTTCTGATTATTTTTTTAACATATTTTGACATTAATAAAAAAAAATTTGTCTGTAGGAAAATATTTTTAAATATTGCTGCCCTACACAATTTTGTTTATTTGCTATTCTATAATTATACACCCACTAGGGCTAGTAGGTTTGTAGCTCTCAAGACCTATTTACATGTGCATATTTCAAACATTGCATAAACATTAATCCTATATTAAAATTCTGTAATTACAAATCTAAATTTGAGTTTGTATTTTATGGACAAGTAGTTCAGATAGGTTGTTATTTTGATTTGATCCACTAAGTTACCAAGTGGACTTTGTTGTTTGTGGTAATGAATTTCATATATCCCAAAAGATATTTTTCTAATTACTTAGCCTTTTGTTTATAACCATTGTCCTAGATTCATTAATCAGCACCTTAATAACTTTCCTATAAACCAAATAAATAAAACTCAGTATATAGCTTAGTTATTTTCCTTTACGTGTATCATCATCATGTAAATCTAAAGAGCTATGGCAAGATAATCCATAGTTCATACGAATTGAAATTTTTGAGTGATTTTTCATGCTATTTATAATTATCTTATTTTATAACAAATCTAAAATATGATTTTGTATGAATCTACATCCAAGTTTGTATGTTTGTATCTATGTACATCTATAAGCTTATATTAAAAATATATTTAGTTGTCCTACTTTGCTACATGACATTACAGATGGACAATTTTAATTTTTAATGTGATCTGAGAGCGAATATTTACCTTCAAGTGATTCGAAACACTTACCTCAAGTTGGGATCTACACCCTTATTATCAAGTCAAACCACATAAAAATAGATAAAATAAGAATGAAAAGTGAGAATGACATATTCATATAGAAAAGATTGGCAACAAATTTGTATGGTGTAGGGCATGAGTGAGGCATGCCTACTAAGCACATGTTCATATGGATTAGTTGACCAAGAATCACAAATATCAAACAAAAGACATTAAAGACAGACTATTTAAGGAAGGCTAATACTTAAAGAAGTAATAAAAGATTTATTGGCTTTTTTTTTTTTTGAAACTTGGATACCAGAAACTTCCTGTTAATTTGAGAAACTAAAAATGGAATGTGGATTCTTTGAAATTACAAATGTGCCCCCATCATCTTCAGCCTGGATTCCATTTCTTTCTCTCTCTCTCTCTCTCTCTCTCTCTGTATGTTGATGATCAAGCATGTTTTCATATGTTGAAGATCAAACAGATATTCATTTTCTTGGATCATATTATTTTTAATTCTTCCTATTTAGTTAACTTTCTTTGTTTTTCTTTATTTCTGCTCCCATTTACCAATGGTTTTCTATGTTTGCTTCTTTAACTTCAAAGCCTTGAGTAAATGTACACCTTTATCTCTTTTTTGGGTACTATTTACACCCAATATTTATAAAAAAATATGCTTGTTATTTTCATATGCATTGAAATACATTCTAATATTCAATTTTTCATTACAAAACTTAGCAATTCTTGTATAAGCTTTCAAACAGAGAGTTGTCTGTAGAATTTTTTAAATCTAATTCACAAATAATTTGAGGTACGCTTGATTCGATTTACACAGTTATCATGCCCCTTAATCCATTATTGTTTTTTTGTTAATATATTTGCAACCATTATTTTTCTATTAAATCAATTTTAGATATGATGACTGTTCATAGTTCGTGAGTTTCTAACTTGACTTCTATAGACGATTGTGAAGATTTCTATTATTGTGAGTAGTTTATTTTATTGTTCTCTTTCTCTGGGAGGCGGAATTACTTTGATTAAATCTTCTTTGTCTAATCTGCCAATCTATTTCCACTTCCCTCCAGGTGTTGCTAAAAGAATTGTAAAACTTCAATGAAACTTCCTTTGGAAAAGTAATTCAGAGTCTTTCGAATATCCACTAATCAAATGGGACCAAATCTACCCAGAAATACAGCAACAAGGGTTGGAGATCAAAAACTCGAGGTGGATGAGTGTGGGTCAATGTGCAAACGGAGTTGGTGCTTTTGCTCCGAGCCAAATAGTTTCTGGAGAAATATAATTTGTTTAAAATGTGTGTATTATGATTTCGAGACATGGAATCGGTTAGTTAGTAAGAAGAAGCATGGGAATGCGTCGGGAAAGGCATAATCATAAATGGAGGATTATTCTAGAATCACATAATGATAATCATAAAGAAGGGTGGCAAAACCTCCTTCGGTCAGATATTTGGGCGGCTAACAAATCTTTGAAATTTTTGTTTAATTGGGTCATCCGCAGAGAGGTCAAGGTTGCCACCGTGACAAGAGGTCATTCCAAAAGTACAACTTGGAATCTCATTTTCACAAGAAGACTCAGTGGAGCTGGAGCTGGAGCTGGAGCTGGAGCTGGAGGGCGTGCTCAACATCATGAAGAGTGTCGATCTATGCGTGCGACCGTGCACGCGCGCGGGGTGAGTGCCGCGGTAGGCAGGGCTGGGGCGTGGGGGGTTAGGGCAACTGAGGGTTAGGACCTCGTGCCCCACAATGCGCGGGCGGTAGGCAGGGGTGGAGGCTGGGGGATGAGGGCAACTAGGGTTGGGACCTCGTGCCCCCCAATGGCATTTCAAAGTCCACAGCTCAGTGACAGTTCTCAGTCAACACTGAGCGCGCAATCCCACACAAGCTGTAGAGCAGAAAAGAAATTAAGAAAAGCGATGGATGGTGCAGAGAGAAGGGGGGAGTAGGTTAGGTCCATCACCTGCAAGTCTCTCATGCTGTCGTCCCAACTCCCCATGTCCCCCCAACTCCATCAGCAGCACCGCTCTTCCCCGTGTCCCTCCCAACTTTTCTTCCTTGCCAAGTCAACTCTCTCCCCTAATTTGCCTCAACTGCCACTGTCTTCCTCCTTTTTATTTATATTCTTTTTTCCAATTCTCTTCGGTCAGTAATTACATGCAAAATATGTTTTAGGGCAAAAAGACAGCTGATTTTTTTATTTTTTTTTTAAAAAATAATAGAGTTTTTGAAATTTTGATAAAAAGATAAAATTGTTTACTGCCTTTAAAATTTGAATGCATAAAAGATAAATTCATGAATTAATATATTTGCAGTAAATTAAGCATAATTCATACAATAATAATATATATAATGGGCTCATAATGCCACAACAAGATCTCACTCGATAAAGTAATATGCACATAAGCCTCATATTGTTTTATGTCATGGGAAAAAATTATTGCATTAAATAATCGAATCACACATATTTTAAATAATCAATTATAGTGGTGTATCTTTATGAGATATAACACGAGCCTAACATAATAATTTCTTTAAAATAATCAATATCCTTTTTAAAATTTTAGTTTTTATAAAGAACTCCTATAATTTTAGACCACAAATAAAAAATTATGAAAATTTTTAAATATTTAATTTTGGGACAAAAACTATAGGAAATAATAGATTTAGGTATAAGACAAATTTTGAGAGGACAATAGGATCGCCCCTGTACCTTTTCGAGAAATTAGAAAAGCTTATAAATTATAAAAATTCAATTATAGAAGAAATTTATTAAAATTTTAAAATTTTTAAGTAAAACGTTACCTCTCTTTACCAAATCTAAAAAAGACCAATGTGTTTGCCCTTTCTTTGTTATATAATGAGAAGACTATCATGCATTTAGGGCAAGTGGATCATATGGCTGGCATGGCCATTAAAGAAAGGAACCCATAATTAGGAGTATTCATAGTCGAGTTGGGTTGAGGTAAACTTACATTCCAAAAAATTTGATCTTATCAGCTTGGCAAGAAGTTAATCTTAAATCAAACCATTGAGGATGCAGTTTAGGTTGGTTTGCATCGGCGTGAATATCAGTAGATTGGTTAGAGTTTGTGGTTAAAATTCTTTTAAATCGAAATAAAAAAGAAAAGAAGAATACAAAGAAGTATGTGTCACAATTTTTTACCAAATATAATAACATAAGTTACATTGAAAACACTACTTAAACTAGTGTCATTGAAGTTAAATTTATTATATTAATAGACTTCTTATAAAATAAATAAAAAAATACTAACACTATCGATGTAACTAGGGGTAACAAAACAAGTCAATAGTTCGGGTTTGGATCGGATTAAAAATAGGTGAAACTTAAATGGATATGGTTCGGGTTAACCCATTTACAAATGGGTGAGTAAATCATAAACCTAAATTTGTCCAATTAATAAATGGATTATTAATGGGTACCCATTAAAAAAAATATAATATATTTATTTTAACTTTTTTTTTTCTTTAAATTTCACCAAATATGAGTTTATTTAAAAAAAAAAAACCCAACACTCATTTATTATTTTTTCATTAATATATTAACATTTGTGACTTAATAACACTTATTTATTGTTAAATTTATTTTTCTCTTTAAATAATTTTTTCTAAAAAAATTATTTGAAATTTAAAAAATAAAACGTACAATATATTTATCATTTTCCCCCCTAAATATTTCAAAAAATCAATTATACAACTTATATCTTATATCTAGTTTATAAAAATATATATAATACATCATACATCCGTCAAATATCATAATTCATACATATACAGAGAATTTAATATTTAAAAAAAAAAAACTAAACTGGTGACCTAATAGGTATCCGATCAAAACCCAGTTAGTCCGTTTATTAATTGGATTGCATTCAGATTAACCTGTTTATAAACGGTTCGCTTGTTAGATTCAAACCTATTTTAAACATTTGGATAACGCATCATCCATTAGGTTGTGACCCATTTTGCCACTCCTAAATGTAATCATATGACTTACACACTATGCTGCATTAAGAATGTCTCAAAAGTAAATAATTTTCTAAAAAAGTAACTTATGTCATTAAGTCATTTTTCATATACACCTATAATTACTTATATCCAAAAGTATTTTTCTAAACTCCTTTTTTCTTTTTGGTTGAGCGTGATTAGAGAAATTAAGTAGCAAGCAGGCTTCGGGAGAGAGAGAGAGAGAGAGAGAGAGAGAGAGAGAGAGAGAGAGAGAGAGAGAGAGAGAGAGAGAGGCCAAATCACGTGCATCTGAAATGATTGTAAGGTCAATTCTTCTTATTTTGCTTTTTTTTTTTTGGCATCAAAGTTGAGTAATATACTTTTGTAGGATAAATATCAATTTAGAATGCACAAACATTTTGGATGCAAAAGTAAGGAATCCCGTGCATCAATTATTGACAATAAAAGTAAACAATGATTTTTCTAAAAGTTTAAAACTTACCAATTTTAATCAAGAATTTTACTTGGGGAAAGAAAAATAAAATAGGGAAGAAACTTATTTTTTTTTTTCTATATGTTATATTATATTAAAAATGAAAGTTTATTTTTATATAATTAAAAATTGAAAAAAATTATAAATGCATAAAATTAAAATTTTGTTTGTGAATTTGGTATATTTTATATTTTCTTTGTTACTTTTCTCGATAATCAAACATGAAAATGTGGATTCGTTAGTATTTTCTTTCCATTCCTTTGCCTAATATTTTCAGAATTTCAACAAAGGCCTAAATGATTCTTCTTTATTTTCATTGGGTTTGTGATTTGGGATCTTAAACACAAGTAAAAGAAAAATACATGGGTACCTCACATCAAACAAACAAGGTCTTCCGTTCTCAATTAGTGGCCAGTTGTGGAAGAATTGAAAATGCACAAGAAAATATTAAGCTGTGGGAAAAGAACTTTCATCAGTGTTATGAATATTGGAGGACTAAAAAACACAGAGTGCCGTGGGCTAAAGTGGTTTGGTTTGGGGACATCCTCCCCAAACATGTTTTTTGTCTATGGCTGGGTGTAAAAGGAAAATTACCCACTTGTGAAAATGTGGTGACAGATGACATGGATCCATTGTGTGTTTTCTACAAGGTGGAACCTGAGAGCTTTGACCACCTGTTCTTTAAATGCAATTATTCAGTTGAGGTATGGAAGGAAATTAGAAGATGGTTGGGATTGAAAAGGGAAATGTCAACAATTAAAGCTGCAGTGAAATGGCTTTGCAAAGAAGAAAAAAGGGAAGAATTTCCATGCTGCAGGAAGGAGAATTGGTCTTGCTGCCTCGGTGTATTTCCTATGGCACTTCAGAAATAGAGCTAGATTTGAGGGACACTACATTTCCTCTCCTGAAATGATTAATGTAATAAAAAAATTCACATACATGGGGGTCTTTGAAAAATTTAATTTGTATTCCATTGATTAACTTTTCACAGGTTATCTAGATCATTGGAGTATTGATAGGTATCTGATTGGCTATATATAGCCCCTGGGTATGCCCAGGTTCTGAAATATTTCTTTTGATTCTATTTGGATGAGGAATAAGGTTCCAAACAACCTGGGGATGCCTAGAGTACTTGTAAATATGCATTTTGTAATGCATTTTGATCAATACACATTTACCTTTTGATCAAAAAAAAAAAAAAAAATGGAATCTTAAACACAAGTAAAAGAAAAATGCATGGGAGCAGACAAGGTCTTCTGTTCTCAACATTCATGATAGAAAAAACCAAAATGGATTGAATAAATAAGATTAAATCTTCAAATTAAAAATGGAAAACAAACCCAAAACCCATAAATTAGAACAGAAAAAAAAAAATTCAAAAGAACATCATCAATCAGAAAAAGTAACTGTCGCGACGTCCTGGACCTGACCCAAAGAATCGCTCTCCGGAAAAAATGTGCGTTCGGTTACGAACAGGGAAGAATGGAATGTGTATTTTGAAAAATATTTTTAAATATTTTTTCGTGAAAAACGATGTATGATGGAGTTGCCACTAACCTTTTGAAGTGCGGTTAGAACACTTAATTGTTACCTCGTTAGGGGTAGAATCGGCTTGCGTTACCAGAGTCGGGCTCAGGAGTACGGTTACGCAAGGAGAAGGTATTAGCACCCCCCACACGCCCATTCTTACGAACGGTACCAAATTAATCAAAAATTATTCTGAAATAAATCTTATAAGCCTTTCAAAACTACTCATTTTCAAAAATCAAAAAAATGAAAATACTATATAAGTATTCCCTCAGAACCGGGGCAAACCAATGCTCCAAAGAGTCCATGCCCTTGGCTGCAATCATTGGGAAGCAAAATCGAGAAAATAAAATACAAAATACACTCCCGGAGATTTTGAAATCTATAGATTTTTCTAAGTAGGGAAATATTATTCCGGGGGGTTTTTGAAATTTGTCCGGGATGAAAATAATTTTCTGTGCCTAACAAACATTTTTGTGATTTTTCCTAAATGTAAAAACATTTTTTTTGTGATTTTTGTGGTTTTTCCCGAACTTGAAAATTGCACAAAATAAAAACCATGAAAATCAAAGTATGAAAATAATTTTGGGATTTTCTGAGAATTTTGTAGTTTTTGTGGATTTTCTGAATATCTAAATAATAATCAAGTGAAATCGAGAAAACCGATGCGAACCAGTTTAGAGGATGACAAACCGATCAAACGTTGACTGGTCTAGGGGAAAAACCAGTTTAAGGTCTTGGTTGAGACCATTAGGTTTAGAGTATGTGCGTGAACATGTGCATGAATGTGAGCGTTTGAATGAGTGCGTGCATGGATATGCATGTGCATGAATGATAGTGCGCACATGAATGAACAACGACACCTATGGTGTGTGAGTGCGCATGCACACACATACCGATACAAATGGACAGTGACCTAGATGATGATGTCATGAGTGATATTGGAATGCCTAAGCATATGTGTGCATGGATGGGGAATGAGCATGTGATCGTGTGCATCAAGTGCATGCGTTCGAGTGTGAGTGCTTGCACACATGTGCGTGAATGAATATGCACATGCCTACATGCGAACAACGACACTGACGCCTGAATATGTGTATGCATGTAAGGTACGAATAGACATGCATGTGCATGTGAGTGTATATGAGTGTGCATGTGAATGCATGCATATGTATGTATGTGGATTTGGGTGTATGTGTATGTGAGAGTGTGTGGAAGTGTGTGTAGATATGTATATGCGTGAAAGGGTGAGTCCGCACGAACGAACGTGGGCATGCATGAATGTAGGTGTACGTGTGTGAGGGTGTGTATGAGAAAACACAGCATAAATGATCAGAATTACTTTTCCTAAAATTTCAAAAAAATGTTTATGGATTTTTCCTCATTTTTATGGATTTTTATGAAATTTCCCAAATTTTTATGGATTTTATTGTATTTATTTGGCTTTATTGTGTAATTTCCCATTTTTTTTATGAATTTTATTATATTTATTTGGATTTATTGCGAATTTATTGAAATCAAACTGGTCATGTACCGGTTGAAGGACCCGCTGGTTTAGGGACCTGAACCAGTTAACTTCGGGTTAACCCTATAACGACCCCAAAAAAAAAAAAAAAAAAAAATATTATTAATAAAAAAATTAATTATTATTAACTAAAATAATTAAAGGAATAAACAAATAAAAGGAATAGAGTGGAAAAAAATTGAAATAAGGATATATATTAAGTTATATATGTATATATATATATATATATATATATATATATATATATATAAAGTTATTATATAATAAGGTAAAAAAAAAAAAAAAAGGAAAGGTAAGGATAAAGGAAAGAAAAAAAAAAAAAAAAAGGAAACTTAGTGGTTAAGTTCTGGAGAAGCAGGAGAGGAAAGAAAGAAAAAAAAAATTTCTTCTTCTCACGTGCAGACAGGAAGGAAAAGAAAGAAAAAACAAATAAAATTCTCTCAGCTCACGCTCTTTACTCCTCTTCTCTCTACGATTTTGCAGCGGATTCTCGTCCAATTGAAAATTCAAAAATACCACTAGACTTCATTCTCTGCCACCGACATATTTACCGAAATGGATTTGTCGTAGGAGTAATGTGGGCATATCTCCTGGGGTAAGACAAATTCTCATTCTTACCTCAATTTTTCTTAAATTTTAAGTCAAATGGGCGATCGGACAACACCACGAAAATCTAGGGATGATTCTCTACAAGTCTCGTGCAACAAATTTATCGTGGGGTAGTTGTAGGAATAACCCCAAAACTAGGATAAATGGGTTATTTAAAAATTATTTGTTATTTAATTATTGTAAATTAGGAAAGGTTAAAATAATATTTTATTGGGATTAATTTGATTAAATTAGGGTTCGGGTGAGCACTGCGGGTATAATTTTGGGAGCCCTACAGGCGTGGTTCAGGGAATCAGGTAAGGGAGAATAAAATTATATTAGTATTTTATTAAGGTGAACCAGTTATTAACGAGCATATGAAATTTATTACTTATCTATATGATTTTCAAACTAGCCTGATTACTAGAAAAATGATGATTTTGGTTTAAAGTTATATTTGAGATAATTGCTTATGATATTAAAACCATGTGGCATGAGAACAATTTCTTTCTAATAAATTGAATATGAATTTCTGTGGTATTTGGGCTTGCATGAGGGGTTGTTTGGAATGATTATGACATGATGAATGAATTGCTATATTTGACTCATGTGTGGAAATGTATTGATTTGTTGGATTACAATGTGAGAATGTGGATATGTTGGATACTTGTATGGTAACGCATTGATGCGTCTGTGTGAACTAACTAGTTTGGTTATTCATATGCATCTCAATATAACGTTGGCATGAGGAGGTTGTTATATTGCCTAGATGTAAATCATGATATGACATTGGTAGGTCGAGGAGCTTGTCATATTGTCATTTATATGGGGTAGGACATTGGTAGGTCGAGGAGCTTATTCTACTAATGTACTACGGGTAGGTCATGGGGATTGGATACTAGTGAATAGTGGTTCCTATGTGGGCCACGTTATATCTTGTGTGGATAATGGTGCCTGTGTGGGCCACGTGTAGATAAGAAGTACGTAGGTGCTTGTGTGGGCCACGTACTGACATGTACGCAATTGCTCTGTGTGGACCACGTACTGAGGACATTGGAAGATAAAGTATGAAATGCATGATTTCTATGTGGATGTGTTGTGCGCATGTGAATTTAATTATAACATAAAAATAATGGTATAGCATATTATGAATGCATGTGTGTGTATGCGGCGAGGTAAACATACCACCGAGGGCTTGCTGAGAAAGGTGAGTGCTCTGTTAGGTAGTTTCTTGGTATCAGTGCAAAGAGAAGTTACTTGTATGGGCGGGTAAACATCCCGATCCTAGAAAACCTTCACCTTTAAAATAATAAAGATGTGTGTACTGGCGGTAAGGTAATACTTCACCTGAGGGCTTACTAAGTAAGGTGAGTGCTCTAGTAGGTAGTTTTTAGTACCAGAGGAGAGGAAAGCTACTTGTATGGGCAGGTAATCTTCCTTATTCTCAGGAACTTTCGCTTGCATAAAAATTATGTACTTGCGCATTTTGGATGTGTGTATGATATCATATGTTAGTGATGTTATCAGTGATACGTTTTCTCAGTTATTATTGATGTTATATGAGAAGTAGTTTATTTTGAAATATAAATATTAAAACTCAGTTGTCACACACTGTTATAATTTATTCCACCCTTACTGAGAAGTGTCTCACCCTAGTGGATTAACAACTTTTCAGGTTCTTTTGGAGATCGGGTTTGAAGGCCTAGACTGAGATTGTGTTTTGGAGGTTTCTTTTTGGGATATTGTGAGATACTGGTATATATATACAAATGTATTTGTACTGGGTTATGTTTTAAATGCTCGATGTGGATATGAATATCTAGATGTGGTAGTATTCGTTTTTGGGTTGTTATATAGAACTTTGGTATTTATTTGAGGTTATTTATTTATGTGTCGTTGTGTGCATGATAATTATGGTATCAGATACAGGTGATTGAAACACGTGGCACCCGAGCCCCACTTGGCGGGTTCGGGGCGTCACAAACCCGATTTAAGGTCTGGGTCAAGACTTCGGGCGCCACGTGGCGAGATCAGGTTGGTGTTGGGCAAGCGGATGAGATTTGTGACGCGGGTTCATCAGGGCCGTTTAAGGGGAGTGGATCCAATAGCGAGTATGAGACACAATGGGCGTGGATTGCTGAAATGGCATTATCCTGAGCGTCCACACAAACAGTGATCTGTTGGTTCACACCCAACCATAGCGCATTAATGGGTGAAGTGACAAAGGCACCATGCGGCGATAGGCGGACAAGTAGTGTCGCCTGCCTCTGACAAACTCCTGGGGGAACGCGTCGTGCCCACGTGTGTAGAAAATGAGTTAGCACGTGGCATCAGGCGAGAGGGGGAGCAGTCTAACATTTGAGGCTGCCTAACGTGTGGAGGGCCCCAATCATAGACGTAATATCGTGGCGTGGTTTCGTCTGCCCGATGGGAGGACTCACGGAAGAGGCTCGCAATCCTCTAAACGCATTGATGATGATGGTGACGCATCCGCTACATGTTGCTCGATGGGTGGATCATAATCAACACTTATGACACGGAGGATCCCATCCGTGAAGTCTCGCAGGAATCGAACGGTGGCAGACCCAAAGTGCCTCCAGAGCCGACACGCATCATCATACGAGCAACAACATGCTAACCCTCATGAGCGTTCCTGACACGGCTTGATCTTGGCTGTTGGAGGGAAACGGAGATCCAATGGTTAACGGGGTGATTCACACATGACTTGATTTGATGGGTTGATCCTCACCACGTGTCCGTATCTGGCAACCTTGAGGTGAATCAAATAAAAGCTGAAAATTTTTTTGGCACTTTTACTCTCATGCATCGCAGATGCTCTCTTTCTTTCTCCATTCTTTCCTCCTTCTCTATTCTTCCCCTCTCTCCATTATTCCCACCCAGATAGTGGAAACCCTAATAGCTTCCCCCAATCTTCCTCTTCTAATATTCCTTTTCCGAGAGATCCTAGTAGATAATGTTGAAGCCATCATCAAGGAGAGAACTGCAGTCGCTAGAAGCCTCGCTGTCACCCAAGCAGTAGCTTCTAGAACTCCTTCAAAGTTCTCTTCCTCTCTTCTTCATCTCCTTTAACCGTTTGTTCCTCTTGAGTATTCTCTGACATTTGGGTAACTTCGAACTTTTAGGTTCAAATATGCTTCAAAGATTCACTATTTTCGAGATCCAAATGACCTGAAACCGTGCGACCTTCTGTTCTCACTTCGAGGTCTTTCGCTTGATGAGTTCAAATGAGACCTCGGTTTCATTCTTCTTCAGTATGGTGGTGAAGGAAAACAGACCGGTGTTCGAAAATACAAGAGGTTTTTTGGTTTCACTAGATAAGTATTCTCTCTTTCCCCTTTTGTTCGATATTCGGTGCTTGTGATTGTGGATTGAGGTTTAAGATGATTCTGAATGCTGTTGTGTGTTGAGGATCCTAGGATTAGGGTTCCTCCTTCAGGTTGATATGGAAGACGAGTGGCCTCATCTCCACCCAGTGAGCAATGCTTGAGTTGACTCGTACGAGTCAACCCGGAAGGTGAGCTTACCCAGGTTACCTGAGTGGGTCTCGGACACGTGTGATATGCGTAGGGTTTCAGTTCAAATTTTCAGGATGGGTTTGACTGATGTTTGACGAAATGGGCCAGGGGTTGTCTTTTGGAGACCTAGGTTTGGGTTTGCATTTTGAAAACAGATGGGCCTTTATTTAAAGCAGATGGACTTTGGGTTAGAATTTTAAAAATGGGTTTGGGTTAGTTTTCAAATTGGGCTTAGGCTTTATTTTTCCGAAATGGGTTGTGGGCTAACTTTTAAAGTGGGCTTGGTTATTTTGTTTGTTTGTTTTTTTTTTTTAGACAGATGGGCTTGTTAAAGGAGTAAAACTGGGCTAGGTGTTGAAGACAGGGTTAGGCTAGGTTAGCATTTTAAAGGTGAGCTTTGGTTAGAAAATGCAAGTGGGCTTTAGGTGGTTAATATGGGCTGGTTTTAGTCAAGTGGGGTTGGGTGGTTTCTTTTGAAAACTGGTTTTGAGTTGGATTCAAAATGGGCTATGGGTTCAGGTCCAAAAGGGTAAACAAATAAGGTTTTCGGGTTAGCTCTTTGGACTCGAATTTGGATTCGAGTTCAAGGAATTGGAGCTAGGCCTGAGCTCTGGTTCGAAACTTTGAGAAAATTTTGGGGGGAAGCACCTGCATTAACTTCATGTTCATTTCACAATCAATATAAGAAACGAATGATTTTCAATGGGTTTGTGGATTACCTTTCTTCTTATTCTCTTCCGGTCTTCTTCCCTTCTAGCATGTTTGTCCTTGTTAGTCTGGTTGTCCGCTCTTCTGCGCCTCTAATTCCTCTCTTCTTTGCTCAATCTCTGCAAAGTTTCTGCTGAGTTACCCTCCTTTTCTCGTTTCTAGTTTCTCTCTCAACCCTCTAAATTTGATAGAGCATTCTCGTGCTCTCTTTTTCTTTCTCTTTGTTTTTTCTCCGTATTTCTGCAGAGTATCTATGCTTTTTTTTTTTCCTCTTTTTTTAACTCACTCCCTCCCTTCAATTTTGATGTGGTATTGCTGCTTTCTGGGAGGGGTCCTCTATTCTCCTAGCATTTCCTTACTCTCCCCTCTGTGTGTCCATGTGTAGTGTGCAAGCCTCCCTATCTATAGGGAGGCTGTGGATTGATTTTGGCGTCAATATTTCCTCTACTAACTGATTTCCCCAACTTATTCCCTATGCTGGCAGGGAATATTTCTCCAACTGATTTCAATTATCTTTGTGCGCACATGTTGCATTTGTTTTATTTTTGATTTTCAGCTGCTAACTAACTTTGCCCATTTTCCCTTTTTCATGCGCAGGTGAACTTTGGAGAACCCAGGTGGCATGCAAGGACAGGAGGGCTTGGAATTTTGGCCAGGTGGCACTTCGGGGATGGAGGGCAAAGCATCTTCTTTTAGCATTTGGATTTTTATTTTGTATTTATTTTTTTCTTTTTTCTTTTTTTGCTTATGTATTCTATATGTACCCTGGGAACTCTCTCCTATAACATTAACTTGTACATCTTATTCTGCATTTTTCACTTTTTCAGATGTAATTTTCCATTGTTTTATTTTTTGCCTGCCTGTGCGTGGACCTCACCAAGGGCACCTAGCCATCCTAATGATTTCACACGCAATTTTAAATTTTGACCTGACATTGTTTGACTCAAGAAAAACCCCCAAGTTAATACACATGACTTTAGCATTAGAGCAAAAACCCTGATTTCAAAATTAAAGGGTGCACTTAAGAAAAGTTTGAAAATATCATTTCACAAATTAGACATTTAAAATTTGATTTAAAAACCAAGCTTTTGAAAACACCTTCTAATGAGAGGATTATTTTGAAGTTGTGAGACCTCTCCTAAAATTAAAATGGATCAATTTTGTAACTAACATACTTTAAAAGACTCAATGATGAATGAAATACAAGGACCTGATTTTTTTGACACTCAACTGAATACTCAAAACTAAAACCCTATTTGAGGAATTGATTTCGAAACTAGAAGGGTTTAATTTAAGCACAAATTATTTTACAACCCTTAAGAGGAAGGGATAAAGCTTGGTGACTAGAGGATTTTTGATCAACTACAGTAAAGGGACTCAAAACAATGGGACTCATCCTGAAATGGCGAGATTATTTTGATTAGGATTCTAAACAGAATTTGATTGAAAACAAATCAGGGCTTCATGCCTAAACTTAAAGTCAATTTCATCATGCCAGGTTTTTCTAGGAAAGCTTGGTAAAAATTAGGGTGTGTACAGTAACCAATCAAAATTCATCGTTGAACTCAATTCGCTGTCAAACACAGATCAGAATTCCATAATTTGAACCTAGATTGCCAATGACCTATCTCGCTACCAATTCCGACCCCCACGTCGTCGCATCTACCCCTCCACGTCGTCGCATCTCCACGTCGTAACATCCAATTTTTCATTGTGTTCTCCAATTTTCTAGATCTCAGGCGAAGAACAGATAAAGAGGGGAGATATAGAAGACAGTCGCAAAGAAGAAGAACCCAACTGGGCTTTACTTTTCTAAAACATTCCTTCTTAATTTTCTTTTTTCACACAAATGGGCCATCTCCCTTCAACTGGGCCCCCATACCACGTGTCAAAATTTTAAAGGATAGGCACAGCTCCACGTGGAGGGGCCGGCTCCCCTTATAATATTCCCTCAAAGGAGAAGCAACAAAAGAGTATTCACTATTAAAGAGGCAAAGCTATCAATAGTTAAAAAGTATTTGTGAATTTAGGAGATTTATAAAAGATAAGTTGAGACAAAGTTGAGATGCATTAACAACGAATCATTCGATTATTTTTATTTTGTAATTCAAAACGAAGTTAGAAGTTCACAGTTTTTTAGTAGAAAACCTACAATTTAGGTCTCTCCCCCATGCAAATTTCAATTTGAACCAACTGAACCGGATTGTTTCCTTTTATTTGGTTCTGTTTTCAAATGTGATCGGCTCAATTTGGGTTCTTGCATGCGCCTAGACCAAGCCCATCACCCATACCCCCAGTTCAATCGTAGGGTCCAACAGGCAGCCCAACCCAATCCATTGGTCACTAACCCAATAACTCCATGTCTCCAGTCCTTCTATAGGAAATTAAGGTTGCCAACTTCCCTTGGTGGAATTCCACGAAACAAGATTCAGGAACAATCGAATGAAACCATCGCTCTGCCATGTCTCATATTCGGTCTTTGGCCTTTCGTCTTCCTCAGTTCCTTGCCGCTCGACTTGCTGACTCTGCTCATGACAGCCCATCGTGACTCGCCTGCTGGATGCCTAAAAGTTCAAGTCATTGCTGGTCTTCCTCATCTTCAGTCTTCCTCAGCTGTCGCATGTTCTTGGCTTGTTCTCGTAGTTTTATCTGCTCAATGCTCGTTGTCTTTCAAGTTTCAACTATTGTTTGTTACTTTGTTTAGAGGCCAATCATGAGTTGAGTAAGAAATCATACATCAGGAGCTGGGGCTTCTTCCTAGCCGCACAGGGATCAACGTATGCATGCCCATGCTCCCATGCATTATGTGTGAAATGCATGATTGTGCTATATTTGCACAGCCCATACTGCTCGGTTTTCAAGAATCCTGTCTTTTTCAAGAGTTTTTAGCCTCTTAAAAGTCGTTTTACAGAAAGCTCGGTCTGCAAGAAGATTTGGTTTGAAAATCCATCATTCTGTTTTCACCATGTTCAGGCCGAACCAAACATTTTGATTCGGTTCGGATTGTCTGCACACTGAACTGAAAATTTTTTGATTTTTCACTTTTCACCCCCAAACTAACGCAATTGCACAAAGTGCACGTTCCATTAATGCCAATTATAAAGTCAAGATAAGTCGAGAAGTATAGTTCTTAGTAACATGATAGGCTATTGTCATAAGCTGTTAATTAATAAATTATTCTTTACCTTATAGTAATTAATATAGCACGTATAATAATATTTTTTTCTCTGGTGACTAAATACTAATATCTAAACTTATTACCTAGACAACAAAATAGAAAGTCCATTAATTACACGGGATTTTTTTTTACTATCCAATGTAGTTACTCCATTTTTAAAAAAAATGCATCTACACTTGTATTAGTACAAAAAAAATAAAATACATAGTGTCGTGCAATTTAAGTGAGAAAGAGTCATGCTTGTGCAGCGACAAGAGTACACCATGTAACGACCCAAAAATTCATACCATTTTTTTCCCTTTATATATAAAAGCTGTAAAACTATATTACTTTGATACCCCTGTAATATCTATTATAGCATCTCGGTCCCAAAGTGGGCACCGAGGAATCCCTATTCATAAAATAATACATCTATGCAGCGGAATACATAAAAACATATAACCATAATTACAATACCAGAATTCAGTATTTTTTACCAAAAATATATATATACATCTCTCTAGTATTCACCACTAGATCATCTAGTATCTACACAAAATACACCTCCCAACATACACTTACCCTAGAAACAAGGCAGTACAAGATCCCCTCTATTTCCGAGCTTGATTTGCTCATTTAATTGGATCACCTAAATTGTTTAAATTATTGGGATAAGACAACTCTCAGTAAGACGAAATATGCTATTACCATTGTGTGACTATTGAGTTTACATGAACAATATACTTTTAATCAATTGAAACTGAGATAACATGTAAAATAAAATACAATATAACTCACACTTATGTGGCTTAAAATACAACTGTTTCTGAACTTTCTATTTAATCATACTTTTAGTATCTATAAGTATATTTGTTATTTTTTTTCTAAATTTGTATAAATATACATAACTGTGAAACTTCCCTGAATGGATAATTGTATGCCATGATTTGACCAAGGCAGGACTTAACACTGGTTGGTCTACTACAATAAGTCAACTAAAACCTTTATCGTCATATCGGCCTCCTTATCAACGATGACCACCGAGGAGCCTGCAATCTCTCCCAAGGCATGATCGACTACGCATAAAATTCACACACTATCTGAAATATGTGTTGCACTTTATATTGTAATAGTTACGGTACCATGCTTTGTAATCTGATCTGGTTCATCAGGGTCTGTTACTATATAATATTATTATATATCTTACTGGTTTACTATGATTCTGTTCAATTGTAATAACCATGATTCTGTAAAGTTGTATTAACCATAAAGCTGTAATAAATTGATCTGTATAAACTATAATAACTATATGTCATGATTCTATAATATCTATATATCATGGTTCTGTAATTTGTATATCATGGTACTATGAAAACTATATATTTGAATAAAACTGTATATCTGAATAAATTGTGTAAATCATAGTTCTATAAAACACTTAATAGTTATAGTCCTGTAAATAAAACTGTATAATTTGTATATCATAATTCTATAAAACTATATATTTGTATTTCTGTAAAAGTTGAGTAGAATTCTGTACTATACTAATATTTCTCATGCCACACAAATAAATAAAACTCATTAACTATAATCTATAAAACTATATATTTTCTTACTCTGAAAACCCATAAACATATACTACACTTTTTTGGTAAAAATTTCTGATTTAACTAGCATATCATATTTCCCTTACCTGATTCCTATGAAGTCTGTTAAAGCTCTATATCTACGCCCCTACGGCGTTCGACGCTCAAATCCTTGAAATTATATTTTTTTTCCAAATCAATCAACTCAATCACCAAAATATTATCAATTCATATTCCCTAGGCCCTAAATACTCCAATTTAACTATTAAAACTTAATATTTAACACCCTTACCTCAATTTTGGAGTGGCGCCTCGGGACCCTAAATTGAAAATCTGCTCCGCCAACGCTATAGAGAATCTTCCCAAGAACCTTATGGTGGTTCTTGATCCTCAAAACGGGGCTTAACGGAGCCGAAATCGAAGGTGAAATGGTGGGGGGCCATAAGGTTTTAGAGAGGAGAGAGATAAAAATTTGGTTTTTAATTTCAATTGAAGGTTCGAGGGATTTCTTATATTTCAGCACTGCCGAGAAAATCGTCGCCGGTTTTCTCAGACTCCCAAAAAACCATCACCAGTTTTCTCTTTAATCGACTGGATTTTACCATTTTACCTGTTACTGACCCGCGGTAATTTACCAAAACCGTTGCCTGTTTTCTCGTCCCTTAGCCAAAAATCCACTTTTTCCCATTTCTTTTAATGATATTTTCCAGATCTCTACACACCAAGTCTATCCCAACCATGTACACACATCTTCATCCAAGGAAACACTCAAATAAATAGCTCAGAGGTCAAGTCTCACGGCTAATAAGCCATTGATCTAATTGAGGTCGTCACTAAGGAACCTAAGGAATACGAACTCAAACAATAAGGGAGAACTCACATTCTATGAGCATTAAGGATAATTCTCGTCCCCACAACATAGTTGAGGTCTTGGATGACATTGCCCAATTGTACATATTGCCAGAAATTGAGAAGGGGGAACACCTAAACCTCTAGTTTGAGAGTATCGCATAATCTCATTTTCAAATGAATCATCCACAGGGCTCCCAACCCTCAAGGATGTCAAGAGTCAACCATTAAAAGCTTGCCAAGGTGCTCACTTAGTACCCACTTGGTTATAAAGGGAGGTAGGTCCCTTACTTGGTGTTTCCCCAAAAGTAAAGTCTCCAAAGAATTCTCATTTACATAATAATAACCACCAAAGATCTATTGATCATACATCATAGGTTTAACAACATGACCATCAGTACTAAGTGGATTTATCAATACGTCATAGTGACATATAAAAACCATCACCATGACATTTTCACAATCTAATTTATGTTAACCAAACTTCCCTTTGAGTCATAATCATACACCAAAACCATATGTCATGGTTGCAAAACTCTGAGATCGTGACTTTTACCCACTCCATCTTATCAACATCATTGTTGATGAACAAGTGCAATTTAAGATTATTGTTAAAATAGGGCCTCTTCCAACAATGCACAGCGGAATAACAATATTGTTGTAAAGAATCAAACATGCACTTGCAACAATCTAATTGGTGATAAACAAAATATATCCACAACCACAGAAGTATAAAGAAAACAATAATAAAGGCAACGACACCAGGAATAACGTGGTTCGACAAAGCCTACATCCACGAGAGCAACTGGCAAGAGATTTCACTATGAAGATTAAAGATACACAATACAATTACATGCAATGCTCTTCTCTCCTTCTCTTACCCTCTCTCTTACTTCTTGCACAATATACAATGTAATATATGTATATATATAAGCCCTCTCAGAAGTTTCCCCTTGAAACCCAACCGAAATAACGTCCAAACAATTCAAAATTCAAAATTTGCGCAAACTCCACCGAGCCAAACCGTCGAAGGTTTCAAATATTGAGAGCAAACTTTATGAAAACCCAGCAAAACCATCAATGATTTCCCTCTGCTTTACTACACCTTGATTTCTTTCATGTTTTCCCCTTAGTATGTGAGACATAATTCACAACAAACTCCACCTTGGCGAACATATGCCCCTTAGGAGAAACTTGAAAACATGAACCCGCTGCTCCAACTTGAACTTGGGACGTTAGGTTGATACCGTCTCCCTTCTAGAACTTGAAGACAAATACCAAGTCCAAGCAACACCACTTGAACTTACCGATGGCAACTTCAGCTTCTACCATCAACCCCGACACAGTTATAGATGCAACACTCGAAGACTTCACCCTAGGTTTCCAACAAGACCTTCCCTGTAGCGCCCCAAACCCAAAGGGCCCAGAGTGCTATTCTCCATACATATATCTCTAATACCATCATTATAATGACCCGAACCTAAATGGGGTACCGGGTACACCTGTCCATAACTTAATTTAAAACATGCAGTAGAAATTGTTGACTTTTTTAGTCTGATCCCTGTTTTGATGTTGACAAAGCAAAAGTATCTCATGTGTGCATTTAATGTTTTTTAATAGGCTCATGATTCAACACACACATAAGGTAAAGGACATGGAAGCCTGGAGGAACATAAAGATCATATTATCCGATGTAATCCATGAAGACTGAAGAGCAAAAGATGAAGACGTTCATTTTAATTTGTATATGCATTTAATTTTTATATCTTGGTTTGTAATAATGCATGCATTTGCATGATATGTCTTATATGCTCAAATAGGCCTTAGATCCGTAGGGCACCCTTCGATCAACCTATACCAAATATTTAGAGTTATTTCTCAAAGGCCTTAGACTAACCTTAGGACCCATAATTCTGCATGAAAAAGTCCCCTATTGTCTTAGACTTAAGTATCATGTGAATATGGACATTGCATAAGAGGAAAAGGACCGAAATGCCCAAAATTGGCATGTTCGGTTGACCGAACCCTAGTACTCAGGGCTCTTTGGTCGACCGAACCTCCCTAGGGTCAATAGTTTGACCCTTTAGTCGACCGACTAGAAATGTAAAGCAACACCCTGGTCGACCGAACCAGCACATGGGAAACCCCAACACCCTGGTCGACTGAACCTCCAAGTTCAAAATGACTTGGTCGGCCGAAGATCATAAAGTTTGGTCAACCGAACTTAGTCTGGTCGACTGAACCTCAAAGGGTTTATAATTGCCTTTGGACAGTTGACCAAACCTGTAGTTTAAAAATCCCCAGGTTGACCGAACTTGGCAACCCAGTCAACTGAACCATGAAAATGGTCGACCGACCCTCTTGGGTTGCTCGGGTTTTACCGAGATTAAAAAGCTGTTATTTTTTCTTAACCTCATTTAAAATTTTCCAAAAATGACTAATATGGCCCTAATGGTTATAATTTTCACCTCTTCTATATATAGGGCCTCATTTGCAAAGATTAGAGATGATTAGCAAAAAGTAATTAAGAAATTCTCTCTCAAATTTTTCATACCCCTTTTTACTATATCTTTCACATTTCAAACATATATTTCAAAATCTTTCTTAGATACTCACTAGCAAACATCCTTTTGAAAATAGAGAGTTGGTGTTATTCATTTCCCTCTCTTCCAAATCAATTGCGAGATTGAAGGGAGTTTGTTTGTGCTCATTGTATATCTTTACATATCATTTTCTTGGCAAAGACTCTCACATACTCATACGTTTTTGAAAATCCATTTTTGAGAGCTCTTGCTTGTTTGATCTTTCTCATAGTATTTCATTCATAAATACTTGATTGGGAAGATCTTGATTTTTGATTGCTAGTCTTGGCATTCATATTGCAAGACTTGAAAGCTTGCTTACTTTTATTTGACAAATCTTTTACAAGCTTAAACCCTAAGTATTTGTCGTGATTATATTTGATAAAATATTTGTGCGATACTTGATTAGGGTTTTGAGGTATCCTTGAATATTCACTTGTTGAATATATCATCTTGAATTAAAATTTCAAGATCTCACTTAAGTATTAAATCTTTACCATCTGTGAGTGCATATTCATTTGGGCTATATTATGGTACATATCAACTTGTGTTAGAAGCATTTAAATTGTATGAAAATTTCATATCCTATTGTATTCCAGGCGCATGCCTAAAGAGGGAGACTAGCCCTATTGAATAGTCCCGGATTAGCTTAAACCCAGTTAGGAAAGCTAAGTGCACCATCTTGGTAAGGTTCGGTTGTAGGTTAAGGTCAACCCCGTGAATTGACCTAGTTGTATTAGATGTAGCTCCACCCGTTAAATGAGCCTTATAGTGGAATCCTTGTGCTAGTGAGCCAAGGTGGGGACGTAGGCACAGTTGGTCAAACCCCAATAACATATTGTATGTGCACTTTACATTTCTGTAATCTATTTACTGCATGTGTATGTTATATTATGAATGTTGTGTATGATTTAATTTCTGCACATTATATTTATCTGCACATTTGTAATTGCATAGACAGACCCTTGGTTGTGTATATACTGTTGCTAGATTAGTTGAATCTAGGAAGAATTTTTAAATTTCTAATTCACCCCCCTCTTGGGAATACACCAAAGTCAACAATTGGTATCAGAGCCTGGTTGCAATAAGCTTAATTGCTATTTGCATAAAGATTGTAATGACTCATTTTTTGGTGTATCCCTATTTTGAGGGTCAATTTATTGCAAATCCTCTACTGCTTATATTATATAGATTTTACCGTTTGATTATTGAAAATGCTTTTGCAAAATCAATTGATTGGAGGATTTGGAAAGTATTTGTCAAAGTTATCATATCCCATTGAAAAATGATTTTAAAAATGTATAATTTCATAAAATTTGAAAATGAATTAAATTTGCATGACATGTGTTTTAATGTATATCATCTGTGTGACATGCATACTTATTCTGTGCCTTAGTCACTAATGCTTCTACAAGTTTATATCTTTCTATGTACTAAGGATTTTGGGAATCATAAGAATTTTGGAAAAATCGAGAGAGAAAAAGACACCACTTCGAGCTTAAATGTTTAAGAAGGAGTAAAATGGAAAGGTATATATCTTTCTCTTTCTACTTTATTGTATCTTTCATGTCATGATTTTGTATGTTACATCTGTATTTAAATTTTTGTATGAATCATGATCATTTCCGTTGTAGCATGATATCTTATGAGGTACTTCTTGAAAAGGAATTTTATTAATACTCATAAGATGTTAGGACAAAATATATAAAGGGATTGTTATGCTTTGAATGCTTAAGTAGTGTATAATGCTTAAAATTCTAAACTTTAATATACACTATTGTTATACTAAGAACCCTAAGAAAATATAGCCAATATGTGAGTTTTAATAACCTTATCCAATCTAAGCTTATTACATATATATACATATAATTATGATTGGTTAATATATGATAATACTGGCTAGTGCATACTTATATCAAATTATCAGTTCTTAAATTAAATCTCATAAGCATGTTTAAATAAATACCCTTCAAATAGACAATGGTGTTTAAATTTGTAAAATGGTGCTATATATAAACTTTAGTATAAATATTTTAAATATAGCATATTGTTTTTTCTATCATATTGTGTTAGGATTTACGAAATTAAAACTTATATTATATCATTTTTTCCTAAGCTTAGCAATAAAATGCTTAAGTTCGTATATTGAAAATCTAATACTTCTGGCTAAGAATTTAATGCTCTTGCTGCATAATTGAGGGGGAGCATCATGTTTTGAAAATTCATTCAATATACATTTTGTTGTATTGTGCTTATCATTTCATATATATTGGATGCTTTGTATGAGCTAAACGCAAATATCCATTTGTGTTAAATGATTATATCTTCTACTGAATGGATAATTTTTCCTTTAATATGTTTTTGAGTTGAATGCCACTATCCATTACTTGCGTAATGATTTTATTTTCTGATTTATACTTTATACTTTATACTTTATTTGATATATTGATTGAACTACCCGATTGCATGGTTAGTCTAGAATGTCTCTTGCATGGCGGATGCAGTTGATGAGAATTGCATGCTAGTAATGGATATAGGTTCTCGCATGCTTAAACTGAATTATAAATTGTTTGCGTATATCTATCAGGTTTATGGTATATGAAAAAATGAGAAAATATACAATTTACAGACGACATGCTGCCGAAATTTCAGTAGAACATTTCCCAAAAATGAAGCCATGTACTAGAATGAATGATGATAAAATGCATGCTAGGTGAACTTAATGATTATTTTTTTAAAGTATGTAAAATAATTAAATAGTTGGCTGGTGCATGTTAAATTTCAAATGGTATGTGCTAAACTGAAAAACATGCACAATTTTCATGTCATTTCATAGGATGCTAGTTAATTAAATAAGTTAGTACATGTAAAATCCTAATTACTATATATAAATTGAAAAACATGTACACCTTTTTTTTTTTTTTTGTCTTAGGGTGAACTAATTCATGGACGCCATTTGGTCCTAATCCCTAGGTTATGTTCTTCATGTTGGACCTAAATGGTTAGCAATCACGCCATAAGTTTTAAGTCCATATGACTAGGAATTTTGCATGACTTAGGGGGAGTTTTCATTTCATACACACTCATTGTATTTTTGAGTTGTGTCATCCTTTTTAAACCCCTATTGCATTACCTCTAAGAATAGCCTTATTTGGCTATCGTGCATTAAATTGAAATGCAATATATCATACTTATATGTTGAATGATTAATATTTGCTGCATATTGAAATCCTTAGAAAGGATGAATATATAAGGAACGTTCTTAAAAGACTATCATCCTTGAGCTATAATGCAAGTATGTGTGCACGCAAATATACAGGGGGAGCTTATGCCCCACTTTTAGGGAAAACGAATAAGAACTTAATGCCTATAATCTCTTGCATGCTGAGTAATATTTAGAAGGATGAACATGTGGAGTGTGCTTAAATGAAATTCATCCTTGGATGTAAATGCACTTATGTGTGCCTGAGATTATACCAAGGAGGTTAAGCTCCATCCTTGAAAAAAGGATTAGAATCACCTGACCCATGGACTCACATTATTTCTATTGTTTCCACTTTTTGAGTCCGAAGCCTTTCTAAATATGTTGAACAGTCATATCCTGTCTCGACTTAACATCTTTGATATAGATTGTTCCGAGTACACATGAACACCATGCATAACTGAGTACTTGATATTTAGTGCATGTGTGTTTAGGGAAATTTTACTGGTGAAATTTATTCGTCTAACACATATCCAGTAAAATCTGAAATTAATACTTATACTATTTGGACTTTTAATGAATTTTCACAAATGGCGATCGAACTTAGAAGGTTAAAATGGTTCGGGCGACCGAATGTGTAAAGAGTCAAAAAGTTGACTGAGACCCGGGCGACCAAACCTAATTTGAACTGATTGTCCACGATCGACCAAATGCTCAAAGTAACTTTTCCCACTATCCTCAGGTGACCGAATTGATAGTTCAAAATAGGCTTGGGTGACCGAATTTTTAAGTTCAGCATCCCAAATAATGGACCAGGCACCCGAACTCACGAATGAGTGGAAAATCGCCTTGACTTCAGCCAACCAAATTCACCTCAGCAAACCGAACCCATGAACAGGCATTGTGTCTATTCAGGCGACCGGCCCTAAGACTGGGCTACCGAACTTCTCAGGTTATTTAATTTTAACTGCGGTAATTAGGGTTAAAAACTCAATTGAACATTTTTAAAATCCATAATTTGTCCCCCAATGGTTATTTTTGGCCAGACTCTATATATACCTTTTCATTTGGAGAGATTAGATAAAGATTAACATTTCAACTAGAAAAAATTTTATCTGAAAATTTTTAAACTCCCATTTGCTTATACTTCATTCTCTCAAGCACATTTTTAATACTCTCAATTATTCTTACTTGAGAAAATCATTTTTAAAGTAAAGAGTTCTATATTCATATACTCCTCATTTTCAAATCAATTGCAAGTTGAAGGGAGTTTTGTGTGCATTTATATACATCATTTTTAAAGCTTACTACTCTCACTTATTTGCATTGATTGATATCAATTTTTGAGAGAAAGTTGAGTTATTCCCATTGTATTTTATTGACAAATATCATGTGGGAAGAACTCTTATTTGCTTATGAGTCTTGGCATCCTTGTTGCCAGATTTGAAAGTTTGCTTGTGCTTTTGATATAAAATGTTTTTGTAAGCTTAGTTCCTAATCTTTATTATGCTAAATACTTGAAAAATATTTGTTGAGATATTTTATCAGGACTTTTTGAAGCACCTTGGATTATTGTTTTATTGATATCTTGAATAAAAGGTACCACTCTCGCATACTCATATACACATCTCTGAGAGCTGATATATATAACTTGACCAATCTCACTTTGAGCATAAATACTTATCATACGTGAGTGCATCGATTATACTGTGTGTATTGTGGTACATATCTTCTTGTGTTAGAAACAAATTTATTTGTACATAAATTTTTATATCCGTTGTATTCCCGACATGTGGTCAAAAGAGGGAGACTAACCCTGTGAATAGTCCCGAACTTGCTCAGACTCAATTAGAAAAGCACCAAACTGGTTCAGACTCGTTTAAGAGAATTAGGTGCACCATCCTGGTAAAGTGTTGTATTAGGTGTCACTTCACCCGTTAAGCGAGTCATAGTGGAATCTGCTTTCTTGTAAGCTTAAGGCGAGGACATAGGCACAATTGGCCGAACCTCGAAAACATATCCTATGTCATTCTCTTTCCCTACACCATTTAATTTTCCATATTTATTTGTTTATATTTCAATTTCTGTGAATGCTTGGGAAATACTGAGATTGTTTTAATTGTTTAAATATTTGCTCAGTTAATTACCAGTGTGATCAGGGTTGCATAGAAAGACCATATGTTGTGAAATACTGTTGTTATCTAGTTTAGCCTAGGCAAAAGTTTTTAAATTTCCAATTCACCCCCCCCCCCTCTTAGGAATACACCAATTCCAACAATTGGTATTAGAGCCTCATTGCACTAGACTTAAATGTTTTTACAAAAAGATCGCAATGACTTAATTTGGTGTATTCCCATTCGGTAAGGGACAGTCACCTACTTGCCCTCCATTGTTTTGTGGTGTAAACTACACCCACTGAAAAATTAGAATGAGCGTATTTATAAAATCAATGGATTGGATGGCTTGGCGAGTGATTGTTAATGGAATTTATATACCCTTGGATGAAAATAATATTAGACTAATGCATACGAATTCATATGCCATGGACATGTTATATCTTGCGTTAGATTTTAATATTTTTGTTGAGATTGTGGCATGTAAGAGTGCACAAGAAATTTGGGATGAACTTGAAAAGAAATATGGAGAATTCCAAGAGAAGGAGATCGCCACTCCAGAAGCCCCAAACTTAAATGATCAGGTAGTGGTGATTCATGAGCAAGTAGTTTTAGCAGATAACGAGGTATACGATCTTCTCTCTAATTTTATTGATGATTCTATAGTGAAAAATTCTATATATCATGCGTTGAATCATATGATGCCTCCTGTGGAAATTCTGCTAAATCTTGTTGTAGTACTATTGACGATGCATGCGCTGATTCTTTTGATAATTTGTGTGTTGAATCTTGTGATGAATCATGTGTATATGATATTGGAAGTAAGATATCTTATGAAAAACCTTAAAATAAAATTATTAATGCTCATAAGATTACAGTTAGGGTGTCTAAGCAGAAAATCTTTTTGGAATATGAGAATAAGAGGTTGGTAAAACAATTGAAAGTTTTAAAGGATTATCATGCCAGCTTAGAAAAGAAAAAGATTTAGAATATATTGAACATTATCTATTTAGAGAAAGAAATTGGTGATTATTCTAGAGTCATACTCAAAGTTAAATATGAAAAGAATAATCATGTTAAACCCTTAGGAGGCAAAAGAAATAATTCTCATCCTTCACATCCCATAAGATTTTTAATGCCTCGTCCAATGGAAACAAAATAAGTAAGCATGATTCTTCACATATACATAAAACTTGCTTATTCATTGGAATGATATGGCACACTAAAATTACCTACCTATGTAGAAGTGCTAGGGACAAAGACGAGAGAATGAAATGGATAATCAACAAAGCAAACCCCTTAGGACCTAAGGAAAAATAGATTCCAATTCGAATCACATAATCATTTAATTCATCCTTTGCTCTTAGGTTGAGGGGGAGTGTTGACTAAAGGCTTAGGAAGTGGTTCAGGTTTAAAATGTAAAAACTTAGCATATGTCCACTATTCAAAATTTTACATACTAAGAATCTTGAAAAATTAAGCCAATATGGAAATTCAAGCAAAATATCCAACTTAAACTTAATACATACATACATACATACATACATACATATATATATATATATATATATATATATATGGAATGATATGGCACACTAAAATTACCTACCTATGTAGAAGTGCTAGGGACAAAGACATGAGAATGAAATGGAAAATCAGCAAAGCAAACCCCTTAGGACCTAAGGAAAAATAGATTCCAATTGGAATCACATAATCATTTAATTCATCCTTTGCTCTTACGTTGAGGGGGAGTGTTGACTAAAGGCTTAGGAAGTGGTTCATGTTTAAAATGTAAAAACTTAGTATATGACCACTATTCAAAATTTTACATACTAAGAATCTTGAAAATTTAAGCCACTATGGAAATTCAAGCAAAATATCCAACTTAAACTTAATACATACATACATACATACATACATACATACATACATACATATATATATATATATATATATATATATATATATATCATAATGATTGGATAAAATGTGAGAATATTGGCAGAAGTTTGCTTGAAGTCAAAAATCCACTTCCAAATGGACAAGGCAATTGTGTCTAGTATATATTTCCTAATGCTTAACTCATGCTTATATATATATATATATATATATATATATATATATATATATATATATATATATATATATATATATCATAATGATTGGATAAAATGTGAGAATATTGGCAGAAGTCTGCTTGAAGTCAAAAATCCACTTCCAAATGGACAAGGCAATTGTGTCTAGCATATATTTCCTAATGCTTAACTCATGCTTAAATATAAACATCTTAAGTTAAGCATACTTTGTCCATTTCACAAAGTTAAGGTTTAGGGATTCATCTCACACTATATATCCTTTATCCCTGAGCTTATCTTTAAACCTAAAAGCCTGGATCAAAGTTTAGTCATCACTCTAGGCTTAAACACTAATAGTCATAAATTTATTATTCTACTAGTGCTGATTCTAAAGACATCCATCTGTCATCAAATTAGAGGCGTCATCTACTAAGGGACTCAAGCTTTCTCGCTAATCAAATCAAAATACTCCCTTCTGACTTCAAATGCAAAATCTTTAACTTTGATTCACCATAGGAAATCTTTGCTATTTCACGATCACATTCGGCAAAGACTCTGCCTATGTGTTGGTCTGTATCCTTGTCCCAAATTGATCATATTTGAAGGATACTTTCCATTCTCCAAAGAGCATTGTTCATAACGTTCATATACTCCTATATGCTCTTTGCCCAAGCCTGGACATAATTACAAGCACGAAAATATTTTGGAAGATGTCCAGCGTCTCCTAAATACTCTTTTGAACCAAATAAAAAATTTAATCTTTAAGAGTATTTAAATTATCTTCACAAGCTCTCAAAATTTAAGTCAAATAATTTAGAGCTTCATCTTCGTGAATTAAGTTAAATGGCTAATATGATTGGTATAAGTTTCAACATATATGAAAATGCGAAGTTTCAAGAAACCTATGCACGAACCTTAAAGTTTAATGCCATTTGAACTTGTGCCTCTGACATTTTGAAGATCATAAGAAAAGAGGCAGTTATAGGCTTTACTCATTGAAGGAATATTGATTGTGACTTTTTGGTCCTTTAAAGACTATGCATCTAGAGCCAAGTTTTAATCATTGAGAATATTAAATCACTTGACTAAGAAGATGAAAGAAAATTAAAGCATAAGATGATAGTTGTGCATAACTCAGGGGGAGCATTTCCATTTCATGGCTATATATAAATCAAATGCTCTTATAATCATATTCTGTGTCCACGTGCCTTTATGAAAACAACACTTCAGCCTACTATCCATAATGTATTAAATGCTTAAATTCCTTGTTGGATGGTAATTATAGTTTTTTTTGTCTTGATTTAGCATGAACTCCTGGGGATATTTTGGATTGCTATTGTTTTACTACTGAAATGAATGCTTGTACTGAATGCCTTCTGCATGGCAGATGCAATGGATGTGAATTGCATGCTGGTAATGGATTTTAGGTTGTTGCATGATTTATATGAATATTTTGTTTAAAACAACCAGCTATCAAGTACAAGTTTATGGGAAAATGTCTAATTTACAGACGGCATGCTGTCGAAATTTTGATAGGAATTTTCCCAAAATAAAACCTTATACAAAGATGATTATAATATAATCAAGGATAAAATATTTTTGAAAGGATGAGTGAAAACAAAATGAATATTAAATTTCATCCTAGCATAATAATCGAATAGTTAGAAGAGCTTAGCTCCATCCCTATAGAAAGAGTATAAAAGACTTAAATGCATCACTTCACTTTTTGAAATATTAAGGCTCTTCTGAAAAACCTTGAACATTATATCTAGCACTTAAAGCTTCATGATTTGGCATGGATTGTTCTTGGTTGTGAACATTATAGGATGCCTTAATATACATTCTCTGATGCATCTATGGTCTATAGGGACAACTATACTGATAATGATAAATATAGTTGATAGATATTCAGTATAGTTGGTTTAAGGAATGCAAAATAGTTGCTTATACTACTAGACATAATGAAATAAATCTTTAACTAGTATCAGAGGTTTACTTCATCTAAGCTAGATTTCAAATCGATAGGGGGGGCTCTTGAAATAAACTTTCTATCTTGTTTGTGCTCGCCAACTTTCTTAAGCTTAGATGTGCATTGAAACGTATTGTGGCATGTGCTTGATTGTTAATTGTTTTTATTGAATACCTTAAGTGAAAAATATAATACCTGCCACATAGTCTTTGATTTTTCCATATGATCCCTGTTTTGAGCTTGTCTAACATCTTTAGGATCATGGTGGTTGTGTTTTTCTGGTTATATTTTAGTGTGTGCTTAACTAATAAACCAGAAAATTTGTGCTAGCTTGATCTTTAAAGTTTCTTTTTCAACAAACACACCCCCAGTAGCTTTTGCAAAACATCAAAGGGGAATATATATTTATATATATTTACACACACACACACACACACACACACACACACACACATATATATATATATATATATATATACATATATACATATTTATAATTTTATTTAGCAAGAAATGGTTTTACATTAAATATATTTTGTTTCTTACATATGTGCTTAAATGCTATATCTTGTTAATCAAAATTTATATGCCCATATACTATATGATAAAGAAGGAGAATTTTTCTGAGCTTAAACGTTACAAAGGGGAATTTTTTTTTGGAGGGGGGGGGGGGGAGTCCTTTTTTTTTTTAGCTGAGGTTTCTTTTAAAATGACCAAATATCTTTGCTTAACCTAACCCTTTTGCTGATGACAAAAGGGGAAGAATTTATATGAGCAAAATGTTAAATCTTTTTATGACTAAAAGGGGGAGATGTTTGTTGAGCAAAATGCATGTGTGATTGTGCTTTAATGCTAAAACTAAATGCATAATCATTTGTAATGTCTTACTTATTGATATGCTTGTACTATATTGTCTTTATATTAAATTATGCATATTCTTGGGGGAGCTTTTTTAAGCTAAACCCCATTTTGCTCAGATGCATTTGTCATCATAAAAAATGGGGAGATTGTTGACTTTTTGAATCCGATCCTTGGTTTTGATAATGACAAACCGCAAGTTATTTATGTGTGCACTCAATACTTGAATATGTCTTTAATTCCAACACACACATAAGAGAAGGAAATGGAAGTCAGAAAGGATGTAAAGCGCACATATTCCTAGCATATTTTATAAAGTTTCAGAAAAGCAAAGAAGAAGAAGACTTATTGTTTATTTTGTATAATGCATTTTATTTCATTATTTGGTCTGTAATATTGTGGTCTATAATAACTTCATCTCATGCATGATAGGTTTTTTCTCAAAGGCCATAATCTGACCATAGGGAAATCAAATGACCATAGACAGACTTCGGTCGACTGACCTTGGGTTTTTAGGCTTAATTACAAAGCCTCGGTCAACCAATACCATTAGACTTAAAATGCCATATCATTCACACAGGGTTGAAATAGCATAAGAGGCCAATTAGGACCTAACTTGAGTTTTTAAAGGGTTTCGGGAAACTGAACTTAGAAGGTAAAAATGGTTCGGGTGACCAAATGTGTAAAGAGTCAAAAAGTTGACTGAGGCCTGAGCAAACTGAACCTAATTTGAACTGATTGTCCATAGTCGATCGAACGATCAAAGTAACTTTTCCCACTATCCTCGGACGACTAAACTTATAGTTCAAAATAGGCTCAGGCGACCGAATTTTTAAGTTCAACATCTCGAATCATGGACCAGGTGCCCGAAGTCATGAACGAATGGAGAATCACCTTGACTTCAGTCAACCGAATTCACCTCAGCCAACCAAACCCATGAACAGGCATTGTGTCTATTTGAGCGACCGACCCTAAGACCAGGCGACTGAACCTCTTGGGTTCTTTAATTTTAACTATGGTAATTAGGGTTAAAAACTCAATTAAACATTTTTAAAATCCCTAATTTGTCCCCAATGGTTATTTTTGGCCAGACTCTATATGTACCCTTTCATTTGGATAGATTAGATAGAGATTAACATTTCAATTAGCAAAAAAAATTTCTAAAAATCTTTGAACTCCCATTTGCTTATACTTCATTCTCTCAAGCACATTTTTAATGCTCTCTATTATTCTTGCTTGAGAAAATCATTATTAAAGTAAAGAGTTCTATATTCATATACTCTTCATTTGCAAATCAATTGCAAGTTGAAGGGAGTTTCGTGTGCATTTATATACATCATTTGTAAAGCTTACTACTCTCACTTATTTGCATTGATTGATATTGATTTTTGAGAGAAAGCTGAGTTATTCCCATTGTATCTTATTGATAAATTTCATGTGAGAAGAACTCTTATTTGATTCTGAGTCTTGGCATCCTTGTTGCTAGATTTGAGAGTTTGTGCTTTTGATATAAAACGTTTTTACAAGCTTAGTTCTTAATCTCTGTTATGCTAAATACTTTAAAAATATTTGTTGAGATATTTGATTAGGACTTTTTAAAGTACCTTTGATTATTTCTTTATTGATATCTTGAATCAAAGGTACCACTCTCGCATACTCATATACACATCTCTAAGAGTTGATATATATAACTTGACCAATCTCACTTGGAGCATAAATACTTATCATACGTGAGTGCATTGATTATACTATCCGTATTGTGGTACATATCTGCTTGTGTAACAAGCAAATTTATTTGTACGTAAATTTTTATATCCGTTGTATTCCCGACGTATGGTCGAAAGAGGGACACTAGTCGTGTAAATAGTTACAAACTTGCTCAAACCTGGTTAGGAGAGCACCAGACTGGTTCAAACCCGGTTAAGAAAATTAGGTGCACCATCCTGGTAAGGTATTGCATTAGGTATCACTCCACCCGTTAAGCGAGCCATAGTAGAATCCTCTTACTTGTGAGCTTGAGGTAGGGACGTAGGCACAGTTGGCCGAACCCCGATAACATATCCTGTGTCATTCTTTTTCCATGCACTATTTAATTTTTCATATTTATTTGTTTATATTTCAATTTCTGTGAATGCTTGGGAAATACTGATATTGCTTTAATTGTTTAAATATTTGCTTAGTTAATTACTAGTGTGATTGGGATTGCATTGAAAGACCTAGGTTGTAAATATTGTCGTTATATGGTTTAACCTAGACAAAAATTTTTAAATTTCCAATTCATGCCCCCTCTTGGGAGTACACCAATTCCAACAGCGCCAGTCGACTAAACCATTCTAGTTATACTAAGCTTGGTTGATTGAACCTCTATTGGCTGAAATGGCTTAGCCGTAGTCGACCAAACCCGTGGCGTTATAAATGCCACGGTCGACCAAACGGTCAAGAAGTCAACTTTTTGACTTCGCACGGTCGACCGTTCAACATTTGAGCGTAGTGACCTAGGTCAACCGAACCAGCATGTGTCTAACACCCCAATCGTTCAACCGACCAAATATGTAGTTCATTTTGGCCACAGTCGACCGAACCTAGTTGAGTAGCCGACCGAACTTGTTATGGTCGATCGAACCCACGAAGGGGCTCAAAATCGCCCAATGACGATCGACCACATTCTTAGTTCAAAGTCTCCATGGTCGAACGAACCTCTCGAGTTGCCCAATTTTTACTGAGGTAAAACAGGGATTATTTTTTATTAACCACACTTGAACTTTTTCAAAAATACCAAATGAGTCCCCAACACCAATATTTTTTGGAGTGTCTATATATACGCCCTCATTTGGTTGGATTAGCACTGATTAGCAAACATCATTAGCAAAATTTTCTCTGTATTTTCAAATACCCATTTCTCTCATACAAGCTTAAAAACCCTACTCTTACTCATTCCTATTGTAAGATATCCTTTGTGAGAGTTTCTTGAGATTATCCATATAAGATTACACTCTCATATTCTCTTATTGATATTGATTTTTATTAAGAGTAAGCTTGAGTTTTTCCCTTGTGATTTTATTTGTATGTCTTCATTGGGAAAACTCTCTAGGGCTTGTGAGTCTTACATTATTGTTGCAAAACTCAAGAGCTTGCATTGTGTTTGTTTGTGAAAAACATTTTTGACAAACTAAAATCCAAATATCTCTTGTGGTTGATTTTTGAGAAAAACATTTTTGAGATATTTGCTTGTGTGTTTTAGATCTTTGATATTAGTCTTTGTGATTGATATAGTTATTTTGATTCAAAGATCATTACACAAACACTCACATACTTGCTATATTGACATTATCTTGAGAGTTGTTGTTAGTAAACTTCATTAAGCTTGTAAATGCTATCATATTGAAGTGCATTGGTTATATTGGTACATACTTGCTTATTGGAGAAACATTGATATTGTACACAAAAAATGTATTGCTTATCTGTTGTATTCCAGGCGTGGCCTGAGGGGGTGTTGATCTAGTTCGTAAGGATTGGTTGTAAAGGTTGCGGTCACCCTTGGTAATTTGACTTGGTGTACTATTCGGTGTCACTCCACCTGAAAGTGAGCTTTAGTGGAATCCTCAGGCTTGCGAGTTAGAGGCAGGGACGTAGGCACATTTTCCGAACCTCGATAACACTTCTGGTGTCACCTTTATTTTATATGCCTTTCTGTATTGCGCTTGGTTGTTTCATTTATCTAGAGCAAATTAATTGCAGCTACATCTATTGGTTTATTTCATATATGCTTTAGATTGACCTTAGGTTTGTGAAATACTATTGCTGGTTAATTGACCTAGGAAGAAAACTTTAAATATCCAATTCACCCCCCCCCCCTCTTGGGATTACAGTAAAGTCAACACCTGTTTATCTAAACTGAACTTAAGGAAAAATATTAGTTAACTTAAGAACCACTAATGGGTTGTTATCATCAAAACAAGTTGGAATGAAGAACCTTAACCACTAGGGGCTAACAAAAGATATATAATACAATTACATACAATGACCTTCTCTCCTTCTCTTGCCCTCTCTCTTACTTCTTGCACAATATACAACGTAATATATGTATATATATAAGCCCCCTCGGAAGTTTCCCCCCAAAACACAACCGAAATAACATCCAAACAATTCAAAATTCAAAATCTGCACAAACTGCACTGAGCCAAACCGTCAACGATTTCAAATACTGAGAGCAAACTTTTTGAAAACTCAGCCAAACCGTTGATGGTTTCCCTCTGCTCTGCTGCACCTTGATTTCTTTCATGTTTTTCCCTTAATATGTGAGACATAATTCACAACAAAGATGATTTAAAATTATAAAATTTAATTTGATGACAGCTACGTTAGATTTAGATTATAATATATTAAAGAGTGAGTTGACTTTCAAAGCCTTAGTCTCACGTATAAGTTTTGAATATATATATATATATATTGAAAGATTTTCTTAGACAATACTCGCAACATAATTTAAAATCAAATAATTTAATATATGAATCTATACACAAATTATGTTAAATCAATAGGCACATGCCTCATGCATGTTTATAACAAATGCCTCATTTTTAAAATTTCAATTTTTTGAATTTTTGAAGAGTACAATAATTAAAATTTTAATAAAAGGCTTTTTAGACATAACTATGAGAAATTAACTGTTAATTTAAATTTAAACTAAATGGCCATGTTTGTTTAAAAATATGTTGTAATAACTCTTCAAATGCTACAAATAAGGTCTTTCAAATGAGACATGTTAATTCAATAAAAAAAAATTGTTTTAGTTCAAAGTTAATTTCTAAAAAAATTAAAATAAATTATATCTTTGCTTATGTCACTTGCGCAATTCTTATAATTTTGTTGTATACTTAAAGTAACTTGCAATAAATTTATACAACAAATTGAACATTTGGGTAAGAAAAAATATTACTTTAATTATTAAAATTGATTCATATTTCAAAATACACATTTTTTAAAGGCATAAGCTCATCACAGTTCTAATATCGTAACAATTATATATAATAATATCAAAATCACAATAATGCAAGACTAAATTCAATGACTTTGAAATTTTTTTTTTCAAGTGTAAGAAGGCTTAGAAAAACAAACACAAACCAATAAGAAACATATTATAAAAACGCGTTTGTTTATGTTGTCAATTTTATATTTATGTTATTGGTTTTCAGCTATTTGTTAAAAAAATGATAACTGATTTTATGGTTTTCAATTATTTTGTTGCCATAAATTTTAATATCTAGAAATAGTTTTTTAGATTAAATTATTCATTTTATACACTTTTAAATTAAAATTAAAATTAAAATTAAATAATCATATGAATTTAAATATAATTAAAAGAGCAATATACATAAATTGCAAAGAATAATAATAAAGTCAATTACAAAATGCTTTTACTATTTTCAATTGTCATGTTCAATAAAATTTTTATTAAGTAATTTTGAAAGTAGAACAATTAAGTAAAATAATTATAATAAATTTTATTTTTATTAGTTATTTTTTAATATATATTATTTGTAATTTTATTATTTTAATTATATTTTTTACTATTATTTAATTTAAAGATAAAAATAAATATGTTTTAATTAAAATATTAATTTAAATTAATTTTGCAAATATTAATTAACCAAATAAATTGTCAACTTCTAGCTTTTAATTTTTTATTTTATTTTATTTTTTCATTCCTCTAATTTTTCATGGTACAAACGACCCCTTAAATAGGCCTAGCAAAACGAGTCCAGACTCGATAAGTCAACCATGACCTGCCCAGTTAAAACAGGTCTGGGTTTATGAAAATCAACCCTTTTATAAACGAGTCAACCCGTGACCCGCCCGTTTATAAACACGTCAACCTAGGTTCAGGTCGGGTCACCCTTACTCACCTCCTGTTCAATAAAACCCAAACCCAAAATGAGAAAACCCTAAATCCTATTCCTAATCCCTCGTCGTGGTTGCCTCCTCCACACAAGGTGATCTAGTCGGTGTTCTTGGGATGCATTTCCAGTTCTGTTGCATCTTTGTCCCAGTCCCCTATTCTCGGAGTCCTTGCTGCAAAGTAGACCATGTTGATTTTTTCTACAGCCCGCAGTCTTTGTTGTCCTATTAGGCTGCAATTGCAGCATTTTCCTTGTCTAAAGATGAGAGATGAGAACTAGAGTAGCAGGAACTCTTCCGGGCTCATACCGACGCAGCATCAGATGAGAGTGAAGGCAAAGGACGTCTCTAAGATGGCGTTTTGGATCAGATATAGGCATTTTGAGTTCTTGGTGATGCCATTTGGGTTGACAAATGCACTAGCGGTATTCATGGATTTAATGAACCAAGTGTTCCATCAGTATTTATACTAATTTGTAGTTGTATCTATCGATGATATACTGATCTACTCGAGGAGTCTAGAGGAGCACGAGCATCATTTGAGGCTGGTATTGCAAACATTGAGAGAGAGAGAGAGAGAGAGAGAGAGAGAGAGAGAGAGAGAGGGAGGGAGATGAAGTTATATGCAAAGTTTAAGAAATGTGAATTCTGGCTGAGGCAGGTTTCTTTTCTTGGTTATGTAATCTCTAAGGTAGGTGTATTTGTTGATCCGAGTAAGATAGAGGTAGTGGTAAATTGGGTAAGGCCTGGAAATGTTTAAAAGGTTAGGAGTTTTCCGGGTTTAGCAGGCTATTATCAGCGCTTTGTGGGCGATTTCTCTAATTTGTCAGGTCCGTTGATGCGACTCACGAGGAAAAATGTGAGATTTGAATGGACTGATGACTATGAGCAGAGCCTTCAGGAAATGAAGCAGAGGTTGGCCACTACCCCAGTGTTGGTTATTCCATCAAGGGAAGACGGATTTGTGATATAAAGTGATGTGTCCTTGAAAGGGCTTGGGTGTGTATCGATGCAGCACGGCAGGGTTATTGCGTATACTTCTAGACAGCTTAAGGAATATGAGAAGAATTATCCTGTGCATGACTTAGAGTTAGCTGTAATAGTGTACGCTCTTAAAATTTGGAGGTATTATCTGTATGGTGGAAAATGAGAGATTTTCACGAATCACAAGAGTCTGAAATATTTCTTCACCTAGAGAGAGTTGAACATGAGGCAAAGAAGGTAGCTAGAGCTTATTAAAATTATGACTGTAATATTAGTTACCACCCGGGAAAAGCAAATGTGGTGGCGGATGCTCTAAGCAGAAAATCAGTAGAACCAGCATTGGCAGCTATAGAAATTCAGCACTCGATCATGATGGATTTGAAGAGACTTAGCATAGAGATAGTAAAGAATAGTCCTCAGGTTTTTGTTGCTAGCCTGGTAGTACAACCTACACAATATGAGAAAATTAAAGCAGTTGAAGGTGGTGATGCAAAGTTGGCAGAGGTAATGATTAGAGTGCGGGACGGTCAAGGAAAGGAGTTCAGCATATCAGATGATGGAGCCCTGCGGTTCTGTACTAGGCTATGTGTTCCTACAGATACGAAGATCAGGAGAACTATATTGGAGGAGGCTCATAGATCCCTATACACCGTTCATTCTCATAGTACTAAAATGTATCAGGATCTATGAGAGTACTTTTGGTGGAGTGGAATGAAGAGGGAGATAGTTGAGTTTGTATAGTAGTGCTTGACGTGCCAGGAGGTTAAGGCTGAGCACCAAAGACCAACAGGACAGTTGCAGCCATTCTTCATTCCATAGTGGAAGTGGGATCATGTTTCTATGGATTTTGTTATAGGGTTACCACCAATGCGACAGGGATTGAATGCAATTTGGGTGATTGTTGACCGTCTGACGAAGACCGCCCATTTCACCCCTATTAAAGTTGGCTATTCCATTGATAGATTGGTAGAAATATATGTTCAAGAGATAGTTCATGTTCATGGAGTACCAGTATCCATACTCTCGGACCGAGATCCTTGATTTACTTCACGATTATGGAAAAGTTTTTAGGAGGCTATGGGTTCACAATTAGCATTTAGCACTGCTTTCCATCCTTAGACAGATGGTCAGACTGAGAGGACGATTCAGACCTTAGAAGATATGCTTTGTGCTTGCGTGCTAGATTTTGGGGGTAGCTAGACTCAGTTTCTACCACTAGTTGAATTTTCTTATAATAACAGCTATTAGACTAGTATCGGTATGACACCCTACGAGGCATTGTATGGTAGGAGATGTCGTTCTCCTCTCTTCTGGGATGAGGTAGGCGAGAGGTGAGTTTTGGGTCCAAAAATTGTACAGCAGGCATATGATAAGGTTTGACTAATTAAAGAAAGAATCAGTATCGCACAGAGTTGGCAGAAAAGCTATGCAGACACTCGCCGCTAGGAATTAGAGTTTAATGTGGGGGATCGGGTATTCTTGAAGGTAGCTCCTCTTATAGGGGTTATGAGATTTGGAAAGAAGGGCAAGTTGAGCCCTAGGTATATTGGCCCTTTTGAGATACTAGAAAGGATAGGGTCAGTTCCCTACAGGCTAGCTTTGCCGTCAGTTTTATCCAAAATATACGACGTGTTTTATGTTACTATATTAAGAAAATACGACCCAGACCTGTCCCACATAATTAGCTATGCAGAAATAGAGCTTAAGGATTCATTAGATTATGAAGAAGTACCAATACAAATCTTAGACAGAACGACACAAGTACTGCGCACTAAAGAAATTCAGTTAGTTAAAGTTTTGTGGAAAAATCACTCTATAGAGGAAGCTTCTTGGGAGCTCGAGGAACAGATTAGACAAAGATACCCACAGTTGTTCCAATAAGGTTAGTGGTAAATAGGTAAAGTATAAATAGTTAGATAAAATTTCTTTTGTAGGTACATGTATTGATTTAATTAGTAGGTAGTCTTTTAGTTTTATATGTATAATCTCCCAGAACATAGAATGTAACCACGGTATTCCTCTGCTATAAGTGAGGGTAAGTAATAAAATAAGTAGACCATTTGCCTCTATGGGATGATAGATTATATGGATAGTGGTTAACAAAGATAGTAAATTTTGAGGACGAAATTTTATAAGGAGGGGAGAATGTAATAACCCAAGAAATTCATCCAAGCCTCATCAACGAACACAGGGGTTTCGTTGATGAAGGTTCTTCATGATATTGTCAACGAAGACACGTCTCGTCGACAAGAAGATACTGAGGAAGGGTTTAAGGTAGACTGAAACTCATCGACGAGGGTGCAGGTTCGTCGATGAACTTTCTACAAAGCTCGTCGACAAGGTGACTTGTCTCGTCGATGAATTCGGCTCTATAAATAGCTGAAACTGATATTTTTGATAGAATTTTCAGTGCAAATCACTCTCTCTCTCTCTCTCTCTTTCTCTCTCTCTCTCTCTCTCTCTCTCTCTCTCTCTCTCTCTCTCTATCTCTATCTCTAAAACACACCCTCCCCTTCTATCTTCCATCCCAGCTCCATTTCTCACCAGATCAAAGATCTCAGGTCACCACGATGCTCCCGGTGAAGTTCTCTACAAGTCTGCCGGAGCTGATCGTTGGAGAAGTTGGTTTGGAAATCATTCCAATTCTAGGGTAAGGTAATTTATTTAGGATTTTCTTTCCTTACAGTTATAAGAAATGTTGTATATAGAAAAAAACTGCTATTTTGTTCTGGAGGATACTATTTTCAGGATGTTGAACTGGGAACCCTGCAGATATAAGGCCAGAATTCATTAGGGGTTTTTCAGAGATTAGGTAAGGGAAATATGCTATGCTAGAGATTTTATTATGTATGATAAAAGATTTTTAATGTGTATTTATGAGCATGCAGATCAAGTTATTTTTCCAGGATATTACGAATAATATTTTACAACAGACATTACAGAATTTAAGCATGAGATTTTCAATATTTAAATGTGTGGCATGAGTTTATTACAATATAATATGTTGATCATGTAACATTACAGATTTTTAGTTATACAGATGAATAGTAGAAATGAGACTGATAATATTTCTCAGAAAAACATGATTTTTAAATCATAACACTCAGACAGTTTATTCCGACAGATTATGCAGTTACGACATCAAGATGCTACAGTTAGATTATACAGAGAATACAAATACTATTTACAGATATTATATACCAATATTACAGATAGTACAGACAGAAATCACAAATGATACAGACAGATATTATATACATATTTCAGCTCAGAACTATAGTATTATGGTTATTTTTGAAATCATGTTAAAAGTAGCAAGATATATATACTTACCTATGCATATAGTATTACATGATATCAGAACCCTGTGGAAATTTAAGACAGATTAATATACAACAGAGCATGGTACAGTTGCTAGTACAGAATAGAGTGCAACCACATAACTCAGATAGTATGTGGATTCTGTCTAGCTGAGCTAAGAGAGATTGCAGTCTCCCCAGCAAACTGGGTTGAGGTGACCAGTTAGATGATGTTAGAGTTTGGAGATTGCCCGGAGAGATTGCAGTGGGCCAGATTGGCGTATGTACAGATATAAATTGACTTACCTGGTAGGCCAACCAGAGTAAGTCCAGCCTACGGGCCGCACAACCCTATCTTAAGGGGTTATATCATGATACATAGATCCCAGGGAATAGCAGAAGTTCCTATGTACAGATATATCTCACAACAGCAGTTTATATTATTATATTAGCAGTATGTTCAGATAGCAAACTCAGATACACAACTGTACTTCAAAATTATATGATATATATTATGTACAGTTTATCAGCTTTCTCAGATTACAGTATTACTTTAGTAATTTAAATGTTTAACTCAGCCGCCACACATTAGTAATAGCATATTTCCAATTACTGAGTGTTGTCTCATTTTAGTGACTTACTGTTTTTCAGGAGACCTAGCTAGGCGAGCAGATCACGCTCGCAAGTAGAGGTTGACTAGAGCTGCCCTTACTGAAAGGGTAGGTGTGTTTTTGGTATCAGTAATTTGGGGATAGTTTCCACATTTTGATGTTGTCACTGAGTATTTAGTATTGTAAAAATATATTTCAAATTATTATAGTTTTCTGGTATTGTGTATAAGACAGTGTACCGTTTTTTAGTTACCGCTGCTTAGATGCATATGATATACAGAGTTATTCTCAGCACTCCTTGGAGCCTAAGTTTACCGGCAATACTTTAGACAAATGACATTTATTTTATACAGATAGAAGGAAAAAAAATCTTTATAAATAGCAGGTCATTTATTAAGCTCTTGAATCTTGAAGATCTAAAATGAGAATGCCTAGAACTTGATGTGTATAAGTTGGAGTGCAGGCAAGAAGTGTATTTTCATTTAACACTCTCAAGATCAATTAAAAAGGTGAGGCTCTAGGGTTTAAAGGTTGTTTTTATAAGTAATCTCGGGCTTAGGTTAAGTCTTGATCGTTGGATTAATTAGATTAAGTAAACAATCCACGTGTTTTCTCGCTGAAGTTCAAAATTTAAAGTTTCTGCAGGGTCAGTTGACTGAGCTTTCGGGTTCAGTCTTCTGATGTTCCTTAAAGTACTGAAAATTATAGTCTAGACACAAGGTCAAACAACTGAACTGTAGGTTCAGTCTTCTAAGGGTGTTCTGCCTATTCTGAGTTTCAACAAATGAATCTTCAGATGACTAAACTAATTTTTCAGTCTTCTGAGGAAATTCTTCAGATGTCTAAAGTAAAACTTCAGTTGTCTAAGGTTGTATCTTCAGACTTCTGAGGGTACACCTCAGTTGTCTGGGCAGATCAACTTCAGATTTTTCATTTTAGTTTTCAAAATCATTTGTGCTCTCTTACTTTGATTTCTTATAAAACATTTTCGAGGGTTTAAAATAAGGTCTCTAAGTTCATAATTAACCCCAGAAGATTTTCATGAGATGCATGTGTCCTAAGGTCAGTCTAGGGTTGTAACGACCTGCTTAATTAACTATAAATTTTTTTTTTTTTTTTTACACTGTAACAATTAACATACTCTAATACCACAACATTAACCTAAGCAGCGAGAAGCAGAATCATATGAACATATCCTTAACCATTATATACAATGTCACACAATACCAGAGTACTACATGTTTCCCAAAATATATACATATACTTGTTCCCCAATTTACCCTCAGTTAACTAGGGCAAATACAAAAATCCTCCATTGTACTCACTTTGCTGACAGGGCACTATAGTCACCTCTCTATTTGCGAGCCTGACCTGCTCGCCTACCTGGATCACCTGAAAAATGTTTCAACACTGGGATGAGCCAACACTCGGTAAGAAGAAATATGCTATTACTAATGTATGGCAAATGAGCTACTATATATATCATGAAATATGTTTTCATATAAACATGAATAATTGAATACAAGAGTACAGAACAAATAATAAAATACACCACCCCATTCCATGTTGCTTAACATAGCAGTTTTATAGGTTATAATTTAAAGTACTTCTAGTGTACATAAATAGGGTCCCTATTTCTATAAATCCGTACGTATGTAATATAACTGAAACTGTTCCCTGTGGCTATCTGTGTGTCATGACTTGCCCCCCTCATGACAGGGTTGTGCGGCCCGTAGGCTGGATTTACCTTGGCTGGCCAACCAAGAATAAATTACTGAACTCCGTCAATCGACCTGCCCACCTCAACCTATATCTGGATAGGGAGCCTAACCTCTTCAAGGACTTAGGTGGTCGACCTTACCACATATTATCTGAATAGGTGGTTGCACTAAATAAGTAACATAGTATCTGTAACAACGGTACCGTACTCTGTAGCTGCAAGTCCAACAGGATCTGATATCATATAATATATTTCTATATATATATATATATATATATATATATATATATATATATATATATAGATATATCTTATTTGTCATGATTCTGAAGTACTGAAATAATCATGATGCTGCATAAACTATAACTGTAATTCATACATAATACTGAGAACTGAATAATCATAATACTAAAACTGCATGATCACAATACTAAAATTCGTGTAATCATGGTACTGAGATCCGTATAATCATGATATTAAAATCCATAAAATCATGGTACTGAAATTCACATAATCATAATACTGAAATTTATAAAATCATGAAACTAAATTCATAAAACATATCCCCGTACCATATACATATTCACAAGCCACACCATACTAAATACATAATTTTTGTAATTAAATAAACTATATCATATTTTAAGAAATGTCTAGCACAGCATATTTTCCTTACCAGACTACTGAAAAGCCCCTAGGGAATACAAGCCTAACACCCGCATGATCTCCTACAAAACACCCTGAAACCAACATATGCCAGAAAAAAATATCAGTATTCTTCCGTCTATATCATTTCCTATAATTTCCAGAAAGCCAAAAACTAGCTAAAATGCCTTACCCTGAATTTGGGATGAAATCCAACTCTGTTTTCCCGACGATCCGCTCTGGAAGATGTGCAGAGAACTCTGCCAGGAGTGTCATGGTAGCTTCAGTTCGTCGATCCGGTGACTGGTGGGGCCGGAATCGAAGAGACAAGGGAGAGCGAGACGTAGAGAGAGAGAGAGGAGAGAGAGAGGCGCGATGAAAATGACAAAATATCCCGGTTTCCCTCCTTTTATACTGCCAGATTCGTCAATGAGTCTTTCATAAAATTCATCGATGAAACCCTGTATTCGTCGATGAAATTCAGAGCAGCCGGAAACCTCTCTCGGTATTTTCTCGTCGACAAAACCCTATGTTCGTCGACGAATTCTGAAGAACTTTGTCGATGAGACCCTGTGTTCGTTGACGAAGCTGGGCAATTTCTTGAAATTATTTTTACTCTCCCAAATGCAATGTCGTCGACAAAGTCTACGACCTCCTTCTATTTCGGTTTGTATTTTCTCTCCCTCTTTGTTTAAATTGCATTATTTTCCGGGTTACTACAAGGGTATATTTTGAGCTTCTAACTATATCATATAGAATATGCAAATACGATCAATTCTAAATACCTATTCCCATGATGATTTTGAACTTGATGCTTACATCTTCATTCTTCTACTCTTTTAGTTCCATGGATTATGCCAAGTTGTATATGTTTAATCCCCATGGCTTCCATAACTTCCTCACCTTCCGTGCGTACTAAATAATGTTCCTACTCACAATCTCAATGCACATGTCAAATACCAAGTGATTTGTCATTATCAAAACAAGATTGGACTCATAGAGTCAACACTCACGATTTTGAAATATAATGATCTCCAACCGAGAGACTGATTGAGAGATGAGAGTCATTGAGAGATGAGAGATGGGAGATGACTCACATTAGAGATGAGAGATTCTTATAATTTATTTTTTTTTTCTTTTAAATTTTTAAATAATTAATTTTTTAAATGGGTAATCCGTGATTTGCATGTTTATTAGATGGGCAGATTAGAGTTTATAGGGTTGTGACCCATTTAACTTTGACCCGTTTTTTACCCGACATGTTTTTTATTTATCTGGGCCCGGCCCGTTAACCCGTTTTGTCACCCCTACCCTTAAGATTCCATAAACCAAGTGGGTAAGAAATAGTAGAGGAGGTGCCAAAGGAGTTTTCTCCCTTTTTATTATTATTTTAAAATAAAATATTAAATAATACTTTATTTGAGGAAAATTTTCCCAATCTAAAGCTTACGTAATCTCGCAGTTTGGTGCTATAAGATTTAAACGTGCAGCGTTCCTCATATGACGCATGGCAAGATGGGGGAAGTAAATCTCGAATGATCAAGCTACAAGATTTTTTTCAAAGATGACCCGTGAGCTGACATGTGGCAAATCTCGCAGCTTGGTCTTGTGAGATTTGCTTCACCCATTTAGATGCCCTTTCTCCTTCAATTTTCTTCACCAACAGAGCAGGGAGAGCAGAGAGACAGAGACCAGTGACGTGTTGCAGTAGAGCAGAGGGCAGAGGCCGAACAATTGCAGGTTACCGTTGTTGGCTTACCATTGCTTATGAACATTGAGTAGGAAGCTATAAAAGGGGGAGATGGGGTAAGTTCACTTTGAAACCCTAAGCTCATTTATTTTTTAATTGAAAATACACACTTTTTGATTGATAAAATTGTTAGTGTGGCTCATAAAATCGTTAGTGTATACATAAATTAGTACGTATCATATTCAATTTTTTTGATTGAAGGCATCATTTGGAAACGCCCAAATTTAAGGAGGTATATATTTTACTTCCTTTCAATTTTTCTATTTCATTTGCTACTGCTGTTGCTGCTGCATTGTGAATACTATTTTGGTGAATACTATTTTATGAATTTTGGTGAATACTATTTTATTACTATTACTACTATTGTTGCTGTTGCATTATGGTTGTTAAAAAGTTTTACAAAGCAAACATTTGTTTTGAAACCATATTTTTTTTTAGTTTTTTTTTTAAGCACACACAGTCACCATGTGTTTTTTTTAGTTTTTGTTTCTTCACTATTGTTGCATTGTGGTTGTTAAAAATTCTTACAAGGCTTGTTTGCTTCGTCTTCTAGTAATTGTCACTCCTAAATAATGTAAGTCACCACAGCCATGGAACTTAAACGCATTTTTGTGAACTGATCCACAACAAAATGTATTTTGTGAACTGATTGGTCTAATGAATGTTAGTTAAATTAAGTGATCCCCTAGAATTATAAATAGTGGATAATTGGAAAATAGAGTGACATTTTTGTAATAATTAGAAAAAATAGAAATAAAAAATAAAACTATTTGGTTTAGCATTTTTGTTAGTATTTATTATTTCATTCAAATGTTTTCTGCATTGCATGTGTGACTTCTATATTCCATAAAGGTGTATTCTTTGTATTTATGAAAAATTCCTAACCAGTTAACCAAGTGCATTTGTTGGTTCATAAAATAAAATTTTAAAGTTATAAAAAGATATAAATATTCCCTAAAGGTGTATTTTTTGTATTTATGAAAATTCCCACCTAGATAACCAAGTGCATTTGTTGGTTAATAAAAAACAATTTTAAATTTTTATAAAAAAAGATATAAAAAATTGAACCGACATGCAGAACATGTTAATTTACTATATGATATGTATTCTTGTTAAGTATAAAGTAATAATGTAAATTATATTAAGTAGAAAATAATAATTATAACACCTAATTATTATTGCAAATCTCATGATTCAATTATGCACATTAAAAAAAATTTAAGTGTTACTAGAAAAGAGCAATTAGTGAAAAAATGAAAAATTAGAGCAAGTAAGTGTAAATTATTGAGGTCTTATACAATTTTATTTTTCATAGGTTTTTATAATCTCGTGAGGTCGATCTAAATGGCAAAAAGCTCGAGCAGTATTTCAGTGACGGTATTATTGTATATGGGGGGAAATTATCACCAGAGTAGAGGGTGTTAGTGATAGTACTACGCCGGTTCGACCAATTCGAATTGGTCATAGGTGTAAATTAAATAAATTGTAGTTGAAAATATATCAATATTTACATATTAATTCAGATCAATATGCATTGCGGGTGACCGCAAAATACCATATGCGTGGGTATCATGATATAGTCCTCTATGAGTTTGTTCCCATTACAGATTATTACGTTATGCACATTGTGTTGGATGCACACTGCGTAGGTACGACTTATTAAACTGTGCAGTTATATGTCGAAATCATTCCTCACATGGGTGTCGCCGCGGATAGGCCAATGGGGACGTCTGTCGAGTATGTGGTTGAAGTGGAGGAGGACACCCAACAAACACGTCATTATGATATGACTACGAAAGAAGATATGTGTAATGACCTGCTAATTTATCTCTATCCATATATATATACTGAAATTTACACTGCTCTAATACCTACTAATTTAAATCTAACCATCAACCTAAGCAGCGGGAAGTTGAATAGATAAAAACATATCCACATATATACTACAATACCAGAGTGTCAGAGTATTCCTCAAACTATACATGCACAGTTGTTCCCCCAAAATTACTCCCAGCTGAAACTAGGGACATACAAAATAACTTCCCAAAATACTCACCCTTAGAAAGGGCAATAATGTAGCCCCCTCTACCTGCGAGCCTAATTTGTTTGCCTAACTGGATCACTTGAAATACATAAAATCACTGGGATGAGACGACGCTCAGTAAGATGAAATATGATATTGCTAGTGTGTGGCAAATGAGTTACATTTATGTAAAAAAAAAATCTGATTTAAAAATATCATAAATAATTGAAATTGAGAATACAAGTATAAATAACATATAACATAGCTTTTATCTACGTTGCTTAACATATATGTATTTATAAGTTTTCTATTCATATTACTTATAATATACATAGGTACATCCTCTATTTCTGTAAATCTGTATATACATATAATAACTGAGAAAACTTCCGTGGATGGATAATTGTATGTCATGATTTAACCCCTCATGACGGGGTTATGCAGCCCGTGGGCAGCCCGTGGGCGGACTTATCACTGGCTGGCCTACTAGGATAAATCACTATTCTACGAAAGCCCGATCGGCCTCCTTAACCCTAATTGACGGGAGCTTGTCCACTTCATAGGCACAATCGACTGCTATAAATCCACATACTATCTGAGCTATGTGGTTGCACTCTGAACTGAAAATAGCTACAGTACCGTGCTTTGTAACCTGATCTATAATGATCCATCAAGGTCTGATATTATATAATACATTTCTATATACAATCTATCTATTTTAACATGATTCTGTATTAACTGTATTAACCATGACGATGAAATAAACTATAATTGTATCAACTGTATTTCTAAAATTAACTATAAATTTGTATATCATGGTACTGTAAAACTGTATAATCATGGTATTATGAAAAACTGTAAAAGCATTTCCCTATTTGTATATTCTATAAAACATGATCCTGAAAGTACTGTAAAACATGTTTCTGTATATATACTGTAAAACATGATTCTGTACTATATCAATATTCTCAAGCCACACAATAATTAAAACATCATAAACATAATTTATAAACTGTATAAATTCATGCTCTGAATAATAATCTGGTAAAAACATATAATTTATACTGAAATCATACTAAGATTTTCTAGCATAGCATATTTCCCTTACCTGATTCCTACTAAAATCCCCTACTGTGACTGGTCCTACACCCGCAGGGTTCCCCACTCAACACCTTGAAAACAATATCTCCCAGAATAAAATATCATTATTTCTTTGACAACTACATTTTCTACAACTACTGGAAAGCCAAATATTGAATAAAAGACCTTACCCTGAATTTGGGATGAAATCCAAGTTGATCCTGCCAACAATCCACTCCAATAGATTTGAAGAGAATCTTCCCAGGAGTCACATGGCGGCTTCAAGTCGTCAATCCGAAAAAGTACGCAGTCGAAATTCTAGAGAGAAGGGGAGAAGGACGAAAAACCTAGAGAGAGAAAGAGTTTCGTGCGATTTTTCTGCTGAAAATCCATTTTTAAGAGTACTTATAGCCCCAGATTCGTCGACGAGACATGTCATCTCATCGACAAGTCCTTGAAGAATTTAGTCGACAAACCTAAACTCCTCATTGATGATTTTCAGACTGCCAAAAACCCCCTCTCGGTATCTTTTCATCGACGAGATCCTTATGTACCCTCGTCGACAAATCCCATGTGTTCAATGACGAGGCCCTAATTAATTTCTTGGGTTATTACAATATGCTTATTGTGGATTTCAACAAATGTCCGAGATCGTCGTTCGAGCTGCCGACGTACGAAAGACCTGTTATTCACATGTATGATCATGGAGGTTGCGAAGAACTTCTTATAGAAGGTCCAAGATCATTGCTCGCCATTGCAAATAACACGTTAAACGAGGGGATGAACATTACAAATGATGTTAATTTACAAGATGACACGTACGAGTAAGAAACAAGTGAAGGGTTAAATGAGTTCCTCGATGATGTGAACCGACCCCCTCGGTGAAACGAATGATGCAACGTACGACACCCAATTTATGGAAGAACCTCTTATGTACAGTCTAATTAACGTAGATGATGCAGACTTGTCACGTGATGAGGAGCTTCCTATACAGGCGACTCGTTGGGATGAATCATCTGAGCTAAGGGGATGTTATTCGAGTCAAAGGATCATTTGATAGCGGTAGTGTGAATATATCACACTTGAACCCACCATGACTTCCACGTTTTGTCGTCTACCCCAGTGTTATGGGTTGCTAGGTGTAAGGAGTCTGATTACGGATGGAGAGTGTGTGCAATGTATTAGATGAAACACTGATTATTTGAAATCACCCAATATGGTGGTCCGCACACGTGTTTGAAAGAACTTCTCTCACAGGACCATAACCAAATCACACCATCCCTTCGTTGCTAGGGAGATCATGAATATGATCAGGGGAGATGCATCGACATCAATCGCCATATTGAAAGAGTTCATAGATCGTCGCTTCAGATATTCGATCTTGTAAAAGAAGGTTTGGTTGGGTAAACAGAATGCAATTACCCAAGTATTCGGTGATTGGTAGATGTCTTATCAAAATTTTCCAAAGTGGATGGAAGCGATGTGCGCATACAATCCTAGTACTGTAGTAAAGTGGAGGTGGACTCCTGTTCCAGGTAGCGAGAACACCGCAACATTTGTATCTATATTTTGGTCATTTATAGCATCTATTCAGGGTTTTCATCACTACCCTCCTGTTATATGTGTGGATGGGACATACTTGTAGGGTAAGTACAAGAGTAAACTCCTAATTGCGATGTGCCCGGATGCAAATAGGCAAATATTTCCCCTTTCATTTGCTAATGTTCAAGAGGAAAATCTGGACACATGGAATTGGTTTCTATGTTATCTTCATTCCATTACTGATAGGGACGACATTTGCCTTATATTAGATCGGCATCCAAGAATTTTCACTGCAGTGCTACGCAATCCTGATTGGAACCCACCACATGCCCACCACCAATTTTGCTTATGACACGTGGTCAAAAAATTTAATACATAAGTACATTGTGTCAATCTTAAACATATGGATGAGCGAGCGGGAAGGGAGCATCAGGTAAGAAAATTGGATAAGTGGATGGAGAGGATATTCGATGAGGGTGGAGAACCAACAAAGTCATTTTTCGATCAGATCCCTCTTCATATGTGGACTCAGTTCCATGACGGTGGACGAAGGTATGGGAATACGACCACTAACCTTGTGGAATGTTTCAACACCATCCTGAAAGGCACTTGTAGCCTCCTAGTAACCGTCCTTGTGCAACTAACATTTTATCGCGTTGCACATTATTTTAATAGTCGATGGGAGGCTATTCAAATTGGTGTGATCCCAAAAGGGGGGGTGAATTGGGTCTTGAAACATTTTCACTAATTTAAACAATTACACCGATTCACCATTGTTCATATCCCATTCAATATTGAAAACGTGTACGTACAACGATTAAGCTATCAGTGTGTGCTTACATACACGTGTGCTGCATATCTCATTTAAATTAGTTCTATGTGCATGCAAGATGGTTTTAACAAAACATATACAAGCATACACATACTGAAATTTAAGTGTAGGAATTTAAGTAAGATAGAGAAAGAATGACACACTGATTTTTTAACGACGTTTGGCCAATATTGCCTACATCCCCGCCTTGGACATACCCCCCTAGGATTCCACTATACTTGCTCACTTAACCTGGCAGAGCAGAAGCTTTTTACATCCTCTCCTTATGAGGCGAGGAAAGCCCCAGCTCAATTACTAGGCTGAGCTGAACTAGTCTCACTTACGGGGTTGAGACTCCCTAGTTCAATTTTCGGGCTAAACCGAATCGGTCTCATTTACGTAGCTCAGACTCCCCAATTCAATTCATGGGCTGAACCCAACCAATACATTAAAAGCATTTTTGTACATATGAAAAAGCTTCTAAATATAAGGATGGATGTACACATTAAGCTCATAAAAATGTATGCACTATCTTATGATATGATTTTAGCTCAGCAGAGTAAAGGGTGCTTTCTCTAAATAATCAATGCACAAATATATATATATATATATATATATATATATATATATATGAAAATATGAGTATTATGTTCTCCTATAAATATTTTGCTAATAAAGAACATTTGGAGAATCTAGGAATTTAAACTCAATAAAATATTTGTGCAATAAATAAATTCTCCCAAAAATATTTATCATGAAAATAATCAGGAGAAACCAAAGCTATACTCAAAAATATTTTCAACAATAAAGAATAAGTGAGAGTAAGCATGTAAAGATAAATGCCCAAAAATAAATATACTCTCTTCAAGAGTAATTTTGAAATGAAAAAGTAAAAGAGAGTTAGAGAGTTTTGTATAAAAAAATTTTCCCCAAAACAATGATTTAAACAATAAAAAATATTTTGGGGGAACTTTGATTAACAATAGATTAAAGAGAAAATTTGGGTTAATCAAAATATATTAGAGAGAAAATTTGAGTTAATCAAAGTTGCTAATTTGGAGTAATGAGTGGGTATTTATAGAGTTTGTGAAAATTATGACCGTTGGGCACACAGTGGTCATTTTGGAAAAAGATTAATGATGTTTAATTAAAAATGACCTCGTTTTATAGCGGTAAAAAATTCACCAACCCGAGAGGCTCAGTTGACCGTACGCGAGGTTCAGTTGACCAAGTGACTGAGTTCGGTCAACCTGACGAAATATAAACTACAAGTTCGGTCGACCAGACATCAAGGTCCAAGGGCAATTCTTTCATTTAGCGCAGTTCAGTCGATCAGGGGTCAAATGAACTAACAAGTTTGGTCGACCAAACCATTGAGTTCCACAGGTGGGAACTCGGTCGACCAGGTAGTTGGCAAGCAATTTTGGCACGGTCGACCAGATGGTCAAAGTGTTGACTCCAAGGGAGTTTGGTCAATTGAGTATAAATGAAGTGGCAAGTTCGGTGAACCGGGCCATGGTCAAACTGTTGACCTGGTCTCGATTTGGTCGAACGGGAGAAATTGTACTAGATAGTACGGTCAACAGAACATGCATTTTCAGTGCATTTCAGTTCCAACTCCCTTATACATTCGCCCTATTCATATGATGTTTATTTTTAATGCAATAAGGGACCTTTTCATGCAGATTTGTGGTTCCTAAGGTCAGTCTAAGATATTTGAGAATTAATCCAAAAAATCCAACGTTGGTTGATTTTTGGTCAACCTATGTTTTGGTAAACTTCGTTTAGCCTCGATTTTAACCCTAAAGCTATTCCAAAAACTTTGTATGATTTTAGTCTATGTAGAAAAAGGTTTTTGGTGAGATGTGCTAGTCCCTAGGGTCTATCTACGATCGTTTTGAGCATTCAAACACATCATGCAAATGCATGCATTACTACAAACCAAAGATATAAAAATTAAATGCAATTACAACAAATAAAAGTCTTCTTCATCTTTTTGGTCTTTTGACTTCATGGAATGCGCTTAATCGTATAATCTTTAAGTCCTGCAAAACTTCATCACCATTTCCTTATGTGTGTAATAAATGGACCTGTTCATATGCTAAATACATACATAAGAAACATGTGCTTTTTCAACATTAAAAACAAGGATCAGACTCAAAAAGTCAACATTCTCTCCCTTTTTTATGATGACAAATGCACCAAAGAAAAATGGGTACAACCTGAAAAAGCTCCCCCTAAGAATATACATAATTGAAAATATACACAGTAAAGTTCAAGCATATTAAGACAGAAGACAATACAAATGATCATGCATTTAATTTTAGCATTAAAGCGCACGCTCAGACAATTTTCCCTATGTTTTTGCCCCTTAAGATATTTGCCCCTATGGTCATAAACATTTTTCTCAAAGCTCAAAATATTCTCCCTTTTTTAGCATCAGCAAAAAAGGCTAAGCTGAGTAGAAAATAATTTTATTAGTTAAAGCAGACTCAGCAAAGAGAACTGCCCCCCTTTTTAAAATAATTTTTATTTTTCTTATAAAAACTCTCTCGCTTTTGGCATAAGATGTGGGCATAGAAAATTATTCTTATATTTTTTAAAAGAAATATGGCAATAAAGCACACAACAGTATAACTAGTCAATAAGAGATTTAAAAGGAACATGACAAACAAGATCAGACTAGGATTATCCACAAACCATGGCAATTTAAACATATCATAAGACCTGTGAGAGATTTGAGTTCAGCACACACGACATATGATAGCAAATGTAGGTTTGAGCATAAACACAGTCTAACTAGTTCATATGCATTTCATATATGATCCACAAACCAGTTATACAACACCCTTAAAAAATTATGAGTAATACAATTTCATGACATAAAATTTCAACACAAAATAACACAAGTGATGAAGGCATTTAAGCACACAAGTAAGAAACAAGATGTATTCTATATATAGATATGTGTATAAAAATATATCACCTTAAAATTTTTACTAAGTACTGGGGGCTTATGCTCGCTGAAAAAGAAACTTTAATTTAAAACCAGACAAGCATTATTTTTCCTGGTTTTTCATTTAAGCACAAATCACGAAGTACCAGAAAAATGTAATCATATAAATCCAAGGATATTAAATAAATTTAAGAATGGGGATTATATGGCAAAACCTAAAACACTGTGGCTTACAAAATATTTTCATTTAATATATTCAATGAAGACATTACACTTAAGCACAAGCCACAATGAATTCAAAGAGCAAATCTTAGCTAGAAATGTTGTGAGCATAACAAGATAGAAAAATAATTTCTAGGTACTCCCCCTATCAATTTGAATACGTGCTTAGATTCTTTTAACTAATTATACTGATATAATTTGTGAAAATTCATTAAAAGTCCAAACAATATAAGTATTAATTTCAAATTTTACTGGATATGTGTTAGACGATTAATTTCACCAGTAAAATGTCCCTAAACACACATGCGCTAAATATCAAGTACTAAGTCATGCATGGTGTTCATGTGTACCTGGAACAATTCATATCAAAGATGTTCAGTAGAGACATGATATGATGTTTAAGGTGCCTAGAAAAACTTCGGACTCAAAAAGTAGAAACAATGAGTATATAAGTCCAAGGTCCAGGTGAGTTATGATCCTTTTCTCAAGGATGGGGCTTATGCTCCCCTGTATAGTCTCAAGCATACAAAAGTACATTAACGTTCAAGGATGGATTTCATTTAAGCACACTCAACACATGTGCATCCTTCTAAATATTACTTGGCATGCATGAGATTATAGGCATTAAGTTCATTTTTCTTAAAAGTGGGGCTTAAACTCCCCTTGTATATTTGCATGCATACATACTTGCATTAAGTTCAGGAAGATAGTCATTTAAGAGCATTCCTCAAAAATTCATCCTTTCAAAAGATTTTCAGCATGCAACAAATATAGGCATTTAGCACATACTAGCATGACATATTGCATTTTATTTTAACAACACAATAGTCAATCAAGACTATACTCAAAGGTAATGCAATAGGGGATTAAAAGAATGACACAACTCAAGTTGCTCAATGAGTGTGCATGGAATATAAAGCTCCCCCTAAGTCATGCAATTCTCTTAGTTTCATGGACTTGAATTATGTAATCTGAGAGCTAACCATTTGGGTCCTACATTAAGAATATAACCTAGGGATTAGGATCAAATGGTGTCCATGAACAAAGTTTCTCCTAGGTCCATAAAATATGTACATGTTTTCAGTTCAGCGCAAACCATAGGATTCTATATGTACAAATCTATTCAATTATCTAGCAACCTAGGAAATGACACGAAGATTGTGCATATTTTTCTGTTAAGCATATACCATTTGAAACATTCAACATGCACCACTAGACAGTTCAGTATGCACCAATAACCAAGGATGAAAAAGGAAATTCTTTTATGATTCACTCATCCTTTCAAAAATATTTTAGCATGCATTGAATTATCTATCCTAATACATGGTTTCATTTATGGGAAAAATTCTACCGAAATTTTGGCAGCATTTCGTCTGTAAATTGAACATTTTCCATTTTTCCATGTACCTACAACTTGATAAATTCACGCAATCAAAAAATAATAATCCAGTTTAAGCATGCGAGAACCTATTTCCACTACCAGAATGCAATTCTCATCAACTGCATACGTCATGTAGGAGGCATTCTAGACTAAGCATGCAATCAAGTAGTTCAATCAATATATCAAATAAAATATAAACTATCCATACGAAGATATAATCATTAAGCAAGTGATGGATAGTGGCATTTAGCTCAAAGCATATCAAATTTTAAAAAAATATCCATCCATCAGAAAATATATTCATTTAACACACATGGATATTTGCATTCAACTCAACAACAAATCATCCAAAAAGTATAAGCACAATATATATTGTGTAAGAACCCAAATTGTGATATATGAATTAATTATATAAAAGAAAGGTAAATTAGTAAATTGGGCAAGCTTCGTCGACGAAGCCAGAGTTCGTCGACGAAGTCCCTTCTGTACTCAGCGACGAAATTTAGAGGCTTGTCGGCGAGGAGAAGCCGAGAGGTTTCGAGAAACTGGGAATCTCAAGCTCATCGATGAGGTCACCGTCTCGTCGACGAGGTGTTTTTAGTGACTCGTCGACGAGGATGCCATTTTGTCAACGAGGAAGGTCGAGTCAAGGGTTATAAATATCAGTTTCCATTACTTCCAAGCTAAGTAATCTCAAAATATCCTCTCCTTCTCTCTTTAGAACTTGAAGATTGCTCTCTCTTTAGATTTTTTCGTCGTTCATCGCCTGAATCGTAAATTTGACGTTACCGCGTAGATTAGGGCAAGATTCTCTTCGTGAATAGTATATCGGAATCTCGCTTTGAGCAGTTTTGGGTTTTGGTCAAAAATCGAGGTAAGGCTCGGTTTCCATATCTGTTTTGAAATATGCGTAGTAGTACGAGTTGTAAGGGAGTATTGTTCTGTGTTGTTTAGGTTTTGGTGTCTTGGTTTGTAGTTTTGGGAGCCGTAGATTTCGTGATTCGATTTCGGGTTAAGGTAAGGAGATTCAGTTTATATCAGTTTATTTTTTAAATCGGGATCGGTAAACATGTAGGTTACGATTGTATGTATGTTTTGATTACTTATTTGGGAAAATCTATCGGGTGAAAATGCGAGATTTTTGGGTTACAATTTTTGGGAAAATCGAGATTTTTGGGTATCATCTCTACTTTGATTGGAAAACTGTACGTTTTATTTAAATTGTATTATTGAGATGACTGTATCCATATTTGTATAAAACTGTATGCTGAATCAGAAAAAAATATGATTTACTGTATACCAAATAAGTGTGGAATGTATAGTTGTATGTAATTATTTCAAGTATTTTGTAAAACAGCTAGTGGCAGCTAATTACCGTATGCTAATGAGTATAGGAACGTGAGTTCCAAAATGATTCCAGGTTTTGTGAAATTGGTTAGCAGCGGCTAATTACCGTACCCTGAAATAGCTATATGGCGGCTAATTACCATACGTTGCACCATGTACCGATTCATTATCGTGGGCGAGAGTGTCTGGCTCTATATCCAAGGGCATGAAATATGGCCAGTGTGTTCCAACTGGTCATCAATGGGTGTGAGCTACACCGTATTGGCGACATACCGCTGTGAGGCTTCAGTTATCACAGGGTATCGGTTGCTTGAGTGTGACAACACTGAACATATGTTTGGGTATCATATGTACTGGAATGGATTTGTGAAAATACTAGAACTGTATGGAACTGTATGGAAATGTTTTGAAACTGTATCGTATTGTATGGTGTTATATTTTACGTAAAATAACACCGGTATGCCACACACTGATATAACTTGCTTTCTTCCTTACTGAGAGGTGTCTCACCCCGAATGTATATACAAATGTTTTCAGGTCCTTTGGGTAGCCGAAACTAACATCCTAGCATCCGAAAGCGGGGGTGTCGTTTAGCTACAATTAGTGCTTGGATAGGTACGAGTTTTGTAACCGGGTTGTCGTGATGGTTTTTGTATACACCCGGAGTATGTTTTGTATTTATGGGAATGTATATCCTAGTGTTGTATAGACTCCAGTATGGTATGTTATTTGGATAGAATGAAGATTTTCAGTTGCATATTTGCTGAGTATGGATGTGTATGTATATGTTTTCGGGTTTCTGTTTACCCCACGGGGTCGAACCCTCTTCTAATATTGTATCATGTATGTTTAATTGATACAAAGATAGGTTAAGTTACTATTTTCACACCTGGGACCCATCTGCTGGTTTGGTGCATGACAGCTTGGTATCAGAGCTAACCAGGTTGTTAGGTCTTGTAGACTTGGTTAGGAATATTTATGTGTACATACCAGAGTATAGGAAGTAGGAAATGGGTAAAGTAGGTCAAGGTTTGTGTTGTTGCTAGATGGGGACTCATTGGCTGTGTTTTGTGTTCTTCCTGGAATGACGATTTTAAAAAGATTACGGCAAACCATTGATGGATTCGTGTCAGTGTGATAGGACAGACTTGGACCCGTTAGAGTGGTAGTTGACATGATTGGCTCTAATGTTTGTGTTAACTATGTACGATGTAGGGATTCTAACCGAATCCTATTCTATTTTTAGAATGGAGCCCAAGGATAACAACTTGGGTAGTGGCTCTGAGGGTACTGCGAGTGATGAGTCTCCTTCTGTGCCACGAGGTTTGACGAGGTAGGTTATGCGAGAGATCAGGCGGAGTGTTAGGAGACACGAGAGCTCTCTTACCAATGCGGAGTGTACCATCGAGAGGTTCACACGTATGCACCCTCCGACATTTGTAAGAGGACCTGATCCTTTTATATTAGAGGACTGGGCCAAGAATACCGAGAGGATTCTGGAAGTCCTTCACTGCACAGATAGGCAGAGAGTCCTTTACGCTACTTTCCAGCTGTCTGGAGAGGCCAGGCATTGGTGGACTATAGTGAGTTTGCTTAAGAGGCAGAGAGCCGGTCCATCGGGTATGACGTGGGGTCTCTTCAAAGAGGTATTCTTTAAAAGATACTTCTCAGCTTCCACTTGCGATGCGAAGGCCGATGAGTTCTCAAGCCTGATGCAGGGTACCCTAACAGTGCAGAGATATGCAGCCAGATATATCGAGTTATCTCGATTCGCGCCATACTTGGTTTCAAATGAGTACGAGAAGGCTCAGAGGTTTGAGAGGGATCTAAGGAAAGACATCCTCCGACTTGTGGGGATGCTGTAGATCCGCGAGTTCTCTATTTTGGTGGATAAAGCCACCATAGTTGAGACCGACCTCGAGGGAGACGAGGTGGTGCAGGAACAGAGGAAGAGGCCAGTACCTTTTGGGTGTCAAACTGGTTCTCGGAAAGGATAGTGGAAGAAGAAGAAGAACTACAGTTCAAGTTATTAGCAGAACACCGATCGGCAGAGTGCTTAGGGGGATCCATCCTCTGCATTGTGCACCAAGTGTCGTAAATGGCATGATGGCGAATGTCAGCCATTCTAGGGTAACTGCTACAACTGTGGCAAGTAGGGCCACATGTCACCGAGATGTCAAACACCAAGGAGAGATATGCCTGCACAAAGCTAAAACCATGGGAGTAATCAAATGCCTTAGGAAAACTACTAGGCAAACACGGCTCCAGTGAGGGTACATTCACTTACTCCAACAGATGCAGAACACACTCGGAACATGGTGAAAGATACCATATTATTGCTTTCGAAAAGAGCTGTCATTTTATTTGATTGGGGAGCAACCCATTCGTTTATATCTTCTAGTTTTGTGAAGTTGTGTGGGGTTGAAACCCGAGTGATGGATGAGAGGTTGTCTGTGGCTACGCCGACTGGGAGTGTAACGATCTGTAGTAAGATGTTAGGAAACTGCCCAGTGGAAATTTAGGGAAGGCTGCTACCAGCGAATCTTGTAGTATATGACATGTTTGGTTTCGATATCATACTGGGGATGGATTGGCTATTCTCTAGTTATGTGGTGATTGATTATCGTAGGAAGGTAGTACTGTTTAGACCTCCTGGGAAGCATGAGTATGAGTTCGTGGGATTGTGTGTGCATTCGACGCCACAGATTCTATCGGCATTATAGGCTAAGAGGCTACTCTTGGATGGATGTCAGGGGTACCTAGCTTGCATGAAAGAACCGTCATGGGAGAAGTTGAGGCTCGAGGATATTCGAGTGGTCAACAAGTTTCCGAATGTGTTTCTAGAAGATTTACTCGGTTTACGTATGGATCGTGAGGTGGAGTTTGCGATAGAGTTGCTACCTAGCAAGGCACCGATCTCTAAAGCTCCGTACTGGATGGCTCCAGCAAAACTTCGGGAGTTGAAGAAGCAGTTGTAGGGACTACTAAACCAGGATTTTATCTGACCTAGTGTATCGCCCTAGGGAGCTCCAGTTTTATTTGTGAGGAAGAGGACAGGTTGATGCGTATATGCATTGACTACCGTGAGATTAACAAGTTGACTATAAAGAACCGTTACCTATTGCCTCGTATTGATGATCTTTTTGACCAACTACAGGGAACGCAGGTCTTTTCGAAGATCGACCTATGGTCAGGGTATCATCAAGTGAGGGTTCGATCTGAGAATGTGGCGTAGACTGCTTTCCGAACCAGATATAACCACTATGAGTTCTTAGTTATGCCTTTTGGGCTGACGAATGCTCTGGCAGTGTTCATGGATCTGATGAACAGGATTTTTTATGAGTATCTATACCAGTTTGTAGTGGTATTCATTGATGACATTCTGGTATACTCGAGGAGTTCAAAAGAGCGTGAAAACCATTTGAGGTTGGTGCTACAAATTCTACAAGAGAGGAAGTTGCATGCCAAGCTGAAGAAGTGTGAGTTCTGGTTGAATCAGGTCGTGTTCTTAGGCCATGTGGTGTCTAAGGGTGGTATCTTAGTTGATCCTAGCAAGTTTGAAGCTGTGGTTGACTGGACGAGACCAAAGAGTGTGCAGAGGTTCAGAGTTTTCTAGGACTAGCAGGTTATTATCGTCGGTTTGTGAAAGGATTGTCTAAGTTGCCTGGGCCTTTGACATGATTGACCAGGAAGGGTGTGAATTTTGATTGGACCAAGGATTGTGAGCAATGTTTCTAGGAGCTGAAACGGTGATTGGTTACTGCTCCGATCTTGACCATTCCTTCGGGGAATGACGATTTTGTGATCTATAGTGACGCGTCTCTGAAAGATTTAGGATGCGTGCTTATGCAACGGCGTAAGGTGATTGCTTATGTTTCTCAACAACTTAAGGAATACAAGAAGAATTACCTTACGTATGATCTGGAATTGGCCGCTGTAGTTTATGCGCTGAAGATCTGGCGACACTACCTTTACGGTGTTCAGTGTGAGATTTTCACTGACCACAAAAGCCTCAGGTACTTTTTCACATAGAAGGAGTTGAATATGAGGTAGAGGCGACGGATGGAGTTGATCAAGGACTACGATTCCCTGATCAGTTATCACCTGGGGAAAGCTAATATGATAGCTGACGCATTGAGGCAGAAGTCAAAGCATGCAGCAATGTTTGTAGTTATAGCTCAGCATCATATCATACGGGATCTGGAAAGCCTTGACATAGAGTTGGTGGTTGGTGATCATCAAGCTTTCATTGCTAGCTTGGTGATCCAGCCGACTTTGTTTGACCGTATTGAAGTAGCACAGGCTAGGGATGCGGAGTTGGTTAAGACTATGGAGAAGGTACAACAGGAATTGGCTGCGGATTTTAACATCTCTGAAAGAGGTGTGTTGAGGTTTGGGACCAGGCTGTGTGTGCCAAATGATGACGAGATCAGAAGGACGATTCTGAAGGAAGCACATCGTTCTTTGTATACGGTATATCCGGGTAGCACGAAGATTATCGGGATTTGCATGAGTCCTTCTGATGGAGTGGTATAAAGGGGGATATTGCCCAGTTTGTGGAGCAGTGTCTGACATGTCAATAGGTAAAAGCTGAGCATCAGAGGCGGGCAGGGCCGTTGCAGCCTTTAGCTATTCCGGTATGGAAATGGGAGCACATTTTCATGGATTTTGTTACCAGATTACAACCAGTGCTTCACGGGTAAAATGTTATTTAGGTAATAATGGACAGGTTGACGAAATCTGCTCACTTTGTACCGATGAAAGTTAGCTACCCTTTGAGTAGGCTAGCATACTTATACGTGCATGAGATAGTAAGAATGCACGGGGTACCGGTGTCCATTGTTTCAGATTGAGACCCGAGGTTTACTTCTCGATTCTAGAAGAGTTTGTAGGAACCACTGGGGATGGAGCTTACTTTTAGTACAACGTTCCACCCCCAAACTGATGGACAGTCGGAAAGGACAATACAGATTTTGGAGGATATGTTACGAGCTTGCGTGATAGACTTCGGTGGTAGTTGGATTCAGTTTCTACCATTAGTGGAGTTTGTCTATAATAATATCTTCCAGGCTAGTATCGAGATGGCACCGTTCGAGGCTTTGTTTGGTCGAAGGTGTCGATCTCCCTTATATTGGGATGAGGCTGGTGAACGTCAAGTGTTAGGACCTGAACTTGTACAGCAGACATCTAAGAAGGTGAGTTTGATCCGAGAGAGGATTAAATCAGCTCAGAGTCAGCAGAAGAGCTATGCAGATGTTCACCGCCATGAGTTAGAATTCAAGGTAGGGGGTAAGGTATTTTTGAGAATCGCTCTGATGAAAGGAGTGATGAGATTCGGGAAAAAGGGCAAGCTGAGCCCGAGGTATATAGGACCATTCGAGATTCTAGAATGAGTGGGTCTAGTGGCCTACTTGATTGCACTACCCCCTACACTCTCGAGGATCCATGATGTATTTCACGTATCCATGTTGAGAATGCATGTGCCAGATCCGTCACATGTTATTAATTACGAGTCCTTGGAACTTGGGGATGCTTTGGCGCAGGAGGACGTACCAGTTCAGATTCTGGACCGAAAAGTTCAGAAGTTGCATACCAAGGAGATACCGTTAGTGAAGGTTTTTTGGCGGAATCACACGGTTGAAGAAGCTTCTTGGGAATTAGAAGCGGAAATACGCCGGCAGTATCCGCAGTTGTTTTGAGTAGTAGTTAGATAGTAGGGTTGGTATGGGTATGTATGTATGTAGTACTCTGTTATAGTATTAGTATTGTGTGGTTAGTCTCTGGGAGAGTCCTACTTTATTGCGAACTCCTGAGGTCGTGTATGTATGTAACCACAGTATTCCTCCGCCCTAAGTGAGGGAATGTATGTATGTATTGTGACAAGGCTGCGTATAAATGGTTATGGGTTCTTCTTAGAGTGTGTGTATTCAGTAGTATAAATGAGTTCGTAATAAGAGATTTCAAATTTCGACGAAATTTTTGTAAGGAGGGGAGGTTGTAAGAACCCGAACCTTGATATATGGATTAATTATATAAAAAAAGGGTAAATTAGTAAATTGGGTAAGCTTCGTTGATGAAGCCATAGTTCGTCGACAAAGTCCCTTCTGTACTCAGCGATAAAATTTAGAGGCTCGTTAACAAGGAGAAGCTGATAGGTTTCAAGAAATCAGGAATCTCAGGCTCATCGACGAGGTTACCGTCTCGTCAATGAGGTGTCTTTAGTAACTCATCGACGAGGACGCCATTTCGTCGACGAGGACGGCCGAGTCAAGGGCTATAAATATTAGTTTCCATTACTTCCAAGCTAAGTAATCTCAAAATATCCTCTCCCTCTCTCTCTAGAACTTGAAGATCGCTCTCTCTCTATATTTCTTCGTCGTTCATCACCTGAATCATAAATCCGATGTTACCGCGTAGATCAGGGCAAGATTCTCTTCGTGAATAGTGGATCGGAATCTCGTTTTGAGCAGTTTTGAGTTTTGGTCAAAATTTGAGGTAAGGCTCTATTTCCATTTCTATTTTGAAATATGTGTAGTAGTACGAGTTGTGAGGGAGTATTGTTCTGCTTTGTTTAGGTTTTGGTGTCTCAGTTCGTAGTTTTGGGAGCCGTAGAGTTCGTGATTCGAATTTGGATTAAGGTAAAAGGATTCTGTTTATATCAGTTTAGTTTTCAAATCGGGATCGGTAAACCTGTAGGTTACGATCGTATGTATGTTTTGATTACTTATTTGGAAAAATCTATCGGGTGAAAATGCGATATTTTTGGGTAACACTTTTTGAGAAAATCGAGATTTTTGGGTATCATCTCTACTTTAATTGGAAAACTGTATGTTGTATTTAAACTGTATTATTGAGATGACTGTATCCACATTTGCATAAAACTGTATGCTGAATTGGAAAACGATATGATTTACTGTATACCAAATAAGTGTGGAATATATGGTTGTATGTAATTGTTCCAGGTATTTTGTAAAACAGCTAGTGGCGGCTAATTACCGTATGCTAATGAGTATAGAAACGTGAGTTTGAAAATGATTCCAGGTTTTGTGAAATCAGCTAGTGGCGGCTAATTACCGTACGCTAAAACAACTATGTGGCGGCTAATTACCGTATGCTGCGCCATGTACCGGTTCAGTATTGTGGGGGAGAGAGTCTGACTCTATATCCGAGGGCGTGAAATATCGCCAGTGTCTTCCGGCTGGTCACCAATAGGTGTGAGCTACACCGTATTGGTGACATACCACTGTAAGGCTTCTGTTATTACAGGGTATCGGTTGCTTAAGTGTGACGACACTAACCGTATGTTTTGGTATCATATGTATTGGAATGGATTTGTGAAAATATTGAAACTGTATGGAGATGTTTTGAAACTGTATTGTATTGTATGGTGTTATATTTTATGCAAAATAACATTGGTATGCCACACACTGATATAATATGCTTTCTTCCATACTGAGAGGTGTCTCACCCCGAATGTATATACAAATGTTTTCAGGTCCTTCGGGTAGCCAAAACTAACATCCTAGCATCCGGAAGCGGGGGTGTCATTTAGCTATAGTTAGTGCCTGGATAGGTACGAGTTTTGTAACCGGGTTGTCGTGATGGTTTTTGCAGGCACCCGGAGTATGTTTTGTATTTTTGGGAATGTATATCCTAGTGTTGTATAGACTTTGGTATGGTATGTTATATGGATAGAACGAACATTTTCCACTGCGTATTTGATGAGTATGGATGTATATGTATATGTTTTTGGGTTTCTGTTTACCCCACGGGGTCAGACCCTCTTCCTGTATTGTATCATGTATGTTTATTTAATACAAAGGCAGGTTAGGTTACTATTTTCACATCTAGGACCCATCTGCGGGTTCGAGGCATGGCATATTGGATGAATTTTCTAAAATTTGCTATTCCCCCTCAATTATGTAGCCAAAGAATTATATGTTCAATTAATTGTATTTGGCATAACAAATATTTTCCAATATGATGATGAGGTTATGAATTCGTTGATTTTAATTCATCATTTGAAAATGATTTATCATTTACACTCAATTATGAGTTTAGGATTATACATTACATAGCATAAGATCAATTTCCTAAAACTCAATACCGTGTGATGGACAAAACATGCTATATTTAAGATTTTTCAAATTACAGCACACATATATGTGTGTGTGTGTGTGTGTGTGTATATATATATATATATATCATTACGAATATAATGACATTTTAAAAACAATGTGTCCATTTGAATGGGATTTTATTTAAACATGCTTATGACATTTGAATTAAGAATTGATAGTTCTATATAAGCATGCTATAGCCAATATTATCAAGTAACATCCAATCATAATGATGTATATACCCTACGCCAAATGGATTGGATATTTCACAAAAGTTCTTATACTGGCTTGATCTTCCTAAGGTTCATAGTATGATGATAGTGTATATTAAAATTTAGAGTTTAAGCACAAAACACTATTTAAGCATTCAAAACATTATAACCTCTTAAATATTTTATCCTAAAATTGTATGAGTATAAAAGGAATTCTTTGAAAGTACACCTCATAAGATGGTATGCAATCATCACAAGATTCACATAGTAAGAATGAATATAAAACATACAGCATGTGAATCAAGCATCAAATAATGTAGAAGGAGGAAGATATACCTTTCTAGTTTACTCCTTCTTAATCATTTAAGCTCGAAGTGGTGTTCATCTCTCTTTCGGTTTCTTATACCTATTATGTTTCCCAAAGGACTTTAGAACTCAAAAGAATAAACTTTATAAGAGCATTAGTAACTAAGGCAGAGTAAAAGAATATACATGGCACTAAAATGATATACATTAAGGCAATGTCATGCTTTTTCAAAATATTTTTAGATATGGGAAAAATTGTGCATTTTAAAATCATTTTCCAATGGGATATGAAAAATTTTGCTGAAACCTTTTCCAAAACCTCCAATCGATTGATTTTACAAAAGCATTTTTAATATTCAAATAGTAAAATCTACACAATGAAAATAGTGGAGGATTTGCAAAGCCTTTACCCTCAAAACAGAGATACACCGATAATAAGTCGTTGCGATCTTTAGCATAAGCAGTTAAGCCTTTTGCAATGAGACTCTGATACCAATTGTTGGAATTGGTGTGATCCTAAGAGTGGGGTGAATTAGGTTTTAAAACATTTTTTGCTAATATAAACAATTACACCGATTCACCATAGTTCATATCTTATTCAATATTGAAAATGTGTACATACAACTATTAAGCTATTAGTGTGTGTATACATACACATGTGTTGTATATCTCATTTAAATTAGTTCTGTGTGCATGCAAGATGGTTTTAACAAAACATATACAAGCATACACATACTGAAATTTAAGTGCAGGAATTTAAATAAGATAGAAAGAGAATGACACACAAATTTGTTAACGAGGTTTGGCCAATATTGCCTACATCCCCACCTTGGGCATACCCCCCAAGGATTCCACTATACCTGCTCACTTAATCGGGCAGAGTAGAAGCATTTTACATCCTCTCCTTACAGGGTGAGGAAAACTCCAGCTCAATTTCTAGGCTGAGCCAAACTAGTCTCACTTACATGGTTGAAACTCCCCAGTTCAATTTTCAGGCTGAATCAAACCGGTCTCATTTACGGGGCTGAGACTCCCCAGTTCAATTCATAGAATGAACCCAACCAGTACATTAAAAGCATTTTTGTACATATGAAAAAGCTTCTAAATATAAGCATGGATGTACACATTAAGCTCATAAATAAGTATGCACTCTCTTATGATATGATTTGAGCTCAGTAGAGTAAATGATGTTTTTTCTAAATAATCAATGCACAAATATATGTATGAAAATATGAGTATCATGTTCTCTTATAAATATTTTGCTAATAAAGAACATTTTGAGAATCTAGGAATTTAAACTCAATAAAATATTTGTACAATAAATAAATTCTCCCAAAATATTTATCATGAAAATAATCAGGAGAAACCAAAGCTATACTCTCAAAAAGATTTTCAACAATAAAGAATAAGTGAGAGTAAGCATGTAAAGATAAATGCCCAAAAGTAAATATACTCTCTTCAAGAGTAATTTTGAAATGAAAGAGTAAAAAAGAGTTGGAGAGTTTTGTGTAAAAAATTTTGCCCCAAAAGAATGATTTAAACAATTAAAAACATTTTGGGGGAACTTTAATTAACAATAGATTAAAGAGAAAATTTGGGTTAATCAAAGTTGCTAATCTGGAGTAATGAGCGGGTATTTATAGAATTTGTGAAAATTATGACTGTTGGGGATATAGAGGTCATTTTAGAAAAAGATTAATGATGTTTAATTAAAAATGACCTCAATTTACCGCGGTAAAAAATGCACCAACCTAAGAGGCTCAGTCGATCAGACACGAGGTTCAGTTGACCAAGTGACTGAGTTCGGCCAACCGAGAAAAATATGAACTGTAAGTTCGGTCGACCAAACATCGAGGTCCAAGGGCGATTCTTTTATTTAGCACGGTTCAGTCGACCAGAAGTCAAGTGAACTAACAACTTTGGTTGACCAGACCGTTGAGTTCCACACGTGGGAACTCGATTGACCAGGTAATTGGCAAGAAATTTTGGCACGGTCGACCAAATGGTTAAAGTGTTGACTCCAAGGGAGTTCGATTGATCGGGTATAAATGAACTGACAAGTTCGGTCGACCGGGCCGTGGTCAAACTGTTGACCTGATCCCGGTTTGGTCGACCGGGAGGAATTGGACTAGATAGTACGGTCGACCGAACATGCATTTTAAGTGCATTTCAATTCCAACTCCCTTATACATTCACCTTATTCATATGATATTTATTTTTAATGCAATAGGGGACCTTTTCATGCAGATTTGTGGGTCCTAAGGTTAATCTAAGGCATTTGAGAATTAACCCCAAAAATATGGCGTTGGTCGACCTTCGATCAACCGAAGTTTTTGTAAACTTCGTTTAACCTCGATTTTAACCCTAAAGCATTTCCAAAAACTTTGTATGATTTTAGTCTATTTAGAAAGAGGTTTTTGGTGACATGTGTTGATCCCTAGGGTCTATCTACGGTCGTTCTGAGCATTCAAACACATTATGCAAATGCATGCATTATTACAGACCAAAGATATAAAAATTAAATGCAATTACAACAAATAAAAGTCTTCTTCATCTTTTTACTCTTCTGACTTCATGGAATGCATTTGATCGTATAGTTTTTAAGTCCTGCAAGCCTCCATCGTCATTTCCTTATGTGTGTGTCAAATAAATGGACATGTTCACATACTAAATACACACATAAGAAACATGTGTTTTGTTAGCATCAAAAATAGGGATCAGACTCAAAAAGTCAACATAGGCTGCTCGTAACACAATATCTGGATAAAATGTATTCAGTCTGCATATACTGCTAGAGATGGAAAGAAGGAAGCTGAAGGCGACCAGACATCGAGTCACGACGTTTAACCGTTCTAGGGGTAGTTTTAGCATCACGACCGCGCAGTTGGGGCCCCATAAAGGAAACAACATCCAAACTTTGAGCATTCAAGATAGACACGAATGCTCACGTAGGAAGTGGCAAGCTTTACACTTTCCCTACTCCCACCTTCACGCTGCATGTGCAGAGACACGGTTGAATGTTGTCCAGTACGTTGAGTCATGTTGGAGCACTGCCGAGCACTATGCAACATATGCTGCAGATTTTCATCCGATTATGCACGAGGTGTACTGGTCAGTATCCTCATTGCCAACTTTGCAAGCAAATCCTGCATATGCTCAACATAAAGGTCGGCCTAGGAGCTCACGTATACACAATGAGATGGACGTAAGGGAAGGTAGGAAAAGGAGCACGTGTAGAATATGTCATCAAGAAGGATATAACTGCACAAGGTGTCTAAGAAGGTACCAACCTGGGGATGTAGCTGGACCGTCACATTGACTTCGTACGTACTTATAGGACTTTTAGTACACTTCATATTTTTTATATATTTATTGTATTGCGATGGTGCATTTTGTAGGATCAATCTAGGGTCGTCTGATTGGAGCATGTTGACAATGGGCAATGATCACCGATCCAGCCGAGCGTGGGCTGATGGGCACGCCAACCCCTTGTTCTGCCAAGGGGGCACGCAGTTTTTCGAGCGCTGGTTGGAGGCAGACAACCACATCATCAGTTGGATATGCAATGTGGGGTTTTATGGTATATATTGGATTGCCCATATCCACTTGGATTAGCATCTCGTGACAGCTTTGATGGAACGATGGAGACCTGAGATGCACATGTTCCACCTACCGCATAGGGAGGTGACCATCACACTCTAGGATGTCGCCGTTTTGTTCGAGCTACCGATTGATGGGAGCCCCATCATTGGTCGTACTATTAGGCTAGTAGAGGGACCCACAAACCATTAGGGATGACTCGCCCTGCATACTCTGTGCATGTGTTTGTTTGGCATCGTTGTACGCAACTCTTGTTTCTTGTTTCATTGACGATTCCAAGTTGTTGGATCGTTGGTGTGGGGTATCACTTGGAGAGGTGCAGCTCTAGCCTATTGAAGAAGTGACCGAGTGAGGGGTATCGCTTGGAGAGGCGATGCTCTTGCCTACTAAAGGAGTGTGTAATGATGTTGTTCCTCCTAGAAAAGAGATGGTTTAGTGAATCCTTTGGTGGTATGCCAAAGGCGAGGACGTAGGCTGGGGATAACCTGAACCTTGTAAAAATCATGGTGTCACTCTATTTCCCTTTGCGCTCTTTAATTTTTAGCATACATATAAATTGCGTGGATGTTTTAAATTCTTAATCATAAATACTACGAAATTTGAAAATTAAATAAACTGAAGTTTTAAATTACTTTTGGGATTATAGAAACCGAAAGGGAGTACGTTGGTTGATCAATACTTTGTGGAAACCTCAAAGGGAGTACGTTGATTGGTTAACACCCAAAGACAAATTAACTAAGAGTTTATTTAAGTTCTGAATTGTTGGGAATTTAAGTTGTGGTTTGCATTGAAGAAACAAATTACATTCACTACAGGGCTTGAATCAATCACACATGGCTGCAAATGCTGAAAGCTGAATCTGGTATCTTGTTTAAATATATTGTGGTTGATTGGTTTGGTTGATTGATTGAATGATTGTATGGTTGTGGATTAGAATTGTATAAAGACTTAAGTATTTGTTGTGTATTGGATAAATCAACAAGAAGTTAAAAGAGGTTAAGGATTCTTAAAAAGAATTAAAAAAAAAATTTTAACCTAATTCACCTCCCCTCTTGGGACAACACCTTAGTTTTTAATTGGTAACAAAGCGGGGTTATAGAAAATCTTAATTAGTAGCTATACAAAGATCTTAATGGCTCACATAGGCGTAGCTCCCTTTGTAGAGGATCAATCCTCAACTAAACCTCCTATCGTTTGTGGTTTAAACTACACATTTTGGAAACAAAGGATGAGAATCTATCTACAAACCATGGATTGGAAAGCAAGCATGGAAGGTTGTCACACATGGTGACTTAATCCCCACTAAACTTGTAGATAGTAAAGAAATACCCAAAGAAGAAAAAGAATGGACCGACCATGACCATAAGATGCTACAAACAAATTCAAGTGCTATAAAGGCTTTGTATTGTGTCCTTGATATTAATGAATTTAATAGGATCATGGCATGTAAATTAGCAAAATAAATATGAGATAAATTAGAAGTAACCTATGAAGGTACTATTGATGTAAAGGACAATCGAATCGATATGCTCACTAGTGAGTATGAAACTTTTAAGATGAACTAGGGAGAATCAATCACTAGTATGTACACTAGGTTCACCCACATAATAAACTCCCTAAATGCATTAGGAAAAACCTACACCACTTATGAAATGATTAGAAAAATTATTAGAGAGCTGCCACCTATATGGGAACCAAAAACCACTATAATAACGGAAGGAAGAAACCTTAAAAACACTTCCCTAGATTAACTCATAGGTTCTCTCCTCACATATGAAATGGAAATGAATGAAACCAAAATGCCCATACAAAGAAATCAAGAAATAAAATCCCTACATGTTATAAGTGCAAGAAAGATGGACACATGAAACCAAAATGCCCACTACTTAAAAATGATTATAAAAAAAGAAAAAAGAAAAAGGCAATGAAAGCCATTATTTGGGACAATATGAGTACAAGTAGTTCCGATAATGAATCAGGTGACCAAGAGGTTGCTTGCTATATGGCTTGGGACGATGAGGAAAGCTCCTCATCCAAATCCTTAAATAGTTCTTTGTGATGATTCAGCAGAGGAATTCAAAGATGAGTGTATGTCATCTTATGAAGAACTTCAAAATGATTTATTCAAGGTGCATAAGATGTTAGTTAATGTAACTAAACGATACACATCATTGAAAAATAAGAATGAAGGAGTTATGAAAGAGTTAGAATCCCTTAAACTTGCTGCAATGGAAAAAGATTCAAAAATCAAAAAAATAGAAAAAAAGAATGAAGCTGTGATAAAAGAGTTAGAATCTATTAATCTTGCTAAAAGGAAAAAGATTTGAAAATCAAGAAATTAGAAAGTAAGAATGAAAAGTTTATGAAAGAATTAGAAGACTTAAGATCCCAATCCTCTATGGAAAATAAAAAAGATAAATATATCTCTGAATTAGAGAATAAAATCACAAAAATGTCTCAAAATCAAGAAAAAGGTAAAAACATACAAAATTCAGAAATTTATAATCTTAAGAAAGAAATTGAGGATCAAGTCAAAATCATCTACAATTTCACAAAAGGAAAATAAAATTTTGACAAAATGATTGGCTCACAAAGAATGTCCTTAAATAAAGAAGGCATAAGATTTAATGGGGTTGAGAATACAAAGAAAAATAATCTCTACATGGGATACTTTACAAAAACATCTAAAAATTATGCTAGCACTTCTTCAAATTCTTACACTCACACCACATGCTACCTATGTAAGAAGAAGGGACATATAAAGTTTGAATGTCCATTAAAGAGAAAGGGTGTGAAAACTAAACGAAGTATGGAGAATAAAAGAAACATCCCTTGTTAAACCATCCGAACCCAAGAAAGTATGGATACCAAGATGAAATAAAAAAAATAATGAAAATAATTTTGTTGGCCTTAATCAATGAATAAATCATACAAGGCTTAACTTAGAAAGTATTAAGTTTTGAAAAGAAGTATGAATATTGAGAATCCATATGAAATCAAAGAAAATCTGAGCTTATTGGTGGAGTTTTTTTAATTAGGAAAAGATATTTGAGAATGAGAACAAATTGAGCAATATTGTAGTATAATGCAAATGATAATGATATGCTTCGTCCTTAAATGTTATACTGATATGTTATATGTTACATGTGTATATCTTGAAATTGATATCTTGAAATCTCTAAAGACAATGAAAATATTAATGATTTATGGCTCACTATATTTTGAAAATATGAGCATAAAGTTATTAAGCATGATTTAGAAGCATAATTTTTGGCATGATATTGATATATGAATATGAAATTAATTCTTGATCATACACGCTAATGATGAATCACATGGATGAATTGAAAAATTTGCATCTAAATATTTTAGTATCCATGAGCAGTGCATGATGTGGCATTAGCATTGGTATCTATAAAGTATATTGGTATCCATGAATATATCAATTAATATTTGAGCATGACAAGCATAATTATATCCATGAGCATGTTATGACATTGATATGATATTGGTAATTGATATTAGTAGTCATGAGCACATACATGATATGAATCAATATTTGAAACATGGGATGATAAATTTAAAAACATAATTAGTATCAAATCTGAATGTAATAAATTCAGGGGGAGTCATATGACTTATTGCTTGTACTATGTTTTGTTTCTCCCTCATTTTTCAATTATTTTTAATTGGTATCGTAATTTTTTAATTAGTATTATTCTTTAATGTTTTAATTGGTATCACAAATTCAAAATTTCAATTGGTATCATGAATTAATGAAATTTTAAATTGGTATCATGACTATTTGACTATTGAAGCACACTACACATGCCATGTTACCCTTAATGGCTACACCATCAATGTTTAATGTGTTTAGATGATATTAAACTATATGTTGGTCCTAGTATTTTCCTATCTTTGCAGATCATGTTTAGTGTAGGTACTCGTACATGAATTATTAGATCGAAGGCAAAGATCGGACCGAGTAGACGTCAAGAAGGAAATATTAAATGGACACATACTCGAAATGACCTAAGCACAACCAAAGGAAGCTTAATTGTAGAATTATTTATAATAAGGATTGTGTGAGGTAGTATGTTTTGTAACTCTTGCGAGTGTGTTTCTTGCATAATTTCTAAACAAGAGTTGAGCAAAGCACATGCATACTAATACACATGAGTTTACAGGATTGCACTAAAGACATAAACACAAACTCACCTTTCATGGCTTTCAAAGTTAAACTTAAAGAGTTTGTTAAATGAATCCTAAACTCAAATATGTTTTCTAAAGAGGCAAGTTTTCAAACATTTCTGTATTTTGAACATCTTCATACTTAGTCCCGATTTTATCTATATGAGTCTTGTGTCCTAAAGGTTTAAAGAAAGTCACGTATATTTATAAAAGGACATACTAAGCATATAAGATATCAAAATGGGTTTTCAAACATATTTTATTAATTAAGATATCTTATATTCAAAAGGAAACTCATTTGGACAAGTTTTAATCTTCATTAGACTTAATATATTTCATATACTTTTGTCCAAGAATGTTTTGAGTCATTAAAACGCTTTTTGATAAGGAAAAACAAAGCAATCGTCACTACTGTAGTGCAACCTTGAGTCCTGAACACCTTTTGGTATTGTGGGCATAACTTTTTTTAGAAAAGTATAAATGAGACAATCTTAGTGTCCTTGGAAAGCTAAGACAAAATGCCACAACTTTCATGTTGATGACTTTTTCTAAATGAGGGATCTCATTGACGAACACAGGGGATTCATTGAAGAGTTACAGTATATGATTAGTCGACGAGTGCAGGGGCCTAGTTGATGAGTCCAACAGGTAGAATGACGCTAACGTACGGAAAACGGCTAGTTTACCAAATAAAATATCTTTATTCTCCCCAATGGCTAGTTAACGGCTCTTAAGGCTCTTGGGCTATAAATACAAGCTATTAGACTTGTATTATCATGGTTTTGAAGGCTTTTGATCATTCTTAGTGAAAAATATCTCTTTACACCAAAACCTAAGCACCTAGCACTTTGCATTGTTGTTCTTCATTCACAAGTGCTCATTCTCTCTTGCTCTTTAATTGTGTTTGATTCATTACTTGAGAGATAGTGTGAGGTTTGCTTTGTATTTAATACTTGCTCATTTAAGGAGCATCATATTATATTTTCATCATCTTCTTGTAAGGTTCTTTGTGGACCATTTGGTGAAGGTTCTTTGTGAACCGAAGATGTTCTTGGTGAGCAGGTAGGGATTTGTTCCCGAGTTGTAAGGCTTCTCCACTGGTGAAGGAGATCATATAGTGGAATCCTTGAGTTGGTCTCAAGGTGTGGATGTAGGCTTGGTGTCGAACCACGTAAAAATACCGATGTTGATTTTTTCTCCCTATACTCTTTATTATTTGTCTTGTGTATGATCTAAATTTCATATATTGTGATATAATTGCTTGCATCTTGTCAAGTGTTTTATTTTGTAGAGAAAGTTTGTAATTTCGCAAAAGAGTCCAATCACCCCCCCCCTCTGGACTTTATACTCCTGGGTTGAGACGTCAAACAAGTGGTATCAGAGCGAGGCTCTTGTATTTTTGGAGTAAAATCCAGAGCGTAAAATATCAAATGGAGTATTCAACGAGCACCTCTTCATATGGAAGATCTATTTATCAACCACCAATGTTCAACGGTTCAAACTACCACGCGTGGAAAAATCAAATGTCCATATTCATTCAAGTATACGACTTGAATTTGTGGGAGATCATCTCCAAAGAAGACTTCTCAATTACAAAGAAAAATGAGAATATTCCAAAGAGTTTATTGGAACAATCACCAAGCGAAAAGAGGTTAGTTGAACTAAATTTTAAAGCAAAGCATTTTATTCTTTGTGGTTTAAATGATGATGTATAGTCTTATTTGTGAATGTCAAACCGCAAAAGAAGTATGGGATGTACTTGAAAATATCTATGGAAACACATCACAAAATGAACAATCAAAAATATGCATGCTAGTTAGAGAATATGAAATATTTAAATTAAATGATGGTGAAAAAATTTCTTCTATGCTCACTCAGTTCACACGCCTCATAAACAACTTGAAAGCATTTGGTAGAATTTATTCATTAGAAAATTATATTCAAAAAATTCTTCAATCTTTACTTAAGTCATCTATGACCATTGAAGAAGCGAGAAATCTAGAAAAACCTAAGATAGAAAATAGTTTTGTCTTAGAATCATCTTGTGCTAATCAACAAGAAATAATTGAAGATAATGATATTGCATTCTTCACAAGAGAAGTTAAGAAACTTTTAAGTAAAAGAATGCAACAAAAAGAAAAAAAGAGTCATGCATTGAATGTTGCGATTGTACTAACTCTAGGCATGATATGATAAATTGCCTCCTAAATCAAAATGAAGAAAATTTTCTAAATGGGGATCATAATGCCATAAATGGTGCTACTTGGGATCAAATTGATGGATTAGCCACCAATGATGAAAATGAGAAAGAAGCACATCCTTACTTCATGGCTAACGAACAAAAAGATGAAGTAAGTTCAGATGAGGAGGATTATGCACCTTCATATGATGAAATTGTGAATAGTTAAATTATTTGATAAATTACTTTTAGTAAAAAGGAAGAACAAAAATGTTAAGAAAGAGCTTGCTTTGTCAAAACAAATGAAATTTTCTTTGAAAGAAGAAAATAAATCCCTTAAAAGGATAAGTGAAGAGTTTGTTTTAAATTCTCAAAAAGAGCATGAAACTTTGAAAGAAAAGATAAAAAATTTTGGAAGGATAATTGTCAAAATCCAAAGGCAAGGAACCTTGTCTTTGTTTTATCTTGAAAGAAGAAAATTGCTCTTTAAAAAAAGAAAATGAGGAGCTTATGGAAAAAACTCAAAAAGACCATGAAATTCTTCAAGGGGAAGTAGGAATTTTGAAAAATAAAATTGAAAATATTTTTAAAGAAAATACTCTCTTGAAAAACAAAGTTGAAAATCATGATAAAATCATAAGGGGAAAAGGAAACATAAATAAATTTCTGGGAGTTAAAAGAAATAACTTTTCGGAAAAGAATTTGAAATCCTCTTGTAAATCACACGGTTATGCCTCAATAAGTAAAAATAATGCAATCAAGTAAAGACCCTCACATGAAAATAAGATTTGTCTATATTGTGAAAGAATGGGTCATATTATATATTTTTACCCATTTAGAGGAGTTAGAGGCAAAGAAAGAAAAATGGAATGGGTTATAAAGAAAACCAACCCCTTGGGACCCAAGGAGGAATGGATACCAAAAGGAAACACATGAACTCTTTGAATTGTTTCGTTAGGACCTAGGATTAGGAATTAGGTTCCCCACCTAGGTAAAAGTATTTAATGAGCTCAAAGTGAAAAATCCCAAATTTTGAATTGTTTAAATTACTTTGTTGGGAACTTTTGAAAAACATGTCAATATTGATGAGTTCAAATTATAAAACCAATATGATGCTTTAATTGAATAAGTCATTATCAATTAGTTCCTTTTTGAAAAAGTTGGCTATTATTTATGGGATAAATAACATGTGCTCCAAGTTTATTAAAATGGAAATACCTTGTTTTTCTCATATAAGTTACTAAGGTTTTGAATTTAAGTTCAAAGGCATGCTATGATAAGTAAATCCATCTCTTATGGAAAAGAGATGTATTTCTTGGTCACATAATTCATTTTGATGATATATGCTCTTGTTTGAATACATAGTAGAATATCTAAACATAGCATTCATGAATTGAATTTTAGTAAAAATAATCATAACAACAAGTGGCATTTTAAAATGAAGCATTTATTTGTGATATCATATGTTTGAGGAATGCCTTCCCATTAGTGGAAAATTAGGAGAACATGTCTCCTATTTTCTAAGAGCATTGTCAAATAAAGTCAAGTTAATTGGAAAGGTATATCTTCCTCCTTCTACTTTATCTCATACCATGATTCATGATTTACATCTTGTGTTAAATTCATTAACAAATCATGGGTTATATTTGCATGCTATCTTATGAGATATCTTAAGAGAAATTTTTTTTTACTCATAAGATTCTTATTAGGTTATAAGGGGTAATAATGTTTTAAATGCTTAAATAGTGTTTTGTGCTTAAAATTTTTGAATTTTAGTATACATTATTATTATACTAAGAACCTTAGGAAAATCAAGCCAATATGAGAACTTTAGTGAAACATCCAATCTATTTCGCTTAATATATATATCATTATGATTAGTTATTATATTTGTAGTATTGGTTATTGCATACTTAAGTAAACCCCCTAAATGGACGAAGGATCTTAATTAGTTAAATAATTTTTTAAATGCTATATACATATGTTTTTGTATGAATATCTTAAAATATAGCATATTTGGTCCATCATACAAAATTGAGCTTTTACGAATTAATTATAGACTTTGCACATATAGCCCTAAACTCTTCTTGAAGCCTAAATGATTAATATATTCAAAAGATCATAAAATTTTTGTGTTTGGGCTGTATAATTGAAGGGAAGTGGCAAATTCAAAGTTCATCCAATAAATACTTCAGTGTATTGTGCTTATTTTAGAAATATCTTTTTTTTATATATATTAGATGCTTTATGTGAATTGAATGCTTACTATCCATTACTTTCTAAATGTTATATTATTTGATGAATAGTTTATATTGATTGAATATACTGAACTGCATGCCTAATTTGAACGTCATCTACTTGGCCGATACAGATTTGTGCATTGCATACTAGTAGTTGACTAGGGTCTTGCATGTTGAATTCATTGATCTATTTTAGACATACATGCTAGCTAATCAACTAAAATTATGACTTCAAAAGACTTATTTTTAAATTCTAAATACTTTTGAAAGTCTTATGCTTATGGTGACCAAGTTGAACTTTGTGTTTTAACCTTAAGTGGTCACTTAGACTGGTTCATGCACATTGTCATTAATGAATATTTATAAATGATGCATTGTAAAAAGATCATTTGCATGAAGATTCATTGGTAATTATAAGTCTTTGCATGTTAATAATCATGGCTTGAAATCCATTGCATGTGGGTTGAACTTTATGAATTTTTTATAATGCAAGCTGAATAATTGAATAGGGAGTGGTGCATGTTGAATCCTAAACATTGTATGCTATATTAAAAAACATGCAAAATTTTCAATAATCCTTTAAATTTTTCTAGAATGCTCTAAATTATACACATGCTCTTTATCAAGTTGTTTGGACACATTTACCATGCTTAAATTACGAGCATGAATATTTTGTGCTTATTTTGAAAATGTCCATTCTTGAATGACCATTGAATGATTGATCTACAACAAATGGTTTAACTTTTGAATCATCATTTATGAGTTTAGAAGGAAGCCAATCTAGGCTTTCCTAATATTATGGTTTAGCACCCAAAATTTTGGTATATGTGTTTAGCACACACTCACCTCACCACCATGGAATCTTAGATTAAGGGGGAGAAATCATTTTTAGGTAAAATAAATTGTGCCTCTCTCTTTTTGATGATGATCAAAGGGGGAGAATATATTTTGGTGTCCTCTTTGTTTAGAGAATGTTATGTGGTGTTATGTGTGGAGGAGAAGTGATATGCATGTAAAATGCATGTGGGGTATGCATGTGAAAATTCAAAGATAAAATGAAAGTTCTATTTGCTTACTTGTTTTATCTTACATGAACTTTCTATTTTATGGTATGCATGTTTAAAGATCTAATAGATATGAAAAATATAGTTAAATATTTTTACACTTTATATGCATAAAGTAAGGGGGAGCATATTTTAGTACCATTCTAGAATATGCATAAATTAAGGGGGAGCTTTAAATTTCACCTTATAGGAGAACACCAATGGTTTGTCATCATCAAAAAGGAGGAAAATATTAGCCTTAGAGGCTACGTGAGCTTAATTGCATTGCTTTGATGATAACAATCCATTAGTGGTTCTAGGTAAGCTTATCTTTACATATAAAGTCATGGTTAGTATAAATATAAATGCAAAGATTAAGTAAATTAGTAATAAGTTAGACATCATCAAAAAGGGGGAGAATGTTAGTTTAAGTAGCTACACCATCATTGTTTAATGTGTTTTGATGATATTAACCTATATGTTGGTCCTAGTTTTTTCCTATCTTTGTAGATCATGTTTAGTACAGGTACTCATACATGAATTATTAGATTGAAGGAAAAGATCGGACCGAGTAGACGTCACAAAGGAAAGATCAAATGGACACGTACTCGAAATGACCCAAGCACAACCAAAGGAAGCTTAATTGTAGAATTATTTGTAATAAGTGTTGTGTGAGGTAGTATGTTTTGTAACTCTTGTGAGTGTGTGTCTTGCATGATTTCTAAATGAGATTTGAGCAAAGCACATGCATACTAGGACACATGAGTTTATAGGATGGCATTAAAAACATAAACACAAACTCACCTTTCATGACTTTCAAAGTTAAACTTAAAGAGTTTGTTAAATGAATCCTAAACTCAAATATGTTTTCTAAAGAGACAAGTTTTCAAACATCTTGATATTTTGAACATCTTCATACTTAGTCTCAGTTTTATCAAAACGAGTCTTGTGTCCTAAAGGTTTAAAGAAAGTCAAGTATATTTATAAAAGGACATATTAAGCATATAAGATATCAATATGGGTTTTCAAGCGTGTTTTATTAATTAAGATATCATATATTCAAAAGGAAACTCATTAGGACAAGTTTTAATCTTCATTAGACTTAATATATTTCATATACTTTTGTCCAAGAATGTTTTGAGTCATTAAAACACTTTTTGATAAGGAAAAACAAAGCAATGGTCACTACCGTAGTGCAGCCTTGAGTCCTGAATACCTTTCGGTATTTTAGGCATAACTTTTTCTAGAAAAGTCCAAATGGGACGATCTTGGTGTTCTTGGAAAGCTACGACAAAATGCACAACTTTAGTGTTGATGATATTTTCTAATTCAGGGATCTCATCTACGAACACAGGAGATTCGTCGACGAGTTATAGTATATGATTAATCGACGAGTGCAGGGGCCTAGTCGACGAGTCCAACGGGCAAAATGATGCTAACGGGTGGAAAATGGCTAGTTTACCAAATAAAATATCTTTTCTTCCCCCCAATGGCTAATTAATGGATCCTAAGGCTCTTGGGCTATAAATACAAGCTATTAAATTTGTATTAACATGGTTTTGAAGGCTTTTGATCATTCTTAGTGAAAAATATCTCTTTACACCAAAACCTAAGCATCTAACACTTTGCATTATTGTTCTTCATTCACAAGTGCTCATTCTCTCTTACTCTTAATTGTGTTTGATTCATTACTTGAGAGATAGTGTGAGGTTTGTTTTGTATCTACTATTTGCTCATTTGAGGAGCATTATATTATATTTCCATCATCTTCTTGTAAGCTTCTTTGTGGACCATTTGGTGAAGGTTCTTTGTGAACCGAAGAGGTTCTTGGTGAGCGGGTAGGGATTTGTTCCCAAGTTGTAAGGCTTCTCCACCGGTGAAGGAGATCATATAGTGGAATCCTTGAGTTGGTCTCAAGGTGTGGATGTAGGCTTGGTGCCAAACCACGTAAAAATACCGGAGTTGATTTTCTCTCCCTATACTCTTTATTATTTGTCTTGTGTATGATTTAAATTTCATATATTGTGATATAATTGCTTGCATCTTGTCAAGTGTTTTATTTTGTAGAGAAAGTTTGTAATTTCGCAAAAAAGTCAATTCACCCCCCCTCTGGACTATATACTCTCGGGCTGGGATGTCTAACATGCCATATTAAAAATAATGAATTGAGTGTGTACATATGCTTGATATGCATGTTTGATATTCATATGCTCAAAATATTATTTTATTTGAACTTAATAATCTTGGATATCCTTCTCTTTTTGATTAATGTCAAAAAGGGGAGAAGTTTTGAGTAAAAATTGAGCATGGTATTAAAAATTTGAACATGATATATGTTTCAAAAGGGGGAAAAACATTTGAACTTGAATGATGATATTAAGATTGAATAATGTGATGAGCATGATAGTAAAAGAGTTTTTGAAATTGATCTTGATATTGTTAAGTTTGTTAAGATGATGCTTATTGAAAGGGAGAGTCTTTTTAAGGCTCACTCAAATTTTTCTTGCCCCTTGTTTGTCATCATAAAAAAGGGGGAGATTGTTGGTCTTATAAGGCTTAACATCCTGTTTTGATGCTAACAAACAAGAGGAATTTAACATATTTGGTTGAATAATGATATTTCAGGACTCACAAGGATCAAGCAAGTGAATAAAAGGTCAAGTGCTCACAAGATGATCATCTGAAGCCTAAAGCATGGATTTAAGGATGATTTAATAAAGCTTGAAGAAAATGATCACATGGAATGTTTTCAAAAGCTTACTTCAATTCAAGTGATTAAAAATGAAAGCTCGAAGAACAATGAAGCTCAGGACCAAGAGAACTCAAAGCAATAACTTCAAGACTTCAAGGAGTTTAAGAAATAAAGAGTTGAATGAGTCTACAGGACACACTTTGTAAGTAGTTCAAGTATATTCAAGTATGAAATTATTTTTGAAGCTCATTAGGCATAAGAGACCTAGAGACCTAAAAACTTAAATCTTGGAACATATTTTTCAAGTAAACAAATTGAAATTCCAAGAATTGAGAAGCAAAGAGAGTTCTTACAAAATTATTTCAAAATTAGAATTTTTGTCTTGATAGGAGCCTGACTGAAATCAATAGTAGGCTACTAAGATAACTGATTTTAAAACACATAGGTAGAAGGTTGTCAGGCTACTGCCTGGACCTTGACAGGTGCCTGACGAGGTAATCTGAGAATGCTAACTGGGTTCTGCAAAGCGACTACCACCCTACTGACTTTGTTTTTAAACTAGGTTTTAACGTGACAGGCGCCTAACCAAAAGCACCAGGCTACTACCACGCGGCAGATTTCAAATTTGTATAACAGAAAAATTTTTAAAATTAGATTGCTTAGAGCTCAAACTTGTTTAAAACATGGGCACTGCTCCAAGTAAACTTGGGGATCAAGTTAAATGCTTTTCTAAATCTATAAATAGCCTCAAGATCATTGAGTTAATTCACCAAGCATCAAAATCAGCATTCATACTCTCTAAATTGCTCTCAACATTCAAAGACTCTCTCACTCTCATCTAGTGCACGAATTCTACTGAAGCTTTGCTGACTCTCAATCACCAATCTTGTGCTACAATTCTGAATCCTTTCAATCATTGAAAGAATCATTCGGTGATAAATTCTCTTGAGCTTCAATTTAAATTTCATATTGTATTACTTTGAAGTATATAGTTTTGAAATCATACTAATCTACTTTATGTGAAAGCATTATTGTACGCAACTCTTGTTTCTTATTTCATTGACGATTCTAGGTTGTTAGATCGTTAGCCAAGTGTGGGGTATCACTTGGAGAGGTGCAACTCTAGCCTATTGAAGAAGTGACCGAGTGAGGGGTATCACTTGGAGAGGTGGTGCTCTTGCCTATTGAATGAGTGTGTAACGGTGTTGTTCCACCTAGAAAGGAACTAGTTTAGTGAATCCTTTGGTGGTTTGCCAAAGGTGAGGACGTAGGCTGGGGATAAGTAGAACCTCATAAAAATCATGGTGTCACTCTCTTTCCCTTTACTCTCTTTAATTTCTAGCATACATATAAACTGCATGGATGTTTTAAATTCTTAATCATAAATACTACAAAGTTTGGAAATTTAATAAACTGAAGTTTAAATTATTTTTGGGATTGCGAAAACTAAAAGGGAGTACATTGATTGGTTAACACCCAAAGACAAATTAACTAAGAGTTTATTTATCTAAGTTGTTAGGAATTTGAGTTGTGGTTTGCATTGAAGAAACAAATTACATTCACTACAGGGCTTGAATCAAATACACAGGGCTGCAAAAGTTGAAAGCTGAATCTTGTGTCTTGTTTAAATATATTGTGGTCAATTGTTTTGGTTGATTGATTGAATGATTATATGGTTGTGGATTAGAATTGTATAAAGACTTAAGTATTTGTTGTGTATTGGATAAATCAACAAAAAGTTAAGAATTCATTAAAAGAAGTAAAAGAGATTAAGGATTCTTAAAAAGAATTAAAATAAAATTTAAACCCAATTCACTCCCCCTCTTGGGACTACACCTTAGTTTTCATGGTTGACCCACTCTCACTCGCATACCAGTTAGTACCAACATCATTTATCCCTCATTTTCATTCTATAAGTACTACGAATACTAATTCGTAGTACTTACTACTCGTTATATTTGTAAACTTACGTTTCATCTTATATAGATGGAAGGATGACTTGATGGTGCCGTCGGTTGCGCAACACACTTGCCCTGGTACAGGTTCGAGTTAGACATGCACTGGGAGCATGAGGTATAGTCTGATTAAAGTGTAGCACATAGTAGTCTCTTTCATTCTTCCAATTACGTATAGTTTACTTAAATTTTACTTATGTTTAAGTGCAGTTCCTATGGAGGCCCTACACAACTGAGATTCTAATTGACCTACCTCCCAATTATGCAGTCGAGAGTGACCTATGGGTAGCCCTAGTGCCACTCATATGCTTTTATATTATCAAGTGATATCTCCCTGACCGAGTCATGCAGCAGTTCGGCTATCAACAGGGCATTCCCAACCTCTCCTTGACATCGAGGGTAGATGTAGTTTGGGATGACCTCCATGGCATGGATGGACGCAGTCAAGGGATCACAAACTGGGCGACTACACACGCGATCTTCGTGACTGCGTGGGAGCAACAACAAGAGTACATCGTACCAAGAGTGGCGGAGGACGGTCTGATGCTTCCAGATGACCCATACTTTACCTGGTATAGGTCCATCGCATGTCGGTTCATTGATAGGACCGCTGCTATATATTTGAGTCTCGTAAGAAGACTTTAACTAGGGGTGAGCAAACAGTCGGTTCGGTTAAATTCGGGTAATTAACCGAATTAACCGAAAAATTCGGTTAATATAAACCATTAACCGAACCGACCGAATTGGCGAAGGACACCGAACCGACCCCGACCGAATTGCCCATTCGGGTAATTCGGTTAACCGATTTTAACCGAAATTATTTAAAATTAATTGTTAAAAATATAATACAATTATAAATTTTTTTTAAAACCAAATCCAACTTAATTAAATACCTTATTTATTAATTTTACTAATGAAAATAATATTTTACCAAAGAACAAAGAATCCAAATAGGTTAATTAAACTCTTTAATGCACTTACATAAGCAAAATTTATAGTCATAAATTATATTTAAAATCTAATTAATTAGTAATTCGGTTAATTCAGTTAACCGAAATTTTTTTTACCCTTAACCGAACCGAAACCGATTAACCGAAATTTTGTAGAATTATAACCGAACCGACTGAACCGGGATTTTTACCCGAACCGAACCGACCAATTTCGGCCAGTTAATTCGGTTAATTCGGTTTTCACCGAATTTTGCTCACCCCTAACTTTAACCCACACTTCCTATTGTTATGTGTACGTTACGATCTGCATGGATTAACCATTTTTGTTTTTGTATCATACAGGTTGACATACTACATGAGGCAAATTAGATCTCACCGGATCCTGCTATCCACTGATTGATGAGTGCTGCATTGGACATTGTCCATGAGGACGGCCGACGGATCCCAGCTGCTCAACCTGATGTACCTACATGAGGAGGTCGACCAACTCTAGTACGAGGAGGACGACATGCCTCTTCTAGTTGTCTAGTGTATCCCATCTCCTCGCCACCAATTGTACAAGAGGAGTACGTGTTCGGTCTGTCAGCACCGTATGCGCCTTCCAATGCAGCTGATATTGCGAGACCGTCTAGTAGACAGGTTGACGCCCTATCTGACTCTTCTACCACCCCATCGATATCATTTTTATTGGACGACATTTTCGAGGGGAGGAGGTTGATGCACCCGCTATGCCGCCTCATTCTCGTCTAGAGACATCATATCAATTCTCTCCGCGTGCGCTTGGCATGGATGATGATTATGCAGTACCTCTTGGCGGAGATGATCCACATACAAGACGACCACGGGACAGGACACCTGATGCAGATGATCAGCAGGGAGAGGGTAGACGCAGATGATAGCCACCATGACCTCGGAGACGGCCTTGCTGTGGCACCGAGTAGTATAACATTATTTTCATTTCATTTGTATATCATTGATTATTTTCATTTCATTTGTATAGCATTGATCATTTTCATTTCATTTGTATAGCATTGATTATTTCCATTTCATTCGTATAGTATCGTTGTATTATTTATGTATAATTGGGACTATTTATTCATTTTCCCCACACATGTATATGTGAATGAAAGTTGTGCAATTATGATCGTTGTCCTTAAATAAAAATGTGCGTTTCATTTTTTGAAAATCCAAATTATGCTAGTGTTAGATACCTAATTCTATAAACACTCTTTGAGTGCATGTTGGAGTAAATTTTTTTATGCATGACCCTAATTAAAAACTCTACAACAATGATTGTATATGATTATCATCATGTATGATAACAATTGAGTTTGAAAATCTTGTCTTTTTAAAAATAAATAAATAAATAAATAAATAAATTTTTAACAATTATAAATAAACAAAGTACATAAATAAGCTAAAAATTAATAAAAACTTTTCTTGCTCATACAAGTGTTTTAAAATCTAGTGAATGAGTGACTCAAGCAAAAAGCTTCAAGTAAAGAGTAATTTATATACTTTTACTAATAACTAAGAAACATATTTGAGTTCCTTTTTTACAATTACTATCTAAAAGAACGTAGTCAATTTTTTATATTTTTTTTACAAAACTATTGCTTGAACGATATTCATTTGGAACTATGAAAATATAATATAATTGAATCGTGTGTTGCGCCTATTATTAAATATTTTTTATTTTAATAATGATATCAACAATGATCATGGCAATGCGTGGATTTTCATAAATTTTGAACAAATGGTCAATTTATGTCATATAATCAAATAAATAAATTTTATTAAAGTGCATTTAAGGAATCCTAAAAAAAATAATAAGTCAGCTCTTTAATTTTTTTTTTATTAGGTATTAAAATATGTATTTTTAATTATATATATATATATATGTATATTCATAACATATCTCGCAACACCAAATTATGAGATTTTATGAAATTTTTTAAAAATCTTACTAGATCAAATTGTGAGATTTCACTAATCATGATTACATATATACGCGTGTAAATATCCCAAGATGAACTGTGAGATTTGATTGAAAATTTTTAGATTTTTAAGGCGTGATGAATAACAAGTATTATTTAATATTTTATTTTAAAATAATAATAAAATGAAAAAAAAAAACAAAAAAACTCGGTGGCGAAGGTACAAATGGCAGGAGACAGGCATAGAAGTCGTCCTGTCAAGTCGCTGTTCTTTTACTGTTTTCCTCAATATTTAACGTTAAATCACATCGTTTCACAGTTCCGACCACCCCCATCACTCACCTCTCTCACTCCCGCCCCACCCCCACCGCACCCTTCACCCCTCTCTCTCTCTCTCTCTCTCTCCTCGTATTTGTCTCGGCATGCATTGAATTTTACTTTGTTTTAGTATTCTATTTTTTAATATATTTCTTTTCAGCTCCACACCCATGTGCACTTGTCCCTGTTTTTTTTCTTGTGCTGCCGAGGAAGAACTGAATAAAGAAGGTGAATAATCTCTTGGACTAGAAACTCCCATGTTACCCCTTTTACCCACACAGCTTAGGTGCTTCTTGTTTTTTTCTCTTCTTTTATAGCACAGAGGAGATACCATAAAAAGCAGAGAGATCTTTCATTTCTAACAGCACCGAAGAGATGACTAAAGTTGAAGACTTTAAGCTACTCAAGATCCAGGTCTTTCTCCATTAACCCATATTCTCCCTGTCTCTAATTTATATTTCTAATTAAATGCAGCAAAGTTCATTAGTAAAAAATTTCTTGTTTGTTATGTTTCTTCATTTTTCTCCCTCATTTACAGACTTTTGTTCTCAAAGTGAGCATACACTGTGATGGCTGTAAGCAGAAAGTGAAGAAACTCCTTCAGAGAATTGAAGGTGCTCGCTTTCTCACTATTTATTATTTTTGGCACTTTTTGTCCTGCTCCTTTTTGAGGTAGTAAAACTCTGTTTTGGGAAGGGATTTGCTGTACTCACCCTTTGAACTTTGAATCTTCATTGTTTGGGTTCTGATGAAACAAAGAAATGGTGTCTTGAAGCTATGATCTTCTGAGGATGACCGTGGAATTTATTGGGTAACACTTAAAAACGATGAAAAATCACTATGCAGACTGATCTTACTCCCAGAAAAAAAAAAAAAAAAAAAGCGTGGTAGCCTTGTCCTGTTTTGAGCGAATACAGACAACCCCAAGAGGGATCTTTACACGCTTGTTAGAAAACTTGATCCCGTGTGTGTTTAATTTATTTCTGTGCTTCTTGTTCTCTTTCCCCTTTACTTGCAGGTGTGTACACTGTAAACATAGATGCAGATCAGCAGAAAGTCACGGTTTCAGGTAATGTAGACTCTGCAACTTTGATTAAGAAACTGGTGAGAACTGGTAAACACGCTGAGCTTTGGTCCCAGAAAAGCAGCCAAAACCAAAACCAAAAACCCAATTGCTTCAAAGATGTCAAAAACAACAAAGTTCAAAATCAGGGTCCGATCAAGGGCCTCGAAGCTTTCAGAAACCAGCAGAAATTTCCCACATTTTGCCCTGGAGAGGAAGAAGACTACTCTGATGATGATGAAGAATACGATGACGAGGAAGAGCTGAGGTTCCTCCGGGAGAGAGCAAACCAGCTAGGTCTTCTCAGACAACAAGCAATCGATGCAAACAATGCAAAAAAAGGTCTTGGAGCCATTCCAGCAGGACCCAACATCATTGATAAACTGAACTCTGGAAAGAAGGGAAACCCAAGTCAGAATATGGGAATTAAAGTTAACCCAGGTGGGATTGGGATTGATCAGAAGACAATGGCGGCCCTCAAAATGAACAATGCCCATTTGGTTGGGGGAAATCCCAATCCTGGGGAAGTTAAAAGGGGAAATGACATGAATTCTATGATGAGTCTTTCATCCTTCCCCGGAAATGGTGCTCTAGGAAGCAATTCCAATGCGTTGGGGGGGTTCCAATTCCAGCCAAACAGTGGATTTCAGAGTTGCCCTGCAGGGTTGACTCCAAACAGGGGATTTGCAACGGGTCACCACCCATCATCAATGATGATGAACATGAATGGGATGCAGGGCAGACAAGCATTGCAGCAGCCACAGATGTTGTATGAGAGGTCTCCTTTCGTTCCCCCTACCACAGGCTATTATTACAATTACTTGCCAGCAATTCCTCAAACCTACAGTGATCCTAATTGCATTAATAGTGGCGACAGCTCTGCGGCTGATATGTTTAGCGACGACAACACAAGTAGCTGCTCAATAATGTAATGGATTGGGATTGGGGGGATTTGGACAGTGTTTGTTTGTTAGTTGCAAAGGGACGGGTTGTTTCCTGGTGGATCTGATCAGTTCGTGTGTAGTTGTTTCAGAAGATGTTTCTTTTTCTTTTCTATCTTTTTTAAGTTGCTTTTTAGTATTCTATTTGCATTATTATTATAATTATTATTATTGTTATTAGTACTGTTGTGTTCGATGTTGCTGTTTGTTTTATTTTATTTTATTTTATTTTTTCCCTGCTGAATGTGAGATTTGAGTATTGGAATTTGCTTTGTCATTCATAAGTTGTTGGATAATTTGTAACTTATATTGTGCAAAATAGGATTGAATTCACGGTAGTGGATGCTCTCTCATGAACTTGATTTTTTAACATTTATTATCACAACAGTAATGCCAATTGTATCATGCGGGTCCATTTAAAACGAGGAAATTCTAATTTTTCAAAGGTTTGTATCTAGAAAGTTATCTTGACAAGACATATAATTGGGTGGAAGCCCCCACTATTAAATTTAAGACTTATATTAACGAGGAAGATGAGAAAATAAAAAAAAGAAAGCTAGGAAGCTGGCCTCAGGATGCTTCAGGATAAAATCGTCTATGGTTATAGTGAATATATGGACGGTTTACTCTATAAATAAGAGGTTTGATTCATGTACAGATATGCAAGAAATAATACAAGTCGGTTGTTCTTTTTTTCTCTCCAAGATTCTGTTTTTATTCTTTGTTTTTTGCAATATATTTTTCCTTTTATCTTGATATGGTATTAGAGCAAACCTCTCGTTTTTTGATTGAAGATTTTTCCAATCCATATTTTCTTATCATGGAGAAAGTCCTGGTTCAATCTTGGTTTCTCAGTCTTTGAATTGTGAGAACATCTATACGTGGAGTATATCAATGTTGATAGCTCTCAATGCCAAGAACAAGACGAGTTTTGTGGATGGAACGTTTTTTTGGCCTGAAGATCAATCTGATCCATTGTACATTCCATGGTTCCATTGCAACAACATGGTCCTTTCATGGATAATGAATTCTCTCACACGAGAAATTGCTACCAGTGTTATCAACACTTCAATTGTTGAAGAAGTTTGGAGGAATCTAAGAATCAAGATCACACAAGGTAATCGTCCCAGTTTATTTCAACTCAAAAAAGATCTTGCTTCATTAGTTCAAGATCAATCTTCTGTTAGTCCTTATTACACGAAGTTGAAAGCTATATGGGATGGATTTTTTACTATGAAACTAATTCCTAGCTATTCTTGTAATTCGAGATGTTCTTGTGGAGCCTTAAAAATAGTGTTTGATCGTCATCAAAAGGAATATGTTCAATTTTTTATGAGTCTCAATGATTCTTTTACACATATTCAAGGGCAAATTCTGCTCATGGATCCAATGTCATCCGTTGATAGAGTTTTATCTCTCACTTTACAAGAAGAAAAGTAAAGAAAGGTGGTAGAATCATCATTGATGACTGAAACTATTGATTTGTTCAGCAAGAATGTTCTTGGAACAATGGCCAAGAATTATCAGAGGCAATGTCCCCAATCCAGTTTGTACTCATTGTGGTCTCACTGGACATATAGTTGACAGATGCTACAAGTTACATGGATATCCACCTAGATATCGTTAGAATCCAAGAACCAAAACATCTTCTACGCATCAAGTTTCATTATCTTCCAATGACCCAAATTGTTCTTCCACAACTCCTCATTTTCCTTTCACCAAAGAACAATGTCAACAACTTCTTTCTTTTCTACAACCCTCTTCACAAACATCTCAACCCACAACCATGAATGCTATGAGCAAAATATCTGTTGTTTCAAACTCTTTTATTAGGTATGATTAATTTACCTGATTTTGTTTCTAAGCAATCGAATTCTTGGATAATTGATAGTGGTGCTACTGATCACATAGTTAGTTCTATTTCCCATCTCACTACAATTACCTCTGTTATAAACACATCAGTAAAATTGCCGAATGGAACATGTGTTCCTATTACACATGTTCGAATTGTGAAAACATCATATTCATTAGTTCTTCATAATGTTTTGTATGTTCAACCTTTCTCTTTTAACCTCATTTCAATCAAAAGAATGACAGAAAATTCAAGTTGTTTTTTGTTCTTTTTTTTTTTTTTTTTTTATACAGGACCTACACTCATGGAAGACGATTGGAGTAGCTAAGCAAATAGCTAGACTATATCTGCTGCAAGCATTTGTTATGAATTCCAGTGTTTTTCCTATTGTAAATTTCACTTCTACTGTAAATCTTCCTTTTGATCTTTGGCATTTTAGGCTAGGTCATCCTTCTCTTAATAAAATTAAAACACTATAGAAGTTGTTGCCTGATATACATACTCCTTCATATTTAAATTGTAATATTTGTCCATTGGAAAAACATAAAAGATTGTCATTCAATACTAGTCATTCCATCATAAATAAAATTTTCGATTTGATACACTATGACATCTGGGGTCCTCTCTCTACTGAGTCAATTATTGGTTTTAGATATTTTCTTACAATTATGGATGATCATTCACGTTGTACTTGGGTATATCTAATAAAAAATAAATATGACACTAGCTCTCTAGTTCAGTCATTTTTTAAGCTCATAGAGACACAATTCGATATTCATATTAAACTATAAGGACTGATAGAGGGGCAATGTTTGATATGCCTGAATTCTACTCTTCTAAATGAGTCTTGCGTCAACAAACATGTGTTGCTATACCTCAACAAAATGGTGTTGCTGGGCGTAAACATAAAATTCTATTAAATGTGGCAAGATCTCTTAAATTTCATGCCAATTTACCCCTTATTTTCTGGAGTGAATGTGTTCTCACAGTAGCTTACTTAATCAATAGAACACCTTCTCCTCTTCTATTTGATAAAATACCAAACGAGATGTCATTCTCAAAACCACCAATTTATACTCATCTTACAGTATTTGGTTGTCTTTGTTTTGTATACTTTATCCCATAATTGTTCTAAATTTGCACCTAGAGCTCGTCACGTGCTTCAAATCTTTATGCTTTCCATCATGATTCAAATTACATTTCTCTTAAGGCATGGTACGTTATGCTAATTGGCAACATAATTTTGCATGATTTTCACATATGCATGCTAGTACTAAATACTGACATGTCAGCTAGGCTTAGCGCAAAATATGATGTTCTGGTTTCACAAAAAAAAAAAAAGTATGCATAAAATTTACAAATAAAAATAAAAATTTGCATGCAAGTGGTCAACCAGCCTCGAAAGTACGATCTACCAATTACTTCATTTGAAGATGGTTTACTGGTAATTAAAGCGCAGTCGACAACTAATTTAGAGGCCAATTTTGGCCTTTTTTGGACTTTTTTCCTAATGTTTTGGGACACTGTTTGCTTGTCTTCTAGATTCATTATTTTGGTGGTTAGTTAATATGTGATAGTTTTATGACTTTTTCGCTTTAAAAAATAAAAAAAAATACTATTTTTCAAAAATAATTTAAAAATAATTGATCATGAAGCTACTTTTGGACACATTTTTAAAATACTCTTTCTCGAAAATTACGTGTTTCTAAGGATGAAAGTGTATTTCACAGGTTTTATGGTTTTCTTTTCTAAAAACCAAAATTCTCCTTTCTATAAAAATAAAAAAAAAAAATTGCCTTTTTAGGACAATTGCCCATGATGCGACTTTAGGGTAGACAAAGGGGTATTTTTCTTCAAAAAAAAAAAACTTGTGCTTTTAAGCTGTGGCGTTTTCAAATTATTTCTGGAAAAATCAAGTTTTTCTTCAAAAATATTGAGTTTTTCTAAATTCTAGAGTGTCAAGGGTTTTGAGGACCCATTTGGGTTGCCAACATTTGGTGATCATTTAAAAATCAAACAAGTATCGATTACCAAATCATTTGTGCATCTAACTTGTCCTTTTTATCTTTGAAACCAGATTTACCACTTTATTTTAATTTTTTTAAAAGGAAAAATAAAGGAAAATTGTTAACTTTTTGAGTCCAATCTCTATTTTGATGCTGACAAAGCATATGTATCTTATGTGTGTGTCTAATATTTTGAACAGGTTTACAATTCAAAATGCACACACAGAAGAGGAAGATAGAAGCTAGAAAGCTCACATCAACTGGCATTTTCCCCGAAAGACTGAAGAATAAAGAAGTAGACATTTGTTTTGTAATTGTATTGCATTTAATTTTTTATCTTTGATCTGTAATAATGCATGCATTTTCATGATATGTTTGAATACTCAATAATTACTGTAGACAGACTTTAGGGATAACTTCGGTCGACCGAACAAGTTTTTTAGGCTAAATTAAAGAGCCTTGACCTTAGATAGACCCTAGGTCCCTACACGCAACTTTAAACTCAAATCGAGACTTAAATGCACACTTTAAGTGTGTACGGTCGATCGAATCCGAACCTACATAGAAGCTTCGGTTGATCGAATCTCCTAGAGTCAACTTGTTGACTATTCGATCGACCATTTTAAAATGAACTTGTACTGTATGGTCGACCGAACTGACACATGGGTGATTCCCAACGCTCTGGTCGGCCGAACCCTTAGTTAAAATCTGACTTGGTCGACCGAACCTTAAAATTTGGTCAATCGAACCTGCCCTGGTCGACCAAACCTCGGAGGGTCCAAAATCGCCTAAATATGATCGACCAAAACCTCAGTTCAAAAATGCTATGGTCGATTGAACTTAGTGATTTGATCGACTGAACTTCAAATATGGTCAACCGAAACTCTCGGATTGGAATTTTTTAAAAATGCTAAAACGTCATTAACTTTTAATTAAACTTTTCCAAAATACCGAACGTATCCCCAACGGTCATAATTTTTGAAAAATTTATAAATGCCCCCATATAACTCTAGATTAGCAACTTTGATTAACTTCAAATTCTCTCTAAACCTTTGTTAATTAAAGTTCCCCCAAAACTAATTTTTATTGATAAATCATTCTTTTGGAGCAAAATCTTTTATACAAATCTCTCCAACTCTCTTTCATGCATTTATTTCAAAATCATTTTTTAGGAGAGTATTTTATTTACACATACTCTCACTAGGAACTTAATCTTGAAAAACATTTTTGAGAGTATTGCTTAGGTTTTCTCTCGATTATTTCTTTGATAAATAGTTTTGGGAAGAAAATTATTTACAGCACAAATATTTTCTTGAGCTTAAATTCCTAAATTCTTCAAATATTATTTTATTTGAAAAAATATTTATAGAAGAACAATAATACTCATTTTTCATATACATTTTATTTGTGCAAAATTAATTGATAGTACCCTTACTCTACAGAGCATAATGCATATCATTAGAGAGTGCATGTTAGCTTTGGTGCAATTCCAAAAGGGGGGGGTGAATTGGTATTTAAAAATATCCTCCTAGGTTAAACTAATCTAGCAGCAGTATTACACAACCTAGGGGCAGTCTAAGTATATATGAAATTGCATATATGAAGTATTTACCAATATTCAAAGCATACAATGCAATTTTAGTATTTCTCAACTCAATGCAATTCTGTGTCTATTAGATACGCAGTATATTCAGTAAGTAAATTAAATCAAGTACACAACAGAACATAATGCAGGAAATGTAAATGTGACACCAAATATGATATCGGGGTTCGGCCAATCCTGCCTACATCCTCGCCTTGGCATACCCGCACAAGGATTACACTAAGGCTCACTTAACGGGTGAAGCGACACCATTTACAATCAAATCAATTAGCACAAGACTGACATCAACCTTTACAAACAATCCTTACCAGGCTAGATTACCGCCCCCTCAGGCCATGCCTAGAATACAACAGTATTTTCAAAATATAACCGGAACAGTGATTATGCTTTCATGTAAAGCAGATATGTACCAAAATACAGCACAAACAAATATGCACTCACAGATGATATGGATTTAATGCTCAAGTGAGATCCAATATGTAAACTCTCTAAGATGTGTGAATGTGTGTATATGTGAGAGTTCAACCTTTGATTCAAGATAAGATATTCAACACAGAAATGATCAAAGGAAATTTAACACAATCCAAATCAAATATCTCAAGGATATTTTAAATGTAAAGCACGATAGATATTTTGGATTGAAGCTGGCAAGAACAATATCAAATATAATATGCAAGCTTGTGTAAAATAATATTTTGCAAATCAAAATCCACAAGCTTGATGAGTCTTGCAATCAAGATGCAAAGACTCATTAGCTATAAGGGTATTCCTGCTCAAGGATTTATTGTTTAAACCGAGGGAAAAAACCCTAACTAAGAACTCTCAATGAAAATAATCAATCAAGTAAGGAGAGTTTTAGCAATGTAAAACACTCAATAACATTCTTGGGAATTTTATCTATCAAAGGAATAGCAAATAGAGAGTGTATGGAAGTAGTATAGGCTAAATGAGATTTGAAAATTTGAGAGAGTTTTTCCTTAATGATCTTGCTAATCAACCATTAATTTTGCAAATGAAAAGATATATACATAGGCAAGAGCAAAATTATGACCGTTGGGGACTCAATGGGCATTATTAAAAAGATTTTAAATGAGTTTAACATTTTAACCCTATTTAACCCCTTTAATTTTTAGTAAAAAATTAAGTTTACCCAAGAGATTCGGGTGCCCAGCTTGAGGTTCGGGTGCCCGAATAGACTCAGTCACAAAACTATTATTTAATGGTTCGGGTGCTTGAATTGAGGATCGGTTGGCTAAACCAAAGTTAGTAGCTAAATGTTCGTAGGTTTAGGTGCCCAGTTCCAAGTTCGGTTAACCGAACTAGCCAAATCGGTCACCCGAGCCCATTTTGAAAGTGATCATTCGGGCGTCTGGGTAGTTGAAAAGGAACCTGACACAAGTTCGGGTGCCCGAGGGAGATACGCTCAAATCAGGTTCGGGTGCCCAAACACAAAGTCAACATATTGACTTGTTTGGTCACCTGAGCCGTTTTACACGGCTTGGGTTTAGTTGCTCAAACCCTCTCAATCTTTACAATTTAAGTCCATTTTATCTCAATTTTGATCCCATGATTGTGAATGATAATGGAGACTTATTAGTGCATTTGTGTTGGGGTCTAAGGTCTTTTCAAGTACGCCCAAAAACCTGGCGTCGGTCGATTGAAGGTTGACCGAAGGGTGCCCTAAGGTCATTCGGTCCCTATGGTCTTGTTGAGCATTAAATCCTATCATGCATGTAGATGCATTACTACAAACCATATAAATTATTACAGACCAATTAAAAAGGAATGCAAATACGATAGAGGATAGGTCTTCATTCTTTCAATTCTTCAGACGTCATAAATGAAGTTTGATCTTCATAATCCGTATGACTTGCTGGAGCTCCTACCAATAGTGCATGCTAAGGATAGACTTGTTCAAGAAGCTCATTGCACAGGTGAGAAACATTGGTTTTGTCATAATTAAAATGGGATCAGACTCATAGAGTCAACCATGCATATATTTGAGTTTTAATGCGTAAATCTCTGCTTGTATTTCAGAAGCATATTTTATGTATTAAAATGTTTTAATGTATCAGTTGAATTCAGCCTGGAATTGAATTAGGGAGTCTCAGCCTTGTAAGTGAGACCGGTTCTGTTCAGCCTGGAAATTGAACTAGGGAGTCTCCACCCCGTAAGGAAGACCAGTTGGGCTCAACCTGACAATTGAGTTGGGGTTTTCCTCGCCCCGTAAGCAGAGGATGTAAATGGCTTCTGCTCCGCCCATTTAAGTGAGTAGGGATAGTGTAATCCTTAGGGGGGTATGCCCAAGGTGGGGAAGTAGACTAGTTTGGCTGAACCTCGATAACAAATATGTGTGTCACTCTCTCTCTCTCTTCTCGTTCAAATTCGCGCACTTTAATTTTCGTATGTGTATGCTTTCATTTGTCATTATAATTATTTGCATGCACACCTCTATTTTAAATGAGATATGTTTTACATGTTTGTCTATTTTTATTGTTTTATTAATTTACTTACACACATGAAAATGAGATATGATCTGTGGTGAATTGGCGTAAATGTTTAATTAGCCGAAAATTTTTTAAAACCCAATTCACCCCTCTTTTGGGATTACACCAATTCCAACAAAAACCTTTTGAAAAGAGATTGGGGTCAGGAGTACAATTGTGTATAAGAAAGGTAACACTTTAAACTTTATTTCTTGAGAATTTAAAAAGTTAGCACCCTAAAACACTCATTCTTATGAATGGTTACCACACTTCCTCTGTGTGTACATACATTCCTTAAAAATAATTTATTTTAAAAATGCTCAACTTTTATTCTTTTGAAAAGACATTTACGGGACTTGTGAAAATCTTACTACTTCAATATTTGATCAAATAAGCATACATAATATATACAATATACAAATAACAAAGAAAAAATGAAGAGAAGATGAAGGAGGGATTCAAGTTTTTTGTTTGGTATGGTTGGATCTACAAAGTAGATAGCCGATATATCCTCAAAATAGGAATCAAACCATTTGTAGTTCCTAAAAACAACAGTTTTAGTTCAAGTTTAGAAGCATTTTTTGATCTATATATGAAAACATTTGGACTTTGCATGATTTTGAATTCTTTGGGAGGAAAATCATAAAACCTCATTTGAAATCTTTGGAATTACCTTCTAGAAAAAGGCTTTTTAATCCATTAAACAGCCGCATCATGGATGGTTCATTAAAAAGTTAAATTTTCTAAAAGACATTTTGATATATTTATGGAGAAAATCACAAAAAATTGTTTTGAAAAAGTTTGAATTTTTGGAAGGAGAATCATAAACCCAACTTGACCATCATTTGAAAAAGATTATAGAAAACCTAAACACTGCTTCATGGATGTATAATCCCAAAAATTTTGAGATCTTTGCAAAAAATATTAATGTTTTTGAGAAAACTTATGCTAATCCATTTTTTTAATGAAAAAAAAAAAAGAGAACCTTAACATACACATGTGATTTTAATATCCTAGCTTTTTTTTCTATTGCAATCAAGAAAGAAAAATGTCCTACTAATCCTAATATGCAATTTCAACATTAAAAAAAAAAAAAATTAGTGAACTTCAATGTGCCAAAATCAATCATATGCATGGAAATAAATGAAGTAAAGGTTTTGACACTGACCTTTTTGAAGAAAAACCGTCTATGGATCAAGTGAAAGACCCCTCGCTTCGATTCATAATCCCAAAGCTTATTTGCAAAAGAAGATGATTGTGGAATCTCTTCTTTCTCTCCTTCAAGAGAAAACCTTTTTGAAATCCACGAATATGTCTTGAAACCTTCACTTTGCCCCCACTTGGACATGCTCCAAAGTCTCTCATCGAAGGTCCTTTTATAGAATTTCAATGAAAGGGAGAGGAAACCATTTTCAAATTTGAATCTCAAAAATTCAAATTTGAAAATAACTACCAATAATCGCCAATCATATGTAAGTCAAGGTGTGATCTCAAGAGGGGGTGAATTGGATATTTAAAAAATTATGTAGAAGCTTTAATTAATTTTATATATTACTTTCACAAGTGATCTTAACTTCTCAATCACAACAGTATTTTTCAGCAGATAAATATATCAATATAAATATTGTAGTGACCCAGATAATTATAGTATATAAATAATAAAAGAAGAGGGAAAAAGGAAAATGTAACAAGGTCTTGTCAACGAGTACAGGGGGTTTGTTGATGAGAGAACATGAAGGGCTCGTCGACGAGGGAGCGTTTCGTCGACGAGAGAATATCGAGAGGATGTTTTGGTAATTCTGAATTTCATCGATGAGGGGAGAGTTCGTCGACAAACTGCCTTCTTGACATTCGTCAACGAGGTGACGTGGCTCTTCGACGAAGGCCAGTGTATAAATAGGCCAAATCTTCATTTTTTGGCTGAAAACTCACGCACAACTTTCAATTTCTCTCTCCTCTTCGGTTTTCCATCCTTCTCTCTTAATTTTTGGGTCTATTCTTCGCCGGATCGACGATCCGAAGCCACCACGACACTCCTGGGAAATGTTATATACGAAGAAATATTAAAGTTTAGTTTTAGGAGATACTGTTTTCAAGATGTTGATCAGGGAACCCTGTGGGTGTTGGAGTGATTGTTTTAAGGGCTTTTTCAGGAATCAGATAAGGGGATAAACTAAGCTAGTTATTTTTATGAAAATATATGTATAGTTTTACAGGATCCAATTTCAAAAAAATAAATAAATAAATAAATATATATATATATATATATATATATATATATATATATATATTAGCATCATGTTTGGGAAAATACTGCTGTAAATGAGAATATGTTTTGAATATGTGTTATACCCATTTTGTGTGGCATGAGTAGAAATTATTATGATTTACTGATTTTTGGGAATATGATAAATAATATAGTTTTTATTATGATATATCGGCGTACGAGCTGAGATTTTTTATTATGATATACCGGCGTATGGGCCAAGAGTTTTGATATGATATACTAGCGTACGGGCCGAGGGTTATGTGATATGTCGGCGTATGGGCCAAGCTTTGAATATGATATGCCGGCGTACGGGCCTTAAATGGTAAAATATGTAATGCTAGCGTATGGGCCGATGATTTTCACTATATATATATATATATATATGAAATGTGATATGATGATGTTGAATTGACAATTATTAATACGAAATAGCAGTGTATCACAATTTGGAATATGTTATATGATATCAAAACTTGGTTGGCCTGGTTTAGGCTTGCACTTGCACGGTACCGTAGCTATGTGTTCATGATCATTATGATATTTGTGTTATCGCTATCATACGTGGCAACGTGAGGATGGATAGTCGATGTGGTTATTGAAGTGTTGGCGCCCCTGGTGTACGGACCAGGTATGGTAGACCCATCGTACTTTCAGACTGTACTATTGACTTGGCAGTGGTCGGCTAGCCATTGTCAGGTCTCGCCTTCGGGCCACACAACCCAGTTATGTGGGGGTAATACATGACACCAGTCAGCTAACCTTCCAAGGTTGTCTTTTTATTATTATTACCATATGAGATGAACTATGTTTATGAAAATGCAGTATGTTTTGCCATGCTATGATAATATATGTTTTCCCAGATATGATACAAACAGTTTACTAAGTATGTTTATGTATAGATTATGTATAACACGAAAAAATCATGTTGCCACAAACTGGTATTAGTTTATTTTCCCTTACTAAGAGGTGTCTCAGCCCAAAATTACATGACTATTTCAGGAGCCCCTGAAAGGAGAGCGGATAAAGCTCCGCTGAGATAGTTACAACTGATCTTCCCTTTTCTGAAGGATAAGTATTTTGATAGGGTATGATGGATTTGTGGATGGCAACCCTAGGCCACTTTTGGACATTTTTGGGTTATGTGTATTTTAAGATGAATGTAGTAAACTCTGGTATTGTTTTGATTTGGTGTTGTGATGTGTATATGATATTATGTTTCCTACTGCTTAAGCTTTCGTGTTGTGTTTCTGATATATCCCTGATACCCACGGGTTCAAGTTGAACATGATCTGCTGGATTTGTTATATTAGTTTTTATTATATTATGAAAAAAAAAATGATAAAAGGAGTAGGTCGTCATAGTTTGGTATCAAAGCCTAGGTTACTAGGTTCTATAGACTTTAGAATGCAGCGGAAATGATACCGAAGTATAGGAAGAGGATTTAAGGTTTTGTTCTATAGTCTAGAGGCAGAATTTCCGTGGTGGTTTCTATGTTTTTCCTGGGGTGACAACTTCAGGAAAACTGTAGTGAACTATTAACGAGTTGTGTTCCTAGAATGTAGGACTGGGGTTAGGAATAAGCTGAGAATGTAAAGATAAGAAGTTACGTTAGGTGGGTAAATTACAAGGATAGGATTCCTAAGTTACGTTTGTTGTCTTTTAGGATGGATCCATGAGGAGGTAGTGCCCATGCAAGTGGCAGTGATGGAGCAGCGCCCTCAAGTGCAGGCGGAACTGATTCTGATGCAGTATTACGTAGCGTGACTCAGCAAATTATGGCTGAGATCGCTAGGAGCTCTAAAGAGTAAGGTGGTCCGTCTGCATGCCATGGGTGTACCATAGAGAAGTTTACAAAGATGAATCCTCTGACATTTTCAAGAGGAGTCGATCCTGCAGCCGTCGAGAATTGGATGCAGGAGATCGAGAAAGTCTTAGCCGTGTTGCAGTGTATAGGAGAATAGAGGGTTCTCTTCGCCACTTATAAACTGACGGGGAGGCCGAGAGGTGGTAGACTGCTACGAGACTTCTGGAGCAATGGAGGTCGACGCCGATAGTTATGACTTGGGATCAATTTAAAGAATTGTTCTTTGATAGATATTTTCGAGCTACTATTAGGAAGGCTAAAGTGGAAGAGTTCTTGAGTCTAAAGCAGGGACATTTATCGGTTCAACAATATGCGGCGCGGTTTATAGAGCTCTCTCACTTCGCTCCGTATATTTTTCATGATGAGGTGAAAAGGGCGAGACATTTTGAAAGAGGTTTGAGGCGAAGCATATTCAAGCAAGTGATTGTGCTAAATATCCAGGATTTTGCTAAGTTAGTCAACAGAGCAGCCTTGGTAGAGATTGGTGAGCGTATGGATGTAGAGGATCAAGGGCAGAAGAAGAGATCTGCACCTTCAGGCTACCAGCAAGGTCCTAAACAGAGTTAGTGGAGGAGAGGAAAATCATAGCAGAGGACGGAGGTAGGAGACTGGGGGTCGTGAAGTTCAGGCAGTGCAGAGTCCTCCTGTTTGTCAAACTTATGGGAGGAGACACTGGGGAGAGTGTTGAGTAGGTCGAGTTGTCTGTTATCGCTGCGGTAGACAACGTCATCTGATGTGAGATTGCCCTACACCACCAGATGCAACTCCTGCTCCCAGACCATACCTAGGAGGTTATCAGGCGCCATGTGAGGGCTAATAGAGGAATATGGCTCCAGTTAGAGTATTCACTATGACGCCAGGTAATACTAAGATAGCTGGTGACGTGGTGACAAATATGGTTAGTATGCTTTCTTTTAAAGTTATTGCACTGTTTGATTCAAAAGCTACACATTCGTTTGCATCTGAGGGGTGTGTTAAATTATGCAGGGCTGAAACACAATTGTTAAATATCGAATTGTTAGTGTCTACACCGATTGGGTCTGTAGTGAGGTGTAGTAGGGTACTCCGAGATTGCCCAATTGATGTTCAAGGGAAAATTCTGTCTGTTGATCTGATAGTGCTAGAAATGCATGGGTTTGATGTAATTTTGGGCATGGATTGGCTAGCAGCTAATTTTTCCAGTATAGATTGCCATTCACGAGAAGTGATATTTAGATCTCCAGGAAAAGCAAAATTCAGATTCGTAGGGTCGTGAGTGCAATCTTCGCCCTAGTTAGTTTCAGCTATTCAGGCGAGGAGACTACTATTAAGTGGTTGTCAGGGCTTCATGGCTTTTGTAAAAGAGATGTCAAGGAATAAATTGAAACTCACTAGCACACCAGTAGTAAGGGAGTTTACGAATGTATTTCCAAGTGAGTTACTAGGCTTGCAACCTGATCATGAGGTAGATTTCACTATTAATCTACTTCCAGGTACATCACCAATTTCTAAAGTACCTTACCGAATGGCGCCAGCGGAGTTAGAAGAATTGAAGGATTAGTTGTAAGATTTACTTGATAAGGGCTTTATACGACCTAGTGTATCTCCGTGGGGAGCTCCAGTATTATTTGTGAAAAAGAAAGACGAGTCTATGAGGATGTGTATAGATTACAAGGAAATTAATAAAGTGACAATCAAGAACAAGTATCTCTACCTCGTACAGATGATTTGTTTGACCAGCTCCAGGGTACATGGGTGTGTTCTAAGATCGACCTTAGATCAGGTTATCATTAGCTGAAAGTGAAAGCAGAAGATGTATCGAAGACGACCTTCAAGACCAGGTATGGGCATTACAAATTTCTTGTTATGCCATTTGGTTTGACAAATGCTCCTACAGTATTTATGGACTTAATGAATAGAGTCTTCCTCCAATACTTAGACCAGTTCGTTGTTGTTTTTATTGATGATGTACTGGTATATTCGAGGAGTTATGAGGAGCATGAGACGCACTTGAGGCAAGTTTTGCAAATGCTTAGGGAAAAGAAGTTGTGCGCCAAGTTCAGTAAGTATGAATTCTGGCTTAAGAAGGTCGTGTTTTTGGGGCATGTTATCTCTGGAGATGATATTTTTGTGGATCCTAGTAAAATTGAAGCGGTTGTGAATTGGTCTAGACCGAGGAACGTCTAGAAGATCAGAAGTTTCTTGAGGCTAGCTGGGTATTACCATCATTTCATTGAGGGATTCTCAGCGTTATCGAGGCCACTAACACAACTGACCAGGAAGAACACCAAATTTGAATGGGACGATAGCTGTGAGTAGAATTTTAAGGAGCTGAAGCAGAGGCTTGTCACGGCACCAGTATTGATCATCCCGTTAGGGGGTGAGGGTTATGTCATTTACAATGATGCGTCCTTGAAGGGACTTGGCTATGTATTGATGCAGCATGGCAGGGTGGTAGCATATGCTTCTAGGCAGTTGAAAGATATGAAAAGAACTACCCGACCCATGATCTTGAATTGGCTGCAGTGGGTACACGCATTAAAGATTTGGAGGCATTATGTAATGACCTTCTTATCTTATCATATACTAAAGCATAATTAGTAAAATAATCAACCTGAACCCGTAGGTAATGGGGACACTTGTCAAACACAACGGAACCTAGGCAACAGTAAATGTAAATCACAATCTCATAACCACCAGGTACATAATACCAAAGTCAAATATAATCCAAAACACGGTATTTATATACAAACTCCCAAAAAAATACAAAAAAAATGTCTCTAGGATCCCACATCAAAATCTCCTGATCCTAGTTCAAACTTACCCTCCTAGTAGGGTAGCACAACTGACTCAACGGCGGCCTCAACCCACCAGACCTTCTGGGTTTCCTGAAAATTATTTAATGTTCGGGGGTGAGACACTTCTCAGTAAGGGAAAATAAACTAAATACAGTTGTGTGACAACATGAATATTTAGTGTTATAATACATATATAGTACATTTCATATTCTGGAAAACATTCATCATAACATACTGAATAATCATATACTTTCATAATTTCTAATAATTCATACTGATCATGAAATGTCTGATATAATTGATAATACTGTAGTTTACCCAGGATGTATAGCTAGTTGAAGTCATGTATTACCCCCCCCTAATAACGAGTTGTGTAATCCGAAGGCAGGACCCGACAATGGTTGGCCAACCACTACCAAGTCAAAAATGTATGTAAGTACAATGGGCCCACCACACCCTAGTCCGGACTACTAGGTGGACGTCTACAACTCTACACTGAAAGCCACATCGACTATCCATCTCCCACCCACTCTACTAGTAGGGACGGTTAGCACAAGTCTGAACATAATAATTTGATCTGTATAGTTAACGTACCGTGCTCCTGTAACTGAACTGAACTATCATCCGGGTTCTAATAACATATAATACATGATAATATACTTGTCTAACATAAATAGATTGATAGCATTTTTTGAAATAACATACATACGTACGACCTTGCGCAAGTTTTTTTCATATCTGCGGCCTTGTGCCGAATATTCATAAATACGGCCTTGCACCGAAATCATATGTAAAAAACGACCTTGCGCTGACTATCAATCATGGTCTTGCGCTGAATATTTCATACATATCATTCTGAATAAATAATTCATTTATCATGTATTTTAAAACCATAATGTAGTCTTGCGCTGAATATTTCATACATATCATTCTGAATAAATAATTCATTTATCATGTATTTTAAAACCATAATGTACTGCATTATTGCATAATTTCTAAAAACATACTTCATTCATAAAATTTGTCATAATATAATACTCTTCTTGTAAAATAATATCCATACCACACAATGCTAAATAAAACCATACATTTCGTTCTAAAATCATATTTTCTGGCATTTCATACTTATATATATATATATATATATATATTTTAACATAATAACAGTATTTTCCCAAATATACATTTTCTCAATAATACACAAATATAATACATGCTTTCCTGAAAATTAAATTGCTGATAAATAATAATAATTTGCATGAAAAATAACTGCTTTAGTTTATTTTCTTACCTGATTTTGAGAAGAAACCCTCTAAAATACACTCATCCTGCACCCATAGGGTTTCCCGTTCAACACCCTGAAAACGACAACTTTCAGAACTAAACTTCAGTATTTTTTCATGAATATCATTTCCTATAACTATGTGAAGACCAAATTTTGAATAAAAGGCCTTACCTTAAACTAAGGATGAAATCTAACTCTGCCCCACCAACGATCCGCTCCTGCAGACTTGGAGAGAACTTCCCCAGTAGTGTCGTGGTGGCCTCAGATCGTCGATCTGGAGACTAACGGGGCCAAAATCAAAGAAAGAAGAGAGAGAAACCATAGAGGAGAGAGAGAGAGAGAGAGAGAGAGTAATTTTTTGCTGATTTTTCTGCGTAAAAATCCAAGTTTTGGACTATTTATACTATGGGCTTTATCGACCAACCACGTCACCTCGTCGACGAGGTCAAGAAGGCTACTCATTGAAGAACTCTCCTGTGATGGCACGAATAATAATAATGGTATTTAAATAATAAAGAGGAAGGGAAATGGAAACGGTAACAGAAGGAGGCAGTCAACTTCGTCGATGAACGCACGACATTACACTTTGGGAATATTAACCGAGGGAAATTATTAGGGCCTCATCGAAAACACTGGGGACTCCTCGACGAGGGTATAAGAGTGCATCATTGACGAAGCCAAGTTTCGTTGACAAGAAGATACCGAGAGAGGGTTTTGGGGAAGTCTGAAATTTGTCGACGAAGGTGCAGGTTCGTTGACAAACTCTCTACAGAACTCGTCGACAAGGTGACGTGTCTCGTCGACGAATTTGGCCCTATAAATAGTAGAAACTCAGATATTTTATGGAAGAATTAAGAAATCTCTCACTCTCTCTCTCCCCCTTCGGTTTCTCTCTCCTCTCTCTTCGATTCCGGCTCCGTTGCTTGTTAGATCGACGATATGAGGCCACCACAACGCTCCTGGAAATGTTTTCTGCATATCTGCCTAGGTGGATCGTCTGTGGAACTCTGTTGAAAATCATCCCTGAGTTGAGGTAAGACTTTTTATGCTAAATTTGGTCGTGCTGTAGTTATAGGAAATGATATTCACATGAAAATACAGAAGTTTAGTACTAGGAGTTTTCATTTTCAGGGTATTGATCTGGAAATCCTACGGATGTGAGTCTAGAATTTATAGGGGTTTTTCTCAGTAGCCAGGTAACGGAATAAATTAAAGCAATTATTTTCCATGCATATTATTATTATGTATGAGTAAACTTATTTTTAGGAAAGCATGAATTATATCTGTATATTACAAAGGAAATGCATGTTTGGAAAAATACTGCTATTATGTTGAAATATATATATATTTATGAGATGCCAGAAATTATGATTTTTAGAATACAATGTATGGTTTTATACAGAAAATGTGTGGCATGAATATTACTTTACGTGAAATGTATTACGATATAACTTTGTTACGAATGAAGTATGTTTTCAGGAATATGAAATGTTACAGTACAAAATGATGTTGAAAATACAGGATAATTGATTTATTTTCATAATGATATATATGAAATGATTTCGGCGCGAGGCCATATATATGGAATGATTTTGGTGCGATGTCGTATATATGAAATGTTAGGCGCGAGGCCGTATATATGGAATGATTTCGGCGTGAGGTCGTATTTATGAAATGATTTATGGCGCGTGGCCGTATTTATGAAATGATGAAAAATATTATAATATCATGTATTATATGTTATCAGAACCCGGATGTTAGTTTAGTTCAGTTCAGGAGCACGGTACCGTAACTTATAGATCAAATATCTACGATCAGATTTGTGCTAATCACCCCACGAGGGGGTGGGAGATGGATACTCGATGTGGCTTTCAGTGTAAAGTGTGGACGTCCACCTGGCAGTCTGGACTAGGGTGTGACGGGCCCATCATACTTACATATATTTTTGACTCGGCAGTGGTCGGCCAACCATTATCGGGTCCCGCCTTCGGGCTGCACAACCTATCATGGGGGTAATACATGACATTAGCTAACTATTAATCCTAGGTGTGTTTTCAGTATTATTAGCTATAACAGACATTTCATGATCAATATGAATTATTAGAAAATATGAAAGTATATAATTATTTCACCATGTTATGATGTATGTTTCTAAATATATGAAATATACTGAGTATGTACAACTACAATAAATATTCATGTTACTACACAACTGTATTTAGTTTATTTTCCCTTACTGAGAAGTGTCTCACCCTCAAATTTAATAAATTTTTCAAGAGACCCTAAGAGACCGGCGGGTCATGGCCGCCGTTGAGTTTATCGAGTTACCCCGTTAGGAGGGTAAGTCTTTTGCTAGGATCAGGAGATTTTTGTTGTATGATCCTAGGTTTATTTTGGCACTTTTGGAGATTGTATAAAAATACAGTATTATGGAATTACAGTAGACTTTGGTATTATATATTTTATGGTTTTGAGAATGTGATTTATATTTACTGCTGCTTAGGTTTTCGCTGTGAATGACAGGTGTCCCCGTCACCCACGGGTTCGGGTTGACTATTTTATTTATTTTAATTATATCATATGAGTATATAAGCAGGTCGTTACATCTCCCCCTCGTCGATGAAATTCAGAGTCACCCAAATATCCTCTCGGTATCTTCTCGTCGATGAGACACACCCTCGTCGACGAACCCAAAATGCCACGTCATCGACGAAGTCTGCTGCCTCCTTCTGTTACTGTTTCCATTTCCCTCTCTCTTTATTATTTAAACACCATTATTCTTCGGGTCATTACACATTACATGTATGGCGAGCGGTGTCAGATTTTCTCTAACCATAAAAGTTTAAAGTATTTTTTCACTCAGAAGGAACTGAATATGAGGCAGAGAAGGTGGTTGGAGCTTATTAAGGATGAAAAGTAAGGTGTAGTCGCAAGAGGGGGGTGAATTTGGTTTTTTTAAGTCTTTTTAGGAATTCTTAACTTATTGTTGATTCTTCAAACCTTCAGAAAAAACTTATTTCTTTATTTAATCTATAACCACACAAACATTCAATCATTAAAGTAATCAATCAACCACAATTTGAAAGCAAATAACCAAACCAAGATTAAAATATACAGCACTTTGGGTAATGTAAGAACTTAAGATGGTTGTTTGTTTATATAAGCCCCATGGATATAAATTTGAATAAAGCCCTGTAGTGAATGATAATTTATGCTTGCTGATATAAAACCCTGTATTAATGGATTTGCTTCTTCAATACAATGTGCAATATAAAATCCAACACTCTTTCCAAAATCCTAGACTTTAAATAAACTTTTTGTTAAAGAGTCTTTGGGGTGTTGACCAAACAACGTACTCCCTTGTGGTTTCCGCAAAGTATTGATCAACCAACGTACTCTCTTTCAGTTTCCGCAAGCCCAAAAACAATTTATACTTTGGCTTACTTAACTTCCAAACTTCGTAGTATAAATGATTAAGAATTTAAATCATCCACGCAATTTATATGTACTAAAAATAAAGAGTAAGGAAAAGAGAGAGTAAGACATGAATTTTTATAAGGTTCGACTTATACCCAGCCTACATCCTCGCCTTTGGCAAACTACCAAAGGATTACTAAAATCAGTTCCTTTGCCGGGCAGAACAACACCGATTACAACACTCCTTCAGTAGGCTAAAGCCCACCTTTCCAAACGATGTACCCTCGTTCGGTCACTCCTTCAAATAGGCTAGAGCCCGCCTCTCTAAGCAATATCCCCTTGCTTAGCCAACGATCCAAACAATCCTTGGAATCGTCAATCTACAAGATACAAATCAAATATTTGTGTACAAAGAATTGCTCACACAAAGAGCTGATTAGTATAACAATTCAATACTATAATATACTTCAAAGTAAATAACAATATGGAATTTAACTTGAAGCTCAAAGGAGTATATCATCGATTAATTCTTTCAATGATTGAAAGATTTATAATTTGTAGCACAATATTGGTGAGTGAGAATCAGCAAAACCTCAGCAAACTTCGTAGACAAGATGAGAGTGAAAGAGCCTTTGAGTGTTGAAAGCAATTTAGAGAACTTTTTTAGTGCTGATTTGAATTCTTGGTTAATTAATTCAATGATCTTTGAGGCTTCTTTATAGACTTGAAAAAGTATGTAACTTGATCCCCAAGTGACTTGGAGTATTCCCCAAGTTTTCACAAAGTTTGAGCCCCAAGCAACCTCATTTAAAAAATTTGTCCGTTATGAAAATTCAAAATCTGCCGCGTGACAGTTGACTGTCCCTTTTTGGCAGTCGGCTGTCTAGTTGAATTAAAGGGATAGAAAGGTGGCAGTCACCTGACTAAACACGGACAGACCTCTTTAAGTGCACAGACAAGCGTCTATACGAACATGGACAGGCGCCTGTCAAGCTATCACCTTTGAGCACCCTTCAATCTTTTGGTCATAACTTTTTCTGTGTAACTCCAAATTTGACGATCTTGGTATCAAAATAAATCTAAGATAAAATCCTAAAACTTTCATGTTGAACACATTTTAAAATAAAGATTTTTTTTATAAATAAAAATGTACATCAATGCGTATGTAGAAAAAAATGACAACAATTTGGAAATCCTCTTCTTGGTGTTTTTTATTCCAAAAATGATTCTAACCTTTTTAAAACAATTTTTGACCTTATAAAAATATTTTCCAACATGTTAAAAGGTATCCAGGTCTAAGAAATTAACCTAAGATCTTTATGCATCTATATTGAAATTATTTTGAAGTACTTACATGAAATTTCCTATAGACTCTTTCAAACTTTTCAATTCTTGAATTCCTTGAGGTCTTTATGCTTGCTTCATCTCTCTTTGAGCTTTCATCAAGTTCTTTTTAATCTTTATGCTCTCATGATCTTCAAGTGTTATCTTTGAATCCATTTTTGAATTCATGCTTTAAGCTTCATATAATCATCCTTCTTTGAAATATAAGCTTTCATGAATCCTTTTGAACACTTGACCTTGCATTCATCATTGAATCTAGAAATAACATCACTTAACCAAATATGTTAAGTTCCACTTGTTTGTTAGCATCAAAACAAGATGTTAAGCCTTGTAAGGCCAACAAAGGATTTTAATTGTACCATCTGTTATCACCCAGGGAAAGCAAATGTAGTAACTGATGCATTGAGCAGGAAATATAGGGAATCAGTGTTGGCGGCTATGGAGATCCAGTACCCGATCATGATGGATCTAGAGAGACTCGGCATCGAATTGGTTGAGTGTGATCCTCAAGTATGTATCGACAGTTTAGTAGTGCAACCTATTCTGCAGGAAAGGATTAAAACTGCTTAGAAGGAAGACCCAGAACTAGCAGAGGTGATGGACAGAGTGCAGAGGGGTTAGGGGGAGGAATTCAATATTACATATGATGGAGCGTTGCGGTTCCGTTCCAGGTTATGTGTACTTGCTAATGCTGACATCAGGAAGACTATCTTGGAGGAGGCTCACAGATCTTTGTACACAGTTCATCCTGGCAGCACGAAAATGTATAGGGATCTGTGAGAGTTATACTAGTCGAGTGGTATGAAGAAAGAGATCACCGAGTATGTAGCCCAGTGTTTGACGTGCCAACGGGTAAAAGCTGAGTACTAGAGGCCGGTAGGGCAGTTGCAGCCATTATTTATCCCAGAGTGGAAGTGAGATCATATATCTATGGATTTTGTGTCAGGACTGCCGACAGTGTTGCACGGCCAGAATGCCATTTTGGTGATTGTTGACCGTTTAACTAAAACTGCCCATTTCTTACCTATCAAGATCAGCTACTCCCTTGATCGTTTGGTAGAGATTTATATTCAAGAGATAATTCATTCTCATGGGATGCCAGTATCTATTGTGTCAGATCGAGACTTGCATTTCACATCACGTTTTTGGAAAAGTTTATAGGAAGCCTTGGGGTCTCAGTTGTCTTTTAGCATGGTATTCCATCCTCAGTCAGACGGGTAGACTGAGAGGACGATACAAATACTAGAAGATATGCTCTGAGCGTGCGTATTAAATTTTGGGGGTAGTTAGACTCAGTTCATGGCGCTGATAGAGTTTGCATATAATAACAGTTATTAGTCCAGCATTGGCATGACACCATTTGAAGCACTGTATAGTAGGAGATGTCATTCTCCTCTATATTGGATGAAATGGGTGAGCAGCGAGTCGTGGGACCAGAGTTAGTGCAGTAAGCATATGATAAGGTTCGGTCCATTAGGGATAGAATCGGTGCAGCTCAGAGCTGACAGAAGAGTTATGCCGATAATCGCCGTAAGAGTTTGGAATTTGATGTTGGTGATCATGTATTTCTGAAAATAGATCCGTTAAAAGGGATTATGCGATTTGGGAAGAAGGGTAAACTTAGCCTTAGGTTTATCGGTCCATTTGAGATTCTAGAGAAAGTGAGGCTGGTTTCCTACAGGTTAGCTTTACCACCTATGTTATCCAGAATGCATGACGTATTCCACATTTTTATGTTAAGGAAATACATCCTAGACCCTTCTCATATAATCAATTATGGTGAATTAGAGCTCAATGATTCACTAGTTTATGAGGAGGTGCCAGTACATATTCTGGATAGGAAGGTGCAGGAATTACGTAACAAGAAGATTCTTCTGGTAAAAGTTTTGTGGAGAAATCATGCGATAGAAGAGGTTTCTTGGAAGTCCAAGGAGTAGATAAGACAGAAGTATCCGCAGTAATTCCAAGAAGTTTAACTGGGTAAATGTAAGCGATTGTATAATGTTTCTTTTGCAGGTATATGTAATAGTTTAGCTAGTAAGTAGTATTTTAGTTTTGGGGAAAATTTTATTTTGTATATGTAATCTCCCAGGACTCGAAATTTAACCACGGTATTCCTCCGCCATAAGTGAGGGTAAGTAATAAAATAAGTAGACTATTTTGCTTTTAGGGATGATGAATCACATGAATAGCAAATTTTGAGGATGAAATTTTATAAGCAAGGGAGAATGTAGTGACCCAGAGAATTTATAGTATATAAATAATAAAAGAAGAGGGAAAAAAAAATGTACCAGGGCCTCGTTGACGAGTACAAGGGGGTTCGTTGACGAAAGACCATGAGGGGCTCGTCGATGAGGAAGCGTTTCGTCGACGAGAGGATACCGAGAGGATGTTTTGATAATTCTAAATTTTGTTGACGAGGGAAGAGTTCGTTGACGAACTGCCTTCTTGACCTTGTCGACGAGGTGATGTGGCTCGTCGACTAAGGCCAGTGTATAAATAGGCCAAATTTTCATTTTTTTTTTTTTGTTGAAAACTCACGCACAACTTTCATTTTTTCTCTTCTCTTCGGTTTCCCATTCTTCTCTCTTAATTTCTGGGTTCATTCTTCGCTGGATCGACGATCCGAAGCCACCACGACACTCCTAGGGAAGTTCCTTGCATATCTGTTGGAGTGGATAATCGGTGGGACGAGCTTGAAATTCATCCCAGATTCAAGGTAAGGCTTTTAATTTAGAATTTGGCTTTACCATTGTTGTAGGAAATGTTATATACGAAGAAATATTGAAGTTTAGTTTTGGGAGATGCTGTTTTCAGGGTGTTGACTGGGGAACCCTGCGGGTGTTGGAGTGATTGTTTTAGGGGCTTTTTCAGGAATCAAATAAGGGGATAAACTAAGCTAGTTATTTTTATGAAAATATAGGTATAGTTTTACAACATCCAATTTCAGAAAAATAAATATATATATTAGCATTATGTTTGAGAAAATATTGCTGTAAATGAGAATATGTTTTGAATATGTGTTATACCCATTTTGTGTTGCATGAGTAGAAATTATTATGATTTACTGATTTCTGGGAATATGATAAATGATACAATTTTTATTATGATATATCGGCGTACGGGCCGAGGGTTTTTATTATGATATACCGGTGTATAGGTCGAGAGTTTTGATATGATATACTGGCATACGGGCCGAGGGTTATGTGATATGTCGATGTACGGGCCGAGCTATGAATATGATATGTAATACGGCATATAGGCCATAAATGGTAGAATATGTAATGCCAGCGTACGAGCCGATGATTTTCACGTTATATATATGAAATGTGATATAATGATGTTGAAGTGACAATTATTAATACGAAATAACAATGTATCACAATTTAGAATATGTTATATGATATCATAATCTGGTTGGTTTGGTTTAGGCTTGCACTTGCATGGTACCGTAGCTATGTGTTAATGATCATCATGATATTTGTGTTATTGCTGTTGTACGGGGCAGTGTGAGGATGGATAGTCGATGTGGTTATTGAAGTGTTGGCGCCCCTGGTGTACGGATCAGGTCTAGCAGACCCATCATACTTACAGACTATACTATTGACTTGGTAGTGGCCAGCCAGCCATTGTCAAGTCCCGCCTTCGGGCCACACAACCCAGTCATGTGGGGGTAATACATGACACCAGCCAACTAACCTTTCAGGGTTGTTTTTTTTTTGGTATTATTACCATATGCGTTGAACTATGTTTATGAAAATGCAATATGTTCTGCCATGCTATGATAATATATGTTTTCCCAGATATGATACAAACAGTTTACTAAGTATGTTTATGTATGGATTATGTATAATACGAAAAACTCATGTTACCACAAATTGGTATTAGTTTATTTTCCCTTACTAAGAGGTGTCTCACCCCAAAATTACATGAACATTTCAGGAACCCTTGATAGGAGAGCGGATAAAGCTCCACTGAGATAGTTACAGCTGATCTTCCCTTTTCTGAAGGGTAAGTATTTTGATATGGTCTGATGGATTAGTGGATGGCGACCCTAGGCCACTTTTGGACATTTTTGGATTATGTGTATTTTAAGATGAATGTAGTAAACTCTGGTATTGTTTTGATTTGGTGTTGTGATGTGTATATGATGTTATGTTTCCTACTGCTTAGGCTTCCGTGTTGTGTTTATGATATATCCTTGATACCCACGGGTTCAGGTTGAATATGATCTGCTGGATTTGTTATATTAGTTTTTATTATATTATGGAAAAAAAATGATAAAAGGAGCAGGTCGTCACAAATATGCTTTGAATATAAATAAGTTTATGCTATGATTCCAATAAGTGATTGAACTTCTCAAGCACAACAGTATTCACAACAGTTTTCAATCAAGATAAATATGCTTAACTACAATAGAGTTGTTGCAATAATTCCAACAATTAATCCAACAACACAATGAAAGTAAAAGTATTCACAACATTCACAACATATATCAAAATAAATATGCTCAGAAATATGAAAAAGTTAGGGAAGAGAGTGACACAAAATTTTTACAAGGTTTGACGACAGTGCCTACGTCCTTGCCTCAAGCAACCCGCTGAGGATTTCACTATTCCTCCTTCAGTAGGTAGAGAAGCCTCTCTCTTTTAGTAAGCAAAGACGCCTTTTACAAGCCTTCCTTCAATAGTTGGAGTAACTTCTCTCCTTTACTTAAGTGGAGTTACCTCTCTTCTTCACTAGGCAGAGTCGCCTCTCTTCTTCAATAGGTGGAGTCGTCTCTCTCCTTCAATAGGCGGAGAAGTCTCTCAAGCGAAAATCCCCTTTTTCTTAACAATTGTACGAGGATTAACTCTCTAAAAAGAGTAGATGAGTACATAATATAACTCTAATACACTCTCAAAATAAGTTGGCAACGAAGCTCAAAGAGATTTGCTAAGGTTTTCTAGTTTTGAAAAGAAATAAGCTTAAAGAACAAACTCAGAAAAGCTTTTAACAAAGGAACATCATTTTTCTCAATCAATCAATGTAATCAACATCTAAAACACATTTAGGGCTAGCTTTTTATATGTAGATTTGATTTATAGTCATTGTGCTTGTTTTAGTAACTTAATATTTGAGAATTGAAGAGATATTCTGTCATTTGCAAAACTTATCTCTGCGCTTCGGTCGACTGAACCATGTGTTCGGTCGCCCAAACCAATTAAATCAGGATTTTCAAATAAGCAGTAGCCATTTGGTTGACAATACTCTAAGTTTAGTCGCCCAAACCCATTCGATTGACTGATCCCTAAGGTTTTTTCGCCCAAATTGCTAGGAAAATTTTAGCCGCGATTTTCCTCAACACCCTTCAGTATTTGGAGCATAACTTTTGTTAGAGAACTTCAAAAATGGAGATCTAGGTATCAACAGAAAGCTAAGAAAAAATTCCACAAATTTTGTGTTGAATATATTTGAATATGGGAAGATATAGATAGTCAAAATTGCACAAGAAGTTATAGAAAAAAAAAAGGATTTGGAGAATCTTGTTTCGGGGTTTTTCATTCCAAAAATGATTTTTGTCCTTTTGAATTAACTTTTGACCTTGTAAAAATATTTTACAAGATATTTAAAAATACCTAAGGTCCAACTAAGTCACCTAAGAGCTTCACGACAAAACTTAACTGAGGTGTACTTACATGAATTCCTAATTGCTATTACATAATAAAAAATTCAAGTCTTGATGTCTTTAAACTTGATCTTCATACAAGCTTCATGTCATCAACCTTATATGATTGTCATGTATGCTTCATGACTTTCCATTTTTTATCTTTCATTGTGCTTTAATACTGTAATACCTGTATGCACACTTCATGGCACAATTAGTTGCCTTGGTTTGTCATTATCAAAATGAGATTAAGCCTTGTTAAGCCAACATCATAAACTGTCAATCTCGGAGGTTGACATATGGCACCAATGGGACTCATGGTTGATTCAAAATCTCCAACCAATTGCATAAAGACAAGTAAAAAATTCAAATTTCAGGCACAGCGGTTATTGACTTTTTTGTTCTTTTTTTCTTTATATCCTTTAACTTTTGAATTGTCATTTGGTTTAAATGTATTTGGTCAAAAATTGACTATCAAAAAAGAGCGTTTTCAATAAAAACTCAACAATATTTTTAAATTAGATTTCAAAATTTTTATGAGCTCCGCCTATGATGCACTCGATGTCCTAATCTTTTCACACATAACCGGTCCCAAGCCCAGGTAAATGAGAAGGGTTGCATTAGGCAGTCGATAGTTAGCTTAAAACTTATTAGATCACTATGGTATGCATCCTTAAAAATTTGAAAAGTATAAAGAGGCAATAAAATATGCAAAAAAAAAGGTTGTTAGTGAAGCTAAACAAAGATAATTTAATTATTTCTATACTAGATTTAATATAAAATAAGGGGAAAGAGAGATATTTAAACTTGTTAGAGTTAGAAAAAAAAAAAAGTAAGGATTTAGGTGATGTAAAATGTATAAAAGGCGAGGATGGTATTGTCTTGGTGAAGAAGAAGACATAACAGAAAGATGACAAAGTTACTTTATAAACTATCTAATGAAAACCAAATAGAAAACTTAAACTTAGAATTCAAAAATAAGGAAAAGGCTAAAATTATTAGATTTCTTTGCAAAATTAAAGTGAATGAAGTTAAGTTTGCATTTAAAAAATGAGAAATGGAAAAATTATTGGATCAGATAACATCCAATTAAAGTTTGGAAGTGCCTAAGTGATAAGAAATTGTATGGTTAAGTAATTTATTTAATTATAAGAACTAAGAAAATGTCAAATGACACAAGGAAAAGCACTTAATACCTAGGTACATGTTGACACCCCATTTTGCCTGGGCCTAATATAACAAAGGCGCCGTTTTACTACCACTACTACCACTACTACTACTACTACTAGTATTATTATTATTATTATTATTATTATTATTATTATTATTATTATTATTATTATTCTTATTCTTATTCTTATTATTCTTATTATTATTATTCTTATTATTATTCTTATTATTATTATTATTGTTATTATTATTATTATTATTATTCTTATTATTATTATTAATATTACTATTACTATTATTATTACTATTAGTATTACTATTATTACTATTATTATTATTATTATTATTATTATTATTATTATTATTATTATTATTATTATTATTATTATTATTACTAGTATTATTAATACTATTATTATTTTTACTATTATTATTATTATTATCATTATTATTATTATTATTATTATTATTATTACTACTACCATTATTATTATTATTACTACTACTACTATTATTATTATTACTACTACTACTACTACTACTACTATTATTATTATTATTATTATTATTATTATTATTAGTATACTTGATTATTATTATTAATTATTACTATTATATATTACTATTTTACTATTTATTATTATTATTATTATTATTATTATTATTATTACTACTACCATTATTATTATTATTACTACTACTACTATTATTATTATTACTACTACTACGACTACTACTACTATTATTATTATTATTATTATTATTATTATTATTAGTACTATTATTATTATTAGTATTATTATTATTATTATTAGTACTATTATTATTATTAGTACTATTATTATTATTATTATTATTATTATTATTATTATTATTATTATTATTAGTACTATTATTACCATTGTTATTAGTACTATTATTATTATTCTTATTATTATTATTATTATTATTAGATTTAGTATTATTACTATTATTTTTATTATTATCATTAGTTTATTTTTAGTTTATTATTATTAATATTATTCTTATTACTATTATTATTTTAGGATATTATTAGGTTATTTTTAGTATCATTATTATCATTATCATCATTATTCTCATTATCATTATTAGACATCATTTCATTCGTGATCATGTGTAGAAAGGGGATGTGACACTTTAGTTTGTGTGTACAAATGAGCAGTGGGCTGATATTTTCACCAAACCTCTTCATGAAAATAGTTTCATACAGATTAGGCGTGAGTTAGGTCTAATGCATAATAGAGATGCCTCCTAAAAATTTGATAGAATGCACAAACTTAGGGGGAGCTACTTAAACATAGAAACATATGGTTCTAAACTTTAATTCTATCATTGCTTTATACTTTATGAGCTTGTATGTGCTTTTTGGAATGCATGACTGTCATATCTCTAGCATGTTGATAGTTATATTTATGTTTTCAGTCTTGATCATACTGGACTGTTTGAGTTGGAAGTTTAAAACTCAATCAGGTCATTTCTATACAGATATTTTTGGGATTTGCTCTAATTTCAAACGACATGCTACTGAAATTTCCAAAAATTTTCCCAATCATATCTTGCATATAAATGATTCATGTTCAATGCCTTACTTACATGCCTTATATTTACAGTAGCCCTTTTTGCTGTTGCTAAAAGGGGGAGAAAAAGGCAAAATTGGGTAATTAGCCACCATTTTGAAAAATGAGTTTGAACTTTAAATCTTTAAACTTCTTATTATGTATATTGACAGAGAGAGTCTTTCAAGGTTGTACCCATTTTTGCGCGATGTATTTGTCATCATCAAAAAGGGGGAGAATGTTGACCTAATAGGTCATACCCTGTTTTAATCATGAAAAATACTCAAATATTTAATGATCAAGTTTGTGTGCAGGTTCATATTAGTAAGATCATTTGACAGCATATGAAGACTTAAAGGATAAAAGACCCAGAAGATTTATTCATTGTAATTTATATTACGTTCAATTTGGGTCTGTAATAGTAAAATAAGAAAGGTCTGTAATAATTAATGCATTGTATGCATGGTAGGGTGGATAAGCTCAAAAACCTTAGATTGACCATAGGACCCAAAATATTGCATGAAAAGTCCCCCACAATCTTAGAATTAATTATCATGGAAATAGGGGTGACTTCATAAGAAGAATAGGACAAAATTGCACAAAGTTGGTGTGTTTAGTCGACCGAACCCCAACACACAAAGCACTTCGGTCGATCGAACCTCCCCAGGGTCAATGGTTTGACCAGTTGGTTGACTATTTATAAAATGAACTGCAACACCCTGGTCGACCGAACTCCAAGTTGTAAAATGGCCTGGTCGACCAAACGTTCAAACTTCGGTACACTGAACTTAGCCCGTTCGACCAAACCTCGGAGGTTCTGAAATCGTCTCAAGCCTGGTCGACCATATTCTTAGTTCAAATACACCCTGGTCGATTGAACTCAGCAACCTGGTTGACCTAACCTCAAAAGTGGTTGACCGAACCTCTCGAGTTACTCAAATTTTACCAAAATTAAAACGAGGTTAATTTTTATTAATCCTATTTAAACTTTTCCAAAAATACTAGATAGGTCCCAAACGATTATAATTCTTGGGGTGTCTATATACCCCCTCATTTGCATGGATTAGCACCGAATTAGCAAATACAATTAGCAAATTCTCTCTGAAATTCGAAAATCTCATTTCTCATATTCAAGCTTCCTACTTCCATTCTTACTAATCCATATTGCAAAAATCGTTTAGTAAGAGTATTCTTGTGATTGTCTCATCAAGCTTACACTCTCTTTGTTCCACTTGATTGAGATTTATTTTCTTTCAAGAGTAAGCTTAGAGTGTCTCTTGGAGACTTTATTAATAAGTCTTCCTTGGGAAAACTCCTTAGAGCTTGTGAGTTTTGCTTCATCATTGCAATACTCAAGAGCTCGTATTGCATTTTTTTTGTAAAATAAATTTTTACAAACCGATTTCAAATATCTCTTATGCTTATTTTTGAGAAAAATATTTTTGAGATATTTGCTTGAGTATTGAAGATCTTTGTTGCTGCATCTTGTGTTTGATATTATTATTTTGACACAAAGATCCTAACACATATACTCTCACATTCTGATTGGTATTTTAGCATTATATTTGAGAGTAGATATTAAGACTACATTGAGCTTATCATATCCTATCATATTGTAGTGTGTTGATTATATAGATACAAATCTGCTTGCTTGAGAAGCATATATTTTGTACGTAAATTGTATTGTAAATCTATTGTATTCTAGGCGTGGCTTGAAGGGGTGATAATCTAGCCTAGAATGATTGTATAGGTTGAGGTCAGACCCACTAATTGACTTGGTTGTATTTAGATTCCGCTCCACTCGTTAAGTGAGCCTTAGTGTAATCCTTTTACTTGTGAGTTAAAGCGGTGACATAGGCACTGTTGTCGAACCTCGATAACATATCTGTCGTTATCTCCTTTTATTGCTTTATTGTTCATGGTTAATTAGCTTACTTGTGAAGTGTAATTTTCCCTAAATAAATATTGATTTATTTTATCTGCACTGGATTGTCTCTAGGGTTGTGTAATATTGCTGCTTGATATTTGACCTAGGAGAGAAAATTTTGAAATACCAATTCACTCCCCCTCTTGGGATTACAGTAAAGCTAATAGAATTAAATTATGTTAGGAATTTCTAGAAATTAATTAATTAAATTAAAGTATGATATGAAAATATTATATGTGATATTCTGACTTATGAGGCATATAAGAGATAATAGTTTTGGGGCTATCCTATGTTTTATTGGATAATTATTATATTGTTAAATATTATTGAAAAACCTGTGTGGCGTGAGAAAGGATTTTGATTACTATAAAATGAATATGTGAATATATTATATGATGAGACGTGATTTATGTTGAGATAAAAATAGATATGTTTTGAATAGATATGTTGATATGAGATATGTACAGATATGTTTTACACTGATATAATGATATGAGTTATATATAGATATGTTTAATACAAATATGTTGAGATGAGATATATACAGACTAGTTTTATCAGATATAATGGTATGTGATATATATAGATGTGAATTTCATTGATATGTTAAAATGAAATATACACAGACATGATGAGATATACGCAGACTTGATGAAATATGATGAACAACTATGAGTTACAAATGAGATGTGTTATTTACACATGGATACTCATGAGCTTGAGTTTGTTTATGAGAAATGAAAGCTTTTGGAAAAATATTATTATGTATACTGAGTGGTGGAAATGAGAACCTGGTTGGTTAATGATATGAAAGCACGGTACCATTGCTAGTGATTGAGTTAGTGCAACCACACAGCTCGGGGAGCATGTTGGTAATGGAAGTCGATTAAGCCTTTGGAGAGATGTTGACTGCCCCTGGGTCTGGACCAGGTTGCGGTGGGCCAATCGTACTACAGACAAGGTATTTTGACTTAACCTGGTAGGCCAACTAGGTTTAAGTCCCGCCTTCGGACCGTACAACCCGGTCATGCAGGGTTATTACATGATGGTGATATGAATGAGTTCCTCATTACAGATGCGATATACTCATATGATTGCACTTTGGCAGTTATGTTATTTTGAACATAGAAATATTTACTAAGCATGATCATATTTACGAGAAAAATATATGGATGCAAACGTATATACATATATGAGTACAATTTCTATGATTTCCCAATTAAGTTAATTTTCATATGAACATTATATGATACCCTAAAACTCATTTGCCACACATTGATAATAATTTATCCTCGCTTACTGCGAGGTGTCTCACCTCAAGGATTTTTAAACATTTTAGGAAGTCTAGAACGACAAGCGGAGTGAGCTCTGAGATAGCGGTTGGGACTAGGGCTATGTTCGTATGACCCTTGGGATAACTTATGGATTTTTGGGAGTTATATGTACTTTTGTGGAAACTCTAGGACTCTTGTATTGTACATAAGGGTTAGATGTGTTATGTTGTTCCATTGCGTGGATAGTTTACATGTATAGACAGATGTAATCCTCGGTACCCCACCTTGGGTCTGGGTTGACTTCATTATTATTAATATTATTCCGATATCAGAGATATATGATAAAGAAAATGGTAGAGAAATTCAAGGCGTCAAACATAGGGGACCTTCGACATATCACGAACCTCATCGTCCATCCTTGGGCATTAGGCAGTAAACAACCTGAAATGACTTGCCAAAGGTGTGCTCACCAGCTTAACATGAACCATGCTAAACCTTTCTAGCACCTTCCTCTCATAGAGATAATCATAGTATCCCTGCCTGTCCCTACAAATCTCCATGCCAAGTTTCTTCTTGGCTCCACCCAAGTCTATCATGCCAAACTCTTTTCCTAACAGAGTCTTTAACCAATTCACCTCGGTCATGTCTTTAGTATAAATCAGTATATTGTCAATATACAACAGTAGAAATATGAGAGACCCATCCACAAGACTCCTTACATAGACACAACAATCGTACTCAAACCACCTATAGCCAATATGGGTCATATAGGCGTTAAACCTCTTGTACCACTGCCTCAGAGACTGCTTTAACTAGTACAGTAACTTTTTCAGTTTGTAGACTGAGGGCTCCTATCCAGGTTGGGTAAACCCTGATGACCGTGTCATGTAAATTAGCTCCTCTAGATCACCATGGAGAAACATCATCTTTACGTCCATATGCTCAAGATGCATACCATGTTGCGCCACCAGTCCTAACACTACCATAATGGAAGTGTGCCTAACTACAAGAGAGAAGATTTTATCATAATCTACTCCCTTCCTTTATGAGTATCCTTTTGCTACTAAGCAAACCTTGTACTTCTCTCTTTCCCTTTCTAAAATTGCTTCCTTCTTTCTGTATACCCACTTGCATCCAATCACCCGCTTCCTAGTTAGAAGTTCCACCAAGTCCCACGTTTGGTTCTTATGCAATGATTCCATCTCCTCCACCATAGCGCCTATCCAGTTACCCTTCTAATGGCAGTGCATCGCCTTACGAAAGGTAGCAAGATCCCCGTTGCTAGTGGTAAGGGCATAAGACACCAGATCTCCAAAATCGTACTTGGGGGGTGGCATGATGACGCGTCTAGGTCTGTCTACAGCTATGCTACGATGCGGCTGCTGGTTATTCAAGCTAGAACTCCATATGTTTTGAACACCGTCATCTCCACCTTGAGTTTCTGACTCCACCTGCACCACCAATTAATCTCTCAGGATAGGACTCCCTGCATATCAGCCCTTCTCCAATTCCATCTAAATCGCATACTTGTTGCTGTTGTGATTTTCTAGCATTTGTTTCACTATTTCTTTCTGAATATGCCGCAACACAGTTTTCTCATCGAAAACTACGTCCCTACTAACTACCACCTTGTTTGCCATTGGATCCTACAACTTCAACCCTTTCATGCCTTTCTAATATCCCAGAAAGATGCACCATCTAGACTTCACCTCAAGCTTAGATCTCTTGTTGGCCTTACAAAGCTTAACATCCTGTTTTGATGCTAACAAACAAGTGGAACTTAACATATTTGGTTGAGTGATGTCTTTTCAGGACTCATTGATGAATGCAAAGTTAAAGAATTCATGAAAGCTTGTACTTCAAAGAAGGATGATCATATGAAGCTTAAGGCATGGATTCAAAGATGATTTAATAGAGCTTGAAGATTATGAGAACAATGCATATTAAAGTGAACTTACTAAAAGCCTAAAGTACATTGAAAGCTTGAAGAAAAGATGGAATCAAAGCAAGGCCATACATGAAGACTTCAAGAGTTGAAGGGTTTAAGAGTCTTAACGAAGTCTCTATATAAGTACTTCATGTAATACTCAATATAAATTGAATTGAAGCTCATTAAGAACAAGAAACTAAGAAACCAATTATGAAGACCTTAAAATATGTTTTCTTAAATTAAATTAATAAAGGTCTCAAAAGAGAAGAAGTTTTCAAAGTTAAAATCAGTTTTCTGGAAGCCAGTCGACTGCCCAACTCAAGCAGGTGACTGCTCATTTTAGAAATTAAAAAATGGCAGACAGTTGGGTGGTCCCCAGGCAACTGCCAGAAACCTGCTAGGTGACTGGATGGTCAAGCCAGGCACTTGCTTGTGCTTTAGCAAGCGACTGCCTACCTTCTGAGTTTCATCTTTGAACTATGGCAGGTGATTGATAGATCGTGGCAGGTAATTGCCACTCGAACAGTCTTTAAAAATTCCAATGGGCATATTTTTAAATTTGGTTTCATGGGCACTACTCTTTTTAAGAATTTGGTCCATACTCCAAGAAAACTTGGGGGGACAAGGTATTAACTTTTAAACATCTATAAATAGCCCATAATACAAGGATTTTATCAACCAAGAAAAATTCTCAGCAATCAAGAATTTTCAAAGAGCTATAAATCTCTCTCGTTCACATCTTGCTTTTACTAATGAGTTGCTGTTGATCCTAACTCCGAATTTGTGTCTTCGAAATCTGAATCTTTTAATCCAAGGAAGATAAATTCAGTGATTTAATTCAATCAAGCTTCAATTTCTTTATATTGTATTACATTGAAAGTATATAGTTTTGAAATTATACTGATCTGCTCTTTGTGAGAGTATACTTGTACACAACTTTTATCTTGTGTTTCATGTAGTTCTTTGACGTTCCAAGGTGTTTGGATCATTGGTTAAGCATGAGGATATTGCTTAGAGAGGTAGACTCTAGCATATTGAAGGAGTGACCAAGTGAGGGGATATCACTTGGAGAAGCGGGTTCTAGCATACTGAAGGAGTGTGTAAACGGCGTTGTTCCGCCCAGCAAAGGAACTAGTTTTAGTGAATCCTTTGGTGGTTTGCCAAAGGCGAGGATGTAGGCTGGGGATAAGCTGAACCTCGTAAAATTTGTGGTCTCACTCTCTCTTTCCCTTACTCTCTTTACATCCAACACATATAAACTGCTTGGACAATTTAATTTTATTAATTATACAAACTACGTAATTTGGAAGTTAAATAAACTTAAAGTTTAATTTTAATTTGGGATTGCAGAAACCGAAAGGGAGTACGTTGGTTGATCAAAACTTTGCGGAAACCTCAAAAGGAAGTACGTTGATTGGTTAACACTCAAAGACAAATTAACTAAGAGTTTATTTAAATTCTGAGTTGTTTGGAAATTGAGTTGTGGTTTGCATTGAAGAAACGATTTCATATATACATGGCTTGGTTCAAATTCACATTCACTACAGGGGTTGAATATAAATTTATATACCTAGGGCTAACAACAAAAGCTGAAAGTTGTATCTAATATATTGATTAAATATATTGTGGTTGAATGGTTTAAAGTTTGTTATTGATTGGAGTGTGTTTATATTCCAAAGCTGTGGTTAATCTTACATTCTAAATCTTTGCTTAGAAGTGCTGAATCTTGCAAGCATTCATCAATCTTAATAGTGCTACAGTTAACTTGTACTTGGCAAATCAATTGGTTGTTTGATTGAACTTTGTTTTGATTACTTGTATTGTGTGGCTGTGGATTGAATAAAAGAACATTAAATTTTATTAACAAAAAGTCAAGAAATCTTTGAAAGAATTAAAAGAGTTTAAGACTTCTTTAAAAGATTTGAAATAAATTTTAATAACCCAATTCACTCCCCCTATTGGGACTACACCTTTGTTTACATCTCTCCTCACCAAGAATGTGCGCATAGGTTGGACACCCAAATACTCTCAATTTGGAGTAGTCTACCTTATTACCTGTTCATACCTCCTCAACAACTTTCCCATTTTGTGATGCTCTGGGTGTTCCGTTTACCAAGAAACAAACCATACTAATCGCCTCATCTCAGACATGCAACCTGAGGCACTGAACCTTTTTAGCTAGGGTTTAGTTCATCCTTTCCGATACATCTTTTTTTTGTGGTATCTGGCGTACTTTAAAATGCATCCTTATACCATGTTGCTCACATACCCTCTGAAACCTGAGTTAGTGTACTCAATTCCATTGTCTTTCCTAAGGAACTTGATCTTTCTCCTAGTATGATTTTCCACCTCAGCTTTCCACAATTTAAACTTGGCAAACGTCTCTGACTTGTGCCGCATGAAGTAAACCCAGACCTTTCATGAGTAAATGTTGATAAAGTTCATAAAATACACATGTCCCCCTGGTCATGCCACTATCACCGGTCCCCAAACATCTGAATAAATGTAGTCTAGTACTCCCTCCGTCTTGTGCGTGGCTGTCATGAACTGAACTCGATTATGCTTTCCAAGCATACAATACTTGTAGAACTCCAACTTACATGATATGACCCCCTTTAGAAGATTTTTCTTGTGAAGTTCCTTCATTCCACGCTCACCCATATGCCCTAAGCACATATGCCACAAAATGTTATTGTCAAACTCAGACTCTACGGCTACAACTCCACCTAAAATCGTGGTACCCAACAGTGTGTATATATTACCCAACACTCTCTTCCCCTTCATCACGGTTCGAATGCCCTTGCTCACCTTCATTACCCCACCTTTGGATTTGTAATTGAACCCGTTACAATCTAAGGTGGCTAACGAAACCAGATTCTTCCTCAACTCTGGTATGTGCCTCATATCATACAACATCCTTACCACACCATCGTACATCTTGATTTTGACATTCCCCACCCCGATTACTTTGCACGCAACATCTTTCCTCATTAGAATGAAACCATAGCTAACCAATCTGTACGTAGTGAACCAGACCTTGTTGGGCATCATATGATAAGAACACGCCGAGTCCAAGATCTAGGAATCTGTGAACTCATTCGACCCCACACCATCACTGCTCCCAAAGTCTCCTTCTTCTACTACATTCGTCATTTTTTATGAACCCTCTTTGGTTTTAGCAAACCCCTTCCTCTTCTCCGGACACTAGGGTTTTATGTGCCCCCTTTTCCTGCACTTAAAACACCGCACGTCCTTCCTCTTCTTGGATTTGGACCAAGCCCTATGGCTGCTCAATCCACCTCGGAAGTTGCTCCTCCCACGATCTTGATTCCCCTTCACCACGAGCTCTTTAGCATGTAAACCCTCATCACTAGCCTTCTTCCTTTAGTGGAACACCAGCAATGCACTCATGATGTCCTCCAACTGTAGGGTTTCTTTCCTCCAAGTCAGCATCGTAACTAGGTTTTTGTATGTAGGAGACGTTGGTAGGGAATTCAGCAGCATCAATGCTTTATCCTCTTCCTTGAACTTAACATCAACTCACTTAAGATCACTAATGATCTGATTGAATGTGTTGATGTGCTGAGTCAGGTCCAAACCTTCTGCCATCTTAAGCCAGTAAAACTTTTGCTTAAGATACAACTTGTTTGTACATGTACCAACTTTCAAGTTTCAGCCAAACCATAGCCGACGATTCCTTATCTATGACGTGATACATCACGTCATCAGCTAGACAATGCTGGATAGTGGACACAACCTTTGCTTCTACCTCCTTCCAACTTGCGTCGTTCATATCATCCAACTTCTTTCCGTATAGAGCCTTCGCCATCCCTTACTGCACTAGCAAGTCCTTCACCTTCCTATGCTAAAGTCCGAAATTCTCGATTCCATCAAACTTGTTAACATTGAACTTTATTGAAGAGACCCTAGCTATTGTGAACTAATAGCTCTGATACCACTTGTTGTTCCCGGATGCGCATCGAGAGCCTTTTCACACACTCACGAATTAATCAACAAACAACCAATGCAATCACTTAATAATGAACAATACTAAAGAAACAAACACTTAGTAATGAGTAAAATGAAAGTAACAATCAAAAGACACAAGATTTACGTGGATCGATAATTTGCCTACACCCGCAAGAGCAGCAACTCATATTCTCACTAGCAATTATGTCAAACTTACATTAGGGTTACAAAACATTGATTATATATGAACCCTAAGTGTACAAAAACCTTAGATCCTATATAAACCATCCCTGTAGAGATCCCTAGAGGAAAAAAACCTTTGATCTACCCAATCTACTAGCCTCCTGATTTGAATTACGTGATGTGTGCCCATTGAAACCTTTGATGGTTTAGGCCAAACTATCAACAGTTTGAAGCCAAAAGGAGTACCCTGCATTCTGCCTGAAATCGTTGATAGTTATAGCCCAAACCGTCGACGGTTTGCCCTCTTCCTGTAGCCTTCTATCTTGCTCTTGCTTCTCGCTTCACGTAACTTTCCCAGTGCACGCGTTCCACTCAAAATATGAGCCACATCCCCAACATACTTCAAATTGTAAAATCATGAGAAAACAAAAAGGTAGAGCACAATTTGACCAACACTAGAGAAACAGGAACCAAAGTAGACCAAACTTGGCCTTTTTGCCAAGGGCGATCGACTGATCCCAGAAGGCAGTCAATTAGTATGAAAGATTTTTATTGCAATGGTCACTTTTCCCTATTTAACGGTTAGTGAGCAATCAATCAAATCTTGTAAGCAGATGATTGTCTTGGCTAGAAAAAAGACTTTAATGGGAAGAAAATGGTTAGTCTTCATCCAAACTCTATATATATGCCCTCCTAAGCCTTGAGAAAGTTAGAGAACTAATCTATACTAATAATGTGCTCTAGCCTCTAATTCTCTCTTAATCTCTCTTTGTGCCTTATTTGCCAACCTTTGAGAGAAAAAACTCTTAAGTTTTCATTTGTTTATTCTTTGAGCGTTTCTTATGTAAGCATCAAAGTGCAAGTCATTCCTTATGAGGAATGTTATTTGTAATCTCTTATATAAATTGGTGTCCTTGCCTCCGTCAAAGCAAGGTGTTTTGGTTTTCTTGGTCTCTAGAAAACAAAGAGTCTATGTGGTGTCCTTGCCACTGTGAAAGTAAGGGGTTTTAATGGAACCTCTAGACCATTGGTCTTCAGAGAGTGGACGTAAGCCAACTTTAGATCACTCTAAATTTGTTTGCAATTTCTCTTCCTTCCTGTCTTTAATTATATTTATGTTGTGTGGTTTGCTTCTTGTCTAATTGCTTTAAATTTTGTATCAAACTTTTACATTTTTATTAAACCCAATTTACCGCACTTTTGGGTTGCCTTAGGCCAACGATTGTCTTGATCAATAAAACTAGGGGTGGAGAAGAATCCAAGGTAGAATCATGTAAAGAAGCTTTAGAACCTAAAGGATTTAGGATAAGTAGATATAAGATAAAATATATGAAATGCAATTTCAGTCATAATAGGAGGAATATTGGAGAAAGGATTAAACTTGATGGTCAAGAAATCAATAGCACTAGCAGATTTTGATACCTTGAATCTATTATGCTAGTTAAAAAAAAAAATTGAAGATGTAATGCATAGATTCAAAACAGATTGGGTAAATTGGAGAAGTACTTTGCACATGCTATTTGATTATAAATACCCTTTAAAAATTAAAAAGGGAAGTTCTATCGGACGATTGTAAGATCAGCTATGATATATAAATCAAAATGATGGGAGACTAAGAAACAACATATCCAAAAAGTATAAGTTGCTGAGATGAGAATGCTAAGATGGATAAGTGGCATAATGTTAAAAGATAAATTGAGGAATGAACATATTTATGGTAAGTTAGGCATAGCTCTTGTAAAAGAGAAGATAAGGGAGAGACAGATCAAACAATTTGTGCACTTGCTACGCATAAAATAATGTGCTAGTGAGGAAAAGTGAGTTAGTTATCATGAGGGGCAGCAGAAGGGATAGAGGTAGATCCAAAATAACTTGGAATAAGATAGTGAGTAAGGATTTTATAGTCCTAAATTTGTTGAAAGAAATTGTCCATGATTGGCATAAATTGGCAAAAAAGGATTCATGTAGTCAACCCACCTAAGAGGACTTAAGGCTTGGTTCATTGTTTGTTTGTTGTTGTAGTATTTGAAAATGATTTTGGGAACTATAGTGGTTTAATCCCTCTTTGAAGGAACGTAGACAACCTATGTAATGTAGGTCTAGCAAAAACTAAAAGAAAAAAAAAAAACACTAAAAAAATGTTTTCATTTCTTTTTGTTGTGTTTTGTGTTTAATGAAAAATAAATAAAATTGGAAAGGTAGCAAAATTAATAGGGTCTTTTATGGGGCTTTCTCCTCTGCATAGACCCTATGAATACCTTTTCAAGGATTTGGAGTCATTTACAATTTTTTCTAAATAAAATAAAAAGGGATTTGCATTCTGCCATGGTAAACGACCGCCAATGAGAGTTGCCTAATCAGCCTAACTCAGGAGCCAGGCACATTTGATTGGTCTCTAGGGGTGGTCGACCATCTCTGCCTACTTCTACTTTAATGCAAATTTTCTAAAAACTTGATTTTAAAAAACATTTGCCTTTAACTAGACATATACACACACATTATAAGTGTGGTAACCATCCTTAGAACAGGTGTTGATAGGGTGATAGTTAGTTAATTCCTTAACTAAGAAATTAACAGGTTATCTTCTCTATTCCCAAATGTACTCATGAACTCAAACTCAAAAAAGGGTTTTCCATTTTTTTTTTTACTTATCCAAATTTAAATAAAGTGGTGACTTCGTTTCCAAAAATAAAAGTTATGTTTGGAATCTAATGGATTGGGTTTTTTTTTTCTTACTTTGTTTTTAAAATGGTCACTAAACTTGTTGGTTTAAAATGGGCCACTCGGGTCTGGTGTCAACAATGTGACCAAAGAATGCCTACTTGGACACTTGTTCTTAGGATTAGTGATTTGGATTCTCCACCTATAAAAATGCTTTTAGAGCTAAAAATTATTTTTAAAAATTCTATTGATTTTTTTTTATAAAAAAGATCAATGATGAAACCTTAGAATTTCCATCAAACTCATGCATTTCTCCAGATGCCTTTTTAAGACCATTTCCTAAATTCTAAGATCGGTAATCCCCCTTTTCCTTTTCTTATTTAATTTCCTTATTTTCCTGGTTCGAATCTCTACAAATCACCTCCTGACTAGGACCAACAAGGAAACATGGAGCCACCTTCTATTGTTAATAGTTCAAAGTTAAATCCTAATAGTGTAGTGCGCGCATTGGATTGCGAGTTGGGTGCCAACTAATACATGGTAATGTATAGGGTGTACAAGTGTAGATACTAGTAGGGGTGAGCAAACGGTCGGTTCGGTCAGATTCGGTTAATTAACTGAATTAAATGAAAATTTCGATTAATAAATTCTGTTAACCCAACCGACCGAACAAAGAGAGCTACCCGAACCAAACCAGACCGAAATCCTTTTCGGGTAATTCGGTTAACCGAATCTAACCGAAATAATTAAAGTTAATTATTAAAGAATGGAATATGTACTTGAGTCACTGAATCGATCCATCCAGCTATTGGAAGAGGGATTTGGGATCGGGATCAGGACGAGAACAGAGAACTGGGAAGTGGGAAGTGGGAAGAGGGGCTTAGCCGCCGACGCTTAGGGCCTGAGCCTCAAGCAAAGCAACAAAGATTGAAGAGACAATTTGCGAAGAGGGAGAGGGAGAAGTGGAGAAGGACTGCCTGCTAAGTCTGGCGGAGGGAAATAGAAGAAGGACTGAAATCTGAAGGAGAAGGAGAACTGAGGTCCGAGATCGAGAGGGGAGACTGGAGAGGCTGTGGCGCAGAGTAGACTTTGAAGGAGAACTGGAGAAGGAAAACTAAGGGTCCGAGATAAAGTCATCGAGAAGCTGCGACGCAGATGAGAGGACATGAACAGTTGGCTAGTCGGGGCCATCTGGCACAAAGGAGAGGACCCTAGCATATAATATATATCTATTTTATATTTAAATTTTAATTAATTCTTAATTCGGGTAATTCGGTTAACCGAATTAAATTTTTTCATAACCGACCTGATAACTGATTACCCGAAATTAAGAGAACCCATAACCGAACCGATAGACCCCTATTTGTTAACCGAACCGAACCGAACCGACCGAAATTGATTGGTTAATTCGGTTAATTCGGGTTTCCCCGAATTATGCTCACCCCTAGATACTAGGAGTCCACTAAGACCATTGCTTATATAACCATATAGAGGTAATAGCTTGTCGTACTAGAAAGGTAAAAGGTGGTTACAACCTCCTAACTAAAGGTAGGAGAGTGCAAGAGAGGCCCTTTAGCCTTTTTCCTATAATTGTACCATATTCTTGACCTACCAATAATTATGATAACATGCAATTTGAATAAAACACTAAATTGGTTACAAAGAGCATATTGAGGTTAACCTAAGCCTAGAATGAATTAATTTGTATCACTTGAATATATGCTAAATGAAATGTTTATGATTAATTGGTTAGCCAATTTATTGATTTGGTTAATTAACATATATTTTTAATATATTTTTGTCAATGTTTATATATTTATTAAAACACACCCACATATTAGATAATTTGGTCAATTTAGTTAACCAATTACAATTTTTTTGTTAATTGAACTAAGAACAAATTTAAAATTTTTCGAAGGCCATATTAAACAAGTTGAATTGATCAGATTTTTCATAATTAATCAAATTGTTTTGATTAATTTAGTTTATTCAATTTTGATGTATTAGTGCAAATATCTTCTTTTTGAGATTTCATATAAGACAACATAGCACTAAGTTTAATCAAATCATTAGTGAGAATGAAAACATAAAAAAATTAAAGTTTAGGGCTCTTATGTTGCAGACTAGAAGTTTAGGGACTGTTTGGTATCTTTGTTGGTTTTAGTTTTTTGTTTCTGTTTTTACATAGTAAAAAACATATTATAAAAATGTATTTTTTTTATGTTGTCATTTTTCTAGTTCTGTTGTTGATTCCAATTGTTTGTAAAAAAAAAAAAAAAATCAGAAATCACATTTTATGATTTTCATTGTTTTGACAACCAATTGTCAGAAATTTTAAAATCTAAAAATAGTTTTTTATGGACTTTTAAATTAAAATTAAAACAAAATGATCATATGAATTCAAATATGATGAAAATAAAAATATACATAAATTTTAAAAAATAACAATAAAACCAATTACGAAATATTTTTAGTATTTTTCAAATGTCGTGTCCAATAAAATTGTATTGTACAGTAAAATTTAAAAGTATAATAATTATAATAAAATTTTTATTATTGTATTATTGTATTTTTAATGTGTGTTATGTCCCAATTTTATTATTTTAATTGTATTTTAATATTATTAGTTGGTTTAAAGATGAAAATGAGTAATTTTTAATGAAAAATTTAAAATTTATTTTAATTTTATATTGTTAGTTAAATAGGAAATTAGTTTTTAATTTTTTATTATTTTTGTAATTTCTGCCAGTTTTTATAGCTGTTAAAAATGGAGAGAGAGATCATCCAAAAACAAGAACAAAAGCATAAAAAAAAGGGCGCGTCATACGTTCCAAGCGAATATCCCCATCAACATGTTCTAAGCATAATCTCAAATTTTATCCAGGCATCGCTTGCACGACAAAGAAGAAGAAAGAGCACAAAGGAGGAAAGGCAATCGGAGCCAGAAACCAGAAATGGCATTACTCCTTCACTGCCGTCCAGTTCCTTCCATTGGAGTCCGCAGCCTGGTTCCCCGGTCACCGCACCTCCCCAAAACCCTGGTCCCCAATGAGCTGAAGGTCTGCTGCTCCGCTTCTCACCACTCTCACAAGGTCCGCCACCTCTAAGTCTGCCTGCTTATTACCATTCAATAACGTTTGCTGCTTCGACGATTAGGACAAAACTGAGAATATTTGAAGGATTGAGTCTAGTATTGGGTGATTTGTGTTTGCCAAACAGTGGAGAAGGGATTATACGAGCGTCATGATAGTCCCGACAGGCGTGGGCGCCTCCATTGGCGGATATGCAGGTGATGCTATGCCCGTCGCTCGCGCCCTCTCTTCCGTCGTCGATTGCCTAATTTCTCATCCTAATGTACGCCTCCTTCTCACACTCTCTCTCTCTCTCTCTCTCGTGCAAGATTGTGCTTAATTGGATTGTTGGGTCTGCTGGATGTTACAGTGCCGCTGAATGAATCTCCAGAGGCTAATTGGGCTGTTATGAGCCTACATTGAGAGCTTATATTTGTAAATAAGCAATTTTATTAAAAAGTTTAGGCCAACGTGAATTATAGTGCATTTTAAGCTTCTCCTACAGCCTGCGGCACAACTCATAATACTGTAATGGTGTAGAGTATGTTTCTTTCTCTCTCTTAAAATATTGAGGGTGGAAATTAAAATGTGTGCATCTGTGTGTGTTTTTAATGAAATTGACTTATGCGAACTCAATCACTAACCATTGATGCGTAGCGTCTATGTTATTTTCTGGTTCAATAGTTGTACCAATTCTACCAATGTGCATCACCACAAGAAGCAACTATAGTAGGCAATATTGAAAGGAATATTGAAATATTTAAAAATGCTTAAATATATTAGTCAAAAAATAATGTTTAAAGAATAAACATTCTTATTTGGGCTTCACTTTTTGAGCTTAAGTGGTCAGTACATGGCATGTGGTCAGCTTTAAAATAAGATAGACCAAATACTTGGTGATTTTTGTAGGAGAAATTCATGAGTTTGAATGTAATTGTTAGAATACCACTTTATCTAAAATCTTAAGCAGTTAGGTTCGCCTGACAGCACTTGGAGAGATAAACACACGATAGTTAACACCATTACAAGAAATACATTAATTTTTTTAAACACATAGTAAACACAGGCAATAAGACTAGAACCCAAGACCTCCTAGTAACTAGGTTTGGAACCATGTTAGATGACCACTTTACCTAATAGTTTAAGCTGTTAGGTTGTGGACCAACAATGTATATCAAGCGTTTAACGGTAAAAAATAGTAGGTGGCAATGGCTAGAGTTTGTGTAAGAATGGACTTGTTGGAAAATATCTTGTGAGGTGGCAGCAGCACGAAAGTGAGAAGCTATATGTTCTTTCCTAGCAGCAAAAATAAGTTGAAAGCCTTTGAAAAGGATTTCCAATTTGCTATGGTTTTTGATGTATATATCTATGAATCGCAAGGTTGTTAAATAGTTTAATTTGAATAGAAATCCTGAAAATTTGATTATACTTTAATGTCTGAAATTCCCCCTTTCAACATTTTATTGCACACTGTTCAAAGGTTGACAAAACACTTACCAAGTATTTTGTTTAGTTAAGGAAATAAATGTATTTTTGAGAAGAAATGGAGGGCCATAGCATAGCATTACAATGGGCAGCAATCTCTTCTTCTTGTCTGCTAGCAAGACAACCTTGACCATGAAAGTAATAGACACAGGCAGCAATCTCTTCTTGCTTTGCAATAGAAGAAATGAGTGCATGGGGAGGAGGCTCATAGTGGGTAGAATTGGAGACATGAGTGCAATAACTACTCAAGTATCTTCTTGTTTTGGTAGAATACTAAAGCTGAGAGCTCATAGCAAGACTAAAGCATTAGAGCTTGTAGCCACGCAAGAGCTCAGGCAATGGTGCTGAAGTAGGAATTCTGTGGCATTGAAGTGGAAACTTTGTGAAGAGTGAATACTTAGTTACCCATACGAGTGTTTAGGTAATATCAATGAAGTAGGTATGTTGGAGATGATAACATTATACAACTAGAAGTAATCTGGTTGAATCTAATTCCTTTTATGGTTGTTTTGTCTTATTTATTTATTTAAAATAGGGATACTATTAGTAAAGACACAGCTCAAAGTAAATGAGTAAACCTAATTCTTTTTATGATAATTCATCTCATTTTCAAAAGAAATGGAATTTTTTACAAAATGTTTTACATTGTTTGAACTTTCTTAAATTGTATAGATAATGGTGGAAATGTGTTAATAGTTGGAAATTCAATATTCCTAATTTACTTTGACATAGGGTTAGGGAAACATTTTGGTTTGTTGTACCCACCCAGTAACTAATCCAATAGCTTATTTTGAAAAATTGTAAGCTTGGCTTAATTTTTTAGACGTTGCCTTGGGCTTGGGTTGAGAAATTCCAGCTTGGCCTATGAGCTGGCCTTTGCTTTGGATTTTTCCAACCAAACCCAATTTTGGCTTAATTTGGCCCCCTCTATAGCTTTTAAAAGGGAACTTCTAAAAAGGAACTAATGAAAATGAACTGATTGAGATTGTTGTAAAAATTGTTTCTCCCCCTTGTGAAGAAGGAGATGTTAGGAAAAAGAAAGCCAAATCAAAATGTTTGGTAAAAAAGTTATATGGTGCTTGAAAATATTTAAAACACTAAAATGGATATGTATTTTTGGAAAATGTAACTAATGCACTGATAATTGTAATATTTGAAAAAAAAAAAAAAAAACTAAAGTTGACAACAGAATAGAATAATTTGTTGGAAAAGACTAGATTTTAGCTTTTAAAAGCTTCAAATCTACTATTTTTATGAGTTCCCCAAAAAAGCTAAAAGCTAAAAGTTGAAAAATATATTTACCAACTACATTATACCCAACTTTTACTTTAAAAAAGAGAAGTTGGGGAGCTTTGTTGGGCCATTCGCGATCTCTCTCTCTCCCCCTTGTGCGTTTGATGCCATGGGAGTTCTTGCGGTAGCTAACGTTGAAACAATCGATTCAAATCGAATGTAAATCTTTCAATCTATGATTAGATAAGGTTTGAGAGATTGTGTCTTTGCTTGTGGTCGAGAACATCGTCCTTGTAACTAGCGGGTTAGGTTTTCAAGAGAATCTATGTCTTGGTTCGTTGATCGCATACCTACTTTTAGTTGAATGCGAAGGGGGTTTTGAGTTCCTTGATTGGGTTTTACGAAGCTCTGGATGTCAATTAAATGGACAAAGGTAGGAAAGTTTTTGGAGTTGGGGTTGGGATGGAAAGGGAAGAGGTTTTTAGTTTTTATTTCTCAGGGTGAAAAAGGCGATGGGTGGCGAGACTTTCATGAGGGATTTAGAAGTGTACGTGTCGATAACTCTTCACGACACATATCGTGGAGTTAGATGGTATTGGAAGGCAAAAATCATGTCGGTGAGGGCTGCAGTAGTCATGTTCATTCCTTGAAGCAGGATTTGAAGGTTGGGAAACAAGAGTTGTGTCGTTCATGTGGAGATGAAATGCATCTGAATTAATCTAGAGCCATTGCAGATCAATCAGTTTCAATCAATAGGAGCAAGAAGGAAGATAGGGTTTCTGATGGAGCTGAGAAGATCAGAGAGGCGACTAGTGTTGTGTTGGGGAGGAGGCAGTGAAGAGATTTCGGCCGGGATGCATGCTTCTCATTTTGGACTTGGTCCAAGAAATTGAAAAAGGTGGTATTTCATTTTTAGGTAAACTAGACCAATTATTTGAAAAGGCCCATTGTTCAAGAAAGGTTTATATGGGCTTTAGTTTGGATCCTAAGGAAGGTTCTCCTTTTATGGATTTCCCACAAAAGGGTCTTGGTGATAAGAAAACCCTCGATTTAAAATTTAAGGGCCCAAGTTCTGCAATGCTGGTTTTGGATAATGGATATGCCCATATTATTGCTCATACTTCTCAAAAGACAAGTATTGGGAAGGAGGAAGATTTACCTTTAGGAAATGGAAATGTTATTCGGTCCCTAGTTAAAAAAATATTATTCAGCCTCCAGCTATTAAGGATGTGAATCAAATTGTTCAAGAGTTGGAGGAAGCTTAGGATGTTAAAAGACCAAATTCGTTTCAAGATTGTGGTGATAAAATTGTATATAGGTCTGAAGGTGTCTTAGAAGATGGTGTGTAAAAGAGCAAAAAAGACGCCGGGTTGGGGGAGATATCTAATGATTCTCGTCTTTATAATAGTAAATTTGAAGGTAAAAAGGTTTATGCTCATCGAAAGGTGACTTGTTGGGGGTGCTGGAATGAAGAAGATATTTGAAGATAAGGGAGGAAAAATTCTGGTGAGTCAACTACAAAAGTACTAAGGAGAGATTTTAAGGGTGAGTTTAGTATTGTGGAAATTCCTCAACTTGAGAAGAATGTCAGAGGTTCTAGTGAGATTAGAAAAGGTAAGGATGTGAAGAATTGGGGGGATCTTTCATAGTTAGAAAGTGATGATAATAGTAATTTTGACCGTGCTAGGGGTTGTTGTTGGATGAGATTTGGGAACAATATGTGTATGGTTTTGACTTATGCGATGAAATAGGGGGTTCATCTTATGTTCATCTACCCTTGTGAAGGGTGTTTTCTATTTTTGATAATGATAGGTTGGTAATGGCAAGTGCCTCCGCCTTGGTAGGAGTGGTTTCGAGTTCGAAACTTGGGAGCGGCCTCTCCAAAAATGGGGGTAAGGCTTGCCGACATCCACCTCTCCCAGACCCCACTCAAAGTGGGAGCCTTGTGCACTAGGTTGGCGAATTAGTTTCAATGTTGGGATGGAATTTTGCCCACGCTAGTGGAGGAGATTCCGAAGGAGGAGATAGAAGCTCAAATTCTTATGGATAAAATGGATTTAAAGCTGAGTGATATTGGAGGAAATGTAGTGCAATTGGATGGTGGGAAAAATCGAAAGATGAAGGGTCAAAGGAAATTAGGGAATTTGAAAAGTTTAGTAAATTTTGATGGAAAGGGTTTGAAAGGGGTTTCTTGGTTAATTTTGTTGAGTTCTATTTTGGGTTCTTGTGTTTTATGCTTTTCTTTTTTTCTTCTTTTTTGTTTTTATTTGGTGGACTCCTTGTGCCCGCACGTTGTAGCTTCTCTTCTTTCTATCTAATATACTTCTCTTTTTTTTTTTTTATAAAAAAAAGGATAAGTTTAGGCAAAAAAATTTTGGTGGGGGGGGGGGGGACACACCCTTAGCAAGCAAAGTACTTTTTATTATAATATTAATGGTAATGCATGTAATTATGTTTCTAACTTGCCTACAAGGGAAGCATCCAAGCAAGATTTGCCCCTCTGCTTTTCTATTGTAGTTAGTATTAGCTTACATGGTTTTCCTTAATTGTGCATGTATATTAGATTTTGCATAGTTCATGTTAAATTGCTAGCACTTTGGATCCATGCTGATACATCATTTTCTTATAAGAATTTATGCGTGGTATCTATGATACTCAATTGGCTTACCTACAATTTGCAAGGAGGCACGAAGTGCCACATGGTGTGCTAGTCAATTGGCTTGCTTTGTGGTAACTCTTCTGGCATGTTGTGCTTAGTGTCTTAATTCTTTTCACATATAGTAAATCCAAGACGGAAGGTTGCCTTAGGTAGTTGATGAACAGCCTAAAACTTGTTAGGCCTCTAGGCATGAATTCTCATCCATTATTCATTGGGTGCCTTTTATGAGCAATCATTAAACTTTCACTGTATGAGAATAATAGTGAAAAATGGGCAAGGGTGCGCTAGGTGGTCTTCCCAAAGTGGTTTGTTGTGTTGGCACCTAGGTATTTGGGTTCCCACATCATTCTTGATGTGTGTTGGTACTGAAATTAGTTATTAGCATCTTGGACTTACTAGTAAAAGCATGAAGGTTGTGGACACAATGATTAAAAGAAAAATTATCACAATTTGCCCCTGACAAACTGAGTGAATATGGGAAAAAGTTTGATAAATTAAAATAATAAGAATTTAAAGAAAGGAAAATGTAAGAATGGGCTAGGCATCATTGTAGACAAAGTCCTAAAAGATAGTGGTAGATGTTTTACTAGAGTGGGAGATAGAATATTTAAGATTGAGATGGTCTTATAATATAAAATAATAAATGTTATTGCTATGGTATTAAATTTCCATGAAATTGTCGAAATTTCTGGTTTCCGTGACCGTAGAAATTGAAATGGTAGTCGATTTCCGTCTTGCATAATTTCCATAAAAATCTCTACGAATCGTCTGAAATTTATCGAAATCTTGAAATTTTAGTGATACTTGTCGAAGTTTGAACCATGCAATGAAATTTCCTCGAAATTCAAATAAGAGATTTAGGAGTGAAGTGAAATTCCTCTCTTAAATTATTTTATTTATTTTTATTGAAACAGAAGATTATTACAAGTGCTTCTGAAATTATATGAAAAAATAAACCTACAACAACATTTTATTTGACCATTCATGTCTAAATTATCATTATTTGTATAATAAATAATATTTAAGAAACTTACGAATTTCATTTGTAGTAACTGATTCACTAAATATGTTTAATGTGCATTATCTTACAAATATGTTTGATGCACATATTATATTACAACTTCTCCACCTCATACACAGACACAAAGCATAGATGTATTTACTTGTAATATATTAGATCTAAAACTTACATTATTATGTCTATTAATCATTTCCAAAGCCTCATAAAAGAATAATGTTTTACTATTGATTTCCATTATTTTTCCAAATCGAAATTGACATCAAAATCAAAATTTCCGTCAAAATTTTTGTACTTTTGGAGCTTCAAAATTTGAGTCAACTTATGCTCCTCAAATAGGTTTAATGGAGAACCTTAAAAGACAATTTTGGGAAAATGTGGATAATATTATACAAGGTATATCAAGGAGTGATAAAATATTCATAGGAGTGAATTTGAATGGTCAGTGGTTGAATTGGAAAAGAACAACAAATTATGTGAGAGGATACATGTAGGACAGGGATATAGAGACTAAAATGAGTCCAATAATCTTAGAGCATGCTATGTGATGGTGGACTGATTGGCAAGAGAATTAGCAAGAAAATGGTAGAAGATTAAGAGAAAACCAAAAGAAGATAACTGAAAATAAATGACAAAAATAAAGAAGGGAAAATCTATGCAAGACTCAGTTTAGGCTTAGTTCTTAATATTCAGACATCCCTCACGGTTACACATCTAGCCTTTATATAGACTTTCTCCTAATACTAAATAAGGAAACAATCTCTAGGAAATAATAGCAAATCCTAAACAAGGAAACATAATTTGGAAACAATAGCAAATCCCTAAGTAATGAAACATAATGGTAAATCCTTAAATGCTGAAAATTACATAAATAAACCCAATATTCTAAATTCTACCTACTCATATGGTAGGCATGAACATCTCCAAAATTCAAATGCCTAAATCTTGCTCATATGCAACTTTTTTGACATTCCCCCTCATTCTCTCGTGGCTGGAAAAAATTCAATCTCGATTCAAAACATTTGGAGGATTACTTACTAAAGAATCACACAAAATTGGAAATGGACAATATAATTTGCAAGTTAAGTACGAATGCACGTATGAATGTGGATGGACAAAGTCATTGAAGACAAACTTATTCAGAATGATAAACTTCACTTAAGACCCTCCACCTGGATGACTTAATCTATGCAATTTCCACCTCTTCAAGTTCCTCCATGGAGGTCATGTGCTTGAACAATATCAGGTTAACTGCTAAGCTCAATAGTTGTTGGAGTAGCAACTGCAAACTCTTTTATCCACATATCTAAATGTGCTGTTACTTCTACAGTTAGCTATAAATGTCTGATTTCTTTCATGCAAAGTTGTTATTCTATTTTTGTCTATTCTACAAAGACGTGGATATCTATTCTGATCTTCTGGGCACATCTCTCTAAACAGACTTGTATTGGTCTGTGGCCACTTTGTTTTGTTTGTTTGTTTTTTTTTGTTTTTTTTTTGTTTTGTTTTTTTTTTGTTTTCTTTCTTTTTTGTTTTTTAAATTGAACTGGATCAACTGATGTTAAAGCTGGGTCAATCTTGCTTCGGGCACAGCTTGAGTTGGGAAAGTCAACAGGTTGGTTCTGGGTTCTATATAGGTGGATCAGGTTATGACAAAAGCTGGTCGGGCTTATGTGATTATGGGCTAGGATTTTGTTGTTCTTTGCATGATGGGGATAAGGTTAAAAGAATGGAAAATAAGAGGATGTGGCCTTATGTGCGTTAGGGGTTTGGGTAGTTCTTATGTGAATAGCACAGACAGAAGATGGCAGAGCCATGAAATTGCGGTGGTAGAGATGTGCAAGAGGCAGCTCGGGGTGCTGTGACCATTGCTGACAAGGCTTGCTTTGATGGCAATGGTTCTATGGTCGTAGCCCACAATTGATGGGAAAGGAGATTCTGATGGACGATTTGAGAGTTGTTCAGCTAGGAATGTCTGCTGATTGGGCTTCTCTCTTGATGGCGAAGTTTGTGGTGATGGGTGCTCAGATGCAGCAGCAGTAGTAATTTTTAATCTTCTTTTTGGGTTTATTTCTCTCATGCTTTGCTGCTTCTTCTTCTCTTTGTTTTTGGTAGTGGCCAACAGCGTGCAGCAGCAGTAGCATTTTTTTCTCTTCCTTTTGGGTTTGTTTCTTTCAGGCTTTGCTGTTTCTTCTTCTCCGGTTTATATGTCATGCTTTGCTGCCTCTTCTTTCTTCTTTTTCTTCTTATGGTGGTTTGATGATGGTATTGAGGCAGGATTGAAAATGAGGCTCTGATACCAAATTGATTTAGGACTAATTGGCAGCATAGAATTGGCCAGAAAATGATAGAAAATTAAGAGAAAACCAAAATAAGGCAAACAAAAATAAATGGGAAAAGTAAAGAGTAAGGGAAAATCAAAGCATTACTCAATTTAGGATTTAATTCTCAATATTCAAATCTGCATCATGGTACATCAAGCTTTTAGATAGTCTTTCTCCTAATACTAAATAAGAAAACAATCTTTAGGAAGTTATATCAAATCCCTAAATAAGATAACATAATTTGGGAAATAATAGCAAGTCCCTCATTAATGAAATGTAATGGAAAATCCTTAAATTCTGTAAATTACGTAAGTAAACCCAAATATCCTAAATTATGCCAACACATATATAAACATGAACATCCCCAAATGCCTTAATCTTGCTAATGTGCAACCATTTAATGTTCCCCATCACTGTGTTATATGATATTATAACATTAAGCATGTGCTTTATGATGAGAGAAGAATGCTTAATAAACTTCAAGAGTGACAAAATAAAGTCATATAGATTTTTTAATGAGGGTAGATCATTTATTGTTCAAGTGTTGTAGTGTTATTCCATCTGAAAGCTTAACTAACATCATAAAGTATCAGTGTTAGATATATGCATTAAAAAATGGAAGAGCAGTAGCTTACTGCTTATATGGTTGTAAGAGAACTAGGTGGTGGAAGCTAAAGGGAAAAAGATACAATTAAATTTAGAGATAAAATGATGAAAGAAGGTGATAGGATAATAGGAGATAATGTAGATGCAAACACTCTTTGGAGTAGGATGGTTGGTTCTATTAAATAATTATCAACAAGGGTTTTAGAATCTAGAGGAAGATACTCAGTGGTGGGATTGAGACGTTCAAAAGCTGCTGAGACAAAAATAATGTGGTTTAAAACATGGGAACAATGTAGAAACATGGAAAACTTTGAAAAGTATAACGAGGCAAGAAAAGATACAAAACAAGATGTTAGTGAAAAAGACAAACTTAGGGCATGTAATAATTTATATACTATAGAAACTAGAGAAGGGGAAAGAGACATTTAAACTTGCTAGACCTAGAGAAAGAAAGAGTAAGGACTTATGCAATATAAAGTGTATAAACAAATAGGATAATGTTTTTTTTTTTTTAAATTGTAGAGGATATAAAAGACTGATGGTGAACGTGAACCTATTTGATGGGGACTTTCAAGAGGTCACACCTATGTGCAAGATTAAGACATTTTGAGATGTTCGTGTTTATGTGTAGACATTAGGGGTGAGCAAACGGTCGGTTCGGCCATATTCGGTTAATTAACCGAATTAACTGAAAATTTCGGTTAAAGAATACTGTTAACCGAACCGACCGAACCGTTTGGCCTCACCGAACCGAACCCGACCGAATTTCTTTTTCGGGTAATTTGGTTAACCGAATTTAACCGAGAAGTGAGGGAAGTGGGGAAGCCGTGAGGCGTGAAGGTGTATCCAAGAAGTGAGGGAAGGGGGGAAGCCGGGAAGGTGTATTTTACTATCCAAATTCTGGACTGATGCGGAGGAGAGGTGGTTAGGGAGAGGATTGGGCTCGAGCGAGCTTGACGCCGATGAGGAGTCGTCGGGGGTGGTTCTCACTTCTCAGTGAACTGGTATGTGCGCGAGAGAAGAGAAATGAGAATGAGAGGGAGCTTGTGTGCTGGTGACGTTGTGACGATGGACGGCGACGGCGACGGCGATGGCGGTGCGGAGCAGTGAGTTCGGATGAGCGAGAGAGAGGCAGTGACTCAGTGATGGCCTTCCGATTTCAGAGAGCAGTGACTGTGTACTGTGTAGTCTGTGTTGGTGACGATGGCCGGCGATGGCTACGGCGATGGACACAGACGAATAGATGATGGCATCGCATGAAGATGGAGTCTGGTGGTGTGGACTACGGAGGACAGAGCTCAGGTGAGCGAGAGAGAGGCAGATTGGCAGTGACTCACTGCTAGTGAAGGAGGGCCTTCTGTGTTCTGGCTTCCGAGAGCAGTGAGAACTGAGAGTGTCTGAGTGTGAGACTGAGTGAGAGTCCGAGAGAAAACCAGAATAATAATAACCAAAATTTAATTTACTAATTTATATTTAAATTTTAATTAATTATTAATTCGGTTAATCGGTTAACCGAATTAACATTCTCCATTCACCGAACCGAAACCCGATTCACCGAAATGTTGGAAAGCATAACCGAACCGACCGAACTGAATTTTTTAACCGAACCGAACCGACCAATTTCGGTCGGTTAATTCGGTTAATTCGGTTTTCCCCGAATTATGCTCACCCCTAGTAGACATAGTTTAAGATATTTAATTTTAATGTATTTAAGGAGTTTCTATCATGTTTCATTAATTAGGGATTTGCTATTATTTCCCAAATTATGTTTCCTTGTTTAGAAATGCTATTATTTCCTAGATATTGTTTCCTTATTTAGTATTTGTAGGAAGTCTGCATAAAGGCTTGATGTGTTACCATGGGAGGCAGGTCTGAATATTGTGAACTAAACCCTAAAATGGGTTTTGCTTTGATTATCCCCTTCTCTTTATTTTTATCACTTTCTCTTGGTTTTTTTTTTTAATTTTCTATCATTTTCTTACTGATTACTTTGTTGCCATCTTGCATCAATTTGGTATCAGACCCTCATATAGATACTTCCTTGCAAATGCTAGAGAAATAAACCCAAAAAAAGAGAGAAATATTACCTGTTGCTACTGCTGCTGAATCAGAAGTAACACTGCATCATCATTGAGAGAGAAGCCCAACTAGTGGGTCTTCTTTGCTGAGCAACTCCCTAATATCCATTGGAATCTCCTTTCCCTTAAATTTTGCGCCACGAGCAGAGCACCATTGTTGTCAAATTCTTGCTAGCAATAGTTGCAGTGCTGCAGGCTGCCTGCTGCACATCTCCAATATTGCGAATTTTTTGCTCTTCCATCTTTTTTCTGTTTGTCCTAACTTGAGAACTTCCCAAGTCCCTATCTCTGCTGTCATTGTCACATCATCACTTGTGCATCTCTACTGTCATCAACCATGCCCAATCCTTTCCAACAACAATGCTGACCAAGAATCAATCGAAGCCTGTTCATTGACACATGATTGAATTGAAGATTTGGAGAGATATGCATGTCCCTGTAGAATGAATAAACCTGTATCTACAATGTTATGAGGAAATTGTGGACATGAACAAATGACAGAAGTAATTGGCCCATTTAGGTACGTGGATAAAAGAGGCCATAGTTATGACTGAGCGAATTACTCCAATAGTTACAGAATTTTAGCAGTCAACTCGATATTACATAGCTCACTACGTGATTGAACAACAAGAGCTTATTGTTGGAAAAGAAAAGGAAAGGTATGTGAGATGCTTGGTGAACCCGGGACAAAACCTGAGCTGCAACTAGGAATGTTAAGAGGTTACGTGTGAGCAAAGATGAAGGAATTGAGACATCTTAATGTTTACCATATGTATAGGCTTAATTTAGGATATTTGGATTTAATTATATAGTTTTCAGCATTTAAGGATTTGCAATTAAGATTCATATACTAAGGATTTGCTATTATTTCCAAATTATGTTTCCTTATTTTGGAATTTGCTGTTATTTCCTAGAGAATTGTTTCCTAATTTAGTAATAAGAGGAAGCCTATATGAAGACTTGATGTGTAGCTGTGAGCCAGATTTGATTATTGAGAATTAAGTCCTAATTGAGTCTTGCTTTGGTTTTACTTTCTCTTTTATTTTTCTCATTTATTTTCTGTTACCTTCTTTAGATTTTCTTTTCTGGTTTCCTTTTAACTATCTATCATTTTCTTTCTGATTCTCCACTGCCAATTTGTGAGGCCTCACTATTTTAAAACAGAGTGGAGGGCTTATTTTTAGAATTTAAAAATGAGAAGGAAAAAAATTGCTATTTATTTGTAAAATTAGAGTTCAATGAATTAATGCATTAAAGAAGATGAAAATGGGAAAGCTGTTCGGCAGGATGGCATCCTAATTGAAGTTGGGAAAGCTTAGGATATAATAGAATAGTGTGAAAAATTAATTTATTCACCAAAATTATAAAAGACTAAGAAAATGTCAAATGAATGGATGAAAAACACTTTAATACCTACATACAAAAATAAAGGGAATATTGAAAAATTTAATAACTATCATGGACTTAACTTACGAGTCATACATGAAAGTTTGGGGGAAAGGGCAGTTGAACAAAGATTTTGCTTAAGAACCAGGATTTTAGAATATCAGTTTGGTTTATGCCTTTCAACTAAAAAAGTAATATATCTATTGAAAAGATAAATTGAAAAGTTTAGGGAACATAAGATGGATGGACTTGAAAATGGTTTTTTATTTTTATTTTTATTGATTTAGAGAAAACGTATGATATTGTGGCTAGGGAAGTTCTATGGTGGGTGTTTTAGGGAAAAAAAAAAAGGTGGAGTATGTAGAAGGTATATAGATGTCCTAAAGAATATGTATGATGAAGTAATGACTAGTGTTAAGATTGCATAAGGAAAGTCTAGGGAATTCCTAATTACCATAGGAGTACATCAATAGTTCTTTTGTTTTTATCATTTTGCTTTAGCAATGGATGAGCATTCTAAGAACATAAAAAATGAAGTTCAAATTCAGTGGTGTCCATTACTGTTTGGTAATAATATTCTCTTGGTTGGTAAAACTAGGGGTGGAGCAGAAACTAAGTTGGAATTATGGAGGAGAAGCTTTATAATTTGTCAAGAAATTCTTAGCATTAGTTCCTTTGGTACTTAGATCTATTTTGGAGGCTGAAAGAGAAACTAGAGATGTAATACATAGGGTTAAATCAGGTTGGGTAACATAGAAAAATGCTTTGGGCATGTTGTATGATTGTAGAATACCGAAAAGTTTTGTAGGACGGTTATAAGACTAGCTATGCTATATTGGTAAGAATGTTGGCGATAAAGAAGCGACCTATCGACTAAGAAAAAAATTTTGAAATTAGATTGCTAAGGTGGATGAATTGTTTAACTTCAACAACAAGAACTAGAAGCATTAAGTCCCACTAGTTGGGGGTCAGCTACATGAATCCTTTTCCCCCAATTCACCCGATCGAGAGCGTTTTCCTTTAGATTAAGGGCTATTAAATCCTTCTCACTACCTCATTCCAAGTTATTTTAGGCCTACTCCTACTCCTTTTCATGCTGGAAACAATAACTAACTTCTCCACACAAGTGCTCTACTAGGTCCGTGTTTCAAATGCCCAAACCATCTAAGCATTCGTTTGGTTGGATTTGCAGTACATCTCACACATGTCAGGATGGGAGCCTTGTGGGGCCTTCTAAAGCAAATTGTGCATGTTAATCCTGTTCAAAGTCAGTCTAGATACAAGTTCGAATCTTGAATGAAGCCTGTGCCTTCCAAACAATGTGGCTCCAAGGGAAGAAACTGGATAAAGGTGGTATAGCACTTGTTGAAAATAACTTAATAGCTTAATATATTTCTTTTTCTCTAAAAGAAGATTGTTTCCACAGTCATAGGACAAATGATGCATTAGTAAGGAGGAGTGAATGAGTTAATGTTAGTGATAGTTGGGGAGGGGGAGCTAAAATAATTTGGACTGAGGTACTGAGTAAGGATGATTTGACTGCACTTCAAATTTCACAGGTTATAACCCAAGATTGTGTGGAATGGCCGAAGAGGATATATGTAGTGGACCTCAACTATTGGGACTAAGGCTTGGTAGTGATGATGGCTGGTGTTGTGTGTATGTATATCTATAACATGTAATTGTAACTATTACTACTATTGCATAAAAAATGTGCACTTGTTGAAAATAACTTAATAACTTAATTTGTTTCTTTTTCTCTAAAAGAAGATTGTTTCCGCAGTCATAGGACAAATGATGCATTAGTAAGGAGGAGTGAGTGAGTTAATGTTAGTGATAGTTGGGGAGGGGGAGCTAAAATAATTTGGACTGAGGTACTGAGTAAGGAGGATTTGACTGCACTTCAAATTTCACGGGTTATAACCCAAGATTGTGTGGAATGGCCGAAGAGGATATACGTAGTGGACCTCAACTATTGGGACTAAGGCTTGGTAGTGATGATGGTTGGTGTTGTGTGTATAACATGTAATTGTAACTATTACTACTATTGCATAAAAAATGTGTTACTAATTTGGATATATATATATATATATGTATGTATGTATGTATGTATGTGTGTATGTATAAGTACTATTTTTGATTATAAATGGTGTGTATATACACACATGCACACACCATTTACTAGCTAAATAGTGCATATAAATCTATAAAAATATAATGTTTACTGGTATTTCTTTGTGAGCTTCTGAAAATGTGGAGATAGAAATTTCTTTGTTCATTAACATTGCTATAGATTAACTGTTTAATTGAAATATCAAACTATTGTATTTACATAAAAATTACTAAGGGGATGCACAAGGCTGCTTTACAACTGGATTTGGGAAAGGTGAAACGAGTTAGCTCAATTCCCCCTTACAGAAAGGTTTATGTGATTCAAAACTGTGGCAGTAGATGATGAGCATTTGTTGTCATGCCAAACTTTGAACTATTGTATTTACACATATAATAGTATTAACTATTGTTATAACTTCAAAAAATTTGAAGTTGGGAGAAATTTTTTCAAACATAACATTCGTTAGTATGTACGGTTGAGATTCGGGGCCTTTAATATCAATGGCACTTTTTTCACTTTGACTCCGAAGAAATATGGGGCCTTTAATATTAAGGACTTTAACCTAATCAACCTAGTGGGGAGTGTGTACAAGAGTCTCGCTAAAGTCCTTGCTCAAGGATCCAAAGAGCCATTTTGAAAGTTATTGGGCACCACCAACGTGCCTTTGTAGCCGGAAAACAGATCATGGATGCAGCTCTCATTGCAAACGATGTGGTGGACATGTATCAGGGAGAAAGGAAAAGCAGTGTAGTGTGTAAGCTGAACAGGGGAAAGCTTTTGATCACGTCAATTGGAACTTTCTTATTTATCTTCTTAGAAAGATGGGTTTCAGGGAGCGATGTAGTTGGATTGCCCATTGCATAAATACTTCAAGTTTCTTTTGTGCTTGTAGTTGGGTGCCCTTTTGATTTTGTTCGCTCCTCTAGAGGGCTGAGACAAGGGGATCCTTTGTGTCCCTTCTTATTCATTGTGATGATGGAAGTGCTGAGCCTCATGTTGGAAAGTACCACTGATATAGGACTCCTTAAAGGCCTCAAAGTAGGCGGACATGGAAGGTCTTTGGATGTCTTTCATCTTCTATTTGCAGATGACACCATCATTTTCTATGAGGATGACCCTTTCCACATTTTGAATTTGCAATGCATTTTAGTAGCATTTGATGCTGTGAAGGTTGGAAGTAAATCTTGAAAAAATTCTGACTGAGGATGGTTCAGGAGGACCTCTCTTGGTGGGCCACTTGGGACGCAAAAATTAGTATCTTTCTCTGCCTTGGGTTACCTCTTGGAGCCAAATTTAAAGATAAAGGAGTTTGGGACCCTATTATTGAGAAGTTTGAAAAAAGGCTAGCAGGATGGAAAATGAATTTTTTCTCTAAAGGTGGAAGATTCACTCTTTTTTGAAGTACCTTGACAAATCTTCTAGTTACTTTGTGTCTCGTCCCTCTCCCTATTTCTGTTGTCAAAAGATTGGAAGGGATTCAAAGGACGTTCCTTTGGGGGAGCTTGGGGGCAGACAAATTCCACCTGGTCAAATGGGACTGGGCGAAACAGCCAATTAGCTCAGGAGGCTTGGGTTTAAAGTCCCTTCGCATCTTCAATAAAACCGTACCTGGAAAATGGTTATGGATATTTATGACTGAGAAAGATCACCTTTGGGGGAAAATAATTGACATAAAATATGGGCTTGAGCACAATGAGTGGATCTCCTGAGCTGGTAGAGGACTCTGCACTGCAGGGGCGTGGATATACATTAGGAAAGGCTAGAATGAATTTTTATCCTCTATTAGATTCCGACTGGGGAATGGAGACAACATTTATTTTGGCATGATGTGTGGTACCTGAAGGCTCTCAGTATCTCATTTCCAGCCATTTAGAAACATGGCTTGTCATAAAGATGCTGTCATAAGTCAACACCGTCAATCATCAATTCCATGGTTTTTCTGGAATATCCCCTTTCATAAAAATGTTGAAGATTGGGAACTCCACCTGCTCACCGATTTCTACAGTCATCTTTACAAGATCCAGTTTCAAAACACTCATGACCTTCCTGTCTGGTCCTTGGACAAGAAGGGGGTCTTTGCTGGCAAATCCTTCCATGGGAAACTTTTTCTTCTGGAGTCAAACATGGAAGACAGCTGCCCCTACGAAGGTTGCCTTATTTACCTGGGAAGCAGCTCATGGTAAGATCTTGATACTTAACAACTTGCAGAGAAGGCAGTCCTCTATTGCCAACACATGCGCCTTTTGCATGGCTGAGGCAGAATCAGTAGATTTCACCCTTCTCCATTGCCTCTAGACCAGAAATATTTGGAATGTGGCTCTGACTCTAATCGGACAACGGTGGGTTATCGCTAGATCTGTTGGAGGGTAGCTTTAGGCCTGGAGAGGGATTTGGGCAACAAAGGAAAAGAGGAAGGCTTTGTCTCTCATTTCTCTTGCAATTTTATGGTGCATTTGGAAAGAGAGGAACAGAAGAGTTTTCAAAAATTCAGGGTCTTGTAGCAAATGAGTTCAATGTAATTTTTGATTTTTGTGACACACTTCAGGGTGGTTGAGTTCTTGTACTTCGTGTTGGCATCCCCTTGATGCCCTCTTAATATATACTATCTTTGCCTTAGCTCTAAAACCCAGTCCAGATTGGCCAGTCCAACTAGGTTGGACCAGAACCGGTTAACTTTCCGGTCCAGATGATATCAGAAACTCTGAAATGAAATGAACCAGAGTTAACTCAGGCAAAACCGAGGGACTCGGCCTAAACTGGCCAGGCCTGTTGAACTGGATGGTTGACCCATTTCTCACTAATACATGAAAAGTTGAGACATTTTTGTTTGAGGCGGGTGTTGAACCCAAGACCTCATGGTTGAGGATTAATATCACTGCCGCCAAACCAACATCCAGCTTGTGCTCATATTTTCCACAAATTATGTATATAAGCGATTCATTTCCTCTCTCTCTCTCTCTCTCTCTCTCTATATATATATATATATGTATGTATGTATTTTATTTTATACCTATATAATATATCTTCCTTGTCCATGCTTTCACATTAACTACCCCTAACACAACTTAAATAAAATGTTTACTGAAATTAAACTTTCTTTGAATATTTTTTGACTCTTAATGTGGTCTTATTATTTAATAAATTTCAAGAATGTTTTATAAAATAAAATTATAAGTACAATCTAAATTATTTTTTATTATAATTAGCTAATAATAAATTATGAGTCTAATCATATATTTGTAATATTGTCTTTGATCATTGCAATATTTTTATTATCATTATCTAAGTTAGTAGTTACAAGATAAGAGGCTTTTTTTTTTTTTTTTTACTACTGCTACTACTACTACTACAATAATTATCTTATACAATATTATTATTATTATTATTATACAATGCTAAAATCACCGGTTCAACCACGGTTTGACCCACCAGTCCGACCAACCCAATGGCTTCACTGGGTCAATCACCGGTCCAGGTTTAAAACAATGATCTTTACTGATAAAAAAAATTACTGTGGAAATTTTATTTTATTTTATTTTAATAGGACTTATTTGGCCTATGCCAATGAAATGCCTTTTCAGTATGGGCTGATAAAGTTTTGTCAATTCATAATCAGGTTATGCTTGGCATGGGCCTTAGCCTAGTCGAACCAGTGAAACGAGCATAATCACCAATCACTAACTTTTCCATCTCATCTACACCATTTCTTCACTGCATTTTGATGGATCAATGACCATTTTCTCCCTACTACTTGATACAGCCTCTGCCAGTCTGCCATAGGTGCTGATTTGCCGCCATCAACATCATCAACAATGCACCGGTGCATAATTAAATAAAAAAGCAAGAAAGAAAATAGATTGCCTAAACTTCTACTTTCTATTTTTTGCCTTCTTGCATGCACATGCACTCAAAATATATAGACGTCATATATGTGGCTGTGTCCTTGTGTCTAGACATTTTGAAGCTATTGCATTCGGGATCTTGTATGAAAATAAAATAGTGAGGCAAGATGATTGTCACGATGTTATGTGTGTTTTTTGTTGGAATTGATGTAATCCCAAGAGGGGGGGGGGGTGAATTGGGTATAAAAAATTTCTTCCTAGGTTAAACTAGATGACCATAGTATTACACAACCTAGGGTCTGTCTAAGCATTTTTAATTCCCCCAATCAATCAAGTAAGCAAATATGACATTCACTGTAAATTAAATATTTGCATACGTGCATCACATCATATCCCATTTTTATTTAAAGTGTGTATGAGAAATGATTTTCCAATTAACGCAAACATACATGAGTGCTACATTTCTCATTTAATTTAAATGTGAGCATACAAATAGTTATAATTGTAAATGAATAGGCATACACATATGGAAATTAAAGTGCATAGAATAAATGAGATAAGGGAGAGAGAGACACACGATATTTGTTCTTGAGGTTCGGCCAAACCAGCTTACGTCCTTGCCTTGGGCATACCCCCCAAGGATTACACTAATGCTGCTCACTTAAACGGGTGGAGCAAAAGCCGTTACAACCTCTCCTTACGGGGTGAGGTAAACCTCAGCTCAATTATCAGGCTGAGCCCAAATGGTCTCCCTTACGGGGCGGAGACACTCTAGTTCAATTTCCTGGGTTGAACCGAACCGGTCTCCCTGACTGGGCAGAGACTTTCTAGTTCAATTCCGGATTGAACCCAACCGATACAATAAAAACCATTTTTGTACATGAAACATGCTTCGGAAATACAAGTAGAGATGTACACATTAAAGCTCAAATACATACACTCTAATATGATACGAGTTATGCTCAGTAGAGAAAGGGCGTAATTCAAATATTCCAATCTTTGACGAAAGATATATATGATAAAATGCATCAAAAATTTTGAACCCTAACAAAATACTCTCCCAAAAATGTTTTTTCAAAGACGAACCGTTGGGGACATATTGGGAATTTAGAAAAGTTTAATTAAAATTTAATCCCAATTACCACGGTAAAAGCACGACAACCCGAGAGGTTCGGTCGCTCGACGCTGGTTCAGTCGACCGTGGAAGATTAGTTCAAATCTGGGTTGGTTGACCGAGGCAAGTCAAAGATTTTGACTTCCTGCTTGGTTGGTCGACTGAGGCATTTATAATGCCAAAGGTCAGTTGACCGAGGCTTAATCAAACATTTGACTTTCGGCTTACGGTGTGTTCGGTCGACTAAGCTGATTATAACTAGAGGGGTTCGGTTGACCGGGCTTTTAAATTAAGTCCAAAAATCTAACATCGGTCGACTGAAGGTCGACCGAAGTCTTTGTAAGCCCTAATTTGACCCTAAAATTATATTAAAACCTTTGTACGATTTTATCTTTTTATAAAAAGGTTTTGTATGAAGTGTAGGTGCTCTAAGGTCAGTCTACAGTCATCTGAACATTCAATCCATATCATGCAGATGCATGCATTATTACAGATTAAAGATAAAAACTAAATGCAAATACAAATGAAATTGGATGTCTTCTTCTTCTCTTTCTTTTCAAATCTTCACGGAATATGCCAGGATGATGTGAGCTTTACGTCCTTTCTGGCTTCCATTTTCAGTCCCCTTATGTGTGTGTTGAACTGTAAACCTGTTCACATGCTAAGTACACACATAAGATCCTTGTGCTTTGTCAGCAACAAAACAGAGACCGGATTTAAAAAACCAATATTCTTAACTGAATAATGCTTTGGCACCTTATTTTTGTGTAAAATGTCATTTTTTGCTTATTGTATGAGATTCAGGTGCATTTAATTAAGGGAAAAAAATTGGGGTTAGCATGCTGCGGATGGGTTGTGAACAATAATGGTGGTGGCTGGAACATTGAGCTTGACTGACTCTATTTATTTCATCCACAAAAATCTGAAAGGAGAAAATACAAGTAGAATTTAGCTATTTGTGTTCATATTTCCTATAACAGAGTCTGTCAAGAACGAGTTCTGAAATCATGCATCTTACCATCCTTTCTCTGCCCCCGACTTCTTTAGGGAGCTGCAGGAAAGCATAGTAAAGCAATGACTCTGGTGGACATCACCATTCATGATAACCAGAAATTCTAGTAAATGTTTATTTATTTTATTATGTTTTTTTTGGGGGACCGCCTGGGGGGGGGGGATCTGGGGATTCTAATATCACCTTCGAGATAGCCACTTTTTTTTTCTTTGTTTTTGGTTTTTCGTTTTCTTCCAGTTAGACATTCATCAGTGTTATCTTTCATGTTTTGCTAACTCCCACTAAATGCAGTCAGAACCCCAGGCCTGAATACCCCCATCACTTCTCTCGAAGTTGCTGTAGTCTGTTTTCTGTCACTTCTCGTGTCTTCATTTCCTGTGAAATAATAGGATGGTAAGTTACTCAACTAATTTAAATTTATCATAGTCAAAAGGGATACTATTACAAGGTGGAAAGATAGCATTGTTAATTTGTTAGGGCATCTAATTTACCAACATGGAACTCAAGAATAGAAAAATGAGCTGAAAAATAATCTCGCTGATGGCTCAGCCCAGAGCCTGCCTGCCTTACTGCTTAACCTAAAAAACACTTGTTGGTTAATGATTGTATTTTTCTGATATTTTATTTCATGAATTCTGACTTGGTGATACGTTGATGGTCATTCAACTTCAATTGGAAAATCCTTTAGGGTCGTTTGGTTCACATGTAAAAAATATTTGCATGTAATGACATTCTTAGGAATAGTATGCCTGCCTTATTGGAAGGATTCCCATGTCAATGTTTGGTTTGACTTGGGAACCTTGGCAGGTAGTTTAAGAAGATGACCATTATACCCTTGACATGTGCGTAACAAATCAATGAAGGACAAATATATTTTTCAACACAAAAACCTATGAAGTATATTTATTTAAGGAAATCAATATTTATACTAAAATTTTTAACAATTATAAACCTTGGCAGGTAGTTTAAGAAGATGACCATTATACCCTTGACATGTGCGTAACAAATCAATGAAGGACAAATATATTTTTCAACACAAAAACCTATGAAGTATATTTATTTAAGGAAATCAATATATATACTAAAATTTTTAACAATTATAAATTTAGTAATTTTAATACTTAATAATCGATTAACCAAAATAATTGAGGGCAATATAGTGCCCAAATATTAACTATTATATTAAATTTTTATAAAACAATAATAATATTACTTTTATTTAATAAATGACAAATGTCAATTAAAATGTTAATTAACATAAATAATGACGCTTTTAATAAACATTTAAAATATTCTCTAACTAAAAAATTAACTAAAATTTTCTGATTAATATTTGTAATTAACATTTTTAATATTTCAAAGTAAAAATTAACAAAAAATTTATGTTAAATAATATTTTTATTTCCATTTTAATATTTTATAATTAAAATTTTAATTATTTCCTAATTAGTAATTGATTAATTTTAAATAAAACTTTATAATAAATATATTCAATAAAAATTTTAATTTGTGCATATTTTCTAATTAAAATAATTAGTTTAAGCTGCATTAAAATTTTTACTTTGAGTTTATTAGTAATTTATTATTTTAAATCTAATAATAAAGCATGATTATTTTGTATTATAGGGGCATTATTGTCCAAAAACTAAAATAATAAGGGCAATTTAGTCTAAAAAGTAGGATTCCCATGGGAATAGGATTTCCATGAAGCTTACCCATGGGGAGAGGTGGGAATAGGATGCCCATGTTTCATTGGATCTTTACATTCCCAGGAATGTACATGTACCCGTCACGTCATATTCCTTGCTCAAACAACGTTGGAATGATATGCCATGGGAATCACATTCTCGGAAATCTTGAAAGATGCCACAAAACAAATGCCCCCTAAATTTTCAAAGTTCAAACGGGCTCAAATGGGACATTATGCAGATGCAGATTCAACGCTCTGTGTGCAATGTTCTCATGCCATATGGGGGGCCTTGGGAGGACATCTTGTCTGTAGCCTTACCTCTAGGTCCTCCACTATTAAAGAGGTTGTTTCCATGACTTGAACCAGTAACCTTTAGGTTTTGGATGTGATATTACCATTAGGTTTAGGCTCAAAATGGACTTTTAAGTGCATAATATTGGTATAAAGTATAAAAATTTCTTTGATTCTTTGTTAATGTGGGAGGACATAAGTCTTTGTCAATAAGCAATATTTTCAACTTAGATTAAGTCAGTCTCCAATGCATGAGGCATATGGCTAAGAATTTTATTATATATTATCTTGGGCTGATCCTCAATGCTTAATCCTCTCTTGCCTTTCTAAATAGTGGAACAGCTTACTATTTACATGATGCAAAAGGGTGAGTAGTCATTTATTAAACAAAATTATGTGCTTGAATTATGGAATCATATCACATACATAGCTTAAGGTTGATGCAATGTGAATATTGAAGCAAAAATGATCAGCAATCTACTGGTATCCAAATAATATGAAAACAGATCCAATGTTTGTGTGTCATCCAATAGTTCCTTTTGTACTCATTCTACTATTGTTCTGATTGCACTTGCTTGAGCTGGGGAAATGGATGGCCAATTTTTTTTAGTGTACATTGCTTCACCCCCCACACCCCCACCAGCACAATTTTGGTGTAATTTGAACACAGATAAAACTCTTTTGGTGTCAATTGAGAGTCCCACTAATACTCATTTGAGTTGGGGATAGTTCCAGTTATACCCATTTGAGGCAGGGGAAGCGTTGGCATTGGTTTTTAAGTCTACTTCGTTGCTCTCCCACCCCACCCCCCTCCGCGCTGCGAAATTTTTATTTTTGCAGGTGCTTAATGCAGCAATGCTTTATTGGCCCTTGCCAAATTTATTATATGTTGAAGGTCATGCTCTTGATCGGTTTGCTGAGGGCTTGTGGGCACTGCAGCCAGTTCACCAAAATAAGGTGTGCACCCCAAGTTTTGTTTTTGTTTTTTTTTTTCTTTTTTTTTTGTTGGTTTTTTTTTTGTTGTTTTCTTTTTAAACTTTGTTTTGGCCACATATATATGGGGTGTGGTGGGGCACTCCATCATTTTTTCTCCATCTTAGCATTAAATATATACTTTGATCTTACACTTTGACAGGTGGGATTAGTCCTTGATGCTGGAATAGAAGAAGAGCTTCGAATTCGGCATTTACAGGTGGCTGATGCAACAAGGGCGTCCCTTGGGTTTCCTCTTGTGGAATATATTGTCACTGATACTGCTTTACAGGTATTTATCCAGTCAAACTTTCATTTGTCATTGTTAAAGAAGTAAAATTAATTGTAGTTAAATGTGGCTTATCTGATTGATTTCTACCTTTTGGTTGTAGCTATAGTAAAAGACATTATATTAGTGAGATTATAGATTATGATTGTGCACAGGATATGCTTTTTCTGAGTTTTAATTGTGGTCTTGGCCTGATGTTTAACCACGACCATTAAGTATGATATGTTTCCTAGATCATGTGCTAAGCAATGAGTGATCAATGAGGAAGCATATTACAGTTATTATATCAATATTTGCAATCTCACTTCAAAAAAAACTTGTCAACTTGTATAATGTTTGTAGAGAAGAAAATATTGCCTAGGCAATTCAGTGACTCTGCTATTACTTAAGTTTAGTTTTTAAGTTATTTCAAATTTCATTTTCCTACATATTATCACGTAGCATGCCACAACATACCAATGTTTAAAAGGCAAAGGCATAAGGGCCTTGTAACCCTTAGGCATTGGGGCGTAACCCTTTTGAGAATTTTATTTTTAGATGAAAAATATGTAAAAGAAAAAAATTAAGAAAAATGCAAATATAATGTAAAAAAAATAAAATTGCAAGCTACTTGTTGGGCATTAAAATTTTTTTGGACTTAGTGGATCGAAAGGAATGTGAGGGTTTTCAGCGCCAATATAAATTTTGTGCATTTTCTTTGAGATAGAGTTATTTTGAGAACTTCTTTTTGAGTTCATTCTTTGAGTTTATTTCAAGGAATGCTGTTATCATATTCAAAGGGATAGGAAAGGGGCTTTGTTGTAATTGCCTTTTTATTTTGATTTCTTTGCTTATTATATTGTATTTTTATTTTTTGTGTTAGGAGGATTTCTCATCCTCCTTTCCGTGCAATTTTTTTTTTCTATACATTAATGAATTTTTCTTTTTCTTAAAAAAAATGCTAACTTGAATCATTATGTAAATCATGAAAAGCGATAGTTGTAACATTACACAGTTCAAATTACTTTCAAGATCTGAGATACAACTCTCGATTATTTTAGAAAGATTGAGATTTAACAGTTTTAAAAATTAACTCATGTTTTGACATTCCTTTTATATAAACATGGAGTTAAAATTCTCTAGCTGAATCTAACTTGAGAATACACTCAAAATGCGTAAGCCTCAACTAAGTAGGCGCAAAAGACATGCCTATTGTACAAATGTGCAAGCCTCCACATGTACTGCTTTAGCCTTTTTAGGATTTGGTGTTTTAGATTCAGCCTCAAGGTGTTGCAGGAATGCCTTGCCTTGAGAGCCTTGATTGAGCCTTTTAAAACATTGCTGTGCACTATAGAAGTGTTTCTTTGAGGTTATTCCCTTTTGCAATTGCATATTTGAGGCAAATCATTCTTTTTTCCCTTTTTGTTTTTGATGTTTTAAAAGGTGAAGACATAAGATGAGACATTTTAACCAAACTAGGTGAGGTCTAAGCCTTAAGGCATTAAGAGTCAGCCTTTTAAAAAATTTATTTTGTAGATAAAACTATGCAAACGAATTACATATATTTTAAAAATAAAGAACTCAGAAAATTACAAATAAAATTAAAGAAACAAACATAATTTGCGTACTAGTTGGTGTGTTAAAATATTTTTTTACTTGAAATCATTAAGTAAATCATGCCAAGAGATGAATGTAGCATTACCAAGTTCAAATTGTTCTCAAGATCTATGTTCCAACTCTCATTATTTTGGAAAGAACGTGGTCCAAGAGTTTTAGAGATCAACTTGTATTAGGACATTTCTTTCACATAAACAAGCTATTAAATTTTTCAAGTCGAGTCTAAGTTGAGTTTTGAATACACAAAAATTTGTGAGCCTAATTTAAAAATGCGCAAAAGGTGTGGCTTTTGTACAAATGCGTAAGCCTCAGCATGTGTTGCATTGGACTTTTTGAGATTTGGTATATTTTGGCCTAAGCCTCAAGGCGTTTAGGCATGCCTTGTTTTAAGAAGAGTATCAATTGAGCCTTTCAAAACATCGTCTTGTTTTGTTTTTTTTTTTTTGTTTTTTTGGTCTTTTCCTTTTCACAATTAAAAGTTATTGATAATGTTAGAGAAACTTGTTATATAGGTGGAGAAATGGGTTGATCCAAATACTGGGCAATCAACTGGAAGGATTAAGCATCCCAATTCACTGTTAAGAGCTGTGCAAACTTTAGTTAGCTGGTCGCAGGTGAATGCCATTGCAGTTGTGGCACGCTTCCCTGATGATGTTACTGAAGACATTGATGACTATCGAAAAGGGATGGTATGTCAATTATCGTTGATACTTGCCTTCAATTCTCCTTGGAGTTACTTGTGGTGACAGGAAATGAATAGTCTTATAAAACACTTTAAAATGGTGTATGATCTTTGATTGACAGGTGAATGTTAATATTTTTTAATTGTTGGACAAGCATCTTTGCTGGACACCTGTTTCTGAATCCATTAACATGACCAAGCATTATAGTTTGTGTAGTACTATTTAATTGCTGTTGCCTTACTAAACTCCTAACTAACTTTACCCACCAGTTTACATAGAATCATGCTATGATTGCATAGTTCATGTCTTGAACCCATGCCATGATGTTGTGGTTTTTGTACTGCAGTAATAAAAATTGTGATGAAAATTGCCATAATGACACTCACATTTTCCCTAAATAGATGTTATATTTTTTTTTATTGGGCTGAAATTTAAGTTTTCCATGAATATTACTTGTATTGAACATCTCAAAGATATTTAATTTATTTGCATTATTTTGGTGAGAGTTTTGAATAATTTTTAGAAATAAAGACTGAATTTGCTTCTTTTGCTTGCCTCTATTTAACTTACAACAACAACAACAAAACCAAGCCTTAGTCCCCCTAAGTGGGGTCGGCTATACGAATCCTTTTCCTCCAATTTATGCGATCATGGACCATTTCTTTTGATAGATTCAAGGATATTAAATCCCTACTCACTGTCTCCTCCCAAGTTATTTAAGGTCTACCCCTACCCCTTCTACTACCCCCCACAGTAACTAAGTCACTCTTCCTCACAGGTGCACTGCCTCTATTTAACTTAGTTCTCCTAAATTGGCGTTCAATATTTTCTAAGTAATCTCTTAATTTTAACTAAATTATTTTTGTTTTCTTGGCTTCTTCAAATGATATTTTTGATTCAGCTTTCTTTGACTGAATATTATCATCTCTAAATAATTTTATATCTTGAATTTTTGTTTATTGTCGTGGCTGTTGTTACTTTTTGCTATTGGATGCTTGGAGGATAATTTTGTGACTTGGTTTATATTTCATCTTGTATATTGTGTGGAGTTTAGAAACACAGGCATTTCTCCAATTTTATTGGAGATGTATAGATCAGCTGTCAAGGTGTTTTCTTTTCTTTCTTTTGGTAAGAATATGAACTTGGCATCTATGATGGCAGTAGGTACTAATGGATTTAAGACTTAAGCCTTTCGTCATGTAGTACCATGAAGTTAATACTGCTTTGACCAAAAGCAAAAGAAAGTTGGATAAATGAATTCCTTCTCTCCATTCAATTCAATTCAGGGATGTCTACTTTTTTTATTAGAAGAAGGTAAGAAAGAATATATAACTTAACAATATACAAATACAATAGGGAACCAGAATAAAGAAGAGAAAAAAAAACAGGCTAGCAATATTTGCTAAATCTCTTGGAGGCAGAGATGTATCCTTAATGTTCCCTTCAATCCTAAATAGAACTTCTTCATGATTGATGGAAAGATTTTTAGAAATAATCTGTTCTTGGTTCTCCACATGTAATAGACATAGACAACAAAGAGATCTTTCTAAGATCAGACAAGAGGCCTGGTCTCAGGTTATCAAGTCTTTCAATCTCTTCATCCCAAAAGACATGAGTATTAGGAGCTCCATTGAGGCAGTAGTGTTCTGGTACGACAATAAAAAAAAGGTTTCTAGACTCCTCTTGATGACAAAACACACAGAATTGATCCTCTCCATCTTGCAATCCAATCCTTGGTCTTCAGTCTACAAGAGAATTCTTACAAGAGATTCTTGACTCTTACTTGCTCTCCCTAACAAGAGGCTGGAGCCTCCCTTAAATAGATGAGGAGTGAGGGAATATGCCATGGCATCTTGGAATATGCTTCCAACATAATCTTTTTCCTCATCTCCTTTACACACCTTTTAATAAAGATAAAGCTAAATGGCAAGGACAATACACATAAAGCTAAAAATAATAAAGCAAAAGTTGACTGATAAAGACAACACATCTAAAGATAAAGCTGACTGACAATTACAATACATATAAAGATAAAGATAAGTCTGGAAATGCTTCAGCAGTCCTTTGGTGGTCCATTCAGTGGTCTTTTAGTGGTCCATTGCTTCAGTGGTCTATTCTCGCCCTGTAATCCTCTTCTTCTTCAGCTGGGTATACTGCCATTGTCTCCAAATCTTTAATTGTCCCATTACCATCTGCTTGTTTCACATAATAAAGTGCCAACCTGTTCATTAGGTAGGTACTGTAGAAATGGGAAAACAATATTGCGTAATGAGAGCTTTTGGCTCTTCCATCGTCTTGAAAATGCACTGGATTAAATAAATCTTGTGGCAATCTGTCCGGGTCAACTTGATTTATATGGCATAAGCTTTTTCTTATATCAATCCATTTATGTGCTGAAAGATGCAGATCTGCAAAGGGGTTTTCTTTGAAGCTCCTTATCCTTTCATAGATGGGAGAGATATTAACATATCTATTCCTGTCTTGGATCTGGATCTCACCTTTGAGATGGAAAATGACCAATAAATATGGGGATCCTGTGATGAAATCTAACTGCTTAACCCATTGTGCTTCTGTTTTGAAGAATAGGAGCCAATCCTTAAAGAAACTATACTGGCGTGGTTTTTGTCTTTGGTCGGTTAAGAAGGCATAGGTCCAGGGTTTGTGAAGGATCATACTGAGTCGGTAAGTCCTTGCAAGGTACCAAAGAAGGAGGAAAGATTCTTTAGGGAAGGTCAGATAAGAAAGTGTGGGGACTCAAAGACCATTGATGAATGGGAAAAGAGGGTGCCAGTCTAGGTTTTTATCGGTGCGTCGACTAAACCATATTTTGAGAGGAGGAGGGACTGGAGACCTTGGATCATTTTATGATTGCCCTTATCAATGGTGTGACTAAGGGTGTTATCCTAAATTTCACTTGGAAGAGTTTGTACCAGTTTTGAATGGGATGAAGAAGATGAAGATGCCATGAGGAGAGGACCTGGGGATGATTTTTTGGCCTTGAGAGGAAGTCACTGAGGATATTGTGCTTTCCTTTGATGTGCTTAACTTCGAATTTATACTGTGAGAACTAGTTTGCCCATCTGAGGAGTTGTCCCTGCGGGAGGATCTTCTGCTTGAATTGGATCATCTTTGGAAAGGATGACATATCCATTTCGATTAGAAAAGTATGCCCAATTAGATGGAAGTCAAATTTTTTAATCCCTCTCTTTACCGCCATTATCTTTTTGAAGGTGGAGTGATAATGTGATTCTGATTCTTTGAATGCTCCACTTTTGTATCCAAAGATATGTCTAATCCCATCTTCTTTCTCCTCGATTAAAGTTGCTCCCCAGTAGAAATCACTAGCATTAGTTTGCAGGATTCTCTTTCCTTTGTCAAGAATCTGGAGTGGTGGCAATGTTGTAGCCACTGCTTTGAGTGATTTAATTGCTTCTGTATGTTTGGCTTCCCAAGGGGGCAAGTCTTTTTTTTTCAAAAGCTGGTGGAGTGGTGTTGTGTAAGTTGCTAGCTTTGGGACAAAGTCTGCCATGTAATTGACAATACCAAGGAATTGCTACAATTGTTTTGTCGTCATCCGTATTTTTGGAATGGTGCTGAGCTATGTAGCAATATGTGGTTGCAACTCATATTTCCCTTGGCTAATCTTCATCCCGAGGAAATCTACTATCTTGACACCAATAATCATTTTCTTTTCTGATAGCATGATTCTGTAGTGCTCCATTATGTCTGTGAACTGGTTTAGAAGCTTAGCATGTGATGTTGTATCTTTTGAGAACAAGAGGACGTCATCAATATAGATCAGGGCATGATGAAGTATGGGCTGGAAGATCTTGATCATTGCCTTTTGGAAAATGGACGGGGCCACTTTAAGCCCAAATGGCATAACAATCCATTAAAAGTGGAAATTGCGCATGCGGAAAGCCATCTTGGGCCTGTCATCTGGATGGATGCCCAATTGCCAAAAACCCGCTTTCAAGTCGAACTTTGAAAATATTTGGGCTTCCTATAGTTGTGAAAATAGGTTGGTCCTATTAGGCAATGAGAACTTATCATCAGCAAGGAAATAGTTGAGGGGCTGGTAATTGATGATGAGTTGGAGCTTTTTTCGAGATTGTTCAGCCCTTTTGTTGACATAAAAGGCTTTACAAGCCCATTACGACTTTGTTGGTTCAATAAGCCATTCTTCTTGTAGTTGGGTCAATTCATCATGGGCTAAAGAATAGTGTTCTGGATTCATCCCCTTGTGACTGGCTTTAGTAAGGTTGATATCTTCATTCTTTTTGAAGGGGAGGTTGACATAGAACTTTGGATTCTTACATAATGGCTTTGAGCATTTCTCCAAGAACTCACTATGACTGTTAGCACAGTTTTTTTGAATTAATCAAGCCTTAATCTCCTCCAAGGATTGAGTGATCTAGAAGAGATTAGGAGTCTTGGTCCATTGTAACAAATATGATCTAAATTTTAAACCTTGGGCTGTCCACTGGACCTTGTGAATGATATCGAATCCGATGAGAAGATCTTTATTTGGAAGGTTTGATCCAACGAATGTTACCTTGATTAAGCTTTTTGGATGAATTTATAAACAGGCACACTCTTTAATTTAACCTGGAAATGTTCTCCATTTGCTGCCTTGAATCCTTAGTTACAAGGTTTCCATTTGTCTTTCGGGAGAATACCTGGCTCAAGAAAGCTGCATGTTGCTCCTGTGTCGAAGAATGCAATGACTTTAATCGGCTTTGAGTATTTATTAGTTAGTACCCATACTGGAGCAGAAGGTGAAACGTAGCTTCCCTTCTTAAATTGCGCTGATAATGATTCTTGGATGGAACAGAGATTGTGAACAACATCCTCCGTGGAAGCTATCGAGTAGCACTCATTGTTAATGGGCTGGATATGAGAACATTCAAGTGAATCGGCTTGATAGCTCTCGTACTCTCCTTCATCCGAAGAGTGTGAAAGGTCTGTCTGACCACATTGCTGGAAAGCAAGGATAGAATCCTCATTTTGTTGATCATCCATGGAGAATATAGACTCGATGTCATCATCCGAATCCCAATCCGAGACCTTGTGCAACAGTTGGATTAGTTTAATTCTCCTTCGTTTTTTGGGACATCTTTTTGCATTATGCCCCTTTTGATTGCAGATGTAGCATCAGTGATCTTTTAATTCTTTCTCGTGCTTTCTTTTTCTCAAATATTTCCAACGCCTTTCCTTATGCTTTGACCTTCTAGATTTTCTGTGAGGAGAAATATCTTCAAGTTCTCCTGTTGGGCAGGAGCATTGCTTGTTTCCTTTACACTTGATGAGGTGGTCCTTCCTTTCGCATTCCTTGGTGATTTTCATGCCTGCTTTCTAGACTCTTTTGTATATGTCATACTTTCTGCAAAGCGCATCTTGATTCATAAGAGCACTCTGGTATGGTTTACCAAGGGAGGTGCTTTCGAGTCTTTTTCCACTTATTTGTAGTTTGCAAAGGACTTCTTCTCCTAGTGGATCAGGATAGCTATTAAGATAAGCTTTCTTGAGGTTGATGTCATCTAATCCGCCGAGAGTGTAATACCTTTCAGAGATAAGATTATAATGCTTCTCCAGATCCTTTCTTTTGAGTGAGCAACATTTGATCTTCATGTACTTTTCTCTGGCTTGAGTGACGTGGTCTTCCCAAGCGCCATAGAATTCTTCAATGATTGTGGAGATGAAGGCATCAAGGTTTGAAACCTGTGAAATCTGCAACTGTCTGTAATCTCCAAGGTTGATCCACTAGATTCTTAATCTTCCAATAAATTTGGAAACAACCCGTCCAATGACTTCTTTGAGGGTAATTCCCTCTTTCATTAATTCAGCAATGCACCATGCATGGAGCTTAAGGATCTTATTCCTCCATTGGCTTGGAGGGATTCCTTCTAATGAAATGGTTGGCCCATTTCCATTGTTGTTTGAACTATGCGTGGGAATGACTGATGCAGTATTTTATGAGAGGTTGATGTTGTCATCGACTCCTTCATCGTCTATAGGACTGTCATATTCTGTCCTGTGGGTGGATGGCTAGGTCATCATTGTAGGCTTTGGAAGTTGAATCTCATCTTCTTCATAGGATTCATCATCCATCATGATGGCAAGAGATGATTTTGGTGCTTCTTCTGGTTGTGATGGTTCCGCCATCTCAGTAAGGAGTTTGGAGATAGGATTATCCTTTTCTAGAACCCCAATTTGTGGCTCTCGATCCGGATCACTTGATTCTCCAAATTTTTGTTTGTCTTTCTTTCTCTGAGCAGTGGAGACAGCTGTTGACTCAACCCTTTGGGTTTGGGCTGGCTTTTGAGTATAATGCTTCTTTTTGAGATGAAGAAAAGAGTCACTGCCTCTAAAAGATGCTTGCATTGAAACTGGATGGAATGTTGGTTGGGGAGAGAAAAGCCAAAGTAGTTGGAGGGAAGAGAGGATCAATCCTCGCTTGTTTATGTTGTTGTTGTTGTTGGCTTTGCTTGAGAGAATTTAGCTAGGCTTTGAGATGTTGCATGTTTGCTTCTTTCTTTTTGAAAGCTGGAGTGAACCGACATATGCTCAATCATTTGCATAAGCTCATGCAATCCTTGGATATGGTTATGGCATTTTTCGATGAGGATTGATGTGATGTCGAACTTGTTCTCGACATTGTTAGCCAACTCTCTCTGGTTATCCATAATTTGCTGGAGCATTCTATTATGGGCTATGGCATTTTATGACTGCCAATTGAGAGTTGGTTCAGCTTGGGATACTTGCTTGGTAGATTTGTCTGGGTTGACAACAAGTGGATATTTGATCTTCCAGGAGTACTTAGTGCGGAACCGCACATCTTCGTACTCTAATGGTGGGAAATCATCATCATAGCTTGAAGGTATGAGTATGTTGATCTGGGGAGACTTTTCATCTTTTGTGCTTTTCCCCTTGTATTTGACATAGTAGTCAAATTTTCCGGATGGTTCTCCTAGCAAGTCAACCTCTAGGTCTCCGTTGTCATATCTCTTTTTGAGTCTCTGCTGGGACTTGTTCTTTTTCTTCTTACCTCTAACTTCTTTTTCTTCTTATCTCTAACTTCTTCATCAAACCATTCGTACACTGGATCATTAACACAATCGTCATAGGTACAATCAATGTCGAACCATTTGTGACCGGATTTGGTTATAGGTTCGTAGATCAGAAAGCCATCTCCGTTGAAGTATGGGATAGGGACCTGAGATCCCAGAGAAGCTGGATCTGTTAGGTTAATAGAGGTAGCTGACAGTCTAATCATGATCTTTTGGTCTTTCGGTCTTTCGGAAGTGGTGATGAATTTATATGCGGTTGAATCTTCATGGTTGGGAAGACATGTTGAGGAGATGCCTCTATTGATGATTCCTGATCTTTTGGGAAGGATATATGAACATCACCAATCTTCATAGTTGTGTAGACCGGATCGTGGAGGATGATAGGCTTAGGGATCTGGTGAAGCTACTCGTACTTGGTCACCCAAGATTCTGGGAGAAGCTTTATGAGTTCTTCTCTCGGTAGCTATCTTGGGATGTGGACATGGCTCGGGACAAGAGAAGTGTCATAATTGACAAGGAGAGCATCTTGATTTTCTCAAGGGGAAACCAGATCAATGGAATGGTTCTGAAGTTTGTAAACCATTTGATGATGGAGGGTAGCTGCTACGGAGTTAGAGATTTGGGGTGCTTCAACATTTTGGATCTGGACTTTAAGAGTAGTTCTCATGTTGGGGTCGGAAAGATGCAAATTGAAGTTAGGGAAGGGAATGAAGTTGACTGTCCTTGCATTAAGTGTTGTTCGCATAGTGGCAATGCATGCATGCTCATACTTATAGAATTTTGAATCAAGAAGAGCAATTCTGGAGCAAACCGGAAGGCCTTTTCGTCCGTGAAAAGTCAGGTAGAGCTTAACAACACCAATGTGAATATGGGCGAATCCCTGGTTGAGGTACTTTTTGGGAAGCTTTGGGAACAACTCTAGAGTCACGAGCTGTTCTGCTTCAGTTGCTAAGAGCTGGTGCGAATCGAAGGGAGAAGCCACAATAACTTCTTTGACACCTTTGGGTAGAGGGGTCTTGCCAGTGAGCTTCTTCAGAATGTTTAGAGGATATTTAGTTTTATCATAGATATAATATGGGTTTGTAATTTGAGGACTTTTGGTTTAGGGGACAAGGCTATCTTTTGGTATATAATCTACTTCATGCATATAATCGTGACGATCTATGCTTAAGGTAGATGAAGATCTGGGTGAAGAGCTAAGAGAAGGAGATGGAGTTAACATGGCTCTAGAAGACATGACTTTTTAATTGACAAGATCAGAACCTCCCTCACAACCTATAAGTGAATAGATCTCTTGCCCAACTTGTGGAATAAAACATAGAACCAATCAAAGTTTCGTTGTTATTTGTTGATCATTAGAGATGCCAGCTTTGGCTGACCAAACACAACCTTCCACGGCCTTCAACAAGTCAACCTTCCGCGGCCTTCCACTTCCCATACTTTATAATACTGTTGGCTTTTGCCTCCATAAGAAAGGAAAAAATCTTTATAAATAAAGAGGCCAAACTTTACATGTAAAGGCCCAAATAGGTGCCAATTGTCAAAGAATAGGAAAGTATAAGAGCCATTTCCAATAGAATATTTAAATGCAGAGAGTACTTCACTTCTAACTAGGGGTGAGCATAATTTGGTTTTAACCGAATTAATCGACCGAATTTGGTTGGTTTGGTTTGGGTAATTTATAGTTCGGTTCGGTTCGGTTCGGTTCAATTTGGTTTTAGAATATGGTAATCTTGGTTATTAGGTTTTTGGTTCGGTTATGGGTAATTTGTATCTCGGTTAACCGACTTACCCAAAATTTTAATTAATTAATAATTAAATATAAATTATTAAATTATATTATTTATGATTTTAATTTTTAAGGGTTGGCCGCTAGGGTTCCATTCGGGATTCGGCCATTCCTAGATCCCAATGTCCCATTTCCCTCTTCCAGTCTTCCCTCTTCCCTACCCTCTTCCCTCTTCGGCTTTTCCCTTCCCAAGTTCGTAGTTCGCAAGTCACAACTTCGCCGGCTCTTCACTGATTGTGGCATCGCAAACCTCTTCGGCTTTTCCCTTCGAGTGATCAAGATTCGAGTCTTCGGCTCTTGCTCTTCCCTTCGTTCGCGGAAATGCAGAATCGCAGTTCCCTCTTCTCTTCCCTCTTTGAGTCTTCCAGTTGCACAGAACCATTCATATTCATATGCGCAAACCAAAATCTGGGTTGGATCTAGCGCAAAAGGAGCCAAAAACACGAAATTGTCAAGATGAGCAACGACTGGAAGCTGCTTTTGATTTACATGATAGGTGTTGTCGAACTTGTCGTACATGAAACGCGTGGTGATGCTGGTCTTGCCCACGGATTGGTCCCCTATGAAGGCGAGCTTGTAGTTGGCAAGAGCAGAGACCGGAGCCATGGATCAGATCTACCAGAAAGCAAGAGAGAGACTTATCTGACCCACTAGTGATCGGAATTGTTGTGGCAGGTAACGATCTGCTCTCTGACGATCTAGTTTATGATTCGATTTGTCTTTTTGCAGACAGATAGAGAGGGAGGGGGGGGGGGGGGGGGAAGAGACTGTACAACAATCATATTTTGCTTTTCATAATTAATTTTGATTTTATTCGGTTAAATCCAGCTAACCGACTTACCCGAAAATTCAGTTTGGTCGGGTACGGTTCGGTTAAAGCAATCAATTTGGTCGTTTGGTTAGGGGTTGGGGGTTAACCGAAAAATTCGGTTAATTAGCCAAATTCGGCCAAATCGACCATTTGCACATCCCTACTTCTAACTCTCAGTATCCTCTTTTGGTTATAGGTACCGCTTGGAGTGGGTTTAATGGCCCAAATAGTTCTATATCTAGTCTTGTAGACCAGAGGCAATTTAACCCATTTGAAGGGGGAGGAAATGCAAATAGGCCAGAGGAGCTTTATGGCAAAAGCTTCCCTAAATTCAAAAGAGCCTTTGAGACCCAAACCACCCCCTCTGAGAACAGCATGCAAATTTTATCCGAGTTTTCACTGCAGTTTGAAGTGTTGCAATCAGTGCCTTTCTGAAGAGAAGCCTTAAACATTGCTCTAATACCCTGATCTCTGAAGAAGGCAAAAAAGGGGAGAACCCAATAGTTATAAATGCTCAGAAAAACAGAGTTAAAGTTGGAGCTTCCTGCCATAAGAGAGGTGGTTGTCAGCCCCACTGCAGATTCTGTCACAAAATATGTCCACCAGATATAAAGTCTTCCTCGCCAATTTTCTTAGAAACCAGTGGCAATAGAAGGTATTTGACTGGAAGATCTCCCTCAGGCATCCCAGGATCTGAAGAATTTCATTTTTTCTTTTGGTAGTCATCCCATGTGAGAAAGAACAAGACTTGGGAGTTTAGCTTGAATACCATAGGTCAAGTAAATATTTCCAACATCTTTTACTTTTTGCTGAGTCAACATTTCCATATGAGAAAATAAGTGGAGACTAGTTAGGCCAATATTCATAAATTTACTGTGAAATTTCAAATCATCTTTTGCAGCAGCTAACCATAAGATTCTGGTTAAGATCTCCATAACCATAATAAATAGGTAAGGAGACAGAAAGTCTCCTTGCTTCCTTTAAAAACCCTTCTAAAGAGCCATTTATGGATAAGGAGAAAGTAGGAGTCATAACAAACTCCTGAATCCTGGGGGAAAAAATAGATGAGATATCAATAGCCTCTTGAACCTTGAATAGGATGTACCAATTGACATAATCAAAAGCCTCCTTTGTCTCAACTTTATAGCAAATCTAGAGGGACCTTAGTTTAGATGGTAATTGTACAGGAGTTCCTGAGCCAATAGGATGTACCACAGGCCTAAAGTCGGGGAGAGTTTGGATTAACTTATTTTGAAACCAAGACTAACACGGGAGTTGATTTGTTTGAGAAGTTTTCCATCGAGTAAAAAAGATGAGATAGCTTCCACAAAATCATCCTCAATAATTCTTCAGCAAACTTTGAAGACCCTTGCATTGTATCCATCTGGTCGGGGAGCCTTTTCGTCAGGGAAAGAGAGTAACTTTTATGGTTTCCTACTTTTCCACAGGCTTAGTATGACTGAATTTTGATCTCCATACCAGTTGAAATCAAGCAAGTTTTTTCAGAAATGAAACCTTTGAATCCAGTAATTTTGCATAGAAAGCCCTGATTCTTTCTTAACATCCTCAAAAGATGTAGCCTTAGAACCCATCAGACTTGAGCGCATGTTGATTTTGGTTTTGGTTCTGCTGGCCTTAACATCATCAGAGAAGAAATTGTTCCAATTTTGAGCAGTTGATCCTAGATTCATGCTTTATTATGCTTTCCTCATCCTGAAGCAACTTCATATAAATTTAGGGATATCTGCTTGTTGAGTGGATAAGTTGTGCGTCATCTGGGGCAATGCTTAAGGCCACCCTTCTCATATCATAGTGCACTCGAATGTTACTCATGCAACGGTTTCTTGTCGAGGATAGCTCAACATGTATTTTGTATTAGAATTCATGACATCGTCACAGTTTTATGCCTGTATTAGTTGCCTTTGTCAATCCTCCTTTCTTTAGGCTTATACAATAAAGGTGGTGATGAAAAAAACAAATTTTAAAAGTAGCTTATCGTCCTAATCCACCTCAAACTTTTTGCTTTGCAGGGAATAGATCTTTTAGCAGGTGTGGAAGCAGTTATAAGTCATCTAGTCGTGAAGGAATTCCAAATCCCTTGTGCACATGCTCCTGCATTATTACCTTTGCCTTTGAGCCCATCCATATGTCCAAGATCAGCTGCTGAGGAGGTATGTAGGCTTCTTTTGAGTAGACATGGTACCTTTTGATCTTCTATAAGCTCATTTGCTTGCTGTCTTGCTCTGTGGGTGTGTGGGCACTAGCATGTTTGGGCTGCTTTGTGAGCTTTTTCATGTGTTGTGTAAAGACTGAGGTCTAGGTAGCCGGATAATGTCTTGATGTGAGGGTTCTCTCTCTCTTTCTCTCACATGCACACATACACACACACACCCACACACCTGCACACACGTAAGCTTTGTATGTTGTGAAATGTGGATGCATTAACACACATGCACCAGCATGCATTGTGAGAGCACACACGTGTTACCTAGATTTCAAGTTGGTTGATGACCATGGAAGCTGGTTGATGACCATGGAAGCTGTTTGATGTACCATATTTTAATAAATTTAAAGAAAACAGAGTCCCTAGAACTTATATTGTGAATTTTAGAAATCTGTATAATGTTGTTATATTGACAAGAAATAGAAAATTGTGTCTGATCTAATTTTAATGCTTTTGTTGCGTCAAATATTGGCATCAGGCCATCCTGTTGTATGCTACTTAATAAGCCAATTAATTTGATTTCAAGTTGTGAAGGTTTTATTGGTCATAGGCATGTTAAACGTTTCATGGTTTATGTTATGGACGGATGCTCCAATTTTTTTTTTTTTTAAAATGAAGTGGAATTGGGGACAATTTTATTTAACTTCACAAATTTGGAGCAATGATTTTGGTAATGGATCAATGGTCTAGGCCTGCCCAAGAGTGGCTATCCTCATGTGGAATAGGTTTATTGACCAGACTGACTGTTATTCCTAATTATTTGCCTGTTGATGGGTTATTCTCAGCTCTCTCTCTCTCTCTCTCTCTCTCTCAATTTATATATTTTGGGTCCTGCGTGACAGATAGGATACACATTCTTGCCATGTGTGCTTGCTGGGCTAAGCAATGCACCACAATATATAGACAGTAAGCCTGAGTCCTTGGAGAATGGTTGTATATTGGCAAGTGATGTTGACAGTGTCATTCTTCCCAGAGATGCTTGTGGTGGAGAGGGTGCTATGGCTTTCGCGAGAAGCAAAAGAAACAAGGTACAAACTCAATGGCATGTTTTGCCTTGGCAATCTCCATTTTAGGTTAAAAATTGTCAACCTGGATCTAAGAATTGAACAGCGAACTAGCAAGTATTCTCTCATCTATATTCTAAACTCTGCTTTCCAATTTTGACATGGAGCAATTTGTATTAACCTACTGGTGTTTTTCGCTACTAACTCCTTTTTTGTTCCAGCCACTTATTATTACTGTTGAGGAAAATGAAACAGTTCTCAATGATACACCAGATAAACATGGGATTGAAGCGGTATGCACCTGAGATCAATTTGTACAATTCTTTCTGGTATCATCATTGTTGTTACATTTTTTTTTTTCTTTTTCGAATGTTCTGGAAAAAGCATCAGGTAGTGATGAATTCAAATGGTTTTAGAATAATTTCTCATAGCCCAAGCATTTTTTGCTTTAATGGAATGCATAATTGAATGCGGAAAAGCTTATAATATCATGAAAGGAGTTTCATCTTTTAGAGTTTCCCTCTCTAAAGCATATCATGAAGCTGGTGGTGCCAGTTCCGACAAGAATTGCTTGAAGTTACCAAAGGGAAAAATGATCTGGAACCTTGTGAAAATGTTAACTATTTAGGTTGTTTTTTTCAATATATTTGCCTACCTTCACCGTTGAGCTTCAGCAGCTATCACCTGCTTTCTAGCATAATTAAAAATGTCCCCTGATTAATGCCCACTGTCAAATGACTGCTGGGAGTCATTATTCTCGAGACTTACCTGGATGAACACCCATACATTTACGTGGGAATTATTTTGGCTTCTAAACACTTTTAAACTCGAGGCATTTGGATGCTGATTGAAATGAGACTCATTCAGGTCAAGGTCTCAAACTACTGGGAAGCAACCGGTGTTGTTGCAGCTCACAAGGCTGGAATAGACCCAATGTCTCTCCGACGAAATGCAGTTGATAACATTCGGGGCACTTCCTTAATGCTTTCCAATGGTTTTGCAGTCTCAGGTGCCAATCTCCAGAATTTGATTTGAGTTGCTGCGTACATATATATATATATATTTTTCTCTCCAAATTGTATTTCAAAATTTGAAAGCTATGATCTGCTTGTTCACAATAGCCATGTTTGAAGATAATTATTCTTTTTGTATTGACTAAGAACTAATGACCATATTTATTAATATTGTTAAAAGTAGGCCAGGCTTACGTTTAGGTTTTCAGTTCAATGAGTGGTATATTTTTTTTATATGCAAAATTATGTAAGTAAATGTTATTTTTATTTTTCTTTTCATTTATTTATGATTTTACATCTAAAAAACGAAATACACACTCATTTGAATTCAATTGAAGTACTTAAAAATTAAAATCACAAAAAAGTACAAATTCATTACACTTTCAAGAACATAACTGAAAATTTTCCAAACTATTTAGCTCTTGCAATTTCATTTTTGATTAGGCTTGAGCATTATTATGTGAACCGATTTAATTGACTGAACTGATCAATTTAGGTTAAATCGATTCATTCTATTTTAAATTTGGTTAGTTGGTATAGGTTTTTAAGAAGTTTGGTTGTTCAGTTATTGGTTTGGTTTAAGTTTGTATTTATTCGGTTAATCGAATTAACCCATATATATATATATATATATATATATAGGGGCTCGATAATGATTTAAACATGTATATATATATCATAATACATGTTTAAATTATTGTCGAGCCCCTCTCAACTTTCAATCTTCAGCCTCACTGCCCCTTCAGTAATCCTAAACATTTCACTTTCTCAATTCCTAATGCAGTAACCTCTACTAACCCTCTAATGTGCTGCACGCATCCACCTGCTTTGAAGTGATGGTATTCTGTCCTCTCATCTTACACATTGGGGTGGTAGGTCCCTTGGCTACCCTCTGTGCCTCCACCTAAGTGGGACTGCCTTTAGGTCCCATTTGCCTTGAATCTAGATTTGCAAATCAGAAATTTAGAATCATCAATCATTAGATTTATCATCACCAGTTCTTCGTCCCACTCGCCAGTTTTCCACCGCCAGTTGCCAACGAGTCCATCGCCACTCCAAAGGTAGTATTGATTTTTTTATTGCGGCAAAATTTTACTTTATTTTTTGCAAATGTTTTTCAACACTTATTTTCTAAATGTAAAAAGAATTTTAGCATCGAGGATTAAGGAATGTGATATAGGTTAATTTATGTTGATCGAAATAATCGAAGTAATATTCGGTGGGTGAACATTTCGGTTTTGCAAAGCAATCCAGTTTGCTTCGGTTAGAACAATTGGTTAATTGAATTATTTTGTTTTTGTTTTGGTGAATTCGCTTAGTTCACTAAACTCATCATACTAACTGTTTGCAAAACCCTACTTTTGATGATATTTAACAAAAAAGGAAGATGGTGAGCCATCATGTCACCTTGGTTAGTTGGTCAGCCTAACAAGATGTCGCTGTCACCTAGCTTAATTAGGGGTGAGTAAATTCAAAGGGCCAATCGTTCATTTGCTTAATGTTCTTATTTACATGAAATTAAACAACAATTGAACCAACAAAAAAAAAAAAATTTGACTTCTATGGAAAAGCTGTGCAATGTCATTTGACTCCCTATTCACTCAAGCATTGGAAGACCATTACTAGAACCTTTTCCAGAGTAACTATGTTTGTAGGTTATCGTCTAGGTACAAAAATTAGGCAAATGCCTCAGACCTCTGCTCACATTGATCTGCTCAAATTTTACCAACATCAATTTGCAGCATTTTTTAGTCACATAAGGAACAAAATGCCATGGTGGCTCTATGCAACACAAATATTGTTGAGAGGATCACCTTCTTGAATGGGATTGAGATCCCCATGCATCACGGAGATTAGCTTGATCTTTTTGCACTGCAAGCCAACATAGCAGCAAACTTGTAAGCATGAGTGAGATAGTTGTCATATAAGGTTAGCATCTTAAGGGTTGAGAGTGGCTAGTAATTTTTCCATATCCAACTCTCCAAGTTGGCAGACTAGATGTTGTGCGAGACAAAATATGGAGAGACACGGTGAGGTCTTTGGACAACCCTCAATTCTCATCCCTGAGAAGGACCCATGTCCTATGAACAGTGGTCGGACCAACAAACACAGTGAAGGAGATTGCAACAATGAAGGGCATTCTAGAGGAGTTTTTTCCGATTTTAACTTTTTTAAAAAAAAATATATTAAATAATACCTCATTCTGGGAAGAATTTCCCAGAATGACTCTGACGTAATCTCGGTACTCCAAGTAGCGATATTTTACCAAATCTCGCTACTTGGAGTAGCGAGATTTAATTGGAAGACTTAATGCTCTGCCAGCCGCCTTTCGACGCGTGGTAAAGCTCTGCCAACCACCATTTGACGCGTGGTAAATCTCGCTACTTGGAGTAGCGAGATTTTTTTGATATAATTAATGCTCTGCCAACTGCCTTTTGAATTACCTCCACCCGACTTTTGACGCGTGGCAAATCTCGCTACTCCAAGTAGCGAGATTTGCTTCAGAATAACATCGCCCGTTCTTCCTCCTTTCTTGTGCGAACAGAGTACCTGTTGCTGAGAGTCGAGCAGGTGACCGTTGAAGGAAGACTCCGGAGCAGGTGACCGTTGCGGGCTTCATCAAATCAAAAGCTATATAAAGAGATGGGGTAAGTTTTGTTTACCATGTTCAGTGCTTACATTTTTACATTATTTTGATTTCATCGAAAGCTTTGATAATCCAAGAAAGAGTTTGTGATTTGTGTTAAAAGATTCGTGGACAAACATTACTCTTAAGGTTTGTATTTCATTGTTTTGGTATATAAATTTAATTGTTTTGCTGATAATATTTTATTTGTATTTCATTGTTTGGGTATTTGAATTTAATTTTTTGCTGATAATATTTAATTTTTCCATTCAAACTGTTGTTTAATATTTATTTAATTTTTTTGGATTGTTATTTCATTGTAAAATGCATTGTGTTTCCTGCCCTAGAAATTGTTGAAGTTTCCTCCACTCACTAAATTTGTTGAATTTCCTTCTACTATTTTGAATATAATTGTGCAATTATAATTAGATCATATGGTTTACTTTCAAAATGGGAAATTTTGTTATTCAATTCTTAAATTTTGTTGTACTGTTTTTAATATAATTGAGCACATCTACTAAAGTTTTTCAATAACATGTAAATTGTATGGTTTTAATTGATGCTTTGAATTAATGTGAGTGCACATTGTAATTATAAATGGTATTGTCATATGTATAAGATCGTAGGATCTTATACCTTATTTTCCAGGTTATTAATAATTATGTTGAAAATTTTAAAATAAAGAATTCTGACTCTCATATTAATGCTAAAGAACTAAAAAAAAAAAAAAAAATGTGATATGTTTATAATGTACAAAAGAAGAATCTGAAAATTGAGAATTATTTTCTAAACATTGAACACATCCTTAGACTTTTCTCTTCCCTTTATTCTTTTCTTTTCTCCAGTTAATTTAGGGCTACTTGAAAAATTAAAATTTGACAATATGTTTGGTTAATATTTATGTAAATTAATATAACTTAATTTTTTTAATTAAATAATATTTATGTATTATTTTTAAATCAATTGATATTTTAAATATATAATTAAAAAATAAAATTACAAATAATATATAATAAAAACATTATAAAAATAAAAATACAATTTATTATAATTATTTTAATTAATTGTTGTACTACCCAAATTTATTTTATAATAAAATCTTTTTTTTACATGACAATTGAAAATTTGTGAAAAATATTATATTATTGCTTTTATAATTTTTTTAATATATATATATATATATCTTAATTTGAATTATATTTCAATTTTTTTCATAAACAGTTAAAAATTGAAAATAAAAACTGAAAAATGACCACATAAAGAAACATATTTATATAATATGTTTTCTTGTTCACTTTTCTAATCTTTAACTAAATAGTTTTATTTTATTTTTAGATTTATGAATTGGTTCTTCAAAAAACTAATAAAAAAAAAATTAGGACCAGCACAGCACAATGATTCATATATATATATATTGTTCGATGCTACGCTTTCTCAATTTCATGAGACTCCAATTTTAACCCATCTCGAGAAGAATGTTAAAACATGTTTTTGACACTAGTATTTTGGGTGGGATTTTTTCTATACTTATATATATATATGTATGTGTGTGTGTAAGGTATGAAAAAAATGTTGCTTTGGGGATGTGTGTGTGTAGGCTATGAAAATAAAATAAAATTTATTACCTCTTTGTCTGCCTACTCAAGAATCCAGCTATAATGTGAATTGCTGTCTGGACATCAATGAGTTCTCCCTCTCCTAGACTCAGATGATCATGTGGGCAAGGTTTGACAAGTTCTCTTTGAGTGAAGAGTTTTCTTAGTTCTCCAAGCTCATAGCCTAAATTTCTTTTGTATTTTGTTCACCAATACTCACAAGCCTACTACTTGGTTTCCAACAATCTACTAAATTCTAACTCACCCAAAATCACATACACGGAGGCAATGTTAACAGAATCACAGCTGTAGCTATGAAAGGTTATCTCACCCATCCTCTGTCATTAGTCCATCCTATGTAATAGAATAATGGCTATAACGAATACATAAATAGAGGCAACTCCTACACTGCACATAAACTCCCAAAAAACAAAGGTGCTTGAACAGCTGACCATCATTAGAATCCTCAGACCGTAGAAGACTCCTCCCTGAATTTATGTATTTTTCACCAATATATCGATATAAATGTAGTGTTCACATTTTAAAGTACTTGCCATAAGACAATCCCATTCCCATTTCATGAATGGAACAGTTATGCGTCGTAAGTAACATTTTTCCAAAAGATCCCTTCAACTCGTTTGAGTATGGTTGTTTGGATTAGCAATGAATCCTCAAAAGGCTACTTAACAAAATTGAACTTCAAATTAAGTGGCAACCCAACCCATAATGAGGCAGAGTACGAAGTACCATTTTGGAAAAATTACTCTTAAGAGCACTATTTCATAGTTCTTTGGATTCTAAGTTGAATTACAATTTTGGGAAAATCTGAAGTATATTTCATATGGGGAAAATCAATACATATTCATGTTGTTCATTCATAGATGCTGAATTCATCTATTTATTTTCTTGGTGGGAAAGTTAGGTCTAAACTCTAAGTTCATTCATTCATTAGAATTTGTATACATCTATTTGGTTTATAGTTATTAGTTATTTCGTCTCATTTACACATCACTTATACATTCAATTTTTTCTTGCGTAGGCTTGTTTTATTTCCCGATCGCCGATCTAAATGGCAGGAAGCTCAAGCAGTGATCCAGTCACGGTATTTTTATATATAGGGGGGAACATTATAACGGCATTAGATGATGTTAGGTATAGTAGTCGGCCAGTTTGACTTATTCGAATTGGCCGTAGGTGTAAATTAAGTAAATTATATACGAAGATATATAAATATTTGCATATTGATCCAGATCAATATGCATTGCGGGTGACCGCAAGATACCCTACGCGAGAGTTAAATAATACAGCGTTCTACGAGGCTGTTCCGATATTAGATGATTATGGGTTGCGCATTGTATTGGACGCACACTGTGTCGGTGAGACATATTTGACGATGCAATTGTATGTTGAGACTATTCCTCAAGTAGGTGTAATTGCAGTTAGGCAACCATATGAGCCCGCGGACCAATTGGGTGAAGTCGGTGAAGGCACCGAACAAACACATCACGTCGATGTTGGTGGGGAGGTTCGTGCTATGTCCACGGTCGATTTTAATGAATATCCGGGATCGTCATTCCAGCCGTCGGAGTACGAAGCACCTATTCCTTAGATGTTTTCGCAGGGAGGTTGCGAAGACGTCCCGAGTGCGGTACCAGCATCGTTGTTTGCCATTGCGAACGAAGCATTGGACGAGGGCATGAACATTACGAATGATGTTCATATTGAAGACGAACACATGCACGAGCAGGAAATAGGTGAAGGGTTAAATGATATCCCTGATGATGTGAACTTACCTCACCATGACACGGACGAGGCAACGTTTGACGCGCAATTCATCGGCGAGCTTCCGATGTACGGTCATATTGACCTAGCTGCTGCAGATTTAACTGCGGTCGATGAGCTTCCCATACGCGTCACTCGTTAGGAAGAATCCTCTGAGTTGAGTAAGGGGATGCTCTTCGGCTCGAAGGATCAGCTGATCGCCGCAGTGCGAATATATCACGCTCGCACCCACCATGACTTCCATGTGGTGCGATCTACTCTTGAGTTGTGGGTTGCTAGGCGTAAGGACCACAATTGCGCGTGGAGATTGCGTGCCATGTATCGGATGATACACTGTTTTTTTGAAATCACCTAATATAGTGGTCCGCATACGTGTCTGAATGAACTTATATCGCAGGACCATAACCAAATCACGTCATCCCTCATTGTTGGGGAGATAGTGAATATGATCAGGGGAGATGCGTCGACTTCGATCGCTACATTGAAGGAGTTAATTGATCGTCGATTCAGGTATTCAATATCTTATAAAAAGGTTTGGTTGGGCAAACAGAAGGCAATAGCCCAAGTCTTCTATGATTGGGAGAAATCGTATGAAACGTTACAGAAGTGGATGGAAGCGATGCGCGCGTACAATCCTGGGACTACAGTCAGGTGGAGGTCAACTCCGGTTCCAGGTAGCACTAACAGTGCAACCTTCGTATCTGTATTTTGGTCTTTTGCAGCATCTATTCAGGGTTTTCGTCACTGCCCTCCCGTTATATGTGTGGACGGGACACACTTGTACGGTAAGTACAAGGGCAAACTCCTTGTTGCGACGTGCCCCAATGCAAATAGGCAAATATTTCCCCTTGCTTTCGCTATTGTGCAAGAGGAAAGCCTCGACACATGGAATTGGTTTCTATGTTCTCTGCGTTTGATTACCGACAGGGATGACATTTGCCTCATATCAGATCGACATCTAGGGATTATCGCAGCGATGCAGCACAATCCTGATTGGCAACCACCACGTGCGCACCACCGATTTTGCCTTCGACATGTCGTCAGCAACTTTAATATGAAAGTGCAGAGTGTCAATATGAAGCGAATGGTTGAGCGAGCCGGAAGGGAGCATCAGGTGAGAAAATTTGACACCTGGATGGAGAGGATATTTGACGAGGGTGGAGAGCCAGCCAAGTCGTTCTTCGATCAGATCCCTCCTCATATGTGGACTCAGTGCCACGACGGTGGAAAGAGGTATGGAAACATGACCACCAACCTGGTCGAATGTTTCAACGCCGTCCTAAAAGGCGCACGTAGCCTTCCCATAACGGCTCTCGTGCAACTAACATTTTATCGCGTTGCACATTACTTCAATAGCTGACGGGAGTCTGCTCGTAACGCAATATCTGTAGGAAATACGTTAACTCCGCATATATTGCTATCGATGGAAAGAAGGAAGCTGAAGGTGACCGGACAACGAGTCACGACGTTCAACCGGTCTAGGGGTACTTTTAGCATCACGACCGTGCAGCGGGGACCCCATAAAGGAGACAATGTCCAAACTTTGAGCATCCAGAGGCACGAATGCTCCTGCGGGAAGTGGCAATCTTTACACTATCCCTGCTCGCACCTTCTTGCAGCCTGTACAGAGACACGGCTAAATGCGAGCCAGTTTGTTGAGCCATATTGGAGCACTGCCGAGCACTATGCAACATATGCTGCAGAATTTTATCCAATCATGCATGAGGCATATTGGCTAACTTGCTCTTCGCCAAACTTGCAGGCAAATCCTGCATACGCTAGACATAAAGGTCGGCCTAGGAGCTCATGTATACATAACGAGATGGATGCTCGGGAAGGTCGGAAACATATCACGTGTAGCATATGCCGTCACGAAGGACATAACCGCACAAGATGTCCGAGAAGGACCCAACCTGGGGATGCAGCTGGACCTTCGCACTGACCTATAACTTATAGGTTATCCGGGATTTGCGTACTCTTAGTTCTCGTGTCACGACAAGTTTTCAGCTGCCATTCTACTCATTCATTCTGAAATTTTTTTTCCCAATTGTTAAATCCTCAGACCGCTTTCATTTTTCGGTGAACACGCGAATGCTCCATGCTCAATTTGTCTCTGAGCAATTGAGTCACTGTGTCCATCAATCGAGATTAGTGTATGTTCAGATGAAAACTTGGTGACACATTTTCTTTTCTACACATATAGGACAAACCCTGGGATTTTTGTTCGGTTCCACCATACAAAGCACCGGGGACAGATACTCAATTCTTATAATCTCTATGTTAATGCTTTCAATATTCTGGCTTGTTTGCAGGATTGATCTAGGGCCGTCCGATACTATTGTACTGAGTATGGGTGATCGGCACCGGTCCAGTCGCGCGTGGACCGATTCGCATGCTGACGTGCTATATTGTCGAGGGGGCAATCAGAGCGTACAGGATAGGATAGGCCCAGACCCTCGCATTATTGAGTGGATACGTGACGCGGGTTTTTATGGGATATATCAGATTGGCCATATCCAGTTGGATTGGCATCTTGTGACCGCATTGGTCGAGCGATGGAGGCCAGAGACACACACTTTCCACTTGCCGCACGGGGAGGCGACTATCACATTACAGGATGTCGCGGTCTTGTTCGGGCTACCGATTGATGGGTTGCCTGTCACTGGTCGTACAGCTAGACCAGTACAGGATGGAGGCGTCGGTCAGGGGGGAGGACTTCGCCGCATGTGCGAGAGATTGTTAGGAGTGGTGCCTCTAGATGGTGAGCTTGTTGGTGCCCGCATTCGCATGCGGTTTCTAGAGGGGGAGATGTTTCGCCAGCTTCCGGCTGATGCTGATGATCAGACTATAGCGTGTCACGCACGTGCCCACATGCTGCGATTGATATGTGGGACGCTATTCTGCGACCTATCAGGGAGTTACGCACACTTGATGTTCCTTCCACTGCTCGCGGAGCGAGGACAGGTACGCCATTACAGTTTGGGTGCTGCGACGTTAGCCTGGCTGTACCGGGAGATGTGCCGTGCCGCTGACGTGTCGCACTCACAGATTGGAGGAGCACTCCGCTTATTGTAGGTTTGGGCGTGGGAGAGATTCACGTCGTTAGCTCCTACGCGCCGCGGTGTCCGACGTCTTATTCAGAGGGATGAGGACGGACGACCGATTGACCCAGCTCCACTTGCGTGGAGGTTAGTAACTCAACTGAAAATCAGTTGCTTTAGTTGTAGTACGTAGTAGTGGTTACACCTTGCTAACTTACGTTTTATTGTGTACAGGTGGAGGGATCAGTTGTTGGCGCCTAATGTTGCGCAACACACGCTGCCCTGGTACAGATTCGAGCTGGACATGTACCGGGAGCACGAGGTAGTCTCGGTGATGTGTATTGATAGTATTTTTCAAGATTTGCATATATTCCCATCCCACCTCTGACATTTACTATATGTCAACGCGCAGTTCGTATGGGCGCCCTACACTGATGACATTGTTGCCGACCTACCACCTGATTATGCAGTTGGGTCGGACCTCTGGGTTGCCCGAGTGCCACTCATATGTTTTCATATTGTCGAGTGGCATCTCCCAGACCGAGTGATGCGCCAGTTTGGCTTTCGACAGGGCATTCCCGACCACTTCTGTACTTCGGGGGTCGATGTATGTGGGGAGGACTTGCACGAGATTGATGGTCGCGGTCGAGGGAACACAGATTGGGCTGCGGAGCACGCCATGTACTTGAGTATGTGGGTACATAGGCGCGACTACATTGTCGAGGGAGTGCGGGCAGATAGCCCGATGCATCCGGAGGATCCGTATTACGCGTGGTACAGGTCAATCACACGTCGCTTCGTAGATAGGACTGCGGCGATCTACATAAGCCTCGTACGCTTACTCAAACGTATACCTAATTTGTTACCGTGATGAATAGTAGTTGAATGTTTTAACCACTATTTTTCTATGTTGCAGGCTGACGTTTTACACCAGGTCGACTCGCTATCATTAGATCCCGCTGTGAGCGATTTAGCGAGAGTTGGTTTGGACATTATCTACGAGGACGGGCGGCGGATCCCTACCCCACGCCGGAACCCGGCCCCACGAGGTGGTTGAGCAGCTCCAGTACGAGGGGGTCGAGCAGCTACATCCAGCCGTCCATCGAGTCCGGCCTTCTCACCGCCCATTGTACATGAGGAGTATGTGTTCGGGCCGACCGCACCGTATGCCCCATCGACAGCTGCTGATTTTGCGGGACCCTCCAGTAGACCGGCGGATTATCGATCTGACTCTGCCGCGACGCCGTCGATGTCGTACTTACTAGACGACCCTCTCGATGCGGAGGAGGTGGACGCACCCGGCTTGCCACCTCGGACTCGTCCAGAGACTACATACGACATAGCTCCCTGTCCGCTTCACCTAGAGGGGGATTATCCAGTACGTATGGGTGGAGACGACATACATGTAGCCCCTCGACGTGACCGGAGGCCAGACGCGGAGGAGCAGCCAGATGAGGGCAGACGCAGACGGCAGCCACCCCGACACCGGAGACGACCTCCATGCGGTACCGAGTAGCCGATATATGTATTTGTTAATTAGTTCATACTTTCATTTGTACATCAGAGATATGTTTACAACTTGATTTGTACATAATGTATTTATTCATTATTCATTTGGGCGTAATGTATTTATTAATGATTTAATTTGTACAGCATCTATTTGTATAAAATATATAATTTGTCCTTTATTTCTACTTGTTTGGAGTATCATTTGTATATAATGTAATTGTTTGGAGTATCATTTGTACATAATGTAATTTTCTTAATTCTGAATCTATAGAGCAGCAATAGGTAAAGTGACAAGCAGGTATCATTTAGTGTACTAATTTGATATGTTGAATGTATACGAATCTGATGAATGTAACGTTGTGAACATACTGGTATCAACTGTATTTGAAGAATGTTTTATTTACATAGGTGCGTGGATGGATATGCTCAATTTGTAAACAAGACTCTGCCGAAATTAGTATATTTTGTTCATAGGTTCAATGTATACGATTCTCGTGAATGTAACGTTGTGAACATACTGGTATCAACTGTATTTGAATAATGTTTTATTTGCACGGGTGCGTGGATGGATATGCTCAATTTTTAAACAGGACTCTGCCGAAATTAGTATAGTTTGTTCATAGGTTCAATGTATACGATTCTCGTGAATGTAACGTTGTGAACATACTGGTATCAACTGTATTTGAATAATGTTTTATTTGCACAGGTGCGTGGATGGATATGCTCAATTTTTAAACAGGACTCTGCCGGAATTGGTATACTATTTTGATAGGTTCAATGTATACAAATCTCGTGAATGTAACGTTGTGAAATATAATTTAGTCTCTCTATGTATGTTTCTTAGGTTTTATTTCTACTTTTAATTTGACAATATTGAAAGTAACACCAAACGGGCCCCCGAGGAAAAAGGAAAGAATTCAATTAGGTGCAATTCAACTTGAATAGGGTTGAAATGTATACTCAGTAAAAGAGCTGTATGATATGATGATTTATCTTTAGAACTACCAAACAAAATATAATCCTAAAGCTTGCAATACATTGTTAGCCCACAACCTAACAGCTTAAGCTTTTAGGTATAATGGTATTTTTACAACCAATATGGAATGTCTAGTTTGCAATTTCAATTTGTGATATTGTGCATTTTTTTTTTCTGGAAATCAACTGAATATGGTCCTTGATGTTCAGATATTTGCATCTGATAGCTTTCTTCAATTGACAGAGTATACGCGCGAAGAAATTTTGGGGAAGAACTGTCGGTAAGATATATTACATTTTGCATTTTTTTTTTCTGAAATATTGTTTATATTATTAAGCTAGAGTGCCTTCACCCAAGTTGCTGGTTGGAGAACACAATCCCATTCTATCTTAAACCGAGTAAGAGCCAAGTTCTTGTAAAATACATGGTGCCTTAGAGACATCCTTTTTCCCACTCACCTCTTGCTTTTAGATCATTCAAGTTTTATTTTACAACTTCTCTTTGTGTTTTCATCTCATTGTATTTTGAAGCCTCTCAATTAGTCATTCACAAATATTTATAGGCATACAACCATAAGTTACATATGGAATGTTATATTCATTTATGTCTCCTTTATATTGAGGGATATGGATGTTAAAGCTTGATATACATTGTTGTCCCAAAACATAATAGCTTAAGCTTTTAGGTAAAGTGATAATGTAACATGGACTCTGCCGCTGGTTACCAGGAGGTCTTGGGGTCTAGTCTTGTTGCTTGCGTTTATTGTGTGGTTTTTAAAACTATTGTATTTCCTATAAGTGGTAATCTAACAATGGATATATTATCTTTTCACTGCGGGTTTGGGGAGCTTCTTGGTTCTCATTTGTTAGGGAAATTTCCTTCATTCTGAAATTATAATTGAAGTTTAGAATATTTGTTGGTAAATTTAAATGTGGAAGGTAAGAGCAGATCAATCTCAATAATTTAGCGCCATTAATCATCATGCATGAGACTGGTGCTTAGAAGCTGGAAGTCTTGGGGATTATAGGTTGCAGGCTTATTCTTGATTTTATCATTATATGTGATGGGGCTATCTCTGAAAGGCATGCATGCAAGACTTCATGCCATTTATCCTTTTTATTATGTCATTGGTCTAGTCTAAAGTCTGAATTCTTAAAGATTTCAGGTTCACACTAAATGGTCTTGAATTCAACATTCTATATGGTTTAATATGTCCATGAACTCAAGTCTAACTTCATGCTTGTAAAGTAAAAGATAACTTTATGCTTCTACTATTGGGGGGGGGGGGGAAATCATACAAATTTGATATGAAAAATATTAAATTCAAAATTTTGAATAGTATATGAAACAATTTTGAAATGAGCATACACTTCTTAATTTTGTTGTCTTCCCTGATCTTAATAAACATTTAAATGGATCCAAAAACATAAGGGGGCAGCAATACAATATTAATGAATTTTTTGTAAAATTATAATTGCATTATTATTATTATTATTATTATTATTATTATTATTATTATTATTATTATTATTATTATTATTATTATTATTATTATTATCCCCAAGATCCAGCACTACCTATGATAAGTATTTTTGTCATTTGACTTAATAAATGAAACTGTCGGATCCTTCTAATTTAAATATTAATATGAGTAAAGATATTTTTAAAAAATAGGCTAAATTCAACAAAATTAGATTCAATTTTTTAATTTTTATTTTTAAAAGTAACTAAGACTTAAAATTGGGACTAAGGAATTGTGTTACAGATGACCTCCTCTTCCTCTTTCTTAATTATTTTCAAGCGATAACCACCCTTAGGCCTCCCTATTAAAGAAACTTTATTATTTTTAAGAAATGAATTGCTAAAAAGGTGAATTACATTTTTATTGTGCATGTCAGTATAATGGATGTGATCTGCAGGTCAGAATTCTGAACAGTTGCTGCAGAGCATGCACAGTAGCGTGAATATAGCCATTATTTCCTACCATCTTATTTTTGCTAGCATCCATCAACTACGAATACTAATAAGCAATAAAAATAATATAATGTATATAAAAATATTTAGTAATTATTCCTTATTTATCATTTTTTAAAATATAGATATAAAATAAAATTTTTTTACAAGACTAATTATTACATTGACACGTGTTAAATCTCGCTACTCCAAGTAGCGAGATTTGTTTTTAGACAAATAAGTCTCCAGTTGACACGTATTAAATCTCGCTACTCTAAGTAGCGAGATTTGTTTTTAGACAAATAAGTCTCCAGGTGACACGTGTTAAATCTCGTTACTTGAAGTAGCGAGATTTGGTAAAATATCGCTACTTGGAGTAGCGAGATTACGTCAGAGTCATTCTGGGAAATTCTTCCCAGAATGAGGTATTATTTAATATATTTTTTTTAAAAAAGTTAAAACCGGAAAAAACTCCATTCTAGAGCGTGGACTAGCACAACATCAATAGATGACATTGTACAGAAAGAAAATTGGGGAAGTTGAAGTAGAAAGCTGTGTTACTTGAGCAAGAAGTAGAAAAGAATAAAGTACTAAGGAATGTAAAGAAAGAATAAGGGCCTAGAAAAATTACTTATTTTTCAAGAACCTGAGGTTCTATCCAATAATATTTTGATTGCCAATTCGTACTAAAAGTAGCTGCATTTTATTTAAATTGAAAGAAGAACCTAAATAAATTTTATTTTTTTATTATTTTCGAAGCAATTGTGCACTTCCACTTTTCTTATAAAGTAAATTAGAAGAGCGGTTATCAAATAATTTTTGGCAATTTCTCTTATAAATTTGTGATTGGACCAAGGAACCAACACAATACTCAAAAGAATTTTAAGATTGATCATGACTCTTTGCACTAGTGCTAGATCCCATCATGTGCTGATCCTTCACTGCAATTTGGAAAGGCACACATTGAAATGGTCGTTGAATCTCCTCTCTAATTCAATCAATAATTTTGATAAAAATATTACAATTGTTCAAGGCTCACTTCTCAAGTAGCAAGAAAATACCAAAAAATGCTATTTATCAATTGGCAATGAGTCTTTAGAAGATTATATGCAAGGATTTAATATGAAGGTCTTGTAGATTTCAAATCTTAGCTTGGATGTGATAATCATGGCATTTTGTAGCAAGGTAAGGGATCTTCTCCCTCTCAAAGTCACCACCAAGTTACTTTAATTGGTTATTGTCAGACAAATATGTCTAAGCAATGGAGTAGCACTGCAAATCTCCAAAGTCATTAAAAGGGACAATAAGAACTATAAGGAGCAATGAAGACTTCTAATAGTTACACCCCCATCAAGTCTTTTATAGGAATTCTAAAGTTGATAGGGCAAAGGTGGCCATTAAAGATGAAATCAGGATCAAACAAGCAATGCACAAATAAATATTGCTGATTTCATTGAGGCCATGGCCACATCATTGGTGAGTGCTAGAACCTTAGGGATGAGATAAAATTGCTAACACAGAGGGGTTATTACACATAAGAGGATATTCAATAATGGTAGCTTAGTAAATTTAATTTCCTACCACATCTTAAAACATATGAATTTTAATAAAGATAAATAAATCCTATTAATGGCCCATTTTTGGCGGGGCTACACAACAGACGTTGTTAAACTCTAAAGGATGATTGCACTACTAGCTAAGGTTAGAGAAATTACTCTAAACAAATGACTATTATTTTGGATTTCCTAATCATCAAGGAGGAATCGACCTCTAGTGTGTTGATTAATCTTTTTTGAATGAGATAAGGACCATTATATTGATGAAATTCTCCACAAAAGCTTGGATTGGGGAAGATTGATGAGAGCACAATGTAGCTTGTAGCCACCTTGAAGGGGAAGGTAAAGGCTTTGACAGTTGGCCTTCTAGAGAAGATAAAGGCCAACTCTAATTGAGAGCTTGGTAGGAATTGAATTATATCTCGGAGAATGGTTTAGTGGTCCAAGTTGGGTTAGAACTAAAATATCCCATTCAAACCAAATTAGTAATCTTCTTAAGAGCCAATATTGTTGTATTTTTTTTGGTAAGTATAGGAGATACCCATTATTAATTTGAAGTCATTGCACACAAGATGTACACAACCCCTAAGTTTCAACTAGTTAAAGTAAAGGACAAGGAAGTTTCTCTAGAGGGAATAAAGGCCATTGACAAAGAGGTTATCAAATTAATTGAAAGATTTAATGGTTGTGAGCTACCCAAAATCATTGGATAACATAGTCATTGTGAAGAAAGTGAATTTGAAAGTGAAGAAATTTCATAGATTTTTCCAACTTGAGTAAGGCTTTCCTGATATATAGCTACCTCCTTATAAGGATTTGTCAACAAGATGATGCAACTTTAGACCAAGAGCTCCTTAGGTTCATGGCTGCATACTTCGGTTAGAATTAGATTATAATGCATCCTGCAAATCTAAACAAGGCCTATTTTATTATACACCATGTTATTTACTATTATGAGGTAATGCTTATCAAACTTAAGAATGTAAAGGTGACCTACTAAAGGCTAGAGAACAAGGTCTTCAACCACTAGATAGGTTGGGATAGGTTGTAAAGATAAAACATAAAGCTTAATCCTATGTAATATACATTTGGAATTTCCTTGACAAATTTCCTTGGTTCCATGATCACTAGAAGGGGGATAGAGGTGATTCCTAGGAAAATCCAAGCTCTGGTAGAGACAACACTCCTTAAATCCATACCGGAGGTGCAGTGGTTGACAGAGAGCGTTGCAAGTAGATTTGTTTAATTTATAGGTCAACTAAGAGGTACATTTGCTCATCTTCTCCATTCGAAGGAACACGAAAAACCTTCACTAGGCTATGAAAGTTGAGGAGTCATTTGAGGATCTCAAGATATATTTGGGTTGCATTGATGATGCTAAAGGAGATGAACTATTCCTCTACTTATCATTTGTACTTACCTAGTTAGCTTTGCACTATTGTGAAAGGTAGTCAAGATAGGAAGCCTAGTTTATTATAATAGTGACACCTTTAATGGATTAAGAGAGTGCAATACTAGATTTGAGAAGATGAGCTATGCATCAGGGTGTTAGCTTTGGAGTTAGGCCTTATTCCTAGCCTAATATCATCATGTTGTTGATTGAATGATCAACGTTTTAAGAATTTTGAGAAGAAACTTGATGCCTTTAACATTTTAATGAATTGCACATTAGAGCTCAATGTGTTTATCATATGCTACAATCTTTAGTGGCTATGAAAGCACAAATCCTTGTAAACTTCATCTCTTAGTGTATGTTGCCTCTAAAATAAAAATAGTAAGGCAGGGAATGGTAACTATATATGGCAAGATCAAAGAGGTCAGCAAATCAAGGTTGATCCTTATTTTCTTCAAAGGAGATAAGATGCAATATGTGTTGTACTTCATTTTTGAAGTTACCAATGACGACTATGAAGCCCCAATATCTAAGTTGAAATTAGAAACAACTATGGGAATTTGACCATTTGAGGTTTTACAGTGACTTACAACTCATTTTCAATGAGATCAAAGGAACTCGTGAGGAAAGTGAAATGATTATGTATAGGTCTTTATTCAATGTTAAAGAGTTATATAGTATATATACTACAAACATTTATCATCGTTCATTTACCTTGTGAGACAATGCATAGGTTGATGCCCTCGAAGCTAGCGACTACGTCTCCCTTTGACCTAAAAAGGTACGTGAATGTTGAAACTTTGGCATGGATAAGCATTAAAAAAGTAAGAAAGGTTTTGAGTTTGGAATTATAACCTTGTTGGATGGATTTTATCTTTTCCTACTCTTTGATGGGAAACTCCTAGTGGGTACAAAAGAAGCTATGAAGCATAGAAAAAGAGATTTGCCATATATTCCTACACAGAGAGGATTGTACAAAAGATCTTTTGCCTTTTCTTATCTAAGGTGCTTGATGTTAGATGAAGAAAGATAAGTGCTCTAAGAGATTCATGAATGTATCTTTAGTAATCACAATTGGGAGGCAGATCATTGGCTGTGAAAGCTCTTAGACATAGGTTATGCATTGAGATTCTATTGAATTCGTTAGAAAGTGTGATTGTTGACAACATGTTCCAAACATTCCATGCAAGCGTGCAACTAAGATGAACTTAATAAAGAGTATGGACTTCTAGTTAATATGGAGTGGACATTCTTAAGACGCTTTGAGAAGGAAAAAGGCTTGAAAAGTTCTTGATGATTGTATTAGACTACTTCAATTCATCAGGTGGGTAAAAATAGAGCATTTGGCAAACATCACAATAGAAGTGGTTTGAGACTTTTTTTTTTGGATGTGGATCATTACAAGATATAACATACCTTACATAGTTGTTACTGATAGAAACAAGTAGTTTTGACAACCAATTATCCAAAGATTTTTTGTAAGGAACTGCATGTTCATTTATATCTTATGCCAATCGACTATACACAAGCTAGCAAGTATACAAGTTGATCTAACCAACATGGATATCTTGGCAAGGCTATGCCATTGAATAAGATTCCAATCAATTGGGAAGATATATACGATACTAGGGATCCTTTGGGTGTACCAAACAATCCATAGGCTACCTATAGGAGAACAACCATTTAGTATAACATTTGGAGTTGAGTTGTGGGTTTAGTAGAGATAGGTCTTCTTACTATTAGGATTTTATCACTGCCGGAGGATAACAAGAAGGACCTAGCTCTTAGCAAATTTAGACTTCCAAGAGGCAAAATAGAGAGGTTGTTGCTCTTAAATGGTTTCAACACCAGAGTAACTATGCACCACTAGTGTAAGATAAAATCTAGAGGTTAAAAGTAGGAAATTTGGCACTTCAGAAAGCTAAGGTGATAAGGAAAGGCAGAGACATGGAAAAAACTATCTTTGAATTGTGAAGGGCTATACCATATTGTTAAGGTGATATGATAGAGAAATTATAGTTAAATGTATACAAAGCATGCCTATATCGAGGACATGGGATTTTGGAAGCTCAAAGAAGGTTTCGTGAGATTTTTGAAACCTTGGAGAAATATACATCTTTTTGGCAACCATTAAGGGAGGTTAGTGTCTTTTTCCTTAAAAAAAATATTATTTCTAATTTGTTGTGCGGTGTACTAAAGATGGTGAATCAATAAAAAAACCTTTATGTTTGCACTCAAAATTAGAGTAGAAGACCTATGTTTGCTTCGAGATCTACCCAGAGGGATTTATAGGTCAAGAGAATATTTGTTTTTTGATCTAAAAGACCAAAACAAGATGGAGACCTCTTTTATGAATGAAAGGATTGTAGTGGAATTTTATTGAGGATTGAGGTAAAGAAGACCTATTCATACCTAGTGATCAGCCACAACAAAAGCCAATAGGTTATGAAAAGGCCTATTCTTGTGAGTCAACCTTAGCTAGGAAAGACAATCCTCTCAATTGAGTTAACTATAGTTGGTGCCATTGAAAATGAGTAATAAAGACCCATTCTGATGCCTTTTGAGTTGTCTTAAGAATTTCAAAAACTAATTATCAATTTGAAGCTATTAATTCTAACTTAAACCCATCATTCATTCTTGAGACATTGAGAAAACCTATTGTTTTGCTCAATTTTGTATAAAATATAGGTATAAACCTTCATCGAGCTATATACCAATTTAGTGAGCAGGTTGACACAATTTATTGAGATACAACTAATTTGATTTTGATGAAACTATTAAGACTAAAGAAAGAAGAAAGTAGAAGTGGCACCAATCATACATGCATGCGACAAATGTGTCAAACAAATCAACATATAAAAATGAAAAGCAAAGCGTAGGCATGCAAAAAGCTTTGCTAAAAATTTAATATAATTAGAGATGATATACCATATATTTCCCAAAATATGGGGGCTCACGGAGAATATAATTTTCAAATTTATCATTTCATTTCATCCAATTAGCTAAATTAGATGTAGTTCTATTAATTCCCGTCTCTCTTTATTTTCTCTCTCTCATCTTAGTCCTCACTCATCCAATTATCTTGTCATGTTCGTGTAGGGTGTGACCTCAACCTTAGTCTTCAATCATATTTTCACAGCAAGCTTTCAATGCCCACTTTAGAAAATACTTACTCGAAACACAACTTGACTTTAACCTACTCGTTCTTCTTAATAATATTTTATTTACTCCTTCCATCATTTTTCATTTTCTCTATAGTGTTAAATCCTCAAATGAAGTGCCATGTTGATAGTCCATTTCCCCAACACAAATGGTGCGTATAATGTTTATTTATTTATTGCATAATTCATTAAATTTATATTTTTATTATCTAATTTTAAAATTTTAATTAAATTCTTTGTTCGTCTCTCTATTATTTACTCTTTACTGAAGGGACTTGTGGAATAATCCTAAGATCCGACTGTAGTGTATACGGACAAAAAAAAAAAAAAAAAAAAAAAAATCTGATCATGCAAACCCTAATTCTGTGATTAGGATGATATTAGTGAGATCTGTCTGGTTTGATATCGAATCTGCAAGTACGAAAATGAGCTCTTGAAGACAACCAGGAATCTTCTACTATATTTATTGAACATGCCTCGCTCTTAAGAGAGTAGACTCGTAAGCGGCTACTAGAGTTTTCTTCTCTTACGAAAATGTCTGCCTCTGTGAGAGTTCACTTGTCTTACCCTAGCTATTGAATGGAGTGTGTGTATATAGGCTACAACAAGGACCTCTAGACAAATATGGCTAGGGCTTCCCACATAATTAAGAATTCCTAATCCGACCCGAATTCATCCTTAATTACGTTAATTATAATTTATACCACTAAAGAATTATAATTGCACTCCCTGTCATATTCAAAATTAAATTTCGAGCTCCTATTATTAAATGTTTATTTATCTTCCCATGTAAAGATTATAGATACCTGTCTATTAAATTAAATTACTGACAGTTTAATTAATTGACATATTAATTTCCTGAGACCTTCCACTTAACTTATTTGATGTGTCAGTTTCAAAATCCACCTGCAGGGTTTGACACCATCAAAACTTATAAGCTTCTTCAAGGGGGTATCTTTAATCCCGATACCAGGACGTGGATTCCATCAATAATTAATGTTCACCATACACATAATGTCATCACCCAACTCACTAAGTTTTTTTACTCGTAAAGAATCTCACTTGTCTATGAATCAAAGTAATAAACACTATATGTACGTGTCCAATAATCATATCAGGATTAAGAGCATAAGCACTCATAATAACCATAAGGTATTAATTTTTTTAAATAGTCAGTATAAAAACAATTACCCCAAGACGATCCTGTTCAATACACACAAAGTGTACTAGCATAAGGAGTTGGAACTGTACCATTCCCAATAGTCAAGACAGACCTATTAAAACCTTATGCTACAGTCCTACCAATGGTGTATCCAATTTCATTTAAGATTGTGAACAATAAACTTATATTCTATAAGAAATGATAATCTAAACTTATGTGTATAAGCCATACTCTACACACTAGATCATCTACTATATAGAATAAAAGACACACATGCATAATCATTAAATAAATAATGTCAGGCAAACATTGCTCACAAAATTCTCATTAAAATGGAATAACTGAAGTTATTAATAAATACTAAAACCGATTACATAAAGCATGTCTTTCAGTATAAATCCCTAACAATCTCCCATTCAGACTCAAAGCCATGTTGCTATACATCTCACTCCCATTCCCTCTACATGACTATCAAAAGTCGTAGCTGGTAAGCTCTTTGTAAACGGGTTTTCTAGGTTGCTTGCTGATGCAATCTTTCTCACCATCACATCACCTCTTTGCATGATATCTCATATCAGGTGATGCTTACACTCGATGTGTTTTGCCCTCTTGTGAGTCCTGAGTTCTTTTGAGTTAGCAATCGCCCCACTATTATCACAGTAAAGTGTACTAGGCGATTGTACTAAAGGCACCACTCCTAGATCCAATAGAAAGTTCCTGAGCCAAACGGCCTCCTTGGCTGCCTCAGAGGCTACCACGTATTCGGCTTCCATAGTGGAATCAACAACACATGATTGCTTGATACTCCTCCAACTAATGGCTCCACCTCCTAGGGTAAACACATTTCCTGAGGTTGATTTTATGGAATCCTTATTTGACTGAAAATTTGAGTCTGTGTACCCAAGGGGTACTAGACTATCTGCCTAATAAATCAACATATAATCCCTAGTCCTTTTCATGTACTTGATTATATGTTTTCCCGCAGTCCAGTGTTCCCTCCCTAAGTTAGACTGATATCTGCTGACCATGCCTATGGCAAAACAGATGTCATGTCTAGTGCAAAGCATAGCATACATGAGGCTTCCTACTACCGATGCATAAGGAACTGCCTTCATGTTCTCTACCTCAATCGGTGTTTTAGGACACTGATCCTTGTATAGAGAGATTCCATGTCGGAAAGGGAGTAACCCTTTTTTGGAATCCTGCATGCTAAAATGGGCAAGAATCATATTGACATAAGTAGCTTGTAATAAGCCCAACATCCTTTGCTTACAATCATGAAAAGCTTGATCCCAAGGATGTGACCAGCTTCTCCCAAGTCTTTTACATCGAACTGTCCGGATAACCATACCTTAATCGAAAATAATACCCCCACATCATTTTCGATTAGTAAGATATCACCCACATATAGCACCAAGAATACCACCACATTTTCATCATGCTTTTTGTATACACATAACTCATCATAGCTATGACGACCTGTTTAATTTTCACATTTTTTTTTATAATATAATACAATATCACAAAACTCAGTAGATCATAATCCACCTAGACCCGTGGGTACCAGGGACATATCAGAACATATAACGGAAGCCTAAGTAGCAAGAAACATACAATTACAATATCATAAATACAAAACCATCCATCATAATACCCGAGTCATTACATCCACTGTATTTAAGTATATACATCTCAAAAGAAAAAAATCTAGGGACATTTCCACAAAATCCTACCGTCCCTACCAAAACTTACCCTTCAGAGAGGGAAGATCAACAATACTAAGTCAGCGAAGCTTTACCCACTCTCCTATTAGGGGCTTCGGAAATGTTTATAAAATTTTGGGGTGCGACACCTCTCAGTGAGGGACATAAACTAATACTAGTGTGTGGCAACATGAGCATTTCTGTGGTATACATATAGTCATAAACATAACCAATAAAATTGTATATATATCATTTCTGGGAAAAACATATATAATCAAAACATGGCAGAACATAATGGTTTCCATAGCATAATTCATCTTATATAAATAATAATATAAAACAAACATCACTGGAAGGTTAGCTGGCTATTGTCATGTATTACCCCCACATGACTGGGTTGTGCGACTCGAAGGCGGAACCTCACAATGGTTTGCCGACCATTGCCAAGTCAAGAGTACAACCTGTAAGTCCAATGGGTCTGCCAGACTTGGTCCGTACACTAGGGGTGCTCACACACTTCTTAAAACCACATCGACTATCCAATCTCACACTACTCTATACAGCAGCGTTAACACAAATATTATGATAAATCATGAACACATAGCATCAGTACTGTGCAAGTGCTAGCCTAGACCAAGTCAACCAGGTTCTGATAACATATAACATATACTGAAATAGTGATATATGGATATTTCATATCATTAATTATCAAATCAATCATTTCATTTTGCATGTATACGTATATAATGAAAATCATCGGCCCGTATGCCGGTATTTCACATTTTACCATAACTCAGCCTGTACGCCGACAAATCATATCCATAGCACAGCCCGTACGTTGGCAAATCATTTCCATAGCTCGGCCCGTACGCTAAAAAATCATATCCATAGCACAGCCCGTATACTGGCAAATCATTTCCATAGCTTGGCCCCTACGCCAGCAAATCATATACATAGCTCAGCCTGTGTGCCGGCAAACATAAAAATATCGGCCCGTACGCTGGTTTTCCATTATAAAAATCCATATCTTTATCATGTTCCCAGAAAATAGTATTTCATAATAATTTCCACTCATGCCACATGAAACAAGTTTTTCGTGTATTTAACATAACATCATTTTCAGTAGTATTTCCCAAATATAAAACATATATAAATATATTTATTTTCCTGAAATCAAATGCTGTAATAATATAAATATTTTTCATAAAATACTACCTTAGTTTATCCCCTTACCTGAGTCCTGAAAAGCCCCTAAAACAAACAGCCCCGCACCCGTAGGGTTCCCCGTTCAACACCCTGAAAAAAACATTTTCCAGAACTAAAGTTCAGTATTACTACACGTACTACGCTTTCTACAACTGTCAAATAGGCAAATACTGAGTAGAAAGTCTTACCCTGGATTTGGAATGGTTTCCAACTCGGCCCCACTGACGATCCGCTCCAGCAGACTTGTAGAGAACTTTCCCAGGAGCGTCATGGTGGCATCAGATCGTCAAACTGGCAGAAAATCGGCTCGAGATCTTAGAGAGAAGCATAGGGAACCTAAGGATGAGATAGAGAGAGATTCCTGCGCACAAATGGGCTAAAAAATCATGTTTAGAACTATTTATACTGCAGGATTCGTCGACGAGCCACGTCACCTCATTGACAAGTCCTGTAGAAAGTTTGTCGATGAATTTCAGACTTCCAAAAATCCTCTCTCGGTATCTTCTAGTCGACGATACAGAACTTCGCCGGTGAGATCCTGAAGAACCCTCGTCGATGAAACTCTTATATTTGTCGACGAGGCCTGGAAGATTTCTTGGGATTATCACATCCAAAATGCAACGTTGTCAATGAAATTGGCTGCCTCCTTCTATTCCTATTTCCATTTCCCTTTCTTTTATTATTTAAATACCATTATTCTTTGGGTCGTTACATTCTCCCCTCCTTATAAAATTTCGTCCTCAAAATTTGCTACTCGTATGATTCATCATCCCCTTAAAAGAAAAATGGTCTACTTATTTTATTACTTACCCTCACTTATGGTGGAGGAATATCGTGGTTACATTCTGAGTCCTAGGAGATTACACATACAAAAGAAAATTCTCCCAAAACTAAAATGCCACTTATTAACTAAACTTTTTACATGTACCTGCAAAAGAAATATTGCCTAATTACTTAAACTTCTTGAAACAGTTGTGGATACTTCTGTTTCATCTGCTCCTCGGATTCCCAAGAAGCCTTTTCTACCGCATGATTCGTCCACAAAACTTTTACCAAAGGAATCCTTTTGTTACGTAACTCTTGTACCTTCCTATCTAGAATCTGTACTGGTACCTCCTCATACATTAGTGAATCACTGAGCTCTAATTCACCATAACTGATGATATGAGAAGGATCTAGGATGTATTTCCTCAACATAGCAACATGGAATACGTTGTGGATCCTGAACAACATAGGTGGCAAAGCTAGCCTATAGGCAACCGGCCCCACTTTATCTAGAATCTCAAATGGGTTGATAAACTTAGGGCTAAGTTTACCCTTCTTCCTAAATCCCATAACCCCTTTCAACGGAGCTATTTTAAAAAAATACATGATTACCCACATCAAATTCCAGATTTCCACGGTGATTATCAACATAACTCTTTTGTTGGCTCTGAGCTGCACTGATTCTGTCTCTAATAAGCTGAACCTTATCACGCGCTTGTTGAACAAGCTCTGGCCCCACTACTCGCCGCTCACCCACTTCATCTCAAAATAAAGGAGATCGACATCTCCTACCGTACGGTGCCTCAAATGGTGCCATATCAATGTTGTCCTGAAAACTGTTATTATATGCGAATTCCACCAATGGCATGACTTGAGTCAAACTACCCCCAAAATCTAATACACACGCTCGGAGCATATCTTCTAGTATCTGTATCATCCTCTCAGTCTGCCTATTTGACTAAGGATGGAATGCTGTGCTAAACGATAATTGAGACCCTAGAGCTTCCTGCAAGTTCCTCCAAAAATGTGATGTAAAACGCGGGTCTCAATCTGACACAATCAATACTAGCACCCCATGAGAACGAACTATCTCCTGAATGTAAATCTCCGCCAAACGGTTAAGGGAGTAGCTGATCTTGATAGGTAAAAAGTGGGCGGTCTTAGTTAAACGATCAACAATCACCCAGATAACATTCTGGCCATGTAATGCCACTGGCAGGTTTGACACGAAGTCCATAGATATATAATCTCACTTCCACTCTGGGATAAATAATGGCTGCAACTGATCTATCTGCCTCTGATGCTTAGATTTTACCTGCTGGCACATCAGAAACTGTGCTACATACTTGGCAATCTCTTTCTTCATACCACTCCATCAGTATGACTTTCGCGGATCTTTGTACATCTTCGTACTACCTGGATGAACTATATATAAAGATTTGTGAGTCTCCTTGAGAATGGTCCTCCTCATATCTATATTGGTAGGAACACATAATCTGGAACGAAACCATAAAGCGCCCTCATCTGCAACACTGAATTCCTCCCCCTGACCATTCTGCACTCTATCCATCACCTCTTCTAATTCTGGGTCTTCTTTCTGAGCAGCTTTAATTCTTTCTTGCAAAGTAGACTGCACCACTAAACTGGCAATGTGAGCCTGAGAACCACTTTCAACTAACTCAATGCCGAGTCTCTCCAGATCCATCATGATCAGATACTGGATCTCCATAGCCGCCAACACTAGTTCCCTGAATTTTCTGCTCAACGCATCAGCTACCACATTTGCTTTCCCTAAGTGATAACTAATGGTATAGTCAAAGTATTTAATAAGTTCCAACCATCTTCTCTGCCTCATATTCAATTCATTCAACTTGAAAAAGTACTTCAAACTCTTATAGTCAGAAAAGATCTCACACCGCTTGCCATACAGGTAATGCCTCCAAATCTTCAATGCGTGTACAATTGCAGCCAATTTAAGATCATGGGTAGGGTAGTTCTTTTCATATTTTTTCAATTTCATGGAAGCATATGCTACCTCCCTACCATGCTGCATTAATACACAGTCAAGTCCCTTCAAGGACACATCATTGTAGATAGTATAACCCTCACCCCTTGATGGGATGATCAGCACTGGCGCTATGACTAGCCTTTGCTTCAACTCTTGAAAACTCTACTCATAGCTGTCGTCCCATTCAAATATGATAGTCTTCTTAGTCAGTCATGTCAAAGGCCTCGATAATGCTGAGAATCCCTCTACAAAATGACGGTAATACTCAGCTAGCCCTAAGAAACTCCTGATCTCCTAGACATTCCTCAGTCTAGCTCAATTCACTACGGCCTCAACCTTACTAGGATCCACAGAAATACTGTCTCTAGACACGACATGCCCCAATAACCCAACCTTCTCAAGCTAGAATTCACATTTATTGAATTTGGTGCACAACTTCTTTTCCCGTAGCATTTGCAGAACCTACCTCAAATGCGTCTCATGCTCTTCGTAGATCTTCGAATAGATTAGTACATCATCAATAAAAAACAACAACGAACTAGTCTAGGTATTGATGGAAGACTCTGTTCATCAAGTCAATAAATATCGTAGGAGGGTTTGTTAAACCAAATGGCATAACAAGAAATTCTTAATGCTCGTACCTGGTCCTGAAAGCCGTCTTCGAGATGTCTTCTGCTTTCACTTTTACCTGATGATAACCAGATCTGAGGTCAAACTTCGAATACACCCGTGTACCATGGAGCTGGTCAAACAAATCGTCGATACGAGGTCAAGGATACTTGTTCTTGATTGTCACTTTATTAATCTCCCTATAGTCTATACACATCCTTATAGACCCGTATTTCTTCTTCACAAATAAAATTGAAGCTCCCCACGGAGATACACTAGGTCATATGAAGCCCTTATCAAGCAGATCTTGCAACTGATCCTTCAATTCTGCCAATTCTGTTGGTGCCATTCGGTAAGGTACTTTGGAAATTAGTGCTGTACCTAGAAGTAGATCAATAGAAAAATCTACCTCACGATCAGGTGGCAAGCCTGGTAACTCATCTAGCAAAACATCTGTAAATTCCTTTACTACAGGCGTGCTGGCAAGTTTCAATTCATTCTCTGACATCTCCTTCACAACTGCCACAAACCCCTAACAATCACTCAGCAGTAGTCTCCTAGCCTGGATAGTTGAAACTAGCTGAGGTGAGGATTGCACGTATGATCCTACAACCTGAATTCCGCTTTTCTCGGAAGTCTGAATATCCCTTCTCGTGCTCAAAAATCTATGATGGCAAAATTAGCTGCTAGCCAATCCATGCCAAATATAACATCAAACCCGTGCATGTCCAGCACTATCAAATCAGCAGACAAAGTCTTCCCTTGGATATCAACTGGACAACCTCGGAGCACCCTACTACACCTCACTACTGACCCAGTCGGTGTAGATACCAACAGTTCAATGTCTAACGCCTATGTTTCTGCCCCACATAGTCTAGTGCACCCCGAAGACACAAAGGAGTGTGTGGTACCTGAATCAAACAATGCAATAACTTTAAAAGAAAGCATAACTACCATACCTGTGACTACGTCACCCGCTATCTCAGCGTCACTCGGCGTTAGCACAAACACTCTAGCTGGAGCCGTACTCCTTAGTTGGCCCTCGCGTGGCGCCTGATAACCTCCCTGGTATGGTTTGGGAGCTGGAGCTACATCTGGTGGTGTAGGGTAGTCTCGCACCATATGTCCAGGTCTACCACAATGATAGAAGACCACACCACTAGCTCGACACTCTCCCTAGTGCCTTCTACCATAAGTCTGACAAACTAGATGACCCTGTACCGCCTGAACCTCATGACCTCTAGTATCCTGCCTCCGCCCTCTGCCATGATTACCTCTCCTCCACTAGTTCTATCTAGGACTGTGCTGGTAGCCCGTAGATGTAGATCTTTTCCTCTAACTCTGCTCCTCTGCATCCAAACACTCACCAATCTCTGCCAAGGTTGCTTTATCGACTAGTTCAGCAATATCCTGGATCCGCAGCACCTCCACCTGCTTCGATATACTCTGCCTCAAGCCTCTCTCAAACTGCCTCACCTTCTTCAATTCATTAGGAACACTATACGGGGCGAAACGAGAGAGCTTGATGAAACGCTCAGCATACTGCTGGACAGATAGCTGTCCCTGCTTCAGACTCAGGAACTCTTCTACTTTAGCCTCCCTGACAGTAGATGGAAAATATCTATCGAAGAACAATTCTTTGAACCGATCCCAAGTCATGGCTATCGGCGTAGTCCTCTGCTGCTCCAAAAGCCTCACAGCAGTCCACCATCTCTTAGCCTTTCCTGTCAATCTATAGGTGGCGAAAAGGAACCTCTGTTCCTCAGTACACTGCAACACAGCCAAGACTTTCTCGGTCTCCTGTATCCAGTTCTCAGCGGCTGCATAATCGACTCCTCCCGAAAAGGCCGAAGAATTCATTTTTGTGAACTTCTCGATAGTGCACCCATGGCCAACTGACAGACCACCCTACTCCTTCGAGCTCCTAGCGATCTCAGCCATAACCTATTGAGTCACACTACGTAATACCGCGTAAGAGTCGGTCCTAGCTGCACGTAATGACCTTGCTCCATCACTGCCACTCTAATGGGCACTACTTCCTTTTGGATCCATCCTGAAAACAACAAATGCAACTTAGAAATTCTATCCTTATAATTTACCCACCTAACCTCACCACTTATCTTAACATTCCCAACTTATTTCTAATCCCTAGTTCTACCTTCTAGGAACACAACCCGGCAGTAGCTTACTATAATTTTCCTGAAATCATTACCCCATGAAAAACACAGAAACTCCCACGGAAGTCCAGCCTCTAGACTGTAGAACAAGACCTTAAATAATTTCCTATACTCTGGTATTGTTTCCACTACATTCTAAAGTTTACAGAACCTAGCAACCTAGGCTCAGATACCAAACTATGACAACCTGCTTAATTTCCATATTTTTTTTATAATGTAATACAATATCACAAAGCTCAGCAGATTATAATCCACCTGGACCCGTGGGTACGAGGGACACATCAAGACATATAACGGAAGCCTAAGCAGTAGGAAACATACAATTATAATATCATAAATACAAAATCATCCATCATAATACCTGAGTCATTACATCCACTGTATTTAAGTATATACATCCTAAAAGAAAAAATCTATGGACATTTCCACAAAATCCTACCGTCCCTTCCAAAACTTACCCTTCAGAGAGGCTAGATCAACAATACTAAGTCAGCGGAGCTTTACCCACTCTCCTATGAGGGGTCTCTGAAATGCTTATAAAATTTTGGGGTGCGACACCTCTCAGTAAAGGAAAGAAACTAACACTAGTGTGTGACAATATGAACATTTATGTGGTATACATATAGTCATAAACATAACCAATAAAATTGTATATATATCATTTCTAGGAAAAACATATATAATCAAAACATGGCAGAACATAATGGTTTCCATAGCATAATTCATATCATATAAATAATAATATAAAACAAACATCATTGGAAGGTTAGCTGGCTATTGTCATGTATTACCCCCACATGACTGGGTTGTGTAGCTCGAAGGAGGGACTTGACAATGGTCGGCCGACCACTGCCAAGTCAAGAGTACAGCCTATAAGTCTGATGGGTCTGCCAGACTTGGTCTGTACACCAGGGGCGCTCACACACTTCTTAAAATCACATCGACCATCCAATCTCACACCACTCCGTACAACGATGTTAACACAAATATCATGATAAATCATGAACACATAGCATCGGTACCGTGCAAGTGCTAGCCTAGACCAAGCCAACCAGGTTTTGATAACATATAACATATACTGAAACAGTGATACATGGATATTTCATATCATTAATTATCAAATTAATCATTTCATTTTGCATGTATACGTATATCATGAAAATCATCGGCTCGTACGCCGGTATTTTACATTTTACCACAGCTCGGCCCGTACGCCAACAAATCATATCCATAGTTCAACCCGTACGCTGGCAAATCATTTCCATAGCTCGGCCCATAGCACAGCCCATATGCTGGCAAATCATTTCCATAGCTCAGCCCCTACATCGGTAAATCATATACGTAGCTCAGCCCGTACGCCGGCAAACGTATAAAAATCTTGGCCCATACGCCGGTTTTCCATTATAAAAATCCATATCTTTATCATATTCCCAAAAAACAGTATTCTATAATAATTTCCACTCATGCCACACGAAACAGGTTTTTCGTATATTTAACATAGCATCATTTTCAGTAGTATTTTCTAAATATAAAACATATATAAATATATTTATTTTCCTGAAATCAAATGTTGTAATAATATACATATTTTTCATAAAATACTAGCTTAATTTATCCCCTTACCTGAGTCCTAAAAAGCCCCTAAAATAAATAGCCCCGCACCCGCAGGGTTCCTTGTTCAACACCCTAAAAATGAAATTTTCTTAGAACTAAAGTTCAGTATTACTACGCGTACTATGCTTTCTACAACTGTCAAATAGGCAAATACTGAGTAGAAAGCCTTACCCTAGATTTGGGATGGTTTCCAACTCGATCCCACCGACGATCGGCTCCGGCAGACTTGCAGAAAACTTTTCCAAGAGCGTCGTGGTGGCTTTAGATCGTTGAACCGATAGAAAATCAGCCCGAGATCTTAGAGAGAAGGGTAGGGAACCAAAGGATGAGAGAGAGAGAGAGGGTGAGAGAGATTCCTGCGCACAAATGGGCTAAAAAATCACGTTTAAAACTATTTATACTGCGGGATTTGTCGAGAGAGGCACGTTACCTTGTCGACGAGTCCTGTAGAAAGTTCGTCAACGAACTTGAACCCTCATCGATGAATTTCAGACTTCCAAAAATCCTCTCTCGGTATCTTCTTATCTACGAGATCCTAAAGAACCCTCGTCGAAAAAACCCCGTGTTCATCGACGAGGCTTGGAAGATTTCTTGAGGTTATCACATCCAAAATGCAACGCCGTCGATGAAGTTGGCTGCCTCCTTCTGTTCTTATTTCCATTTCCCTTTCTTTTATTATTTAGATACCATTATTCTTCAGGTCGTTACAATGGAATTGATCAAAACCATAAGATTTAATGGCTTGATCAAAACGGATGTTCCAAGACCTAGATGCCAACGTAAGTTTATAAATGGAATTCTTAAGCTTGCACAACATGTGCTTATGGCCTACTGCTGCAAAACCTTCTAGTTGCACCATATAGAAGCACTCATCAAAACTTCCATTAAGGAAAGCTGTCTTGACATCCATTTGCAAAAATTTCATAATCGAAATGAGCTGCAATGGATAAGGGAATCCAGATAGACTTTAGCATGGCTACCGGTGAGAAAGTTTCCTCATAGTCGATTCCCTCTTTCTGAGTAAACCCTTTCGCAACAAGCCTAGTCTTGAAGGTTTCCACCCTCCCGTCTACTTTTCTCTTCTTCTTATAGATACACTTGCATTTGATGGGTTTTATCCCTTCGAATGGCTCTACAAGATCTCAAACTTGATTAGAATACATGGACTCCATCTCTGATTTCATAGCCTTTTTCCAGAGTTCTGCATTTTTATCTTGAAGTGCTTCATAGTAGTTGCCGGGTTCGGTATCTAGTTCATCAAGGATCCCATCATAAGACTCTCCGAAGAACATATACTGATCAGGCTGGTGTACAACCCTCCTACTATGACGAGGGACATTTTTCTGTGTTGATCCTGATCCTTGTGCATCATCATTCTACCTTCGTTCTACAATTAGCGTATTGATGGTTGCTGCCCGTGATGGGTCAGACTCATCTCAAGTTACAAAATTCCTCCCACTACAACGAGGCAATGGGATGTCAATAACTTTGTCTTGTGGTGGTTTTTCTTGCACTATTGGTATAGATGGTATATCTCCTCTTAACTCTTCTAGAACAATCCTAATTTTGTTTTTGTGGTTCATTACATAGTCCTCTTCTAATAATCGAGCATTAGTGCTAAAAATGGCCTTCTGATCCTTAGGACAATAAAATAAACCACCTTTCATTCCTTTAGGGTAACCAACAAATAAACAGACATCTGTCCTTGATTCCAACTTATTTGTTTACCTTTTTAGCATGTGTGCTAGACTACCCCATATCCGAACATGCTGAAGACTAGGTTTGTCCCCAATCCACAACTCTGTGGGTGTAGTAGGTACTAACTTAGATGGGACCAAGTTCAGAATATAGGCTGCTATTTCTAGTGCGTGCCCCCAAAACGAATTAGGTAAATCATAGTTCTGACCATGTTCGTAAGAGTCATATTCCTTCTTTTTGCTACACCATTCTGTTGTGGCATACCAGGTGCAGACAACTGGGATTCAATTCCCTCCTCCGATAAGTAATCCACAAATTCTCCTAAGAGGTACTCGCCACCACGATCAGATCGTATTGTATTGATACATTTACCCCGACACTTCCCCGTTTCTACCTTAAATACCTTGAATTTATCAAAGCATTCAAACTTATAGTGCATCAAATAAGTATACCCATACCTTGAGTAATCATCAATGAAAGTAACGAAACACTCAAAGCAACCTCTAGCCTGCATATTCATGGGGTCACACAAATCAGAGTGAACCAGTTCTAATGCCTCTTTTGCTCTATAGCCCTTGGTTGAAAATGGCCTGTAGAGACCTGAAGAATTTATTTATGAAAAAATAATAAGGGAAAGAGAAAGGAAAAGAATATGAAAGGGAAAGGAAATTTAAAAAGGAGCATTAGTAGGGGTTCGTCGATGAACTTAGAGTTTTCATCAACGAACATCCTTCTTGGTCTCGTCAATGAATACACGTGTCTCATTGACGAGAAAATACTGAGAGTCAGGGAATTTTAGCTAATTTCAAGTTCATCAACATACTAGCCTCCTTGTCGACGAAGTGTCTTTATTGGCTCGTCGACGAATCACTTTAACTCGTCGACGAAGCCTGACCTATAAATAGGAAATTTGCCATTTTCAGCATGTTTTTTTCTCTCTCTTGATCTCTCTCTCTCTCTACCCTATGGTTCCAACACACTCTCTCTCTCTCTCTCTCTTCAATTTTCACTTTATTAAAGCCCACCTTGACGATTAGAAGTCACCACGAGGTTTGTGGAGAGATTCTCTACAACTTAACCGGAGCGGATTGTTGATTTGGAGTTCTTGGGCCCCACTCCAAAATTAAGGTAAGTAAGGTATTTTAGGGTCTAAATGTTTATTTGGAGTATATAGGGTCTAGGAAGTGTTAAATGAGAATTATTTTGGGAGATGAGTTGACTGATCTAGGAAAAATGTGATTTTTAGGATTTTGAGTTTCGAACACCGCGGGCGTAGGATTTGGGTTTTTACGAGTCTTTCAGTAAGTCAAGTAAGGGGGAATAAATTATAACAGTTATTTTGAGAACTACTGATTGAGTTAATACGTGAAATTGGGAATATGATATTTTTCCTGAAATTATTATGATACAAATATTAGATAAAATTGTGAGGCATATGAGTTATACTGAATTGTGATGTTTTGAAATATGAAATATGATTATAGAGATGTTTTCTATGATAAATGGGGAAATATAAGAATATGAAATGTTTTGTTGAGAAATGTGGAAATTCCCGAATGAGATATATATATTATTATGAGAATGGAATGGGTATTGAAAAGATGAGAAAGAAATAGAAAATGATGAGAATATTGAAATGTGATATATACCATTATGAGATGAGATATGAATACTGAAATGCGAATATGAAAATGTGAATATTGCAATGTGAATACTGTAATAAGAAAGTTGAAATGTGAATATGAAAATGTGAATATTGCAATGTGAATACTGCAATGTGAATGTTGAAATGTGAATACTGGAAGTGTGAATATGGAAATGTGAATATTGCAATGAGAATAATGCAGTGTGAATGTTGAAACATGAATGTGAAATGTGAATGATGAAATGTGGAAATCAAAACCCTGATGGACGATTGTTGATAAAGAGCACGATACCGTTGCTAGTGAGGTATTAGTGCAATCATACGGTCTAATGGAGAGTGTGGCGTGACAGTTGATTGGGCCTTCGGAGAGATGTTGATTGCCCTTGGGTTTGGTCTAGGGATTGGTAGGCCAATGTACTACAGACGGACAGGTAGAGTTCTTATTTTGATCTAACCAGGTAGGCCAACGGTGGTTTAGATTCAGCCTTTGGGCCGCACAACCTTGACCTTGGGGGGAAACATGGCGTGGAAAATATCCTCAGGGCAGCCATGAGTTACAGATGACATATGGACTAGTTACTGAGGACACTCATGAGCTAGATGTGAAGTGGAAATGAGAAATGAAAAAGTATGAGTTTAATAACATAAATAATTAGGGTGAAGTAAAACTCTCCGTCTGAGGGCTTACTGAGTAAGGTGAGTGCCCTGATAAGTATCAGTTGTAGCCTCACCCGAGTTAATTAGGCAAGATTACAAACGATATTAGAGTAGAGGGGAGCTGTATGTATGGGCATGTAATTTCCCCTATCCTTGGGAACATTCACTGATAAATATGGGTTGTATGTAAATGAGTTTGAAAGAAATGGAATTAAAGCTTATAAAAGCTTATGTTTTATATCTATATGATTTTGAGTATAATTGGTATATTTTTCTCATATGATATTATCATTGAAATGAGAATATTATGATATAATGAAACTTTTATTGCCACACACTATAAATAATTTATTCCGTCTTACTAAGATGTGTCTCACCTAAATATCTAAAAATATTTCAGGGAACCGTAAATGACTAGGAGATAAAGCTCCGAGATAAAGGGGAGCTGGTACCTTGATAGAGAGGGTGAGTGTTTTAAGTTAGGGATGTATGATTCCCATAGAGTTTTTGGTTCATTTCTAGGGATGTGTTGGATATGTGTATATATATATATGGATGGTTAGAACTATGATTATTTGTATTCTGAATGGTTTATAAATATTGGCTTCCGCTGTTAGGGCTGTTTGTATGACTATTTACTCGGTACCCACTTTAGGTCGGGTTATGTTTAAATGGTATTAGAGTTTTTGATGTGGTCGATATTTGATTAATATTTATTATTTATTAGAAAAAAATGGTAAGAAAATCGGGGCGTCACAATTTGGTATTAGAGCCTAGGTTGCTAGGTTCTGAAGACTTTAGTAAACGGCGGAACACAATACCAGAGTATAGGAATGAATTTTGATGAGAATAGGAGATGGTTAGATTGAGATATGAGTAAGTTATTGTTAGAGGATAAAATTGGAATTTAGGGTTCTATTTTACAACCTAAAGGCAAGGGTTCCGTGGTTGTTTTTGTGATTTTCCTGTGGTGACGACTTTAGAAAAGCCATAGTAAACCATCGTCGATTCTTGTTTCTGAGTGGTTGGACTGAATCTTAAATTGGGATTGAGGATATTGGAGATGGATGATTGTAGAGGGATATTTTATGAGTTTAGTTTTTTGAGTGTATTTGTGATGTTGAGATGATAGAGTTCTAAGACTATTTTATATCATTTTCAGGATGGATTTAGGGAGTAGTAGTGCATATGCTAGAGGTGATGATGCAGGGCCTTCTAGTATGGGTGGCGGAGACCCCAATGCAGTGCTATATAGCATCACCCAGCAGGTGATGGTAGAGATGGCCAGGGGTTCAAGGGAGCGGAGATGTACGACTGAGAAGTTCACACGCATGAGAAATTCGTCGTTCTCTAGAGGGGCTGACCCACTAGTAGCTGAGAATTGGGTCTAGGATATAAAAGGATATGTTGGCAGTTCTTTCATGTATAGATGAGAAGAAGGTACTGTTTGCAACATTTAAGTTGATTGGGGAAGCTAAACGCTGGTGGAGATCCGTGAGAAGGTTAGAGGAGCAGAGACCTGAGCCTATAGCGCTGACTTGGAGCTGCTTTACGGAATTATTTTTCGAGCGGTATTTTCCCGCTACTATTAGAAGTGCAAAGGTTGCGGAGTTTTTGCACTTGACGCAAGGACAAATTACGGTACAACAGTATGCACCTAGATTTATCGAGCTGTCTTGGTTTGCCCCGTACTTGGTGCCAGATGAAGAAAAGAAGGTACGGAAATTCGAGGAGGGCCTGAGTTAGAGTTTTTTTGAGTAGGTTGTAGGCTTCTAGGCCCAGAATTTTTTAGAGATAGTGGATAAAGCTGCAGTGATTGAGAGTGACCTACAAAGAGGCACTGCGGCACAAAGTCAGAGAAAGAGGCCCATACCTCCATATTTTTAGGTAGGGTCCAGCTGGGGGCCGTGGGGGAGGTAGGATAGCAGAAGAGGTTAGAGACAAGGAATGGGAGGTTGAGCGGTATAGGACATATTGATGCCCCCTCTTTGTCATTTATGCTACAAAAGACACCTGGCAGAGTGTCGGGGCAGAGAGGTGGTATGTTACTAATGCGATCTGACTGGCTATATGGCGAGAGACTGCCGAGCACCACTAGTTATTGTGCCTACTCCTAGACCATACCGAGGAGGTCATGAGCACCTCGAGGCAGACAACAGAGGAATACCACCCCAGCACGAGTCTATACACTGACACCAGGAGATATTAAGGTAGCAGAAGATGTCGTGATAGGTACTATTTCAATACTGTCATATAAAGCTATTACCTTGTTTGATTAAAGGGTGACTCATTCTTTTATCGCCCGTGAATTTGTTAAATTTTGTGGGATAGAAACTCATCAATTAGACATTAGTTTGTCCGTTTCTACACTGACTGGGGCACTAGTGTTGTGTAGGAAGGTACTCAAGAAGTGTCTAGTCTATATTCAAGGGAGATCTTTGCCTATTAATTTGGTGGTTTTAGAGATGCATGGGTTCGAGGTGATTCTGGGGATATATTGGCTAGCTGCCCACTATGCCAGTATTGACTACCAGTAGAGAGAGGCAATGTTTAGACCTCCAGAAACACAAAAGTACAGATTTATGGGGTCGTGTGTGCGCACCCCACCATAGTTGTTATTCGGTTTTCGGGCGAGGAGGTTGTTATTAGAGGATTTCTAGGGATATTTGGCTTATGTGAAGGAAGTATCAGAAGGGGAGTTGAGGTTACAAGATATCCCACTACTGAGAGATTTTTATGATGCTTTCTCTGAGGATTTTCCAAGACTACCTCCTGATTGAGAGGTAGAGTTTACCATTGATCTAGTTTCGGGGACAATGCTGATTTCTAAAGCGCCGTACAGAATGGCACCGGTAGAGTTAAAAGAGTTGAAGGAATAGTTGCAGGAACTATTAGATAATGGGTTTATTCAGCCTAGTGTGTCGCCCTGGGGAGTGCCGGTTTTGTATGTAAGAAAGAAGGATGGGTCAATGAGGATGTGCATTGACTACAGAGAAATTAATTAAGTGACTATCAAGAATAAGTACCCGCTTCCTCGCATCAATGATTTATTTGATTAGTTATAAGGGACACAAATTTTCTCGAAGATAGATCTGTGGTCTAGGTACCATCAGGTAAAGGTCAGGGCACAAGACGTTTCGAAGATAGCATTCAGGACTCGGTATGGCCATTATGAACTTTTGGTTATGCCGTTTGGATTGAAAAATGCTCATGCAGTGTTTATGGATATGATGAACATGGTCTTTCACCAGTATTTGGACCAGTTTATGGTGGTATTCATTGATGACATACTGGTGTATTCAAAGAGCCCAGAGGAGCATGAGGAACATTTGAGGATAGTGCTTTAGGTGCTGAGAGAAAGATAGTTGTATGTAAAATTCAAGAAGTGTGAGTTCTAACTGGAGCAAATTGCCTTCCTTGGGCACGTGGTATCCAAGGGTGGTATTTCGGTGTATTCGAGCAAGATCGAGGTGGTAGTAGGCTAGGTACGACCAAAGAATGTGCAGGAAATCATAAGTTTCTTGGGTTTGGCTGGGTATTATCGTAGATTTGTTGAGGGCTTCTTTAAATTGTTAGGTCCTTTGACGAGATTGACCAGGAAAGCTATGAAATTTGAGTGGACTGATGAATGTGAATGGAGTTTTCAGGAGTTGAAGTAGTGACTCATCACTGCACCGGTGTTGACTATTCCTTTAGGAGAAGAAGGTTTCTTAATTTATTGTGATGGGTCACATAAAGGGTCACAGTAGGGGAGAGTAGTAGCATATGCCTCCTGACAACTGGAATAATATGAGAAGAATTACCCTATCCATGATTTGGAGTTAGCAGCGGCAGTTTTAATGCTGAAAATTTGGAGACACTATGTATATGGGGGTAGGTGTGAAATTTTCACTGATCATAAGAGTTTAAAATATTTCTTCACAAAAAAAGAATTAAACATGAGTTAGAAGAGATGGTTGAAGCTGATAAAAGATTACGACTGCACCATCAGTTACCACCCGGGAAAGGCTAATGTAGTAGCTGATGCTCTGAGCTAGAAATCAGTGGGAGCAGCAGTGTCAGTAGGGATGATTCAACATTCGATTCATATGGATTTGCAAATACTTGGGGTGGAACTTGTAGAGGGTGATTGCCAAGAATTTATTTCCAATCTAGTACTGCAACCGACCTTACAGGAGAGAATTAAGTTCTTAGCTGAAAGACACGGAATTAATGGAAATTATGGTAAAAGTACGAGATGGTCTGGAGGCAGATTTCGGTATCTCAAATGATGGAGCCTTGAGGTTCCATACTAGGCTGTGTGAACCTGTTGACCTTAAGAAAAAAAGTTATTTTGGAGGAAGCACACCGATCCCTGCATACTGTACACCCCGGTAGCACTAAAATGTATAGGGATCTTCAGGAATCTTATTGGTGGAGCAATATGAAAAGAGAGATCACTGAGTTTGTAGCGCGGTGTTTGACATGCCAGTAGGTGAAAACTGAGCATCAGAGATCGGTGGGATCATTGCAGCCACTTCATATCCCTGAGTGGAAGTGGGAACATATAGCGATGGATTTTGTCATAGGATTACCACCGACAAGGCATAGACAAGACGCCATTTGGGTAGTTGTAGGTCGACTGACAAAAACTGCCCATTTCCTTCCTATCATAGTTAGCTACTCCATGAGTAAACTAGCAGAGTTGTATACACAGGAGATAGTTAGACTGCATGATGTACCAGTGTCCATTTCATCCTCAAACAGAGGGACAAGAGGAGAGGACGATACAGATACTGGAGGATATGCTACAAGCTTGTGTGCTGGATTTTGGGGGCAGTGGGTACAGTTCATGCCATTGGTTGAGTTTGCTTATAATAATAGCTATCATACGAATATTGGGATGACACCATATGAGGCGTTATATGGCAGGAGGTGCTGATCTCTGTTATAGTGGGATGAGATTGGGGAAAGGCGAATTTTGGGGCCAGAGCTAATACGGTAGACTTATGATAAAGTAAGACTAATTAGAGATAGGATCAGAACAGTACAGAGTCAGCGGAAGAGTTATGTAGATACTCACTGGAGAGAGTTGGAGTTTGATGTAGGAGATCATTTATTTTTGAAAGTGGCACCAATGAAAGGAGTTATGAGATTTGGGAGGAAGGGTAAACTAAGCCCTAGGTATATTGGACCATTCAAGATTCTTGAAATAATGGATCTAGTTGCCTACAAGTTGGCGCTACCATTGGTTTTGTCTAAAATCCATGACGTATTTCACGTTTCCATGTTAAGGAAAAACGTCCTAGATCCCTCCTATGTGATTAGTTATTAGATACTGGAGCTTGATAATGCCTTATCTTATGAAGAGATTCTAGTGGAAATTTTAAATTGGAAGGAACAAGAGTTGCATACAAAGAGGATTCCATTGGTAAAAGTGTTATGGCACAGTCATGCAGTATAGGAAGCTTCCTGGGAACTAGAGGAGCAGATGCGCTAGAGATACCCATACTTGTTCAATGGGAACCAGGGTTGAACAAGGAAAAATAAAGTGAATAACAAGGTATGTATTTTAATTTGTATAGTGTAGGATAGATAGTGTTTTTGGTTTTAGGATAAGAATGGTTTTAGGGGAGTCTTCTTTTGTATATTTGATTATAATCTCCCAGAACCTTTTTTTTGTAACCACGACATTCCTCCGCAAGAAGTGAGGGTAATTAATAAAATTGGGATGTTTTCTTTAAGGATGAAAAAGTGATGAATAACAATTTCGAGAATGAAATTTTATAAGGAGGGGAGAATGTAGAGACCTGGAAAATTTATTTATGAAAAAATAATAAAGGAAAGAGAAAGGAAAAGAATATGAAAGGGGAAGGAAATTTAAAAAAGGAGCATCAGTAGGGGTTCTTCGACGAACTCAAAGTTTTCGTCGACGAAGTCCTTCTTGGTCTCGTCAACAAATACACATGTTTTGTCAACGAGAAGATACCGAGAGTCAAGGAATTTCAAGTTCGTCGACGGAGTAGCCTCCTTGTTGACGAAGTGTCTTCATCAGCTCGTCGACGAATCACTTTAACTCGTCGACGAAACCTGGCCTATAAATAGGAAAATTTTCATTTTTAGCGTGATTTCTCTCTCTCTCTCTCTCTCTCTTCGATTTTTGCTTAGTTAAAGCCTGTTTTGACAATCAGAAGTCACCACAAGGTTTGTGGGGAGATTCTCTAACACTTTGCCGGAGTGAATTGTTGATTTGGAGTTCTTGGACACCACTCCAAAATTAGGGTAATTAAGGTATTTTAGGGTCTAAATGTTTATTTGGAGTACATAGGGCATAGGAAGTGTTAAATGAGAATTATTCTAGGAGATGGGTTGATTGATCTGGAAAAAATGTGATTTTTAGGGTTTTGAGTTTTGGACGTCGCGGGTGTAGGATTTGGGTTTTTACAGGCCTCTCAGTAAGTCAGGTAAGGGGAATAAATTATAACAATTATTTTTAGAATTACTGATTGAGTTAATATGTAAAATTGAGAATATGATATTTTTCTTGAAATTATTATGATACAAATATTAGATAAAATTGTGGCATATGAGTCATACTGAATTGTGATGTTTTGGAATATGAAAAATGATTATAGAAATGTTTTCTACGATAAATGGGGAAATATGAGAATATGATATGTTTTATTAAGAAATGTGGAAATTCAAGAATGAGATATATATGCTATTATGAGAATGGAATGGGTATTGAAAAGATGAGAAAGAAACATAAAATGATGAGAATATTGAAATGTGATATATACCATTATGAGATGAGATATGAATACAGAAATGTGAATATGAAAATGTGAATATTGCAATGAGAATGTTGAAATGTGAATATTGAAATGTGAATATGAAAATGTGAATATTGCAATGTGAATATTGCAATGTGAATACTACAATGTGAATGTTGAAATGTGAATATTGGAATTGTGAATGTGGAAATGTGAATATTGCAATGAGAATAGTGTAGTGTGAATACTGAAACGTGAATTCGAAATGCAAATGATGAAATGTGGAAATGAGAACCCTGATGGACGGCTGTTGATAAAGAGCATAGTACCGTTGCTAGTGAGGTGTTAGTGCAACCACATGGTCTCGTGGAGAGTGTGACTTGACAGTCGGTTGGGCTTTCGGAGAGATGTTGATTGCCCGTGGGTCCGAACTAGGGATTGGTAGGCCAATGTACTACAAACAGACAGGTAGAGTTCTTATTTTAATCTAACTAGGTAGGCTAACTGCGGTATAGATCCAGCCTTCGGGCTGCACAACCTTGACCATGAGGGGAAGCATGACATGGAAAATATCCTCAAGGCAGCCATGAGTTATAGACGACACATGGATTGGTTATCAAGGACACTCATGAGCTAGATGTGAAATGGAAATGAGAAATGAAAGAGTGTGAGTTTAATAACATAAATAATTAGGGCGAAGTAAAACTCTTTGCCTGAGGGCTTACTGAGTAAGGTGAGTGCCCTGATAAGTATCAATTGTAGCCTCTTAATCAGGTAAGGTTACAAACGATATCATAGCAGAGGGGAGCTGCATGTATGAGCGTGTAATCTCCACTATCCTCGGGAACTTTCGCTAATAAATATGGGTTGTATGTGAATGAATTTGAAAGAAATGGAATTAAAGCTTATAAAAGCTTATGTTTTATATCTTTATGATTATAAGAATAATTGGTATATTTTTCTCAGATGGTATTATCATCGAAATGAGAATATTATGAGATAATGAAACTCTTACTGCCACGCACTGTAAATAATTTATTTCATCTTAATGAGATGTGTCTTACCCAAATATCTTAATATTTTAGGGAACCATGAAAGACCAGGAGATAGAACTCCAAGATAGAGGGGAGCTAGTACCCTGATAGGGAGGGTGAGTGTTTTGAGCTAGAGATGTATGATTCCCCTAGAGTTTTTGGTTGATTTTTGGGTATGTGTTGGAAATGTGTATATATATATATATGGATGGTTAGAACTATGGTTTATAAATATTGACTTCCGCTGTTAGGGCTGTTTGTATGACTATTTACCCGGTACCCACTTTGGGTCAAGTTATTTTTAAATGGTATCAGCATTTTTGATGTGGCCTATGTTTGATTAATATTTATTATTTATTGAAAAAAAATGGTAAGAAAATCTGGGCGTCACAAGGCTGCTTGGTCATCTTACCTTCTAAGCAGGATTTACAGACTGGTAGTGCCTGCACTTCTAATGAACCTAATGGTCCATTATGAACCAACCTTGAAATCCGTCTAAGGTTAATATGACCTAGGCATAAGTGCCAAAGATAAATTTGGTTCAATTCAGAAGGTTTCTTTCTCTTATATGGTAGTTTATCGGTGTTATTCAATTCATTTAGTTGCACTGTAGGAGAAACATGATTAATAATATAAAGGCCATCATCAATATACCAGAACATGTTTATTTAACTTAATAACAAATGAGTTATTAAAATAAATGAAATATTTGTGATCAACCAACTTGGAAAATGAGATCAAATTCCTTTGTGGAAGGCACATAAAAAGAGTCTTTCAATATTAAAATCCTATCTCTACTAAAAGAAATGCGAATATCTCCTACTACAACTACTGACACTCTCGTGCCATCTCCTAGAAATACATAAATCTCCCCATCACTTAGCTGACAAGTTTGCTGGAACCCTTGTAAAGAATTGCAAAAATGATTAGTGGCTCCCATACACACCAGGTACTGGTAGATATCACCGCTAAACATGTTTGAACTACTAGTGAATGAGATATGCCTTTGTTGTTCTGTTTGGCGAAATAAACTAGATATTATGATTTCCAATGCCTTGGCTACTTGTACTAAAATACTTGCCCTTAGGCTTTTTCAATCCATCCTGCGGCTCACGTACTACTGGAGGAGCTCCCTATGGTTTCTGAACCTTTTTTTGCTTCTTTCGGCCTTTTGTCCTAGAAGAAGAACCTTTCTCAGTCACAAGAGCAATAGTTGGCTTCCTGATGAGGCCCTCTTTAAGTAGTTTTGCCAATGACCAAGAGAAATTATTCATGTTGTAGTTTAGAAAAAAATGCTTGAAAGAGTCAGATAGTGACTGGAGAACGATATTGCCTTGGGTTTCCTTATCGATTTCAGCTCCAAGGATCTCTAGCCCATTCAGAAGACCAATAATCTTTAGAACATGATCCCTTAGTGGGGTCCCTTCTGCCATAGTAGTATTCATAAGTTCCTCCATAGCAATCTGCTTAGCAGCATGATTTTGATCCCTAAACATTTCTTTGAGGTTCTGCATTATATCATAGGCAAAAGAGATAAACTGATGCTGATGTTGCAGAACATTCGACATAGATGCCAAAATGTAACACCGCACTATCTCATTAGCTTTAATCAACTTCTGGTAAGCCTAGGTTTCCTCATCAGGGGCCCCTTCACCGGGTTTCTGTGGACATACCTCTATGAGCACATACTTGTACTCCTCTGTAGTCAGTACAATATCCAAGTTCCTTTTACAGTCAATATAATTAGGTCCAACCAGTTTGTTTTCTTTGAGAATAACAACCAAGGGATTGAAAGCCATTTTAATCCCGAGAATCACATATTATAACAAAATATGATAAGTAATAATAAACTTTTAATTCAATTAAAAGAATCTGGTTCTCTCTAACAATATTTTATTTTAAAGAATCTATTAGCAACCTAGCACACCGTGATTAGTATTCCTTGATGGGAAGTCGCCTACTATTCAAAATTTGTGTAGACAGGCGAGGACCTATTAATTTTACTATCTAGGCAAGTAATTATTCGAAGCAAAATTAAGCTGCTGACTTTGCTTTGGTCCTATAAACAATAGTAATGACTCAGATGGTGAGGATAATATTATTCATAGCTAAGTGTATACCATCACATAATACTAGACCTATTGTCCTGTAGTGAATCCCTAGATGGGGAGGTGACCTAATAGTAACAATTACTAGAGTTTATACTTGGTGAGTCTAAAATTAATTCCATCCGATGGGGAGGAAGATACTAATATCATCACATAAAATTAATTACTTCACCTATAAACTAGTGATGGAGATTATATGATTTATATGTAATAAATTTCCTCACCCACTTAGTTACTTAATTCATGAGGAATACAAATACGTGTTTAATATTTCAATATTGGTAACTAAAATACACGCAACAAATAAAATTCCAAATTCCCTTAATTATTTTTTATAAAAAAATTGTATTATAACTTGGGAATTAATTTTATTCTCTAGTTGCACATGCATTAACCAACATTGAAATTTTAAATTTTACATGCTAATGACATAACACAAGAACAACAAACATGCCAAGCAAGCATATATAAACAAGAAATATGATATAATAAATATTTCGGCTATTATGGTCAAGTAACTTGCATCATAACACCGTGAATCCTTGTTTTCCATTACGTAGTGCTAGGATTTGGCGGGGGCCCGAGGGCAGTGCCCTCGGCGGGGTTCGACCTGCTCGGCTAGGTCGCAGGGTTCCAAGGGGCAGCGCCAACGGCGGATTAAGCTGCATTAGAATACAAAATCCTATACCTCCATAACCAGAGTTCACGTGCTAAGAATCTTTTAATAAAAAATCACAATCACAAAACATACATTCGTGTGACCATAATTGTCGGAAAGAACACTACAAAATAGAGGTTTGTGCATACACACGTTCTACCCGAAGCATGCATTGGTTCAATTTTCGAAGAACATGGTATTATTACCTGTATATTGTATCAACCGAGGCTCTAATACCAATTGAAGGGACTTACGGAATAGCCCTAAGATCCGGCTTTAGTGCATACAGATAACAAAAAATAAAAATAAAAATAATAATATGATCATGCAAACCCTAATTCCATAATTAGGATTATACTTGTGAGATCTATCTAGTTTGATCCTGAATCTGCAAGTACGAAAATGAGCTCTTGAAGACAACATTACCCCAAGACAATCCTATTTAATACACACAAAGTATACTAGCACAAGGAGTTGGAACTGTATTATTCCCAATAGTCAAGGCAGACCTGTTAAAACCTTGTGCTACAGTCCTATCAATGGTGTGTCCAATTTCATTTAAGACTGCAAACAATAAACTTGTATTTTATAAGAACTGATGATTTAATCTTCTATATATAAGTCGTACTCTACACACTAGATCATCTACTATATAGAATAAAAGAAACACATGCATAGTCTTTAAATAAATAAAGTCAGGCAAACATTGCTCACAGAGATTCTTATTAAAATGAAATAACTGAAGTTATCAATAAATATTAAAATCGATTACATAAAGCATGTCTTTCAATATAAATTCCTAACATTTACGACATTGAGAAATTTTAAGTTGTTGGTCAAAATATGGCTAGATAGTAGTATATTTTTTAATTAACATTTAATATTGTATCCTAGAGAAAAATTGTAGTTATGAATTATCAAATATTTTTGTGTTGGTCATAATTGTTTATAAGACATTTGGTTCATGGAATTGAATAAGATGAATATAATAGAAAATGTTCAAGGATACAATAATTTACAAGAAAGATGCTTATCTATGAGTTATTGTTATTCCATCAAATATAAAATAACGTAGGAATATATTTTTCCTTCATAAAATTGAAGAATAATTATATTTTTCATCTTTTTCATTTTATAAACTAATAAAAATTTTGTAAGTCATTCATATAATGACAATATATTTTCTTTGTAAGCCATCAAATTCCCATATTATTATCATTATATTATTGAAAACAAACATTTTGCAAACTAACCTTCAATACCTTTCTATATTCTATTAGTTTTGCTATGCAAACACTTAAAGTAGGAAAACTACCTATGTATCAACTAACAATAGAACACAACAATGCATGTGTACTATGCTTTTATTTATTTATTTTTCATAAAATTAATTAATTCTTTTATTTTATTTAATTCAAATAATTTTTTTATTGCACTAGTGTAGGACATGTACATTGCACATGGTGCCATATTTTATATACAAGGACTTGAAGTATGCCTTGATTATTCACATATAGAGCAATATAATTCCAAAGAGAGAAACGTGATCAACAAGATCTAAAATTATATGAGGCACAACACAATTCCTAAAAAGTGTAGGAGAAATAAAAAGATATGCATGGATTCATTAACTGTTTGAGCACATGCAGTGCACCTAAAACAAACTTTACAACAAAAATGCTGCACTTTACTAGGGTATTTACATAGAAAAATGCTATTATTTTGTAAATTTTGTAGCAAATTGTATGTTATTTTACTACAAGCGTTACAAGGAATTTTGAATAAAAAAAATGTTTTCATATGTTTTGCAACAAAAGTGATATCTTATTGTAAAGAGATTTTGCAGTAAAAATATTGTTGCTTTTACATGTATAATGAAATTGTTGTTTGCATGAAATTTTGCATCCAAGGAGGTTTTTGTGACGATATATAACATTATCTAGAAAATAATAAAACGTTTTATAAATAAATTCTTAACTCATGATTTTAGTTTGTAGAACATTATGAAGATAACTAAGATAGTTTGCTCTATGGAAGGGTTTAGAGTTGGAAGAAAAATTATACAAACATCTTAGTTAGCTCTTAAAAAGTAGGCAAATGAAATCCTAAGTTTGGAAGACCTGGAGGAGTAGTTACAAAGGGGATATAGTCAGGAGGTAAAGATAGACTTCCTGGTTACAAAATGTGGACTGGATTATTGGGACAAAAGAGAGGAAACTCGTGTTGCTCAGTTTGCGAAGAAGCAATAGCTGGTGGAGGGTGATCAAAATTCCAAGTTTTTCATGCGGTTATTAATCAAAAAAAGGAATTCTTAGATGATTAATTTTATCATCTTATAGGATGGTACGGTTTTGGTGTCCCCCGCCTCGAAAAGTAGTCTGGAAAAAGCCTCATGTAGATTGGTTAAAACTAAATATTGATGGCTCTTGTAGAGGAAATTCGGGTTCTTGTGGTGGTGGTGGTATCATCTGCGACTCATAAGCTAATATTAAGGTCACTTTCTCTGAAAAATTTGAGTAAGGTACTAATAATGGAGCGGAGTTGCAGGCTCTTACTAGTGGTGTTCAGCTCTGTAAAGAGTTGGAATATCAGAATATTTGTATTGAAAGTGACTCGGAATTGGTGGTGGGATGGATCACATCTGGAATTTGCTATTCATGGTACTTATGAGACTTTTGGGAATTGTTTGAGGAGGAGTTACAAGGCCTTCAGTTCTCTATAAAACACCAATTTAGAGAAGGTAATCAGCTGGTAGATTACTTGGCTCATCAAGGCGAGGGAGGCAACACGAGACCGAGGAGATATTTTGTAGGTGATGTGATGCCGAGTAAAATGAGAGGTCTCATTCGTATGGATAAGATGAGTATTCTAATCCTTCGTTTTTTAATGTCATCATTTGGTTCTCTTATGTTTTCCTCAGGTTTTTGTTTTGCAGGTAATTGACATCAATTTGCAGGTATTTTGTTTTTGTTTGTGTTTGTTTTATTTTGATTTACATGGCCTTGTTTAGTTTGTTTTAGTTGGATAATGGTACGGGTTTCGTTAGGCTTGTATTGGTTTTGTTACCTGCGATGGTTTTGTTAGTTTATTTGTGAATCCCTTGTGGCATGTTTGTAACCACGGTTTTCCTTTGTCATAAGTGAGGGCCATCAATAAATTTGGGTCTATACACACACACACACACACACACACACACACACAATAATAATAATAATAATAATATAATACCACAAACTATTATGAATTCCTAATTTGGAGTTGTTTATTGGCATTGAACAGTAAGACACTAGTTGTGTGGCTGATTTTAGGTAAATTATGTTCAGATTTGGAGTGCAATAAGACATTTAAACTACGTTTTATTGAACACCATAATTTATAGGCAAATTTTAGGTTAATTTACCTATTTGCTATATATAAAACACCTTTTAATATTCCATCTTAAAAAATAAATAATTTTGCTCCACCAATCTCAACAATTAAATATGCAAGCATAACATGAGAATGCAGAACATTACTTCCTCTAAGAAAAATAAAATATGATATATAACTATAGATAAAATGATCAAGCATAAATGTATGAACAATTGCAAACAACATTACACTTCAATATTTCTTGCACAAATGTTTCTCTATGCAGTGAGATCGTGAAGAGCCCTAGACAAACATTGGTTCATGCACAGTGGTTTGGGGCATACATACACTTGCTTTCGAACTTATTGATTTGCTACCTCAGCTCTCAAGGTAGGTGGTGCCCATATCGATGAAGTTATAGGTACCGATTTTTTTGAAATCCTCTGTTGCATATCTTATACACAAATTTGTTTGTTGCCATTAAGGTTTTGAGGGACAAAGTGATCATCTCCGCATTTGGATTTAAAAGAATTCAAAAAATTTTAAAGTTCTTAGTTCTTTGCAATAAATCAATTTTTGACTGATAAAACAAGTGGCCAAATTATTGTAGCAACTATCATGATTTTCGTAATCTTACTAGGCATTCTAGGGAGATCTCACTTCTTCTTTAGCAATGCCTCAACGTGCATTATTTGATTTCCCAAAGAAAACACATTTGCTTTCGTAAACACCCGATGAAGATGGACAAGAATTGAGCTTTAAATTTTTAGATTTTGAACGCATTTGAATTTTCATGAATGCTTGATCTATAAGATACCACATTTGCAATGATTTATGACTATCAATCACAATGTGTAACAAACGGGATGAAGGAAGTTATATACATAAGCAAAAAGAAAGCTCCACTATTGGGGATTGTCGTAGGTGGAGATGGGGAGGGATGAGCATTCAATTTGGTGTGGAGAAAGCTCTATAGCCAAGCATTGTAATCGGTAGGGATGGGAAGTGTGGCATTCAATTTGACTTTTGGGAATTACAATAACACATAAGAAAGGGTGGATTTAGAATATTGATTTTTATCACTCTAAGGATTATCATATCTTTCCCTTTAGTCTTTTGAGAGTAGTTTTGTGATGATCTGCTTAACTTTCACATATATTATATTTTTTTCATAATATAATAAAACCAATATCACAAAACTCAGCAGATCATAATCCACCTGGACCCGTGGGTATCAGGGATGCATCAAAAATACATCACAGAAGCCTAAACAGCAAGAAACATACAATCATAATATCATAGATATAAAACTATCCATCACAATACCAGAGTTACTACAACCACTGTATTTATATACACACAGTACACAACCCAAAAGATATCTTAGGGCCATCCCTCAAAATACATCTGACCCTATCAAAACACTTACCCTTCTGGAAAGGCAGATCAACAATACTAGATCAGCGGGGCTTTACCCGCTCTCTTATCAGGGGCTCCTGAAATGTTTATAAAATTTTGGGGTGAGACACCTCTCAGTAAGGGAAATAAATTAATACTAGTGTGTGGCAACATGAGCATTTCTGTGATATGTATATAATCATGAACATAACTAGTAAAACTGTATATATATATATACTTATGGGAAAACATATATAATCAAAACATGGTAGAACATAATGGTTTCCATAGCATAATTCATCTCATATGAATAATAATACAAAATCAATCCTGGTGGGTTAGCTGGTTATTGTCATGTATTACCCCCACATGACTGGGTTGTGTGACCCGAGACGGGACTTGACAATGGTTGGCCGACCATTGCCAAGTCAAAAGTACAGTCTGTAAGTCCGATGTGTCTTCCAGACCTGGTCCGTACACCAGGGGTGCTCACACACTTCTTAAAAACCACATCGACCATCCAATCTCGCACCACTTCATACACCGGCGTTAACACAGATATCATGATCATGATGACCATAGACACATAGCAACGGTACCGTGCAAGTGCTAGCCTAAACCAAGCCAACCAGGTTCTGATATCATATAGCATATACTGAAACTGTGATACATGGATATTTCATACCATTAATTATCAAATCAATCATATCATTTTGCATATATACGTATATCATGAAAATCATCGGCCTGTACGCCGGCAAATTATATCCATAGCTTAGCCCTTACGCTGAAAAATCACATCCATAACTCGGCCCATACACCGGAAAATCATATACATAGCTCAGCCCGTACGCTGAAAAATCACATCCATAGCTTGGCCTTTACGCCAGCAAATCATATACATAGCACAGCCCGTACGCCGACGAATCATATACATAGCTCAGCCCGTATGTTAACAAAACATATAAAAATGTCAGCCTGTACGCCGGTTTTCCATTATAAAAACCATATCTTTATCATATTCCCAAATAACAATATTTCATATTAATTTCAACTCATGCCACACGAAATAGGTTTTTCGTATATTTGACATACCATCATTTTCAACAGTATTTCCCAAATATCAAGTATATATAAATATATTTATTTTTCTGAAATTAGATGCTGTAATAACATACATACATTTTCATAATATAACTAGCTTAATTTATCCCCTTACCTGATTTCTGAAAAGCCCCTAAAAGAAATACCCCATCACTCGCTGGGTTCCTCGCTCAACACCATGAAAATGACCCTTGATTTGGGATGGTTTCCAACTCAACCCCACCGACGATCCGCCCTGGTAAACTTGGAGAGAACTTCGCCAGGAGCGTCATGATGGCTTTAGATCCTCGAACCCGCGAAAATTTGGCCCGAGATCGTAAAGAGAAGGTAGGACGGGTGTAGAGGAGAGAGAGAGAGAGAAATGTTTGAGCAAGATTTCGGCCAAAAATGAAAGTTTACCCTATTTATACACTGGGTTTCGTTGACGAGCCACGTCACCTCGTCGACGAGGTCAGCAGGAAATTTGTTGACGAACTCTCCCCTTCGTCGATGAAATTCAGAGTCACCCATAAATTCTCTCGGTATTTTCTCGTCGACGATACATACCCTCGTCGACGAGACCCTATGTTATCCTCGTCGACGAATCCCCTATATTCGTCGACGAGTTCTTGATTAAATTTCTTAGTTATTACTCCTAAAGTGTAATGTCGCGTTCGTCGACGAAGTCTACTGCCTCCTTCTGTTTCTGTTTTCATTTCCCTCATTCTTTATTATTTAAATACCATTATTCTTCGGGTCATTACAAGTTTAATTCTTAATACATTAAGAGTAAATACTACAAAAGAGTTATACGTTATTAATTAATTATGAGTTAGTTAGGAACACTTATGTGTTTGATGTTCATAGTTGTAGGCTGATCTTGATTAAGATAAGTGGTATTTTTTAGAGATATTTTAGAAAAATAAAAAATAGACATCAAATTTGGAGAATCATCTTCATTTATGCAGTGGATATAGACGTGTAGATATTTAGATGTCTTTATATGAATTGGAAAATGCTTAAAGATACAGGCCCGAAATGACATGGGCCCATGGCGCATAGCACGACTCATATAAATTGGACCAAGACATTGGTTTGAAAAAAAATAATTACATAACATTTGGTGAATGTCATATTTGAATTTTGGAATGCATATTTTTATGAATAGATTAAAAATACTATAAGAATTATTAGCTTATGAAAAAAAAATGTTCACATCATAAAATAAATGACAATGTAATTTGTTTACTAATAACAAAATTGTTGGGGTTATCTCACATTGGTTGTGGAAGGAGCTGGTGGTCAGTTATTAAGTGTGAGGGAAAGTCTCACCCCATGATCTAGTTTTTGGGGTTGAAAAGGTTCTGGACCACCCAACACTTGGTATTAGAGTCATGGTTCAACATTCTACCTGGGATGCAGGGCATGTGGTGCCGCTGATTTGGAGCCCAATGTGTGAGGGGGAGATTGTTGGGATTATCTCGCATCGATTGCGAAAGGGGCTAGTGGTTAGTTATTAAGTATGAGAGAAAGTTTCATCTCATGAGCTAGTTTTTGGGGTTGAGAAGGCCTTGAATCACCCAACAAGAACACATATCAACAATGAAGAATTATTCTCAACTTTATCATAGAAATGTTTATTTCTACTTTATTCTATATTTTGTGGAATGATACTAACTTTTCTTTAAATTTTTTTATTAAAATTATTATTTTTTTAAAAAAAATAAATATTTCATCAACAAAAGACAACATCAAGTGTAAAGGTAATTGACATGGGCATGTAGGCTCGACGGAATCTCCCTGGCCTTCGTAAGGAAGGACGGCGTGTGAATTCCCTCGTATTGCACGAAGTATGAGAAAGGGTGGGGTTTGAGAAGTGTCTCCTTGTGATACCTCACTTCGGATAATGAACATTAGAGGGCTTAAAAAAATATTTCAGAGAGAGAGAGAGAGGATAGTCCAGCAACAATCATTGGCGCAGAGGACTCAAATCCTCATCATTCAATGTGGTAACACAAAAGTCATGAAAAGGTCGAATGCAGTTCGTGCGACCATAATGGCCAAACCCAACGCTTGTTATGTTTCATATCCATCTGTTAAGAATATTAATTTTTAATTGATCCAAAGTGAAGGAGGACGAGGTACGTACGTGTTATGCTGTGCTTTGTGGGGGGGGTCTGACCTCTGGTTCTGAAATTTGGGTTGCCAAGCCATTTGAAGACTGGTGGTTTTGACGAGACAAAACTAAAACTGTACCTGAATATAAAAAATCAAGGTCCGTTTGTAGCGTATTTGGATTAGGACATTTTCCCTCTTCAACGCACCTCCGCCAGACTGCCTTTTTCGTCGGGTATGACCGGCACACAATTAAAGCATACTGTTCCCTGTGCGACCCAGTAGACTTTAGCATGGGAAGGATAGTCTTACTTGGTCGGCGGAACGAAAAATATCCAAACAATTAAGAGATAGATTGAGGTATATATTCTATTTTCCTAAGTACCAAACATGATTTTTTCGAATCCTTTTGACTGCACAAATATTGGTATATTATCTCCTCACATATTGCAGAAGTTTACATTGCTATATATAGAATGTAAACAGAAGAGTTTGTTACAAGAGATTATGAATAGATACACTAGATTACAGCAGAATATTTAAATGTAAAAGATTGTTGAGATATCTTCATTATTTGAATTTAAATTGCTGATGTGATCAGTTCTGAGATCCTTGGAGATGGTTTTAACAGAATTCATAATACCCCCCTTCAAGTGCAACGAGAAGGCACATACGTTGAGCTTGAAACAGAGTATTTGAAATCACGAGGATACTATTGGTTTGGTTAGAACATTGGCCAACTGGTCCTAACTAGAGATAAACGAGAGTATTAAATCTTTAGCAGCAACTTCATCACAAACAAAGTGAAAATCTATCTCAACATGTTTGGTGTGGGCATGAAATATTGGATTGGCTGACATGTAAGTTGCGCCCATGTTGTCACACCAAAGAGTTGGAGAACGTGGAAGTGTAACTCGCTGATCATGAAGAAGGTATTGGATCCATTGTAATTCGGTAGCAGTGTTGGCAAGAGCCTTGTATTCTGCCTTGGTGCTTGAGTAGGACACCATTGGATGTGTGTGAGAACTCCAAGAGATTAAGTTCTTGTCAAGAAAAAAACAATATGCACCTATGGAACGATGACCATCGGGGCAACTTGCCCAATCCGCATCGGAAATGCTTCAAGGTGTTGAGTGAATGACTTAGTGATAAGAAGTCCATGAGAAAATGTATGCTTGAGATATCAGAGTATGTGCTTCACGGTCTGCCAGTGTAGCTTTGTTGGACGATGCATGAATTGGCACACACGGTTAACAGCAAATGCTAAGTCGGGACGAGTGAGCGATAAATATTGTAGTGACCCAACAGTGATTCGAAAAAGAGTTGTATCGGGAAAAGGATCACTGTCATGTGCCGATAGGGAGTAAGCCGATGGCATAGGGGATGAGATTAGCTTAGCTTCAAGCATTTTCGTGGCCTTTAGTAAATCAAGGATAGACTGTTGTTGAGATAAAAGAAAACCCATTGGTAGTCGTTGCACCTCAACACTGAGAAAGAAGTTGAGATCACCGAGATCTTTAACAGCAAAATTTTTCCTCAATAGTGAAAGAAGCTCATCAATGGCAGATGGAACCGAAGAGGTGATGATGATATCATCAACATAAATGAGAATAAAAATGGTTGTGGATCCAACATGAAAAATAAATAAGGAGGAGTCGGCTTTGGATGCATGAAACCAAGTTGAATTAAGAAATAGCTCAATCGTGAAAACCAAGCCCTCAAGGCTTGTTTGAGGCTATAAATCGCTTTGTTGAGGCGACAAATATGAGAAGAATATAATGGATGTGAGAAACCAGGTGGTTGAGTCATATATACCTCCTCAGAGAGTGTCCCATGGAGAAATGCATTTTGAATATCAATTTGGCTCATGGCCCAACCCGCGGAATAAGCTAGTGAGAGAACAGTTCGTATAGTGGTTGGCTTAACCATAGGGCTGTATGTTTCTCCATAATCCAAGTTGGCTAATTGATGAAATCCTTTAGCCACTAACCGCGCTTTGTAGCACTCAAGAGATCCATCAGATCGTCCTTTTAGTTTGAACACCCATTTGCATCCTACTACATTCTTAGCCGCATAAGATGGAACAAGGGACTAGGTATTGTTTTGAAATAGAGCATTAAATTCTTCTTGCATTGCAGCTCACCACTTTGGTATTTTGACTGCATTGGTAAAGCAGGTTGGTTCAATTGTCGTAGACATTTTAGCAAGTAACGCTCGGGGAATGGGATACCGAATTGTGCCATGTGTATGTTGCCGAGGTCTGAACACGTTGGCTTGAGACCGATTGACCATATAGTGAGTTCATGTAGGCGCTGGCGCTGGTGCTGGAAGTATCTCAGTGACAAGAGGAGCAGGGGACAAAGCTATAGGTGACTGAGGTGATGCCATTGTAGGTGATGAAGCAACTTGTGAATTAATCATATCTGAGCCCGTCGGTGAAGCAAGTAATGGTAATGGAAATGGAAAAATGGCATGAGTTGGTGATGAAGGTTGAGATGTGGACCTGACAATGGGAGAAGAAAACGAAAAAGAGGATTCATTGAAGATAACATCACGAGAGATGTGAACTCGATTGGTGTTAGGATTTAAACATCTGTAATGGCATGAGTTGGTGATGAAGGTTGAGATGTGGACCTAACAATGGGAGAAGAAAACGAAAAAGAGGATTCATTGAAGATAACATCACGAGAGATGTGAACTCGATTGGTGTTAGGATTTAAACATCTGTAACCCTTATGATGCAAGCTATATCTGATAAATACACATGGAGAGGAATGAGGCTGCAATTTGTTGCTATTGTAAGGTCGAAGATGTGGATAGCATGCACACCCAAAAATTTTGAGAATATTATAATCTAGACTACACTTGTATAATTTTTTTATAAGGTGATAAATGATTGAGCACAACAGTAGGCATGTGATTGATAAGAAAACATGCGGTTTGACAAGCTTCATCTCAAAATTTCCGTGGTAAGGAGCTGTTGGTGAGAAGAGCAAGTGATGTTTCAATGATATGTCTATGTTTTCGCTCAGCACATCCATTTTAGGCATGAGTATGTGGGCATGGAAAACAATGATGAATGCCTTGAGTTTGGAGATGAGTATGGATTGACCGATACTCACCATCCCAGTCGGACTGGATGCAATTTATTTTAGTATAAAATTGCCTTTCAACAAGTGCTTGTAAGGTTAGAAATGTGGGATAAACGTCGGATTTGTATTGAATCGGATATAACCAAGTAAATCGTGAAAATGCATCAATAAAAAGAACATAATATTTATTTCCAAGATGTGAAACAACTTGTGATGGACCCTAGACATCACTAATTATTAACTCTAAAGGAGATGAAGAGACATACGTAAAAGAAGAAAATGGTAACTGAAATTAGGAATAACTTCCCAAGAGGGGGAGTGAATTGGACTTTTTAAAAAAAATTCTTTTTAATTCCTTTTTAGAATTCTTAAACTTATTTTATTTCTTTTAACTAATTTGTGACTTCTTTGTTTAATTTGTTAAGCACTCAATAACTTAGTTTCTTTATTTAATCCTAAACCATACAAACATCCAATCCAATCATTCAATCAAACCAATCAACTATAATTAGAAAGAAAACAACCAAGCCAATACACAACACTTATGTAATATAAAAACTCAAGATGGTTGTTCGTTTATATTAGCCAAATTTGAACCAAGCCTTGTATAAATGAATTTAATTCTTCAATATGATGTGTAATATAAAATCCAATCACTCTTTCCAAATATTTAGAATTCAGATAAACTCTTAGTTAGTTTCTCTTTGGGATGTTTAACCAAGTAACCTACTCCCTTATGGTTTCCGCAAGATATGGTTTAACCAACATACTCCCTTTCGGTTTCCGCAACCCAAATCAAAATAAAACTTTAAGTTTACTTGATTCCCAAATATACGTAGTATATATGATTTTCAATTTAAACCTTCCACGCAATTTAAATATTACTGAAAATAAAGAGTAGAGAAAGAGAGAGTGAGACGAAGATTTTTACGAGGTTCAACTTATTCCCAGCTTACATCCTCGCCTTTGGTAAACCACCAAAGGATTCACTAAACCTGTTCCTTTAACGGGTGGAGCAAACCTTTACAACACTCTTTGGTTAAGGCTAGAGCCCGCATTCTCCAAACGATATCCCCTCGTCTAGTCACTTCTTAACTAGGCTAGAGTCCGCCTCTCTATGCAATATTCCCTTGCTTAGCCAACGATCCAAACAATCCTTGGAATCGTCAGTCTACAAGATAAAAATCAAATAGATGTGTACAAAGAGATTTGCTCTTCAAGAGCTAGTTAGTACAACAATTTCAGACTAGTATACTTCAATATAAATTCAGAATATGAAATTCAAAGTTGAAGCTCTAGAGTTGTATCACCGTATGTATCTTCCAATGGATTGAAATAAGTAGTAATTGAAGCACTAGATTGGTGAGAAGATCAACAAGACTTCAGTATATTTTGTGTAAGATGTGAGCAATAGAGCACTTTTAGAATTTTAGAATTTTAGAATGTCAGAAGGCTTGAGACAGTATGACAGCAGATATGATTTCTCTTGGTGTATAATTCAATGAGTCTTGGGGGTATTTATAGATTTATAAAACCTCTTTGCTTGTTCCCCAAAGGATACTCAGACTTGTTTCCATAAAATAAACTATTTACGTTTCCAAATTTTTGAATTTCAAAAATTATATCCGTTGGAAAATAGAAAATTGCTGCGAGGTAGACGACTGTGAAGTCCTGACAGTCGTCTGTCCATTAATTATAATGGTAAGATTCATAGGAAGAAAGGTGGCAGTCGTCTGTCCCTTGAGTGGCAGTCGTTTGTCATCAAAATATAAGGTGATCATCATTTGTCCATATGATGACAGTCGTTTGTCTATGTGAAATTTTGAGCCTTTTAGTAACATATAAGGTGGACAGTCATCTGGTAAAACTTTCACAGACTTCTCACCTTTCACTGACAGTCATCTGTGAGAGCCTTGACAGTCGTTTGTCAGGCTTCTATGTTTCAACTTTAAGTCTTTAATTTAGTCAGTCGTCTGCCTATAACCACACAGTCGTTTGTCAACTAAACAGATTTCTTCCTTAGTCACTTTTTAATTTCTCTCTCATTTTTACTTGGAATATAAAGTTTTTTTAACTTTGAAAATCATGTTCCAAGTTATTTTCTTATGGTCTCTAAGTCTGTTAGTTTAATGAGCTTCAAAATGAAAACTTCATATCTGAATAAACTTGAAGTACTTACAAAGACTTGTCCTAAAGACCCCTTTGATTCTTCTTTGCTCTGAATTCTCTTTGTTTTCTTCGCTGATCTTTCGGACTTATCTGAATTTGATGTGAGCTTTCAATTCTTTAAACTCTCTTGATCTTTCAACATTGATTCAGACTTTGAGCTCCTATGATCTTTGAGTTTTCTTGAGCTGGATCATTTTGCTGATGTAAACTTTCCACGTTCCTTGATCCTTGTGAGCTTTCAAGATATGACATTTTAAGGTATAAGCTTTATTTTCTTTGAGCTTTCATGTTGATCTCTTTAATCCTTATGCTCTTGTGATCTTCAGACTTTGATCCATGCTACATGAATATTTTCAACATTGATTCCTGAAAAAAATACAATACTCAACCGTGGCATGTTAAGTCCTACTTTATGTTAAGTCCTACTTGTTTGTTAGCATCAAAATAGGACATTAAGCCTTTTAAGGCCAATGGTAATTGATGGATTTTATCTTTCAAGCACGCAAAGCATGGAGCAGCAGTTTTATTGGAAGAGACCGGAAGCTGAAACTTGGAGATGACATGCCAGCTGGTTTGAAAAGCGGGATGTCCCAAGCGATGATGCCAGTTGACATTCGTTGTGCATTCACTGACAAATGCTTGTTTTATTGGACTAGAAGGAAGCTGATAGAGACCATTCTTAGGACGCCCTTGAATGATTATTTTCTTTGTGCTGCAATCCTTAATTACAAAGTGAGACGCATGAAATTCAAAAGAGATGGAATTATTACGAGCAAATTTACTGACTGAAAGAAGATTTTTGTAATGTGTGGAACACAAAGGAGATGTTTTAAAACAAAAGAACGAGCAGAAGTGCAAAGAAGAGAGGAGCCAATGTGATCAATTTACAAACCTAAGCCATCACCAACATGCATAATCAGGGCCATTGTAAGGTTTTGTAGGCAGGTTGAGATTGGAGAGATCACTGGTCAGATGATGGGTTGTGCCGGTATCGGGGTACCAATTTTCATTAGGTGCATTTGGTTAAGAAGTATAATATGCTTGATGGGACTAAGATAGGGCTTGTTGAACAACATGATCAAACCTGTAGTGACAGTTAAGAGCAATGTGACCCATCTTGTTGCAGACCTGGCATGCAAGGTGATGGCCATTGGAAAAGGTACCCATTGATGGGAATGATGACCCCTACCGCGACCATGTCCACCATAGTTATGTCGGCCACCGGAGTTGTTATGGATGGGCCACTGATTTTTGCCTTGATTTGGATGATTGCGATAGGCCATATTGGAAGAAGACATGGAAAGATCGGTGGGAATCTGATATTGCTCAATGCGTTGTTCATGTGCTAGAAGATGTCCATACAATTCATCAAGAGGCAGAGGATCCGCATAAGTTGTCACGGACATGACAAAGGGATCAAATTTGGTCCCTACACCTGCAAGCAAATAGGAGATTATAACGCCCCAAACCCCTAAACTCGGGTTCGGTGCGTTATACTTGATAAAATCCTTGATAATCCATATTTCATAACATACGCAGCGGAAAACACAACCATAATCTCCATACAACATATACCATAATACTATAATACCAGAGTTTGCTATATCCTAACTAGGAATCCATAAAATTTATCCATCACCTGCATTTTCCATAGATACATACATCTCCAAAACATTCCAGTATATTCACAATCATTCCATTCTCTACTCAATAACCATTAAACATAAAAACGTAAAACATATAATATTTACATCCCCAAAATTTATCATAATATACCCTTTCTCTTTTTCAATCCTAAAAAATACTAAATACCCTTAAGCTCCCTAAGCCCGATCTCGAGGATGTCTTGAAATCGAAACATTCACATTCGGGTGAGAAACATCTTAGTAAGGAAAGAAGTATACATATTAAAATAGCGTGTGGCTAACATGAGGTATATAGATATCAATTTAAAATATATTAGAAAATCATTACATATCATTGAAATAGTTTTTTGAACCTAAACAATCACATGCAAAGTTTTAACCCATGAGATTACTTAAGGATAGGGGTGATTACCCACCCATACAAGTAGCACCCCTCTACTCTGATACATAGGTAACCCTAAGGTTACAACTAAAGCATACCAGAGCACTTACCTTACTCAGTAAGCCCTCAAGTGTTAGATTAACCTCGTACTCACTCATTCAATAATAGTTTATCGGCAAAGGCCCTAAGGATAGGGAAATCTATCCGCCCATATAAATGGGTTCCCTCTGCCCTAGTACGTTATGCAGCTACTGCCACATCTGAAGCTACTAGTGCACTTGCCTTTCTCAACAAACCCTTAGTCGACGAGTTTGCCTTGCCTAATCGTAACATGTTCTAGGTACATACATACTTCTAATATCGTAATACATCATTCTTCTGTCATTATACATTCATACACATTCATTCCTGTTCATAACTTAACTTTGCATTTTGTTTTACTTTAAGTGATTCTTTCCCATTAGTATCATTCACATTTCACATTTCATTTCATTGCATTGTCATTCCTTTGTCATTTCGTTGCATAACATTTTCATTTCATTCCTTCGTACTACAGCTGGTCTTTAGCCATCATCAGTTAGTCTACGTAGAAGCGTTCTAGATCTGCTAACATAGCTCCTTTTAGCTATCATCAGTTAATCTACATAGAAGTGTGCTAGATCTGCTAACATGGCTGTCTTTCAGCTGTCTTACATTTACATGGTTGCATTTAACATACACAAGCATCATTGTTCATATCATATTTTATTCATAAGCTTTACTTACTTAGCCTGCATCTCATATATCTAACATATATTTGTAGAGAATCTCATGCCGCACAATTTTAGCAGTAAAATTCATATACATTTCTTACAAAATAAGCCAACCCATAATTAACATTTATATACCAAAAATACATTTCATTCCTTACTTCCTTAGAAAAATACCTTTTCACTTTCATTCATTTATTTTCACATATACATAACTATATAAACATTCTCAGGCTCAGAAAACATAAATTTCATAGTTGGCATTTTAAACCCAAATATAAACATATATACTTAAATAACATATAATCCATTTTTAATTCATGAAAAACCTGATTTAGTATATAAATTTTTCCCTTATCTGACTTTCAGACTACACTTGTAGGATCCCCAAACTGATGCCCACACGACATTCACCTGGACCCTGAATTCAAAAATCCTAACTTAATTAAAATAAATTCCAATTAACTTGAATCTTAAGAAAAATGCTTATTTACTACTTCCTAGGCTCCATACAACATTATTCGTTAAGGAAAACCCTAAATAACTAACTTACCCTGATTTTGGGATGTTTCCCGAACCTCATAACCCAATGATAAGCTCCTACAGCCTTGAAGAGAATAATCCCATGAACCTTGTGGTGGTTCCAGATTGTCAAACCGAGTCAAAATCGGCCCAAAATCGAAGAGGGAAGGCTGGGAGGTCGTTTTCTATAGAGAGAGAGAGAGAGAGAGAGAGAGAGAGAAGAGAGAGTTCGAGAATTACGATGAAAATGAAGAAAATCCCTTTTTATACGCAGGGCTTCGTTGACGAGACTCGTGGTTCGTCGACGAGGCACTGTAGAGTCTTCTTCGACGAGAAGATACCTTTGTTGACGAAATTCAGGGTTTTCAAAATTCTCTCTCGGGATTTTTTTGTCGATGACAAGCAGACTTCGTCGACGAGATTAGAAGGACACTCGTCGACGAATACAAGACATTCGTCGACGAGGCCTACTTTTCCTTCTAATTTCTTTCCTTTTTCCTTCATTATCCATTAATCCATTTCATTTATCATATTTTATAATTATTTAAATTCCCGAATCATTACATTCTCCCCTCCTTAAGAAATTTCTTCCTCGAAATTTTACTATCTAATCATCCTTTTACATTACTTTACATTCATTTACTAACTACCATCATAAGAACTCAACTTTCATATCATCATATAAATCATTTAATCATCATTCATTAAACTAAATTTTCTCATAGCTGCTTCTCTGATGGCATCCTCCTCAGCTCGAAGTGTGTACAGTCAGGATGGACCACCTTTTCCAAGTGGTATCTGCTGCTTTCCCCTGTCATGATTCTGAGCAGCTACCATAGGCAAGGGTTCTCGACAATTTTTCTTGATATGCCCTGGCTTGCCGCACCTGTAGCAATTTGGAGTGCCATACCAACATTCACCCCTATGCCTTTTATCACGTTTCAGGCATACAAAGCCCATTGCTTCTTTCCCTTTCTTCATTGATCCTTTACTGGCCTCAGACTGAAAGCCAGATGGTGCAAGTCTCTTCTTCTGCTCTGGAGGCTTAGTGCTGCCTTGGATACTCTTTTCTAACATTGAGGCCTTGTCAACTATTTCTAAAAAGCTCTGGACCTGAAACCCAACCACCAACTCGTAAATCCTACGCCTTAGGCCTTTTTAAAATTTTCTGGCCTTCCTCACTTCATTTGGGATCAAAAATGGAGTGAAACGCGACAACTCCACAATGTTAGCCGCTTATTTTGTAACTGTCATGTCTCCCTGGGTCAGATTGGTGAGCTCTTTAATCTTCTCCTCTCTGACAGATGAAGGTAAATACCTGTCAAAGAAAAGTTCCTTGAACCTCTTCCAGGTAAGAGTTATCTTTACGACCCTTTGATCTTCCAGCAGCTTCGTAGAAAGCCACCAGCGCTTCGCTTCTCCTGTCATCTTGAAAGTGGTATAGCGGACCTTTTGTTCGTTCGTGCAGTCGAGTAAAACTATAATCTCCTTTATCTCCTATACCCAGTTCTCTGCTGCCATTGGATCAGGTCCTCCTATAAAGGCTGGAGGGTTCATCCTCACAAACTCTTTTATGTTGCAGCCCTATCCTACAGGTGGACAGTTCTGTTCCTTTGGATCCTTCTTCATTTCTACTTTGACCTGACAAATGATACCTCGCAGCACCTTAGAGGTATCTATTTCCTCCTTGCTAGAGGTCACTGAATCCTCCCTTCCTTCAGCCTCTATATTCTCATCTCCAGAATCCATCCTGAAAATTGGACAGAAAAGAGATAAGATTTCCATATTAAACCTCAAAATAACATATTCATTAAATAAAATCCAAAATCTCCATATAAGGACCAGTCTCACAATTTAGAAACAAAAACATCTAAGGTTTACAGTGGCTTTTATGAGGCCATCGACTGCTTCAGAAAAATCATAGGAAATGATCGATGTAATTTCGCCCCTAAATCACAAAACAAGAAACTATACTTCCCTACACCAAACCTATTTCTCAATACCTAACCTATTCATCTAGTATCCTTATCCTAACTATTTCCTATAGTCTGGTATAAATCAATTCTTAAATCCTTAAAATCCCCAAAATCATTGCCTTGATACCATAATGTAATGCCCCGAACCCCTAAACTTGGGTCTGACGCGTTATACCTGATAAAATCCCTGATAATCCATATTTCATAACATACGCAGCGGAAAACATAACCATAATCTTCTCCATACAACATATACCATAATACCGTAGTACCAAAGTTTGCTATATCCTAACTAGGAATCCATAAAATTTATCCATCACCTGCATTTTCCATAGATACATACATCTCCAAAACATTCCAGTATATTCACAATCATTCTATTCTCTATTCAATAACCTTTAAACATAAAAATGTAAAACATATAATATTTACATCCCCAAAGTTTATCATAATATACCCTTTATATATTACAATCCTCCAAAATGCTAAATACCCTCGAGCTCCCTAAGCCCGATCTCGAGGATATCCTGAAAAAGAAACATTCACATTCGAGTGAGACACATCTTAGTAAGGGAATAAGTATAAATATAAAAACAGCGTGTGGGTAACATAAGGTATATAGATATCAATTTAAATACATTAGAAAATTATTAAATATCATTGAAATCGTTTTCTAAACCTAAACAATCACATGCAAAGTTTTAACCCACGAGATCACTTAAGGATAGGGGTGACTACCCATCCATACAAGTAGCACTCCTCTACTTTGATACATACGTAATCCTAAGGTCACAACTAAAGCATACCAGGGCACTTACCTTACTCAGTAAGTCCTCAAGTGTTAGATTAACCCTGTACTCACGCATTCAACAATAGTTTACCGGAAAAGGCCCTAAGGATTGGGAAATCTACCCGCCCATATAAATAGGTTCCCTCTGCCCTAGTACGTTATGCAGCTACTGCCACATCTGAAGTTAGTAGTGCACTCGCCTTTCTCAGCAAGCCCTCAGGCGAAGAGTTCACCTTGCCCAATTGTAACATGTTTTACGTACATACATACTTCTAATATCGTAATACATCATTCTTTTCTATCATTACACATTCATACACATTCATTCCTGTTCATAACTTAACTTTGCATTTCGTTTCACTTTAAGTGACTCTTTCCCATTCGTATCGTTAACATTTCACATTTCATTTTATTGCATTGTCATTCCTTTGTCATTTCGTTGAATAACATTTTCATTTCATTCCTTCGTAGTATAGTTGGTCTTTAGCCATCATCAGTTAGTCTACGTAGAAACGTGGTAGATCTGCTAACACAACTCCTTTTAGCTGTCATCAGTTAGTCTACACAGAAGTGTGCTAGATTTGCTAACATAGCTGTCTTTCAGCTGTCTTACATTTACATGGTTGCATTTTACATACACAAGCATCATTGTCCATTTCATATTTTATTCATAAGTTTTACTTACTTAACTTGCATCTTATATAGTTTACATATATTTGCACAGAATCTCATGCCCCACAATTTTAGCAATAAAATTCATATTCATTTCTTACAAAATAAGCCAACCCATAATTAACATTTATATACCAAAAATACATTTCATTCCTTACTTACTTCCTTAGAAAAATACCTTTTCACTTTCATTCATTTATTTTCACATATACATAACTATATAAACATTCTCAGGCTCAGAAAACATAAATTTCATAGTTGGCATTTTAAACCCAAATATAAACATATATACTTAAATAACATATAATCCATTTTTAATTCATGAAAAACCTGATTTAGTATATAAATTTTTCCCTTATCTGACTTTCAGACTACACTTGTAGGATCCCCAAACTGATGCCCACACGACATTCACCTGGACCCTGAATTCAAAAATCCTAACTTAATTAAAATAAATTCCAATTAACTTGAATCTTAAGAAAAATGCTTATTTACTACTTCCTAGGCTCCATACAACATTATTCGTTAAGGAAAACCCTAAATAACTAACTTACCCTGATTTTGGGATGTTTCCCGAACCTCATAACCCAATGATAAGCTCCTACAGCCTTGAAGAGAATAATCCCATGAACCTTGTGGTGGTTCCAGATTGTCAAACCGAGTCAAAATCGGCCCAAAATCGAAGAGGGAAGGCTGGGAGGTCGTTTTCTATAGAGAGAGAGAGAGAGAGAGAGAAGAGAGAGTTCGAGAATTACGTTGAAAATGAAGAAAACCCCTTTTTATACACAAGGCTTCATCGACGAGACCCGTGGTTCATTGACGAGGCACTGTAGAGTCTTCGTCGATGAGAAGATACTTATGTCGACGAAATTCATGGTTTCCAAAATTCTCTCTCGGGATTTCTTCGTCGACGAGAAGTATACTTCATCGATGAGATTAGAAGGACACTCGTCGACGAATACAGGACATTCGCCGATGAGGCCTGCTTTTCCTTCTAATTTCTTTCCTTTTTCCTTCATTATCCATTAATCCATTTCATTTATCATATTTTCTAATTATTTAAATTCCTGGGTTGTTATAGAGACATTTTCATAATTATTTCAAGGTTGTCCAGCAACAGCAAGAGTATCAATGAGAACTTTCTTTTTTTGAAAGTACTCAGATGTGGTAGAGGATCCTTTTTTCATGGTGGAAAGTTGATAATGAGTGCAAGTGATACGGGGCTTGTGATTGAGAGACAAACATTTTTTCAAGAGAGAGCCAGAGATCATGGGAAGTGGTGCAGCCCATGACATGTAAGAGAATATTTTCGGATAGGGAAGATATGAGGGTATTAAGAATGATCTGGTTTTTCTAGCTCCATAACAAGAATACTAGATTTGGAATGGTGATAGAGGAAGTTTAGGTAGATGTTAGATTGGGTATGGTGGAAGGGGGAGGAGGATTGGTGCCATCAACAAAGCCATAGACATGTTGGCCATGTAGATAGGGAGTGACCTGAGCATGCTAGAGGAGGAAATTTTAGTGGGTTAATTTGATCGTAAGCAGATGATGAATATTGTTGAGGCTAGTGATAGGAATAGAGGTGGAATTTGGGGATGGCTGTGGGTGGGTTTCAGTAAAAGATGGTGGTGAGGATACAGGGCTGTCCTTTGGAATAGAAGAAGGCGTAAGTCTTGGTGGCTCTGATACCAGGTTTGACTACACAAATATTGGTATATTATCTCCTCACATATTGTAGGAGCATCGCTATATATAGAATGTAAATAGAGGAGTTTGTTACAAGAGATTGTGAGTAGATACATTAGATTATAGTTGAATATTTGAATACAAAATATTGTTGAGATATCTTCATTACTTGAATTTAATAGGTTGTTGATATATCTTCATTATTTGAACTTAAGTTGCTGTTGTGATTAGTTTCGGGATCCTTGGAGATAGTTTCAACATAATCCTTAACAACTCCACACTTGAACTTCTTGGCGAGAAGGAGCACATAACAGTACTTTTTTTTTTTAGAAAAATGCTTCAATCATAGGCTAGGGATGTCAGGTGCTATCATAGGATTAACACTTCATGTAGAGACCTAAATAATTATAGTATTTAAATAACAAAGAGGGAGAAAAGGAATTTAAAGGGGGGTCACAATAGGATCTCATCGACGAATGCTTCGTGTTCGTCAACAAAGCGGTTTATTGGAATTGTCGATGGGGGCACGTGTCTCGTTGACGAGGAATTATCGAGGGGGTTGTTTCAGGGTTTGAAATTCATCAACGATGAATAAGTGTTTGTTGACGAACTCTCTACTTGGCCTCATTGACGAAGGTAGGTGTATAAATAGCCCTAATTCGGATTTTCAGTGAGAAAACAAAATGCAAATCCATTCTCTCTCTCTCTCTCTCTCTCTCTCTCTCTCTCTCTCTCTCTCTCTCTCTCTCTCTCCGTTCTCCACCCCTTCTCTCTAAGTTTTTGGGCCAGTTCTTCATTGGTTCGACGATCCGAAGCTGCCACATTACTCCTAGGAAGGTTCTCTCTATATCAGCTAGACTGGATCGTTGATTAAGCCTACTTGGGCACCATCCCAAAATTTGGGTAAGTTAGTTAATTTCATTTTTATTAGAGTTTTTGGTATTTCTAGACTGAGAAGAATAAGTTAGGGAAGATAATACTAAAGTTTTGTTGGGAAAATATCAATTTCAAGGTGTTGGACTGGGGAACACATGGGTGTGATTTGGGTGCTTTGTGGGTTTCCTAGAAAGTTAGGTAAGGGGATGAACTATGTTAGAAAATTTTAATTATTATTTATTATTTTAAAACTTTAAATTTAAGGAAAATATGTATATTATATAATTATGTTTGGGGAAATAGATTTTGCATTTAGGAGGTTATTCATTTTTGTGTGGCATGAGAACGAAATTCTATGATTTTATGTAATATTAGGATATTATGTTTTCAGAATAAGCATGTTATTACTATTTTCAAGAAAATATTAAAAATGATACATGAATTTTGAAACTATGAATTTTATATAATATACCGGCGTAAGGGCCGTGGTTTTATATGATATGCTATGCCTGTGTAAGGGCCATGAATTTTACATGATATGTTATACAAATATTTATGAAAATATTATCATGATGGATATTATTATGAAATAGCCATGTATCATTATTTCGAAATATACTATATGTTATTAGAACCTGAATGACTTGGTTTAGGCTTTCATGAAGCACGATACGATAACTATATGATCACAATCATATATATGTTTGTGCTACCACTTGTCGTAAGGGGCAGTGGGAGATCGACAGTCAATGTGGTTTTATGGTAGTGCAGGCGTCCCTCTAGTGTCCAGATTAGGAGGGACAGACCCATCGTACTTATAGACTTATGTTGATCTAGCGTGGTCTGCCAATCATTGCTAGGTCTCGCCTTCAGATTGCACAACCTAATCATGTGGGGGTAAGACATGACACCAGCCGCTGTCCATCTAGGTTGTTATTTCATGTTTGTATATGAGATGATTTTTATGTATAGAAATTCAGTATGTTATACCATGTTATGATAAACTATGTTTTTCCCAGATATGATACAGACAATTTTATCAAATATGATTTATGTACTATTATATATATAACACAAAAATACTCATGTTGTCACACACTGATATTAGTTTATTTCCCTTACTAAAAGGTGTCTCACCCCACCTGTATAAACATTTCAGAAGCCTCAAATAGAAGAGTGGATAGAGCTCTGCAGCGTCAGAATTACATTGTTCTACCTTGTCTGAAGGGTAAGTCATTTTGCTAGGGTCTGACGGATTTTTGGGTGGCGACCCTAGGGCACTTTTCGGATATTTTGGGATGTGTGTATGCATATGACAGTTGTAGTAAAACTTTGGTATTGTGTTGGATGGATGATTTGATATGTATATAATTTTACGTTTCCCGCTGCTTAGGTATTAGTGATGTATTTCAGGTATATCCCTGGTACCCATGGGTCCAAGTTGATTATGTTTTATCAGGATTATTATGTTTAAAACAAAATTATGGTAAAATAGGCAGGTTGTTACACTTCACACCTTGTGAAGGGTTATGTTGGCATACTACCTTAACTAGTAAGTTGAAAGGATACTGTAGTTTTACTACATGAATAGATTTACAACCATAAAATGTAAATGAAATAGATATAGTAAACAAATGTAAAAGTAAATAATAATCATATGACAAACTACAAAGTAATTAACACAATTAATTATTTACACCTCCAAGTGCAATATGTATTAAGCGAGGAAGACAAGTAGGCTAAACACATTTTCTATAGCTTGAGTTTTACAATGATTGATGAACATTCATCCTCCCTAGAGAGCTTTCTATGTTATTCTCATTCTGTCACTAGGAAATATCATAGTGATTAAGGAGTCTTACATTTTAACTGTCAACATGTGCAAAAAAGGGTGTAATGCCCCGAACGCGGTGGGACTCGGAGTGCTATTCCGCATAACATATGTCTTTGATACCATATATATAATGACCCGAACCTGAAGTGGGGTACTGGGTATACCTGTTCATAACTCCTTACCTAACATGCAGTGGAAAACATAAATACCACAATAACTATAGTAGAGTTCTAGTACCACCATAATTATACATATTCCTCCAATATCCTGATTATTTACATCCCAAATAGTCAGAAGCATATCTACATACACATATCAGTGTCTCACTAGAACTTACCTGCACAACACTAACTAATCCCGCCCCTGAGCGGGATATATATATACACGCGCATGCACACACACACACACACACAAACACACACACACACACACACACATATATATATATATATGTATATATATAAAATATGTGTGTATGTGTATATTAATATATGAATATATGTGTGAGTGAGTGTATTAATATAAATATATTTATAAGTATAGGTGCATATTATATAAAATTTATTATATAGCTTAATAAAATATTATAATATTATAATTATATATTTATAATATTATTATTTCATATTAAATTAGTTAAATAATTTTTTTTTATATTAACTAGACTTGCTTCCAATTCGTATGTCTCTATATACCAAACAAGATAATATAATTTTGATTCCGAATCTTCATCAAACCAAACATGAGAGAGGAATCTGACATTCCGTTTCCGATTCTAGTGAATTCCAATTTCGACTATGAACTAAACACTATTAAGTGTGTTTGCAATTTAATTCATCTGCCAACCTTGTGATTGAAAAAGAAATCATTTATTTTTTCAAAATTCCTGCCTTTGAACCTGCATCACGAATGCCTTAGGTTTACGTAAAAAAATGTTTATAACAATCAAGTTATTCTTTTTTACAATGAACTTCAACCCACCATTTAATGTCATCACTCAATGGCAATGGATAATAGCTAGTTCCGCTTAATTTCAGTAATCTTTTGGGTCTTTTACTCAATCAACGACTCTTCTAAAATAAGACATCACTGAAGACAAATTTGAATGCATCATCTTGTACCTTGGAAGGCTTCATAGTGTTCAAAAGAGCAAGAATTGAAGCTTTCTAAGGATATATTGCTTTTAAAAGTGTAAAATAAAAAATCACCGGCTTACTATTCTTCTGACCAAATTCTTAGTCATCCTGTTTAGAAAATGCTTTTTCTTCAAAGGTGTTGTCATCAAGCTTCCTAAGGATATAAATAATAGATATTGAACTTAATGACGTAGTTGAGCCCAATCATGCTACCATTGACGTAACGGGAAGGAGTACAACACATTTATGCTCTTTAGCTAGTGAATCAACACAAAAAGCCTTATCAATAGTTGAGCTCAAGCTTATCCAGTTTGGTTGTTTTGAACTTGTCATAGTCAAATGCCCGCTAAAGATCTTAGAGGTTAAATTTGATGATGACTGTGGATTGACATCAGAGGATGAGGAGGGCTGGACATTGGTATTATGATGCAAAACTAAGAAGCCATGCCTTGCCCAACTAAGGCGTACTTCACCGAAAAGGAAAAATTAGAAAATAATTTCACATGCTCATTTAAAAAGAAAAATAGAAAAGACATCAAAGCAACCCATAGTCAAGAATGATGATGTTTTGTAGCAAAAACCTCGAGAGCCTATTGTGTTTGGGGAAATTTTTCACAAGGCTTCTTCCAGGATAATGAAGGTGTGGTAAATGCAGTGACCTGTTATGAGGTCCATGATGAAGGCGGCTTAAATGGAACAGATAATGCTAAAAATTGCACTAATAAGTCTCAAGCTTTTAAAAAACTTATTGGTTTGCCATCTCACATCAATGTTGGTGATCATATCTTATTAAATTTCCTAATGTTTTATGAGAAAAGCTTGTACATGTTCTTAAATGTGTGGAAGAAATTGACTCTCAAACACCTTTAAACCTTCAAAAGAGGGAAGATGATGTCCTTTGTATGAATTGTTGGTCCACAATTTCCTTTATAGGTGAAGATCTTTTCTTAGGTTCAAAAACACATAATCGACCACTTTTTGTTTTCGATTAAAATCATGAACAAAAGGTTAACCGAGTTCTTATTGATGGTGGATCTATTGTCAACATCATGCCAACGGTAACAATGAAGGAACTTGGAATCACCATGAATGACTTATCCTGAAGTTGCTTAGTGATTCAAGGATTTAATCAAGGCAGTCAATGTGCAATTAATATGGTTCACTTGTAACTTATTACAAGTGATCTACAACTGTCATGTTCCATGTTATCGATGCCAAACAACTTGCAAGTTGTATTTAGGAAGACCATGAATTCATAAAAAGGGCAATGTACCTTCATCTCTTCATTAATGTTTCATTATTTTCAAAGAGGGGTAAGAAACATAAAGGCTAATGTCAAGCCCTCATTAAAAGTAGAGGCTTATTTTGTTGATGCCAAGTTTTATCAAGAAGGCGAAACAATAAAAGAAGCACTCCCTTTAAATAGTCCTTCTACAAGTCGTGTGAAATAAGGGGCAAAGTAGGTTGAGTCTTCCAAGCTAGATTGTAATGAGATTAAGAATGTGCCATTGACAATGAACACTAGTAGACTACCTACTCATTCATTACAAGGCGAAGATGATAAATGTTTGTAGTCTTCGAGTTCTTCTCCATTTTTGTGCTACATTCCATTGTTCTAACATAAGAAGGGGAATCCCCATTTTTTTGAGTGTTCTAAGTTTGTAGTGAGCAAGGAAACTTCCCCTCAACTTCTAAAGGTAGGGGATGTTGAGAAAACTGAAAGAAAGATACGTCACACCTTTAATAAAGTTGTCTAACTCTATTAGTAAACCGTTATAGGGGTTTATTCCTTAATCTCAAACTTCTTTGAAATGTGATAATCTTCCAAACTAACAAACAAAAGAAGCTTTTGATTCAAAAGCTTATAAATTTTGAAAAAAAAATAAGATTTAATTTTCAAAGCCCAAATTTATTTGGAAAGTTGAATCCAAGGCTTATGGAGATAATATCTATGGTCTTAGTGAAACATAAAGGAAATTATAGCAAAAAGGGTTTGACATTCCTTCCTCAAGAATAGGGTTTGGTTATAGTCCAAAGGAACCAATTAAAATGTCAATTAAAGGGAAGGCTAAGGTGCCAAATTCACAAAATATAATCAGAGAGATCATGGGTGAGCCAAAGGAAGAACGTACTCAATCAAATCCTTGCACTTTAATGTTTGATCATAGTGGATCAATATCGACGGGATATTTTGTACTTGGAAGACTCATGCTGTTTTCCTGAATAGAGGAGGTACTTCTAAGGCTCCTAAATCATCCTTAGAATGCCTAGGAGTTAAAAAGAATGCATCAAGGATTTCTAAATGCAAATTAATGGTGGAATTATCAAAGAGAGTGGAAATAGTTGATTAAGAGGCTCGTAGCCTTATTCGATCTTGTATAAGGTGTTCTTCTTTGTTGGGGGTTAACACAAATGGATCACTTAGACTGTGAAAACATACCATTGTGCATACTAGGCAAGCTCAACAAATTTTAGAGGAGTAGAACAACACCAAGAGCATTTTCCTTAGTCATAATGATATGATAGAAAAAGATGAAAGCTCAAATACTTATGATGAAGAAGTAGTGGATGCTCCACCAGCATTAGAATATGGTAACAAATCCATAGTTGTTGAGTAACAATAATCAACTTCACAAGTACAATTGATTTGTAACAACCAACACTCAATCCAAGATTTAATATTTATTGATGAATGATGACGATAATCAAAACTTCAATATTCAAATTCTATCTTTTCAATATCAATCCAATCAATGAGGTGAACTCGATATCGCAATATGAAATAAAATAGAAAATTCAACAAAACTTCGAAAATTCAAATATTGATATCAAATAAGTATCTTGAATTTAAGTATGTAACCAACCAATATATTGATAAACTTTGATATTAATCAATCAACATACTCCCTTTTGGTTTCGCAATTCCAAAAGCAAATTAATATCCAACAATTCAATTAAGCATCCACGTAGTTTATATGTGATGAAATTTAAATAGAATAGGGAAGAAAGTGACACCGAGATTTTTACGAGGTTCGGCTATACTCGCCTATGTCCTCACCTTAGGCAACATACCTAAGGATTCCACTATACCACTCCTTTACGAGCGGAGCAAACCTTTACAACACTCATTCAATAGGATAAAGCCTTCCTCTCCAAGTGATACCCTATGCACAATACAACGATTCAACAACCTAAACCATAAAAAACAATAAGAAACAAGAACAAATTCTTGTTATAAAAACACTCTCACAATAGAGCTGATTAGTACAAGTTAGAGCACTAATATACTTCAAATTTAAATATCAATAAAGAATGAATTTGAAGCTCAAGAAATTAACCACCAGGTTCTTCTTTAGATTGAAAGAAGCTCGATAAGAACATAAGACTCGAGTGGTTGTATCAGTAGGAATTCAGTATAACTTTAGGAAGAGTGAGTGAACAAGAAAGCTTTGAGAATTAGAGACTTTGATTGCTTGATTGCTTTGTAGTTATTGTTGCTAAAATCCTTTTGTATTCCATGAATTTATAGAGTTCTAAAAGTAATTCCTTATTGCCCAAGTTTACTTGGAGTATTTACCAAGTATTTACAAAGTTTGGAGCCTAAGCATACATTTTTGAAGACTTTTCAGCGCTGTTTTATTTGAAAATTTAGGAGCGTCGGTCGCCTAACCAAAAGGTGTTAGTCGCTTATCACGTTAAAAACTCAGCGTATTTCAAAAGTCAATGCTCTGTCAGTCGCCTGACAATGTTCTATTAGTCGACTGACTATTGTCAGTTGTGTGAGAATGTTTTGTGAGGTGCCTATCATAGTTCTATTTGCGTTTACCATATAATTTGTTAGTCCCCTAATGAAACCTTGTCAGTCGCCTGAGCATGCATTTTAACTATTTTTAAGATTTTGTTTTTGAAACTCTTTTAGCTTTTAATCTTGGAATCTTTGATTTGAAATTTGAAAAATATGTTTCCTAAGGTTTTAGAAATAGGTCTCTAAGTTTGTAATCATTCCTAAAGAGCTTTAAAGCATTCGTATTGATTTTAAATTGAAGTAATTACATGAGACTTTCCTTAAGACTTAAACTCTCTAAGTGTAAAGTCTTAATGTATATCTTGCTTTGAGTCCATCTTGACTTTGAGCTTCAGAAATCTTTAAGCTTTCATAAGATTTGACAAATTTGATTTGTTGAGCTTTCTTATGATCTCTTATTTGGGATGTAGGCTATTAATGCACTCTTGATCTTGACTTTAATGCTTAATTCCTGAAACATCATCACTTCATTCAAAATATGTTAATATCCCTTGATTTGTTATAATCAAAATAAGATTTGTAAGCCGTGTTAAGCCAACAATCTCCTCCATTTTGATGATGACAAACAAGGAGCAAAAGAGAGTAAACCTTGACAAGGCTCCCCCTTACAATAAGCATACTTTTAACAATGTTTTGTAAAAAAATCTTTGGATATCATGTAAGTTTATTTTTCAAGATCAATATAGCAAACAAGTATCAGTGCATTATAATATAAATGTCATATCTCATATCATATTTCATGTGTTAGTATCATGTCATTTCTCATATGATTATATAGTGCTTACTTTAGCTCAATTTTGTTCTCAGTTTTGCTCAAACTTTCTCCCCCTTTTGACATCAAACAAAAAGAAAAGTAACATAGTAGAGGCAAAAGTACCACAAAAATTATATTCTTAGTCTTCGAGAGGTGTACATAGTGTCAAAGACATCTAGAGATACAAACCAAAATGCAAAAACTGAAATTTTAACGCAAATACGGATGTATAACTAAGATACATAGCACAAAAAGCAACAAAAAGAGATATCAAGCATCATCATTAGCTGCATCATCACCGTTAGTATTTTCTTCATCTTCTTCTTCTTCTTCCTCTGATTCCTTATCAGATGCATTATCACTAGGAGGTGCAGAGTTGATGTCCATAGAATCTCTAGTGAGTGAGGAACTAGCCAAATGTTGTTCAATACGTCCAATTCTCTGATCAAGTGAGGAATAGTTGATCTGCAGTGATGCAACATTTTCTTGAATGGATTTAACTCTAGTCCTCATGTCACTACTAAAGGTGGAGAATTGTTTATGGAAAGGAAGGAACCATGAAGGGCTATCTTCTGCCTGAGGAGCAAACTGCTGCTCTCAATACTGAACAGGTGGTTGGGGTTCAGGAGCTTGGTAATGTTGCCTTCCTTCTTTGGGAAACCACCTTTGGTTATGTTTTTCATTTCCCATCATCCTATGGGTAGTGGCAGAAAAGATGTCATAGTGAGTCCGTTTAACAAATGGGGAAGATGGTGTGGCAAGATGAAAGTGTGCGAATATCAAATTTAGGATCCCACCATATGGAAGAACAATACGGCAAGCTTCTTCCCTTGTAATCATCCACCTGAATGAGGCTTGGAAAAATTTTTCCATTTAAGAATACACCAAATTACAAAACAATCTAGAAAGGTAACATGGTCATGAGATCTAGATCGTGGTAAAATACTGTAGGTGGTTAGTTTTTGAAGAACCAGAGCTTGGAGGTTTAGTCATTTGTAAAGTGGGGGATTACCAAAGTAGACAGGTGCTTCCTTTGTAACCAATGGCAAAAACTCTTCTAGAGTGAATTCTTGAGCCATTATCAAAGATTTGTCAATTGGAGGAAATTCAAAATCACCTTGCTTAATATGGAGAAATTTAACTACCGATTGTGGGGTGAGTGTAATTGAATTCCCCATAACTCAGTGGATAGTCTTATATCGCTTTTAACCAAATTGGCACAAAAAATTTGGTTCAAAGATGGGTAATATCTAGGGGCTTGATATGTGATGAACTTCTTCCATCCTAATCTTTCAAACATGGGCAATATTTCAGGGAAATCGGTTCTAAAGAAGGATGTGTCAAGAACTTTATCGAAAATAGGATCCGTGGAGCGAAGGTGATTCCTATATAGTTGCTTGGCATGTGAAGAAGTTAGCCATGTGGAGGATGAGGCTTTGTTCCCCGTGGTCTTCATACGTGGCATGCTGATTCAATGGAAACCCTAGCTATTTGATCGTAAATGAAGTAGGAGTAAATGCTTCAAGTGAGAATTGAAGGGTCTAAGAGAAGGGAGAGGTTGGAAATTGAAGGGAGTGAGTGTTAGACGAGTGAGGAAGCAGAGTTAGGCGGCTCAAGGTTTCAAAAATGAGAGCTTTTCATATATAAGCATATGAACCGTCGCTTATTAGTCGCCTGACAATAGAAGAGTCAAGCGCCTGATGAACTTATTTTCATAGGGGCAGTAGTGAGTCAATCGCCTGATGCCTCATGGTTAGTCGCCTGACATGTAGATTTCATGTTTTCTTCTTTAAACAACTTCTCTAATATGTACCAATCCTAATTCACGTCTAATAGAGATAAATCGATCCTCTGAAAGTGGTTTAGTAACGATGTCTGGCCATTGATAATTTGTATTAACAAATTCAAGAGCTATATTCTCTTTTTGAACATGATCTCTTGAGAAATGGTGTCTAATATCTACATGTTTTGTTCTTGAATGTGATATTAGATTTTTAGAAATATTTATAGCACTTGTATTATCATGCTTAATGGGTATAGCTGAGTATTCTAAATTAAAGTCTTCTTATTGTTATTTTAGATAAAGTGTTTGAGCACAATAGCTACTTGCTGCAATATACTCAGCTTCAATAGTGGATAAGGCTAAGGAATTTTGTTTCTTGGAAAACCGATACACAAGAGATCGTCCTAGAAAATGACAAGTTCCATTTGTACTTTTTCCATCAATTTTACATCCTGCATAATCTGCATCTGAGTAACTAATCATTTAAAATCCAGTGTTCTTAGGATACCATAGTCCTAAGTCAATAGTGCCTTTTAAATACCTTAAGATCTTTTTACTACTATATGGTGAGATTCATTAGGAGCTGATTGAAACCGAGCGCATATGCAAATACTAAACATTATATCCGGTCTACTAGTTGTTGAAATTAGGAATAGCTTCCCAAGAGGGGGGGTGAATTGGCTTTTAAAATTTCTTTTAATTCTTTTTTAGAATTCTTAAACTTATTTTATTTCTTTTAACCAATTCATGACTGATTTGTTTAATTTGTTAAGCACTCAAGAACTTAGTTTCTTTACTTAATTTTTAACCATACAAACATCCAATCATTCAACCAAACCAATCAACTAAAATTATAAAGTAAACAAACAAGCCAATACACAACACTTATGTAATATAACAACTCAAGATGGTTGTTTGTTTATATTTTCCAAATTTGAACCAAGCCCTGTATAGATGAATCAAATCACTCTTTCCAAATATTTAGAACTCAAATAAACTCTTGGTAAATTTATCTTTGGGATGTTAACCAGGTAACGTACTCCCGTAAGGTTTCCGTAAGATATGGTGTAACCAAATCAAATCAAAATTAAACCTTAAGTTTGTTTGATTTCCAAATATTACGTAGTATATATGATTATCAAATAAACCATCCACGCAATTTAAATATGCTGAAAATAAAGAGTAAGGGAAAGAGAGAATGAGATGGAGATTTTTATGAGGTTCGACTTATACCCAGCCTACGTCCTCGCCCTTGGCAATCCACCAAAGGATTCACTAAACATGTTCTGTTGATGGGTGGAACAAGCCTTTACAACCTCCTTGGTGAAGGCTAGAGCCCGCCTTCTCCAAACTATATTCCCTCGTTCAGTCACTCCTTTAGGCTAGAGCCCACCTCTCTGAGCAATATCCCCTTACTTAGCCAACGATCCAAACAATCCTTGGAACGTCAAAGAACTACAAGAAATACAAATAAGATCTGCGTACAAGTATACTCTCTTAAAGAGCAAGTTAGTACAATTTCAGCACTATATACTTGAATGTAAAACATCAATATGAAATACAATGAAACTCAAGTATAGAATTCACCAATATCCTTCTTAGATGAGGATTAGAAGTAGAAATTCAGAGGAGGAAGGATTAACACTTTAGAATATCTCAAAAAAATAGTTTTGGAATGAGTGAACAAGAGAGCTTTGGAAGAACAATAGTGCTTTCAGCTTTACAAGCACATTTTTCAATTCTTGGATGAGTTTTGATTTGCAAAACCATGTATTTATAGGCTTTCAAACTTATTTCTATGTTGAAAAAGTTTCCTTAGAGAGTTTCCCAATTTTTTAGAAAGTTTGGAGCTCAAACGACTATATTTTAAAATATTAGAATTTAAAAAATTTGCCCGTTGAACAGTGTTCAGATGTTTGACAACAGTGACCCCACTTCAGTGTTTTGGCCAGAACTTTTTCTATATAACTCCAAATTAGGTGTTCTTGGTGTCAAAAGAAAGCTAAAAGAAAATCCTACAATTTTTGATAGAGAAAAATTCACCTCAATGCGGCTGTATAAAAACTGACAGCATTTGGGAAAACTCTTTTTGGTGCTTTTTATTCCAAAAATGATTCTAACCTTTTTTAAAATAATTTTTGACCTTATAAAAATATTTTTCAGGTATTTTAAAAGGTATCTAGGTCTAAAAAATTAACCTATGAGCTTCAAAATATTTCAAATGATATTTTAAACATTAAAACACTTACATAAAGACTTCTAAGATATTAACATTCTAAGTTCTTGAGTCTTCATGCTTTGTCCTTGGATTGAGTTCATCTTTTCTTCAAGCTTCCATATTCTTTGAGCTTTCTCACTTTTGGCTCTTTGGATTTAATATGCCTTGGCTTTCAACAACTCATTCATGTCCTCATATCCTTCAAGGTTTCATATATCATCTTTAAATCCATGTTTTGACTCATTTAAGCTTCATTTGATCCTTGTGAGCACTTTCACCTTACTTTCTCATATGTGAGCCCTAAAATAACATTACTCACACAAATACATTAAATTTCACTTGTTTGTTAGCATCAAAATAAGATAACAAGATTTTAAGTCTTGTAAGGCCAACAACTGTCAAGTATAGTAAACTACCTATCATACCTCGATAGTATTTCGTGTCAACTAGTTTTCCTTTTTTCATTTTATCAAGGCTTATGAAAGTACTCATTGGTGTTCCTATAGGCTTACTACTTTCTGTGTCAAACTTTTTTAGCATGTCTTTTATATATTTTGATTGATTTATGAAGGTACCTTTTTTAGCTTGCTTGACTTGTAATCTAGGGAAATAATTTAGTTCTCCCATCATACTCATTTCAAATTCGTTTTGCATACATATTGAAAATTCCTTACATAAATCATCATTTGTAGCACCAATTATGATATCATCAACATAAATTTGTATAATAAGCATATCTTTGTTCTTAGATTTTATGAATAAGGTCTTGTCCACATTTCCTCTTGAAAAACCATTTTCTAATAGAAATCTACTTAACCTCTCATACCAAGCTCTAGGAGCTTGTTTTAACCCATATAATATTTTTGTTAATTTAAATACATAATTAGGGTTATTTATATCTGAAAGTGGAATAGTGTTCCCAAGAAGGAGGGGGGGGGGTGAATTGGGTTATTTAAAAATTTTAAGTTCCTTTTAAATTCTTTGTTTAGTTCTCACAGCAAAACTTAAGTTAATCAATCAATTCTCAATCAACAACTAAAAACCAAAATTAGTTGAAAAATTAAACAATCCAATCAATCACACAATGATTTAAGATAACCAACACAAACACTTAAACAATCAAGATTTTGCAACTCTTTGAAAGCTTTCAGTTTTTGATGACATCCCAGTAATTTGTATGCAAGCCCTGTTTTGGATTGATTTTTATTGCATTCTCTTAATTAATATTTCCACAAATTAACCAACGTACTCCCTTGTGGGTTTCGCAAATGGTTAATTGAAATGTACTTTCTATACATTAAAAGTATTCTTTGAATTCAATGTTTAAGCCCTACAACCTGCACTTGGCATACACAAGAATATATATAGTGTAGAAATTAAAAGAGTAGGGTTGAGAAGAACACCAAGTTTTTTACGAGGTTCGGCTTATCCCCAGCCTACGTCCTCACCTTTGGCCAATACCACCAAAGGGTTCCACTAAATCAGTTCCTTTCCGGGCAAAACAACGCCGTTACAATCCCTTCTTCAATTAGGCTAGAGTGTGCCTCTCCAAATGATAACCCTCTCTTGGTCCAACAACGATTCAAGGACCTAAACCGTCAATCACTTTATAGGAAAAGATTCAAGAGAATTTGTACAAAAGGTGCTCTCAAAAGAGCTGATTAGTACAATTTCAAACTATATACTCCAAAGTAATTCAATATGAAATTTAAATTGAAGCTCAAGGGAGTGTGTTACTGATTAAGTCTTTTAATGATTGCAAGACTCAGAATTGAGGCAAAAGATCAGTGTTGAGAGTTAGCAAAACTTTAGTAGAATTCATGCACAATGAGTTAGCAAGAAAGCCTTTGAATACTTGAGAGCAATTGAGAGTAGGAATGCTGAATTTAATGCTTGGCAGTTTAATTCAATGATTTTGAGGCTTATTTATAGATTTAGAAAAGAATTTAACTTGATCCCCAAGTTTACTTGGAGTAGCGCCCAGGTTTTAACTAAGCTTGAGCCCCAAGCGATCAAAAATTTAAAAAAATTTTGATTAAAAAATTTGAAATCTGCTGCATGGTAGTAGCTTGGTGCTTTTGGTCAGGCGACTGTCACATTAAAACTAGTTTAAAAACAAAGTCAGTAGGGTGGCAGTCGCTTGGCAGAATCTAGTCAGGCTTCTCAGATTACCTCGTCAGGCGCCTGTTAGGGTCCAAGTAGTAGCCTAATGACTTTCTATCTGTGTATTTTAAAACCATTTAATTTGGTAGCCTACTGACAATTCCAGTCAGGCTCCTATCAAGACAAAATGCTGATTTTAAAATGATTTTTGTAAGAACTCTCTTTTCTTCTCAATTCTTGGAATTTTCAATTTTTTTTCTAGAAAAATATGTTCCAAGATTTTAAGTTTTAGGTCTCTAGGTCTCCAGGTTTGTTGTTGCTAATGAGCTTCAAAAATAATTTCATATTTGAATATACTTGAAGTACTTCCAAAATTTGTCCTATTGACTCATTTATCTCTTCAATTCTTGAAGTCCTTGAAATCTTGAGTTTATTGCTTTGAGTTCTTTTAATTATGAGCCTCATTGTTCTTCAAGCTTTCAATATTGATCACCAATATTGATGTGAGCTTTCAAAACTATTCCTTGTGATCATATGAAGTATGCTAAGCTCCAATATCTATTTTTCCTGAAACATCACAGCTTTGAAACAAATTAAATAACCTTACTTTGTTATCATCAAAATTAAGAGTCGTAAGCCTTGTTTGGGCCAACAATATCCTCAAAACCAAGAGGTTGTGCTACATAGACTTCTTCATTTATAAATCCATTTAGAAATGCACTCTTTACATCCATTTGATAAAGTTTTAATTCTTTGTGAGATGCATAGGCTAATAACATTCTCATGGCTTCCATTATTACTACGGGGGCAAAGGTCTCATCGTAGTCTATTCCTTCTTCTTAAATATATCCTTAAGCTACGAGTCTTGCCTTACTTCTTACTACAATACCATTTTCATCCTTTTTTATTCCTATATACCCATCTAGTTCCATTTATTGAATGATTAATAGGTCTAGGAACTAATTTCCATACTCTATTTCTTTCAAACTGATTTAATTCTTCTTGCATTGCTATTATCCATGAATCATCACTTAATGCTTCTTTAATGTTCTTATGTTCTTCTTGGGATAGAAAAATGTAATGATTACATAGGTTTTTCAATGAAGATCTAGTTGATACTCCTCGTGATGGTTCTCTTATGACTTGATCTACTGGATGATTTCTTACGAATTTCCATTCATTAGGTAATTCAGATTTTTTAGTAGAATCATTATTTTGAGTTTCTTCAATTTTCTCTTCTTTCACTTCTATGATTTCTAAGTCTTCTAGTTTTTGTGTAGAATCAGTTTTAACTTCTTCAATATCAATTGTTTGTGTAAATGGATCTACTTCATAAAAGGTTACATGAATTGACTCTATAATAGTGAGTGTTCTTTTATATTAGATTCTAAAAGCTTTGCTATTCAACGCCTACCCTAAAAAGATTCCATCATCTGATTTTGCATCAAATTTTCCTAAGTTATCTTTATCATTTAGTACAAAGCACTTGCATCCAAATACATGAAAGTAAGCTATGATAGGCCTTCTTCCTTTCCATAGTTCATATGGGGTTTTATTTAAGGTTGATCTTATGGAAACACTATTCATGACATAACATGCGGTATTAACGGTTTCAGCTAAAAAGTACTTAGGTAATTTGTGTTCATTTAACATGGTCCTAGCCATTTCTTGAAGGGATCTATTCTTTCTTTCAACAACTCCATTTTGTTGTGAAGTTCTAGGTGCCGAAAATTTTTGTTTTATTCCATGTTCATTGCAAAATTTATCAGCATCCTTATTATTGAATTCTCTTCCTTGATCGCTCCTAATATTTAAAACACCATATGCTTTTTCATTTTGAAGTCTTTTACACAAGTTTATCAACATATTGCAAGTTTCATCTTTTGAAGCTAAGAAGAGTACCCAAGTAAACCTGGAGTAGTCATCAATGATGACGAAAGCATATTGCTTTCCTCCTAAACTTAGTGTTCTAGTAGGGCCAAATAAGTCTAAGTGAATAAGCTCTAAGGGACTGCTAGTGGAAATATGTTTCTTCTTCTTGAAGCTGGACTTAGTTTGCTTTCCTAATTGATAAACATCACAAATTTAATCCTTTACAAACTTAGTGCTAGGAAGTCCTCCAACTAAGTTCTTTTTAACTAATTTTGATAGTAAGTCCATACTAGTGTGTCCTAATCTTCTATGCCATTGCCAACTTGCTTCATTCATGGTTGCTAAGCATGTGATATCTTGAGATTTTAGATCTTTAAAATATGTGCAATATACGTTATCAATTCTTTTAGCGGTAAATAGAACATTATGTTTTTCTCAATTTTCAACAATGCATTTGTCTTATATGAAAATAATGTCAAATCCTTTATCACTTAATTAGCTTATACTTAAAAGGTTATGTTTAAATCTATCTACCAACAAAACATCAACAATGGTCAAAGAAGGTTCTTTACCTATTTTTCCAATTCCAATGATTTTACCTTTTGCATTATCGCTGAATGTGATGTATCCACCATATTTTTCCATTAGTGTGGTGAATTTGGATTTATCTACTGTCATGTGCTTTGAACACCCGCTATCCAAGTACTATTTGTCTTTTGTTGGGGTTGTCCTAAAGTAAACCTACAAGAAGGGTTCAATGTGTTATTTTTAGGTACCCAAACCTTCTTAGGTCTTTTTATTTCAGATTTATTTTCTTTGACTTTCCATACTTTCTTGACTTTAACATATTTTATTTTAAATGGGCATTCAAATTTTATGTCTCCTCTTTTCTTACACAAGAAGCACGTAGTGTGTTCATAGATATTTGTGGCAGATGTGCTTGCAAAATACTTTGATTCCTTTACAAAGTATTCCATGTATAGATTCTTTTTCTTTTTATTCTCAATTCAATTGCATCCTATTCCTTCTTTGTCTAATGACATTCTTTGGGTTCGAATTAACTTTTCAAAGTTCTCTTTTCCTTTTGTAAAATTGTAAATGATTTTATTCTTATCCTCAATTTTACTTTTAAGGTCTTTTATTTCTAACTCTTTCTTGCTTTCACCATTTACGTGAAGTCTTACCAATTTTTGAGACGTCATTTTTATCTTCTTCATGAGTTCATCAATGTGTGACTCATTTTCTTTTTCAACTAATTTTGAGGTTTCTAGTTGATTTTTGAGTGTTTCATTTTGTTCTTTTAAAGCTATGTTTCTTTTTGTTACTTTTATAAACCTATTATGTAATGCAAACAAGTTAGCTTGAATTTCTTTATATGATGACATACTTTCACATGAGTCATTACATGATTCATCACTTGATTCTTCTGATGAGCTAGAATAATAATTTACCTCAGCATTTTTTGCCATGAAGCAGATGTTCACTACTTCTTATTCACTTGAACTTGTGTCATCCCATGTAGTAGCTTTCATAGCCTTCTTCTTCTTCTTTTTGTCTTTCTTGAGCTGTGGATAACCAAGTTTAATATGTCCAACCTTTTTGCAACTATAACAAGTAGGAGGTTCATTCTTAGTTTCCTTTTTACTTGTTTCTACTTTTTTAGATTTTGAACCTCTAAACTTTCTAGCAAATTTCTTATTTTTCTTGAAGAATTTTCCGAGTCTTCTAGTGAGCAATACTATTTCATCATCTTCTAGTTCATTATCATCTTCTTCTTCACTAGAGCTTTCTTTTGTAGTTTTCAAGGCTATTGATTTCATTTGTTTGTTATTTTCAAAATTCCTTTCATTAATAGCCAACTTATACGTGAGAAGCTGTAACGCCCCAACCTGGGTTTGCCAGGGAGCACTGCATCTCTCCTTCTCCACCTGAACCAGACAACAGGGGGGGGGGAGGCAGGCCTTATCGGACTAATGACTGGCCCCACAAACCAACACATGTCCTTTTCAGTGTGTTTTTGTCCTCACTCACACACTTCTTGAGAAAACTTTTCAAGTGGTCACCCATCCCAAGATTGCTCCAAGCCAAGCACACTTTACTATGAAGTTCTTATGGGAAGGCTCCCGAAAAGAAAGGTGCACCTTGTTGATATGGGTAGTAACATATAATCTTTTAAGTCTTTCATCCATGGGGTATCACATTCTCCCCCACTTATAGAATGCAACGTCCTCATTGCGAACCCACATTTCCAAACCTAGGCGATGTGAATCTCATCACACTTTCGGCTGGGTGTTGTCTTTGATACGATTTGTAACACCCTAACTTGGGTCTGCTAGGAGCACTGCGTCTCTCCTCCAGACAACAAGGGGGCGGGCCTTATCGGACTAATGACTAGCCCCACAAACCAACACATATCCTTTTCAGTGTGTTTTTGTCCCCACTCACACACTTCTTGATAAAACTTCTCAGGTGGTCACCCATCCCAAGATTGCTCTAAGTCAAGCACACTTAACTATGAAGTTCTTATGGGAAGGCTCCCGAAAAAAAAAGTGCACCTTGTTGATATGGGTAGTAACATCTAATCTTTTAAGTCTTTCATCCATGGGGTATCACAGAAGCGATCCAATTAATTCATCTAGGGAGGTATTTTTGAGATTTCTTCCTTCTGTAATTGCTGTAGTTTTAGGCTCCCAAATTGGTGGAAGTCCTCTAAGGATTTTTTGAATCATCTCATATTTAGAGTAGTTTTTCCCTAAGGCATTGAGGGAATTTATTATATGTGTGAACCTAGTGTACATACTAGTGATAGTTTCATCTTGGTTCATCCTAAAGGTTTCATATTCATTGGTGAGCATGTCAATTCTACTGTCTCTCATGTCAACCGTTCCTTCATAGGTTACTTTTAATTTATCCCATATTCCTTTGGCTATTTTGCATGCCATGACCCTATTGAATTCATTTATATCAAGGGCACAATATAATGCATTTATAAAACTTTAGTTTACTTGCAACATCTTATGATCATTGTCGATCATCTCCTTTTCTTCTTTAGGTATTTCTTTACCATCCACAATTTTAGTTGAGATAAGGTCACCATGTGTGACAAATTTCCATACTTTCCAATCCATAGTTTGTAGATATATTCTCATTCTTTGTTTCTATAAGATATAGTTAATCCCACAAAAGATAGGAGGTCTAGTTAAGGATTGACCCTTGGCAAAGGGAGATTCTCCTAGGTATACCATAGATCTTTATATAACTTCTAAATTAAGATTTTCTATAACCCCGCTCTGATACCAATTGAAAAGATAAGGTGTACTCTCAAGAGGGGGAGGGGTGAATCGGGTTTTAAAACTTTATTTTTAAATTCTTGTTTTACAAGTTCTTTTAGATAAGTATTAACCCCTTTTTCAATTTGAGTTAATTTGCAGTCACAACAATAAACTTCACAAGTACAATTGATTTGTAACAACAATCCAATCAATGAGGTGAGCTTGATATCGCAATATGAAATAAAATAAAAAATTCAACCAAACTTCAAAAATTCAAATATTGATATCAAATAAGTATCTTAAATTTAAGTACGTAACCAACCAATATATTAATGAGCCTTGGTATTAATCAATCAACATACTCCCTAGTGGTTTCTTCAATATAATATTGATTAATCAACGTACTCCCTTTTGGTTTCCTTAATTCAAAAAGAAAATTAATATCCAATAATTCAATTAAGCATCCATGCTATTTATATGTGATGAAATTTAAATAGAATAGGGAAGAGAGTGACATTGAGATTTTTACAAGGTTCGGCTATACTCGCCTACATCCTCACCTTAGGCAAAACACCTAAGGACTGTACTATACCACTCCTTTACGAGTAGAGCAAACCTTTATAACACTCCTTTAATAGGATAGAACCTTCCTCTCCAAGTGATACCCCACACTTAGTACAACGATTCAACAACCTGAACCATAAAAAATAACAAGAAACAAGAACAAATTCTTATGTATAAAGACACTCTCATAATAGAGTTGATTAGTACAAGTTAGAGCATTAATATACTTCAAATTTAAATATCAATAAAGAATGAATTTGAAGTTCAAGAAATTAATCACTGGGTTCTTCTTTAAATTGGAAGAAGCTTGATAAGAACACAAGACCCGAGTGGTTGTATCAGCAGGAATCCAGTATAACTTAAGCAAGAGTGAGTGAGCAAGAAAGCTTTGAGAATCAGAGACTTTATTTGCTTGATTGCTTGTAGTTGTTGTTGTTAAAATCCTTTTGTATTCCATGTATTTATAGAGTTCTAAAAGTAATTCCTTGTTGCCCAAGTTTACTTGGAGTATTTCCCAAGTATTTACAAAGTTTGGAGCCTAAGCAAACATTTTTGAAGACATTTCAACACTGTTTTATTTGAAAATTTAGGAACGTCAGTCGCCTGTCACATTAAAACTCATCGTATTTCAAAAGTCAGTGCTCTATCAGTCACCTGAGAATGTTTTGCGAGGCACTTGTCACGATCCTGTTTGCCTTTCTTAAAAACCATATAATTTGTCAGTCGCTTGATGAAACCTAGTCAGTCGCCTGAGTACACATTTTAACTGTTTTTAAGATTTTATTTCTAAAAACTCTTTTATCTTTTAATCTTGGAATCCTTGATTTGAAATTTGAAAAATATGTTTCCAAGGTTTTAGAAATAGGTCTCTAAGTTTGTAATCATTCCTAAAGACCTTCAAAGCATCCATATTGATTTAAAATTGAAATACTTGCATAAGACTTTCCTTAAGACCTAAACTCTCTAAGTGTGAAGTCTTTATGTATATCTTGCTTTGAATCCATCTTGACTTTAAGCTTCAGAAATCTTTAAGCTTTCATAAGATTTGACAAACTTGATCTGTTGAGCTTTCTTTTGATCTCTTCTTTGGAATGTAGGCTATCAATGCACTCTTGGTCTTGACTTTAATGTTTTATTCTTCAAACATCATGACTTCATCCAAAACATGTTGATTTCCCTTGATTTGTTATCACCAAAATAAGATTTGTAAGCCTTGTTAGGCCAACAATATGACTTATATTTGTTTGAGTGACGATTTTCAATTACCGTTTATTGAATTATGGGGCATGCAACAAAAAGATATGAGGTACTCTCATTTATGGATGGTTCAAGTGGTTACAAATAAATTTTTCATTCCTTTAATAGATGGGTGAGAATGGCTATGGATCAATGTCTTCGTATTCGTCAAAGTTGTATGAAGGGTATGTATATTTGGCTTTTAAGTTTTACTTGGTTTAGTGCTCATCGTTTGTTCTGTTCTGACTTTGCTTTCCTTTTCCCAATGTTTCACACAGCTACCCTCCACCTTCGACTCTTGACATGTTAGTGCCAACAAGGGTAGTGGGCAAGGTGATGGGCAAAGGAATTTGTGTATGCCCTTATTTTGTTTTTTCTACTATTCGTGTTGAAAAATCTCTGTAGAAACTTCAGATTGCTATATTGTAGTGTTCTCAAACAATGCTGTATCACATTTCAGAATGTCTCTATCAGTTTGCAATCCCTATGGTTTATGACTAAGACTATTAGACAGTACTTAGAGACTGCAAAGAAATGCTTTAGAAGTTGGAGTCAAATTGTTTTGCTTTGGTTTTAAAGGACAAAATGAAATTCCCAACCATAACTAAGCTAACTCATGGTTACTAATAGTAATAACATAGAATAATGCTAAATGACTAAAGTGACCAATAATGGTGGCTATAGTACAGATTCTTCTTGTTGGCTCTCCTTAAGGTACTACTTTTTCATCGTGATAATCTACATCTTGTCTTTTCTCTTCATTTTTTTTTTCTGTTTTCTATTTTTAAAATTTTATTCTCTTGCTGAACTTCCTTACATTCTTCTTTTAATAATACATTTCATATGGAACTAGGTGTGAGAAGTGCATTGGTACTTGAGTGCTAAAAGGTAAAATGCTTATGAGCTTGTATAATGGTGAGCTTGGCAATCTAACCAGGCTGATTATGCTGGTCTTTGATCTTCTAGAGTAGTTTTTCTTGGTTAAAAAAAAAAAGAATTGGGATATTGTTGACTCTATGAGTCCAATCCAGTTTTGGTAATGACAAATCACTTGATATTTGATCTGTACATTAAGATTGTGAATAGGAACAATATTTAGCATGCACGAAAGGATAACAAGTCATGGAAGCCATGAAGATTAAAACATACATATCTTGGCACAATCCATGGAACTAAAAGAGTTCGAGAATGAAGATGCAAGAGACAAGTTTAAGAACGTCATGGGAATGAGTACTTAGAACTAATGTATTTACATATTCATATGATTTAATTTGAGGCTTAACATATACCCTAGAATGACCTTAGGACTCATGCATTTCATGAACATCATTAGGGGATATTTATGGACGTAGAAATATTTTTAAAACCCTAGAAAATAATTTTATAAAAAAGCCAAGAAAGAGAGCAAAGAATATTTTCTGAACTAAAAAGAAAAATCTAGGAATTGGTCACTTCAAAAGACCGAACTCAACGATCAATCATTTGAAGTTGCAACTTCAGAAGACTGAAGTTAAGCTCAGTCGTCTGAAGAATTTTTCAGAAGATCGAAGATTAAGTTCAGTCATCTGAAGAATTAATGGTGAAACACAGAACCTGGCAGAAGCACCTCAGAAAATTGAACTCAGACTTCAGTCATCTGAACCCGACACTTCAGAAGACTGAACCCCAACTTCAGTCGTATGACCCTGTGTTCATGTTAATTTTTCGAAGCTCTAAGAAACTTTAGTCATTTGGGCCTTTAACCTCAGTCGTCTGAACCTACGGGAAAGCTTAAAATTTTAATTTTTAATGAAAGAACATGCGAACTAATTTTTGATCCAACGATTAAGATTCATTCTAAGGGCAAGATACCTATATAAAACCCTAGTGCCTTAAGGATAAGAGAAGAGAACAAACCTTTGGCATTCGATTGAAGAGATTGTAGATTTAGCACAACTTTGAACACATTGCTGAAACCTTTGCCTGAGATTTCAAAGTTCTTACATCGAATCTAAACTAAGGCTATCTCGATTTTTCAAAATACAATCTTGCAATCATTGTGGAATCACTTTGGTATTGAGGTTTGGTAAATCAAACTACTTGTTAATATTTGATCTCTTAGAGTTCTTTCATTTAAATTGATTAGCTTGTTGATATATATTTTTCAAAGAACTTTTCATCTCAAAATATTTTATTGAATATAAGCTGAGTAATTGATCTTGAGTGTACTTGCTTATAGATTATTTTGATAAGATCAATACTTGAGAAAAGTTTTCACCATTGGTTAAACGATTTTTGATTAAGTGTGTATTCAATTAAAGGCGGTATATTTTAGATATCTGAAAACCACTTGATTAAATATCCTAAGTGTTCATAACTATATTTTTTATTGAGGGATATTTTATGGAAAACATTATATGCAGCTCTCGATCTTTGGAAATCATATTATATATATTTGCATATTACAGAGATCGTGTTGTGATTGAATATTTGAAAGAAAACTTTTTGATTTTGATTGATATAATATTCAATACAAAGCTTTTGATAAGTTCACATTGGATATTCGTGCATTTTCGCAAAGTGAACTAGAACCCTAATTTTCTCCAAAGCTTTTAATTATATCATTACTTGCGAGTTTTTTTAAAAAAGGAAATTGTGTGTTGAAGCATGTTAATTCATTAACGATTGTATCATTACATACATATTGAGCTTCAAGTTTGATCATATGATTATGTGTTAGGAATTTCAATTGTACTAACTAGCTTTGTTAGAAGCAACATTGAGTGTTTTGCAGATTTGATATTATATTGTAATCACGGTTTGGATTGTGAACTGGGTTTGAGGAGAGAGTTGTATTTCTTGTAAGCAGTGGATTAGGAGGAAGCTATACCTCTTGTAAGCAGCGGATGTAAGGGAAGCTCCATCTCAATTTAAGGAGCAGAGATTTTAGTGGAATCCTTGAGTGGGTTGCTCAAGGCGAGGACGTAGGTCGGGTTGGCCGAACCTCGTAAAATCGTGTTTGCATTCTCTCTTCCCCTATCTTTTTATTTTTCGTACTGCATTTCATTACTTGTATTTCATGTGTGTATGTTTGAATAACCTCACACGCACTTAATTGGGTAAAAAGAATTCATTGATAAAATAAATTTAAATTAGCCTAAATTCCTGCATTTAATTTGTTATACATAGAAATCAAGATTAAGTGGTAATAAGTGTGAAATATTTTAAAATACCCAATTCACCCCACTTTTGGGATTACACCTAAATCAACAAATATTATTACAATGATTAATCAACAAGGCATTCACATGACCGAGAACAAATGGAAAGATAAAACTGTATTATGTAACATACAGTTTAAAATTATAGAAGTGTTAAAAGCCAAAGTTCCCTTTAAAATTATAGCTTTTATTTGATTGGTTGTTCTTAATAGAGTTAACATTGGCAGAGTAAGAGACATTGAAAAACATTATTATCTCCATTTGTGTGTGCTTTATGTTTTGATAGTTCAGAAACAGTTATCTATTTTTGCATTGTGCTTTTCCTTGGAGCAAGAGTTTGGCCATAAATGGATGTGGACCACCACTCCTTGGAACCTTCAAGATCAGGCAAAACCAATTGAGAGAAAACTTGACAAGGCAATCCTCGTGAAGCAACCCTCTTGCCTTATATAACAAAAACAATGAATTTATAATTAGGATGTTGTTTGAGCATGAGAGTTTGATGTAACAGGAATGTTCATATTCATGGAATGAAAGGATATGCATGAAATCTGGGCACCCTATTCTTACCCTCCACATGGGTAATTTTCCCTCATTCCAATGGAAATACTACTTTTTGAACCAAATTGCAGCCCCATTTTAGTGGGTTGGACAACAATGCCCCTATAATATAATATTATCACACTATTGTTCTATTCAAAATAATAATTTTTTGAAAGGATGAGTGAAAGTTAAACAAATATTAAACTTCATCCCTTATGTGAACCCCATTGCAGATTACGTTCCTTTATACACCGAATGACTAAATCTTTTTGGCAGATGATATTATGTTATATGAATTGTAAATTGAACTACTGGAATACATGTTTGTGTTGAACACTAACTGTATGGCTGATGCAGTATATTGTGAATTGCATATCAGTAGTGGATTTAGGTTGTTGCATGTTTGAAATGATTTATTTGCTGAAAACAACCAGGTTTTAGGTACAACTTTTGTGGGAAAATGTCCAATTTACAAACGGCATACTGCCAAAATTTCGTTAAAGTTTTTCAAAAATAAAACCATGTAAAAATACAATTATGATAAAATAAATGTTAAAATATTTTTGAAAGGATGAGTGAAAGTTAAACGAATATTAAACTTCACCTTTTATGTGAACAGCATTACAGATTACTATCTATAATGCACCGAATGACTAAATCTTTTTGTGAACTCATCAATAATTCCTCCGATGTACGTTTCCCATAACTGCACTTAAATTATTATACTTCTCCCTAGTTTTTTTTTTTCTAGTTTTTTCTTTCGCATTAGTGTCTGAATGTCCGATTATTTTGGTATCAAATCATTGATACTTATGGTATGTATACATATATGTTCAAAAATTGTATACTAATTTTTTTTTTATAATTCTTAATTTGTAGGATTTGCAGCTGTCACAACATTAGCATGATGTCATGCACTACAGTCAAAGGCAGCTTTTGATTGTTTTTTTGTATTTTTTTTTTGTTATCTAAATAGATGGAATTTCTATATTTTAATTTGAATTTTGAATTTCTTATTGTACTTTTTTTTTGTTATCTGAACAGATGGAATTTTTGTATTTTAATTGAATTTGTATAATGTATTTGTATTTGTATTTGCTTTTGAATTAGAATTTTGAATAATTTATGAATTTTTTAGTAATTATGGTTTAATGTTTTGTATGCAAAAATGTAATTACTGATTTTTACAGGAATTAATGATTAAAAAAATTATTAATTTTAAATTATTAGTGACGGTTTTAAAATCGTCACTAATAATTGTCCATTTTTTAAGTACTAGTGAAAGTTTCAAAATCGTCACTAATACTAGAGTATTAGTGACGAATTTCAAAGTATTAGTGATGGTTTTAAATTCGTCATTAATAGTATATTATTAGTAATAGTTTTAAGTGTTAGTGAAGGTTTCAAAACCATTACTAATAGCAGGGTATTAGTGATGAACTTCAAAGTAATAGTGAAAATTATATAGTCGTCACTAATTGTATATTATTAGTGACGATTTTGAAATTTGTCACTGATACTCTACTATTAGTGACAATTTTGAAATTTTTCACTAATAATCTACTATTAGTGATAGTTTTGAGTCGAGCCAACGTAGAATTTATAGTGATGATATTAAGGTTTTAGTAACGGGTATAAACCATCACTAATACTCTATTATTAGTGTTGATTTGTAAAATTCATCACTAATAATTATTAGTAACTGCGGTTATGACAACTAATTCAAAATTGTCATTAATACTTATAAAACAGTCACTAATACTATTTGTGATAGTTTTGTGATTATTAGTGACAGTTTTGATCATTCACTAATAATATTATTTTTTGTAGTGGTCGGAGGTTTCCCTCTAAAATCCAACCATATTAATGTCCAAATATTCAAAATTCAAAATCTACGTCTGGATCCCCGAGCCAAACCATTGACTGTTTGGGCCAAATAGTCGACTGTTTCAGACATAATGTAAATTATATGAATTCTGAAGCCAAATAGTCGATTGTTTCAGCCAAATAGTTGACTGTTTCCCTGCTACGCCTTAGCACATGTGATTTTCCACCATGTTTCTTCCTTGTTTATGTAATCCATCAAGTATAAGAGCCACAAAAGCACAACAATCTCCACCTTGGCGAGTATACACGCATTAGGAGAACTTAAAAACATAGCTCCTTGCTCCACCTTGATCTTAAAAGGTTAGGTTGGGACCGTCTTCCGTCTAGCAAATGGAGACAAACACAAAGTACAATCAACGTCGCTTGAACTTGCCAATGGAAACCTCGACTTCTACCATCAACCTTGATACAGTTGTAGATGCAATACCTTAAGACTGTGCCCTAGGTTTCTAACAAGGTTTTCCCATAACAACAAACATTAACGCTGCTACAAGCCTTCTATCGCCAAAACCCCTACATAGTCTTCAACAAATCTTATAATTGATGGTCCACTCTTTTGCTTGTCGAGACACCCCATTACATCATCATGAGGGACCTTGGACATATCTTGAACTTCACAACCCATCCTAGGGTATTAAGCAATAGACATTTCACATTGATTCTCCCCAGAACTCCTTTGAGATGGCAAACAAAGTCTATCTACGATTATGTCCACAAAGCCACCTTGAGATAAAACTATTCTCCCTACAGTTCTTTCAATGTGAATCATCAAACCAAGACCCTTCTTGGCCGTACCCAACACATTCATGTAAAAAACTTTCAACAGAGTTCCTAACTGATAAGCCTCTGTCAAAGCATTCCTAGCCAATAACATGCCATTCACACACAACAGATACATCACTTGAGGGCATCCTATCACCCTCTTCCACACTGGAAGTCTCACCAACTCACACACTTGGTACATATGCAATATCTCCATTTCCTCTACCATAATATTTATCCTTCTATTTTTCCCTTTGGTGTGCATGACAACTTGAAAAATAGTAGGAACCTTGTTGCTGATAGTAATGAATGCATTTAACATTACCAAATTCATACATGAGTAGTGGTATGATAATGCACATGGATCCATCGTGATCCTACTGGTCTCCCAAGTTGAAACTCCCTACAATATGACCAATTTCATCTCTGTCCTAAGACTATTGCTCCACCTGCATCACATGCTCATTCATACTGTGATACTGTTGACTCAAGATAGAACTCCCTGCATTTTTGCCTTGAGTATCTAACTCCACCTGAACTACATGTTTGCTGCTGTCACAGTTTTTTGACATTTGTTTCCTTTCCTTTATGTGATTACGCTCCCCCATGTCTTTCTCACCAAACGCCATGTCCTTGATCACCCCTTTGTTAGCCATAGGATTACCTAACTTGCACCCACCTTTCTTATACCCCAAAAAGATATACTGTCTGGACATAACACCAAGCCTAGATCCCCCATCACTAGAATAGTGCACCAGTGAACTTCCACTCAAACCTGAGTAGTCTACCACAAAACCTGACCAAAATTCACCTACAACTCTCCCATCTAGTGATACCTTTGATGATTGGTCACACGAGAAATGCACCATACTCACTGACTTCACCAAAAAGTATCTTGCAAATCCCTATAAATAAGTTCTTGAATGAAATCAGCATACTTAGTTCCAATGTCTGACCTAAGTATCCCTCTCCCGGTTTAGTTCTCCACCTCAACCACAAGTTAAACTTGGGAAACACACCAGGCTTGTGCCACAAAAGATAAACCAAGACCTTTTGTGATAAACCCATGAAAAACATATGTCTGCCCCATGATGCTATCCTCACTAGTTCCCAAATATCTGAATACATGTAGTCACCCAAATGCTCTAATCGCATATGCCATAGAACATCTGACCCAAATTCTACAGCTGCATCTCCACCTATAACTGTAACATCCTAAAGTGCATAGATATTTCACGCTACCTTTTCTCCTTTCATCACTATAGAGTCACCTTCACACACTTTCATTTCCTCTTTTTCAGAGTTGTAACTATACCCGCTGTAGTCTAAAGTGCCCAAAGAAATAACCTTCTTCCTTAGACACGTACATGCCTTACATCACATACGGTTCTCACAACACTATCATATAGTTTGATTTTGACATTTCTAATACCAAGTATTTTGCATGAAATATCATTTCCTATAAAAACATGTAGGTGTCGAACCATTTTCAATTTGTTGTCATGTGATAAGAGCATCTGGTATCTAAGATCCAATAATTATCTGTGAGGCACTCTGAACCTGATGAAGCATGTAGCATATCACCATCACTACTTTCTGAGTCTCCTTCCACTACATTTGCAGATTTTGACGGATTTTTCTGATTTTCAGCATTCCAATTCTTCCACTCTACAAAATTATTGAAGTATTAGAACATACCTTTAAAAAATGCCTAAATTTAAGTGTTAATAAATTAAAATTTTCAAATCATATATTGGAAATTGGAATTCAGTCGAGATAATAGGGAATGTACATGTGAAAATGAAAGTGTGTTTGTAAATGTATATGTCAAAATTGAAGTGGGCATGCAAATGTGGAAGAATAATGAAAGGGGACATGCTTGTAAAATTAAAGGCATGCAATAGTGGATATGAATATAATATTAATGGAAGGGAGCATGCATGTAAAATTAAAGATATGCAAAAGTAGACATGAATAATACACATACACACGTATTTGTTTATGCATAAACAAAGGACATGTAAAGTGAAAGGCATGCGTGTATACTAAAAGCATGCAAAAGTTTTCTTTCCACATTGGTGCCCTATTCACATGCAACTTGCCATGGTCCTAACCAATTTCTTTCATTGGCCAACACCTGTTATGACGCCTTTAATTCCATCTCTCTCTATCTGTTGTTATTTCAAATGCAGAAGAGTTGATGCATTTCCTAAAGAAAATGGAATTATGCAGATGGCTTCTTATTTTTAGTTATATGTTGTTGAAAAAAATTACATTCACCTTCCAGTTTAGAGTTCGATGCAAGAGCAGAAGGCATACACTTTATCCTTATATCTTTGCTAGATTCAAGCTAATAAGAATAGTTAAAATGTCTATTATGCGACTAGAAGAATGGAAAAAATGGTAGGGTGTGGCTCGTTATGGAGTCGTCGGCATCCGCACCACCCAGCAGCTTGTGTTGAAATGGAGACCAGTAGCCCTCCACTAATGTTGCCTACCATGTTTTGAAATTGTAGCCACCTTCTATGACTTTTACCCCCCTCCCCAGTTGTGTATATATATGTAATGTATGTGTGTGTAATTGTGTGTGGCAAGATTGTAAGTTGCGTGCTGTGGTGTGTGCAGAGAGAGGGAGTTGCAGAGTGCGGTGTGGTGGTGTGCAAAGTAGTGTGAGGAAGAGTGTGTGTTGGAGAAAGAGAGAGAGAGTTGAGTTGAGGGCAATAGCCTCCTCCTCTTTGTAATTCTCCTATTTATAGCGGATTGTGTGATCTCCCATGGACATAGGTCACAGTGGACTGAGCCACGTCAATCTGGTATTGTATTGTGGTCGTGTATTTAGCTTGTGCGATTGTTGCTTGTAGATCTACCCTCAACAATTGGTATCAGAGAGAGGTTGGAACAAAATTGCTGGATCGGAGCAAAATTGCCGGATTGGAGCCTCTGTCCACTAGCTCAAAAGTTAGTTTTGAGACCACCATCATGTTCCTCTCATCGTAATGAAGCCAATGGCAGTAACCAAAGCTCAAACGGAGCTCAGACGACGTCGCACGCTCCTGTACGCACCACCAATATTTGGAGGACGCTGCCATGTGCCCCCACACATCAATAGGTGATTGTCAGGTGGGCTCACCTGCGCCACCAGAAGATCGGAAGGTGGGATCACGCACTCCCACGCATTGGCGATCGTTAGACAAGCATCTGGAGGTTGAAGACGCTGATGACAGTGTGATGTCAGCTCGCCACGTCAGCTAGGATCTGCGACATGTCAGCTATCATGTCAGCAGCAGGAGATGCAGTGCCACGTTAGCCACCACGTCAGCATATGGGCCCCAAATGACCACAACTTCAGGTGGGCCCCACTGTGCCTCGTTGGCAGGTGGGCCCCATAGGGCCACGTCAGTAGATGGTGTCATGTAATGACGTCTGTGATAGTTAACGGCGTCAGGTATATGCTGTTACCGTAGGGAATTTTTCGTTAGGTTTAACAGAGAGTTGATTGGAGTTTTACCATCTTGATCAGAAGTTTGATCGGGCTTTTCAGAGCCATTTTGTGTCGGTTTTTCGAATGAATTGAACCATTTCGAAGGTTTTTGGCCGTTTTAGAGCCTGTAGCGGTGTTCGTTTTGTGAGATTTGGAGTAGAATGGCAAGTGTTGGAACTTCAAAATTTGAGATGGAGAAGTTTGATGGGCAGAACAATTTCAGCTTGTGGCAGAGCACAATGAAGGATAGTTTGGTTCAAAAAGGCTTGATCAAGCTGTTAATCATATCAAAGATGATGATCGGAACGAATTAGAGATGAAAATGGTCAGCACGATCTGATTGTGTCTATAAAATGAAGTCAAATATTCCGTATTAGATGAAACCTCATCGATGGAGCTTTTGAAGATATTGGAGCAAAGGTATATGTCGAATTCCCTTACCAATAAGTTGTTTCTGAAGAAGAAACTTTATCAACTCTGCATGAACGAGGGAAGTAGTATTTTTGATCACATAAATGATTAAAACAAGATTTTGACCCACTTATTGAGCCTTAATGTGAAAATTGATGAAGAGGATAAGGCGCTTTTACTTTTGTCATCTACAAGCTTCATTTGATGGTTTGGTAACTGCATTGCTCGTGGGGAAGGATACCTTGAAGTTGGATGATGTGATGACATCACTTCAAGATTCTGAGACATTAAAAAATCCTATTGTGACTTCTCATGAGCAAGCTTTGGTGGCTAATAGTGAGAGACAAGGAATAAGCAAAGATCGAAAGATTGGAGGTAAACAATGGTGTTCAAAATCAAGAGGACGAGATACGAGCAATGTCGTATGCTATTGGTGTGACAAAAAGGGACACCTCAAGAGGGACTGTGAAGATAAAAAATGATACGAAGAAGAAAAGAAGACACAGGATCGTGTCAATGTATCGGAGCATGCCACATAACATGGTAATGATGAGGTCCTTGTAATGGAAAGCAGCTTACATCGACAAAATAATGTGTAGTGTCAATACTATAAGAAGTACAGCCATATGAGGAGGGAGTGCTGCAAATTGATGAGAAAAAACATGAATGCTTGTAGCAGTCCAAACGATGATGGATGGGTGTTGGACTCTGGGAGTTCAGTTCATGTTTGTTTTAAGAAAGAATTTTTCGAATCTTTCAAAGATGTTCACGACACGGTATCACTTGGTGATGGGTCTTCATGCAATGTCATAGGGATTGGATATGTGAAGCTGAAGATGCATGTTCGAGTGGTCTATATTTTGGATGATGTAAACTTCGTTCCAAGGATGTGAAGAAATTTGATTTCCCTTAGTCGGTTGGATTCCAAGGGTTGCCAAATCTCTATCGCAGGTGGAACTATGAAGGTGACCCTATGTGACTCTATGGTATTTACTGGTAAGGAGTCTCGTGGGTTGTATTAGTTGATGGGAACCACAGTGGTTGGTGGTTTGACCTCGGATGATGATAGCTGCATGTCGTTAGGAACAAATAAACGAGTTCGGTTTGCTGATGAAGAAGGCGATGCTCTTTGCATGGTTCATACGTTTGAACTAAGCTAAAGATTTGCCTTAATCGAGTTCGTATCAAGGTGGAGCTGTGGACTTGGGAGTTGATACTCTCTAGGGTGGAGATTATTAGGGTATGGCTTGTAATGGAATTGTCGGTAGCCGCACCACCCAGCAGCTTATGTTGAAATGGAGACCAGCAGCCTTGCACCAACTTTGCCTACCATGTTTTGAAATTGAAGCCACCTCCTATGACTTTTAACCCCCTCCCCATTTGTGTGTATATATGTAATGTATGTGTGTATAATTGTGTGTGGTAAGATTGGGAGTTGGGTCCTGTGGTGTGTGTAGAGAGAGGGAGTTGTAGAGTGCGGTGTGGTGGTGTCCAGAGTAGTGTGAGGAAGAGTGTGTTGTAGAGAGAGAGAGAGAGAGAGAGAGAGAGAGAGATTCTCTTGTGGACATAGGTCATAGTGGACCGAACCACATAAATCTGGTATTGTATTGTGGTCATGCATTTTGCTTATCCAATTGTTGCTCGTAGATCCACTCCCCAACAAAAAATATGCATGATTTTTGCAGTTCTGGTCTGATTGGTAGGTGAAAAAGTTGGAGAGGAAAGCCATTGATCCTAGGTCTAAAGGTCATTTGCAAAGGGAATGTAAGCAGGGGAGGTGCATCAGATCAAATGTCATGAGAAGAAATATTTTAAAATAAGTTTAAAATTTTGTTTGAACTTGGAACACCTAGATTTCACTCTGGACAAGGCAGAGATTATTCTCAGTGCCTAGATGATGTTATGCAGCAAGTTAGCCATCATCAGTTGTTTTTGTATTTCAGATCCAAAGATCAAATGCATTGGTTAATGAAAATGAAAAAAAAGAAAAAGAAAATATCATCTACTTCTAAATCAATCAGTTAACATAGGACCCTCAAGCTAGTACTTGGACTTAGACGATTCTTCTAAATTCAAATTAAACAATTTCGATACCCTATAATCTCTATGGACTGTAAACTTCTAGCGATGGTTGAATCAATGAGCTCGGATATTCTATGGATTGAGATTTCACTAACAACTTGGCTACACTCCTCAGTTGTTAGTGGCTTAGGCTAGATTCATTTAGATCCCTATGGAAGAGAAGAGAAAAGAAGATCGAAGAAGAGAACTTAAAACTGGAAAGTAGCCTGATTGAGAATCCCTCAAGCAATGCCACCATCTTTTACACTAATATACTGAAAATAAAATGTTAAAAAAAGCCTAGGAATCTATTATTTTATAGAGTCCCATGTAAAGACATTTAATTGACAATACTAGTCAAACAGCGCATGAAACATCCCACAAGAAAGGATATGTTTAGTTCTACTTAAAATTCATTAGAGGGCCCAATATTTTTTATTTTTCATTTGAAAAAAGAGAGAAAAAAAAATCTTCAGTACCTAAAGTTTTTAAAGTGAGTTTTGTTAGGAAAGAAAAAAAAAAAAAAAAACTTTCTTCAAGACTCGGTTTTACAGCAAAACAAGCCTGCACACATACAAGTCTTGAATTGGGCGCATTTGTAGGCATTTAAAATTTATAATGCCTAGAATTAAATTAATTGGTAGAAAACCATAATATTTCTTTTGACTAGTTATTTTAATGGGCCTAAGTAATAAATTTATTAATTAAGGCTCAAAGGCGATAATTGGGTAGTGATTTAATAAATTAAATTTGATTAGTATCACATGGTTCATGTTCCATATGCATGGACACATGTTAAGAGAAAAAAGGCCTAATGGTTTCACCCAACTCAAATTCAATTTGGTAAAAACCCTCATATTGGCTTCTGTTTAAAAGGGGGAGGAGGACTTGGCTTGGGAGAAAAGAAGAAGCAAACACAAAAATCAAGAATCAATCTTCCATTCTTTTGTAACCTCGAAAGTTGAAATATGCTCAAAATTTTAACCAATATTGGGTGATCGAGTTTTCTTCCAAACATCCATAACTCATGCTTAAGCTCACACTAATGAAGATTAGATCCGGATCCATCTTTCTAGTAAATAATCTCTTTCATCAAACTAGCAAATCTTCTTAAATTAACCCAAGATCAAGCAAATCCAACATCTACAGATCATCAAATTTATCCTTCAGCAAATTGATCCAAGATCAAGTATACTCAATTTTAGACGATCATAAACTTAATCATTCAAAATATCCATCTCTGATTTGCTCGGAAGTACACTTATTGAGCTTTTGAATTGATGAATCCTCATTCAAGATGATCAAACCAAAGGAAATTTTACTTTGTTGTAAACTATATATACGAAGATTGTGCCCATTATTCTGTTCAATATAAAATTAATATTCATTACACATGTATTTGGAGACATTCTGATATTAATCCTAGTTGGCATTTTGATGTAGCCTCATTTGTGAACATAAAGACATTATGATTTAGTCTTATCATGATATGTTTCAGAGACGTTTTGGTATTAAACTTGATTGACTTTTGTGAGAAGCGTATGCATCTTGATGGATGTTAAGACTATTGGAGACATTTTCGCTCAATCATATTATGTGATGTATTGAGACATTTTTTTTATTATTGAGTCTTGATGAACTTCTTTGAAGTTGAAGCATCTTGGGAAAATGCATGGACCATTTGCAAAACAAGAATGTTGATCACATTTTGCTATACTATTTAGATCATGCTTCCATATTGCATGTATTGTTACTATTGTGAAATGGATCGTATAATGAAGATGCACAACGGAATAAACAACAACAAGTGAATGTAAATAACAAACACAACTAGAACAAGATCAACACAAAGATTGACGTGGTTCTGCAAAGTCTACATCCACGAAAGCAAGGGCACGCAAATTTCACTAAGAAGATCAAAATGTACACAATACACTTCAATAATGATCATTTCTCCTCTCAAAATATGCCTAGATGACATATATAGAAGTTCCTTGGAGGTTTCCCCCCATTTGCCCAACCACCCAACGTTAAAAAATCCAAAATTCAGAAAAACTGTCATAGCCTAGGCACCTCTCGTCAACAAATACAAGGCCTCGTTGACGAGACCAAGACGAACCTTCGTTGACGAATACAAGGCTCTCATCGACAATGTTAGAAGTCTGAAAATTTCTTGCTCTCGGTAATTGTTCGTCAATGATCTTTAGAACCTTCATCAATGAACCTTTGCTATTCCCTCGTCGACGAGCATAGGCTCCTCGTTGATGAGAGGTGCCTGGGCTGCCGCAGGGTATGTCTCAAAAAACATAAATTGCTTCACTTCGAACTTGAAAATGCTTGGTTGGGTATGTCTCCCTTCTAAAACTTGGAGACTTTAAGTAAGTTCAAGCAATGCTTGAACTTCTCTAAAGTAACTGATTTGGTCAAAATATCTGTTCCATTATCAGATGTGTAAAATTTCTCCAACATAAGTTCACTTGAAGCAATCAATTCTCGTACTCTGTGGAACCTCACATCAATGTGCTTGGTACTAGTATGGTATACCTAATTCTCCTCCAAGTAAATGGCCCTCTGATTATCATAATGAAGCACCACACCATCTTGTTGTAACCCCAACTCTCTGACTAAACCAATAGTCACAAGGCTTCCTTTCCAGCTTCGGCAACTACCATATATTCCACCTCAGTCATGGACAATGCAACTAGAGACTATACCATGGATCTCCAACATACCGGTCCTTCTACAAGTAAAACACATATCCCGTTGTAGACCTTCTATCATCCATATCCCCAACATAGTCTGCATGAACAAATCTCATAACTGAAGGACAACCCTATTGCTTGCCGAACATGATGCCATATCCCGATCTACCCCGCAAGTATCTAAGTATCCATTTGAAGGCTTCCTAATGCCGCCTTCCTGGATTAAAGAGGAACTTGCTCACCATGATCACTGCATGAGCTAAATCTGGCCTCGTACATACCATGACATACATTAAACTCCTCACAACACTAGCATAGGGGACCTTTGACATGTCCCGAATTTTCTCATCCGAACTTGGGCAATCTACAGTAGATAACTTGAAATGATTCGCTACAGGTGTACACACCAGTCTTGCATTAGCCATGATAAACCTCTCCAACACCTTTTGAACATAATCACCCTGAGATAACCATAATCTCCCTGTAGTCCTATCATGGCGAATCTCCATCCCAAGTATTTTCTTGGTTGAACTAGGATCCTTCATGTCAAATTCCTTATACAATAGGTCCTTTAATTGATTCACCTCAATTAAATCCTTTGCAGCTATCAACATGCCATCGACGTAAAATAACAAGAAAATAGGAGAACCATCCTCAAGTTTATTCACATAAACACAACAATCATATTGACATCGTTTGTAGCCAATCTTCATAATGTACGAATCAATTTATACCATTGCCTTGGAGACTATTTCAACCTATAAAGAGATTTCTTCAACCCGCAAACAAAATTTTCTTTCACTAGTTGAATGAATCCCTCCGACTGTACCATGTAGATTTGTTCCTCCAAGTCACTATGAAGAAACGATGTATTCACATCCGTTTGTTCCAAATAAAGATTGTAATAAGCTACCAACCCCAACATAACTCTGATAGAAGTATGTCAGACCACCGAAGAAAATATCTTATCATAATTTATCCCCTTCTTCTGTGAGTATCCTTTTGCCACCAATTGTGCCTTAAATTTCTCTCATTTCTTTTTTGAAATTGCCTCATTCTTTCTATACACCCATTTGTAACCTATCGGTCTCTTCCCATCTAGAAGCTCCACCAAATCCTAAGTTAGGTTCTTACTGAATGATTCCATCTCCTCAATCATCGCTCCTATCCACCTATCTATCTCCTAGCTGTGCACTGCCTCTTGAAAAGAAGTTCGATCGCTGCAACAAGTAAGGAAAGCATAAGATACTAACTCATCAAAACCATACCTTGATGGAGGCCTAATAGTGCATCTGGATCTCCATATAGGAATATCGTCGACTTGCTGGTTTCTTGAGCTAGAGCTCCCTGCAACCATGGGACCATGATCATTTCTGTTGCCCTGAGTTTCATACTCTACCTGCACAACATGTTCATCACTACCCCAGCTTTCTGGCTCCTATTTCTGTTCATCAAACTCTTGAGTACGCTTCACCATAACCTTCTCATCAAAGACTACATCTCTACTAATCACCACCTTGTTTGCCACTGGGTCCCACAACTTATAGCCCTTCACACCCTCTGGATATCCCAAGAAGATGCAACGACGAGACTTCGGGTCAAGCTTACACCTCTCCTCACTAGACACGTGGACATAGGCTGGACACCCGAATACCTTCAATTCAGAGTAGTCTACTGCATTTCCCATCCAAACCTCTTCTGCCACTTTACCCGCTAGTGATGCCCTTGGTGATCGGTTAACTAGAAAACAAGTCATGCTAATTGCCTCGGCCTAGAAATTCTTCAGTAGCCTTGTATTCAATCTGAGGCACTGAGCCCTATCCACAAGAGTCTGATTCATCTGTTTTGCCACACCATTTAGCTGAGGTGTCCGGCGAACTGTAAAATGTATCTTGATGCCCTACTCCGCACAAAACTCCATAAATCGAGAATCAGCGTACTCGGTCCCATTATCCGTCCTTAAATATTAGATTATCCTCCCTGTAAGGTTTTCCACTTCAGCCTTCTAAATCTTAAACTTGGCAAACGTACTAGATTTGTGACGCATGAAGTAAACCCAAACCTTCCGTGAGTAATCATCAATGAAACTCACATAGTACATATGTCCACCCTTTGATGCAATATGAATGTACATAGTCAAGAATTCCTTTTGTTTTGTGAGTAGATATGAATTTTACCCTGTTCTATTTTCTAAGAACACAAACTCTGCAGAATTTCAACTAACATGATTTTAAACCTTTTAACAATTTTCTCTTGTGTAGTTCTTTCATGCCATGTTCTCCCATATCCCCAAGACACATATGCCACAAGACAGTCTCATCTGATTTAGCATCCACAACTGCAATTCCACCTACAACGGTCGTTCCCTCCAATAAGTAAATATTCCTATCTAGTTTATGTCCTTTCATCACAGTCAGATTACCTTTTCATACCGTCAAAACTCCACCTTTGGACTTATAACTAAAGCCATTACAATCTAAAGTACTAAGAGATATCAGACTCTTTCTTAACTTAGGTATATGTCTTACATTCTACAATGTTCTTACAACAGCATCAAAAATATTTATCTTTACATTTCCTCTGCCAACGATCTTGCAAGAAGCATCATTAGCCATAAGAATTGATCCAAAATTTACTAACCTATAAGTGTTGAACCACTCCTTGTTTGGAGTCATGTGATAAGAACATGTCGAGTCAAGTATCCAAGAGTCTGTTAAATTATCCGAATCCATGGAAATTGATAGAACATCACCATCTGCAGAATCCTCTTCTTGAATAAGATTCACAGATTTAGAAATCTCCCCATGCTTATTAGCATTTCCCTTCTTCCAATTCGGACACTTCGATTTCATATGCCCCTTTTTACCGCATTTATAACACCATATTTTCTTCTTCTTCTTGGATTGATTTTGGTATTTATGATTAAACCCAATTTTAAACTTTCCTTTGCCTCGCTTATTACTGCCTTCTACCACAAGTCTTTCTTCTTCATCACATATTTTCAACCTTTGATGAAAATTTAACAAAACACTTGTTACTTCTTCCAAATCAAGTGTTTCTTTTCCCACATAAGAGTGATCACAAGATTTTCGTAGGTACGAGTTGAAGGCAAAGCATTTATCAGCATCAAAGCCTTATCATCCTCATCAAACTTCACATCAACTCTCATAAGATCATATATGATTTGATTAAACGCATTGATGTGTTGATTTAGACTAGATTCTTCTACCATCTTAAGCCAATATAAATGCTACTTGAGAAAAAAATTGTTATTGAGGGATTTAGACATATACCCACTTTCTAACTTTTTCTGGAAAGCTGCTGGAGAATCCTCCTCCATCACCCGACAAAGAACTTCGTCGGCCAAACACAAGCGTATTGTCGACGCTGCCTTTGCTTTCAAGTCTAACCATGTTGCCTCATTCATTCCTTCTGGTTGAGTATCAAGAAGTGCTTTAGCCATTCCTTGTTGCACTATAATATCTTTCACTCTCCTCTTCCATAAACTGAAGTTTTTGAATCCATCAAATTTGACAATGTCAAATCTTGAAGAAGACGATCCCGATGCCATAATAACAATCACTCTGATACCAATTTGTTGTGAAATAGATCGTATAATGAAGATGCAAAATGGAATAAACAACAACAAGTGAATGTAAATAACACACACAACTAGAAAAAGATCAACACAAAGATTTACGTGGTTTGGCAAAGCCTACATCCAAAGAAGTAATGACACACAAATTTCACTAAGAAAATCAAAATGTACACAATACACTTCAATAATGATCATATGTCCTCTAAAAATATGCCCAGATGACATATATAGAAGTTCCTTGGAGGTTTCCCCCCATTTGCCCAACCACCTAATGTTCAAAAATTCAAAATTCAAAAAAACTGCTGCAACCCAGGCGCCTCTCGTAGATGAATATAGGACCTCGTCTACGAGACCAAGACGAACCTTCATCAATGAATACAGGGCTCTTGTTGACAATGCTAGATGTCTAAAATTTTTTTTCCCTCGGTAATTTTTCATCATAGAGCTTCCGAACCTTTGTTGACGAACCTGTGCTGTTCCCTCATCGACGAGCATAGGTTCATTATGGACGAGTCCTACTGTACTGCCCCCTTCATGTTTTTCCTCCTTATTTGCTTATCAAAACAGAAGTATAAGAGCCATAAATAACAGTTACAAGATTATATGTGTTTTGAATACTTCCATTGTAGGATATGCATGATATATTATGGACCTATTTGTATAGTCATGAGGTTATGTTTGTTTTGACTTGTATGGTATTAGTATCCTATCAGATATGACTTTCTACATAGCTAGATATATATGATCTCATTTTGGACCATTATATTGGATGGTGCTTGCTCACCTTTGATATTCTTCGTTGTGGTCACATGTTGTGTATTTTAGTCCAGAGGATTTTTTTTTTTTCTTTATGAAACGTTAGCTATGTAGTCCATAGGTGAGAGATTGTTAGAATTTTGTGGACTCATATAGCCTATTTTATAAAACCAAGACTAAATGAATATAGAACATTTATGAAGCATGGAATTAATCGAATTTGTGGTAAGAGAACTGTGATTTTTTTATGTAATCCCATAAGGGTTGGTGAGTTGGATATTTAAAAAATCTATGTCAGTTTTTTCCTAATTTTAAAACACAACCACTCTTTAAGTTTATGCTTAATTCAGTAAACACAAAACTATAAATATTTGAGCATACACATTATTTATATCTCAGGGTTTCTTAACCAATCACAACAGTATATCTCAAGCATACACAATAATTATAACAAATAAATGCAAGCATACAAGTGTGGAAATTTAAAGAGTGTAGAGAAAGAGAATGCAAACATGATATTTTTACGAGGTTTGGCTATCCTCACCTACGTTCTCGCCTCAAGGCAACCTGCTTGAGGATTTCACTACTCCACTCCTTAAACAAGGCAGAGCCACCTTATACACACTTCTTCACTCGGGCGGAGCCTCCTTTTACACCACTCCTTCTAGGCGGAGCAACCTCTCTAAGCGATACCCCATGCTCGGTACGGTTCTACACTTGAACCGCAAATATACAAATGAGATAGAAAATTTTTGCATACAAGGAAATGCTTCTTCAAAAAGCTAAATTGTACAATGAAATCCTAATATAATCTCCCAAGATATGATTTAAGCTCCATAGAGATTATGTGTTTCTCTCAAAAAGAATTTTGCAATAAAAGAGAGAAAATGATCCTTGGGTAAAAATATGTATAATGAATGCTTCAACGATTCAAGCCTTAATAAAAGATTTGTCCAAAAATATTTTTCAAGATTAAGTGTAGGAGAAGCTAGGGTTTAGCGCTCAACAAATTTTGCAAATAAATGAGTACGAGAGTAAATGATCTTTGATGTGAAAAATAAATCCCCAATAAATGTTTCTTCAAAAACTCAAAAGCAATAAATGATTTTACAAATGAAGAGACTGAATGCTCTTTGATTTAAGAAAATGAGAGTTTGAAATGCTCAACAATGTAAGAATATGATATGAGATTAGAAAAAGTTGCTGAAAGGCTTTTGGGCTTGGTTTTTATAGGTAAAAAACCCTTTGTTACCATCTTATGGCCGTTAGTGTAATAGAAATATAATATTTTTTGAATTTTATGGCCGTTGGGAGCTGTTTAGCGCTAGTCTGTGTTGACTTCATTGATCATACCTAATTTTGATTATGACAAATACTCTTGACACTGATGGTTGTACTAAGACTTGCATGCAGGCTTACATTGTGCTCACCTTGTGCGCGCATTCGAACTAAAAGATATATCATGATGGCGTGCGGTGTTTGTGTCGAAGAATGAAGAATCGTGCTTTGTATTTGTATTCATTATTTTATTTCTTCATTTTGGGATGTAAATTAATTATGGACTGTGCACTCTTATGGCTTGTAATAATTTGCATCATGAATGGTAGGTAAGTCTGCTTAAATCGACCCTAGTTGGACTTTAGGTACCTACACAAACCATAGAAAGACCTTAGGGAATACCCTCTGATCGACCAACACTGCATTTTTTCAGTGTGCTCAAAAAGGCCTAAAATGACCCTAGGACATTTATGAATGATAATTTGAAATGGGTGATTGAATGCTTAAAATAGAGCCGAAATGCACAAAACATGCATATTTGGTCGTTTGAACCTTCCAGTTCAATATCACCCGATTGACCGAACCAGGACTAGGTCAACAGGTTGACCACAGCCCGGTCGACTGAACTCTTATAGTTCATTTGACCTCGATCGACCAAACTCCCCAGGAGTCAACATTTTGACTACCTGGTCGATCGAGCATATTTTGAATATCACTAACCTGGTAAACCGAGTTCCCCTGTGTTGGAACTCAACGGTCTGGTCGATCGACCGGCTCAGTGCAAATTGACCTCTCGGTCGACCGAACCTCGCAAGATAGGAAAATCACTTTTGGACTTACAAGTCCGATCGACCGACCGTGCAGTTCATTTTAGTCCCATTCGATTGAACCTCACAAAAATGCTTTAGATTTAGAAGTCCAGTCGACCAAACTCACAATTCATTTTACTCTCGATCGACCGAACCTCTAGAAGTTGGGTCGACTGAACTTGCCCTGGTCGACTGCTGCTCTTGGGTTGCCCCTTATTTTTTACTGCAATTAACTTTTTTAAATGGGGTTAATTTAATTAAATGACATTAAAACTTTTCTAATTATTCCACCTGTATCCTTAACGGTCATATTTTTTGGGAAGTCTATATATACCCATTCATTTATTATAATTAGTAAGGATTAGAAAACTTGATTAGGGAAAAATTCTCTCAATATCAAAACCCTATATTAGCCAAATACTCTTCCAAAAACTCACATACTCTTCACTCTTGATCTCTTTAAGCATTGTGAGTATCTCTAAGGCTATTGTGCTTAATCTCTCTAGCTAGAACTCTCATTTGTATTATTACTTGTTTGATTTTCTTTGAGAGTTTAGCACTAAAGTTATTCCACCAATTTCATTTGATAAATCTAGTGTGGAAATACTTTGAGGGTTGTGGTTCTTGCATTGTTTTTGCAAGATACCTAAACCTAGATTTTGGTGTGCAAAAATCCTTTTCAAAAGCTAGTTTTTCAAACAATTCCATTGTTCTTTGTATATTGAAATACATTATTGAGTTCATGTGATTCAACTTACTTCGCATATTTGAAACCCTGATATGATCTTGTGTTATCTACATATCGTGTTTCAAATCTTGCTTTGATATACACTCTAGATCTGAACTGATTATTATACTTGATTGAGTGTTTAGCACACATTAGAGCACTGAGCATATTTACATTTCATTCGTGCTTGTAATATTGACTGAGCTGTATTGGTGCACACATTTGCTTGTCTAGAAGTATATTTCCGTGTACAGACTTTATACACATTGGCTGTATCCTAGGCTACGGGCCTGAAGAGGGAGACTAGCCATGTGGAATAGTCCCGGATTGGCTTAAACCCGGTTAGGAAAGTTAGGTGCGCCATCCTGTTAAGGCGTGTTGGTTGAGGTCAGCCCCTTAAATTGACCTTGTTTGTATAGGTGCTGCTCCACCCGTTTAAGTGAGCATTTTAGTGGTAATCCTTGTGCTGGTATTGACCAAGGCGGGGATGTAGACACAGTTGGCCGAATCCCGATAACATATCGCGTGTGTTCTTTACATTTCTGCACTTTACCTTTACTGCACGTGCATGTTTATTTGTTGATTGCGCAGACTGACCCTAGGCTATATTTCACTGTTGATAAAACCAGTTAACTTAGGCGATAAATTTTAAATACCCAATTCACCCCCTTCTTGGGGTTGGACCAAAGCTAACAGTCTGCCTATTGGAGTCATCGGTGAGTCCTTCCAGTCGTCGGCAAGTGACCTTCATTCATTGATGAGTCAATACGTTTTGTTGACGAGTCACCCGAGCTGAAAAAAATATTTAGCTGTTGGAAAAATTCGTTGACGACTCAATAGCACTCGTGGACGAGTCAGCTACTTTCATCGATGAGTGGCCCTCATTCGTTGACGAGTGGTTTGGGTAGGAACTCAATAAGGCTACTAGATTCATTAGTTGACGAATGCACTGTATTAGTCGACGAATCCCCTATTTTTAATTACTAAACAAGCCTTAAATGAGCTAAATCATGCTAGGATAGGTGTATATGAATTTTCCATAAAACGTTTGAGATCCTAGGGTCAATCTATGGTCGATATTGAGCTTTTTATCGTATCAAGTAAGACATGCACATACAAATTAATCTAAATGCATTACAACTGAAATAAAGAAAGTTTTCACTCTTTTGCTCTTCAATTTTGCCATGGTTTGGGTTATGTGATGTATTCTTTAAATGTCTTATGGCATGCATTTTACCTCGGAGATTTGTGCCTTCTGAAAGATAAATCTATTCATAGACTAAATGCACAAATGAGGTACTTAATATTTTTCATTATCAAAACGGGACCAAACTTAAAAAGTCAACAATCTCTCCCTTTTTGATGATGACAAATACAAGAGCAAAATGAGATTAGCCTTACAAGGTTCCCCCTTACAATATGCATAATTTTAAAATTGACAATGTAATCCAAGCATATGTTGAAAGTAGACATTGAAATTTCAAGTTGAGAAATTTTAAATTTTAGCACAATATGTATTTAGTTTTGGAAATATAGCTCAAATACCAATTGTGAATAACAAAAGGTCAAGAGGATGCAAGTTATATGATAAAGAATTTTACTTAGATCTTTCTCCCACTTTTGTCATCAAAAAAAGGATTGGGCTAAGCACAAAAACATTTAAGTATTTAAAGAATTCTTTGCCTTCAAAAAAATCCCCCTTTTTGATGCAAAAAGGGGCATAGATAGCTATCTTATACCTGTTTTTTTTTGTTTTTAAGAATTGTGCAATTTGGTACACAAAACAGTAAGGCTAGCCATTTAAGATCAAAAAGACATTTTAAACATGCTAAGGCCAGAAAAAAGCTAGGAAAACATCTATTTTTAAAAAAAATTGGGTAGCATGCCGTTTGTAAGTACATTTCTCCATCATGCAGTACAACCTAATCAACTACCAACATGCATTTCACTAGTCTACATCTACCATGCAGTTGGCGCTCAAATCAAGTAGCATGCAAGTATCCTAATTTTTTCTGCAGCATGCATTCTGCATCAATCATGCCGATGGTATCCAATCAATACAGTATTATCAATAACATTTTATGATACCAAATTAAGAAATAATCACTATATATCAAGGTAATTTAAGCATTCAGTATATTATGGATAGTAAGCTGCAATGCTGTTGTGACAAAAAAACATATAAGCATAACACAAGATAAGATTGTGAGAGTACTTAATTTTCAGAACCATGAAATTACAAAGAGATATGCTCCCCCTCAGTTATGCACCCTAGTTATTACCACAAGAAAGGCCCAATTCCTCAAATGATTACTCAAGTAATTCTAGGCAACTTCCCTAGTATGCAATAAGCCTAATTCATGTCTAATTTGGATAAATCTATCATCTTGAAGTGGTTTCGTGAATATATCAGCCCATTGTTCATCAGTGTTCACAAATTGAAGTGCCACATCCCATTATTGCACATGTTCACGAATAAAATGATGCTTATTTCAATGTGCTTAGTTCGTGAGTGTGAAATGAGGTTCTTTGAAATATTTATTGCACTAGTGTTATTACATTTTATGGGAACAATGTCATAGTGCAATTTGTAGTCCATAAGTTATTGTTTCAGGCATAGCATTTGAGCACAACAACTTTCAGCTGCTATATATTCAACCTCAGTTGTGGACAATGGAACTGAGTACTGTTTCTTGGAAAATCAAGAAACCAAAGATTGTATTAAGAAATGACATGTACCACTCATGCTCTTCCGATCAACTTTGCTACTAGCAAAGTCAAGATCGGAATAGCTGACAATCTCAAAAGAAGTATACTTAGGATACCACAATCCTAAATCAATAGTCCCGATGCAGTATCTAAGTATCTTCTTAACTGCTGGTAGGTGTGACTCTTTTGGTGCAACTTGGAATCTAGTACACATATACACTAAAAATGATGTCTTGTTTGCTAGACCCATTTACAATCCATTTTCATCATTCTTATTTCTATAGCCCCATTTAGTTCCAATGATTGTATGATTATTTGGTCTGGGAACCAAGGTCGAGACTTTGTGCCTCTCAAACTGATTTAACTCTTTTGGCATGGACATCACCCAAGATTCATCCTTTATGGCCTCATTGACATTCTTAGGCTTAGACAAGAATGCCATGTGGCTGCACATGTTTCTAAGTGATGATCAAATGGCTACTTCACATGAAGGTTAACCTATGATCTGGTCCTTACAATGATTTCTTGCAAATTTTCACTCCTTAGGTAATTCTTGAACCTCTCTTTCTACTTGATTATCCTCAATAGATGTTTCTTTAATTTTAGTGCCCTTTTCAACATTATTTTTCAATGAATAAGATTTCTAACCCTTTTTTTTTTATCTCTAGGTCATCTTTACGAGTATTTTTGGAGAAGGGATTGGACTCATCAAATACTGCATGGATGGATTTTACAAGAGTTAAAGTTCTTTTATTAAACATTCTGTAGGCTTTACTATCTAGAGCATAACTTAGAAATATTCCTTCATCAATTTTTGCATCAAATTTTCCTAGGTTATCTTTATCTCTTAGAAGAAAACACTTATAGCCAAAGACATGAAAGTAGGAATTATTTGGCCTATGACCAGTCCACAATTTATAAGGGGTTTTGTTGAGAGTGAGCCTGATTAATACTCTATTCATGACATAGCAAGTTGTGCCTACCGCTTCAGCTCAGAAGTAATTGGTAAGATTGTGTTCATTTAGCATAGTTGTACCCATTTCTTGTAATGATCTATTCTTTCTCTCAATTACACCATTTTGTTGTAGAGTCCTAGGTGTTGAAAAGTTATAGGATATGCCATCTAAATCACAAAAGTTTTTCATATCTTTATTTTTAAACTCGCTCCCTCTATCACTCTAGATATGTGTGATTATATACCCCTTTTCATTTTGAGTTGGGTTTGATTTGGGCCAAATAAATCTAAGTGAAGCATTTGTAGTGCCTACTAGTTAGATAAATTTATTCTTTTTGAAGTTAGACTTAGTTTTTTTACCTAGTTGACATGCATCACATATTTTATCTTTTAAAAATTGTTTCTTAGGTAAACCTTTAACTAATTCTCCTTTTACTAGTTTTGAAAGTAAATCCATACTAGCATGTCCTAATCTCCTATGTCAAAACCAACTAGCCTCATTAATTGTAGAAAAGAATTTTACAGAAAGAGGAAATAGAAAGAGGTGTGATTTCAAAAGCGGATATAGGTTCCAAAGATATGTCTACATCACCTGAAGCTCAAAACTGAAATAGAAAACCCCCCCTTAAGCTGTAGTACCTGAAGACCCATCTCCTGAGAATATCCCTGAGGTAAACACTCCTACTAGACCTTCAAACTCTAATGATATAAATATCCATGTTGGCTACACTTTACCTTTCAAGCATAATCATGGAAAACCACCAAATAAATATTCTCCAGACATTGGAGGATGAAGCTTAAAGTATCCAATCACCAAGTATGTGTATACAAAAAGGTTTTCTAAACCACTCAGGACATTTGTGCACAAACTCTCTTTGGGTAGTGTTCTAAGCATTCTTCATGAAGCCTTGACAAATCCTAAGTGGACCCAGGCCGTGAAAGAAGAAATGGAGGCCGCACCACAAAAAAATAAAACTTGGACTCTTGTTCCCTTTCCCAAAGGAAAGATGTCGCTGGGGTGTAAAAGGGTGTTCTCCATTAAGCACAAAGCAGATGGTTCAATTAATCAGTATAAATCAATACTAGTAGCAAAAGGTTACACCCAGACATATGGTGTACACTACCAAGACAACTTCATCGTCAGTAGCAAAATTGAACTTGGTTAGAGTATTGTTATCCCTTGTTGCAAACCTTGATTGGCCATTGCACCAGTTTGATGTAAAAACTGTCTTTCTCCATGGTGATCTAAAGGAGGAGGTCTACATGGATTTTCCACCAAGCTATACAACAACTTTTGAAGTTGAGGTGGTGTGCAAATTACAACGAGCATTGTATGGTTTGAAATAATCACCTAGAGCATGGTTCAAGCGATTTAGGTTGGCAATGAAGAAATATGGTTATCAATAGAGCAACTCAAATCATACACTATTCTTGAAGTATCAATAGGGCAAGGTCACAACTCTAATAATTTATGTAGATGACATGATTATTATAGGAGATGATCTATAAGAATCTATGAGGACTTAAATGCTTCCTGGGAATTGAGGTTACTAGATCAAAGCAAGATATATTTCTTGCCTATCAAAAATATATTGTAGACTTTCTATCTGAGGTGGGACTGTTAGAATGCAAACCTATAGACACAACAATTGTCCAAAACCACAAACTGGGAGAATACCTAGACCACGTGCCAACACATAAAGAAAGGTATGAGAGATCAAATAGTTGGAAAGTTTATTTATTTGTCACACAATCGCCCTGACATTGCATATGCGGTAAGTGTAGTAAGTCAATTCATGCACTGTCCAAGTGAGGATCACATGAATGGTGTACTCACAATTCTTCGATACTTAAATTCATCTCTAGGGAAAAGGCTTATGTTATAAAAAAAAAAAAAGTCACCTCAAAGTGTAGGGATACGCAGATGCAGAAATAGGTTTTGCCCCAAGAGTTAAGATGGACCTATTATGTGATAATAAGGCAGCAATTGATATCTCACACAATCCTGTCCAACATGACCGAACTAAACACATGGAGTTGGACCAAAATTTCATCAAACAAAATCTTGAGGACAAGACAATTCGATTTTCTTTTGTTAAGTCTGAAGACCACTTGACAGACGTACTCCCAAATGCTGTATGTAGCAAAATCTTTTACAACTCACTTGACAAGTTGGGCATGCGAGACTTGTATGCACCAACTTGAAGGAGAGTGTTGGCATGAACTGTCGTTAATTAGAGAGATTTTAGGAAAATTCTTGATTGTAAATCCCTTGATACAAGGGACAACCCTAATTCTAGCCTAAAAATTAATGTACACCAAAATTAGAAATCTTCTTGTATATAACTACTCACTATTCCATGTAATATTAAATGTGAAATAAACACATAATTTTTCCTTGATTTTAACATACATTGAGAGATTTAGAGATGTTAATTGAAATATGTCTATGATGCTCAAGCCGACAAATTGTAAATATATACATATATGTGTGTATATATATATATATATATATATATATATATAAATTATAACTAGTCAACACGAAGGAGTGCGTTAGGGGTATGAATACCCACTAAATCGTGTGTAGTTATAATTTATATATATATATATATATATATATATATATATATATAAAAATTATAACTACACACGATATAGTGGGTATTCATACCCCTAACGCACTCCTTCGTGTTGACCTCTTTTTTGGCATAATACGTGGAAGCATCTTATATTACTAGGACTCTGTATTGTTATCTTATTTCTTGCAAAGTATTAGATAATGTTGTGGATTGAGGTTATCTTCTAAACGGATGGATAATGCTGGTGTTCAACATCCTCATTCGCAAGAATATCATGTGGGCCGTACTGCAGTTTATATGGCTCTGGCCCCCAATTTCTTAATTAGGCTTCAGATAAATTAGATTTGTGCTGCTCACTCTCACCATTCTTTCCATTATTTTACCCCAACATAGATAATGAAACTTTTATGTTGAAATTAGGAAATGAGCTCCAATTGAAAATGAGAGAGAATAAGAAATGAAAAATTACCTCTCACTGTGTAACGTATACTTAATATGAGTTTTTAAAAGAAAAAAATTTAAAAGAATGGTTCCTAAATAAAAATTTAAATGAATTTCATAAACGTGTTGACAAGTACATTATTCTTATTGTGTTTGAAAGCATAAATTTTGAATATTTGATTTAAATTTGCATGAGTTTGACTAAAATTCAATATATATAAATTTGTGTTATATTTTGTTAAAATTTATATAAACCTAAATGGAAAACTTGATATTTAAGAGTTTTCGGGAAAAAGACTTGCAAGGTGCATCCCCTTTATTTAGGATTTAAAACCAATACTATATATTATTGTCTGAAGTAAAATCCTCAAAGAGCCCACCACTATGGAAAAAAAAATTATGTAACATTTGGTCTAGCTGATAAGTTGGCAACCAGAGATTGGTGCATTCTGAAAAATTCTTACGCTTTTTTTTATATAATAATTTTTTATCTCAAAAATCTAGAAGAAGAAGAAGAAGAGGAATTAAATTGAGTAGAAATGGGAAAGAGACTCGTACTAAACGGCAACCAACTAGCAAAAACATGTCAAACAATACCACACACTCCATCTCTCTCCAATACACAACCCACACCCACGCCTCCACGCACGCACGCAGTCCGGCATGGCCAAACAACCGGTCCAAGTCAACCTTCTCTTCCCCCTCCCCCTCCTCCTCGCCACACGCATATATCAAATATGCACCTGCTTCTTATATGCTTCCATTTCTCTTCTATATCTACTCCATCTTTGCCTTCTATTCTCTCTCTCTCTCTCTCTCTCTCTCTCTCTCTCTCTCTCTCTCAAAATTAAGCGTCATCTATGTATTATCTATCTAGCTACAGCTAGCTGCTTCAATTCTGGGAAGAAGGATTGGGTGCACCGCAATGAGAAAACCTTGCTGTGATAAGCAAGACACCAACAAAGGAGCATGGTCCAAGCAAGAAGATCAGAAACTTATCCATTACATTCAAACTCACGGCGAAGGTTGCTGGCGTACTCTCCCTCAAGCTGCAGGTTTGTTTCAAATATTTCTTCTTCATTCAATATGCATACATTTATACGCACATATGCTCACCCCAACCCTGCCTCCATTTTTTAACGTGCTTCATTCTTTATTTATTTATTTGTTTATCGGCAGACTGAGGGGTTGGGTGGTTGGAGGGTTTTAATTAAACCTAGCTGCTATCTTAAGTATACAAGTTTATCTTTCTTCTGGTCTAATAAATTATCTGTTCTCTACACATACACACACACACACATACAATATGTGTATTAAGTAACATAATTATCTCTAACAGCTGTATATTTTCCATTTTTTTCGTTTTATATTGAACAGGCCTTCTACGCTGTGGTAAAAGTTGCAGGCTGAGATGGATTAACTATCTAAGGCCAGACCTTAAAAGAGGAAACTTTGCCGAAGATGAAGAAGATCTTATCATCAAACTTCATGCCCTCCTGGGTAACCGGTGAGGTTTATATAACTTAAATAAATGAATAAATAAATATATTTGAAACAACAGTGTTCGAGGTCCTTTGAGACTCGATTAGTCTACCGGGATAATGAATCCGCCCTTCTACCCTTCTTCAAGGTATTATCTCAAATGGAAAGTTATAGCCTCAAGACTCAAATCTTGGTCATTAAACAAATCTAATATATATATAGTTTTAATATTTCTTCCCCAAAAAAACAAAAAAAAAGAAAATGAAATGTTTTGTGGACTGATGCAATTATACCTTGAGATAGAATGACAATGCAAGAACTTGAAAGATCAATCACCTTCAAGGACTGTTAACTACAAAGATTAGTTGCATATAAAAAGAACAATTGACATTTAAATTAATTATATGCGTTAATATGAATAGTTTTAATTTGTGAATAAATTGTGTTTAATTAGGTGGTCACTGATAGCTGGGAGGCTGCCAGGACGGACCGACAATGAAGTGAAGAATTATTGGAATTCTCATCTAAGAAAGAAGCTTTTAAGCATGGGAATTGATCCAAACAACCATCGCCTAAGCCGCAATCTTCCTCGCCCTTCAAATTCTCCGGCGTTCGATGATCTTGCAGCATCATCCGGTTCAAAAGCTCAAGCATGCCTACAACCATTAATGAAATCCATGGCCGATAATGATCAAGTGTCAGACACTGGAAGCTGTTTAGAGGATGACGGATGTGGCCTGCCGGATTTGAACCTTGACCTCACCATGACTGTTAATCCTTCACTTTCACCTGCAATCCTTGAAGACGACAAGAAATATAATGGGACTAAAACATCCAAAGAACACTACTTGACCTAGTGTTTCTCAATCTCTTTAGTTAGCTGATTATTGAAACGTCAAATTATGTTGGAATTATTATACATAACTATTAGGGGGTAGTGGTCGATGTATGATCGGAAAAACAAAACCCTGTTCCTATAGATGCATTTAAGGAAGAAAATGATGTTAAACATGTAGTACGTACATACTAAGTCCTGTGTCTGAGTATGGAGCTGCAGTCCTCTGATAATTAATCAAAATTGTTGATTGGCTCAATTTGCACTTCAACTATATACATATAGATCAAGGGGAAGGCATGAGGGTCATCGAGTGTGCGTACCTTGGGCACCAAATTATAGAGTTGATTGCCATACAAGATCTTAATTATTTCTCTATGTATGAGAAAGAAATGAACATTAGTCTTTCGAACTTATTGTTCTATAATTTTAATTTCTCGCAGCAAGTATAGCTTTGGAGTTACATTTACAATAGCGGAGCGAAATAGCTAGGGTTCAGCTTCATCAACTTTAGAGTGAGCAATGTATTCACAAAATGAATACATTCAAACTGTATTTGAGAGTATGAATTTCAGACCTTAGATTTGAAATTAGGTGGATTTGGGCAAAATTCAATATAATTTTATATTACATGTTATGCAAATCCAATACTTTCTCTAAAATAGGGTCAAAATTAGTTTGATTTGTGGATGAAATGAGTGCAAGAAAAAAATTGAATAGTAAGTATGACCAAATTAAGTGTTAAATTTAATTGGATTCTCCTTAATTTAATTTCATTCATGTCACAGAAAACCATGTTATTATTGATGGGAAAAATTTAAAGAAACATAGAATCAATATATTTGCAATGCAAATAAATTATCATCTTAATTAAATTTTTTTTTTGGGTTTAAGAAACAAAAGAATGGAAAAATGCCAAATAAAATGAGGTTTTGAGTATTGAGCTGTATTCAAATCGGTACAAATTCAAAATGAAAGGTTTGAAATCCATGCATGCTCCAAACACAGGATAAGTATGTATCTGTTTTTAATTTAAATGGACAAAATAGCGTAGGCTGCAAAGCATGGGCGGAGGAAAATGCGTTCTTTTGTTGCAGATACATAAAGAGAATAACATACACAAACTTTCTGTGGGGACCTCTCTCTCTCTCTCTCTCTCTCGATCTCGCTCTATATGTATATCCCAAAGCCATCCGTGGATAATGTTTTTATCAGTATCTTAGTGAAAGGATATATCCATGCAAGAGATTCAGTTTGAGTTAATAGTTCTAGCTGATAAAGTTACTATTATTATTATTATTATTGGGGTTCTCGGTTTTTTTTTTTCTTCTGTTTTTTCTTTTCTTTTCTTTTCTTCTTTTTCTTTTTTCTTTTCTTTTTTTGCCTAGATGAGATGCAAGCTGGAGTACTCATAAATTCCATCACCAGTACTTGGAGTGAGATTCGAGGGTAAATATATATAGAGTACTGCAGCTTTGATGTGTGTGTGAGAGAGAGAGGAAAACGTATGCCCTGCACAATTATTACTTATAAATATGACAATTTTTAGTAACTGATTCTTTGTCTGAAAACTTTTTTGGGAGTGAAACTATTGAAAAAAGATTTGCGTTCGAATCATTTGAAAAGGGAATAAAATAAAAAAGAAGGAAAACGCAGATGCAAAACTGTTTTCAATCCATCAGTTCCCTCAGCTAAATGTGTGTGTGGCTGTGTGTGTGTATATATATATGTGTGTGTGTGTGTGTGTGTGTTTTATATGTATATTTGCACACAGATATATATATATATATATATATATATATATCTGTGTGCAAATATATATATATATATATATATATATGTAGATATATAACTTCATTGTTGCATAATTCAAAAAATTCCTGTGACCTATGAATATATATATCTCAGACATTCAAATTATTGGAACTTATTCTGAGAACTTGTTGTCTTGTGTTTCTGTAATTGAACAGGACCTTGTCTTATGCTACAATTCCAGTTTTTTGCAGGTAGTGACAAGTGAATGAAGCACCCAACTAACACAGTAGCATGAGAAGCTCATTGATGATCAACCATGTCAAACGTGGGACTGTGCAAGCAAGGGTAATCTTCAAACATGCATGCACCTTTGCAACCACTAACCAGCACGTCCATGTTTCTATCTACCATTCAATATTTGGGTTGGAAGAGCAACTTCCCGCAAAATTTACATTATTACTGTTTCTTAACCCGCCGATAGTCCTGCTTTTTCATTCTCTAGATGAATTGGGGTGAAACGGTAAATGGTAAAGTAATAAATAAGCAGGAAGGCAATTAACCTTTCAAACGGTCCCCGCTATTTCCCCAGTGAAGGAATGCGTAATTGGTTGAAGAATATGAATAAGGAAAAAGAAGCATTTATTCGGCTGGGTGTGTAGTGTACGTATTGTTAATCAGCTGCATCTATTGGGAAAAAAATTATGAATGATTCTCACAAATAAATCAATAATGTAATATAAATAAATAAATAAATTGAGACACAAGAAGTTTAACGTAGTTCGCTCAAATATTGAGATACGTCAACAGAACACGACGGTCTAAACTCAACTTCTCCAAGGTTCGTACAAAGTGGGTACAAAAGGCACCAGCCTTAAAAATATATAAAAGTGTATAATAAATGTAGTAAGATGAAAGATCTCACCAAATGTTGAGAACAAAACTCCAAGATCCAACCAAATAATAGAGCACAAATATACGTAGAACCAAAAAAACCCCATATGCTAATAATAAACCCTTTTGCTTGTTGGAACAAGGCTAAAACTAGGGGCTGCAGCTTGTTGTGCATAAGGCTTGTGGAGAAGTGTGGTGATTGGAAATCAGAATAGAGGGACAACCAACAAATCTCCCCTTCCCGATTTATAGGGACGACTCCACTAATCCTGCCAAAACTCGACACTTCACATGCTTGTCACTAGACAATGCTTTTGCCGTCATATCCGAACCATTATCATCAGTGTGAATTTTTTCAAGCTGCAACAATTTCTTATCCAGCATATCCCGAATCTAATGATATCTAACATCAATATATTTTGACTTTGAGTGGAAGATATAATTCTTACTTAAATGAAATACACTTTGGCTATCACAATAAAAAACATATCTTTCTTATTCCATGCCCAACTCTTTCAAGAATCTCTTCAACCAAAGCAATTCTTTGCAAGCTTCGGTAATGGCAATAAACTTGCCTTCCATAGTAGATAGAGCAATACATTTTTGTAATTTAGATTGCCATACCACAGCTCCCCTTGCGAAATTCATCAAATAACCCAAAGTTGATTTTCTAGAATCAACATCACCATCCATGTCAGCATCCGTTACTCCATGGAGCATAGATTTACCATGTCCAAAGTACAAACACACCTTTGAAGTGCCTTGAAGGTGGCAGAGAATCCATTTTACTACTAACCAATGCTTCTTTTCTGGATTAGAGAGAAACCGACTAATAACTCTAACGGCATGAGTTAAATACGGTCTTGTACAAACCATTGCATACATTAAAGAACCAACGTCCAAAGCATAAAGAATTTTCTTCATCTATTCCCTGTCTTTCTTACTTGTAGGACTTTGTTTTGTACTAAGCTTGATGTGGCTAGTAAGTGGGGACCCAACGGGTTTTGCTTTATCTATATTGAACCTCTCATGCACTTTTCAATGTACATTTCTCGAGACAACCAAATTTGCCCATTTTCACGATCACAAACAATTCTCATGCCAAAAAATTGCTTTGCGAGTCCCAAGTCTTTCATAGCAAAAGACTTTCTCAACTCCAACTTCAACTTGTCAATCTTGGAGAAGTTTTATCCTACAATGAGTATATCATCAACATAGAGTAAGAGAATAATATAAGTACCATCTAGAATTTTTATTTTTTTTTAACAAATACACAATCATCCGAAAGGATTTTTGAGTAACCATGATCAATCATGAAAGAATCAAATTTCTTGTACTGTCTCCATGGTGCTTGCTTCAACCCATACAATCTTTTCTTTCCCTTTTTGTGTGAAACCTTCCAATTGTTCCATGTATATTTCCTTTTCCAAGTCACCATGTATGAAAATGGTTTTTACATCTAGTTGCTCAACTTCTAAATTCAAGTTTGCTGCTATGCAAAGAACAACCCGAATAGATGTCATCTTCAGAACCGGTGAGAATATTTCCTCAGAGTCAATATCCTTTCTCTGACCAAAGCCATTTACGACAAGCCTAGCCTTGTACCGAAGTTTCTTTGCATCAATTTTCAACTTAAACACCCATTTGTATTTTAAAACTTTGTTTCCATGAGGAAGTTTAACTAAACCATAAGTATGATTGTCAACTATAGACTTCATTTCCTCTTGCATAGTCTCCATCCATTCAGTTTTTTTTTTTTTTTTTTTTCTTTTCATGTTTCATGGCTTCTTGATAGCTTTCGGGCTTCCCTTGATCCGTTAGAGTAACATAATCACTTGGTGAATATTTAGTTGAAGGTATTGACTCTCTTGAAGACCTTCTCAATGGAGCTTGCTCTTGAATTTGTTGCTCCCCCTCATTTTCATCTTCAACATCACTAGGAATTTCATCATTTCCAACATCTTCAAGAGGTGGATGAACATCTTCCATATTTTCATCATGTACCAAAGGTGGAAAAGGTGACTCTAAGTCAACAAAATTATTCCCATTAGATTGTGATTATTCAACCGTGCCAAAATCTTCAATTGTTTGTTCTTCAAAAACTACAACATCCCAGCGTCTAACAACTTTTTTGTCAACGAGATCCCACAATTTGTATCCATATTCATCATGCCCATAGCCAATAAAAATACATTGCCTTGTCTTGTCATCAAGTTTGGATCTTTCATCTTTTGGAATGTGAACAAATGCCCAACAACCAAACACTTTCAAGTGATCATAAGTGACATCTTTACCTTTCCAATTTTTTTTTGGGGAACTTCACCAAGTAGAGGAGTTGAAGGAGACAAATTAATCAACTCTACTGCCATCCTCATTGCTTCACCCCAAAATAATTTTGGCAACTTTGCATGAGAGAGCGTACATCTCATTCTCTCTACTATGGTGTGGTTTATCCATTCTGCAATTCCATTTTGTTAAGGGGTTTTCTTGATGGTCTTTTGATGTCTAATTCCTTGACTATAACAATATGCATTAAATGAGCCAATATACTCTCCACCATTATCCAAACTGTAGAAACCCGAACCCAAAAAATAAAAGAAAATAAATAAGAAAGAGAGAAATGAAGGAAAAGAAAGGAAAAAGAAGGAAATTGGTTTGGCAGGACCCAAACTATTGACGGTTTTTTAGAGCTTGGGAAAACCATCGCTGGTTTTAGTCAACATAGGAGGATCAACTGCCAAACCATTGACGGTTTTGTGAGGGCAGGGAAAACCGTCAATGGTTTTCATGCGACTCTGCTTAGTTAGGGGCTAAACAAAAAATAATATTTCATAACATTAAAATTTCCTCTCTCTCTCTCTCTCTCTCTCTCTCTCTCTCTCTCTCTCTCTACTCTCACTCTCTCATGATCCTCTTTCTCCCGTAGGCTCAGCCGTAGCCCATGCTCGGTCTTCGATCATCTTTCCCTTCTTTCTTGGCTTGTTGGTTCATTTTCGACAGCAGATCGAAAAGTTCAGGTTTTCCATTTTTCAAAAATAATCGGTTTCTTTTTCAAGAACATGTTATGGGATTAATGTAGAGACCCAAAGAATTATAGAAATTAAGAAAATAAAAGAAAGGAGAGAAAAAATACTTTTCAAAAAGGGGGTTCAGCAGGGTCTCGTCAATGAGTGTAGAGTGCTCGTCAACGAACAGGCTTCTTGGGATAGTCGACGTGCACGCATGTCTCATCAACGAGACTTTACCAAGAGGGTTGATTTCAGGGATTGAAACTCGTTGACGAGGGGTAAGTGTTTGTCAACGAATTCCCTTCATAAACTCGTCGATGAGGTGACGTGTCTCATGAACGAATTCGTGTTTTATAAATATACCAACCTCGGGATTTCAACGTGAAATTTTTGCATGAAACTCTCTCTCTCTCTCTCTCTCTCTCTCTCTCTCTCTCAACCTCATCTCTTCAACCTTCTCTCTTAATTTTTAGCTTCAATTCTCGCCGATTCAACGATCGGAAGCCGCCACGCTACTCCTGGGAAGATTCTCTTCAAGTATGCTGGAGTAGTTTGTTGGTTAGCCAACTTGGGCACCATCCCACAATCTGGGTAAGTTGGTTATTTTGAGTTTTATAAGGTATTTGATGTTTCTAAACTGAGGAAAATGCTTTAGATAGAATAATGCTAAAGTTTGTTAGGAAAAATGTAATTTTAGGGTGTTGAGCTGGGGAAGACACGGGTGTAGGTTTGGTTTAAATTTTTGCCTTCTCAATAAGCCAAGTAAGGGGATAAATTAAGTCAACCTTTTTTCATGAAATTATTTATTATTAAAAAATATTTATTTCCAGTAAAATATGTATGTTATAGAACTATGTTCGAGAATACTGTTGTTGAATAGGGAAATTATTTTAACATATTTTATAAGAAAATATGATTTCAGAATAAATTATGAGTTTATGAGGCAACTTACATTTGTATGGCATGAGTATAATATTTTCATGAAAATTATGTATTATTGAAATAGTAAGATTTTTTCAAGATAAATATGTTATAGCAGTTTTCAGGAAAACCATTAAAATAGTACAAGAACAACGGTTTTAAGAATATTATGTTAACAAGTGCAAGAATTTCATGTACAAGTACGTCATGTTATGCCGGTACCAGTGTCATGATTTTTACGTTATGATATGATGGCGTAAATGCTGTAATTATGCATGTTATGTCAAGTTTCAAGAAAATATTATCATGTCATGTTTTACTCTGAAATATGAAACTACTATGTTTAAGATCATGAAATGTATTATATGTTATCAAAACCCGGATAGCTTAGTTTAGTTTCACGAAACACGGTACCGTAACTATATGTTCACATTTACGTTAGTGCTACCGCACATCTTATGTAGAATGAGGGAGATGATAGTCAATGTGGCTTTATGGGAGTGTCATAGTTCCTTTGGTAGTTCGGCACAGGTGAAACAATCCCATCGTACTTAACACTTATGTTTGACTTAGGATGGTCGACCAGCCATTGCTAGGTCTTGCCTTCGGGCCGCACAATCCTGTCATATGGTGGGTTGACGATTGCTAACTATCTGTCTATCATGGGTAGTAATTCAAGTATGATATAGTTATATAAGATGATTTTTTAGTACAGGAATTTAGAATCATGTTTTACTCGAATATGATACAACTATTTATACCAGTTATGAATTATGTACTATTTATATTATATCACAAACAATATTCATGTTGCCACATACAGATATTAGGTTATCTCCCTTATTAAGCAGTGTCTCACCTCAGTCATACAAAAATTTCAGGAAATCTAGATAGAAGGGCAGTCTGAGCTCCGCAGTAGTAGAGATTGGTCGAACTACCCTGTCTATAGGGTAAGTAGGTAAGCTAGGGTCATATGGATTTTTGGGATATGACCATAGGATACTTTTTGGTCTTTTTGGGATGTATGTTTATGTATTTGATAGATTGAGTAGAACTCTAGTGTGGTTTCTGGGTAACTTTATGTTTCTGTTACTTAGGTATCAAGTTACATGACAGGTATATCCCTAGTACCCTTGGGTTTAGGTTGATCATAATTATGATAGTTTAGCTAGGATCTTAGAATTATTAATATTATTATCACGTGGAAAAAAAATATGGTAAAGTAGGCAGGTCATTACAATTAAGCAAGTCAGGTCGTTATTAAGTTTGAACCGATTAAACTGCTTTATATATATATACTTGATTTCAAAGGTTATTTCGAAAACTGACCGTTCAAAATGGACTTTATAAATATAGGATAAATGAACGGTGGAAAACTGGGTTTTATCTTACAAACTACATACTGTTTGTTCTTGGTTGTTTAAATGGCTATGTTCAAAATACTGAAAATCATGTGGTAGGTGAATAATCGGTATGGTTTTCGTATAATGAAATTTGGGTATAGTTATGAAAATACTGAACTCTTTGCGAAACATACTGGTACTGCCTTTGCAAAATACTGGGATTTGATATGATGGTCGGGGGCTGGGTTTTATTTAACGGTTGTGAGCCAAGTTTTATTCAACAGCCAGGGGCGGGATTTTATTAAATGGCGGGTTCTATATGAAATGAGATTTATACTATAATTTTTATTACTGAAATTGCATGATATGGTTTAAGAACCCTGAGGACCAGTTCTATTATGAGCATGGGACCGTTGCTAAGGAATTATTATTTGGCCATGTGCGCCCACACTATAGTGGAAATGTAGGGTAGTTTCAACCGATTGGCCTACGAAAGGGTGAAGTACCTTTCCTAGGGTCTAGACCAAGAAGGGATAAGGCAATTGAACCTACAACAGGGTTATGGATGCCTGTAGATGCACTTGTAGATAGATACTTTGATTGTACATAGATTGATCCCCCAAGGCATAAGTCTGGCCTTTGGGCCGCACAACTCGTACCATAGGGGGTGTAGATGGTGTATCAGTCCAAGGGAGTGTCTTTTACGTATATATGTTAATTTACTTAAATGGTGTTATTATTTATTGAACTTGTTTATACTGAGGAAGCAAATGCATATTTTTCAACTGTAAAGGTGTGAGTATTTGTATGTGAAATAAAATGTATGAATGCTTATGGCGAAGTAAACTCTTCACCTAAGGGCTTGCTAAGAAAGGTGAGTACTCTGATAGGTATCAGTTGTAGCCATACCAGGTTGCATAATGTATTAGAGCAGAGGGGAGCTACATGTATGGGTGTGTAGTCTCCCCTATCCTCGGGAACTTTCACTTATAAATAATTGTGTGTGTGTGTGTGCATATGTGTGTGAGTATGGTCTGGGAATGATTTTATAACTATGGTTAATTAACAGTTGATGATATTTTGTAAACACTTAAACTCATGTTGGCCACACACTAATATTAACTTAATCTACCTTACTGAGAAGTGTCTCACCCCAATATACAAATCGTTTTTCAAGATCGTCTCGAGATCGAGCTTCACAAGCTCTAGGGCGGGGTGAGAGCTAGTTTTAGTTTTTTTGAGTGTCTGTAAGAATTCTAATGTATTTAAGTTATGTTTGATGTCCCTGGATATGTAATATGGTCGTATGGACTGAGGTAGTTTTCTTTCTTTTGATTGGAATGTAATAGGGATATTGGGATACTTCTATATATGTTAGCAGTTTAGAACTCTGGTAATGTTTTGGAGAATGTATCATTTATTTCTGCTGCTTTTATATGATGAATTTGGTATCAAGAACACAGATGTCACTAAAGTAGCAAACTGGGTCCCATGTGGCAGGTCGGGGCATTACAAATGGTATCAGAGCCAGGGTTTGCCAGTTTTTGCAGACTTTGATAGTGGATGATTACCAGAGTATAGGTTGAAATAAGATAAGGATAAAAGTGGGTAGATTAGGCGAGTCTTGGTCTGGAAGATTTGAGACAGTGGTTCTTTAACGGTCTTCTGTGTTTTTCCTAGAATGATGATTTCAGGAAAAACCATGGTAAATCCATTGACGGTTTCGTTTCTGGGTTGAGAGACTAGAACTTGGAAACTTAAGTAGGAATGTTAGGTCGGGTGAGTATGTGTTTAGTCTCGGAGTTGTGATTAGGGGCCGATACTTAAATATGACTAAGTGTATGCGAGCAATGGAGGGTATTATGGTTTGCAAGAGGCAAACTATCGACGGTTTCCTGGAAGTAACATAAAATTGTCGTCGATTTTCTTCAAAAGAGGTCTCTGTAATTCAGGTTTTCCGTCGATGATTTTGGGACCCTCAAGAAAAATTGTCGATAGTTTTGTGGCAAGATTGTGTAAATGATTCTTTTTAACTACAAACTCATATGTTATATTACTTTTTCATTCCATACTTGCATTAATCATGATAAATGTGAAATTTCTAAGTCGATTTCTATCCTATCTTTAGGATGGATTCTAGGGGAAAGGACATCGTAGCTGGAGGGGATAATCATGTGGATACTTCTAGTGAGGATGATATGGATGCTTCGGTAGTGCTGCAAAGTATAGCGCAGAAAGCTAGGAAGGAAACCTAGAGGGACTCTAAAGAGCAGGATTTTCCACTGATTGATTGGGGCTACACTTTCAAGCAGTTTACTTGGACAAATGCACTAGCATTTGTAGGAGGAGCAAACCTGATCGTAGTTGAAGATTGCGTTCAAGAGATTAAGGAACTATTGGATGTGCTAGAGTGCATGAAGGAGCAGAAGGTGCGGTATGCCACTTTTAAACTAGTGGGGGAAGTGAAGAGGTGGTGGAGATTGACAAAACTAGTGGAGGAACAGCAGCTAAGACCTGGAACTATAACCTGGAGTGGTTTTAGGGAGGTTTTCTTTAGCAAGTACTTCCTTATGGCCACCTGAAAGACTAAGGCAGAGGAGTTCCTAAATCTGACTCAGGGACAGTTGACCGTACAGTAGTACGTGGCCAAATTTATAAGCTATCCTGCTTCGCTTCATATATGATCCCAGATGAGCCGAAGAAGGCCTAGAGGTTTGAGAAGGGTTTGAGGGAGGGAATACACGCACAGGTGGTGGCATTGTTGACTTAGAGTTTTTCTGAATGTTTGGACAAAGCCATGTCAGTTAAGCCTAGTATTCAGGAGGGTGAAAGAGTAGTAAACCAGAAGAAAAGGCCTTTGCCCCAGGGATTTCAGACTAGCCAGCAAGGGTTCATGGAGAAGGTCTGGTAATTTCACGGGCCAGCGGCAGGAGATGGGATACCAAGCCCATCAGGGGAATCCACTGTGTCCTACCTATCCCAGATGCCATAAGAGGTATTAGGGTGAGTGCAAGGGTGGACCTGCTAGCTGCTACCGATGTGGTTGGGCTGGACATATGGGACATGATTGCCACACAATGTTCAATCACATTCCTCCACAGCATCAGTATCGGGGAGGTAACCAGGCACCTCGAGGTGGTCACTAGAGGGGCACTGCCCAGGAACGAGTGTACTTGCTTACGCCTAGAGATGTGGAGAATGCTAGTGATGTGGTGACATGTAATCTTTCCATTTTGTAAAATAGTGTTGTAGTGTTGTTTGATTCAAGTGTGACACACTCTTTCGTATCTTGGGGTTTGGTTAAATTATGCAGGGTAGAGACTCAGTTGTTAAATATTGAGTTAGGTGTGGTCACGCTAGCAAGGTCAGTTGTGGTGTCTAGTAAGGTTATCAGTGACTACCTAGTGGAGATTTTGGGCAGAATGTTTCTTGCTAGCTTAATATGTTTTGACGATGTCATTTTGTGGATGTACTAGCTAGCATCCACCTCTGCGAGTATCGATTGCCACAGGAAGGAGGTAGTGTTCAGACCTCCTGGGAAGCAAGAGTTTAAATTCATCGAGTCGTGTGTGCACTTTGCACCATAGATCCTTTCAACAATTCAGGCACAGAGGTTACTTATGGAGGGTGGCTAGGGGTACCTTGCATTTGTAAAAGAAGCACCAAAGGAGGGACTTAAGTTGAAGGATATCCTAGTGATAAGGGAGTTCTCTGATGTTTTTTCTTGAGGACTTACCAGGATTGTCTTGTGATCATGAGGTGGAGTTTGCCATTGAATTAAATCCAGGGACAACACCCATTTCTAAGGGTCCATACTGAATGGCCCCGACTGAATTAAAGGGGCTAAAGGAGCAGTTGTAGGAAATTCTTGATAAGAGGTTTATTAGACCTAGTGTATCACCCTGGGGAGCACCGGTGTTGTTTGTAAAGATAAAGAATGGGTCGATGAGGATGTGGATCAACTATCGAGAAATTAATAAGATGATAGTGAAGAACAAGTACCTGTTGAACCATTTTGACAATTTGTTTGACCAGCTAAAGCGCACATAGGTTTTCTCTAAGATTGATCTGCGATCCGAGTATCATCAGGTGAAGGAAAAATCAAAGGATGTATCAAAGACGGCTTTCAGTACTAGGTATGGTCATTAAGAGTTTTTGGTTATGCCATTCGGTTTGACCAATGCTCCTATGACATTCATGGACTTGATAAACGGGGTGTTCCATGAGTACTTAGATCAGTTCGTCGTGGTGTTCATCGACAACATCCTGGTTTATTCCAGGAGCTTTGTAGAGCATAAAGCTCATTTGAGACTGGTAGTTCAGGTACTTATGAAAAAGAAGTTGTTTGCTAAATTTAAGAAATGCTAGTTTTTGATGGAACAAGTTGTTTTTCTGGGACACGTAGTGTCTAGGGAGGGAATTTCAGTGGACCCGAGCAAAGTAGAGGCGGTAGTTGGTTTGGCAAGACCGAAGGACGTGCATGAGATTGGAAGTGTCTTGGGCATGATAGGATACTATCATCGATTTATTGAGGGGTTTTCAAGGCTATCAGGTCCTCTGACATAGCTTATGAGGAAGAATAGGAAGTTTGAGTGGACTGGTGAATGCGAGTAGAGCTTTCAGGAAATGAAGCAATGACTAGTCACTACCCCAGTATTGACCATTCCATCCAAAGATGGTGGACTTGTGGTCTACAGTGACGCATTTTAGAAAGGATTCGGGTGTATATTGATGCAACAGAGAAAAGTCATTGTATACGCTTCTCGCCAACTCAAGGTGTACGAGAAGAATTATCCGACACACGACGTGGAATCGGCAGCTGTAGTTTATGCGTTAAAGATCTAGAGGCACTACCTATACGGTGAAAAGTGCAAGATCTTTATTGATCATAAGAGCCTTAAATACTTTTTCACCAAAAAGGAATTGAACATGAGGCAACGGAGATGACTTTAGTTGATTAAGGACTGCGACTGTACCATTAGTTACCACCTAGGAAAGGCTAATGTGGTAGCTGATACTTTGAGTCGGAAGTCGGTGGGTACATTAGTTTTAGTGGTTATTGTACAACATCATATTAGGATGGACCTAGAAAGGTTGGTTGTAGAGTTAGTAAAAGGGAATTCACAGGTGTTCATTGTCAGTTTGATTATTCAACCAACCTTGCAGAAGAAAATTAAAGCCACTCAAATATAAACATGGAGTTGAGGAAAATTGTGGAGAAAGTACAGAGTAAGCAGCAACCAGAATTCAATGTTTTTGAGGATGGAGTTCTCGGATTTAACACCAGGTTGTGTGTACCTAATGACGCGAAGATTAAAAAGATGATTCTGGAGGAGGCTCATCGCTCTCTCTATAATGTTCAACCGAGAAGCACGAAGATGTATAGAGATTTGCAAAAATTGTTATAGTGGAGTAACATGAAGAGGGAGATTACCTGATTTGTAGAACAATACTTGACATGTTAGTAAGTAAAAGCATAGCACCAGAGGCCAGCAAGACCACTCCAACCACTTGATATCCCTAAGTGGAAGTGGGAGCATATCTCGATGGATTTCGTATCGGAGTTTCCTACAACGATGCATGGACAAAATGCCATCTGGGTAATAGTGGATCGGCTGACAAAGACTACACACTTCCTTCCAATTAGAGTCAGTTATTCTATAAATAGGCTGGTAGAGCTTTATATGCAAGAGATTGTACGACTTCATAGCGTCTTGATTTCCATTGTGTTAGATCGAGATCCACGGTTCACCTCTCGATTTTAGAAGAGTTTTAAGGAAGCCTTGGGATCTCAACTCACTTTAGAATCGCATTTCACCTATAGGCGGATGGGCAATCCGAGAGGACCATTCATATTCTGGATCAGAAAATGCAGGAACTGCGTACTAAGGACATACCATTAGTGAAAGTGTTGTGGCGTAATTATGTAGTTGAGGAGGCTTCTTGGGAATTAGAAACAGATATATGTTAGAAGTACCACAACTCTTTAGAGAGGTTCAGCACTAGACAAGTAGGTGTTTGGTTTTGTATCTAGGTTGTGTAAGGTAGGTTTGTTTAGTATTATTAGTTTGTTTACGATTTTCATATATGGATAGTCTTTGGGAGAGTTTTGTATGGTATTGTAATCTTTTGAGACATTGTGTGTAACCACGGTATTCCTCGATCATAAGTGAGGGTATTTAATAAACTTGGGATGAGGCCGCTATATGGGTGACTACCCACTCTTTTGTAGAGATGGATTGATATTTAAGAAAAACTCCAGCTGGTGTGACTGTTAACAGTTAGCAAATTTCAGAGACGAAATTTTTATAAAAGGGGAGATTGTAGAAACATGAATTCGAAAAATAAAAGAAAATAAATAAGGAAGAGAGAAATAAAGGAAAAGAAAGAAAAATGAAGGAAATTGGTTTGGTAGGGCCCAAGCCGTCGATGGTTTTGTAGAGTTTGAGAAAATCATCGCCCATTTTAGTCAACAAGGGAGGGTCAACTGCCAAACCATCAACGGTTTTGGGAGGGCAGGGAAAACAGTCAACGGTTTTCTTGTGAGTCTGCTTACTTAAGGGCTAAGCAACATATAATTTTTCATAACATAAAAAATTCATCTCTCACTCTCTCTTTTAAGGTTTTTGGACACACTCTTTCTACTCTCACTCTCTCATGACCCTCTCTCTCCCAAAGGCTCACCCGTAGCCCGTGCTTCTTCTCCAATCATCTTTACCTTTTTTCTCAGCTTGCCGGTTCGTTTTCTACGGCGAATCGAAATGCTAGGTCTTTTTGTTTTTTCAAATGGAATCGGTTTCTTTTTCAGGAATAGGTAAAGGGATAAAGTTAAGTCAAGTCGTTATTAAGTTTGAACCAACTAAACTACTTTATATATATACTTGATTTCAAAGGTTATTTTGAAAATGGACTGTTCAAAATCGACTTTATAAATATAGGATATATGATATGGTTTCTTTTGGATAAAATGAACGATGGAAAACTAAGTTTTATCTTACAAACTACATACTTTGTTTTCTTGGTTGTTTAAATTGCTACGTTCAAAATACTGAAAATTGTGCAGTAGGTGAATCGTCGATATGGTTTTCTTGTAATAAAATTTGGGTGTGGTTGTGAAAATATTGAATTGTTTGTAAAACATAATAGAACTGCCTTTGCAAAATACTAGGATTTTATATGACGGCCAAGGGCTGGATTTTATTTAACCGCTGTGTCTCGGGTTTTATTTGACAGCTGAGGACTAGGTTTAATTTGATAGCTAGGGGCTAGGTTTTATTAAATGGCAAGTTTTATATGAAATGAGATTTATACTACAACTTTTATTACCGAAATTGCATGATATGGTTTAAGAACCGTGAGGACAAGTTGTATTGTGAGTACTATACTGTTGCTAGAGAATTATTATTTGGCCTTGTTTGCCCACATTGTAGTGGAAGTGTTGGATGGTTTTAGCCGATTGGCTTGCGTATGGGTGAAGTACCTTCCGTGGGGTCTGGACCAGGAAGGGGCAATGCAATTGGACATGTAACGGGGTTGTGGATGCTTGCAAACACACATGCAGATGGTTACTTTTACTGTGTCTAGGTTGATCCCCCAGGGCATAAGTCTAGCCTTCGAGCCGCACAACCCGTACCATGGGGGAAGTAAATGGTGTATCAGTTCTAGGGAGTATCTTTTACGCATATGTGTTAATTTACATAAATGGTGTTATTATTTATCAAATTGGTTTATATTGAGGAAGCAAATGCATATATTTCAACCGTAAAGGTTGAGTGTTTGTATGCGAATTAAAATGTATGAATTTTTATGGTGAAGTAAACTTTCTGCCCAAGGGCATGCTGAGAAAGGAGAGTGCCCTAATAGGTATCTTTTGTAGCCATAATAGGTTGCATAATGTATTAGAGCAGAGGGGAGCTACATATATGGGCGTGTAGTCACGCCTATCCTCGAGAACTTTCGCTTATAAATAATTTTGTGTGTGTGTGTGTGTGTGTGTGTGTGTGGTCTTAGAATGATTTTATAATTGTGGTTAATTAACAATTAATGATATTTTGTGTACACTAAAATGCATGTGGGTCACACATTGATATTAACTTATTTTGCCTTACTGAAAAGTGTCTCACCCCACTATACAAATCGTTTTTTAGGTCCATGTCGAGATCGAGGTTAGCAAGCTCTGGGATGAGGTGATAGCTAGTTTCAATTTTTGTGAGTGTCTATAAGAACTCTAATTTATTTAAGTTATGTTTGAAGTCCCTGGATATGTAATATGTTCATATGGACTAAGGTAGTTTTCTTTCTTTTGGTTGGAATGTAATATGGATATTGGGAGACTTCTATGTATGTTAGCAGTTTGGAACTCTGTACTGTTTTGGAGAATGTATCATTTATTTTTGCTGCTTTTATATGATGAATTTGGTATTAAGAACATAGAAGTCACTTAAATGGTACCCCGGGTCCCACGTGGTGTGAAACGCCCAGACCAGCCACATGGGCCCGGGTGCTACATTAGTGACATTTGTGTACCTGATACCATAATCATTATTTAAATGCAATGGAAATACATAAAATATTCTCAACAATCCATTACTAGAGTTCTATGTTGCTAATACACATTAAAGTCTCCTAATGCTCATAATACAAACCGTAGTACAATACCGAAGACTAACTCAGTCCATACACCCACATTACATACTCAGGGACTTCAAACTCAACTTAAATACAGTAGAGTTGTTACTAACACTCACAAAAAACAACTGGCTATCACCCTGCCCTAGAGTTTGCCAAACTCGACCTCGAGATGGTCCTGAAAAGATAATTTGTATATTGGGGTGAGACACTTCTGAGTAAGGAAGATTAAGTTCACATCAGTGTGTGGTCAGTATGCATTTAGTGTTTACAAAAAACATCCATCCTCCATATAGCCGAAAATAGCTAATTTATATTGTACTTGTTGGCCTTACAGGGCTCAACATCCTATTTTGATGCTAACAAACAAGTAGAACTTAACATGCTTTATTTAAGTGATGTATTTTCAGGATTCAATGATGAATGCAAAGCTAAAGAATTCATGAAAGCTTGTAATTCAAAGAAGGATGATTATATCAAGCTTGAGGCATGGATTAAAACTTGAAGATTATTAGAGCATTAATATTAAAGAAAAAAAAATTTTCAAATATGAAAGCCCAAGTGATCACCATGGAAAGCTCATGATGAACATACTATACAAAAGGTTGACGAAAGAAAGATGATCAAAAAGCTCAAAGAGGATATATGATCATGGAAGAATAAGGACATACTTGAAGATCAAAAGAATAGAGTATTAAGGATGTCTCTATGAAAGTACTTCATGTAAACTTCAATATAAACTGAATTAAAACTCTTAAAAATCAAAAGAAACTAAGAAATACATTTTTAGAAAAACCTTAAAATATGTTTTAAAATCAAAGTAACAAAGGTCTCAAAGGATGAAAAGTTTTTTAAATGAATATAAGGGACAACTGAGAGCCAGGCGACTGCCTATATAGGCAGTAGACTACCATATTTTAGAAGAAATAAATGTGAGAGGCAGTAGGGTGCCAGCCGACTGCTTGAGCACTGACAGGCGCCTGGGTGGTCAAGCCAGGTGACTGCTTGTGTTATGGCAGGCGGCTACCAGCCTTCTGGGTGGTTCAATTTTCTCTATGGCAGGCGACTGCCATTCGAAACAAATTTTAAAGAACTTAATGGGAAGATTTTTTAAATAGATTTCTTGGGCACTACTCTTTTGGAAAATTTGAGGAGTACTCCAAGTAAACTTGGGGGGTCAGGAATTATCTTTTCAACATCTATAAATAGCCCCAAACTTCAAAGATTTTCATAACCAAGAAATTTTCCAGCAATCAAAGTTCTCAAAAAGCTCTCAATCTCTCTTGTGTTCATCCTACTTCCACTGCTGAATTGGTGTTGATACAAATTCCAAAGTAGAGCCTTCAATGTCTGAATCTTTCAATACTTGGAAGATATATTTGGTGATCTAAATTCAATTTAGCTTCAATCTCTTTATATTGATTTACTTTGAAGTATATTTGTGCTGAATATTGTACTAATAAGCTCCTTGTGTGAGTAATTCTTTGTACACAAATATTTGATTTGTATCTTGTAGATTGACAATTCCAAGGATTGTTTGGATCGTTGGCTAAGTAAGGGGATATTGCTTAGAGAGGCGGGCTATAGCCTAATTAAGGAGTGATCGAATAAGAGTATATCGTTTGGAGAGGCGGGCTCCAGCCTACGAAATGAGTGTGTAAAGATTTATTCCATCTGGTAAAGGAACAGGTTTAGTGAATCATTTGAAGGTTTTCCAAAGGTGAGGATGTAGGCTGGGTATAAGCCGAACCTCGTAAAAATCTCAGTCTCACTTTCTTTTTGCCTTACTCTTTATTTTCAGTACATATACAATTGCGTGGATGTTTTAAATACGTAAATCATATACACTACGTGGATTAGATATTAAATAAACTTAAGCTTAATTTGTTTTTGGGATTGCCGAAACCGAAATGGAGTACGTTAGTTGATCAATCTTTTAAGGAAATTGTAAAGTCGTACCTTGAAGTATATTTGGTTTGATATTGTGTTTGGTTGATAGATTGATTACTTGTTTGGTTAAGCAATAGTATTGTGGATTAAAAGAACAAAGTTCTTGTGTGATTTGTAAATTAAACAAACAAGTCAAGAATTGGTTAAAAGAAATAAAAAGAAGTCCTCATAGGAATTAGAAGAAAGTTTTAAAATCAAATTCACCCCCCCTCTTAGGACTTCACCTTGCTTTTCAATTGGTATTAGAGAGGGGTTTTAGAAAATCTTAATTAGTGGCTATAAAAAGGTCATAATGGCTAATTTAGGCGTAGCTCCCTTTCGAGAGGGACAATCTTCAACTAGGTCACCAATCTTTTGTGGACACAACTATACCTTCTAGAAAAAGAGAATGCAAATATATCTTCAAATTATGAATTGGAAAGCATGAGAGGTTGTTATGGATGGTGTTGACTCTATGAGCCCAATCTTGTTTTGATAATGAAAAATCACTTGATATTTGATCTGTGCATTGAGTTTGCGAAAAGGACTTACACTAAGCATGCACGAAAATTCAACAAATCTTGACAAGATCCATGGAACTCAAAGAGTACGGGAATCAAGATGCAAGCGGTAAAGTTCAAGAATATCTTGGGAAAGGGTATTTAGAACTAATGTATTTATATTTTCATATGATTTAATTTGAGACTCATTATAACTTAGAATGGTTTTAGGATTCATGCATTTCATGTACATCATTAGGAAACTCTCATGGACCTTGAAATGTTTTTCAAAATCATGAAAAATATGTTTTATGAAAGACCCAAGAAAAGGAGCCAAGCAAATTTTTAGTTAGAAATGAAAATTTAAGAAAATGGGGACTTCGGTTGCCTGAACTCAAACCTTAGTAGCCTGAAGAATTTCTTCGGTTGCCTAAATATTAAGTTTAGTCACCTAAAGAATTAAATGGAGAAGATAGAACCTGGCCAAGGCTCTTCGGTCGCCTGACCTTGGAACTTCAGGCGCCTGAAGTTGACACTTCAGGAGCCTGAAGTCGCGGGAAAGCCTAAAAATCAGTTCTTTATTAAAAGGACACGCGAAGTATCTTATTGATCCAACAGGTGAGATTACTTCTAAGGGTAATATACTATATATTATGAATATCTAAACCCTAGAACAAAAAGGTAAGACACACAACAAGAAAAATATACATCTCATTGCAAGACTTGAACCCTGGAGCTGATTTTCTGCACTTCAATCTTCTTCCATCTTCTTTGGGCAAATCTCTACTGAAATCAAAAGGGCATTCATTCATCCAACTAAACTTTAATCTAGTATTAAGGTTTGATCTTTCAAGTTATTAATTTTCAAGAACCTTTCATCTCTTTACGTGTTTATCATTAGAAAGAGGTTTTGATCTTGAGTGTGTATTCACATATAAAAACTGATTTTTGAAAAGATCATGTCTAGAGAAAAACTTGTTAGCTTGGTTGATTGATTTGTGATTCAAGAAGTATATAAACACACACACACACACACATATATATATATATATATATATATATAGATATTGTTCATAGGGCTTCTTATTGAAAAACCAACTTTGATTAAAATATTGGAACTTGAAGGAAAACTTTGTGATTTTTGTTGAGTTGTATTCAAGTCAAAGTTTTGTTAAATAGCTTACTTCAAACATACTTGTGTATCTTTACAAAGTGAATCAAAAACCCTAGTTGACTCCAAGGCATTTCAAATATCACTTTACTTGGAAGTTTTTGATTAAATACGAATTTGTGTGTTGACACATATCATACATCAAACAATTGTATTGTTTTTCATACATTCTTGAGCTTCAAGTTATATCATATGTTAATGTGTTAGGAAATTGAATTGTACTCACAAGATTTTGTTAGAAGCATTGTTTTGAATGTTATTTTCAGATTTCATTGTAAACACGGTTTGGGTTGTGAACCGGGTGTGAGAAGGAAGCTATACCTCTTGTGAGTAGCGGATAAGAAGAGAGTTGTACCTCTTGTAAGCAGCAGTTTGTAAGGGAAGCTCCATACCACTTTAAGGAGTAGGGTTTTTAGTGAATCCTTGAGTGGTTGCTTAAGGCGAGGACGTAGGCCAAGTCGGCTGAACCTCGTAAAATCGCGTTTGTCTTCTCTCTTCCTTTTACTCTTTATTTTTCGCGTTATATTTAAATTGAGTATATTGAATGCATAGATAGGATTTCCACACACATACATAATTGAGCAACAGGAAGTAGTTGGTAAATTTATAAGAAATGTGTAAAAGGAAATTAAGTGGATTAATTTTTTTTTAATATCCAATTCACCCTCCCTCTTGGAATTACACCTTAATCAACAGATGGTGACCAAATTCCCCTTAAACTAGTAGATGGAAAACAAGTTCCCAAAGAGAAAAATGATATGACATACTTAGATCATAAGATGTTGCAAGTTAACTCTAGTGCTATGAATGCTCTATATTGTGCTTTAGATGCCAATGAATTTAATAGAGTAATAACTTGCAAATCAGCTAAGAAAATATGGAACAAGCTAGAAGTCACTTACGAAGGCACTATAGATGTTAGGGATAATAGGATCGATATGCTTAAAAGTGAATATGAAGCTTTTTGGATGAACCTGGATGAATCCATAACCAATATGTTTACTAGGTTCACGCACATAATAAATTCCCTAAGTGCACTAAGAAAAACCTACACTACTTATGAGATGAAAAGGAAAATTCTTAGAGGGCTACCATCTATATGGGAACCAAAAGTCACTGCAATAACTGAAGGAAAAAACCTTAAAAACACTTCCCTAGATGAACTTATAGGTTCTCTCCTTACATATGAAATGACAATGAATGAAAGGAGTAGAAAAACTAAAGTCCAATAATCAATAGCCTTTAAAGCCTTAAAAGAAAACTCAAGTAGTGAAAAAGAAATGGATGAAGATGAAGTAGCCTTCAGATCTAAAAAACTAGCAAGGATACTAAGAAGGAGAAATAAATTTAAAAGAAGAAATCAAAACTCCGAATCAGATGAAGAAGAAACTCATACAAAGAAATCAAGAAATAAAACTCCAACATGTTATAATTGCAACAAAGATGGACATATAAAACCTGAATGTCCACTACTTAAGAAAGAGTCTAAGAATAAAAAGAAAAAGGCCATGAAAGCCACTACTTGGGATAGTACAAGTAGTTCGAAAAATGAATCAAGTGACCAAGAGGTTGCTTATACCTGTTTTATGGCTTGAGATAATGAGGAAAGCTCCTCATCCTTAAATAATTCTTATAGTGATGAATCCAATGATGAGTGTATGTCATCTTATGATGAATTACAAAATGACTAATTCAAAGTACATAAGATGCTTATCAAAGTAACTAAACAAAATACTTCATTGAAAAATAAGACTAAAGGTATAATGAAAGAGTTAGAATCTCTTAAAACTACTGAAAGAGAGAAGGATTCAAGAATCAAGAAAATAGAAAATAAGAATGAAGCTATGAAAAAAGAGTTAGAATCTAAAAATCTTACTGAAAAAGAAAAAGACTTGAAAATCAACGAATTAGAAAGTAAGAATGAAAAAATGATAGAAGACCTTTGATCCTTATCTTCTATAGAATATAAGAAATATATATATATATATATATATATATATATATATTTCTGAATTAGAAGATAAAATTAGAAAATTATCTCTAGAATTAGAGAAATCACTAAAGAAGGTTGATGACAAGAAAGATATAGAGATAAATAATCTCAAAAAATAAAATTGAAGATAAGAAAAAGATCATTTATAACTTCACTAAAGGAAAGGCAAACTTTGAAAAAACGATAGGCTCACAGAGGATGGCCTTAAACAAAGAATGCTTTGGATCTAATGGTTTTGAAAATAAAAAGAAAAAGAATCTTTACATGGGTTATTTTTCGAACGAATCCAAATATTATGCTAGCACATCTTCTAATGCCTACACTAACACCATATGCTATCAATGTAAGAAAAAAGAGCATATAAAATTTGAATGTCCATTTAAGAGAAAGGGTGTAAAAACTAAATAAATATGGAGAGTAAAAGAAACATCCATTGTGAAACCTGTCAGAACCAAATAAGTATGGGTTTCAAAATGAAAGACTAGTTTATAAACGAAAAACTTCATGGATTAAGTCATTCCCCTTCAAAAGTTGAGAAAGTAACTTAATTCATGATCAACAAATGAACTAGTAGAAAAACTAAATGATAAGTTTAAAGAGTGTATTATAACAAATTCAAAATGGCATTGTTGGCCAAAATCATAGGATGATTTTTACAAGGCTTAACATAAGAAAATATTATTGAGTTCATTACATAAGTGCTTTAGTTTTCTATATGCTACATGCTTACATGCCTATATGATATGCTATATGCTACATGTGCATGACTTGACTTGGCTTGACTTATATTGGAAATTTATGGCTCACTATATTGAAAATTTGAGTATGAGATTATTGAGCATAAGCATGAATTCTGATATGAGATTAATTCTTGACCATGCATACTATTGATGAATCTACTGCTCTTTATATAGATATCTATGAGATATGAAAGATATAATAGTTATATTGGTATCCATGAGCTATGCATGATGTGATAATGACTTTGGTATCTATAAAGTAATTTGGTATCCATGAATATTTTAATTGATATCAAAATTTAAAAACTCACTTGGTATCATAATCTAAAAGTTCAATTTGCTTTTGAGCATGACAAAGTATAATTATATCTATGAGCATGGTATGATATTGATGATATTAGCATGATATTGATATTTGATACATGATGTGAATCAATGATTTGAAACATGGGATGATAAAAGCATAATTGGTAACAAAACTGAATGTATTGAATTCAGGAGGAGTGTTATGACTTATTACTTATATTATGATCGTTTCCCTATTAATCAATTGATATCATGAATTCAATTTTAAATTGGTATCTTAAAATCAACAATTGGTATCTTGAATAATGTCAAAGGGGGAAAAAGTTGTTAGTAAAGATGTTACAACTCATATACATGACTATTAAAACACACTACACATGTTATATTGAAAAATGTTAAATTGAGTGTGTACATATGTTTGATATGCATGTTTGATGATATGCTCAGAATATGATTTTATTTGAACTTAATTATTTTTTTTCTTTTTTTGATTGATGTGAAAAGGGGGAGAAGTTTTAAGCAAAAATTGAGCATGGTATTGCAAAAATTAAGCATGAACATAATATATATCAAAATGAGGAGAAGTATTTGATATTGATTGATAAACTTGAACTTAAATGAAGTGATGAACATGATTGTAAAAGAGTTTTGAAATTAATATTGATACTGTGAATATTGTTAAGATGATGCTTATTGAAAGGGAGATTCTTTTTAAGGCTCACTCCAATTTTTGTTTCTTGTTTGTCATCATCAAAAAGGAAGAGATTGTTGGCATTACAGGGCTTAACATCTTGTTTTGATTCTAACAAACAAGTAGAACTTATCATGCTTTGTTTAAGTGATGTATTTTCAAAACTCAATGATGAATGCAAGGTTAAAGAATTCATGAAACCTTGTACTTCAGAGAAGGATGATTATATCAAGCTTGAGGCATGGATTAAAACTTGAAGATCATGAGAGCATTTATATTAAAGAAAAAAAAAACTTCAAGAATGAAAGCCTAAGTGATCAACATGAACAGTTTATAATGAGCATACTATACAAAAGGTTGAAGAAAGAAAGATGATCAAAAAGCTCAAAGATGATATATGATCATGGAAAAACAAGGACTTACTTGAAGATCAAAAGAATAGAGTATTAAGGATGTCTCTATGTAAGCACTTCATGTAAATTTCAATATAAACTAAATTGAAGCTCTTATAAATCAAAAGGAACTAAGAAATACATTTTTAGAAAAACCTTAAAATATGTTTTAAAATCAAAGTAACAAAGGTCTCAAAGGAAGAAAAGCTTTTCAAATGAATATAAGGGAAAATTGAGAGCTGCCAAATTTTAGAAGAAATAAACGTAAGAGGCAGTAGGGTGCCAGATGATTGCCTGAGCATTGACAGTCGCTTGGGTGGTCAAGCCAGGTGACTACTTGTGTTATGACAGGCGGCTGCCAGCCTTCTAGGTTGTTCAATTTTCTTTATGGCAGGCGACTGGCACTCGAAATAGATTTTAAAGAACTTAATGGGAAGATTTTTTAAATAGATTTCTTGGGCACTACTCTTTTGGAAAACTTGAGGATTACTCCAAGTAAACTTAGGGGGAAAGGAATTATTTTTTCAACATCTATAAATAGCCCCAAACTTCAAAGATTTTCATTACCAAAAAAATTTCCAGCAATCAAAGTTCTCAAAAAGCTCTCAATCTCTCTTGTGTTCATCCTAATTCCACTACTGAATTAATACTGATACAAATTCTGAGGTAGAGCCTTCAATGTATGAATCTTTCAATACTTGGACGATATATTTGATGATATAAATTCAATTTAGTTTCAATCTTTTTATATTGATTTACTTTGAAGTACATTTGTGCTGAATATTGTACTAATTAGCTCTTTGTGTGAGTAATTCTTTGTACACAAATATTTGATTTGTATCTTGTAGATTGACGATTCAAAGGATTGTTTGGATCATTGGCTAAGTAAGGAGATATTGCTTAGAGAGGCGGGCTCTAGCCTAATTAAGGAGTGACCGAACGAGGGTATATCGTTTGGAGAGGCAGGCTTTAGCCTACTGAAGGAGTGCGCAAAGGTTTGTTCTGCCCAGTAAAGGAACAGGTTTAGTGAATCCTTTGGTGGTTTGCCAAAGGCGAAGACATAGGCTGGGTATAAGCCGAACCTCATAAAAATTTCGGTCTCACTCTCTCTTTCCCTTACTTTTTATTTTCAGTACATATACAATTGTGTGGATGTTTTAAATATCTAAATCATATACACTACGTGGATTAGATATTAAATAAACTTAAACTTAATTTGTTTTTGGGATTGTGAAACCAAAAGGGAGTACATTAGTTGATCAATCTTTTGCGGAAACTGTAAAGTAGTATGTTAATTGATTCAACACCCCAAGACTCTTTAACTTAAAGTTTATTTAAGGTCTAAGTATTTGGAAAAAGTGATTGAATGTTTTATTGGATATAAAATTGAGAGACAAATTCCATATATACAGGGCTTGATTTATAATTATATAAACAGGGCTGCATACAAGTTGAAAAGGCTGAGAATTATCATAAAGTTGCAACATATATCCAGATTGAATGTTTTGTGATTGTTTGGTTTGAATATTGTATTTGGTTGACTGATTGATTACTTGTTTGGTTAAGCAATAGTACTGTGGATTAAAAGAACAAAGTTTTTGTGTGATTTGTAAGTTAAACAAACAAGTCAAGAATTGGTTAAAAGAAATAAAAAGATGTCCTCATAGGAATTAAAAGCAAGTTTTAAAATCCAATTTACCTCCCCTCTTGGGACTACATCTTGCCTTTTAGTACTCACTTTACATAGTTGAAAATACTCATCTTGCTTCCATAGTATAAACATTTCAATAAATAAGTAACATCATTTACGTAAATATACAGATATGCATAAAAGATACTCCTTGGGAGTAAACACCATTTACTTCCCCCATGGTACGAGTTATGCGGCCTGAAGGCTCAAATAAGACCTAGGGGATCAACCTAGACAAAGTCAAATAATTCATCTGCTAAGTAAGTCTGTAGGCATCCGCAACTAGATGTGGGTATTCGATTGCCTTACCACTTCCTAATCCAGACCCAAGGGGTGGTAAACCCTTTACTGAGGCTAATCGGTTGAGATCACCCTACACTTCTATTTAGAACACTGTGAGCACACATGACCAAATACTGAATCTATAGCAACGATACCATGCTTATAACATAACTATTCCTTGGGGTTTCTAAAGCATATCATGCAATTTAAGTAATAAAAATTGTATTTCAAACTCATTTCGTATAAAACCTGTCATATTATAAAACTCAAGCCCCGACTGTCATATACAACTCGACCCATAACTGCTAAACAAAATCTCGGCCCCTAACCATCATATACATCTTAGCTCGCAGTAGCTAATTAAAATCTTGGCCCTCGACCGTCTTTTACATCTTGGCTCGCAGCCGCTAATTAAACTCCCAGTCCTCGGTCGTCATATACATTTTGGCTCACAACTACTATATCAATCCCTATATTTTTCACAAATAGTTCCAGTATTTCTCAAACATTCACAAACTCGGTTATACAATTACCCCCAAATTAACATTCACCTTCCATACGATTTTAGTATTTTGAACATAGCCCGTAGCCAACCAAGGAACACCATATATTTGGTTATAAGGTTAAACCAAACTTTCCACCATTCATTTTTACTCAAAAACACAATATCATATATCTTAGGTTTGAAAAATCCAATTTGAACGGCTGGTATTCATAATAACAACTGAAAACATAAATATACATATATAGCAACTTAATCAGTTTAACGTTAGAAAAATCTTGACTTAACTTAATCCCCTTACTTGTTAATTGAGAGAGTTCCTGCAATGCTCCTAAAGGCCACCATGCAGCAATACGGAGCCCAAAACCCTGAAAACACATTTTCCTAGTTTAATCAACTCAAATCCTAGATTAGTAACCATTAAACATCTCAGATCCATAAACCCCCTTTAACTAGTTATATGCTAGACAGATAACCCAATTCTACCCTTACCTCAACTTTGGGGTGATGCCTGGAAAGACTCTGATAAAAAATCCACTCCGCTAGACTTGTAGACAAACGCCCCTAGATCCTCATGGTAACTTCTGATCATTGATTTGCACAATAAACTATGGAATGTCATAGAGAAAGGGGGTGTGGATGTGTGTAATGTCCCAACTTGGGTCTGCCAGGGAGCACTGCGTCTCTCCTCCTTCACCTGAACCAGACAACAGGGGGCAGGCCTTATCAGACTAATGACTAACCCCACAGATCAACACGTGTCATTTTTAGTGCATTTTGTCCTCACTCACAAACTTCCTGAGAAAACTTCCTAGGAGGTCACCTATCCTAATATTGCTCCAAGCCAAGCACGCTTAACCGTAGAGTTCTTATGGGAAGGTTCCTGAAAAGAAAGATGTACCTTGTTGATATGGGTAGTAACATCTAATCTTTTAAGTCTTTCATCTATGGGGTATCACATTCTCCCTCACTTATAGAACGCAACGTCCTCATTGTGGACCCATATTTCCAAACCCAGGCGATGTGAATCTCATCACACTTCTGGCTGGGTGTTGGCTCTGATACCATTTGTAACGCCCCAACTTGGGTCTGCCAGGGAGCACTGCATGTCTCCTCCTCCACCTGGACCAGAAAATAGGGGGCGAGCCTTATCAGACTAATGACTAGCCCCACAAACCAACACGTGTCCTTTTCAGTGTGTTTTTTCCTCACTCACACACTTCCTGAGAAAACTTCCCAGGAGGTCACCCATCCCAATATTGCTCCAAGCCGAGCACGCTTAACCGTGGAGTTCTTATGGGAAGGTTCCAGAAAAGAAAGATGCACCTTGTTGATATGGGTAGTAACATCTAATTTTTTAAGTCTTTCATCCATGGGGTATCACAGTGTGGTTTTAAAGAGAGAGAGAGAGAGAGAAAGAGAGAGAGAGAGAGAGAGAGAGAGAGAGAGAGAGAGAGAGAGAGAGAGAGAGAGAGAGATTTTGATTTATTAATGAAGAAATAACTTAAAATTCAATTTTTAGGCTGTTAACCCAGTCATATTCATCAACAAAATGGAGCCTTCATCGATGAATTACAGAAGGACATTTGTCGATGAAAGAAGGGGTTCGACAATGAACCCTAAGCCTGAAATTTTTGTCCTTCGGGATTTCTTCATTGATGAGACATAGAAGGGTATTCGTGAATGAAAATAGGGGATTCGTTGATGAACCCTACTGCTTTGCCTTTTTCAAATTCTTTTCTTCTTTTCTTATTTAATTCTTTTATTTTATGGGTTCAATTTTCTACAATCTCCCCTTCTTTTAAAAATTTAGTCCTTGAAATTGCTAACTAATACCGATCACAACCTTATCTCTCAATCGATCTCCACTAAAAAGTCGCTAGCCAGCCACATAGCAGCCCCATCCCAAGTTTATCAAATACCTTCACTTATGACGGAGGAATACCGTGGTTACACACCATATCTGGGGAGATTACAATATCATACCAAACTCTCCCAAGACTATTCATATATGGAAACGACAACAAACTAACAAATTACACAAACCTACCTTACCTGACCTAAAATTAAAACATTTAGCTGTATTGCCTACTAATCTACTAGGGTTAAACCTCTCTGACAAGCTGTGGGTATTTCTAGTGTATTTTTGTCTCTAACACCCAAGAAACCTCCTCTACTACGTGATTCCGCCACAACACCTTCACTAACGATATATCCTTAGTATGCAGTTCATGTATTTTGTGATCCAAAATATGAACTGGTACCACCTCATATGCTAGAGCATCCCCAATCTCCAAAGGCTCATAACTTATCACATATGAAGAATCGGGCATGTATTTCGTTAGCACTGATACGTGGAAAACATTATGAACTCTGGACAATGCTGGGGGCAACGCCACATGATAGGCAATTGGACCTATCCTTTCCAGGATCTCGAATGGCCCAATATACATAGGACTCAACCTGCATTTCTTTCCAAACCTCATCACCCCTTTCATTGGAAAAATCCTTACAAATATCATATCAACAATCTCGAACTCTAGCTTTTGTCGGTGAGTATCCGCATAACTTTTTTGCTCACTCTGTGCTACTTTAATCCTCTCCTTGATAAGCTCAACCTTTGCAGAGTTTTGCTGAACTAATTTTAGTCCCAAAATCTGCTGCTCACCTACCTCATCCTAGTATAAAAAAAATCAACACCGGTGACCATAGAAGGCCTCATATGGTGCCATCTCGATACTGGTTTGATAACTATTATTACATACAACTCAACGAGCGGTAGATATCGGATCCAACTATCCCCAAAATCCAGCACACACGCCTGGAGCATATCCTCTAGAATCTAAATAGTCCTCTCGAATTGCCCATTCGTTTGTGGGTGAAACATGGTACTGAAAGTGAGTTGAGATACCAAGGTGTTTTGCAAACTCATCCTGAGCTAAGAAGTGAACCGTGGATCTCGATCTGAAATAATGGAAACTGGGATGCCAGGAAGTCGTATAATCTCCTGCACATAAAGCTCTACTAGTTATTCATAGAGTAACTGACTCTAATCAAGACAAAGTGCACAGTCTTCGTCATCCGATCCACAATAACCGAGATAGCATTCTGCCCATGTACCGCCAAAGGCAACCATGACACAAAGTCCATCGAGATGTGCTCCCACTTCCACTTTGGAATATCAAGATGCTGAAGTGGTCGTGCTGGCCTCTAGTGCTCTACTACTACTTTCTGACATGTTAGGCACTCTTCCATGAATTTGGAAATTTCCCTCTTCAGGGTTACTCCACCATAATGATTCTCGCAAATCTCTATACATCTTTGTACTTCCAGGATGAACAGTATAGAGAGAGTGACGATCCTCTTACAGAATTGTCTTATTAATCTCTGCATCATTAGGCACACACAATCTAGCATGAAATATGAGAAATCCATCCTCTGAAAGATTGAAGTCTAATCACTGCTCACTTTGTACTTTCTCCACAATTTCCATTAGCTCTATGAATTTCATCTGAGCGGCTTTAATTTTCTCTTATATGGTTGGCTAAATGATCAAATTGGCTGTGATCACCTTTGCATCCCGGTCCACTAACTCTACACCCAACCTCTCTAGGTCCATTATGATATGATGTTATGCCACAATCGTTGAAACTGACACACCCACCGACTTACAGCTCAAAGCATCAGCTACCATATTTCCCTTTATGGTTGGTAACTAATGGTACAGTCGTAGTCCTTAATCAACTCAAGCCATCTCCTTTGCCTCATGTTCAATTATTTATAGGTGAAAAAGTATTAAAGTCTCTTGTGATCTATAAAGATCTCGCATATTTTACCATATAGGTATTGCCTCCAAATCTTTAATGCATACACTATTGCTGCCAGCTCCATGTCGTGCGTAGGATAGTTCTTCTCGTACTCCTTGAGTTGTCGAGAAGCATATGCGATAACCATTCCTTGTTGCATCACACACCCAAGTCCTTTCTGAGATGTGTCACTATAGAATACAAATCCACCATCCCCAGATGGTATGGTCAATACTAGGGTTGTGACTAGTTGCTGTTTCAATTCATAGAAGCTTTATTCACACTCACTAGTCCACTCAAACTTGCTATTCTTCCTTGTAAGCTATGTCAAAGGACCTAATAGCCTAGAGAAACCCTCGACGAACCAGCGATAATACCCTACTAGACACAAGAAACTTCTAATCTCATGCACGTTCTTCGGTCTCGCCTAATCAACTACTACCTCTACTTTGCTTGGGTCCACTGAAATCGCTTCCATATACATTACATGACTTTGAAATGCAACTTGTTCTAACTAGAACTCACATTTCTTAAATTTAGCAAATAACCTCTTTTCTCTGAGCACCTAAAGTACCAACCTCAAATGAGCTTCATGCTTTGTAGGACTCCTCGAATAAACCAAGATGTCATCGATGAACACCATCATGAATTGATTTAAGTACTTGTGGAACACCCTATTCGTTAGGTCCATAAATGCTACAAGCATATTCGTTAAACCGACCGGCATAACTTAAAATTCATAATGGCCATATCGAGTTCGAAAATTTATCTTCGATACATCCTCTGATTTCACCTTCAACTAATGATACCCGGAATGCAGATCGATCTTAGAGAAAACCTAAGTGCCCTTCATCTGGTCAAACAGGTCAACAATACGAGGTAACATGTACTTATTCTTCACTGTCACCTTATTAATCTCCTTGTAGTCGATGCATATCCTCATTGACCCATCCTTTTTCTTTATGAAAAACACTAGCGCTCCTTAGCGTGAAACGCTCAGTTTGATAAAACCATTGTCCAAAAGTTCATGTAGCTGCTCCTTTAGCTCCTTTTGCTCAGCCGGAGCCATTTGGAATGGAGCCTCGGAAATTGATGCCATCCCTGGAGTTAACTCAATGGAGAATTCCACCTCACGATCTGGTGACAATCCCGATAAGTCCTCGGGAAAAACATCTGATAACTCCCTTATCACTAGGATATCCTCCAGCTTCAGTGCTTCCTTTGGTGCTTCTTTCACACATGCCAGGTACCCCTACCAACCCTCCAAAAGTAACCTTCTTGTCTGCATCACTGAAAGGATATATGGTGCAGAGTGCACACATGACCCAAAAAATTTAAATTCCTACTCCCTTGGGGGTTTGAACATTACCTCCTTCCTGCAACAATATATATTCACATAGCTAGATGCTAGCAAGTCCATCCCTAGAATAATGTCGAATCCATGCATATCAAAGACAATTAAACTAGCAGGTAACCTTCTCCCTTGAATCTCCACTAGCTGATCCCTAATTACGTTGTTACACACCACCACTAACCTTGTCGGTGTGATCACAACTAACTTGATACCTAATGGTTGTGTTTCTACCCCCACATAGTTTAATAAATCTTTGAGACATAAAAGAGTGCGTCACACCTGAATCAAAGAACACAAAAATTTTATTTGAAAGCATATAAATGTTACCTATAACCACATCTTTTGCATGCTCTACGTCATCCGGAGCCATGGAATACATCCACACCTAGGTGGTGCACCTCTGATTATCACCTCGGGGTGCCTAATTACCTCCCTCATACTGATACTATGGAGGTGCATAGTTCAATGTCACGTGATAGTCTCGCGCCTGATGTCCTGCCCCACTGCACCTATAACAACCAGCTGATCCAGCCCTACACTCACCCCAATGCCTCTTATGGCATCTAGGATAGGTAGAATGTTGAGAATTCCTCTGAGGGGCTTGAGATCCCATCTCCTTTCGCTGGCCCTTAAAATTACCAGGCTACCTCCATGAACTCTAGCTATTGCTAGGCTGAAACCCCTGAGGCAAGGGCCTTTTTTTTTTTTTTTCTGGTTTGCTACTCTACCCCCCTCTTGAATACTAGCCTTGACTTCCTTGACCCTGTCCTTTAGCTTAAAGAATTTCTAAGTCAATAACGCCACCACTTGTGTGCGTACACCCTACCTAAAACCTCTCTCAAACATCCTAGCCTTCTTTGGCTCATCTGGGACCATGTGCAGAGCGAAATGGGATAGCTCCACAAACCTAGACACATACTGCTTCACAGTCATGGGCCGCTGGACAAATGTAGGAATTCCTCTGTCTTCACCTCTCGGGTGACAATGGGGAAGTATCTGTCGAAGAAAACCTCCTTGAAATGACTCCAGGTAATATATGCTTGTCTTGGGGGATATTCTTCCACTAGTTTTACTGATCTCCACCATCTCTTTGCTTCCCCCACCAATTTAAAGGTGGCAAAATGCACTTTCTATTCCTTTATGCACTCTAGCACACCTAAAAGCTCCTTTATCTTCAGAACGCAATCTTCAGCTACAATCAGATTCACTCCTCCTAAAAACGCTAGCAAACTCGCCTGGGTAAATGGCTAGAACATGCAACCCTTATCACCCGATAGCCGATCCTGCTCTTTGTAATCCCTCCGGGTTTCCTTCCTAGTCGCCCTGCTATACTGCGCAATACTGCCAAGGCATCGATGCCATCTTCATTGGAGGTATCCACATGATTTTCCCCTCCTGTCATGATATCCTTTCCCTTGGGATCCATCCTAAAGACACGATAGGAACTCACTTAGAAATTCCACATTTATCATGATTGATGCAAGTATAGAATAACTAATAATAAAACATATGAGTTTGCAGTTAAAGGGATCATTTGCACAATTATGCTACAAAGTCGTCAAGGTACCCACTTTTATCCATAACATTGACACTATGCACATACTCATGCATCCTAACATCGTAACCTAAATTTTTGAGTTCCAGTCAAACAACCCAATAACGAAACCATCGATGGATTTAACATACTTTTCCTGAAATCGTCATTCTAGAAAAACACAGAAGACCGTCAAAAAATCTCTGCCTCTAAGCTTCCAAACTAAGACTCACTCAACCTACCCACTCTTATCCTATCTCAACCTATACTTTGGTAATCTTTAATCATCTAAGTCTGCAGAACCTAGCAAACCTAGGCTTTAATACCACTTGTAAGGCCCTGACCCGCCACGTGGGCCCAGGGTGCTACATTAATGACATTTGTGTCCCTGACACCATAATCATCATTTAAATGCAGCAGAAATACATAAAATATTCTCCGTAATTCATTACTAGTGTTCTATGTTACTAATATGCATCAAAGTTACCCAATGCTCATAATACAAACTGTAGCACAATACTGAAGACTAACTCAGTCCATACACCCATACTACATACTCAAGGGCTTCAAACCCAACTTAAATACAATAAAGTTCTTATTGATACTCACAAAAACAAGCTGGCTATCACCCCGCCCCGAAGTTCTCTAAACTCAACCTCGAGATGGTCCTGAAAAGATAATTTGTATATTAAGGCGAGACACTTCTCAGTAAGGAAGATTAAGTTAACATCAGTGTGTGGTCAGCATGCATTTAGTGTTTATAGAAAACATCTATCCTCTATATAATCCTAAATAGCTAATTTACATTGAACTCACTTTACATAGTTGAAAATACTCATCTCATTTCCATCGTATAAACAGTTCAGTAAATAGTTCATTTACATAAATCTACAGATATGCATAAAAGACGTTCCTTAAGACTAAACACCATTTACTTCCCCCATGGTACATGTTGTACAGCCCGAAGGTTGGACTAAGACCTAGGGGATCAACCCAGAAAAAGTCAAATCATTCATCTGCTAAATACGTCTGTAGGCATCCCTAACTAGATGCGGGTGTCTGATTTCCTTACCACTTCCTGGTTCGGATCCTAGGGAAGGTACACCCTCTACTGAGGCTAATCGGTTGAAACCACCCTACACTTCTATCCAGAGTAGTGTGGGCGCACATGGCCAAACACTGAATCTCTAGCAACGACACCATTCTCATAACATAATTGGTCCTCAGGGTTCCTAAAGCATATCATGTAATTTAAGTAATAAAATTTGTATTTCAAACTCATTTCATATAAAACCTATTGTATTATAAAAACCAGCCCCCAACCGTCATATACAACTTGGTTTAGAGCCACTAAAAAACATCCATGCCCCCAGCTATCATAAGCATCTCGGCTCACAGCCGCTAATTAAAATCCCGGCCCTCGACCATCTTATACATCTTGGCTCATAGCCGCTAATTAAAATCCCAGTCCCTGGCCGTCATATACATCTTGGCTCACAGCTGCTATACAAAATACCTGTATTTTTCACAAATAGTTTGAATATTTCGCAAACATTCACAAAATTGATTATACAATAACCCCCAAAATAACATTCATCTGACACACGATTTCAATATTTTGAACATAGCCTATAGGTAACCAAGAAAAACAGTATATTTAGTTATAAGGTTAAACCAAACTTTCTACCATTCATTTTTACTCAAAATACGATATCATATATCCTAGTTTTGAAAAATCCATTTTGAATGGTTCGTTTTCGTAATAACAACTTAAAACATAAATATACATATATAGCAGTTTAATCAGTTCAACTTTAGAAAAATCCTGACTTAACTTAATCCCCTTACCTGTTTATTGAGAGAGAGTTCTTACAATGCTCCTAAAGCCCACCCTATGGTGATATGGACGCCAAAACCCCGAAAACACATTTCCCTAGTTTAATCAACTCAAATCCCAGATTAGTAACCATTAAACATTCCTAGGTCCATACACCCCCTTTAACTAGTTATATGCTAGACAAATAGCACATTTCTACCCTTACCTCGACTTTGGGGTGATGTCTGGATAGACTCTATTCAAAAATTCACTCTGCTAGAATTATAGAGAAACATACCTAGATCCTCGTGGTAACTTTCAATCATTGATTCGGGCGATGAATGGAAAAATTTTGTATAGAGAAGGGGTGGGGGCGTGGTTTTAGAGAGAGAGAAAGAGAAAGAGAGAGAGAGAGAGAGAGAGAGAGAGAGAGTTTCTAATTTCTTAATGAAGAAGTAACTTAAAAATCAATTTATAGGCCATTGACCTGGTCACATTGATTCACGAAATTTAGCCTTCATTGAAGAATTACAAAAGGATGTTCGTCAACGAAAAAAGGGGTTTGTCGACGAACCCTAAGCCTGAAATTTCTGTTGTTTGGGATATTTTCGTCGACGATGCCTGAACTTCTTTGACGAGACACAGAACCCTGCTACTTTTCCTATTTCAAATTCTTTTCTTCTTTTCTTATTTATTTCTTTTATTTTTTGGGTTCGATTTTCTACATGGCAGGTTGGGGCATTACACGAGTGCACACGTTTCACGTTCTTTCCAGTCTCCCTTTCAACATTGAAATGAAAATTCTTAAACACATCTAAAACTTGATTTTTAGTTTTTAAAGTGTAAGCTCAACTTTTCTTGAACAAAAAAGTAACAAAATAAAGTACACCACCATGAGACTTAATTTTCAAAGGACCATATATATCATAATGTATTAAATCTAGAAAACTAGATTTTTTTTTTAGTAACAAACTTTTTACATAAGGGAGCTTTATGTTGCTTATTGGCCAAACAATGAACACAAGCTTTAAGAGGGGTACCTCTCATTTCCAGTAGAAGCTTCTGAAAGTGAAGGAGTTAGCCTAAGAGGGGGGGGGGGGGGAATTGGGTTATCAAAATTTTAGTTATTTTTTATGAAATATTTAACCTTTTGTTAATTTATCAAACACATAGCAAAGATTTTTAAATCAACTCACAAACCAATCACAACACAAGCAAACAAAACTTAAGCAATCCAACAACCAACCAAAAACTAAAATAATCGATCAACAAAATACCAAACCGTATGCAGCTCTTTGGTAATTTCGGTTTTTGCAAGAATGCAAGATATTTGCTTGTTTGTAGCCATGTGAATATTTGTAAGCCCTTTATTGAATGAAATTGTTTGCACTCTCTTAACTAAGATTTCCGCACACGATTAAACAATGTACTCCCTTTGGGGTTTCCACAAAAGTCTAATCAAGACGTACTTTCTATATTAAGAGCCTTCTTTTAATCTCAGTTTTTTTTTTCAACTTCCGGCACTTTGCATACACATAGCACAGTGCATATACAAGCTAAAAATAAAGAGTAGATAAAGAGAGACATCGAGATTTTGATGAGATTCAGCTTATCCCCAGTCTACGTCCTCGCCTTGGGCTAATACCACCCAAGGATTCCACTAGTACACTCCTTTCAAGGCAGAGCAAACCATTACAATTCCCTTTTTAAAGGTAGAGATCCCTCTTCAAGCGATACCCCATGCTTAGTGCAATGATCCAACAACTTGGAATCATCAATACACTGCAAGAATACAAGAAATAATCTCTGCATACAATAACACTCTCACAAAGAGCAGATTTATACAACTTAATAGCACTAATATACTTCAATATTCAAATATCAAAGTGAAATAGAATGAAGCTCAAGTAAGATTTCACCAAGTTCCTTCTCCATATGAGAATTAACAATTAGAACTTAGTGTAGAATGATCAGCACTTTTAGAAATCTCAGTAAATCAGTTGTGCAAGGATGAGAGCAAGAGAGAGCAGTAAGACTTTCAGCTTATGAACAGATTTTGAATTTCTTGATAAGTTTAATTTGCTAAAACCATGTATTATAGGCTTTCAAAAGTAATTTCGTGTTGCCTAAGATTACTTGGAGTATTTCCTAAGTTTTCATAAATTTTGGGGCACAAGAAATTTTTATTTGGGTTTTAAAACATTTTAAAAAATAGTTGTTAACAGTGTTTAGTAGACTGAAGTATCAGGTTCAATCTTCTGAAGTACCTTAAAACACTGAAAAATTTAGTCTGGATATAAGGTCAGACGACTGAACTGAGGGTTCAGTCTTCTGAGGGTGTACTGCCTCTTCTATATTCCTTCAAGAAAAACTTCAGAAGATTGAACTTATTCTTTAGTCTTCTGAAAAAATTCTTTAGTATACTGAAGTTAAACTTCTGTCGTCTAAAGCAATAGTTCAATCTTATGAGCAGTCACTTTTATGATTTTTCATTTTAGTTCCCAAAAATTCGTTGCTATCTTTCTTTGATTACTTATAAAGAATTTTCTTGAAGTTGAAATAAGGTCTCTAAATCCATAATTACCCCTAAAGAGCTTCAAAATAATTCGTGAGATATTTAAACATGAAATACTTACAATATTGTTCTTAAAGCCTAAAACTCTAATCGTCAAGTCTTCCATGGTATTTTGCCTTATGTCCCTTTTGACTTGAGCTTGAGTTAGCTTTAAGTTTCCACATGCACTTTACTCATGTTGGTGTCGCTTGAGCATCTTTTGGATCACTCTTCGTATGAATGTAGCCTTTTAAGTCCTTGATCTTTCCATTTCTTTTCTTTTGAATCTCGTCTTTCCTGAAACATCACCATTTAACCAACACATTAAATCATCCTTTATTTGTTATCATCAAAATAAGATTGAAAAGCCATGTTAGGCCAACCTTCTCCCCCTTTTTGATGATAACAAACAAGGAGCAAAGATGAAGGTTCCTTTGAAAAGGCTCCCCTTTACAGTAAGCATTCCTTTTAATAATTTTGAAAAGTGATAATATCAAATATAATAAAGTTCAAGGAAAATCTCAATTTAAGCATATGAACGCCAAACATGTATATCAAGCATACGTACACACACACAATCCTCTATATTTCAACATAGCATTTGTAGTGAGCTATGAAATATGGTTTAACATAACATTCATTCATATTTCATATTTGAACATATTCAAATATGGTTCAAAGAAGATCATAATCCATATTTTTCTCAAAATGCATATTAGTAGCTTTCACAATACATCTTTGCTTACAATATTTTTTCCCCCTTTGACATCATTCAAAAAGAATCAAGGGGTAGAATCAAAAAGTCATAAGACAAGCATTGGCAAGCAAAGAAAATACAAGCAAAGTAACATACAAACGTAGTGTTTTACACCAAAAGTACTGAATACATCCAAAAAGACTAAGGTTCAGCAACTGAATACATCATAAAAATCCTAAAGTTTAACTATCAGCATCATCTTCGTCTTCAGTTTCCTCATCATCCTTCTCTTCCTCATTTCCTTCTTCATCCTCAGCACCTTCCACTTCCTCATCACTACCCTCCTTAGAATCCTCATCATCACTCTGAGGGGTTGAACTGGTGTCCATGAGATCACCACCTCGGGAGGTGCTAGCCTGATATTCCTCAGTCCGGATGAGACACTGATCAAGTGAGGATACCTTTTCTTGAAGGCTCTAAAGGCTGGACCTCATATCCTAGCTAAAAGAGGAAAATTCACTCTAAAAGGACATAAACTAGGAAGGTGCGTCAATAGGAGGACACTAGTTATGTGCTGGAGGAGGAGGAGGAGCTACTGTTGGTACCCGTTGGGGTCTTCCTCCTTTCAAGTACCAACCTTGATCACCTTTATCATGTCCCATTTGTTTCAAGGTTGTGGAACTAAAGAGATCACAGCGTGTGCATTTGATGAACAATTTAGATGGAGTAGAGATATTAAGCTGGGCAAAAATGAGGTTTAAGACACCTCGATAGAGAAGAGTCACCCTAGCTGATTTTAGTTTGGCCCACATCCACTTCAAGATTAGACTAGCCAAATTGACTTTCTTGCCTTTAAGGAGACACCATAACACAAAGCACTTGACGTATGAAAGATGATCAAAAGAGCTAGTTTTAGGAAAAATGTTGTATGAAACAATTTTATGTAGGAGCTTTGAAAATGAGTTGTTCATACAATAGGGGATGTCCAAAGTACACCAGTTCATTTTCCATGATTAGTGGCAAAAATGCTTCAGGGGTAAACTCTTGCCTTAGGATCCAAGATTAAGCAAAAGTAGGATACTCAAACTCTCTTGGACTGATATTTAAAATAGGAGCTAAGATTTAAGGGGTTAATACGATTTTCTTACCCCGAACCTCAGTTGATAAAATACCGTCACCATAAACCATGTTGGCCTAAAAAATTTTGATAAGGTTTGGAAACATGCCTTTGGCTTGATGAATTACGGAGTTGAACCAATCTATGTCCCTAAACATTGGAAGTATTTGAGGAAATTCCTCATCAAAGAAAGAGGTGTCTATGATCTTACCTAGAATAGGATCGGTGGAACAGAGAGAAGCACAGTAATGAAGCTTAGCTTGAGGTGCAACTAACCATCTCTTTATGTTGTGCTCATCTCTCCAAAAAAAGTATTTTGGTTAGCCGTTGTCTTTGTGTGAGGAATTTTTTATGATCAAAAAACAAACAAAAACTTAGTTTAGGAAACCCTAGAATCCGTAGGGATGATGTATGCTTGAGTTTGGAGCCTAGGTTTCAAGGGGTTATTGGTGGGGATTGAGGGGTACAGAGAAAGTGAGCTTCGGAGGAGTGATGGAATAGGGTTCAGAAGGCTGAAGTTAGAGGTTTTAAGAGTTTAAATATATAATCCCTATGACCTCAGAAGACTGAAGATTTAGTTAAGTCAGTTGAAGAATTTCGGAGCAGGAAACTGAACAAGCAGTAGCACTTTAGAAGACTAAAGTCCAAGTTCAGTCTTCTGAACCTTCAGTGCTACAGTTTTCAGTCTTCTGAGCTTCGAAGTTTAGTCGACTGAAGTCTAAAAATTTTCAAAGTTCCTTCCGTTTTCATCCTTAATCCTTCTTAAACAACTTCCCTACTATATAATAATCCAAGTTCTCTTTTGATGGAAATAATCCTTTCTTCGGAGAGAGGTTTTGTACAAGCGTCCTCCCATTGATCATTTGTATTCATAAATTCAAGTGATATATCCTCTTTTTGAACACAATCCTTTTGTTCTTGAATGTGATATAGGATTTTTCGATATATTTATAGCACTTGTATTATCACATTTGATTGGAATTGTTGTATATTCTAAATTATAATATTTTAGTTGTTGTATCATGCATAGGGTTTGTGCAAAACAACTCACAGCTACTACACACTCAACTTCAGCTGTGGATAGTGCTACGAAATTTTGTTTCTTGGAGAACCAAGAGACAAGAGCCTGTCCTAGGAATTGTACTTTTTCTATCGATTTTACAACCTGCATAATCCGCATCTTAGTAACTAATCATTTCAAAACTAGTGTCCTTAGGATACCATAATCATAGGTTTAGAGTTCCTATCAAGTATCGTAGTATTCTTTTAACAGCTATTTGATGAGATTCTTTGGGAGCGGATAGAAATCAAGCGCACATGCAAATGTTAAACATTATGTCTGGTCTACTTGCTGTCAAATATAACAAGCTTCCTATCATGCCTCGATAATATTTCATATCTATGGGTTTTCCTTTTTCATCCTTACCAAGGCTTATTGAAATATAAATGGGAGTTCCTATGGGCTTACTTCCTTCCATATCAAAATTCTTCAGCATGTCTTTTGTATATTTTGATTGATTTATAAAAGTTCCATTTTTTGCTTACTTAATTTGTAGTCCAAGGAAGTAGTTTAATTCTCCCATCATGCTCATTTCAAACTCATCTTGCATACATTTTGTGAATTCTTTACATAAGCTTTCATTTGTTGCACCAAATATGATGTCATCCACATATATTTGGATAATGAGCATGTCTTTCTTCTTAGTTTTGATAAACAATGTACTATCTGCTTTTCCTCTAGAATATCTATTTTCTAATAAAAATCCATTTAATCTTTCATACCAATCCCTAAGGGTTTGTTTCAAACCATATAAGGCCTTAGTCAATTTAAATACATGATCGGGATATTGAATATCTTCAAAGCTCGGTGGTTGTGCTACATATACTTCTTCATTTATGAAATCATTTAGGAAGGCACTTTTTACATTCATTTGATATAATTTGAATTTGTTATGTGATGCATATGCTAACAACATTCTTATTGCTTCCATTCTTACTACGGGAGCAAAAGTCTCATCGCAGTCTATTCCTTTTTCTTTATTATATCCTTGTGCAACAAGTCTTGCCTTATTTCTTACAACTATTCCACTTCCATCCTTTTTGTTCCTAAATACCCATTTTGTTCTTATTATTGAGTGGTCATCGGGTCTTGGAACTAGTTTTCATACTCTATTTCTTTCAAATTGATGCAGTTCTTCTTGCATAGCTATTATCCATTAATCATCATTTAAAACTTCTTCAATATTTTTGGGTTCATCTTGAGATAAGAATGCATAGTGATTATATAGGTTTTTCAATGATGATCTAGTAGTTACTGCTCTAGTAGGTTCTCCTATTATTTGATCTTTGGGATGATTTCTTACATATTTCTATTCCCTTGGCAATTCATAATTTTTAGTAGGATTATCATTTGGAGTTTCTTTATTATTATCTTATTTTTCTTTGACTTGTTCAATGTCTAAATTTTCTAGCTTTTGTTAAGAATCATCTTTCTCTTCAATTTGAATTGTTTTAGTATAAGGATTAGCTTCATCAAACGTTACATGGATTGATTCCATAATTTTGAGCGTTCTCTTATTGTAGATTCTATATGCTTTCCTATTTCCTACATATCCTAGGAAAATACCCTTATCTAACTTAGCATCAAATTTCCCCAAGTCATCTTTGTCATTAAGCACGAAGCACTTACATTCAAATACATGAAAGTAAGCTATATTAGATCTTCTTCCTTTCCATAGTTCGTTGGGAGTTTTATTTAAACTTGATCTTATAGACACTCTATTTATCACATAACATGGTGTTTACTGCTTTAGCCCAAAAATATTTAGATAGTTTGTTTTCATTTAATATTGTCCAAGTCATCTCTTGAAGGGTTCCATTATTTCTTTCTACAACTCCATTTTGTTGTGGAGTTCTTGGTGCTGAAAGGTTATGTCTAATTTCATATTCATTGCAGAATTTTTCAATGTCTTTATTATTGAATTTTCTTCCTTGATCACTTCTTATGTTCAAAATTCCATAACCTTTTTTTCTTTTTGAAGTCTTTTACACAAGTTTACTAGCATATTGCATGCTTCATCTTTTGAGGCTAAGAAGAGTAAAGCATATTGCTTTCCTTCTAGACTTTGTGTTCTAGTTGGTCCAAACAAATCTAGGTGAATAAGCAACTGGCCTCATTCATAGTTACTAAGCATGTGATATTTTGAGATTTCATCTTTTCAAAGTTTGTATATACATTATCAATTCTTTGATCGGTGAAGAGAATATTATGTTTTTTTCTATTTTGAACAACATATTTATCTTGTTTAAAGGTTACGTCAAATCCTTTGTCACTTAATTGACTTATGCTTAAGAGATTATGCTTTAACCATTCTACTAATAACACATCATCAATGGTGAGGGAAGGTTCTTTACCTATCTTACCAGTCCCAATGATTTTGCCCTTAGCATTGTCTCCAAAAGTGATGTATCCACCATCTTTTAGCATAAGTGTGGTGAATTTGGATCTATCTCTGGTCATGTGCCTAGAACACCCACTGTCCAAGTACCATTTTTCTTTTGATGTGGTTGTCCTAAGGCAAACCTACAAGAAGAATTCAATGTGTTACTCTTAGGAATCCAAACTTTCTTAGACTCCTTTGATTCATTTTTGTTTTCTTTAATTTTCCATACTTTCTTTATTTTTACATTCTTTCTTTTAAATGGACAATCAAATTTAATGTGTCTCTTTTTCTTACATAAGAAGCATGTAGTGTGCTGATAGATGTTGTTTAAGGATATGCTTGCATAGTATTTTGATTCTTTGACAAAATATCTCATATAAAGACCTTTTTTCTTTTTGTCCTCAATTCCATTAAATCCAATTCCTTCGTTGTCTAATGACATCTTCTGTTTACCTAACAACTTTTCAAAGTTTTCCTTTCCTTTAGTAAAATTGTATATGATTTTCTCTTTGTCTTCAATTTTGTCTCTAAGGTCCTTTATTTCTAAGTCTTTCTTACTTTGACCATTCACTTTTAATTTAACTGTCTCTTGATATAGGTCATTTATCTTCTTCATAAGTTCGTTAATATGTGATTCTTTTTCTTTTTGAACTGATTTTAATGTTTCAGGTTGATTTTTGAGTGATTCATTTTGTTCTTTTAAAGCAATGTTCCTTTTTGTGATTTTTACAAGTTTAGCTTGCTTTTCTTTGTATGATGACATACTATCATAAGAATCGCTTCACGGACTTTCACTTGATTCATTAGATGAACTGTAATAAGAATTTACCTCATCATTGTGCACTATGAAGCATATGTTGGCAACTTCTTGTTCACTTGATTTATTCTCTGATTCACTTGAGTTGGTATCATCCCAAGTAGCTTTCATTGCCTTCTTTTTCTTCTTTTTGGCATCCTTTTTGAGTTGTGGACAATCAGGTTTAATATGTCCAGCCTTTTTACAATTGTAACCAGTAGGGGTTCTTTCTTATTTTCCTTTTTACTAGTTTCACCTTTTTCAGATTTTAACCCTTGAAACTTTGTAGCAAACTTTTTGTTTCTTTTAAAGAATCTTCCAAACCTCTTAGTAATGAATGCTAGTTCTTCATCATCTAAGTCACTTGTATCTTCCACTTCTTCACTAGAGCTTTCTTTTGCTGCCTTAAGGGCTATAAATTTTTTATTCTTGTTTTTAGAATTTCTTTCATTCATAGCCATCTCATAGATGAGAAGAGATCCTATAAGTTCATCAAGAGAAGTATTCTTAAAGTTTCTTCTTTCCGTAATAGCCGTGGCTTTAGGTTCCCAAATGGGTGGAAGACCTTTAAGGATTTTTCGAATCATTTCATAAGTTGAGTAATTTTTTCCTAAGGCATTAAAGGAGTTTATGATGTGAGTGAACCTAGTATACATACTTGTGATAGCTTCATCCGAGTTCATTCTAAAAGTTTCATATTCACTAGTAAGCATGACAATTCTATTATCTCTTACATCAATGGTGCCTTCGTAAATTACTTCTAGTTTGTCCCATATTTCTTTTGCTAGTTTGCAAGCCATGACTCGATTGAACTCATTTATGTCAAGGGCACAATATAAGGCATTAATAGCACTAGAGTTTACTTGTAATATCTTTTGATCAATTTCAGTCATGTCTTTTTCTTCTTTAGGTACTTCTTTTCCATCTACTAGTTTTGTAAGAATTAAGTCACCATTTGTGGTAAACTTCCATGCTTTCCAATCCATGGTTTGAAGGTAGATTCTCATTCTTTGTTTCCAAAATGTATAGTTGAGTCCACAAAAGATGGGTGGTCTAGTTGAGGATTGGCCCTCTCCAAATGGAGCTACTCCTACGTGTGTCATCTAGATCTTTATATAGCTACTAATTAAGATTTGCTATAACCTATCTCTGATACCAATTGAAAATGAAGGAGTTGGCCCAAGAAGGGGGGTGAATTGGGTTATTAAAATTTTAGTTCTTTTTATGAAATATTTGATCTCTTGTTAATTTATCAAATACACAGCAAAGCTTTTTAAATCAACTCACAAACCAATTATAACACAAGTAAACAAAACTTAAGCAATCCAACAACCAACCAAAAACTAAAACAATCGATCAACAAAATACCAAAACAAGGTATAGCATGCAGCTCTTTGGTAATTTAAGTTTTTGCAAGAACTCAAGATATTTGCTTGTTTGTAGCCATGTGAATATTTGTAAGCCTTGTATTGAATGAAATTGTTTGCACTCTCTTAACTAAGATTTCCGCAAATGATTAAACAACATACTCCCTTTTGGGTTTCCACAAAAGTTTAATCAAAACATGCTTTCTTATATTAAGAGTCTTCTTTTAATCTCATTTTTTGTTCTCAGCTTCCTGCACTTTGCACACACACAACACAATGTATATAGAAGCTTAAAATAAAGAGTAGGGAAAGCGAAACACCGAGATTTTTACGAGGTATAACTTATCCCTAGCCTACGTCCTTGCCTCGGGGCAATACCACCCAAGGATTCCACTAGTACACTCCTTTTCCGGGTGGAGCAAACTGTTACAAGTCCCTCTTTAAAGGTAGAGATCCTTCTCCAAATGAAACCCCACGCTTGGTCCAACGATCCAACAACCTGGAATCTTCAATACACTTTAAGAACACAAGAAATAATCTTTGTGTACAATAACACTCTCACAAATAGCAGATTAGTAAAATTTAAAAGCACTAATATACTTCAATATTCAAATATCAAAGTGAAATAGAATGAAGCTCAAGTAAGATTTCACCAAGTTCCTTCTCCAAATGAGAATTAGCAATTAGAACTCAGTGTAGAATGACTAGCACTTTCAGAAATCTCAGCAAATTAGTTGTGTAAGGATGAGAGCAAAAGAGAGCAGAAAGACTTTAAGCTTATGAACAGATTTTGAATATCTTGGTAAGTTTGATTTTCTAAAACCATTTATTTATAGGCTTTCAAAAGTAATATCATGTTGCCCAATATTACTTAGAGTATTTCCCAAGATTTCATAAATTTTGGGGGAAAAAAACCTTTATTTGGATTTAAAAATAATTTTTAAAAAATTAGTTGTTAATAGTGTTCAGTAGACTAAAGTGTCAGGTTCAATCTTCTAAAGTACCTTAAAACACAAAAAAATTTAGTTTAGATATAGGGTTAGACGATTGAACTGAGGGTTTAGTCTTCTAAGGGTGTACTGTCTCTTCTGTATTCCTTTAGGAAAAATTTCAACAGACTGAACTTATTCTTCAATCTTCTAAAGAAATTCTTTAGGAAACTGAAGTTAAACTTCAGTCCTTTGAAGCAATACTTTAGTCTTTTGGAATATCAGTTCATTCTTCTGGGCAGTCACTTTTCTTATTTTCATTTTAGTTTTTAAAAATTCTTTGCTCTCTTGCTTTGATAATTTATAAAACATTTTTTGAGGTTTGAAATAAGGTCGCTAAGTTCATAATTACACCTAAAGAGCTTCAAAATATTTCATGAGATATTTAAACATGAAGTACTTACAATATTGTTCTTAAAGCCTAAAACTCTAATCTTCAAGCCTTCCATGATATTTTGCCTTATGTCCCTTTTGACTCGAGCATTAGTTAGCTTTAAGTTTCCACATGTACTTCACTCATGTTGGTGTTGCTTGAGCTTCTTTTGGATCACTCTTCATATGAAGGTGGCTTTTAGAGTCCTCAATCTTTCCATTGCTTTTCTCTTGAACTTTGTCTTTCTAAAACATCACCACTTAACCAACACATATTAAATCATCCTTTATTTGTTATCGCTAAAATAAGATTGAAAAGTCATACTAGGCCAACAACTTCTTTTTGAACAAAATTTGCATTCCTTTTTCACTCGTGTGTCTAAGTAGCTTATGCCACAAATCGGTGGAAGAGTGACTCTCAATTGCATTCACAACACTATTACCGATTTTAACTTGCATCATTTAAAGTGTACTAATCTTCTTGCCTTTAGCCACCACCAAATTACCCTTCATGAGCTTCCATTTTCCATTACCAAAATGGTTGTCAAACCCTTTATCATCAAGCTTTTTGATAGATATTAAATTTAGCCGAATGTCTAGTACATGTCTCACATCTTTGAACACCAACTTGCATCCAAGATTTGTTTCCAGTCAAACATTTCCCATGCCAATAATTTTTGATAAACCTCCATTTCCCATCTGAACAACTCCATAACTTCCTTTGAAATAGGAAGTGAAGAAATCTTCCCGAGAAGTTATATGGAATGATGCACTGGAATCAATAACCAAATTAGTCTCTTTTCTTGTCAAATTAATGCAACTTTCATCAGAAACAACCATAAGATCACCATCAAATGCAACTAAAGTAGTGTCTTCATGCTTTTTCTAAAAAAAAAAATTTTTTTGTTTTGCTCCGTGAATTTCAATTTTCTACACACCTACTTTATATGCCCTTTTTTATGACAATAGTGAACCTTTTTTGAAACTGAGTTAGACTGGCCTCTTGATTTATCATTATGGTGAGGAGATCTACTCTTGCTTCTACCTCTCCTCTGATTTTCTGTCACAAGTGTCTTTAAATGAGAAGAGTCATCTGATTTTCTTCTTATTTCTTCATTCAGCAAGTTACTAGTTACTTGGTTCATACTAACAATTCCATCAGGAACCGAATTACTAACTGTCACAGCCAAAGTCTCCCAACTTTCTGCCAAGGAGCCAGAAGCATTAGGGCTTGCAACTCATCATCAAAAACTATATCATAGTAGCAAGTTGATTGATAATATTTTTCTTTTCATTAAAATGCTCGGTAATAAGACCACCATCTTTATATATATTTCAAGTTCACCAATTTTCGAAAAAAGAGAAACTTTATTTGTAGCCGTCTTTCTATCATAAAGACCCTCTAATTCCACAATTCATATGTCGAAGTTTTGGTAGAAACATGATGAAAAAAACTATGGTCACTCCAGCAACGACTTTTCTATTAAGCATATTCCACTCATCATTACTCATGTTTTGAGGCTTTCGGCTATCACCCTCGATAGGTCCATCCAAATCTTTGTAAAATAAAAGATCTTATTTTTGTTTTTCAAGTTACCCAATTGCTTTCATTGAAGCTAATCATATGATAACCATTACCAACCATTATTTACACAATCCTAATGAGTCCAAAGAACACGGTGCTGATACCATTTGTTGGGGGAAAAAAAAAAGAATGATGCCCACAAATAAGTCATTGGTATAATAAAAATAAATAACTAAATTGAGACATAAGAAATTTAACGCGGCTCCCTAAAATATTGAGGTACGTCGATGGGACACGACAGTTCAAATCTACTATCATCAAGGTTCGTACAAAGTAGATACAAAAGTCACAAGTCTTAGAAATACACAAAAGTGTATAACAAATGTAGAAAGATGAATAAGCTCACTAAATATTGAGAAAAAGCTCCAAGATCCAACAAAAAAATAGAGCACAATATATAAGCACAACCGAAAAAATTCAATATGCTATTAATAAACCCTTTTACTTGATGGAGCAAGGCTAAAACCAGGGGCTACAGCTTGCTGTGCGTAAGGCTTGCAGAGAAGTGCAGTGAGTGGAAATCAGAATGGAGGGACGGCAGCTTGCTGCGCGTTAGGCTTGCGGAGAAGACGACCGGCCACTGCTGTAGGCGTGAGGGCTGGTACGAATGGGAAGGGAGAAGCTCTCTAGGAACAGCTGGGCATGCCCAGACAGACTTCTTGAGAAGCCAAACAAAATATTAAAAACAAAAAAAAAACTTTCCTAGTCATGGGCCCTACAAGGAGGGACACCCAATAGCATCATGGATCCTCCTAGTCAGGGTTTTTGCAATTCCATCTCCTCTATAGAATTTTGAGTGGTCTTGTGGAAGTTGGAAGCTTATGGATGCCATAAGAAAACTCCACCCACCATAGGCAGTTTCTATGATCTTCTTGAACAAAATTGAAACATGTTTCTACGTTACTCTACTCAACCTATATTGATAATTAAACACTCAAACTTCAATACAAAACAATCAAAATTGGAACCTACAACTTTGTTTGCATTTCTTTTTTTTCTTATTTGATTGTTGCAAAATGTTTGTTTGACTTCTTTAGTTTGTATAATTTGTTAACGATGGAACCTACAACAATGAAAAACCGTATATGTCACGCAATCATCCTAAAAACCTCAATAAACCCGTTGGCATATGAATCAGGTGATAAAACAAAATGTGTCTATAGAGATTGTGGCCTTGGCTGTACGTGCAAGTGGGCAGCATGCGACTTAGTACGGCATTTAATGCTTGAGTCGGCACTACACCCTCCGCAACCGACATACAGGCTTATAAATGCCAATCACGTATTTCAAATGGAATTCAATTCCATGTAACGAAATGAAATGGCAGCTACTAAAAGCAAGGGCAGCTGAGTTATCATAAATCCCGTGCAATAAACGTTTGAGCCTCTGTTTTTGAGTCCTCTTCCTACACCTGTATTTTACATTTGTAAGTTTCCTTCTTATTCTGATTGGCTAAAGAAGAAGATGTTCAAGAAGAAATTTTTCACCAGAGTTTCTACAATCATTTATCAAAGTAGAGCTTATGGAGATGGTGTAGAAGAAAAAAAAAACGATTTTGAAAAAGTTGCAAGTGAAAATTTTGAGCATTTAGTTTGTTGCAATTGAAGAATGGAAAGATTTGTCAAAGCTCACTTTAAATAAGCTCATGGGTGTTGGCGTGAGCTGTCATTAAAATTATAGAGATTATAGGAATGAGCCTTAAATGTAAATCCCTCATTGCAAGGGTCATCCCTTATTCTAGTCATAATCTATGTAGATCCAAATATAGGCCTCAATACTCTTCTATATATGTGTATCTCCATCTCTGTAAACACTTCAAAAAAACTAGTTTTTAATGACGAAAGTATTAGTGATGCTTTCAATTTCGTCACTAAAAGTGTCGTATTCGTGATGATTTTCTAAACCCACTACAAAATAATAAGGTTATTAGTGACGGTTTTAAACCATCACTAATAATAATAATAATAATAATAATAATAATAATAATAATAATAATAAAACGTCACTAAAAGTATTAGTGACGGTTTCCTGAATATTAGTGACAATTTCCAGATAGTTGCTAAATCTGCGGTGACTAATACTTATTAGTGAGAAATTTAACAAATTGTCACTAATAGTGGAGTATTAGTGACAGAATAAAGTCGTCACTAATAGCCTACGTCCGTCACTATAAATTCTACATTTTATCGGCTTAAAATCGTCCCTAATAGTCAATTATTGGTAATTATTTTTAAATTGTCGCTAATAGTCCATTATTAGTGACGGTTTTGAAACCGTCTCTAATGCTCACGGGCGCAGCTATTAGTAACAGTTTAATAACTATCACTAATAGTCCATTATTAGTAACGGTTTTAAATTCATTACAAATAATGGACTATTAGTGGCGATTTTTAAATCATCACTAATACTATATGGCGAACATAGTAGTGATGGTTTCGAAACCATCACTAATAGTCCATTATTAGTAACGGATGTTAAATCGTCCCTAATGCTTTGTAATGGTGTTATTAGTGATAGTTTTCAAACCGTCACTAATAGTTTAAAATAAATAAATTTTTTTATTTCATTCATTATTCCTATAAAAACCTGTAATTACATTAAGCATACATAATATTAAACCAGAATTACTAAAAAATTCATAAATTATTCAAGATTGAAATACAAATTATTCAAAATTCAAATACATTTTCAAATACAAATTCAAATTAAAATACAAAAATTTATTATGTTCAGATAACAAAGAAAACAAAAAAAGTCAAAATTAAAGCTACATCCGACTATAGTGCCTAGCATCGTCCTGATGTTGTGATAGTCGCAAACTCTACAAACTAATAATTATGCAAAAAATTAGTATACGATTTTTTAACATATATGTATACGTGCTATAAGTATAAATGACTTGATAATAACAAAACGATCGGACATTTGGATGTAGTTAAAAAAAAAAAAGATGATACAATTTTAAATAACTAAGTTTGATCAATCAGAAGTCACCGCACTCGATTTGAACCTTGTATGCTCAACTCAGACACCTAAATGTTTAAAATAAACTAAGTTTACTAAATTTTGTTTGTATTTTTACTTTGCTTGTAAGTGGGCAAAAAGCTTCTAGGGAGGAGTTTTTAGGCACCGTCAACTCCAGCATGTCTAGGTCAATGTGACGGACGTGTCGGGACAGACCCCACTTAATTTGGACCTCATATGCCCGAATTGGATACATGGGTGCTTAAAATGAGCTAAGTTTACTAAGTTCGCCTCTAAGTGCATAATTTTCAATCAGGGATGAGTTTATGGGCACCATCAGCTCCGACACGTCCAAGTCAATGTGATGGACATGTTGGGACTGACTCCACTCAGTTTGGACTTCATATGCTCAAATTGGACACCCCAGGTGCTTAAAATGACTTAAGTTTACTAGGTTCACCTCTAAGTGCATAATTTTCAATCGGGGATAAATTTTTTAGCACCATCAACTCCAGCATATCGAGCTTAATGTCATAAACGTGTTGGGACTGAACCTATTTAGTTTGGACCTCGTATGCCTGAATTGAACATAGGGATGCTTAAAATGAACTAAGTTTACTAAATTTTTTTGTATTCTAACTTTACTTCTAAGAGGGAAAAGAGCTCTAGGTGAAGAGATTTTGGGCATCATTAGCTCCGACGTGTCCAGATCAATGTGACGGATGTGCCGAGGTTAACACCACTTAGTTTGGACCTTGTATGCCCAAATTGGACATCTGGGTACTTAAAATGAACTAAATTTATTAAGTTCGTCTCTAAGCACATAATTTTCAATTGAGGATAAGTTTTTGGGCACCGTCAGCTTCGGCACATCCATGTCAATGTGGCGGACATGTCAGGATTGACCCCATTCATTTTGGACTTCGTATGCATAAATTGTACATATAGGTGCTTAAAATGAACTAAGTTTACTATGTTTGCCTCTAAGCGCATAATTTTCAATCAGGGATGAATTTTTGGCCACCGTCAGGTCCGACATGTCGAGTTCAATGTCACAGGTGTGTTAGGAGTGACCCCATTCAGTTTGGATCTTGTATGCTTGAGTTGGACACCTGCATGCTAAAAGTGAACCAAGTTTACTAAGTTTGCCTCTATGCATATAATTTTCAATCGGTGAGGTGTTTTTGGGCATTGTCAGTTCTGGCACATCTAGGTCAATATGATGAATGTGTCGGGACTGAGCCCACTCAATTTAGACCTTGTACACTTGAATTGGACACTTGGGTGCTTAAAAAGAACTAAGTTTACTAAGTTCGCCTCGAAGCACATAATTTTCAATTTGGGAGAAGTTTTTGGGCATTGTCAGCTCTGGCATGTCCTGGTTAATGTGACAAATGTTTCGGGATTGAGCCTACTCAGTTTGGACCATGTATGCCAGAATTGGACACTCAGGTGCTTAAAATGAACTAAATTTACTAAGTTCACCTCAAAGAGCATAATTTTCAATCTATGATGAATTTCTAGGCACCGTTAGCTCCGGTACATAAAGCTCAATGTCATGGATGTGTCAGGACTAACCCCATTCCGCTTCAACCTCATATGCTCGAATTGGACACCTTGGTGCTTAAAATGAACCAAATTTGTAGTTCCATGTTAACATATCTTTACAGAACTCAAAGAACATCCAACAAAGTTATAATGTAGTAAAGAGTGTTTGAGGTAGGAACTTTTGTAACTCTTGTTGTATGTTCCATGCAAGATCATTAAGCAAAAGTTTAGAAAATGCATTTCATATTAGGGTATAAAGTATTTAGGATATCACCAAAACATAAGTTCTATAGTTATGAGTTTTCAAATAACAAAACAAATAGTTTTACATAAATATCCTATACTTACTACCTCAAACATTCTAATGAGAGAAGGAGCCACCCGGATCATCTTGACATGCTCCGTGCACCAGTTATTCCATCTTTGCTCTCCAGGCTTGAATATCACCAATCTGCGCTTTTAACTATTGGTTCTCAGTTTTCACTGCCTCCAGTTTGATAGTCAGATCCTCCGCTCAAGACTTGATAGCGATGTGCGCTCGTCTTTCGTTAGCACGAGAAGTCACACTTGCACTCGAAGATGATGTCAAGGCTACGTATTCACTCCCAAGACCGTTCAACCAACCCCCTGCTCGATACCCAAGGACCTGATTGCAGATCTCATCATTTGTGGGTGGCTGATTACCCTTAGGAATGGGTGCATCCCTCATCTTGACCATCATCTCCTATTTTTAGTTATAAAATATAGAAAATGAATAAATAATAGTACAACTTTGATGTTTTGAATTCAATATTAAACTTAGTAATATAACTGACTTACATGTTTGCTCTAAGCCCCCTTGCACCACATATATAACACTTGTAAACATATATAACTCAGGCCATGTAAACATATATAACACTTGTAATGTAACACTCAACTAGTTTTATAGAAATTACCTTTCAATCCACAATGCATCGCATCTAATTTTTTGTGGTTCACAACATTTTGTTGGCAGATGGCCTATAGAAAAGATGTAAGGAGATCATAATCCAAAATGATACCAAAAAGTAGTTATAGTACGATAAACATATCATCTGATAGTGAGGGTCACGGAAATGGTGACACACCACCTTCCAATCCTCATTGGAGATCTTATCGTATAGGTGTGCTTCAACCTCATATCCCATCACCTTAAAATGCTCGTGCATTTTGCTACGATAGCTCTTGAAGGAGAGCACAACTGCACGTCAACCGCCTTCTTGACATTCAGGTTGGTGTAAATGTCCATATCAAACTCTTCCAGCATATGAAATATATATAGAGCATTAGACAGTTAATAGTGTAGTATATCAAAAGTAAAAGAAATGGTCTAGGGTTATGTACCAAGATGTGCTTGTAGAGAACCAAGCTCTGATCCCTAGTCACCTCTGGCTAGGTAAACCAGGTGACTGGAGAAAATTATTGACATATAACGCCGAGCTGTTGTGCCCAAGCCACATACCAATCACTTTACGGTGTTGTTTAGCTATCCATAATGTCAATTTGGATCCACTACCAGTCCTTTCTAGGTGCTTACGGAGCACCGTGTTCGTTGCCGCACTATGGCCTGACCTCGTCGCCTACGTCGTGGAGGTTGATGCCGATAGAAGAGTTAAATGATTCATTGTAGATACACGTGTAAGACAATAAATATATTAATATCAATCAAATACTCATAATCTTACCAACGTTACTCATAATGGTCAGTAACTCACCTTTGGTCAGATCGCCAGTGGACGGATGCATGTGAGGATGGGTTGCCAAGGGCTTAGACGGTGCCGCATCATCACCGACGTGTTTCATCGGTCTCGAGGATGATGCATCATCCTGGTGGGATGCCGTAGTGGAGAACCTAGCCTGAACTAATCGAAGGCCTCCTAGCGTCATGTCTGCAAAATAATACACAAGTAAATATAAGAAGATTGCATAGTAAATAGATGCATAGTAAATATATTTTCAATTATTTACACGTATTAGATGCATGGTGACAACATATATAACATGTTTACTCCTTATACATCCTCAATATCAGTATCATCCTCACTTTCTAGTATGTCTTCCACCTCACTACAGTACTTGACCATAATTTCATCTTCCCCAGCAGTTTCATCATTGTCGATGAAGTGAACATGTACAAAAGATTCAATTCCAATGTTAGCAGTCTCTACGTGTTTTTTCATGGCACCAACCCTATTCAATGGCATAGGATTGGCTTCTTCCTCTGCAACATTGAAAGCAGATTATGTTACTGCACTGACAGATGGATCATCTCCTTGGACAGCATCCTCACTGACACTTTTCTTTCTATCTACGACTTCTGTAATATCATACAAACTTTGGGGAGGAATTTTTTGGGTCACATGTCATTCACCCTTCAATTTTGTGTCCTTAAGGTAGAACACTTGTTCTACCTGCATCGCTAGCACAAAAGGGTCATTTTGATACCATGTCTTACTGATGTGTTCTTAAAATATGCTATTTTAGACCCCCATTTCCCTATGTTTTATTCTCATTTTCATTGTAATTATCCACTTTTATCGTTGTTCGGAGTTACACGTGGTTTGTTTATGTTTTAGGAAATTGGAGCTTAAACTAAGGCAAGAAGTAATGTAAGAAGCAAAGGAAGCAATTAGGAAGCACAAGGCTCAACCAAGGGGTGACCAGGTCATGATCATCTGACTCCAAAGTGCTGACTGATGCTGAATTACTGAGGTTCTTGTCCAAGGGCGTGAACAGGAAACCTTTGATGCATGAACAGGTCAAATGAACACAAGCCCGACAGAAGATTTTTCCCAAGAGGTTTGACTAGCGCATGACCAGAGGAAGTCCAGTGTGCGACCAAGTTGACATTTATCGAGCCTAGCAATCAACTTTGTGAGATTTATACTGAAAATTTCCTGATTTGAAACCAATCAATTGTAAACTCTTTTGGGTATAAAAGTAAACTTCAAACATGTTGATTAGGGTTCCTTTTTGGGTCCTCCTTGGTTAGACACAGACTAAAGTGCTTATTGGAGCCATTTAGATTAGTTTTACTTCTTTCTTTCAATTTCATGTCTGGTTTGAATTCATATTCTTTGAAGGCCCGTGACAACCTTCAAGTTCTGATTGCTGCCATGTAGATTAGATTGGTTCTCAATTGTATTCCCAAATTGCTAGTGACGGGCCTTCTATTCTCAATTGATGTCGTTTTCAATTACTAGCCATTTACATTGATTTCATTTAAATTCTACAATTTCAATATTATGTCTTTAATTTTTAGCACATTTAGTTCTCCGGTTGTGATGAAACCCTATGGGATAGGAAAACATAGCTAGGGATTCAGTCAATTGTGTGTGATAGGGTACAATGTCTAAAGAGGAATCCATGTTCTCTAGATAGGGTATACCCCAATTCCCAATCGTGCTTTAGACAATTGGTGCACCCTCGCTACCCTATGCCACTCGAGCGGATTACTTGACCGTTGAACCTAGTACGGATAGTTCATTTCATTCAATTTACTTGCTTTCATAGTTTAACAGTAAAAACCAAAATTCAATCTTTTTCCTTTTGTTCAAAGCATAGTCAACTACATTAAAATTGGAGCACCGCTGCACTAGAGTCCTTGAGATCGACACTTGACTCACTCCCTGTTCTACTAAACTTGGGATTAGTTAGGTTATAAATATTATTTTTGGTAGTTAAGGACCCAAGCCTTAGCAAACCTACTGAATTTTGGCGCTGGGTTTGCAATCTTTGGATCCCAAGTTAGTGCCTATAGACCCTTTGATTGAGAGATCCCATTGAGAGATCCCGTAAGTCAATTAGGAAATCTACTTCTAGTCCAGAGTTAGCCGAGTCTTCAAAACATAAAATCATGACAGGACATCGACCAGTTCCCGCTTACCAAAACTCAGAACCTCTTGCTCCCAATTGACTTGTGGCTGAGGAGAAACCCCTTCAGCCCTTGAAGGAATATTTCATACCCAACGCATACACATCGCCGTCTTGCATTCTATTTTCAGATGTCAAGGTGGTGCAATTTGAAATTAAGATCTCAATCATCTCGATGCTTCCCAACTTGTTTAGGAATTCAACTAAAAATACTTACGCTTCTATATGTGTCTCTTGAAATTTGTTCCACCATATGTATACCTAATTTTGGTGATGATGCCCTCCGTCTAAGGCTATTTTCCTTCTTCCTGAAGGACAAAGTCAAATATTAGTTAAATTCCTTAAAGCCAAACTCGGTGACCACCTGGGTCACCATGCAACACGAATTCTTGAAAAAGTACTTCCCCATTAGGAAGACTAACTAGCTTAGGAAGGCAATCACCAGCTCCTCACATATAGATGGTGAAAATTTTTTCGAGACATAAGAGGGCTTTAGGGACCTTCTACGTAAATGCCCACATCACCAAGTCCCTGGATGACAATTAATTCAACTCTTCTATAAGGGGTTAGCTAAGCGTGATAGAGTCATGGTATATGCATCTTGTAGTGGTACTTTCTATGAGTTTTGGTATATTCCCAAGAGGGGGGGTGAATTGGATATTTCAAAATCTCGGTCAACTTTTTGCCCTATTTTTAAATCACAACCACACTATCTCAAACTTAGGGTTTCTCAAACAATCTGAAGTGTTATAGATATTTAAAACATACACAATGATCAAAACAAAATAAATGTAAACATACACGTGCGTAAATTTAAAGAAGGTAGGGAAAGAGAAAGCAAACATAGTAATTTTTATGAGGTGTGACTATCCCTGCCTACGTCCTTGCCTCAAGACAAGCACTTGAGGATTTCCACTATCCACTCCTTCAATCGAGGCAGAGCTAGCTTATACACACTCCTTCACTCGAGTGGAGATACCCGTTACACCACTCCTTATAGGCGGAGCCACCTCTCCAAATGATATGCCCTCGTTTGGGACGGTTTAAAACCCTTATCACAAATAAAAATGAGAATAAGAGTTTTTGTGTACAATAAAATGCTTCTTTGAGAGCTAGTTTGTACAATCAAAGCCTTAATGCACTCTTAGAAGATATGAATGAAGCCTAATTGAGTTTAAGTATTTCTCTTAAAAATATTTTTGCAATAAATGAGAGTAGTTGATCTTGATGTAAAAAATTATGTAGAATAAATGCTTTAAAGATTTGATAGCAAAAAATGATTTCTCCACAAATATTTTCAAACACAAGAGTGGGAGAAATTAGGGTTTTGCTCTCAAAATGATTTTTGCCAAATGAAGAGTATGTGAGAGTAAAAATGATCTTTGATTTGAGAAAATGTGTAAAATGAATGCCCAACAATGCAAGAGTATGAAAAAAAAACTTAGCAAAAGTTATTTCAAGTGCTTTAGGCATGGTATTTATAGCCAAATTCAAAATATGACCGTTTTATGGTTGTTGGGTAATATAATAATAATAATAATAATAATAATAATAATAATAATAAATTTGACTTTTATAGTCGTTTTTATGCTCAAAATAGCCTCAACCCGAGAGTGCTAGTCGATTGGCTCAGGGTTCGGCCAACTAGCCCATATGCGATTTTCTTTTTTGCACGGTTCAATCTACTGGGCTGATGATCCTATTTACCGGATCATCCTTGCATGAAGACCGGTTGACTGGGCTTATGATTCGATTGACTGGCCCCTTAATAAAATTGAGTTTTAGCCCTCTTTCGACTTCAAAATCATTTCAAACCTTTTGTAGTTGTTTTAACTTTTTAAGTGAAATATTTTCCATGAGAAGTTCAAGTTCTTAGGCTCAATCTAAGGTCATTAGTGAGCTTCAAATTAGATCAAGTAAGACATGCATGTAATATAAAATCTAAAATCATTATAACTGAAAAGGTAGACATATTCACTTTTTACTGTTTAAATTTCCATGTAATAAGCTAGGTGATGTGAACTTAAAGTGTCTTATGGCTTCTATATTGCATTCACCACATGTGAGTTTTGAAATATAAACCTATTCAAGTACTAAACGCACAAATGAGATTCTAGTGATTTGTCATTATCAAATCTAGATAGGACTCAAAAAGTCAACAATCTCCCCCTTTTTGATGATGACAAACACAAGAGCAAAATGAGGTTAGCTTGACAGGGATCCCCCTTACAATATGCATAATTCCAAAATAGACAATGTAATTCAAGCATATCTAAAAAGAAGACATTGAAATTTTTCAAGTTGAGAAATTTTGAATTTCAGCTCAATATGCATTTAGTTTTGGCAATTTTTCTTAGACACCTCTCCCATTTTAACAATCAAGAAGCAATGAGAACTAAACAATAAATTTTTGCAATTTTGCTCAGATATTTCTCCCCTTTTTTGTCATCAACAAAAGGACTAAGCTAAGCACAATATAATTTAATCATTGAAAGAATCCCTTAGCTTTAAAAACTCCCCCTTTTTGACATAAAAATGGGCTTAGATAGCAGTCATAGCTATTTGAAAAAAATTTGGCAATTTTGTACACACTAACTGTATATGTCGCCATTAAGATCAAAACAAGATGTTGAATATATATGGTCACTACTTTGATGCTACATAAGACCTGGTAAAATTTTAGTGTTCTAAAATAAGTCTTATGTAATCATAGCTTCAGTCAACTAGTCAGTATATGTTTCTATATTTGATCATTTAATTAATTATGCAATACCCTAGTCAACTACTAGCATGTATTCACAAGGTCTACGCCAGCGATGGAGATGGCGTTCCATTCAAATAGTATGCAAGTATCCTAATCAGCTATCAGCATGCAAGCACACATTCTCTATAAGCCATGCAAATGGTTTCAATCAATTTAGTATATCCAATAACAATTCATGATATAATCAATAGATATTAACTATCCATCAGATAAATGTGAACATTTAGTAAGTTATGGATAGTAAGTTGTAGTACTGTTATCATAAAAACATATAACAAAAAAGAAATGAGTGAATTTAGTTCCACAAGATTAAAATGTTTGTGAGACAAAATATTGAATTTGCTGCTCCTTCTCACTGTAGCACCTTAAACATCACTACATATTGTTCTCCCTCAAAAGAACTTGCCTCACTGCCGCGGACCTCAAGTATTTTTAGGCAACTTCCCTAGTGTGCAATAAGCCTAGTTCATGTCTAGTTCAAACAAATCTATCCTCTTGAAGTGGCTTAGTGAATATATCGGGCAATTGTTCATCTATGCACACAAACTCGAGTGCCATGTCCCCCTTTTGCACATGATCACAAATGAAATAATGTCTTATTTCAATGTGCTTGGTTCGAGAGTGTGAGATGGGGTTCTTAGAGATTTTTATTGCACTTGTGTTATCACACTTGATTGGAACTGTATCATAGTGTAATTTTAAGTCCATAAGTTGTTGTTTCATATATAACATTTGAGCACAACAACTTCCAGTGGTTATATACTCAACCTTAGTTGTGGACAATGCAACTGATTTATGTTTCTTGGAAAACCAAGAAACTAGAGATTGTACTAAGAAATGATATGTACCACTCATGCTCTTGGGGTGGCCCTGGATCCAAAAAATAGGGGGTAGTTCCTTCTTCTCTCCATTTGAGGGTGAAATCCATAGTAAAAGACAAAATGATCTGTGTATATGGAGAAATAATTCTGATGGTTACCAAACCTTTGTCCACTCCATATGTGGAGGCCGCTGAGGAAACTCTGAACAATTCCTTCAGAGCATTCAAAATAATAAATGTCGCATCTATGGCTAAAGGTTCCCCAATCTCTCGACCCTGAATCGCTTCTACTGCCCGAATGATTGCTTTTGAGATGATCAGGTCCTGGTAAAGGTCTAGGGAAGCATCAAGGAATCCAAACCCCATTGCTACCATAGGGAAAAAAAGACCACTATGGACTTGGCTATGTCCCCACTTTTGTTGATCAAAAGAAGAAGGCTAAAGTGAAGAAGATGTAAAGAATCACATGGTTCACTAGGATGATGGGCAGTAAATTTGAAATGAATATTTCTTTGATGAATGAAATCTTCTGGAATGGCGGGCTAATGGATTGTGAAGTGGAGCAAGAGACTAGTCAGAAAATGGGGCAGATGATCCTTTTAGTACTAGACCCAGAAGACACTGGAAATAGTTTAAGTGACTGGGTCTATCATTTGGCTACAAGAGTAGAACTTCATGATTGGCAGGGATTTGATTATCCCAAGATGATTAATTTCATGTAATGCTTGATAATTTTTTTCTTTCTATTTTACTTTCTTTCTTTTGAAATCCATGGACAGTTTTATCCAAGAAGCTTTTTCTTGAATAAATGAATGAACATTGCATTTTCACACATTATTTGCATTATGTGGGTGCATTTGCCAAAAGTTGTTTGCTTGTGTTTCATGCAAGAATAGGGAAAATGATCTTACTAGTATTCAGGAGCCGAAAAAAAATGTTAGTTTTGAAAACTTAATTGATAAAGATGAAATAAAAGAAACTGAAACAAACATATCCCATGAAATGCAAAGGATGTTGGAATTTGATGAAAAACAAACCATGTTCAGTGAAGACCCCATGGTCACAATAAACTTGGGAACAAAAAAAGAACCAAAACATTTGAAAATTAGGGCACTGTTAAAGGGGGAGGAAAAAGAGAAAATGATTGATCTCCTAGGGGAATACCGAGATTTTTTTGCATGGTCATACCAGGATATGACAGGGTTGGACACTAACTTGGTAACCCACAAGATACCCACTAATCTTGATTGCAAACCCGTAAAATAGAAGTCAAGAAGAATGTGGTTGAACATGTTAATAAAAATAAAAGAAGAGGTTAAAAAACAATTTGAGGTTGGACTTTTGGAAGTGGCTAAATATACCGAATGGATGGAAAATGTAGTTTCTATAATAAAGAAAAATGGAAAAGTCTGGGTATGCATCGACTATAGGGATCTAAACGAAGCCAACCCTAAAGACATTTTTCCCCTTCCCCGCATAGATGTACTAGTAGATAACACTATTGGACATGCTCTGTTTTCTTTTATGGATGGGTTTTGAAGATATAACTAGATTAAAACGGCCCCAAAAGATAAATAAAAAGGATATAACTAGATAAAAAATGGCCCTATAAGGTTATGTCATTCGGTTTGAAAAATGTATGGGCCACTTATCAAAGAGCTATGGTAACTTTCTTCCATGATCTAATGCATAAGGAAATAGAGGTGTATGTGGTTGACATGATTGTCAAGTCTCGAGATGGGGAAGACCATGTAACAAATTTGAAAAAATTGTTCAAAAGGCTAAGAAAGTGTCATCTAAAGTTGAACACAAAGAAATGTAATTTTGGTGCCACCTCAGGAAAACTATTAGGATTTGTGGTGATTAAAAAGGGGATTGAGGTTGACCTAGATAAGATAAAGGTCATCTGATAATTGCCCAGTCCAAAGACTGAAAAGGAAGTTCAAAGTTTCCAAGGTAAGCTAAACTACGCTTCCCATTTCATCTTTCAGTTAATCGCTATATGTAAACCTATATTCAAATTGCGGCAGAAAAATAATCCTGAGAAATGGAATGAGTATCAGAATTCCTTCGAAAGAATAAAAGAATACCTTTTAAATCCCCTGATATTGATTCCCCTGGTACCTAGAAGGCCACTCCTTCTATACATGGCAGTGTCAGGGAATTCAATGGGATGCGTATTGGGGCAACATGATGAGTCAAGAAGGAAAGAATAGGCCATTTATTACTTAAGCTAGAAGTTCATTGAATACGAAGCTAAGTACTCTGATCTGGAGAAAACTTGTTGTGCTTTGGTTTGGGTGGTTAGCAGGTTAAGGCAATACACTATGTATTACACCACTTGGTTGATTTCTAAAATAGACCTAATCAAGTATGTTTTCGAAAAACCAGCAATAACCGGTCGGGTCGCTCGGTGGCAAATGTTGTTAACTGAGTACAGCATTATGTATGTGATGAGGAAAGCCATTAAAAGGAGTGCTATAGATGAATACTTGGCTGACAGAGCCATTGAGGATTACCAACCCATGGATTTTGAATTTCTAGACAAGAACATCGATTCAATATGTCAAGAAGAGAAAGATTAGACAATGTTAGTTCTAGGGGCTACATAATCATGGTTTATATGTTTTGATGATATTAACCTATATGTTGTTCCTAGTGTTTCCCATCTTCACAGATTATGTTTAGTACAAGTTCAAGGGATGAATACATGAAGTATTGGTCATAAGGCAAAGATCGGACCGAGTTGATGTTTGAATAGGAAGATCAAATCGACAAGTACTCGGAAGAACCCAAGCATGACCAAAGGAAGCTTAAATGTAGTCTTATATGTATTTGGGGAGTATTTGAGGTAGTCTATTTTGTTACTCTTATGGGTTTGGTTCTTGCACAATTTTTAAGTAAGAGTTGAGCAAATGCACATGCATATTAGGACACATGAGTTAATAGGATTTCACCTAACTTACAAACTCAACTTTCACAAGTTTTCAAAGATAAATTTAAGAGTTTGTCAAAAGAATCCTAAACTCAAAATTCGATTTCAAAGGGACAAGTTTTCAAAAATCTTGGTTTTATAAACATTTTCATACTTAATCTCGATTGTGTCAAAACCTGTTTTATGTCCAAAAGCCTTAAGAAAGTCAATTATATTTTTATTAAAGGACATACTAGCTTATAAGATATCAAAATGAGCTTTCAAATGTGTTTTCATTAATCAAGTTATCTTATATTCAAAAGGAAACTAATTTGGACAAGTTTTAATCTTCATTAGAATTAATATATTTCATATACTTTTATCCAAAAATGTTTTAAGTGATTAAAAGGCTTTGACAAGGAAAGACAGAGCAATTATCAATTAACATAGTGCAGCCTTGAGTCCTAAATACCCATCGCTATTTGGGTATAACTTTTTCTAGAAATGTTCGAAAAGGAAGATCTTGGTGTCCCTAGAAATCTAAGAAGAATTCCACAACTTTCATGTTGTTGACATTTTTTGATTTAGGGCACTCATGGACGAGTGTAGGGCACAAATCGACGACTCGCAATGTCTGACTAGTTGACAAGAGCAGGGGACTCGTTGATGATCGGCCTCGTGCCCAGCGCCATAAGAGCTAGTTCTTAAGGAAACCACATAGGATTCACTCCCAATGGCTAGTTAACATTCATATTGGCTCTTTGGCTATAAATACAAGCTACTAGGCTTGTTTAAACATGGTTTTGAGCATTGTTGACCATATTTGTGAAAAATATCATTTTATCTAAAACCTAAGCACTTTGCACTTTGCATTTTAGTCATTCATCACAAGTGCTCAATCCTACCTTGCTTATTTATCTTGTTTGAATCATTTCTTGAGAGAGTACTGTAAGGATTTGTTTGTAACTAATTTCATCTCATTTTAGGAGCATTCCATTGCAATCATCTTCTTGATTGTAAAGGTTTTTTGTGAACTGTTTGGTGAAGGTTCTTGGTGAACCAAAGGCTTTTTGTGAGTGGGTCGGGATTTGTTCCCGAGTGTAGGGTTTAGTACCTGAGTTGTAAGGCTTGCTTCACTGGTGAAGGAGTATCTTTTTGGATTGTGGAATCCTTGGCTTGGTGCTAAGGCGTGGACGTAGGCTTGGTTCTGAACCATGTTAAAATACTAGTGTTAAGCTTTCTCTCCCTTCACTCTTTAGTTTTTGTCTTGTGCTTGATTTTCATTATATATTGTGATATAATTGTTTGCAATTTTTCTAAGAGTTTTATTTTGTAGAGAAAGTTCAAATACGTGAAAAGAGTCCATTCACCTCCCCTTTGGACTATATATACTCCTGGGTGGGACAAACAACAAGTGGCATCAGAGTGAGGCGCTTGAATTTATTGGAGTAAAATCCAAAGTATAAACGATCAATGGAGTATTCGGTGAGCACCTTTTCACATGGATGGTTCGTATATGAACCACCAATGTTTAACAGTTCCAACTACCTAGCATGGAAAAATCATATGGCCATATTCATTCAAGTGTACAATTTGAATTTGTGGCAAGGTCATTTCAGAGGGAGACCACATCTTAAAAATGAAGAAGGGGAACCGAAAGAAATAGAAAATTTTTCAAGCACGGAAAAGGGGTTATTTGAATTTAATTTTAAAGCAAAGCATTTCTTTTTTTGTGCTTTAAATGATATTGAATATAGTCATGTTTGCGGATGTGAAAATGCAAAAGAAATGTGAGATTTGCTTTAAAGCACCCATGAAGAGCTTAGGAAAGAAATAGACCTCACTTTAGATTCATCTAGTACTACTCATCAAAACACATTAGGAGAAGCACATTTTTGCTCTGTAGCCAATGAACTAGCAGAAAGTTGTTCGGAAGATGATGATTATACTCCTTTATATGATGAAGTTGTAAAAAATTGTGCTAAATTGTATGATGAAGTAGTTCTTGTACAAAGAAGGAACAAAAATGTTGAGAAAGAGCCCACTTTGTTAAAACAAAGGGAATCTTCATTAAAGAAAGAAAATGATTTTCTTAAAAGGCAAAATGAGGAGCTTTGTGAAAATTCACAAAAAGAGCATGAAATTTTAGAAGTAAAACTAAAAAGCTTCGAGGAAAAATTGTTAAAATGCAAGGAACCTTGTCTTTGTTCCTCCTTGAAAGATGAAAATTGCTCTTTGAAAAATGAAAATAAGGAGCTTATTGAAAAAAGCTCAAAAAGACCATGAATGTTTTCAAGAAGTAGGGAATTTGAAAACTCAAATTGAAAATGTTGTGAAAGAAAATACTCTCTTGTAAAACAAAAAATAAAAATCATGGTAAAGCCATAAGAGGAAAAGAAAACTTCAAAAAGGTCTTGGGAGTTAAAAGAAATGGTCCTTGCAAAAGGAATTTCAAATCACATGGTTATGCCTCAACAAGCACAAATAATGCTCATAAGTCTAAACCCATGCACACAAATTAAATTTCTCTATATTGTGGAAGAAAGGGTTACATATGATATTTTTGCCCTTATAAAGGAGATAGAGGCAAAGAAAGGAAGTTGGAATGGATTGTGAAGAAAACCAACCCATTGGCACCCAAGGAAGAATGGGTACCCAAAGGAAACACGTGATCCTTGAATTGTCAAATAAAGCCAAGTTTACATCCACATGTGCTTTACCAACTTGTTTGGACACATTTACCATGCTTTAATTACAAGCATGAATATTTTGTGCTTATTATGAAAATGTCCATATTTGAATGATCATGGAATGATTGATCCAACATCAAGTCATAATAAACCTTAGAAATCATCATTCATGAGTAAGTAAGGAAGCCAATTTGGGCAATTCAGATGTCATAGTTTAGCACCAAAAATTGGCTTATGTGATTAGCACATACTCACCTCACCTCCATGAAACTAATCTTAAAGGGGCGATTTTTTTATATGAATATCACCTCTCTTTTTGATGACGATCAAAGGGGGAAAAGTTTTGCGGTGTTATATCTTTGGTGTTATGCATATAAGGGAGAAATGTACGTATGTATGTATGTATGTGCATGTTTAAAGCTCTTATGGATATGAAAAATATAGTTAAATATTTTTATACCTTATATGCATAAAGTAAGGGGGAGCAAATTGTAGATATGTATATAGTAAGGGGGAGCATATTTTAGTCCCTTTCTAGAATATGCATAATTTGAGGGGGAGCTTTAAAATATACCCTCTAGAGAACACCAATGGTTTGTCATCACAAAAAAGGGGGAGAGTGTTAGCCTTGGAGGTTACATGAGCTTAATTGTCTTGTTTTGATGATACCAACCCATTAGTGGTTCAAGGTAAGCTTATCTTTGCATATTAATCTATGATTAGTATAATCACAAATGCAAAGATTAAGTATATTGGTAATACGTTAGACATCATTAAAAATGGGAGATTGTTAGCCCTGGGGGCTACATAATCATGGTTTATATGTTTTGATGATATTAACCTATATGTTATATCTAGTGTTTCCAATGTTTGTAGATTATGTTTAGTACAAGCTCAAGGGACGAATACATGAAGTATTGGGCAGAAGGCAAAGATCAAATTGATTGGCCGAACCTCAATAACATATCTTCTCTCTCTCTCTCTCTCTCTCTCTCTCTCTCTCTCTCTCTCTCTCTCGTTTAATTTCTGCACTTTAAATTCCATACGTGTATGCTTGTTCATTTAATGTTATAATTATTTTGCATACACACATTTAATTTAAATGAGATATGTTCCACACATGTATGTTTGTACACATTACTTAATTCATTTTACATACACACTTATATTTTTGAATGAGATATGATTTGTGGTGAATGGTAAATTTAATTTAGCCAAAAAGTTTTAAAACCCAATTCACTACCCTCCTGGGATCACACCATAATTGTTAGTTTTTACAAAAAAAGATTTTCAAATCCTCTTATAAATCACATGGTTATGCCTCATCAAGCAAAAAATGGAGCAAATAAGTCAAAACCCTTACACGTACACAAACAAAATTTGTTTATAATCTAAAAGAAAGAGTCACATACGATATTTTTGCCCTTATAGAGGAGTTAGAGGCAAAGAAAGGAAGCTTGAATGGGTAGTAAAGAAGACAAATCCCTTGAAAGCCAAGGAAGAATGGGTACCAAAAAGAATTACATGATTTTTTGAATATTGCTTCCTTAGAACCTAGGATTAGGAAATATGATTTAGGTAGACTTAATTACACCTAGGTAAAAATAAAAAGGAAATATGATGACTAAGATGTGCTCAAAGTATAAAATCCTAGCTTATGCATTTAAAAATTTTTTAATTACTATGTTGGGAATTTTAGAAGATCAAGCCAATATTGATGAGTTCAAATGTCAAAACCAATATGATCTCTTACATGTATGTATCCTTTTTTATTGATTAAATTTTTTACATTGAAGTATTGGCAATAGCTTATGGGATGAAATAACATGAACACCCTCACAAGTATATATATATTTTTTTAAAGTTTGTTCTTTAGGAATAAATTTTTTGGTGAAATAGAAACCTTTGAATTCTAATATGAATAACTTGAGTGTTGAACAAAGGTTCAAAAGCATGCTATGAACAAAATATATCTTCCTTAGTTACATAATTTGTTTATGATGATATATGCTTTGTTTGGATACATAGTTAGAATATGTAAAACATAGCATTCATAAAGTTGAATTTTAGTGGAGATAATCATAATAACAAGTGGTATTCAAAAATCAAGCATCTGTTTGTAATATCATTGTGAGCATATGTTTAGAAGAATACTTTCCTTTTAGTGGCAAATTAGGAGAACATGTGTCCTATTAACTAAGAGCATTGTTAAATAGAGCCTAGTTTTCATCTAAATGCTTTTGGCCAAGCAGTAAGGACATATTTACCATGCTCAAATCACAAGCATGAATTCTTTATGGAAAATGTCCATATTTGATTAACATGTAAAGTTTAATCCACCAACAAGTGGCATCACCACCATGGAAATTAATCTTAAGGGGGAGAAATTATTTTAGATAAATGAATAGTATCTTTTTTTTTTCTTTTTTTATGATGATCAACGAGGGAGAATTTTTGTTTTGTTAGGGAGAAATGTATGTGGGGATATGAAAGTTCAGCTTGCTTATTGTTTTATCTTAAATGAACTTTCTACGATTGTTTGTATGTTGAAGCTCCAATGGATATTAAATATCTAGTTGAATATTTTTATTATGCCTTATATGTATATAGTAAGGGGGAGCAAATTTTAGTCCTATTTAACAATATGCATAAATTAAGGGGGAGCTTTGAATTATACCCTATAAAGAACACCAATGATTTGCCATCATCAAAAAGGGGGAGATTATTAGCCTTGGTGGCTACATGTTCTTAATATTGTCATGTTTTGATGATAACAATCCATTAGTGGTCCTAGGAAGACTAGTCTTTGCTATCAAGCTATGACAAGTACAAATTCAAATGCAAAGATTAAGTAAAATCTTATAGGTTAAACATTATCAAAAAGGGGGAGATTGTTAGCCTTAATGGCTACATAATTATATTTAATGTGTTTTGATGATATTAACCTATTTGTTGTTTCTAGTGTAATCCATCTTTGCAAATCAAGTTAGTATAGATACAAGTGACAAATGCATGAAGGTACTGAATCAATGGAAAAGATCAGACCAAGTAGACATTCGACACTCACTCAGAAGAACTTAAGCACATCCAAGGAAGCTTGATGTAGAATTATAAGTAATGGGGAGTTTTTGAGGTAGGAATCATTGTAACTCTTGTGGTTTTTTTTCATGCATGATTTTTGAGCAAGAGTTGAGCAAAATGCATATGCATACTAGGACACTAGGGTATATAGGATTTCACTGTCACAAACTCAATACTCATGGTTTTCAAAGAAAAACAAAAAGTTTGACAAAAATATCCTATACTCAAATATGTTTTCATAAGGGACAAGTTTTTAACATCTTATTATTTCAAACTTTTAAATACTTGGTCCCATTTATGTCGTAAAGACTTAATAAAGTCAAGTATATTTTTATAAAGGACATACTAGCATATAAGTTATCAAAATAAGCTTTCAAATGCGTTTTCATTCACAAGATATCTTATGTACAAATGAAACTTCATAAGGACAAGTTCTAAATCAAATTAGTGTTATAATATTTTACAAACTTGGTCCTAGTTGGGTTTAAAACCTCAATTATACACCTCTCAAATTTCATGAACACCATTTAGTATTTGAAGCATAACGTTTTCTTGAGAACTCCAAAAAGGACGATCTTGGTGTCTATGGAAAGTTAAGAAAAAATATCATTACTTTCATGTTGAAGACCTTCAGGGAAAAATAGTCTATGGTTGCATAAAATCGTCGACAGTTTGGGACGGAAACAGAACACCAATAGGCGAAAAACGGTTATGTTTCAAAATAGCTTTTTATATTAAATGCCCAACAACCATAAATGGGTTAGTTCGCCCCTTTGCCTATATATACAAGTCCATAGACGTTTTTAGCAATGGTTTTGATGATTTTTAGATGAGTTTAGTGATTAACATATTTTAATACAAAACCTAAGCACTTTGCATTTTAGTTCTTCATATCAAGTGCTCAATTTCTCTCTTACTCACTAATCTTATTTGATTCATTTCTTGAGAGATTAGTGCGAGGTTCTATTGTAATTGATATCAGCTCAATTAAAGAATTATTTATTTGAACTCCATCTTGTTATTATAAAAGGTTCTTTGCGAACCAATTGGTGAAGGTTTTGGTGAACCGATTTGCAAGGCTTCTTGGTGAACCTTGTGGCTCTGGGTGAGCATTGTAGGATTTGTTCCCGTGTGAAGGCTCTTGGTGAGCAATGAGAGATTTTTTCCCATGTTGTAAGGCTTCTCTGCCGGTGAAGGAGTTTGTTAGTGGTTTGTTGAATTCTTGAGTTGGTCTCAAGGCATGGACGTAGGCTTGGTGTCAAACCGCGTTAAAATACCAATGTTAAGTTTATCTACTCTACTCTTTATTTTACATCTTGTGCATGATTTATATTTCATCTATTGTGATATAATTGCTTGTATCTTACAAAAATTTATATTTTGTATAGAAATTTATATTTCATCCCCCCCTTTGACTCTACTCTTGGGCCAACAATGTGTGCTACAAGTGTCACAAAAGGGCCACTTTACTAAGCAATGCCCCACTAGGAAATTAGCAATTGAAAGAGAGGACAAAGAGGAAGATTTGGGAGAGGAACACCTTTATATTCCCAAAGAAGTAGCAAATGAGGATGAATTGTCCATTGAAGAAGATGAAAATGCTACAGTGAATGTTATGTGATGTATTATGGTGACCCCTCAAGAATAAGAGAATTGGCACCGAACTTCAATTTTTCATACTTATATCAAGTGTGGAAATAAGAGTTTCAAGAAGATCATCGATGGAGGAAGTTGCATGAATGTGATCTCAAAATCAGCTTTCGAAAAATTGGCATTGAAAGTTGAAGCCCATCCCAATCCCTACAAATTTGCTTAGTTAAGTGTCACACCATGTTTGTAACCCATAGCTGCTTAGTCCCTATCAAGATTGCGGACTATGAATACGAAATCTGGTGTGACGTCCTTCCTATGGATGTTGCCCATATTCCATTAGGAAAACCATGGCTGTATGATCTGGATGTTGCACACCATGGTCGTGCTGACACCTATACGTTTAGGTGTAACGGAAAGAAGATTGTCTTGAGTCCTCTAGAGCCTTAGAAGGACAAAAAAAACAACGAAAAGAAAATCTTGAAAAAAATAGAGAAGGTTGGAACTTCTTTGCATGTTCTAAGAAAAAATCAATTTGAGCAAGAGAGTAAGGAGACACAGGTTGTCTACGTGGTAACTAAGTAAAATGACTCCTCTACTCTTAATAATGAGACACCACATGAAGTGTCACCTATTCTTGCTGAATTTGAGGATGTTGTCTCTAAAGCTCTGAATGAATTACTCAGATAAAAGGCATTCAACATGCTATAGATCTTGTTCTGGGATCATCTTTACCCAATTTGCTTCACTGTAGGATGAATCCTAAAGAACATAAGGAACTGAAGAGGCAAGTTGATGAGTTGAAAAGTAAGAAATTTAGTCAAGAAAGCATGAGCCCATGTGCATGTCCCGCCTTTCTTACTCCAAAGAAAGATGGAACTTGGAGAATGGGCATTAACAGTAGAGCCATTAATAAAATCACAGTCAAATATAGGTTTCCCACACCCAGTTTGGATGATATTTTGGATCAAATTTTTGTTTTCAATATCTTTTCCAAAATTGATCTTAGGAGTGGATACCACTAGATTAGAATAAGACCAGGAAGTGAATGGAAGATTGCAATCAAAACTAAAGATGGCTTGTACGAGTGGTTAGTAATGCCATTTGGTCTCATTAATGCACCAAGCACCTTCATGAGAGTAATGACTCAAATTTTAAGACCTTTCATTGGGCATTTCCCTGTTGTCTATTTTGACGACATCATAATTAATAGCCAAACAGGGAAAGAGCACTTAGATCACTTAAAAAGAGTGTTTAAAGTACTAAGAGAGTAGAAATTGTATGCAAATCTAAAAATGTGTACCTTCATGACTCCTCAGATAATCTTTCTAGGATATGTTGTATCTAAGAGTGGACTTTATGTTGACCCTGAGAAGGTCAAGGCTATCCAAAATTGGCCTACTCCAAGAAATATTCATGAAGAACAAAGTTTCCATGGGTTAGCCACATTCTATAGAAGATTCATTAAGAATTTCAGTACTATCATGACACCTATTACAAACTATCTTAAGAAAGGAGAGTTTGTATGACCCAAAGTTACAACCAAAGCCTTCTTAGATACTAAGGACCGGATGACAAAAGCCCCTATGCTACACCTCCTTGATTTTCAAAAACTGTTTGAAGGAGCTTGTGATGCTTCTGGTGTTGGCATAAGAAGAGTGTTGAGTCAAGAGGGCCATCCTGTTGCCTTCTTCAGTGAAAAGTTGAATGATGCCAAGCAGCGTTACTTTGCCTATGATAAATAATTCTCTTTTGTAGTCCAATATTTCAGGCACTGGAGACATTACTTACTCTCACAAGAGTTTGTACTCTTTTCTCACCACTAGGCCCTTAAATACTTAAGCACCCAAAAGAAACTAAATAATAGGCATGTAATGCTTTGAGCCAAGTTGTGGCCACTTTACAAACTTTGGAAGTGAGAGTAATAGGCTTCAAGAGTATCAAGAAAGAATATTCTCAATGTTCGAATTTTGGTGACATTTTTCTGACTTGCTACAAGGACTTCCCAGATCCCATCCAGACTTTGTGATCCATGGAGGATTTTTATTCAAAGGAAATAGGTTGTGTATACCCTCTGCATCTTTAGGTGACCAGTTAATATGGGAAATTGCACTCAGGCGGTGCTGCAAGTCACTCTAGTAGGGATAAAACCATTTCTATGGTAGATGATAAGTTCTTTTGGCCTTGTCTAAAAAGGGATGTCGCTAGAGTTTTGTCTCATTGTGGAACATGTCAATCTGCAAAGGGTAGAAAGTAGAACACTAGAATATACACTCCCTTACATGTACCCTATATCCCTTGGCATGATATTAGAATGAATTTTGTTTTAAGACTCCCTAGGACTACCAAAAAGAATGATTCTATGTTTGTTGTTGTGGATAGATTTTCCAAAATGTCTTACTTTATTCCATGTAACAAAACACATGATGCCTTAAAAATTGCATCCATCTTTTTCAAATAAATTGTAAAACTGCATGGTCTTCTTAAGACCATTGTTTCTGATGGGGACGTAAAGTTTGTACGATACTTTTGGAAAACTTTGTGGGCAATATTAGGCACTAAACTCCAGTTTTCTAGTGCTTACCATCTACAAACTAATGGGCAAACAGAGATAGTTAATAGCAGCTTAGGTGACCTCTTAAGATGCCTAGTAAATGAGAAGATAGGTTCATGGGATTTATGTCTTCTGATGGCTGAATTTGCATTTAATAGCTTAGTAAATAGAACCACAGGCCTTAACCCATTTCAAGTTGTCTCTGGTTATCAGACAAGGAAACCAATAGATCTTGTCCCATTACCTCCACAGGTTAGAGTGAGTGAACAAGCCGATGCTTCTTTTCCTAAACACGTACATGACCTACGCTCTGAAATAAGAAGGAAGATTAATGAAAAATGAGCATTACAAATATAGGGTTTGACATACATCGCATGTTACAAGAATTTTCAGAGGGTGATGTAGTTATGGTCTACATTCATCCCGAACAGATTTCTGTAGGAAAAGTAAGAAAGTTGCATGCCAAAAAGATGGGTCCTTTCAAAATTTTAAAGAAAATCAGTTATAATGCTTACATGCTTGATATTCCTATTGAATTTGCCATTAGTAATGTGTTTCGTGCTGAGGACTTAACCCCATTTCTTAAAGCATCTACTTTTGTGGAGCCGTCAAGCTTTAACCTTGCAAGTTATCCCACTCCGTTCCCCACTCTTCATGAACCTGAAAAATATAAACTGCCTTTATTGCCATCTTTACCCATACCCAAGAACTACGTTGAAATTGAAGAAAACCCAGATGATAAGACAACATTCACACACGCTGGATCATATAAAAAATTATTGGTCGAGTGGAAAGGTAAACAAATTTTTGAGCGTTGTTGGATTTTGAAAGAATACCTTATTTGTCTTAACCCAGAATTATACTCCCAGTACTTCACTTCTTATTCCTCAAAAAAGAATTCTTTTAGGCCTGGGAGAGATGATAGGGATCATCAGCCCTTACCCCTATCTTTCACCAACATGGTGACACCTGGACAGTCTCTGGATGTCTACATTAGTTTGTAACTCTAGCAGGAACACATGGAGTATTTTGAAGACCTTTGGTACAAGAAGACCCATGTTGATATGACGTTGCATGTCCAAGTTTAAGACCCATGTTGGCCCCACACGCTCCATTGGGCCTTCCTTTTGACTTATGTTTGTATTTAATTTGTAGACATGCAAGACAACTTGCTTGCATGTGCAAGTTTAGAAAATTGTGTGTCTACTTTTTTTTTTCCCCATGAGAGTTTTCCCATGCCCTATCCCCCATGCTTGTGAAGAAAGTCAATGTTTTTTCCCCCAAGTTAGCTTATATATCTCCATTTTAATACTAAAAAAGGAAGCTAAGTCTAAATAATGATATTGAAAGGATTTTCCTTTGCTAAGGCTTGTTATAGCTTTGTCCAACCCTTGTGATTGAGTGGCGAGAGGCCATGTGTTCTCTCCAAAGATTAGGTGGTCAGAGACCACTATCTATCCAACATCATCATCACCATATTTTCCCTCTCACCTACGTCACTTTCATATATACAATAGCTTACTTTCATTGTGCTAAAGCTTGTTCCGAGGATATTTACGGTTTGATATGAGTTTGTGGTGAATCAAACCAAGTATCCAACATTTTCTTGGGTAAAATTGTTATTTTCCTAACCCTTAACTGGTTTGTGAACCCTTATTTGAATACCTATTTTCTGAGCCTAAAAATAGCCTTCGAATTTCAGCATTTTCTTCAAAACCCGTAGGAGTTCAGGCAACTAAAGTCCTTGGTTCAGTCGACTAACTTGCTACTGACTTCCAAGATTTCGTTTTTGAAATTTTTAATGTAACTGAGCTCATTGGTTCAGTCGACTCACTCTCTACTGTCCATCTGGAATTCTATTTATAGAAACTTTAGGCAACTAAAGTTACCATAATCTTTAACTTTCAATTTTTTTACACTTACTTTGTTAATTGTGGGAATATTGCTTTGCTAACTTAGAACTTATATTCTTGAATGATAGAAATAGCATCTTTACAACATATAACTTGATTCCTTTGTGAACGAATCGTTGAGATTGAATTTTGGAATAAGTTATACACCCTTTCAAAATCCTTTAAACATGTGAAACATAGCCTACTTTATATTGTTTACGTTTGGGTTTATGCAATTTTCAATTTAAATGTTGCTGATGTATGTGTTGATTTGAGGGTTAACAGTAGGAGTAGGTCACCCTCCCTGATCCTACATTAGATACATACAACAATGTAAAATATAGTGTGGGAAGTACATTGCAAAGTGCAAGAAAAATACAAAAGAAAATCCTCAGTGGGACCGGGCAATGCTTTTATACTCTAGGATATTCGATAGCATCTCCAAAGGTACTTGTTCACTAATTCAAAAATAAAATCAGGCAATATGAGGGAAATTTGAATGAATCAAAGAAATTTAATTAGAAAATTTGCAGAAATTGATAGCATTCATAGTGATTCATAGAGGATACCTTGATTCTTTGAGTTAATTTAGAAAAAAATCATTGAAATGTATCACACAGATTTCATTAAAGAATTTTGAAAATTGTAGTATATCCCCCCACATTCTTGATCAAACTCTCCATTGAAAGGAGAATCAATCATATCACAAAATAAAGGGATAATTTTGTTGTAGGAAGGAAAGCACAAATTAGGGTTTCTGCTTAGAAAAAAATTGTTGGAGTTGGTGTATTCCCAAAGGAGGGGTGAATTGCGTTTTAAAATTTTTTAGCTAATTTAAACTAAGCACCGATTCACCACATACCATATCTCATTCAAAATATATATACGTGTATGTAAAATAATTGAACAATGAATACATACATACACGAGTGCCGCAAATCTCATTTAAATTCAAAGTGCACATGCAAATAATTATAAATGTAAATAAATAGACATACACATATGAAAATTAAAGTGCATAAATTAAATTAGATAAGGAGAGAGAAACATACGATATTTTATTATCGAGGTTCGGCCAAACCAGCCTATGTCCCCGCCTAAGGCATACCCCCCAAGAATTCCACTAATGCTCACTTTAACTGAGCAGAGTGACACCACTTAAAAACCTCTCCTTATGGGGTGATAAATACCCCAACTCAATTACCAGGCTGAGTCGAACTGGTCTCCCTTATGGGGCGGAGACTCCCCATTTCAATTATGGGCTGATTCCAACTAGTCTCCCTTACGGAGCGGAGACTCCCCAATTCAATTAACAGGCTAAACCCAACTGTTACATTAAAAAAAAAATTTATGCATATTACAATGCTTCTGAATAAAAGCAAAGATGTACACATTAAAGCTCAAATGCATATGCTCTAATATGATATATGAGTTATGCTTAGTGTTTACTTTTTGAGTCTGATCCCATTTTGATAATGACAAAACGAAATTATCTAATCTATGCATTGAGCTTTTTAGTAGGATCATTATTTAGCGCACACGGATGATACGAATTCTATGGAAGCCATGAGGAACTTGAAATGCATTCAACTTGGCACATTCCATGAAATTAAAAGAGCAAGAGGATGAAGATACTTTAGATTTTCAGTTGTAATGTGTGTTTGGTCTCACTTGTATTTACATATTTCATAAGATATAATTGGGAGCTTAAAATGATCAATAGACTGACCCTAGGACTCATGCACTTCATGAAAAAATCTAAATAAATTTATCCTAGGATTGGATCTGCATTTTAGAAGACTTATAGGGCTGAAAAACAGAGGAATTGTCAACTAGTCCCCTGGCCTCGACGACAAATGCCTTAATGCCACTTTGCAACGAATGTATGTCATCATCGATGAGTAAATACCGAGACACTACTTTTCTCAATCAGTGCCTCTTTGACAAATCCCCTAGTTTCGTTGACGAATTGCTGAAGGACACTCGATGACGAATGTATCCACTTGTCGACGAGTCTGTCGCGAAGACTGACGCTCCAGCGCGCAACGGGCAAATTTTTTATTAACAAAAATATTTTTTTAACGATACAATGGTCAAGATATGCCCATATGCAACCATGCTTATAAATATCAAACCTAGAAACCCTAAAATGTAGTACCTCCTGCTTACACTCTATCAGATTCAGATACTTTTGGGCATTCTCTACATTGATTTTAAAGATCAAAGGGCTTTCGCTCACATCTTTTGCAAGCATCTTTATTGTTGAGGTTTGGTAAAACAAGCTTTGGTTTTTAAGCATTCAATCATCATTTTCAAAATATTTTTTCTCTCATATTCTTTTATTTAAAATCCTTATTGGGAGTAGGAATACTAGTTTTTCTTATATCTGTTACTTGAAAAATCTTTTTGGGGAATTTTTTTTTATTAAAGCTTGAATCTTTGAAAGCATTCACTTTTATATTTTATTCAAAGATTTCCTCTTATTTTATTAGTGCAAAAACTACTTGAAAGCAAACCCTAAAAACTCCAAAATACATAGTTTTTTGAAATCTTTTCTGGAGAAATACTAAATAGGGTTTAGATCCTTGGAGCAATTATATTGGTCACATAATTTTATAAAGATCATATATTTGGTTTAGATCTTTGGAGCACACTTATTATCTACATATTTTTATAAAGATCATATATTTGACTTAGATCTTTGAAGCATACTTATCATACATATTTTTCATGCAAAGATCATATAGTTATTATTGTAAAAGATTTTATTCAACACATCACATACATTCTATTGAGCTTCAAGTTATATCCTATGAATGTGTTTTAGGAATTTTATTATACTCATTAGCTTGATGAGAAGCATCTGAGTGTTCAGGAATTTTATCAATATATTATATTGATGGTTCGGGTTGTGAACCGAGGAGGAGGAAGTTGTGCCTCTTATAAGCAATGGAGTAGGAGGAAGTTGTGCCTTTTTTAAGTAGCGGAGTGTAATGGAAAGCTTCTTCCTATTTTAAGGAGCGGAAGAGTAGAATCATTGGGGGTTTTTCCCAAGGCGAAGACATAGGCTGAGTTTGGCTGAACCTCGTTAAAAATTTGGTGTCTGCACACTCTCTCTCTCTATCACTCTTTATATTTCCGCACTTATATTCATATTATATCTACTGTGTATGTTTTAAATATTGGTATATATGAATATCTAAAATACGTGAGAATAATTGGGTAATACTAAATTAATTGAGATATCCACTGATTAAATCTATTAAGTTGTATAATATTGAAATTGGTGTATATCCAAATTTGTGCGTTTATGGTTGGGTTTTCAATTAAGGATTGAAATACCAAAATACTTTTCAATACCCAATTCATTCCGTCTTGCGATTACACCTAAATTAACATTTGGTATCAGAGCCTCATTGCTTTGACTTAAATGTTTTTTTGTAAGCGATCACGATGGCTTATGTTGGTGTATCATTTGGTGAGGGATGATCTTATCTTAGTCCTCCAATATTTTGCATTGAAAATTTTTTGATTTGAAAACTAAAAATAAGTGTTTTTATAAAATCAATGGACTGGAAGGCCTGACAGTCAGTAGTTAAAGGAATTAGTATGCCAATAACTGAAAATGATATGCATGCAAATTCAAATGCCATGGATATGCTATATCATGCTTTGGATTCTAATATTTTACATGAAACTATGGCATGTACATGTGTGAGAGATATTTGGGAAGAACATGATAGGAAGTATGGAGAAACCCAGGAGGAAGAAACCACCATTCTAGAAATGTCAAGTTCAAATGATCAATAGGTAGCAAATTGTAAAAAAACTGAGTTAGTCGAGGAGGAGGTATATGTATCTCAGCCTATTTCAATTAATGATTCATTTATTGATTCATGTGATGATTTTTGTAATAAATCTTGCAATAAATCTTATGAAAATTCATGTGATGAATCCTACTTTATATTGTGTGATGAATCATGTGTTAAATCATTTGTTGATAATTCTGATAATGATTCATGTAGTGTCTCTTGTGACAATATTACCATTGATGGATGCAATAATTCAAATGATGGATATTATGACAATTCTTGTAATGAATCATGTGTGGAATCATCTGTTGATAATTTTTCTTATAATGCGTGCAATGATTCATGTGATGTTTACTGTAATAAATTTTATGTTGAATCATGTGCTGAATTGGGTAATGAAAGCATGTCTTCATAGGGAGATCTAGAAAAAGCCTTAGTTAAAATGCATAAGCTTCTAGTTAGGATATCTAAGAAGAAAATGTGCTTGAAAAATAAAAATGAAAGGATAGCTAAACATTTAGAGGAATTAAAAGATTATCATGCTATTCTAGAAAAGAAGAAAATCATGAAGATTTTGAATATCACTTGTTTAGATAGAAAAATAAATGAACATTCTGAAACAATTTTCAAGGTTACAAGTGAAAATAGTTCAAATAAACCCTTAGAAGTTAAAAGTAGTTATATTTCCAAAAAGGGTTTAGATATATCTCAAAAATCCCATAGTCATGCCTCATTAAGCAAGAAGAGAAGAAATAAACATACTTTCTCAAGAATATACAAAACTTGCTTACTTTGTAAAATGAAAGAGCATACCCAAGATAAGTGTCCATTTAGAGGTGTCTGAGACACACTACAAAAAAACTGATTTTTTGTGACGAAATTAGTAGCGAAGGATTGAAATTCATCACTAATAGTAGGGTATTAGTGACGGTTCTAGTAACCATTAATAATACGACACTATTTGTGACGAAATTGAATCTATCACTAATAGTTTCGTCACTAAAAATCAGAAAATATCATGCGAAAACATTTTTTGCGCAAAAATTATCCTAGGAAAATATAAGCGACGATTTATGTGGAGTGACGAATTTAAATCTTTCACTAAAAGATAAACATTAGTGACGATTAAATAACAGTCACTACTATTATTTAAAAAATAAAAATAAAAAATTGTAATTCAAAGTATTGGTAACAAATTTACAATTTCGTCACTATTGGCCCATAATTAGTGACGGATTTAAGAATTGTCACCTTCACTAATACTGCCCCTTTTAAAAAATAAAAATAAAAAAATTTTAGTTTAGAGTATTAGTGACGAATTTCTAAATGCATCATTATTGACCCATTATTAGTGACGGATTTTAAAACAGTCACTAATACTTAAAAATTTTTAGTGCAAAGTATTAGTGACAAATTTACAAATTTGTCACTATTGGCCCCTTATGAGTAACGGATTTAAGAATCGTCACTAATACTTCCCTTTTTTAAAATAAAAAATAAAAAATTTTAGTTCAGAGTATTAGTGACGAATTTACATATTCGTCACTATTGGCCCTTTATTAGTGACAGATTTGAGAACTGTCACTAATATTGCACCATTTAAAAAAAAAAAAATTAGTTCAAAGTATTAGTGACGAACTTCTAAATGCGTCACTATTGGCCTATTGTCAATGACGGATTTGAGAACCGTCACTAATACTTCCCTTTTTAAAAAAAATTAAAAATTTTTAGTGGAGAGTATTAGTGACGAATTTAGATATTCATCACTATTGGCCCCTTATTAGTGACGGATTTGAGAACCGTCACTAGTATTTTCCTTTTTTATAAAAAAAAAAAAAATTGTTTAGAGTATTAGTAACGAAATTACAAATTCGTTACTATTGGCTCATTATTAGTGACGGATTTGGGAATTGTCACTAATACTGCCCCTTTGAAAAAAATAAAAAAATTTTAGTTCAGAGTATTAGTGATAAATTTCTAAATGCGTTACTATTAGTCTATTATTAGTAACAGATTTGAGACTCGTCACTAATACTTCCTTTTTTAAAAAAAAATTTAAAACTTTTAGTGCAGAGTATTAGTGATGAATTTACATATTCGTCACTAATGGCGCATTATTAGTGATGGATTTGAGAACCGTCACTAATACTTCCCTTTTTAAAAAAAAAAAATTAGTTCAGAGTATTAGTTACGATTTTATAAATTCGTCACTATTCATTCATTATTAGTGACGGATTTGGGAACCATCACTAATACTGCCTCTTTTTAAAAAAATAAAAAAAATTTTAGTTCAGAGTATTAGTGATGAATTTCTAAATGTGTCATTATTGGCCCCTTATTAGTGTCAGATTTGAGAACCGTCACCGATACTTCATTTTTTTTTTTTTTTTTTTAAATTTAGTGCAGTGTATTAATGACAAGTTTACATATTCGTCACTATTGGTCCATTAATAGTGACGGATTTAAGAACCGTCACTAATGCTTCCATTTTTTTTTTCAAAAAAAAATTTATCTAAAACTATTAGTGACGAATTTACAAATTCGTCACTATTGGCCCCTTCCCCCCAATCTCTTATTTTCCCGTTTTTTCCCCCAAAATTTCCCTTGAAAGAAGAAGCAATTGAATACTTTCTTCATTAATTTGTTTATATGTGCATCCCAATATATAATACGAATACCTACTCTAAACAATGAAACAATTTCCTTATTGAATAATATCAAATCCCCCATATCATCCTACTTCCCTAATTTGTATATTATTTACAATGATACTCAAGATTGGGATTTTAACGCTCTCCCTCAATTTGGATCATAAATATTAATCATCTCCAACTTGCTGATAAGATTATCAAAGCTTTGTCGTCCCAACCCTCTAGTGAGAATATCTGCAGTTTGTTCCTTGGTTGGTACATAAGTCATATATATAATTCCTTCTTCAATTTTCTCTTTTATGAAGTGTCTGTCTACTTCTACATGTTTAGTCCTATCGTGTTGAACTGGATTGAAAGAGATGCTGATAGCTGCCTTATTGTCACTGTAGAGTTTGATAGGAAAGTTCACTGGGACTTGTAATTCCTCCAAGAGTTTTCATAACTACAATCCTTCGCATATCCATTGAGTGACTGCCCTAAATTCAGCTTCAGCACTACTACGAGCCACCACATTCTATTTTTTGCTTCTCCAAGTTACTAGGTTTCCCCAGGCAAATGTACAATAACCTGTGGTGGATCTTCTATCTTCCACTGATCCTTCCCAATCTGCATCTGTAAAGATCTCTACTTCCTCGCTTTCACATTTCTTAAAGAAGAGTCCTCTTCCCAGGGATCCCTTGAGATATCTAAGGATCTTGTTTACAACATCTAAGTGAACTTCTTTTGGTGAATGCATATGTTGACTCACTACACTGACTGCAAATGCAAAATCTAGTCTAGTATGTGATAGGTAGATTAGCTTGCCAACCAATCTATGATACCTCTCCTTTTCTACTAGTTTTCCACAGTCTTCAACCCTCTTTACTGTCTCCATCGGGGTTTCACTGGGTTTGCATCCTTGCATGGTAGTTTCAACTAGGAGGTCAGTAACATACTTTCACTGAGAAACACTAATTCCCTTTTCGTTCTTGCCACTTCCATGCCCAAAAAATACTACATCTGTTCCAAGTCTTTAACTTCAAATTCAGCAGCCAAAACCTTCTTCAATCTCTCCATTTCTACAATATCATCACCAGTAAGGATTATATCATCAACATACACTATTAGAATTGTTCTCTTACATCCTTCAGACTGTTGGAAGAACAGTGTATGGTTTGATTGTCCTTGTCGATAACCTTGATTCTTTAGTACCTTTGCGAATCTGTCGAACCATGCTCTAGGAGATTGTTTGAAGCCATACAAGGATTTCTTGAGTTTACACACTTTGTTTTCTTCACCTGTTTCACTGAATCCTAGTGGTATAGTCATGTATACTTCATCTTCTACTTCTCCATTTAAGAAAGCATTTTTAATATCAAGTTGTTGTAGTGGTTAATCTAAATTGGCTGCCAAGAACAAGAGAACTTGAACTATATTTATGTTTGCCACTGGTGCAAATGTTTCAGTATAGTCAATGTCGTAAGTCTAAGTAAAACCTTTTGCAACAATTCTGGCATTATATCTTTCAATTGTTCCATCAGATTTATATTTCACTATGAAGACCCATTTACAACTTACTGGCTTCTTCCCTTTCGATAGAATTGTCAACTTCCAAGTTCCATTTTTTTCTAGGGCTCACATTTCTTCCATGACTGCCTCTCTCCATTTCGATATTTCTAGAGCTTCCTGAATGTTCTTTGGCATTTTCATCCTATCAAGATTAGAGACAAACGCACGATATCTTGTAGACAAACTTTTATAAGACATGTATTTAGACCAAGGGTATTGGGTACATGACCTAGTTTGTTTTCTGATTGCAATAGATAAATTGATATCATCGGGTGCAGGATTATCAGAGGAAGACTCAATTACCATATCAGGATTGGGCATGGGCACATGGTTATTTGGAGCCATCACCGGTTCCAACGCTCTTGGTGCCTCAGGTATGAGATTCTCTATTTCCTTTGTTTTCGGCTTTCTTGAGTAAATAAGTATGTCTGCATTGTTTTGCTCTCCTGTATCTCCCCCTGAGGGTAAGTGTTATGTTGTATTTGGCAAGTCAGGAAGTAATGCAATGGAAGACTTGATAGATGGGATAGATGGGTCAGGGAATGGAGTAACTAGAGAGAATGACGCAGATTCAATAGCAAAGAGGTCAAAGAACCGATCTTCACTCCACTTCTCCCCCTGAAGAGAGGGCTATGGGAAATAAGGAGTGGTTTTAAAGAAAGTGACATCAAGACAAACGAACAGTCATTTTGAGACAGGATCATAGCATTTGTAGCCTTTTTGGGTAGGAGAATAACCAAGGAAGACACATTTAACGGCACGAGGATCCAATTTATTGCGATGGTGTGAATGAACATGAACAAAATTAGTACAACCAAAGATTTTCAGCGGGAGAGTGGAGGGAGTCGAGAGGTAGGAAAGTGTTCCTGGAATTTTTGAAGAGGGGTGACAAATGAAAGTGCTCAACTCGGCATTCGATTAATGAGATGTGTGGCTGTTAAGATGGCATCACCCCAAAAATAATGTTTCATGTTGGTAGTAAACATTAATGCCCGGGCTACTTCATGTATATGTCTATTTTTTTGTTCAGCAACCCCATTTTCTTGAGAGGTATCCACACAAGAACTTTGATGAACAATCCCATTATCTTGAAGATAAGCTCCCAGGATAGTATTAAAATATTTCGTACCATTATCAATACGTAAAATCTGAATATGAGTCTGGAACTGTGTATGAATCATGGAATGGAAACTGATGAAAATGGAGCGGACTTCAATTTTGTCTTTCATTAAGTAGACCCAACAAAGACGAGTATGGTCATCAATAAAGGTAACAAACCATTTTGTATTGGTGCGATTGAGGGAACGTGAGGGACCCTATACATCACTGTGAAACATAGTAAATGGGCGAGATGGTTTGTATATGGATGATGGGAAAGAAGTATGTTGATGTTTGGCAAGCTCACACACTTCACATTGAAGTTCAGAAGCCATTTTATTTGAACAAATAGATGGAAACAAACATTTTAAATATTGAAAACTGGGATGACCCATCCTTGAATGCCATAACAAAAGTTCACTATTTCTAGAAGTAGATGCAGAAACACAAATTGCAGTATTACATAGTTCACTCAAACTTGCCTCCGCAAAGTAGCTGAGTCCCTCATACACTTTAGCAGTGCCAATCGTCTTGCCTGATGATAGGTCCTGAAAAAAACAATGAGAGGAAACAAATTTAGCAGAACAATTTGAGTCTTTTGTTAACTGACTGATGTATAACAGGTTGCAAGATAACTTGGGAACATGTAGGACAGATTGTAAAGTTAGAGAATCAGATATGCGAATACTTCCTTTTCTAGCGACTGGTGAGAGAGAGCCATCTACAATTTTTACCCTCAAATTCCAGGCATATAGTGAGTAGGATGAAAAACATTGATAAGACCCAGTCATATGATCGGATGCACTCAAATCAATTATCCATGGAGACTTGTAGTAGGATGTAATAGTTAAAGCTGACAAATAATTACCTCGGTGAGCCAGGGAACCAGAGGACGACTGACCCAATGTTTGAATGGACAAAATCATCTTATATAACTAATCCAATAGTTCAGGACTGAATGCACTACTGGGAGAGGTATTGGTGTTTTCTCCTTGTAATCTTTCAGTTGATCCGTCACTGCTGGCCTGGTACCCACGATTTTTTTGGTATTGTCTCGGCTTCCAATCTGCCAGTTTTCCATGAATCTCCCAGCAGGTATTTTTTAAATGACCTATTTTCGGCAATGTTCGCACCACAATTTACCTTTTTGTGGTCATTGACTAGGTCCCCTTGGACCTTTTGATACAAGAGCTGAAACATCCGGCCCAGTGTGTCCAGCGTGCCCATCTAATTTTTGGGCGGATACGGGTATAGTGAGGTCCAGCCCGACAGATTCATTTTGAGGCCTCAACATCACACGCTTCCTGTTCTCCTCCCTCCTGACTTCTGCGAAGACCTCTCGGGTTGAAGGAAGAGGTCACTGGCCAAGGATCCTTCCCCTCACATCGTCGAGCTCTCGATTCAGGCTAGCAAGGAACTCGAAGACCCTCTCATTTTCGAGCCTCCTTCGGTATTGTGTGCTGTCGCCGGAGCACTCCCACTCCTCGTCGGTGCTCAAATCAAGCTCCTGCCAGAGATGAGTCATCTCCATGAAATACTCGGTAACGCCTCTCTCACCTTGCCTCATCTTCCACAATCGGGTCTTGATTTTGAAGATTTGCGAGTAGCTTTCGACGTCGGAGTATGTCTCACGTACAGCTTGCCAGACTTCCTTCGCCATTGGCAAGAACAAGTAGACTTTTCCGATTGATGACTGCATCGAGTTGATAAGCCAAGCTGTGACCATGGAGTTTTCGGACCTCCATCTTTGCAAAGCTACAGCGTCAATAGGGTCTGGCTTCCTCCTTTCACCGGTAAGATAACCTAGCTTCCCTTTCCCCTCAATCACCAATTTCATGGATTGAGCCCATTCACGGAAATTTTTTCCGTTTAATTTTTCCAATGAGAGTGGAAAGGCTGTGTTATCCAGCCCATTCAAACCCCCAATGGATATGGCCTTTGAGTCACCGTTGATATTTTCAGAAGAGGTAGAGCCTCTGCTGTTGACGGTGTTGTTGGCCATCATTTAGCTATAGTTGAGAAACCTAGCTCTGATACCATGAAAGAAGAAGCAATTGAATACTTTCTTCATTAATTTGTTCATATGTACATCCCAATATATAATACGATTACCTATTCTAAACAAGGAAACAATTTCCTCACTGAATAATATCAAATCCCCCATATCATCCTACTTCCCTAATTTGTATATTATTTACAATGATACTCGCGATTGGGATTTTAACATCCCTCCATTCTCCCGATCCTCCTCTCTTCGTCGCCGTTCGCCGTTGCCTCACCCGTCACCGTTGCAGCCCAGCTTTCGCCTGTCGCCATTCGCTACTCAGACCACCGCCGCCGCTGCTCCTCCCCAGGATCTAGGTTTGCTTCATCTTCATCTTCATCTTCATCATCATCATCAACTTCTTCTTCTTCATCATCATCATCTTCTTCTTCTTCTTCTTCTTCTTCTTCTTCTTCTTCTTATTCTGCTACTTCGAGGTAAGCTTCTGCTATTAGTAGACTTGGATTTTCATTTAGATGTGAGTGAATTCCTTTGAAAACAAAACAAAAAATGAAAAAATGAAAAATGAAGAACAAGGGATTAAATCCTATTGTAAAGTATGTGAGATGGTAAAATCATGTTGCTTGGATGATTTTGAATCTTTGGGCGAGTGATTTCTTAAATGTATTTAGGATTAGGCATAATCCATTTAGCTTGAGCTTGAGCTTAGATAGTGCATTCGACTTGAAGCCTTTGGACAACTTCATCATAGATTTTGATGAACTAGTTAAGCATCTAGAATTTAATTGTATTCTCCAACATGATTAGGTTAATAAGACTTTTCCGAAAATTTAATTTAACATTTCATTAATTACTTAAGCTGCTAAGAGCATACAAAGTAGATCATCAAATCAGAGCACTGACTTTAAAAAATCAGCAAACCAAATCTGAATTCAGCATCAGCTACGAACCAAACAATCTTGAAAAAAGCTGAAGACTCTCCAACAAAGATCTGAAACTGATGCTTCAAACTAGCTTCAACCAAAAAACAGACAGATTCCAGCTTGAAACAAAGCTCCTTCAAGCCCAGAACCAGCAAACAATAAAGAGCTTCAGGAACTAGGACTTCAATCCAGCTCCAGCAAGCAAACAAAAGCTGGAACTGAAGTTTCAAGCAGAAAACCAGCTTCAACCAAAAATCAAACAGATTCCATCATGAAACATAGCTCCTAATACCCAACAAAAGCAAGAACTAAACCATATCAGCTGCCTGCAGTTGATGGGAAACTAGGGACAGACAACAGAAACCAGAACTAAGAACCAGAAATTCAGACTAAACTCAAGCTACAAAAATTCAAAACTGAAACAGTGGCTTCAAAACAGAATATCCAAACCAGCTGAATGTAGAAGAAAATCAACTACAATAAAAAATCAGACTAGTACCCATATCAAACAGCACCAACAACCTGCTCTAACAACACAGCAGTGGGCCAAAGTAGGAACTGAACAGTTGCTATAAAAATTCAGAACTTAAACAGTAGCTTCAGAACAGAATTCCCAAACCAACTGAATGTAGAAGAAAACCAGCTACAATCAAACATCAGACTGGTACCCACATCAAACAGCACTAACAACCTGCTCCAACCACACGGCAGTGAGCAAAAGCAAGACAAAAACCAGTTACTATAACTGCAGGAACCAGAATCAAAAACCATCTGTGCACCAGAACTGAACCTGGAGCTATCAAACAGATTCTGACCAACACAGCAACCCAGATCCTCATGAAGACACCTCTGAATGCAGCAACCAGAGCAGAATAAATTAGGACAACTACTCCCAACCAAACTTCAAAGTTACAGTACAACATCAACATATCTTAGTCCCTAGTCAACAGAGTAAAGAGGAAATTTTCCGTAGATAGCTCTGTAAGTCTGTAGCTGAACCATTTTAAAAACAGCTTTCATAGATATCTTTTTCTTTTCAAACCTCTTTTTGTTTCGAAAATGTGAGATAAGATACACAGTGACAGCAAGACAAACTTTCTTAGCCACCGATTGAACCCCATTGCCCTTGGCCTCCTTGTGCATCCATTTAAGTGCGGCTTTCAAAGTGGTCATGCATTGTTTCAACCCCATCCAGTTACGAACAAGGTCCCAAACACCTTTAAAAAATCTACATTTAAAGAACAAATGGTCAACAGATTCTAAATCATTGTTACAAAGTTCACATTGAATGTTAGCATACTCATCCTGCATATTATCTTTTGTAAATAACTTTCTTTTAATGCCTAGCCATAATGTGAAGGCATGCTTGGGAATACAGCCACTCTTCCAAACCTCCTTAAACCAAGTAACTTTTTGCCCTTTATTCCTCCAGAAATTGTAACTTTATAAGCAGCTGAATTTATCATCCTGCAGCCACTAATTCATCATTGTGACAGCAGAATACTGATCATTTTATTGCTTTAAAATCATATTTTTTATGTCCATAATCTTCTTAATAAGTGGGGAGTCATCTCTTTTGGGGGAAGCATCCCAAATATTAGAATCTCTAAGGAACACCTGATTTACCCACTTGACCCAGAGGGAGTCCTTTTTAGTGTGAATATTCCAAAGGGCCCTAGAGAGGAGAGCCCTATTCCAAGCCTCTAAATCAAAAACACCTAAGCCTCCTTCAATTTTTGGGAGGCACACCTCTTTCCATGCAACTAGAGGTTTCCTTCTACCTCCCCAGAGGAAGTTACGACATAAACTCACAACCTGCACAATTACAATCTTGGGAATGGGAAGAATGGACAGCCAAAAACACTCTATGCCTTGAATGACTGAGTTGATGGATGGTATTATGTCATATGAATTGTAAATTGAACTACTCAAATACATGCTTATGCTGAATGCCAACTGCATGGCTGATGCAGTACATTGTGAATTGCATGCTTGTAGCCGATTTAGGTTCTCACATACTCAAACTCACTGATACCTACATGATGCATATTATTGTGATTTGTTTTCTTGAATTTATCAAGTTTTAGTGCAGGAATTTTTTTGGGAAATGTCCAATTTACAGACGCTATGCTGCTGAAATTTTGTTAAAGTTGTTCCCAGAATAAAATCATGTACAAAGAAACGTATGCATGATCAGTTAAAACTTAAAGTCATTCTAAATCGTGTTTGTCACGTGTTGAAATTCGTAAGAAAAGAGGCGATCTTAGGCTTATCATTGAAAATCTAAAACACTTGGCTAAGAACAACAATGTATAGAATACAATGAAAGGTTAAGAACTAAATGTCATATGACATTAAATGCCAAATTAAGTACTGCGATTTCATGTGTTCCTTGAAACTTAGACCCATTCAAGAACGGTTGTTGTACATTCATGCCTAATCGTATATATGAGACAAATCAATTGTTATAATTCAATTGATTATTAGTCATACTATGTTGACTAATAATCAATTGAACATATTAATTATTTGTTTCACTTACGATTAGTAATGTTCGTATTTCAACCATTCTTGGATTGTCCAATGTGCATAGTTTAGAAAGTTGTATTTACATTGTTGTCATCGTTCACACTTTGTCAATTGTCATTATATATTTTGAGCGCATCTCTACTTGTGTTCTTTGGGTGCATAGTGGGGTGTTATGACAATTTTTTAGTGATGCAAAACTAGGAACATGTTCACTTCCCCCATCTCGTGTACTTGGAGAGCCATGGGGAGATGCTGCCAAAATTTATAATGACTACGACAAAGTAATTTGAGTGATTGATCGCACCGTAAATGCAACATTTCTAAATGGGATAGGATCCGTACCCTTTATACGAAAGGTCGTCAATTATAGGATTCACAATGCATGCATCATAAACATTATGTGAATGTAATGAACACCATTTACTTGAACATGTTATAGGGTAATTAACGAACATGGATAAGAGTTAGATGAATGCTTGAGGTAGGTTTTTGCCAGAATACGTGAAAGGAGTACAAGATTTCATAGAGTTTGCGCGTCGTTGTGTTGACAAAGCCAGTAGAATAAGGTATCCTTGAAAGAAATGCCAAAACATAACATTCAAATACATTGATCTGGTCCATTCACATTTATTAGACTTTGGAATTGAGAAAAGGTACACAATATAGGTGTTCCATGGTGAAGATTACGCAGGTCAGAGCGATGATGATGACGATGAAGATGAGGGGGCAAATATAGTAGGTGGTGATACTCGTTAGGAAGGTTTAATCGAAATGTTGGGCGACTTGCAAAGGGTGATTGCAGTGGACACAGGCGATCTTAGTGTATCGCTTACTGCTGATGATTTTACTTCAACAAGTACCATACCTTGCAATCCTAGTACGTTGAACCAACTCGGTAAACCATTTTCTAATCTCGTGAGGGATGTGTGCCCCTATATCCAAACTGTAAAAAGTTCTCAAAATTAGAGTTTCTAATAAAGTTGCTTCATGGAAGAACAATGCATGGGTTATCTCAGAGTGCATTCAACATGCATTTAAGCCATATTAAGGCGGCACTGCCTGATGGTGAAACACTTTCGAAGTCTTTTTATGAGACGGAGACATATATGCATGAATTGGGTCTTGGTTATACTCTAATACATGTATGTAGGTATGATTGTGCACTCTTTTATGGTGAACATGAAAATGCGAACGAGTTCCCAGAATGTGGTGAACCGAGGTATAAAACTAATCAGAAGAAGGGTAGAAAGATCTCCCAAGAAGTTTTGTGATATTGTCCATTAATCCCACGATTGCAACGATTGTACATGTGCAGAAAGACTGCTACTGATATGAGATGGCATCAAGAGAAACGTCTTCAAGATGGAAACACCCTTAGCTATTTAGCAGACTTTGAAGCTTGGGTCGATTTTGATAAAATGCACCCATGGTTTGCTGGTGATCCTCACAACATCAGACTTGGCCTTGCTTCAGATAGGTTCAATCCTTTCAGTAACATGAACAACCCATATAGCATGTGGCCAATTATGATGATGTCATACAATATGCCTCCATGGCAATGTATGAAAGAACCCTTTATTTATATGTCGTTGCTTATTACCAGATTGAGGGCATCTGATAATGATATTGATGTGTACCTACGTCCATTAATTGACGAGTTGATAGAACTATGGGAAAAAAGGAGTGGAGACATTTGATGTGGAAAGTAGGACACCCTTTCAGATGCATACTACAGTGTTGTGGACAATTAATGATTTCCCTGCTTATGGCAACCTATCGGGTTGGAGCACAAAAGGTTACTTAGCATGCCTTGTCTATAATAAGGATGTTGGGTCATTATCCTTAAAGCATGGGCGCAAGCTATGCTTTATGTGTCATTGTCATTTTCTACAAACTGGACATCCTTAGAGGACTCGTGATGTCAAAAGCTTTAATGGAAAACCTAAACAAAGGATGCAGACAGAACAACTAAGTGGGGAAGAGATATTAAACCAACTCAGGTTGATTGGAGATGAGAAATTTAAGAAACTACAAACCAGTAGAAAAATAAAACGTGCTGAGTGGGAGTTGAATTGGACAAAAAGAAGCATCTTCTTCAACTTGCCATACTGGAAAGATCTTCTACTATGCCACAACTTGGATGTCATGCACATCGAAAAGAACATTTGTGAGAGTGTCATATGTACATTGCTGGATATAAATAGGAAGACAAAAGAAACTGCAAATGCTCACTAGGATATAGAAGATATGGGAATACGGCCTGAGTTGCACCTGTTTTGTGATGGGGACAAACTTCTCATGACATCAGCTTGTTACACATTTTCGAAGGATGAGAAGAAGAAATTCTTCGAATGGTTGAAATAAGTGAAGTTCCCTTATGGATATGCATCGAACATAGCTAGATGCATAAACACGAAGGAAGGGAAGATGTTAGGAATGAAAAGTCATGACTGTTACGTCCTTCTACATTAGGTTCTACCCCTTTTTCTTCATGGACACTTGACTGAAGATGTTCACTCGGTATTGATTGAGCTAGGGATCGTTTTTCGATATTTTAGCTCCAAAAAATTGAGCATAAGTATACTTGAACGGTTAGAGGATGACATCATGATCATACTATGCAAGCTGGAGAAAATATTTTCACCCACATTCTTCGATGTGATGGTCCACCTAACTGTCAATTTACCAAGGGAGGCCATAATTGGAAGACCGGTCCAATATCGTTGGAAGTATCCTATTGAGAGGTAAAGTTTAAAGTCCTTCTATAATGGTCACGTGATTTCCTTGTTGTTTTTTTTTTTTTTTTCCTTTTTGTGTCTACATGTCAATAATGCTACATAAAATGCAAAGGTTCTTGTCCACTTTGAAGGGGTATGTGCGCAATAATGCACAGTAAGAAGGTTCAATCATTGAGACATACATTGATAGTGAATGTCTTGCATTTTGCTCAATTATCTACATGACATTGACACAAGGTTCACTCGTGAGGAGCGAAATGTAGACATTCATGCTATTAATGTCAAAGATGAAGAACTGAGGAGCTCTATATTTTGAGAAAATGTTCGTCCGTTCGGTGCACGGGTTTACGATTTCATGGATATGCCTAACCTACAAAAGGACCATTTTTACGTCCTTAATAATTGTGATGAAACTGTTTCATATATCGAGTACGTGGTTTGAAACTCCTTACTTGCAATATATTTACATATCCATATTTATATACTTACTTGACATTAACATCTACCATTATTGCATATAGTGAACATAAAGCTGAAATTCTGGCCCAAAATGAATGGAATGTCGACTGAATACAATGAAAGGTCAAGAAATAAATGTCATATAAATAAGTGAAAGCCACTTATGAACATTAAAACCAATTAAAGAATCAAAACTCGAAACCTCTGTTATATTGAAAACTTTTATAGTCAAACTCAAGTTAGCAAATTAAATCCTAAGGACCAAAGACAAGCTCGAAAATCTCTAACAAAGTAAACCCATTCTCATCCTTCTTATTTCTATACACCCATTTGGTTCCAATAATTGAATAATCATTAGGCCTAGGAACTAGGGTCCACACTTTACTTCTTTCAAATTGATTAAGTTTTTCTTGCATAGACATCACCCAAGACTCATCTTCTATGCATTCTTTAATACTTTTGGATTCTTCTTAGGACAGGAAAGCAAAGTGACTCACTAGGTTTCTTAAGGAGGATGTGGTGGCTACACCACGTGAAGGTTAACCTGTGGTTTGATCTATAGGATGGCTCCTAATGAATTTTCAATCCTTAGGCCGCTCCTGAACCTCACTCTCATTTTTATTATCTTCATATGATTTATCATTTATTTTTGAATTTTCGTCCACATTATTTCAATAGATAGCTTGTCTAAGCATTTTCTAACATCAATATCATCTTCATCATCTTTCTTAGAAAATGGATTTAATTCATTAAATACAAAATGAATAGATTCAATGACAATTGAAGTTCTCTTATTAAATACTCTATATGCTTTACTATTAAGAGAATAACCTAGGAAAATTCCTTCATCAGAATTAGAATCAAATTTCCCTAGATGCTCATTATCCCTACGCACAAAGCATTTATAGCCAAACATATGAAAATATGAAATATTAGGTTTATGGTCGTTCCAGATTTCATAGGGTGTTCTATTAAGAGATGGCCTGATTAGAACCCTATTCATTACATAACCTGTAGTACTAATTGCTTCAGCCTAGAAATATTTAGGTAGCTTATGTTCATTTAGCATTGTTCTACCCATTTCTTGTAATGACCTATTCTTTTTTTCCACCTCACCATTTTGTTGAGGGGCTCTTGGTGCAGAAAAGTTGTGTGATATGCCCTCTAGATCACAATAATTTTCTATGCCATCGTTTTTGAATATAGTACCTCTATGACTTCTTAATTTTGAATTCTCCTACATAGCTTACTAAACTATTCACATGATTCATTTTTATGTGAAAGAAACAGCACCCATGTGAACCTAGAATAATCATCAACAATCACAAACGCATATGATTTTCCACATAGACATTGCACTCAGTTAGAACCAAATAAATCTAAGTGTAGCATTTCAAGTGGTTAGTGGTAGATATGATTTTCTTTTTGTTAAAACTTGATCTAGTTTGCTTACCCATTTGACATGCATCACAGATTTTATCTTTCACAAATGGTGTTTTAGGCAAGCCTTTTACTAAGTCTTTTCTTACTAGTTTTGACAATAAGTCCATGCTACCATGCCCTAAGCTCCTTCATAACCAACTAGCTTCATTTATTGCAGAAAAACAAGTTACTTGTTGCAAAGCTAGATTATCAAAAATAGTAGTATATACATTTTCATGGCGATCTACAGTGAAAAAAATTTCATTATTTGATTTACTTTCAACTCTAAATTTATCATTTTCAAATGATACCCTATAGCCTTTATCACATAGATGACTAATGCTCAACAAATTATGTTTTAGTCCATCAACCAATAAAACGTCATCAATGACAAGAGAAGGTTCCTTACCCACCTTACCTACGTCGATGATGTGCCCTTTAGCATTGTCCCCGAATGTCACGTATCCTCCATCCTTGGGAGTGATGGATGCAAATTTGGCCTTATCCCTGGTCATGTTCTGTGATCACCCACTATCTAGGTACCACTTATCCTTGAAGGAGGATAATCTCAAACACACCTACAAGGAAGATTAAGTAACGAATGCTGGTCCCCAAATTCTGTTGGGTCCACAAGGGTTAGTGTCTGGATCTCCTTTGACTCTCCACACTTTTCTAATTTTCACATGTTTATTTTTAAGTGGACAATCAAGCTGAATATGACCTATTTGCTTGGATTTAGAACATTTCATTCGACACCTTGGATCTTTAGGTGGGATTTGGGATTTTGATTCACGTGTAAAATGTCCCAAATAAAGATTAGGTCATCTCACATTTTCAACACCATTAAAACCAAGACCCTTTTTTCTAAGAGAATTTTTTCGAGCCCCAAGGAGTTTTTCAAATTTTCGTTGGCCCTCAGTAAATTTAAAAACAATTTTGGAGCTATCCTCCAATTTTCTCTCAAGCTCGTCAATTTTCAGATCTTTTTCTTTAAGAATCAAGGCATGAGAGTTCTTAGAAATTTCAAATAATTTTGACCAATTTTCGCATTTCTTTTTCATAGCATCATTATCCTGGGTCATTTTATTCAACAGTTTAGACGCATGAATATATTCAAGTTGCAATTCTCTAAAAGTAGGCATGCTATCAAAATTACAATCATCATCAGAAGAATAATATGAAGATGAAGAACAAGAAGACAATACCTCATCACCATGTGCCATCAAGCATAGGTTAGCAACCTCTAAATCACTATGGTCTGCATTTGAGTCACTACTACTCAGTTTATCCCATGAGGTTCCTTCTTTCATGGCTTTCTTCTTTTTCCTAGACTCCTTCTTTAGCAAAGGACAGTCGGGTTTGATGTGGCCAACCTTGTTGCAATTGTAGCACGTGGGAGCATTCGATTTTTATTTTCTTCTACTAGACTCTCCCTTCTCATATACAGAATCCCTAGACTTTCTATATGGCCTACTATTCTTCTTGAAGAATTTGTCGAATTTCCTAGTTAGCATGGCCATATCATCTCCAGAATTAGGTTCACTGCACTCACTAGATGAATTAGTAGATGTTTTTAGTGCAGATACTTTTCTTAGCCTATTGTGCTCATTAAGTCTCTCGTTGATAGCTAATTCATACGTGATAAGTGAACCTATTAGTTCATCTAGTGACATGGCCTTAAGGTCTCTACCCTTATATATGGTTGTAGTCTTAGCTTTCCAAATAGAAGGTAAACCTCTAAGGATTTTCCTAATCATCTCATATGTAGGATAGGTCTTTCCTAATGCATGCAGTGAATTTATGATGTGTGTGAATCTAGTGTACGTGCTCTGAATGGACTCACCAGTGTTCATCCTAAATGCTTTATACTCACTGGTTAACATATCAATCCTACTATCTTTTACATATCTAGTACCCTCATATGTGACCTCTAACTTATCGCATATCTCCTTAGCAGATGAACATGCCATAACTCTATTAAATTTAATCACATCAAGACCACAATACAAATTATTCATGGCAGTGGCATTCAAACTAACAGCTTTCATATCATCATCATTATATTCCTCTTTAGTTTTAGGAACTCTTGTTGTACCTTCAGTTTTCATAGGAACACAATTTCTCTTAGAGACAACTCTTCACACCTTCCAATCAATGTTCTGAAGATAGATGCATATCCTCTTGATTACACGCTTAAACTGCATAATTAGACATTTTAATTCATGTATTAGGGCTTATTTTTACTTAAATGCCTAATTACTTTCAATATTTTAACAAGGTGTCCTATTTACAATCTATAGGTCTTATTGAGCAATTTATGAATTTTTGACATTTTTTTATTGCAAGAAAATTTTCGGGAGCTAAAATCAGCATCTGTTTGTAATTCATGCATAACCTTTTCGTTCGAGTTCCAATCAATACAATTCGAAATTATAGAGAAATATGAGAAGATTATCTACAACTTTTGTGTTTTGATCTTTGAGCAAAATAGGCCCTAGAAGGGTCAAGGTCACCCTTGTTTGCCAAGAAAAAGAAGGAAAAGAAAAAAAATAAAAATAAAAATTATAAAGCTGATGTGACCCCACCATGCAGCTAGGTCTGGTCTTCTTATCCGGGTACTCTTGCTGGGTAGGTAGCAACCCCTCTTCCTCCCTTTATATGTCTCTTTCTTCTCCCCTTTAGGCAGGGCATCCCTCTCTTTTGAGCCCTCCCTCATCCTTGTACCTTGCCCTCTCTCATTCTCTCCTTCTCACCCTCTCTCCCGCAGCTCCCTCTTCTTCTCTCTCTTTCCCTTCTCTTAACTTCTCTCCCAACTCTCTCTCAGCTCTCCTCTCCTCCCCTAGTATCTCTCTCTCCCTTAGTCTCTTACTCTCTTGTGAGCCCTCCTTCTGCACCACCCCGAGGAGCCCCTCCTCTCTCAGCCACCCAAGTACTCCATTGCTGCTTGCGAAGCCTCCTGTAACCCCAACGGCTCTACTACAGCCACCTTGCTACTATGCCAAGAAGACCAGCCACACCCGTGAGCAGCAAGTCCTGCTGCAACTAGTCAGCCACCACCCTACTGCCGTGAGCCACTCCTTCTCCAACTGCTGCTCCTCCAAGCACTACTCAGCCTCAACCACGACCACAACCACTGTAGCTGCCATTCTCTAGAACAACCATCCCCATGGCTCTCTCTCTCTCTCTCTCTCTCTCTCTCTCTCTCTCTCTCTCTCTCTCTCTCTCTCTCTCTCTCTATCTATCTATCTATCTATCTCTCTCTTTTATCTTTTCTCTTTTTTAAAATTCTTAGTTGAATATTGTTAAATATTATTTTTTGAGGGTTATTTGAATTTTGGATTTTGAATATTGTGTTAGTTGAATAGTTTTAAATGTTACTTTTTTTTTAGGTTTATTTGAAATTTTGGATTTTGAATATTATTTAGGGGATGTTATTAATTTCGAGTTATTTAATTAATTAAGTAGGGTCCGGTTTGGTTCTAAAGAAAAAAAAAAGAATAAAATCCAAAATGACAAAAATTGTTCTTGTTTTTAGAAAATTAAATTACTTGTCCTTTTAAAATTTAATTTTTTTTATTGAAACTTGATCAGTTTAGGGTTAGCCTTGTTAAAGTTTACATTTTTATCGTGTTTAGCTATCGTTTAGGTTGTTAAGCGTTAAATTTTTGTTGAGTTCGTGTTTGCGTTTAAGTTTGGTCTTGATTCAAGTTCTTAATTTTGTTAAAGATTTAGTTTTTATCGCACACATTTGTATTTAATTAAGCTTTATTATTGCGTGTTTTAATTATGTGTTAAAGTTACCATCTTTTCTATTTTGAAGTTCAACGCGTGTTTTGATGTCTGTTTGATTAGACATAGGTTTTTCGTTCTTGTTATTTAATTCAGTGCATGTTAGGATTAGGGTTTTATTTGCGTATTCATTTAATTTGTCAAAATGAATCTAAAATAATCTTGAAAATCTCGAATCTAAACTAAGTTTAGTAACTTTTTATTTTTGATTGCAAAAATGTAAAATTTGCAATTAAACTGCATTCCCTAAGGAGATCTAGCATTTGGGCTGAATATTACACGACAAAACTCCTATACTTTGGATAGCTTCCGAGCTGCTCATTTTTCAAGTGAGTCACCTTTGTTTTCCAAAAGGTGTAATTGACACCACTAAAAATCGGAGGGCATGTGGAAGAACGTCCCTTAGGGCAAGGGGTTACAGTGTTACGAGCCATCTAGATCTTTTGTAAAATAACTATTAAGTTTAAGCTACTAGGCTCTGATACCAATTGTTAGCTCTAATATAATCCCAAAAGGGAGGAGGGGGGGTGAATTGGTAATTTTAAAAAATTTATCCCATAGGTCAATCCACTAACAACAGTATTACACAAGCCTAAGGTCAATCTAGTGTGTATAAAATAAATCAGTATATCAATTCAACAGAAATTTAAACTGCACAAGTAATTTAACTAAACGTGCACGATAAAGTAGTAAATATGGACAACACCAGAAATGTTATTGAAGTTTGGCAAACTGCCTATGTCCCCGCCTTGGGTTACCAGCACAAGGACTACACTATAGGCTCACTTAAAGCAGCACCTAAATACAACTAGGTCAATTAACACAAGGCTGACCTCAACCTTTACAAACAATCTTTCCTGAGCTAGATTACCGCCCCCTCAGGCCACGCTTGGAATGCAACGGATTTCTCAATAAAAGGTGCGTACAAATATGATGCTTCCCAATCAAGCAGACATGTGCCAGTAATAATCAGAACACACCAAACATGTAAGAACAATAAGCTCAGTGGTGTTTATATGCAATCAACACTCAATATAGTGATAATCTCAAATATGCACAAGAGTGTTCAAACAAGCTAATCTTTGAAAGCAAAGTATATCAAATCTCAATATTAGATTAGTGTTTCAAAGATGCTAGCAATAATATTCAAACAAACTCAAAAAAATTTTCTCAAATGTATCAAGCACAAGAGTTGTTTGAAAATCAAGTTTTGTAAAATATTTTGTACACAAAAGAATGCTTAAGGAATTAATCTTGCAATGTCAATGCAAAGATCATAAAGCTAATGAGTTTTCCGACACAAGATTTATTTATTTAAATCAGTGGGAAGAACTCTAGCCAAAACTCTCAACAAAAATCAAGCAAAACAAATTTCAAATGAGAGTATAGGGCTATTTAGAATGAAGCACAACTAATTTAAACTCCCTCTCCGGGCTTGAATAATCAATAAAAATGAAGTATGAGAGTGTTTAGGAGTATTTGAGAGTAGTATGGAAAATATAGGCTTTGGAAATTTTCAGAGGATTTCTCATTAATCACTTTGCTAATTCATAGCTAATCCTTGCAAATGAACTTGTATATATATATATGCATAGGAAAAATTATAGACTTTGGGGACGTATATGTCATTTTTGCAAAATTTTAAGTGTGGTTAATAATATTTAACAATGTTATAACCTTGGTAAATTTCAAGCATCCCGAGAGGGTCAGTTGACCATCTTGATGGTACGGTTGACTGTGAAGCTCAATTCGGTCGACCAGGGAGAATTTGAACTAAGTGTTCAATTGACCATTTATAAGGCGATTCTAAACCTCCACGGTTTGGTCGACTATATTAGGTTCGGTTAACCGAACTTTATGAACTTTGATCGTCCAGCATAGGAATGAACTAGTTTGATCAGTTGACCAAAGCATTGAGGTTTCCCACATGGGGATTTGGTCGACTAAGGCGTTGCTTTATATTTCTGGTCAGTGGATCGAAGGGTCAAAATGTTGATCTGGAGAAGGTTCGGTCGACTGAATGGTTTTGTATATTGCAGTTCGGTCGACCGAACATGGCCTTTTAGAGCATTTTGGTCCTATTCTCTTTATAATGTTGTCTGTATACATATAATGATTAATTTTAAAATAATAGGGCACATTTTTATGCAAACATGAGGGTCTTAAGGTCAATCTAAGTCTTATTAGAACTTACATGCATGATATGCAAGGATTATTACAGACCTTTTTCCTATGTTACTATTATAGACCCGAATTAATATAGATTACAATAAAAAGAATTCTTCTTGGTCTTTAGACTTGGAGTCTTCATATGTCATCAAGTGATCTACTCATATGGACCTGCACACATACTTGATAGACATTAAATACCTGAGTATTTGTTATTATCAAAATCGGGTAAGACCTATTAGGTCAACAGTTTGCAAACATGAATATATTCAAGTTGCAGTTCTTTATATGTAGGCATAATATCATCATCAGAGTCAGAATAATAAAACAATAGAGAACATGATGATTGTACCTCATCACTATGTGCCATCAAGCACAAGTTTGTGACCTTTGTGTCACTGGAGTCAGTGTCTGAATCACTACTATTATGTTTATCACAAGATGTTTCGGTTTTCATTGATTTCTTTTTCTTTTTTTCGCAACATTTTTCAATAATGGCCATTTTGGTCGAATATGGTCGACTTTGCTGCAGTTGTAGCATATAAGAGGATCTTATTTTTCCTTTTTCCTATTTGACTCACCCTTTTTAGATGTTGAGCTTCGAAACATTCTAAACGGCCTTCCGTTCTTCCTAAGGAACTTACTAAATCTTTGGGTTAGCATAACCATATCCTCTCTTGACTCTGGTTCACTGTATTCACTAGAGTTGTTTGTGGATGTTTTCAAAACTATTACTTTCTTTATTCTATTATGCTCACTTATTCTCTTGCTAATTTCTATCTCGTATGTAATGAGTGACCCTATAAGTTCATCTAGCATCATTGCCTTTAAATCCCTACCCACGGCAATGGCAGTAGCCTTTGCTTCCCATACTGGTGGTAGTCCTATATCAACTTTTTTAATCATTTCATATGTGGGATAGGTCTTGCCAAGAGCATATAGTTAGTGATGTGCATAAAACGAGTGTACATGCTCTGTATAGATTCACTAAAGTTCATCCTAAAGGCCTCACACTCACTAGTTAACATGTCAATCCTATTATCCTTTACATCTATAGTGCCCTCATAAGTAACATCTAATTTATCCCATATTTCCATGGCAGTGGTGCATGCCATAGCCTTGTTAAACTCATTAACATCAAGAGCACAATATAAAACATTCATGGCAGTTGCATTAACATTAACAACTTTCATGTCATCATTAGTGTATTCATCTTCAATTTTAGGTACACTAGCACCTCCTACAGTTTTAATAGGGACATAATTTCCTTTGGATACCACCCTCCACACTTTCCAATCAATATTTTGAAGGTAAATTCGCATCCTCTATTTCCAGAAGGTATAGTTCATACCACAAAAAAATAGGAGGACGTGTGGACGAGTGTCCATCTACAAATGGGGTTACACTTGTGTGAGTCATTGCAATTTTTTACAGAAACATTTAAGGCAATGCAACAAGGGTCTGATACCAAATTTTGTATTTAGTGTAATCCCAAGAGGGGTGGTGAATTGGAGATTTTCAAAATTCTAGATTAAAATTCCAACAAGTAGTATTTCAAAATCCTAGAGTCAATCTAAAGCACGTATGAAATAAACAGATAAATGAATCCACAAATACTTTGCTCCAAAGAAATTAAATTAAGCAAGAATAAGGGTGTAAAGGAGATAAAGTATAAATGACACCAAATATGTTATCGAGGTTTGACAACTGTGCCTACGTCTCTGCCTTTAGCTCACAAGCCTAAGGATTCCTCTAAAACTCACTTACGGGTGGAGTGACACCAATTACAACACCTTTTCTTTACTGGGTAAGGGAAACCCTAGGTCAGATTAACAAAGTTGACCCCAACCTTTACAACCTCTCCTTAAAGGGGCAGAGAAGACTCACCACAGGCCATGCCTGGAATACAATCAATCAATATAAATTTCGTGTACAACATAGATGCTTCTAAGCTAAGTAGATACGTACACCAATAAGCACAATACAATCAATACACTCACTGATGATAAGATTTTATGCTCAAGTGCCATTTGGTTAAGTAGTATTTTAGCTCTCAATAAATATGTATATATTTGTATATACGTGAGAGTAGTTACCTTTGATTCAAGAAAATGTAATTAGTATAAAATCAAAGGAACTTTGAAACTCTGAGTAAATATCTCAACAAAATATTTTTCAAGTATTAAGCACAATTGAGATTAGAGTTCAAGCTTGCAAAAACATATTTTATCAAATAGCACAAGCAAGCTTTCAAATCTGGCAATAAGGATGCCAAGACTGAGAAGCTAATATGAGTTCTTCCCAAATGATATTTATCAATCAAATATTGTGAGAAGAACTTTAGCTTACTCTAAAAAATATTAGACAATACAAGAATGTGAGATTATTAAGCTTTCAAAATAATATATGTATGCACGCAACAATGAGAGTCACACTCCCTTCAAATTGCAATTAATTTGCAAATGAGGAGTATAAGAAAATAATACTCTATGTTTTAAAAAGATTTTGCCAAGCAAGAATATGAGAGAGTATCAAATAAGGCTTGAAAATGTGAAGTATAAGCAATGGTAGTTTAAGAAAATTTAGAGAGAATTTTTTCTAATTGTAATGCTAATTGTGTGTTAGTCTGGACAAATGAGGGGTATATATAGAATTCTATTAATTTTGGACCGTTGGGGATACAGAGGGAATTTTTGAAAAATATGAATTAAAATTGACCCCTTTTTAATGCGGTAAAAAAACATGAACCCGAGAGGTTCGGTCGCCCGGAGCTATAGGCCGGTCGTCCGAATAGATACATAAAATTTGAAAGATCTTAAGGGTTCGGTTGACCAATCATTGTGTGGGTTGGCCAAGCCAAGGCGATTTTCCAAACCTTTGTAGGTTTGGTCACCTGACCCTAAGGTTCGGATACCCAAACGGTCAAGCTCGGTCGGCCGGTCAATTTTAGATCTTAAGGGCCGATCTGCCGAGCCAGACAAGTCAGATTGGGATCTTCATTTGGGTGGCAGAGGAAGATGTGTGATAAATAGGACGATAGCCCGAGACCGTTTAAAAAATATTTAATAAAAAACGTCGGTTGGCCGAGATGATTAGAACTTAAAAAGTTCAGTCGACCGGGGCTCTTTGAAGATGCATATTTTGCCCTGTTTTTGTCTTTGAACTTATTCAACCATGTGTGAATAAGCTATGACATTTTAACTTAAGGGGTTTTGGTTTTTATTGTCATTCTATGGTCTTTTGAGCATAAGATCCTATCATTCATGCAATGCATTATTACAGGCCATAAATATTACAGACCAAAAATTGAAATGCAATTACGATAAAGAAAAAGGTCTTCATTCCCTTTTGCTCTTCAAGGGCCAATCATGTCATATGATCTTTGTTGTCCTTATGGCTTTCTTGCATCCTTACCATCTGTGCGTACTAAGAATTAACCCTGTTCATAAGCTCAATGCGCAGGTAAGAAATAACATGATTTGTCATTATCAAAATGGGACTAGACTCATAGAGTCAACAATTTTCTTAAAATTTTCTTGATTTTTAAAGGGGGTGTGTCCCTATGATTATAAAAAGGGCAAGGAGCATTTCAGGCCTCACTTGTATTAGCTCTGGGGGGACGGGGGTTTCTAAGGAGGTCCTCTCTTTCAGGGGTCTTATTAAACACTCCTAAATCACACGTGATTTTTATTATATTTTATGAAAAATGTGTATATTTGTTTGTTTATTTAATTGTAAATATTTTCTAATTTATTTATTTATTTAAAAGGAGTAAATTAAAAGGTTTTTAAATTTTAATAAGGAGATAATTCCTAATTAATTAGGTACCATTCGTAGATCGAGTGTATAGAGGGTGCTAGTACTTTCCCCTCGCATAACCTAACTTTTCGATCCCGATCCTGATATATGTAGACCGATACTATTCTTAATTGAATAGTAATCTGGTATTATAACCGCACCAAGAAAAATAGGTTAGTGGCAACTCCAAAGTCCATATTTTTCCATAAAATCACACATTATTTTTATCACCATCGCGCTCAGAACATCTTGATAAACTCCTTAATTAAGCTTGATAAAACTTAGATTTGGAAAATGAATCTGCTGCTCTAATCAAAATTGTCGTTTTGTTGTTTTAAAGCTCAAACCAAATATGAAACACTAATGTAGAAAAAAAAAATTTCACTTGAGGTTTAGCTATATGGAGAGACTAAGGAGAAAGATGATCAGTGTCATTAGGGAAAACAATCAAGGGGGGTGGGAAAAAAAAGTAGTTAGCTTTTAGAAAAGTACTTTTATACTAAACACTTATTTGTAAGTAAAAATTAAAAAAATTTAACTTATATTTATCCTCTTAATTGAGTAATGAAATGATAATCACTTTTAATATAAATACTATTTACATGTTATCCAAACACTACTTTTTTTAATTAAAATAATCATAAGTACTTATTTTTATGTGTCACCAAATAGGCCCTTAGCTGTAATAGGTCATTCACATCCATGGTCTTATTAAGATCATCCACTTATCAGGAAAAAATGCTTTTTAGGTTCCACTGCTCACAAAAAGAAAAGAATACAACAAAGAATTCTACATTATTAGAAAATTTTGAGTACATCAATACGCATTCTAATTTCAAAATTAATGATAAGAAACTTCAAAGAAATTGCCCCATAATTGCAGCAATAAATTCATTTTTATCATTTTTGTAAATAAAAAAGGCTCAAACTATTGTAAATCAGAAAATAAATAAATATTGAGTGATCAGCCCACAATGTGGCTTCTCCAAATCAGCAAATGGATAATGGGTTAGCCAAATAATTCGAGAATGCATTAAGCAATCAAAAATTCTGGTGGCTTTAGTTAATCAATAAATTACATGTTCAAAAATTCAAACTAGCAATTAAAATGACAGATAATTACATAATCATATTCAAAATGCTAAAATAAAATCAGTTAGAAACATAAGAACTTTGACAAAACGACTATTGCTCACCCGACATAATAGTGCCCTTTCTTTGGTATACTATTTTATGAATAGTGCTATGAGCATTGTCAACATTAGGTTTTGTGGATGCATTTGGGTTGCTAACATTTTGGTGACCGTTTACAAAACAAACAAGTATAAATAACCAAATCTTTAGTTCTCTAAGTTTTCCTTTGTATTTTAGAAAGTAGAGTCACCAATTTATTTTAATTTTGGAAAGACAAAATAAAAGAATACCTTTTAAAAAGAGATTAGGTTCGGCAGTACATTTGTAAATAGAGAAGATAATACTTTAAATTCTTTTAATTAGAATTTGATACATTAGCACCATAAAACACACATTCTCTTGAATGGTTAGCATGCTAATTATCTTGTGTGTGTATCTCCCATTTTTGAAGATAATTTTCCAAAAGAAAACAATTAAAATTTAGAAAAATTTCAAAATCATTTTTGAAAAATAGGCAGTTGACTACTAGCAGATGTCGATTAACTACTATCTTCACTTTTCCATTTTCTTGTTTGCTCACTTAAAATAAACTTTATGGTCTTAATCCCTTTGAAGACCAGACAACCACTTTTGGGGGCCAGTCGACCATCTCTGGCTTCTACCTGACGCCGGTTGACTACCCCCTAGGGTAGGTTGACTGCTTCCTAGAACAAGGCCAGGTTTAGTATATTTTGTGTGCCCATTTATCCAGTTCAGATCCATTTGTGTTTTGCCTTATATCTTTGTATGATTTTAAAATTTAAATTACAACAATTAAGGGATAAAAGCTACAAATAAAACAGATTAAGTCTTCAGAAGCTTCTCTTAATTCTTTAGCTTTTCTCAACTTTAAGAGTTAATTCTTGTAGAAACACAAGTTAAGTACAAAGTCATTAGTCCTTAATACAGTTTTTTATGATAAAAACTCGGTTAACAATTCTTGAGACTAACAATATCCTCATTTTAATGATGACAAACTATTAAAAAAAAAAAAAAGGAATGAATAATAAAACATGTAAGTCAATCACAAGTTCCTATTTTTCTTATCTCTTTCCCTTTGGCATCATCAAAACTAAAATGAGAGGGGACAAGGCTAAATGTAATAATAGTCAAGCACAAGGTTTCAACTATATCTAGAAATTTATTCTTTAAAAAAAATATGCTAATTTGCTTCACAAAACAATTTTAGCATGATTAAAAATATGACTATGTTACCAAATTAATGCATACTCATTCAAAAATTGATACCATTTGTTATTGATCATGAGTCAATTAAAAAAAGTGATGCCAATTGACTTAAAAACAAACTTTCTATGTTTGAAAATTTATCCCCCTTTGTCATTATCAAAAATAAAATATGGGTATAGGAATTTCGCAAAATGATTCATGAACTAAACTTCAATAAACAATTTTCACAATCACAATCATGTTGATGTTTTTGAAAGGATTTTTCTTTATGCTTGCTCCCCCTTAGTAAATATCAAAACGCTTTTAGGAGGGGGTAAAAATATCTCAAATGCATAAAACCATTCGCGAAGATATTTCAATTTACTCAATTCTTCTCAACCAAAAGATATTCAATAAATCTTAACAGAAATTTCAATTTTCATAAGCTGACACACTATTCAATATGCTTAACTCATCATGCTCATCATATTCATGACAAGATATTCAATATTCCATAAGTCCAATTTCATATATACCGAGATCAATATAAACAACAAAATCAATACGCATAAATCAATATCTAAAATGCTCGAGAACATCAAAATATTCAAAGGCATGATATTGAATTTAAGCTCAATATGCTCAAGAGATCATCATTCAAATATTTTCAAAACGTCCAATATGCTCAGACAATAAAATAATCATAAAACATGCTCCCCATAAATTAATGCATACGACTCAAGATTTCATAATGGGTTTCACAATAAGCATTTCACCAAAATTTTCATTTATCATAAAAACCTCGAATAATTTTTTTTTTCATCATGCTCAAAATTCAATAATTTTTTCATTTATTAAGGATAATCAATATATCACAATATTTTCATCACAATTCAAAAATTAGCACAAGATTTGCATATAGTAAAACATTTAAAGGTAAACACGAAAAAATATAATTTTAAAGACAATTTTGATCCCTTAAAAACAAGTCGTATACTCCGCTTTATTTGCACCATATTTAGCTTCATCCAAGTCGTCGCTGGCCTTTGTCAAGCTGTATAATTGACCTACCTCATAACTCTAGTGGCTCATCCGAGCTGAATCGGCTTCTATCGAGCTGTTTATGCTATGGTTGAGCCATACGCTTGGCTTGCTCCGCACCTCTATCAACTCATCCAAGCCAAATGGGCTTATGCCGATCCATTTCTGGTATGGCTGAGCCATGCACTTGGCTTGCTTCATGCCTCTATCACCTCATCCGAGTCGAATGGGATTCTACCAAGCCATTTTTTGGTAGTTGTTCGGTTGGATCATTGGTGCAATTCGACCCGCTATTCGACTTTTCCTTTGTTATTCAAATGGTTTTAACAGTTGTTTTCCTGGATCTTTGTTTTTCAAATGAGCCGAGTAGCGGTTCAGCTGATCCTTTATTTTTTTTCTCAAATGATCTAGGTAGCTGTTCAGCTACATCCTTGTTTTTTCAAACGATCTGAATATTTGTTTGAACATGTGTTCGGCTGGACCTTTGTTTTTAAAATAATCCAAGTAGCTATTCCATTGTCTTTCAACAATATTAGCAGCCCCTTTGTTGGATTTTCAATAATTTAAGCAACCCTTTTGTTGGATTTTCAATAATCTGGGTAGCCCTGTTGTTGGATTTTCAACAATCTGAGTAGCTATTTGGTTGGATTTTCAACAATGTGAGTAGAGCTTTTCTTTCATGCCTCGTGAGATGTTCTCATTAGTTAGGCCAAATTTTCAGGCCTTTAACATTGTGCTAATTAGTTGGGTCGTTTCTTCAGGCATCATGAGTTGGGCAAATTAGTTGAGCTGGTTTCTTCAGGTCTCATGAGCTCTGCTCATTAGTGAGGCTGATTCTTCAGGCCTTATTAGTTGTGCTCATCAGTTGGGCAAATTCCTTAGGCCTCATGAGTCATGCTCATTAGTTGGGATAGTTCTTTAGGCCTCGTGAGTTGTGCTCATCAGTTAGGCCAGTTCTTCAGGCCTTACGAGTTGTGCTCATTAGTTGGGCCAATTTCTTCAAGCCTTATGAGTTGTGCTCATTAATTGCGCCAGTTCTTCAGGCCTCATGAGTTGTGCTCATTAGTTGGGGCATTTCCTCAGGCCTTATGAGTCGTGCTCATCAATTAGGCCAATTCCTCATGCCTTCTAAGTTGTGCTCATCATTTGGGCCAATTTCTTCACGCTTCATGAGTTGTGCTCATTAGTTAGATCGATTCTTCGTGATTTGAACCTCTTTGGGATTCGCACATCTTTGGGATTCCAGCCTTTTTTGTGATTCACACCTTTTTGTGATTCACGCCACAAGTTTATTTTGTGCCAACTTTGTTTTATAAAAGATCCTTCTCCTGTTCATTTTTTCCTTGCCTTTAAAGGAAGTCTCTGGCACCTAGGCACACCCTTTTCCCTTTCCTCTTTATCTTGTATTCTTTTGCTTAACAACACGCTGTTTGTTTTGTACGCATCACCTTTTTCACAACTTTTGGCATTTTCCTCACATGCTCTTCATATGTTGTTCACACTTTCTTCACACATTCTTTGTGTTCTTTGTGTGTTATTCAAATTTTTCTGAAGGATTGCTTTTTTATCTTTAGTCAATAAAAGTAAAAGTTGCTTTTGCTTCCTTCTTTTAGGAAGTCCCCTTTGTTTAGAATGAACACCATTGAATCCTAGTCTTCAATAGTAGTTAGCATAAGTAACGCTAGGACTCGCCTTACCCTTGAGGATATGTTGGGCCTGCGCAATTTATATTTTATTCTAGACACTATCCATCTCAGGTTACTTAATAGCTCAGAATTAGCCCTTTAGTCCGATTTAAATGAGGTCTATTTATATGCAGACTATTTCAATATTGGGCTTAGGTTACCCTTTCATCCATTTATATATGATGTATTGTGATTTTATAACCTATCTCCTTGTCAATTGGCCCCCAACACATACCTTACAATGGTATGCCTCACGACTCTCCTTATTCGAAAAGGCTACCAACCTTCAGTTCCATTATTTTTATTCTTCCATTGACCCTATGGGTCATACCCTGTTTTGATTATGACAAATACTCTGGTATTTGATGTCTGTCAAGTTTGTGTGCAAGTTCATAATAACAAGATCATTTGATGGCATGTGAAAACTTGAAGACCGAAGACCTTGAAGAACTTTTTCTTGTTGTAATTTATATTATTTAGGTATGTAATAGTAATTTAGGGAAATGGTCTGTAATAATTAATGGCTTACCTGCATGGTAGGATCGATGAGCTCATGACCGTAGATGGACCTTAGGGAAAACCCTTCGATCGACCGACACCGGATTTTTTTGGTGTCTTGAAAAAGGCTTAGAAATGACCCTAGGACACTCACTCATGCATGCATATGATTGATTATTTCATTTGTGTGATTGAATGCTTGAAATAAGATCGAAATGCACAAAATGTGCACACTCGGTCGACCGACCCTACCGGTAGTAAAGTGCCCGGTCGACAAAAACGGTGTTGGGTCAACATTTTGACCATGGTCCGGTCGACCGAACTTCCCAGTTCATTTCCTGTCGATCGACCGAACCCTGACTGGGTCAACTGTTTAACCGTAGCCCGGTCGACCAAACTTATATAGTTCATTTATACCCGGTCGATCGAAACCCCTAGGGAGTCAACTTTTTGACCACCTGGTCAACCAAGCCCAAAATGTACGCCAATAACCTGGTCGACCGAGGGTCATCGGGAGATGCCCCCACGGTCTGGGCGACCGAACCATCTAGTTCAAAATCTCCCGATCGATCGAACCGCACTGATTGGAAAAATTGCCTATCCCGGTCGACCGATCATATAGTTCATTTTTCTCCTGGTCGACTGAACCTCGAAAAAATTGCCCTTAACACATATATCTAGTCGACCGAGTCCCTAGTTCATTTTTGTCCTGGTCGACCGAACCATATGAACTTTGATCGACTGAACTTGTTCTGTCGACCGAACCGTTCGGGTTACCCCAATATTTTTACCGTGGTTAATTTTTTAAAATGGGTTAAAATAATCAAATTGTATTAAAACTTTCCTAAAAATTCCAAGTGTGTCCTAAACAGTTATATTTTTGGGTAAGTGTATATATAACCCCTTATTTGGAATAATTAGATAGAGATTAGCGAAAACAATTAGCAAATATCCTCTAATTCTCAAAAGCTCTATTTCTCACATCCAAGCTTCATTTTTCCATTCTTACTAATCCTCATTGCAAATCTTGCTAAGTAAGAGTACTATTGTGAGTATCTAATTTAGCTTACTCTCTTGTTTGTTTTAGTTGATTGATATATATATTTTATCCGAGAGTAAGCTTCAAGTTTTTCTAGGAGACTTCATTAATAAGTCTTCCATAGGAAAACTTCGTAGAGCTTGTGAGTTTTGCGTCATCATTGCAATACTCAAGAGTTCGTATTGCTTTTTGTTTGTGAAATAAATTTTTGCAACTCGATTTCAAATATCTTGTGTGATTTACTTTGAGAAATATTTTGTTGATATATTTGTGCATATGCAAAAAGGTCTTTGTTGAAATATCCTTTGATTCATTTTATCTTCTTGAACACAAAGATCAAATTATTTTATAAATTAAATCTGAATATCTTTTGAGCGATATATTAAGAAATATCATTTGAGATATCTGAAGTATTGCTATCATCTTTGCTTGAGCATTGTGATTTAAAATATAGTGTGATACAAAGATAGCATTATTTGCACTCTCATGCACTAATTGAAATATTTGCATAATTATTTGAGAGTAGACACTTAGACTACATCGAGCTTATCAAATCCTATTTCTTGGTAGTGTATTAATTACATTATGCTTAGTGGTACATAATCAGCTTAGTGTAAGAAGCATTTCCTTGTACGCAAAATTATATACACATCAATTGTATTTCCAGGCACAGGCCTGAAGAGGGAGACTAGCCCTGTGGAATAGTCCTGGATTGGCTTAGATCGGGTTAGGAAAGCTAGGTGTGTCATCCTATTAAGACGTGTCGATTGAAGTCAGCCCCTTGAATTGACCTGGTTGTATTAGGTGCCGCTCCACCTGTTTAAGTGAGCATTATAGTGGTAATCCTTATGCTGGTGGGGCCAAGGCGGGGACGTAGGCACTATTGGTCGAACCTCAATAACATATCATGCGTGTTCATTTACATTTTTGCAATTTAATTACTGCACGTGTATGTTATATTGTGAATGATTGAGTTTACATTTGCATAGATAGACTCTAGGTTAAGTAATACCGTTTATCTCGTTCAACCTAGGCTATAATTTTTAAATACCCAATTCACCCCCCCTCTTGGGATTGCACCATTTCTAACATCTTCCGTCAGATGATGAAGCACTCTGTGAAAAATGAGATATTTTATTTCAACTACCTTCAGAGTTCAAGTTGTTTAACCCCAGTGCTTCGTATATCTATGGCTGGAAGCATAGGTTCATCTTTGCTTCTTAGGAGTTGAACTTCCATGGGCCCCATATCTAGTCGATTCCTTTTCATGGTGATATCTTTTATCCTATATTCCCTTTTGTATTTTTATTTATCCAACTCATCATCTAACTTTACCTATCTTTTGGGCCCAGCAGCGCCACATACTTCCTACTTTGTCTCCCTTGGAGCAAGCCATCCTTCAGGAGCTCCAAGCCAGGGCTCGCTAGGGAATTATTCCCAATTCTGAGCTACTCAAGGAGCGAAATCGTGTGTAATGCAGTTTCAATGCCATTCCATCTGGTCCTTACCTTTTATTCCCATAGACTTTGTAGTCACAGCAAAAAACAAGGCCTTTAGTGATGGTTTGAAACTATCACTAATACTATAAAATCGTCACTAATACTTATTAGTGACGGCTTAGTGATGGTTTCACATTGGTCACTAAATTGGCAGTGACAACTAACTATTAGTGATGATTTTGGTGATGATTTTGGAAACCATTACTAATAATGGAGTATTAGTGACAGTTTCATTCCATCACTAAAAGACTAAGACTGTCACTATAACTGGCACATGTTCTTGACTAAAAATCATCACTAAAAGTCCAACTATTAGTGATTGTTGACTTTTTGAGTCCGAACCCTATTTTGATTATGACAACCACATCATCTCATTTGTGCACTGAGTATTTGAACAAGTTTATATCTCTGTAAGCACAAGTGAAGGATGCAAAATGGAAGTCATAAAAGTACTTAAACGAGCATACCTCAACGTATTCCGTGGAATATATAGAGAGCAAAGTGTGAAACTTTGTTAATTTTTAAGTTGTAATAGTAATTTGGTTTGAATGTGCATGCATATCATATGAATTAATATGAAACTCATCAATGACCTTAGATTGACCTTAGGTCTTCCAAGTAACTTGAAAAACCTTTTTTTCATAAAATGTCTAACTTATACAAAAGGTTTAAATAGTATTGAATTCAAAAAGAAGGCAAAATGTAATTTTTAAGTGTCCAGTCAACTGGCGTGTGCAAAATGGGCAATTATATTATAGCCCAGTTGGCTTGCGCTTTGAAAGCCTTTTGAGGCAAGTCGACCAGCGTGTGTAGAAGGCCAAAAATATAACTTTATAGTGGCCCAGTCGACTGACCATTCAAGGTCATTAGTGCCCATTTGATTGGAGCATGCATAATGGCTATAATTAGAAGGCTCAGCCAACCAGTGCCATTAAAACATAAGAAGTCCAGTTGATCGGCCTTCAAGCCCAGACGACCAGATCATGAGCCCCGTAGACCGTTTGTCACAAAATTGGAAATTTCCTTGGGGCTGGTCGACCAAACCTTGTCCTTGTCGACCGGACCTCTCAGGATTTCAAATTTGTGGGCATATAATGGCTAGAAAATTTAAAATAAAATAATATTATATTGCCCAATGGTCATAAATTATTTTTGCCTATAAATACTAACCCTGTTCACTTGCAGAAGGTTAGAGAATCTCTTTGAAAGTTTAATTGAATATCTTTTGATTCTCTCTTATATTTTTATACCCTTTATGCATTAAATATTTTATTTCTCTAACTCTTTTTGAAAATCTTTTTGGAGAAAAATATTCTGGGGGTCTTATTTGAAAAGGTTCAAGCTTATATCATTTTATATATATATATATCCATATATATATATATATATATATATATATATATATTACTCGAAGACCTTGTTCTTTTTATTCTCTTGCTTCTCAAATATAAATTTCTCCTATACTTTTTTTATTCAGAAAACATCCTTTGGGGAAAACTTTTTAAGAGGAACTTGGAAGGCTTAAGCATATATTCAAGTTAATATATTTTTCCTGAAAGCTTCCTCACTCTTTTGAGATTCCAAAGATAAATTTATCCTAAACTCTTATTTTGAAAATTCTTTTTTGAGAAATTATTTTTATTATTCAAGTAAGGTTTGAGCATATATTTAATCTCATATATATTTTTCTTGAAAGCCTTCTTGTGTTTTCAATCACTTAAAAAGAAACCCCTAGTTTCTCCCATTCTTTTATTTGAAAATACTTTTTGGAGAAAATTCCATGGGTTATTCAAGAGCTTTGAGCATATATTTAATTGATATATATTGGCTTGAAATGCTTCTTGAGAAAAGCCTTGAGCTAATATTCAAATATATATATATATATATATATATATATATATATATATATATAAATTTGCTTGGAAGGCGTCTTAATTATTTTTAAAGGTTATTATTGTAAAGAGAAAATCATTTTCCATACTCTCACTGTTTTACTTGAAAAAATATTTTGAAAGGAAAACATTTACTCTACTGAGCTTCAATTTACAAATCATTTGATAGTGCATTTAGGTTTTAAATTTGTACAAATATGCTTGTTTCAAGAAGAATTTTTAATTGTGTAAAATTTTTATTTTGCAACAACCCTTCTCGGTTCGGGTTGTGAATCGTGGGCTAAATGATGGTACACTACTTGGAAAGGGTGGCTCTGCCCTATTGAAGGAGTGGTTGCGGTGTGATCCGCATTGAGTGAGGGTACATCGCTCTGAGAGGCTGCTATGCCTAGAAGCAGTGGACCAGGTGTGGGGTATCACCTGAAGAGGAGAGCTCCATCCTATAAGGAGTGTGTAAAGGGGGACTCCACCCTGTAAAGAGTGTAAATGGTTTGGCTCCGCCTGGTTAAGGGAGCTAGTTAGTGAAATCATTGTGAGGTTTGCCCAAGGCGTGGACGTAGGCAGGATTTGCTGAACCTCATTAAAATCTCCATGTCATTCTCTCTCTCTCTCTCTCTCTCTCTCTCTCTCTCTCTCTCTCTCTCTCTCATACGCTTTATATTTACGCACTTTAATTTCCGCAAGTGTATGCATTTATGGTTATAATTATTTTACATACATGCATTACATTTTGATTAGGATATGTTTCGGTGAATTAGTTAAATTAATCCGCAAAAGTTTTTTTTTTTAAACCCAATTCACCCCCTCTTAGGAATACACCATTCCCCTTAATTGGTATTAGTGTCTTGTTGCAATTAGCTTAACTACTTGTTGTATAAAGATTACAATGGCTCGTTTCGGTGTATCCTTGTTTTGAGAAGGTCAATCCTTTGCAAATCCTCCACTACTTTTATTGTGTAGATTTTACCGTTTGAAAGTAATTTTTTTTTTTTTTTTGTAAAATCAATTGATTGGAGGTTTTGGAAAGCATTTGTCAAAAGAAATTTTATCCCATTAAAAATGTTCTTAAAATGTAGAGTTTCCCTATTTGAAAATGAAATGTATGAACATGGGATGGTTTTAATGCACATCATTTTTTGTGTCATGCATTTTATATTGTGCCTTAGTAACTAATGCTTAAAAAAAAAATGAACTTTTGACTAGTACTAGTGCTAAGGATAATGTGGGAACCATAAGAGGTATGGATAGATTGACAGAGAGGGGAACACCACTCTAAGAATTTCGAGCTAAAACGATTAAAAATGAGTAAAATGAAAAGGTATATCTCTTTCTCCTTCTACTTTATTGGATGATAATGTCAAGATGCATATGGTATATTTTGTATTAAATTTTAAATGAATCATGTAGTGAATGTAATTACAAGCATACCATCTTATGAGAAACATTTTGTAGAAAATTTATTAATACTCATATGATTCTTGAAAAATGAAAGACATATTTTATTGAAAATCAAATATGAAAAGTTGGAAATAGGACTAGAAGTATTAAGATCATAAACACCCATTGAAATGTTCTAATATCTTAGATGTAACGCCCCGAACCATTAATCCTGGGTCCAGTGCATTATACCTGATAAAATCCTGATAATCCATAAATCAAAACATACAGAGTGGAAAGCATAAACATAATCACCATAAATATAATACTAGAGTCTACTATTTCCTATCTATAATCCATATTATCCATTCATCACCTACATTTCCATATATACACATATCTCCAAAACATTTCAGAATTCACAACCATTCCTTTCTCAGACGACTTAAAACATAAAAACATAACTTAAACTTCATACAACCCAATTGTACTATAAAAATATGCCATTTCTATTTGTACTCCTTAAAAATGTTATAAACCCTCGAGCTCTCTAAGCTCAACCTCGAGGATGTCCTAAAACAGAAATAGTCATACTCGGGTGAGACACATCTCAATAAAGGAAGAAAACGATATACTAAAACAACGTGTGGCTAACATGAGGTATATAAATATCATTTTAATAATATTTGCAAAACATTATCATAACACTAAAATCATTCTCTGAACCTAATCAATCATATGCAAAAGATTTAACTCACGAGATTACCTGAAGATAGGGGTGATTACCCACCCATACAAGTAGCACCCATTTACTCTGATACATTTGACAACCCTAGGGTCGCTACTGAAGCATACCAGGGCACTAACCTTACTAAGTAAGCCCTCAAGTACTAGATTAATCTCATACTCACACAGTTCAAACAAAGGTTTACCAACGAAGGCTCCCAAGAATAAGGAAATCTACCCGCCCATACAAGTAGTTTCTCTCTGCCCTAACACTTTATGCAGCCTATTGCTACACCTGATATAATCAGGGCACTCGCTTTTCTCAACAAGCACTCAGGCGAAGAGTTTGCCTCGCCCAAACGTAACATGTTCTATTAGCATAAATACCTCTAATATTATAATACATTATTCTTTTTGTCATTATTCAACCATTCACTTTTGTTCATGTTTATAGCTTTAACATTGCATTACATTTCACTTTAACTGACTCTTTCCCATTTACATCGTTCACATTTCACATTTCATTCCATTGACATTTCATTGTCATTTCATTCCATTTTAATTTCATTCATTCGTACTACAGCTGCTCTTTAACTGTCATCAGTTAGTCCACATATAAATGCACTAAAATCTGCTAACACAACTCCTTTTAGCTGTCATCAGTTAGTCCACATAGAAATACGCTAGAATCTACTAACACAACTTTTTTCAGTTGTTTTACATTTACATGGTTGCATTTAACATACACAAGCAGCATGGTTCGTATCATATTTCATTCTTAATGCATTACTTACTTAGCCTGCATCTCATACATTTAACATATATTTGCACAAAACTTACATGTACTTGTGCCACACAATTCAGTAGTAAAACTCATACATATTCTTGTAAAATAGGCCAATCAACTTTTAATATTCATATATTGAAAATATACCTTTCATTTCTTACATAATTATCCTAAAAATATTATTCACTTTCATTAGTTCATTTTCACATATACATAGCTAAATAAGCAGCCCTAAGCTCGGAAAACATAATTTACATGATTGGCATTTTATACCCACATGAAAAATCATATACCTATATATCATAGTCCATTTTTATTTAATTCATAAAAAACCTAATTTAATATATAATTTCCCCTAACTTGGTTTCTAAACTACAACAGTAGGATCCCCGAACCGATACCCACAGAGCTTACTTGGACCCTGAATCAAAACCTTAGTTTAGTCAAATTTACCCCAAATAACCCATTATTTCGACAATTTATCAATTTTTAAACCTAAAATAAGCATTTAAAACCCCTAAAACTAAGAAACCTGGCCCTTACCTTAACTTAGGAGCATTCCCCAAAAAGCCCAGTTTAAGAAACTGATCCACTAGATGTATACAGAATCCTCCCTAGAACATCGTAGTGGCTTCCGTTCAACGATTCGGGATGAATCTGAGTTGGATCTGAAGTGAGAAGAGAGAGAAAAGGACTTCCTAGAGAGAGAAACGAAGAAAACCTATTTTTTTCGCGTGGAAGCAACCTTGGATTTTTTTATAGACCCTGCTACCACATGGATTCGTTGACGAGACAAGTGGGTTCGTCAAGAACCACTGAAGAGAATTTGTCAACGAGAAGATACATTCATCAATGAAATTCAGAATTTAAAATGTACTCTCTCAGGATTCCTTCGTCGATGAGAAACATAATTCGTCAATGATCTCTAAAAGGACACTCGTCGACGAAGACAGAACATTCGTCGACGAGAGCTGCTATTCCTCCTCTAATTTCTCTCCTTTTTCCCCTATTATCCATTAATCCATTTCATTTATTATACTTCCCAATTATTTTATAGTTTTAATTTCTGGGTCATTACATTAGATCTTAAGATTAGTTAATTAATTAAAAAGGGGTAATGTTGTATAAATGCTTAGATTGTGAATAATACTTAAAATGTCAAATCTTGGTATACTTTGTTACTATACTAAGAACTATAGAGATGCAAGCAAATATGAAAATTTTAGTGACAATATCCAATCTAATCGTTTTAACTTATACATCATTATGATTGGTTGAAAATATATTGGCTATTGCATGCTTAAACTTGTGTATCCCCTACAAATGGACAAAGTTGTTTTTATATTCTTAATGATATGTATGCTTAGATTTGAATATATTAAATATAGCATAGTTTTGTTCACCACATAGAATTGAGCTTTAGTGAATTAATCATAATACTATATATATCATATAACCCTAAACTCATCATGAAGTTTAAATGATTAATCATATTCAAAATGCTTTCAAAAGCTCATCCCTAGGTTAGATACTTTTAGTTAAGTCTAAGTATTCAAAGCCAAATGTGTCTCATTGAAAATTTAATTCAGTTGGATCAAAGAACTTAGTTGTGCCCTTCACATAATGCAAATAGTTTATTTTAAATTGAAGGGATATTATTTGAAGAAATATTATTTAAAATTCTTAATCAACATAGACTAAGCATAAAGTTCCAAATATTGCTCATTGAAAATATAACACATTTAACAAATTAATAAGATGCAAAATGGGGTGAAAATAGGCTTAAAATTCAAAATTGTGAACCCCCGGTCGATGGGACCATATAGTGCAGTCGACTGAACCCCTCTAGGCCAGTTCAAAATAGAGTCCAAGTCAACCGGGAACTTTAGGAAAATCTTTGTAGAAAATGCATGCCATATAATTGAATAGGTTGGTACATGTTGAATTTTATATGCAATGTGCTACATTGAAAATAATGTACAATCTTAATAATGCTTGAATTTTCCTAGAATGACCTAGATCATATCCACATTCTCTTGTCCTAGGAAAATCTAGTTCACGAACACCATTTGGTCCAATTTTTGGATTGTGAACTTCACTACGGACCAAATGGTTAATCATCATATGTTTTAAATTAAATATCACATGCTATAATGATGGTTCATAAACTAGGACTAATGCATGACATTGGGGTAGTTTTCATTTCACACACTCATTGAGTATTTTGAGTTGTATTATTTTCATATTGAACTCCAACTGCAAAATTATTGCATAATATCTGAGTATAGCCTTGATTGGCTATCAAGTGCTGCTTGAAATGCAATATGTCATGAATATGTGTTGAATGTTTTATATTTGCTGCATGCAGAAAGTCTTTGATGGATGATTATATGATCAATCTTTTTAAATGAACATCATCCATGAACTAAAAATGTTTTATGTGTGCATGCAAATATACGGGGGAGCTTATGCCCTATCCTTAAGGAAAAAGGACTATAAACGCCTGTCCTATGGACTTATACACACTATTCTTCTATTGTTTTTGTTTTTGAGTCCTGAAAGTATTCTGAATACCTTGAACGTCATATCCTATTTTCATTTAATCAAATTTTGATATGGATTGTTCTTGGTGTGTATGAACACCTTGCATGACTCAATTTCAATTATCTAAAGCATGTGTGTTCCAAAAAATTGAGTTTTCTTGCTGAATAAATTGCTTTAATCATTATCCAGTGGAATTTTTTTTAGCTCAAATTTGTTACTAATACTGGTTCAACTTAATGATTTTCATAATTGTAATTAGCATAAGTGATTAATTTCATCTAAGCTAGCTTTGAAATCAAAATAGGAGACTTCATAAAATTCCATTTCTTACGTTCTTCTTACTCTAGGATTAGGTCAGAAGGTTACCATGGCCTGTACATTTAGTATAATGATGTTCTCTCTACCCACAATAAATCTTAGATTCATTGCATCTAAGCACGTATTTAACTCGAAAGGGGGAGCTTTTAAACTTACAATTTTTTTTTTGTGCTCACCCACATGTTTAACATAGGCTTCTTTTAGAAGCTTTTAGAAGTGGCATGTTCAAAAATCCCTTCAACCAATCCTCACTTCTTTAAGCCCATCCTTCTTGCTAGTTCCCACCAAGATTTTTACTCTTTCTATTTATACATATTTTTCCCACAATAATATTTGGTGGAACCATTGCTCCAATTTTTGCCGTATGATCTTGTTTTAAATTGTCATATTCTTAGGATCTATATCGTCAATTTTTCTAGTTATATTTTGTTACAGTGCTTAATTGTTTAACGTAAAAACTTAACTTGTTTGAACCTAACTTCATGTTAAAGTTTTTTTTTTTTTTTTTTTTCCGCAAGCATAGTCCCTAGTATTATTGATGATTTAAAAAAGGGGACACTTTTTAATGAAAATTTTTGTGGCAATAAATGATTTTAAAAAGGATATATCTTTTCTCTTGCCTTAAGCTTAAAGATATTCATGACACGTGCTTTTGTAATTTTCCTAAATTCTTTTTAAGATGTCATGAAATTTCACAAATTCAAGAACAAAAAGGGGAGAATGTTAAAATGCTCTTCTCTTCAAAGGAGATATTTTTTTTAGCCCTTTTTCCGATGACAAAAGGGGGAGAAGTGTTTGAGAAAATTTCTAAACTCTTTTCCTTCACATGTGAAATGTGGTATCTCCTTGCCTTTTTATTTTTCAGAAAACGGAAAATGGTAAACATGATACTTGTTGCATATTTGTAATCATTTTCTAGTATCATATAACCTTTGTGCTTAAGTGAATATTCTTAAGATAGCTTCAATACAAATTACACAATGAACCCAACAATACTTAAATGCATAACTTGAAAAATTTCGAAGTCTTCATGATTGAATCCTAACTTTATTGAATATATTTTTAAATTATGCATATTATAAGGGGGGAGCCTTTTCAAACTGAACCCAATTTTGCTCCTGTGTTTGTCATCATCAAAAGGGGGAGATTGTTGACTTTTTGAGTTAGATCCGTGTTTTGATTATGACCACCACAACATCTCATTTGTACACTGAGTATTTGAATAGGTTTATATCTTTGTAAGAACAAGTGAAGGATGCAAAATGGAAGTCGTAAAAGCACCTAAACGAGCATACCTCGACGTATTCCATGGGACATTAGGAAAGCAAAGCATGAAGACTTTGTTAAATTTTAAGTTGTAATAGTATTTAGGTTAAATGTGCTTGCATGTCATATGAATTAATTTGAAGCTCATCAATGACCGGTTTTGGAGTGGTGCCTTGAATCCTTAACCAGCTAATCCGCCCCGATTAAATCGTAGAGAACATCGCTAGGTTCCCGAAATGATGTTCCTTCTTCAATTTGGGCTGAAATCAAGTCAAAAATCAAGGAGAGAGAATGGAGAGGCCACAACCTTAAGTGTGTGTGTGTGTGTGTGTGTGTGTGTGTGTGTGTGTGTGTGTGAGAGAGAGAGAGAGAGAGAGATTTTTTTTTGTTTCTTTAAGAAAATGAGCTGCAGGATCCTTATAGTTTTTGCTGAAACCATCAACGGTTTGGTTTTGAACCAACCCCTTTTTACTATTTTACCCTTATCTGGTCGCGATAACTCAAAACCATCAACGGTTTTCTGAGCTTCACCAAAACCTTCGACAATTTGGCTTTGCACCAAACAAATTTCTCCTTTTGTTTTACTTATTATTATTATTATTATTATTATCATTATTTTTCGAGTCTTTATATTCTCCCCTCTTTATAAAAATTTCATCCTCGAAATTTGCAAATTGGCACTTATACCACCAACTGAAAACAAACCACTAAATCTTTATTAATCACCCTCACTTATGGCGAAGGAATACTGTGGTTAGATATACGGTTCTGGGATATTAAAATAACCAAATTAAAACTCTCCCAAAACCACTTAACATAAAAAGAAAACCATTACATTCTGATTTACAAATAATTGCATTCAACTAATTATCCTGCACAAAAATCTGCTTACATACTACAAATTCTTACCTGAACCATTACCTATTTCTGGCTAATGTTGGGCCCCACTAAAAAAACGTGGGTACTTCTTATGCATTTCCTCCTCTAGCTCCCATGAGGCTTCCTCAACTGCATGGTCCTCCAAAGTACTTTTATTAGTGGAATCTTTTTGGTGTGCAATTCTTGCTCTTCACGATCTAGGATTTGGACTGCCACTTCATCATATAATAGAGTATATCCAATCTCTAGTGCCTCGTAACTTATTACATGTGATGGATCTGGAACTTATTTATTCAACATAGACACGTGAAATATGTCGTGGATTCTAGATAAAGCTGGGGGTAATGCTAACCCTATAGGCCATTGGACCGATTCTTTCCAGTATCTCAAACAACCCAATATACCTAGGGCTTAGCTTACCCTTCTTCCTAAATCTCATCACTCCTTTCATTGGTGCAATTTAAAAAAAAATACATGATTTCCTACACCAAATTTCAGTGCTCGTCGGCTAGTATCTACGTAGCTTTTCTGTCAACTCCAAGTTGTTTTAATTCTTTTCTGGATAAGCTTGATTTTCTCAGAAGTCCATTGTACAATCTCTGGCCCCAAAATCAGCTTTTCACCAATTTCATCCCAATATAATGGGGATCGACACCTTTGACTATACAACACCTCATACGAGGCCATCTTAATACTAGTCTGGTAGCTGTTGTTATTAGCAAACTCTACCAGTGGCAGATACTGAATATAGTTGTCTCCAAAATCTAACACACAAGCCCACAACATATCTTCTGGTATTTGTATTGTCATCTCTTTCTGTCCACCGGTCTAAGGATGAAATGTTGTACTGAATGTTAACTGAGACCTCAAGGCTCCTAGTAAACTCTACCAAAATTGAGATGTGAACCGTGAGTCTCGGTTAGAAAAGATGAACACTGGCATGCCGTACAGTCTGAAAATCTTATGTATATATAGCACTGCCAATCTACCCATGGGGTAGTTGACTTTGATGGGAAGAAAATAGGCAGTCTTCATCAATCGGTCAACAACCACCCAGATAGTGTCCTGCCCATGAACTACTAGCAGTAACCCTATGACGAAATCCATAGAAATTTGCTCCCACTTCCATTATGGGATGTGAAGTAGTTGCAATGGTCCCGCCAGTCTCTGATGCTTAGCCTTCACCTACGGACATGTCAAACATTGCTCTACATATTGGACAATTTCTCTCTTCATATTGCTCCACCAGAAGGATACTGGAAAATTCCTGTACATTTTCATGCTTCTGAGATGTACTGTATCCAGAGAACGATGTGCCTCTTCTAAAATAGAACTATCAGGTACGCACAACCTGCCACGAAACCTCAAAGCTCCTTCATCCAAAATATTAAAATCGACTCCCTATCCACTATGCACTTTATTTCTAATCTTTACCAATTTTGTATCTTGCATCTGTGCAATCTTAATCCTCTCCAACAAAGTTTTCTAAAGTACTAGATTAGCAATAAATACCTGGTGATTTACCTCTGCCAGCTCCACACCAAGTCTTTCTAAATCCATTATAATCTGATGTTGCGCCACCACTGTTGATACTGAGGCACTTCCTAACTTCCTACTCAAGGCATCAGCTACCACATTAGCTTTCCCTAGGTCGTAATAGATAATACAGTCGTAATCCTTTATCAATTCCAGCCACCTCCTCTACCTCATATTCAATTCCTTCTGTATGAAGAAATACTTCAAACTCTTATGATCTATAAATATTTCACACTTTCCACCATACAGATAATGTCTCCAGATTTTCAATGCGTACACCATTGCAGCCAATTCTAAATCATTTGTAAGGTAGTTCTTCTTATACTCCTTGAGTTTCTGAGAAGCGTATGCAATGACCTTCCCCTACTGCATCAAGACACACCTAAGTCCCTTCTGAGACGCGTCACTATATATCACAAATCCCCCATCTCTTGATGGAGTAGACAAAATCGGTATAGTGATGAGTCACTACTTCAACTTCTGGAAACTCTGCTCATAATCATTATTCCATTCGAACTTCACATACTTCCTCGTTATCCATGTCAGTGGACCTAATACTCTGGAAAACCCTCCACAAACTACCGGTAGTAACCTGCCAGGCCTAAGAAACTTCTGATCTCTTGAACATTCCTTGGTCTCGCCCAATTCACTACCGCTTCTATCTTGCTCGAATCTACAAAGATACCATCTCTGAATATCACATGTCCAAGGAATGAAATTTTCTCCAACCAGAATTCGCATTTTATGAATTTAGCATAAAGCTTCTTTTCTCTTAACACCTGTAGTACCATTCACAAATGAACTTCATTCTCCTTGGGGCTCTTTGAATAGACCAAAATATCATCAATTAAAACCACTACAAACTAATCTAGGTATTCATGGAAAACCCTGTTCATTAGATCCATAAACACCGCAAAAGCGTTGGTTAGTACGAAAAGCATAACCAAAAATTCATATTGGCTATACCTGGTTTGGAAAGCCTTCTTTGAAGCATCCTTCGCCTTGACATCCACGTAATGGTACCTGGATCAAAGATCAATCTTGGAATAGACCTGTGTTCCCTGAAACTAATCGAACAAATCATCAATATGGGGAAGAGGATATTTATTCTTAACTGTTACTTTACTTATTTCTTGATAATTGATATACATCCTCAATGACCCGTATTTCTTTTAACCAACAAAACCAGTGCTCCCCATGGTGACACACTAGGTCAAATGAATTCTTTATGCATTGACTCCTATAACTAATCCTTTGAATCTTCCCAATTTTATTGAAGTCTTAAAGATTGTTGTCGGGATATCTTCCAACTTTAATTCCTCCTCCTGGACTTCTTCACATATGTCAGGTACCCCTGGCATCTCTCCAGAGGCAACCTCCTTTCCTGTTTAGATGACAAAATTTGTGGCAAGGTGTACACGCACGACCCAACAAATCTATATTCCTACTCCTCTGGTGGTCTGAACACCACTTCCTTCTTATAACAGTCAATACTAGAAAAACTAAAAGTTAGCCAATCCCTCCCCAATATCATGTCAAACCCATGCATATAAAAAACCATTAGATTAGCAGGTAGTGTCCTCCTTGAAATACTAATTGGATAATCCTTGAGAACCCTTCTACAAACTACCACAGTCCCTGTCGATATGACCACAGATAAATGTGTCACCACATCATTTGTATTTTAAGCTTCCCCAAGTGTAAGATAATAGGTATGCACCGAGGCAGTGTTCCCCTGATAGCCATCTCCGGATGCTTGACTATTCCCCCAAAATTGTCTAATAGGGATTGCACTGATCAGTTACGCACGATAGTCTCATGCAATATGGCTGGGCCGACCACATAGATAACATACATTCGTTCCAACTCGACATTTCCCCAGATGTCTCCTTTTATACCTATAGCTCAAGAAAAAAGCTAAGAAGAAAAAGAAAAAAATAAGAAGAAAATGAAAAAATCTATGAAAGCCACTACTTGGTATGACTCTAGCTCAAGAAGCTTGAAAAGCAACGCAAGTGATCAAAAAGTAGCCAACCTTTGCTTCATGGCGAGAGTTGACAAGGTAAACTCTTACTCAAATTTACTTATAGAATCTAGTGATGAATCCTGCAATGATTCCTATGAAAGCATGGCATCTTAAAATGAAATACAAACAAAATTGTTTTCACTACATAAAAGTTTCATTACATTGTCCAAAAGAAACATCACATTAAAAGGAAAAAACAAAATGCTAATGAAAAAACTAGAGTCATCTCAATCAGTTGAAAAGGAGAAAGATTTGGTTATTACTGAACTTGAAAGTAAAATCAACAAGATGGCCAAAGAAATACTAAGGTTACAAGAAAATTGTAAAGATATAAAAGATTTAGAAATACACAGTCTTGAAAGTAAAAGAGAGGACCAATCTAAAATCATTTATAATTTCATAACAAGAAAGGAAAACTTTGATAAAATGGTTGGATCTCAAAGAATGTCATTAGACAAGGAAGGCATAGGATTCAATGGAGTTGAAAATAAGAAGAAAAAGAACATCTACATGGGTATTTTGTAAAAGCCTCTAAATACTATGCTAGCAGCTCCTTAACTAATGCATATGAAGACACCACATGTTTCCTATGTAAGGAGAAGGGACACGTAAAATTTGAATGTCCATTTAAAAGGAAAAATGTTCAAACCAAAAAGGTGTAGAGAGTCAAAAATACAACTAAAACAAACCTAAAAAGACCTAAGAAGATTTGGGTACCTAAAGTAACATTTGAAATCCTTTTTGTAGGTATGTTTTAGGTCCACCCCATCAAAAGACAAGTGGTACTTGGATAGTGGATTCTCAAGGCATATGGCTGGAGATAAGTCCAAGTTCACATCTTTGGCACTAAAGGAAGGTGGACATGTCACCTTTGGAGATAATTCTAAAGGTAGAATTATCGACATCGTCAAAGTGAGTAAGGAACTCTCCTTAATAAATGATAATGTACTTAGAATTAGTCAACTAAGTGATAAATTTTTTTGACATAACATTTAAAAAGGATATGGTATTTTACACATTGCAAGTGATAGAGGTGGAGAATTAAAAAAAAAAATACGAGATGTTGAAATTTTTTATGACGAAAATAGAATTTCTCACAACTTTTTAGCACCACATACACCTTAACAAAATGAAGTTGTTGAAAGGAAGAATAGATCATTTCAAGAAATGGCTAGGACCATGCTAAATGAGCATAACCTTCCTAAATACTTTTGGGCTGAAGCGGTGAACACCGCCTATTATGTGATAAATAGAGTGTCCATTTGGGCTAGTCTAGATAAAACCCCCAATGAACTTTGGAAAGGTAAAAGACCAAACATCTCTTAATTCCATGTATTTGGATCAAGTGTTTTTTCTTAAATGATAAAGGGGACTTAGGAAAATTTGAAGCTAAATTAGATGAAGGAATCTTCCTAGGATGTACAGTAAATAGTAAAGCTTTTAGAGTCTACAATAAGAGAACCCTATCTGTTGTATAATCCATGCATGTAGCATTTGATGGAGCTATTCCTTTTATTTTCTATACCTACTGATGTTGATGATCTATACATAAGAAAAAGTTTATAAGATCTAGAAATTCATGAAATCAAGGATGAGAGCAATGAAACTCAAGCACCATCTAAGGATGACTCTCTAGAACATTCTGAATTGCATAAGGAATGGAAATTCATAAAGAATCACCCTACGGACCTAGGTGAACCATCACGACAGGTGTCCACTAGATCCTCACTAAAGAACCTATGTAATCATTGTGCGTTCCTATCTTAAGAGGAACCCAAGAATATAAATGAAGCAATCAATGATGATTCATGGGTAGTAGCTATGCAACAAGAATTGAATCAGTTTGTAAGGAATAAAGTTTGAAAGTTAGTTCCTAGACTCGTTGATCATTCAGTATTTGACACTAAATGGGTCTATAGGAATAAAAAGGATGAAAACGACATTGTAGTATGTAACAAGGCTAGATTAGTAGCTCAAAGTTACAATCAAGAAGAAGATATTGATTATGATGAAACCTTTGCTCTCGTAGCTGGAATGGAAGCAATTCGAATGCTACTAGCCTACGCATCCCTCAAAAATTTCAAACTCTATCAAATGGATGTGAAAAGTACATTCTTGAATGGATACATAAATGAAGAAGTATATGTAGCACAACCTCCTCGCTTTGAGGACTTCCATTTTTTGAATCATATGTTTAGACTAACAAAAGCCCTATATGGATTAAAACAAGCTCCTAAAGCTTGGTATGAAAGGTTGGGTGGCTTCTTGTTAGAAAACAACTTTACGAGAGGTAAAATGGATAGTACGTTATTTATTAAATTTAAGACTGACAATATTCTTGTCATCCAAATCTATGTTGAAAATATCATATTCAATGCTACTAATGAGGACTTATGCAAAGAATTTGTCACATGCATGCAAGAGGAGCTTGAAATGAGCATGATGGGCAAATTGACATATTTCCTTGGTCTACATATTAAGAAAACCAAAAATGGAACATTCATAAATCAATCAAAATATATAAAAGACTTGCTTAAGAAATTTAGCATAGAAGGTGGCAAGGGTACCCTGATGAACACTTCTATCAGTTGAGATAAAGATAAGCAAGGACAATAAATACTATTGAGGCATGACTGGTAGTTTGCTTTACTTGACAGCTAGTAAACCTAACATTATGTTCAGTGTTTGAATGTGTGCTATATTTCAAGCAACACCTAAAGAATATCATCAAATAGTTTTGAAGAGAATCTTAAGGTATTCAATAGGTACTATAGGCTTAGGTTTATGGTATCCTAAAGATACAACAATTGAAATGATCAACTATTCGGATGTGGATTATGCTAGATGTAAAATAGATCATAAGAGTACAAGTGGTACTTGCCACTTCCTAGGATGTTCTTTGGTATCTTGGTTTTTCAAGAAATAGAATTTTGTGGCATTATCTACGGCTGAAGATGAGTACGTAGTAGTAGTTAGTTATGCACAAGCATTGTATATAAAACAACAACATAAGGATTTTAATTTGGAATATGTGGTTGTGCTCATTAAGTGCGATAATACTAGTGCCATAAACATATCGTAAAATCCTATATCTCATTCAAGGACTAAACATATTGATATAAGACATCATTTCCTTAAAGATCACGTACAAAAGGAGGATATCTTTCTTGAGTATTTAAACACGTATGAATAAAGGGCAGATATTTTCACAAAGCCTATTCAATAGGACTGGTTCATCTCAATATGACACGAATTAAGTTTATTGCATAGTAGACAAGTGATTTGAGAGGAAGTAATTCATTAAGTTAAGAGTTTGGGTCAAAAGTTCAAGTTAGTAAAAATTTCAGAACTTCAGGCGACTGACCCTTCACTATCAGTCAACTGAACTACCACTAACTTGTGCGATTCTAAAGTCCAACTACTTCAAGTTACTGAATTATTGTCCTCAGTCGACTGAGCAGCTACTGACTTATGAGTTTTTAAAACCCAGAAAATTCACATGACTAAACACTTCGGGCCAAACACTTGAACTGCGCAACTATATATACTTAAAGTTGGCGAAAACCCTAATTTTTTGCAACCTCAGGCACCTAGACATTATTCTCCTCTCCCCTAAAGCTTCATTTGTCACTTTTAGGAGTTATCCCACTCAATTCTAGCTTCTAAACCTCCTTTAAACCTCCAAACCTTGCTTTATCCTCTCGATTTTGCAGATTTAACCAAACTTTTTTCTCCCAAATCATGCCTAGAATAAAGACTAGGGAAAACCAAAGCCAAACCTTAGGGAAGGATGATTCTCAGGCTATTCAAAGATGGTCGATCTCTCTTGAGGCAAGAAGAATGTACAACAAGCACATAAGATCCACCAAACCAATACTTGGTAAGATTACAGATCTTTCGTTCATGCAAGAGAGTTTTCCCAACATCCTTCATATGTTTAATGTTTTAGGATAGCAAAGATTTATTACATATCAACCAAAGGGTATTTAAAAAAATTAAATTAGATTGTTTTATGCAAGCTTGGAAACGGGAGAAAACATTTATACGACCACTGTTATGGACAAAGTTTTTGCACTCACACAACAAACAATTGCAACCAGATGATTTGAGTTGGCAAGTTTGAATTTCCTAACTTAAGACAATCCTGGATTATGGAACAAGAATTTACCCCATAAGAGTTCTTACCTCTAACCATGACTAACTAACTTGTGTATTTTGGCCACCCACCTTTGTATAGACAATTGAACCTTGAGGCAAAAATTATTCATCTCCTCATTACATAAATATTCTATTTAGGGTTAGGTCTCGTGACCATCTCTGCTACCTAGATTGTTTTATAACATGGTGGTTATACAAGGACAAACACCTAGATCTTCCGACCTTAATCCTAAAATGGATGATCTCAAAAAAGGAAACAAGGCGAGTTATTTTTCCCTACGGAGGAATTCTGAACCTCATATTTGATCATCTTGGGGTTGCAAACTCGTCTACCTTATTCATCAAAAGCACATTCTGTAACAAGTTTTCATCAACCACTATAAAACTCATGGGATACTCATTTGATGGAGTACATGGTTTGACATCAAAACCAAATAGGTCTCGTCAAGGAAATGTAAGATTACAGGGAGATCAAGATCATGGTCAAGAAACACATTAGGATGCACCATATGCTCCAGCAGTTCCAAATATTTATGCTCCTTCATGGTTCATTAATTATCGTCACCGTATAGACTCTCGGCCAAGTGCTTTCCATGGTGATATGGACATGAAATATAATCCACTCTAGTCCAGTTTTACTTCGTTCGATTAGAGGCTCGCATGAATTGAGAGTCATATCGGTGGTTCTACCTCTTCGAAAGGAAAAGCTTCCATGGAGGCAAGCTCGGTAGAGGAGGAGGATGATGATGATGATGAGGAGGGGACATCTTCCGGTGGTGATGATGTATGTGGAGACTAGATGTCGTTTTTGAATTCACTTGCTAAAAAAATTGGATTGTAATATTGTGATACTTGATACTTGATTTGTTTTTTGTTTTACTCTTAGTTATTTTCTTATCCTTATGCTTTTATCTCCTACTTACTATGTTCAAAACTTTTCAAAATGCTTGCTGGAAATGGATTATATTGATTATATGTTGCATGATGAGTTAATGGACATATTTTTGGATATATGGCTTGAGAATTGCATGCTGACTATTGGACCTAGTGTTTGTAAACTGAATGCTGGTTAACGGTCCTATTACAATTTGAATGTTACATTCTTTGTTTTATTCCTTTTTTTTTTTGTGAAAAAAGGGAAAGAAGTTGTTAGAAAAATAAGAATGCATTATGATAATGATATGCTAAATTTTTTGCATGTTAAAATGCTAAATGTTGAATGATATCTCTTTTGTTGAATGTTGATTTAATATTGTTTAAGGGAATATTATATTTAGGGGGAGAGATACTGATTTGATATATATTGAGAGTAAGCTATGATTATACTTATAAGTTAAGTTGATGATTATATTTTCAAGATAAGTTTGTGATTACGCGTCAAAACTGTGTAATTGGGCATCTTAACCCGGGCTTTACGGTTTATATTTTTAATTAAATATCCAAAATTATCCAATATTTTAATAAAATTCCAAAATCAACATTCTTACACTTTATTGCACTATTTATGAAGTTTTGGTAATTTTTTGTCGCAGGAAAATTCCCGGGAACCAAAACCGACACCTGTTCGTATTTCATGCATAACTTTTCTGTCTGAGCTCCGATCGAGACAATTCAAATTTCTGTAGAAAGAGGAAAGGATCATCTACAATTTTTGTGTTTTGAGTTTTGTGAGATATAGGATCCAGAAGAGCAGAATTTGAGACGAACAGAGAATAAATAAAATGAGAAAAATATATATATGAATGGGTTGATGTGACCCAGCCATGCATGGCCGGGTCGGGTCGGGTTAGCTACCAGCGGGTCATAGGTTCTTTTTTCCCTATCCTATTTAAACCTTCTTTTCTTCCCCTGTTCGGTGTGCCTCCACGCACCCTCTGCACTCCCTCTCCTTCTCTCACCCTCTCTTCTCTTCCACGGCCTCCCTTGGTTTCCTTTGCTGCAACTTCCACCCGCAGCCCCTGCTGCATAGCTTCGGCCTCCTCTCCAGCAGATACACAGCAGAGCACAACAGCTCTGCAAACTCCTCGGATCCCCTCTGCAACTCCCATCCACAGCCCCCAGGCCAGAGCTCCTCCTTCCAGCCTCCTCTCCAGTAGATACACAGCAGCTCTGCAACTCCGACAATATCTCCACCACTGCCAGCCGAGCACAGCCCCTGCTACAGCAGCAACCTGTTGGAAGACCCGTCCACACCAGCAGACAGCTTCAGCCTCCAGCCCCACCACTCCTGCTCAACCTGCTGCAAGACCCGTGAAGCACCACAGCAAGCAAGCTGCTTCTGCACATCTCTCCGGCCTGAAATTCCCCTGCAGTTTCTTTCTTTTTCTCTTATCTTTTCTCTTTCTTTGATTATTACTTTGAACATTGTTAACTTGTTATTTGAGTTTATTGTTATTTTTTGGTTTTGAATATTAAATAGGGTGTTCCATTATTATTGAAGTTTAATTGTTTTTTTTTTTTATCTCTTCCGGTTAAATATTTTTCCGTAGATTAGTTTAATGTTCCAAGTTATTTAATTAATTTAGTTAGGGTCAGTTTCGTCAAAGTTCATATTTTTCAGTTTTGTTAAAGTTCGTATTTTTATTTTTTCGGTATCATTCAAAGTTTATATTTTTAATGTATTTGCATTTTTGTTCGAGTTCTCGGTTTGAATTATTGATTCGTATTAAAGGTTTGATTGTTAGTGTATGTGGGTTTGATTAAGTTTCCTTTCTAGTGTGTTTTAATTCCTTATTTGTAGTTTCCATTTTTAATTAGTGCGTGTCCCAATGTTTCTTTAAGTAGACTAGGATTTCCATATTTGTTTTTTTTTTTTATTGCAAGCATGAGTTGCTAAGTTCGGTATCTCGGGTTGTGGGTTGACGTCGTTTGCGTTCCATGGTTTATTAGTTATCCTATGATATCATTGTTAAACTTTTATTTAGTTAAAACCAAAAATTGAAGGGATCGTTGATAAATTGCTAGCTCTTACTTCTTGTTTTGTTGTTGACGTTAGGCACATCAAAACCTTGATTTAATCTAGGATTTTCATCAACTAATTTACACGACATTCGGTTGATGTGTAATGAGAGTTTATATTTTCTTCTGTTTGGATGTGGTCAATTTACTTGATCTTTAGTGATAAAAATTTCATCTTATTAATGCCTTGATTGGATTAACAAGAAGAGGAGTAAGGCCTAGGAAATTAGTAAACGGTGGAAGCAAGCAGACATTGACCCGTAACCCGAGTATTTGGTAAATTGTTTCAGTTAATCTGTTTAATTTGATTGCGTTAGTAGGTTTACATTTTTGGAGAATTGATAAAATTTCAGTTTCATTTTGATAGTTTACTCAAGATTCTTCCTCTTTGTTTACTGTTTTCAAAATCATAAAAGACCAAAAAGATTTTCAACTCATATTTTACAGCAACAGGATTTCACTAAACTTTCACAAATACTTTGATACTCAGTGGTCCCTGTGGAATACGATCTTGGACTCATCCTTGATACAACTTGACACTTCTGCACTTGGAAGCATAACTCAGAACGAGTCAGTTTGTTATTCGTGTAATGACTTATTGAGGACAATTTTTTTTTTTTTTCTGAAAAGAAGAAAAACAAAATCACGGTTAAAACCTAAATACGTATGTGTGTTTTGATTATGTTTTTATGCTTCATGCTTATTGTGAGGGCGAGCCTATCAAGGCTACCTCATTTGGCTCCTTATTTGTCATCATAAAAAAGAGGGAGATTATTGGCCTAACAAGACTTAATCTCATTATGATGATAACAAATTAAGGTTACTAATTGTTCTTTCAAGATTAAATTTCATGAATTATGTGTTTCACAAAGTACAATGGTTGTTCTTGGCAAAGATTGAATGAAGCCTTACTTAAAGTTACAAGCCATGAAGAATACAAGTTTATTGAATTGTTGATCAAGCTTGGACAATGATAAAGCTATACGACATGAAGACTTAGGATTTAAACATATTTAATTTTGTTAAAGTCCTACGTAAGTACTTCTAAACTTCAATTTTGTGACTGAAGCTCTTAGGACTTAATACTAGACTTAGAGACCTGATTTAGAATCTGGAATATATTTTTTATAAAGTCCAAAATACTTTTCAAAGTGAAGATAAACAAGTTTTGGAATCAAAATATGAAAAACACTGTGTTGTATAGTGTTCAAGCAACTGAATTGCTACTGCCAATGTAGAAGAAATCATAATTTTAGTTCAGGTGACTTACCTTACGAGTTTAGGCAAATGAATAGCTACTATCAGTTCTGGTGTGCTAATTTTAAATGGGTTAGGTGACCAAAGTCTATGTTTTAAACTTTCTAACAACGTTGATTTCTTTCCAAAGCTGAAAGATATGATTTCAAAACTTTAAGAAAAAGATAAGAAATTTTCCAACTCTATATAAGAATCATTATTCACGCACTAGGGTAACCAATACTCACATATACACATTGAAATCACTTGATTCAAACTCTGAAAAAGTTGTTGTGCATTTTGCACAAAGCCTTAAATGAATTCTGATTTCGACTCTCTGAAATTTTCATACTACAATTTGAATCCCTTTAAATTCTCTATGAGCTTCAATTGCGTATTGTTGTTTTGAGTTTATAATGCTTATTATTGTACAAATTCTACACTACTATGAGGGTGTTATACTTGGACAAATAAATTATTATTGTTGTTTTTGCACTCCGACGACTTAGGGATAGAGTTGTAGCCTCGGGAGAGGGTGTTCTTGTTAGAGAGGGGTGTCCACCTTCCAATAGAGAGAGGCTGCTCCACCTATTGAACAGAGTTGGTAAAGGAAAATTCTCACAGCAAGTTGCTTGGGACAAGGACGTAGGCGTTAAGCAGAATCTTGTAAAAAATCTTGTGTTCAATCTTCTTCCCCTATCTTTAAAAATTTTGCAATTATAAACTGCTGTGTATGTTTTGAATTCATTGGGAAATTTTTTTGAATGCTAAATTTGGAATTGAATTACTTTGAATAAATCTATTGTGTTTGAAATTAGGAATAGTTTCCCAAGAGGGGGGTGAATTGGAATTTAAAACTTTCTTTTAATTCCTTTGGAGAATTCTTAACCTTTTTAATTCTTTAACCAATTTTTTAACTTGTTTGTTTAATTTATCAATTACACAATAACTGAGATTCTTTTAAACAATCAACTAATTAAACATTCAATTTTCAACCACACTACCCAAACCAATCAACCACAATTTCAAAGTAAAAGCAGACAAACTAAGAATGAGATATACAATACTTTGAATAATGTAAGAATTTGAACCAAGCCCTGTTGTGAATGATATTCTTCAATATGAAGTTCAATATAAAATTCAATCACCCTCTCCAAATATTTAGAATTCAAATAAACTTTCAGTTAATTTATCTTTGAGTGTTTAAACAAGTAACGTACTCTCGTATGGTTTTTGCAAAGAATGATTTAACCAACGTACTCCCTTTTCGGTTTCCGCAACCCAAATCAAAATTGAACTTTAAGTTTGTTTGATTTCCAAATTTACGTAGTATATATGATTTCAAATTTAAACCATCCACGCAATTTAAATATGTACTGAAAATAAGGAGTAACGGAAAGAAAGAGTGAGAAGGAGATTTTTACGAGGTTTGACTTATACCCAGCCTACGTCCTCGCCTTTGGAAAACCACCAAAGGATTCACTAAGCCTATTCCTTTACCGGGTGGAACAAAACCTTTACACACTCCTTCAGTAGGCTAGAGCCTGCCTCTCCAAACAATATCTCCTTGTTCGGTCACTCCTTCAAATAGGCTCGAGCCTGCCTCTCCAAACGATGTACCCTCACTTGGTAACTCCTTAACTAGGCTAGACCCTACCTCTCTAAGCAATATCCCCTTGCTTAGCCAACGATCCAAACAATCCTTGAATTCACCAATCTACAAGATAAAAATCAAATAGATGTGTACAAAGAACTTGCTTCTCAAAGAGCTAGTTAGCACAACAATTACAGCACAACTATTATACTTCAAAGTAAATTCAGAATATGAAATTCAGAATTGAAGCTCTAGAATTGTATCAGCGTTGAGTTCTTTCAATAGATGAAAGAATTAGCAATTTAAGCATAAGATTGGTGAGAAGACTTCAGTTGATTTTGTGAATGATGTGAGCTTTGAGGAACTTTCAGAATTTTAGAATTTTAGAATTTTAGAATTTTAGAATTTCAAAAGGCTTAAGAGAGTATATTTGCATAATTTTATTTCTTGGTGTCTCTCTTGTGTTTTTAAAATCAATGTATCTTGAGGTATTTATAGAAGTAGAAAATCTCCTTGCTTGTTCCTCAAGAATACTTGGAGTTGTTTCCAAATATTAAAATTATTTAAGCTTCCAAAAATTTGAATTTCAAAAATTATATCCATTAGAAGTTTGAAAAATGTAACCAGACGACTGTGAAGTCGTCGCAGTCGTCTGTCCATATGTTATAACTATAAAAACATAGGCAGAGAGGTGGTAGTCGTCTATCCCTTGATTGCTAGTCGTCTGTCACCAGAATAATATAATTATAATACAACTAAGTAGGGTGGCAGTCGTCTGTCCATATGGTGATAGTCATTTGTCCATGAACAATTCAAATTTTTTTTCAATATACATAGAGGATGGACAGTCGTCTGGCAGAACACTCACAGACTTCTCACTTGGCACTAGCAGTCGTCTGTCAGAACCTTGACAATCGTCTATCAGGCTTCTGTATTTAGTTAAGCTTTACTAAATTGGCCAGTCGTGTGTCCATTAATAGACAGTCGTCTATCAACTGACATTTTTGCATTTCAACTAGTTTTTTTAAATTCTCTCTTCTTTGCTCAATTATTCTTAGAATATGAATTTGTTTGACTTTGAAATATTTTGTTCCAATTTTTATTTTAAGGTCTCTAAGTCTCTTTGCCTAAAGATCTTCAAAATGAAAACTTCATATTTGAATAAACTTTAGAAGTACTTACAAAGACTTGGACCTAAGTTGTTTTGACATTTTCTTGGCTTTAAGGTCTCTTGATCTTCTTTGCTAAACTTCTGATCTTCCAGAGTTCTCTGAGCTTTCAATTTGGATCACTTGCATTTATATAAGGCTTTCATGTTCCTTGATCCTTGTGAACTTTCAAGATATAGTATTTGAAATTTGAGCTTCATTTGAACTTTGAGCTTTGCATGTTGAGTTTTGGCTTTTTATTCTTGAATCCATGCCTCAAGCTTGATATAATTATCCTGTTCTGAAGTACAAGCTCTCATGAACTCTTTATCCTTGCATTCTTCATTTAGTCCTGAAAATAACAACACTTGACCAAATATGTTAATTTGTACTTGTTTCAAAATAAGATATTAAGCCTTATAAGGCCAACAATCTCCCCCTTTTTTATGATGACAAACAAGAAGTAAAAACAAAATTGGAGTGAGCCTTAAATAAGAGTCCCCCTTTCAATAAGCATCATTTTAACAACATTAAAGTTCAAATACTTCTCTTCCTTTTGATATATATATATTATGTTCAAGCTTAACTTTTGTAACTCAATTTTTTTCTAAACACTTCTCCCCCTTTTGACATCGATCAAAAAGAGAAAAAAATATGATGATCAAGTTCAAATGTCATTTTGAGTATATCATCAATCATGTGTACACCTCAATTTATTTTTCAATATAGCATAGGTAGTGTGTGTTAATAGGCATATCTTTACTAATAGCCTTTTCTTCCTTTGTTATTATCCAATTTAAGATATGATTCATGGTATCAAATGATTAATAGGGAAATGAGCATATACACGTGATAAGTCATAACACTCTCTCTATCAATCGGCATACTCAATAATTTGTTTTAAGTCAATAATTCAGAAGATTCAAAATTTCAAATTTAACATTAACATTAGAACTTATAGTAAATCAAATTGTTTAACAAAACATTACGTAGGTTCAGAGCTTCAGAACTAGAAACAAAGTCATACAAAGACTCATAGACTTTGCTCACACATACTCCCCCTTTTTACATCAACAAAAAGGCAAAATACATCCAAATTTTGAGCACACGTAGCATACAAAGTGGCAAAAACAACATCAAAAGTCTATGTATCAGAATTAGTGTCACTATCTTCACCAATTCCTTTTCCTTTGGATTGTTGTGAGCCTTCTTCTTCTTCTTCTTCTTCTTCTCCAGTTGCTTCTTCATCTTCTCCTTCAGCTTCCCCTTCTACTTCAACTTCTTCTTCATCTTCTCCTTCGTTTTTAGCTTCTTCCTCATCAGTATTTTCATTACCCTCATTATCTGAATCAGTGTCATTTTTAGTGACATGATGCTCTATTTTAGCAATGCAATTATCTAACAAGGTATACTTGTCATCAATAGTTGAGATTTTATCCTGAAGAGAAACAAAATTTTCCCTCATTTTAGCACTAAAACTAGTATAATTCTGATAAAATGGAACAAACCAAGGTGGCATATCAGCTTCTTCAGGAGCTAGATTCCTTTCTTCTTATGCAGGTCTTGCTGGTCTATTGCCCCGAAACATCCAACCCTCGGTATACTTTTTGTAACCCATTCGTTTCAGTGTAGTAGATGAGAAAACATGGTAATGGGTTTGCTTCACTTTTTTTGAATATGGAGAGAGGACTTGGAAATGAACAAAGATCAAGGAAAGAATCCCACCATACGGAAGCCCAATTCTAGGGGATTCGTGCTTCATAACCATCCATTTCAGTATAATGCTGGCTAAGTGTAATTTCTTCCCTTTTAGTAACCACCACATTATCAAATAATCGAAAAACGACACATGATCAAAGGATCCAGATCTCGGAATTATATTGTACGTGATGATCTTAAGCAGGATTTGTGCTTGAAGATTGAGCTATTTATATGGTAGAGGATGTCCAAAATAAATAGGTGCATCGTTCATCACAAGAGGCAAGAATGCTTGTAGTGAAAAACCTTATTCTATAGTCCATTGTTTTTCAACTAGAGTACACTCAAAATCTCCATGCTTGATATGAAGAATTTTTCGTAAAGAGTGTGGGGTAAGAGTTATCTTCTGGCCATAAATTTCAGTAGCAATTCTAACTTCTTTCTTTACCAAGTTTGAATAAAAAATCTTAATCTGATCTAGGTAATACCCTTTCACTTGGTGAAGAATGAACTCATCCCATCCTATATTTTTGAACGTTTCGATAATTTCAGGAAAATTTTCTTCAAAGAAAGTGACATCTAGTACCTTGCAGAACATTGGATTGATTGCTGAAATGTGATTTTGATATATTGCTTTCGCATGCGATGAAACCAGCCATTTTTCTATGTCATCGTTGCTTGTAGGCATTGAAGAAGATGAGGAGGCTTTTTATTTTCTTCCTATGGTTTTGGTATTAACCATTTTGAACCAGTTGAAGTTCACAAACCCTAATTGTGTATGGATTAGGGTTATGATGGATGATCGTTGCAAGCAGTTTAGGAGAGAAAGAACTTTGAAGAAAAGGAAGAGAAGATGATTTAGAGAAGGGAAGACGAATGGAAAGAATTCTGGGGGGTTTAAAAATTGTGTTTTTAAGTGAAATGAACTCCACTCGCCGCGAGACAATCGTCTGTCACTATGTTGACAATCGTCTATCTACTATCTTTTACACAGATAGTAGCCTGTTAGTCGTCTATCCTGACCAACTGTTCTTCTTCTTTTAGTTAACTTCTCTTATATTTAACAAGCTTGTTTTTTGCTTTCATATGACTTTTTCTTTAAAAAAAAAAATCTGTATCTTGAGTTTGTATGAATCATTTTATGATCTTTTGGCCAACAATGTATTTTAATAAACACTGTGTTTTTTAATGCTTTTTATCTAGGTACCCATACCTTTTTGGGTCTTCTAGGTTTCACAAGGTATGTTTCCTTAATTCTTCATATTTGTTTCATTTTCACATTCTTTCTCTTGAATGGACATTCAAACTTGATATGCCCCTTTTTCTTGCATTGATAGCATATTGTATTAGTGTAGGCATTACTATATGTGGTAGCATAGTCTTTGGCTTCTTTTGAAACATAACCCATATAAAGATTCCTTTTTCTTGTGTTTTCAATTCCATTAAAACCAATGCCTTCTTTATTTAGAGTCATTCTTTGGGATCCTAGCATTTTGTCAAAGTTTGTTTTTCCTCTTGTAAAGTTATAAATGATCTTTTCTTTATCTTTAATTTGATTTTTGAGATCATTTAACTCTATCTCTTTCTTGTTGTCAACTTTCTTTAATGAATTCTCCAATTCTTGAGATAATTTTCTAATTCTATTCTCTAATTCATAAATATACATATCTTTCTCATATACCATAGAGGATAGGGATCGAAGGTCTTCTATCATTCGTTCATTCTTGCTTTTTAATTTCTTACTTTTCAAGTCATTTTCTTTTTCAACAAGAGTTTTAGCTTCTAATTATTTTATAGCAGCATCGTACATATTTTCAATTTTCTTGATCCTTGAATCCTTTTCCCTTTCAGCATTCTTAAGGGATTCTAATTCTTTCATTATACCTTCATTCTTATTCTTCAATGAATCATTTTGTTTATTTACTTTGATCAACATCTTATGTACAAGAATTATCTAAGGATTCGGCTGAAGAGCTTTCCTCATTGTCCCAAGCCATAAAGCACGTATAAGCAACCTCTTGGTCACTTGATTCAATTTCAGAACTACTTGTACTCATAATGTCCCGAGTAGTGGATTTTATGGCTTTTTTCTTTTTATTTTTAGATTCTTTCTTAAGTAGAGGCCATTCCGATTTTATATGTCTAGCTTTGTTGCAATTGTAACACGTAGGAGTTTTATTCTTTGACTTTTTGCTGGCTTCTTCTTCTTATTCGGAGTTTTGATTACTTCTTTTGGATTTTTTTTTCTCCTTCTTAGTATTTTCGCTAGCTTTTTAGATATGAAGGCTACTTCATCTTCATTAATTTCTTCTTCACTACTTGAGTTGTCTTTTAGGGCTTTGAAGGCTATTGTCTCTTGGGTTTTGGTTTTTTCATTCTTTTCATTCATTGTCATTTCATATGTAAGCAGAGAACCTATTAACTCATCTAAGGAAGTTGTTTTCAGATTTCTTCCTCAGTTATGGTAATGGCTTTTAGTTCCCATTTTGGTGGCAGCCCTTTAAGAATTTTCCTAATCATCTCATAAGTAGTGTAGGTTTTCCCTAGTGCATTTAGGGAATAAATTATGTGAGTGAACCTAGTAAACATATTAGTTATGGATTCATCCGGGTTCATCTTAAAAGCTTCATATTCACTTGTGAGCTTATCAATCATATTATCCCTAACATCTGTAGTGCCTTCGTAAGTGACTTCAAGCTTAACCCATATTTCCTTAGCTGATTTACAAGTCATTACTCTATTAAATTCATTGGCATCTAAAGCACAATATAGAGCATTCATAGCACTAGAGTTTATTTGCAACATTTTATAATCTCTTTCAGTCATGTCTTTCTTTTCCTTAGGTATTTGTTTTCCATCTACTAATGTGGTATGAATTAGATCACCATCCATGAAAACCTCCCAAGCTTTCCAAACCATGGTTTGAAGGTATATTTGCATTCTCTTTTTCCAAAATGTATAGTTGTGTCTACAAAAGATTGGAGGCCAAGTTGAAGATTGTCCCTCCCCGAAGGGAGCTATGGTAGCCATTAAGATCTTTTTATAGCTATTAATTGAGATTTGTTATAACCTGTCTCTGATACCAATTGAAATTAGGAATAGCTTCCCAAGAGGGGGGGTGAATTGGAATTTAAAACTTTCTTTTAATTCCTTTGGAGAATTCTTAACCTTTTTAATTCTTTAACCAATTCATTGACTTGTTTGTTTTATTTATCAATTACACAATAACTGAGATTCTTTTAAACAATCAACTAATTAAACATTCAATCTTCAACCACACTATCCAAACCAATCAACGAAAATTTGAAAGTAAAAGCAGCCAAACCAAGAATGAGATATACAACACTTTGAATAATGTAAGAATTTGAACTAAGTCCTGTTGTGAATGATATTCTTCAATATGAAGTTCAATATAAAATTCAATCACTCTTTCCAAATATTTAGAATTCAAATAAACTTTCAGTTAATTTATCTTCGAGTGTTTAACCAAGTAACGTACTCCCATATGGTTTCCGCAAAGAATGGTTTAACCAACATACTCTCTTTTCGGTTTCCGCAACTCAAATCAAAATTGAACTTTAAGTTTGCTTGATTTCCAAATTTACATAGTATATATGATTTCAAATTTAAACCATTGACGCAATTTAAATATGTACTGAAAATAAGAAGTATGGGAAAGAAAGAGTGAGATGGAGATTTTTACGAGGTTTGGCTTATACCCAGCCTACGTCCTCGCCTTTGGCAAACCACCAAAGGATTCACTAAACCTATTCCTTTACCGGGTGGAACAATACCTTTACACACTCCTTTAGTAGTCTAGAGCCCACCTCTCCAAACGATATCCCCTCGTTCAGTCAATCTTTCAAATAGGCTCGAGCCTGCTTCTCCTGACGATGTATCCTCTCTTGGTCGCTCCTTAACTAGGCTAAAGCCCGCCTCTCTAAGCAATATCCCCTTGCTTAGCCAACAATCCAAACAATCCTTGGATTCATCAATCTACAAGATAAAAATCAAATAGATGTGTACAAAGAACTTGCTCCTCAAAGAGCTGGTTAGTACAACAATTACAACACAACTAATACTTCAAAGTAAATTCAGAATATGAAATTCAGAATTGAAGCTCCAGAATTGTATCACCATAGAGTTCTTTCAATAGATGAAAGAATTAGCAATTTGTGCACAAGATTGGTGAGAAGACTTCAGTTGATTTCGTGAATGGTGTGAGCTTTGAGGAACTTTCATAAATTTAGAATTTTAGAAGGCTTGAGAGAGTATATTTGCAGAATTTTATTTCTTGGTGTCTCTCTTGTGTTTTTAAAATCAATGTATCTTGAGGTATTTATAGAAGTAGAAAATCTCCTTACTTGTTCCTCAACAATATTTAGAGTTGTTTCCAAATATTAAAATTTTTAATCTTCTAGAAAATTGAATTTCAAAAATTATATCCGTTGAAAGTTTGAAAAATGCCATGAGCCAGACGACTGTTAAGTCTTGGCAGTCGTCTGTCCATATGTTATAACTATAAAAACATAGGCAGAGAGGTGGTAGTCATTTGTCCCTTGATTGGCAGTTGTCTGTCACCAGAATAATGCAGTTATAATACAAATCAGATGGCTGGTAGTCGTATGTCCATGAACAATTCAATTTTTTTCAATATGCACAGAGTGTGGACAGTCGTCTAGTAGAACACTCACAGACTTCTCACTTGGCACTGGCAGTCGTCTGTCAAAACCTTGACAGTCATCTGTCAGGCTTCTATCTTCAGTTAAGCTTTACTAAATTGGCCAGTCGTGTGTCCATTAACAAACAGTCATCTATCAGCTGACATTTTTGCATTTCAACTAGATTTTTAAATTCTCTTTTCTTTGCTCAATTAATCTTGGAATATGAATTTGCTTGACTTTGAAATATTTTGTTCCAAGTTTTATTTTAAGGTCTCTAAGTCTCTTTGCTAAAAGGGCTTCAAAATGAAAACTTCATATTTGAATAAACTTTAGAAGTACTTACAAAGACTTGGACCTAAGATGTTTTGACATTTTCTTAGCTTTAAGGTCTCTTGATCTTCTTTGCTAAACTTTTGATCTTCTAGACTTCTCTGAGCTTTCAATTTGGATCACTCACATTTATATAAGGCTCTCATGTTCCCTGATCCTTGTGAGCTTTCAAGATATAGTATTTGAAATTTGAGCTTCATTTGAACTTTGAGCTTTCCATGTTGAATTTTGGCTTTTTATTCTTGAATCCATGGCTTAAGCTTGATATAATTGTTTTTTTCTGAAGTACAAGCTCTCATGAACTCTTTATCCTTGCATTCTTCATTTAGTCTTGAAAATAACAACACTTAACCAAATATGTTAAGTTATACTTGTTTGTTAGCATCAAAATAGGATATTAAGTCTTGTAAGGCCAACAAGGTTGTTAGTGATTTGTGTGGTTCAAGTTTTTAGTTGAAATTCAAACAAGTGCTAAAACTTTGAATTCAGATTTGGTTGGCTGAGGTAAACCTATTGCGGTTGGTTGTTTATTCAAGCATAAGAAGTTAACTTGCCTGAGTTACACTATTGAATTTTGTCTTAAATACATACTTGATCATTGATTGAATCCCAAGGTTTATTCTTAAACTTGCTGAAGCAAAATTCAGATTCTTTTTATCAATTTCATATATATATATATATATATATCTTAGATTGTCTATTGGTATAGTACCATTCGTTATTTAGTTTATTGTGATTGATTTATTCTAAAAGATTTAAAATAAATCGAACTTCCGTGTAATAATTTTTTAAATACCAATTCACCCCTCTCTTTTAGGATTACACCATTACTTTCACTATCATTTTATTTTCTTTCTTTATCATTCCATATTTTCCTATAAAATCCTTGAGGTTGGCCACGTTCTCCCTTCCCCACCCTATGTGTGAGTTTCACATTTTTTATCTTCACTTTGGCATGTACTTACAAGCAAGGAAAAATGAAAACTATAGTCGTCAGCTCTATAAAGTCCATTTATAAAAATAGTCCAAACCATAATTACATTTCCCAAAAAAAAAAAAACATTACAATTGAATAGAATCTTCTTGTACTTGAGTCATCCACTCCACTTGGGATTATTCTTCCTACATGATGAAATAAGAAAAAAAAAAAAACCAAATAATAGCAAACTAGAAATGGAATCTTACAAGGACAAACTTGGAAGCGTAAAAAAATAGCAAAATGGTAGATTTGAAAAACAAAATAAAATCCAATAGAGGCAAATTAGTCATTTGGTAGAGGTCATTACAACTATAATGCAGTTATATTGGGTGAGAAAAAGAATATTCCCACACTTTTGGATGGTCATTTAGGTTCTCTTACATAAAAAAATGAAATAAAATAAAAATTGGACTGGGTGCATGAAAGTGAAAGGGGTAGGTGACAGTGTTAGAATCATAGAGAAAGGTTTTCATGTGCAAAGTGAATAGTCTGCATAGTTTAGTTTATTCACAAGGCAAAAGTAGGTTTTCATGGAGTTTTAGGAAAATTAAGTTGTTTACAAGATAGTTGCAACATATAAAAATATATATGGCAACTGTAAAGTGAGACCACAGAGGCAGTGTTTCTATGTAGGTAAGGTGTAAAAGACATATCATGTACCTATGGCAAGTATGTAAATCGGGGACATGGGATACATTTGAACACACGCAAGATAAAAATGAAGAAGGGAGTGGAGGATGAGGATGAAACAAGAGAAGGAGGGAAGAAGTTGAAGCCTGGGAAATAAAAGCATAAAGAAAGTTCATGTGACGAGAAGCAACTTAAAAAGCCCAATCCACTAAAGGTTACTATTATCTTTCCCATTTTAAAACTTTTAGAGTAATGGATGGAATTTGACTTGGATATGATGGTTATTGAGCCTAATGGTTTGATTTGAATTGGAATGTTAATAAATGTTGTCGATAGCCATTTTGGCCAAATTACTAAAATACAAAATGAAGATTGGCAAGTTCTTTTTTTTTTTTTTTTCCCTACTCCTTACTTTTTGTTTTTGACCTTTCTGATTTATTTTTTGTTAAAATTGAATAAGGGGATTTTTCTATTCATTATTCAAAAATACAAGAGTATATTTATACATAAGTCAAAGATCCCAAATTATTCCTAAATATCTGCTCTATAATAAATACACAATAAATGAAATATGGAAAGTATATATATGTATCTCTAATACTCCCCCTTAAATTGGAGCATGGAGACATGTAATGCCCAACTTGCGTGATAAGTTTAGGAAATGTTCATAATCCAAAGCTTTGGTGAAGATATCGGAAAACTGACTGTGGGTAATATGCATAGTGAGGAAGAGGCCAGCCCGTAATATTTCACGAATAATATGACAAACGATTTCTATATGTTTTGTACGTTCGTGAAAAACAGGATTCTAGACAATGTGAAAAGCAGCTTGGTTGTCACAATATAAGAGCATAGGCTAGGAATGCAGTACATCAAGATCATTTAAAACAATTTTGGGCCATGTAAGTTCACAGGTAGTCGAAGCAAGCACTCGCTACTCAGCTTCAGCGGAGGAGCGAGACACTATAGGTTGTTTCTTAGTGCACCGGGAAATTAGAATGGTGCCTAACTGAATGAAAAAACCAGTGGTGGAGCGGCGAGTGAGGGGATAACTACCCCAATCTGAATCAGAGTAGGCAAAGACTTGAAGAGTGTTGGTAGTAGGAAAAAATAAGCATTGGCCCAGAAATGCCTTAATGTATCGAAGAACACGTACTGCAGCATCATAATGTGGTTGTTTGGGCTGGTGCATAAATTGAATGAGGATGTTGACTAGAAATACAATGTTGGAACGGGTGATGGTGAGATATATCAAACGTCCAACGAGTCACCAAATCGAACTTGGATCAAAGAGAAGATCACCATGCGTATTATTGAGCTTGAGATTTTGTTCCATGGGAAAGGTGGCAGGACGAGCACCAAGATGACCGCTCTCAATGGGGATGTCAAGAGCATATTTTCGTTGATTAAGAAATATGCTAGTTGGAGAGCAAGCAACTTCAAGGCCAAGGAAATATTTCAGTTTTCCAAGATCCTTTAGTTTGAATTTTTAAGCAAGCATGACTTTGAAAGTGCTAATATCGGAGATATCATTGCCTGCCATGAAAATGTCATAAACATAAATAAGGATGAGAGTAAAAGACTGACCCTAAGAGCGGGTGAAAAGAGAGTGATCAGCCTGAGATTGGGTGAAACCCTCAGCACGTAAAACAGAAGATAATTTAAAGAACTAATTGTGAGAGGCTTGCTTAATGCCATAAAGGGATTTCTAAAGATAACAAACACGAGTCTCTCGTTGTTTGCAATAACTCGGTGGAGGGGTCATATAAACCTCCTCATCGAGGTCACTGTGGAGAAAAGCATTGTTGAGATCCAATTGAAGGAGATGCCAATTCTGAGCTGCATCCACTACAAGAACACACCTGACAGTGACAAGTTTAGCAACAGGAGCAAAAGTGTCATGATAATCCAAACCTTCTACCTAAAATTAGCCCTTGGTCACCAAGCGACCTTTATGTCACTTTATGGATCCATCGGCCCGAATTTTTGTTTTGAACACCCATTTACAGCCAATTGGTTTTTTCCAAGTGGAAGTTGTTGAAGAACCCAGGTATGATTGGCTTCTAAGGCTTGGATTTCAGAAGCCATGGCATCACGCCAATGCAGGTGTAGCACAACTTGAGAATATGAGGTGGGTTCGGGATGTTGGAACATAATAGAAAGAAAAGCCAAATGTTGATTAGAAAAATGATGATAAGATAAAAAAGAGCAGAGACAATGAACCGTACTTGAGGAAGATCTTCAAACTTGTGAAGTCATGGAGGACTTTGGTAAAATAGGGCAAATATAATCATCCAAGTAAGAGGGATGTGTGACAGCTCGTTTGGGCTGTGAAGAGATGGGTGGAGGGGGGGTGGGGAAGGAGATGAGGGTGAGGGTGTCTGTGAGGATACCAAGGGAGAAGGAGAAAGAAGTGAGGGTCTAGGGTTAGGTTTGGTTGACTAAGTAGGTAAAGTGTAGGAAGCGTGTATATCAGGAATAGGAAGGGGAAGGATGGGAGAAGATGAGTTGGTGGTATGAGATGATAGCAAAAAACATTTTCTTCAAAGGTGACATCATGGGAGATTAAATTTTTTTTTTTTTTTTTTTTTCAAGATCATATACACGATAAGCCTTATGATGAGCAGGATAACCCAAGAAAACACATCGAAGAGCACGAGGAGAGAATTTATCGCGATGTTGGCGATTGGTTTGGGCATAGCACAAGCACCCAAACACTCACAAATGTGTATACGATGATGGTTTCTAAAAAATAAGTTCATAAGGGGACTTATGATTGAGGTTCGGTGAAGGAGTGCTGTTAATTAAATAGGTGGCTATGAGAATGCATTCACCCCAAAAAGAGATGGGAAGATTAGCTTGAAAGCATAAACACCGAGCCACATTAAGAAGATGGCGATGTTTATGCTCAGCAACACCATTTTGCTGAGGTGTATCCACACATGTGCACTCATGAAAAGTTCCTTGATCATGGAAAAAAATTTGAAGTGGGGTGAATAGAAATTCTCGACCATTATAAGTGCATACATGCTTAATAGTGCAATTGAAATGATTTTTGACCATGGCGCAAAAATTTTTAAGACAAGTGAAAGTATTAGATTTGATACGCATAAGATAGACTCATGTAGCACGCAAGTAGTTATCCACGATTGTTAAAAAAAATGTGCACCAGAGAGTGAAGTTGTAGGATAACCACCCCATATATCACAATAAATCCTATTAAAACAAAAGGCACTCTTATTTGTGTTTAAAGAAAAAGGTAAACGAGTGTGCTTTGCTCTAGCACAAACATCACAAGGCAAATGAGAACAAGAAATATTTACAGTTTTTAGAATACATGAAATGGAAGGATGACCAACACGTTGATGCCAAAGAGTAGTGTCAGAAACACACTGAGAGTGGAAAACTGAGGTGGAGGGAGGTTTATAGTGGTAAAGTCCATCTCATACTTCACATGTTCCAATCAGCCTCCTTGTTGATAGGTCTTGGAAAACACAAAAGGTAGGAAAAAATATAGCAAAACATTTGAAATCAATGGTAAGTTTGTTGATGGACAATAAATTGAATTTAAATGAAGGCACATAAAGAACATTAAAAAGAGAGAAAATATGAGAAAAACACATAGTGACGGTATAAGTAATAGGAACAATGTCACCATTTGGAAGCTTAGTAGGGCTTGACTAATTAAGAAGTGTAATATTAGCAAGAGAAGACAAATTTGAAGTCACATGATCGGAGGCACCTGAATCAATAATTCATTCAATATTAGAAAAAAAAGCAGAATGACAATAAGCAAGGTTACTAGAAAAATTGGCAGAGTTGGTGTTCGAGGGCAATAAAAGATCCAAAAGTTGACGGTATTGTTCGCTAGTGAGACTAGGGACAACAATCACATAAGAAGTTGAAGAACCTATGACAGTATTTGCAGCCATTGAAGAACCAGATGTGATGTTGGACATAATGTCAGATCAGTTTATATGAATCAAACCGCCAAATAGGGTCATATCCGATCTATATGACGGTTAAAAAGAATATAAACCTTCGATTTGATAATATTTCCGTAAGAAATGAAAGGAAGATTCAATGATTGCTTAATATGAGAATGCCAGAGAACATATACGACGCCGGAGATTGAACGGTGCATTGGGATGAGGTCGGAGAAGGCAAGTCTGGCCGGAGACTACCCAGAGATCACTAGAGAGATAGGGAGCATGCCGGAGAGGATAACAGAGCTCCAAAGAAACAACTACGAGCATCGGCGATGCTAGAGAAAACTAGCCAAGAGAGACGGACGTTGGAGAAGATGAAGTTGGGACGATAGGAGAGACCTGCAACCCAAAATGACGGAAGATACTAGCCGAGACAATGGGAAAAACTGAGAACCAGATGGGCAGCGATGCCAGAAAGGAAAGAGACCACGGGAGACACCAGAGGGATCAAACCAGCTCCGAGTTGCTCAATCTATCAATAAATTTGCCCTCAGCAAAGGGATCAAATGATCTCAAATGTACAACTAGAAAACCATCATATGCAGATAGAAAAAAGAGAGATAAGCCACTTGTTTTCAGTGCCTTAGTCTTTCGTCAATAAATTTGGTTCGCTTTCAAGCATAGAGTTCAGACTTCAGAAGAAAAGTTTATGTTGACCTTATTGGTCATATCCCTTTTTGATTATAAAAAATACTATGATATTTAATGGTTAATGAGTTTGTGTGCAAGATCAATCGAAAGTATCATATGGTGCATGCACACGACACATAAAGTGAAGACCTGAAGACCTTGTTTATGTTGTATTGTAATTTAATCATTTATTTGGGTCTGTAATAGTAATTAGAACACGGTATGTTAGCTTTACCATGATCCCAAGAGGGGGGGTGAATTGGTATTTTTAAAATTTAAGCAGTAGGTCAATTACCTAACACCAGTATATTCACAACCCTAGGGTCAATCTAGTGCAAGAATATAAATATATGCAAGAAAGTGAATAAATCAATTTAATCAAACACACATGCACCAGAAAGCAGTAAAGTAAAATCGTCATACAGAAATGTTATCGAGGTTCAGCCAATTGCCTACGTCCCCACCTTGGCTAACAAGTACTAGGATTACCACTATAACTTGCTCACTTAAACGGGTGGAGCGGCACCTATACAAACCAGGTCAATTAGAACAGGGTTGACCTCAACCTTTACATCAATCCTTACCGGACTGGATTACCACCCCCTCATGCCACGCCTGGAAACACTCAGATTTTACAATCAAATGGTACAATAGAAAAGTATTTTCACCCAAATGCATTCAATCACATACACCACAAATGGTTTAATATGTAAGCTCAGTGTGGTCTAAATAGTTTAACTCTCAAAGGTATTTTTCTATCAGTGTAATGTGTACGTGAGAGTGTCGGCAATCAATCTTTATATATCAAGATATTCTCAATCAAGGTACTTAAACAAATATATCACTCAAGTTTCAAATATTCCAAGGTGCAAAATATATCAATTATGTGAATAGTGTATATGCTTGGTTTGCAAGATATATGTAATCTTTGTATTCAGCAAAATGATATATATTTGAATAAATATTGCAACAAAGACCAATATCACAAACACAAATATCTTTTCACAAATATATCAATGTAAATACCACAAGATATTTGAATAGGTTTTGAAAAACGTTTTGCAACTCAAAACAAATACAAACTTCCTAAATTATTGCAATGAGAATGCAACACTCAGAAGTTCAACACAACTCTTCTTAGGATAGGCATATGAGCAAAGCCTCCTAAGAACACTTAGGTTTTGCTCTCGTAGAAATTCAATTCAATCACACAACAATGAGAGAGAAAACCTCTTAATATCAACACTTGATACACTTACAGATGATATATAGAATTGAAGAAGGTAAGTTTGAGTGGTTTTAGAGAGAGTATGAGCAGTAGGAAGATTTTTGGCTTAAGAAATTTTTCACTTTGTTTTGCTAATCTTCTTGCTAATTTTCCCAAATGAAGGAGTATATATAGACACCCCATGAATTATGACCGTTGGGAACAAGTATGGTATAATTAGAATAAATTAATGACCTATTAATTATTTTAACCCTGTTTTAAAAAATTAACCACGGTAAAATATTCAGGGCAACCCGAGAGACCCAGTCAACCAAAACCATTTCGATCGACCGAAGTTCATATGGGTCGGTCGACCGGGCTATTTTTGAACTTGGGACTCGGTCGACCGGATGTACATATTCGAGGCAATTTTTCCATTTTACCGAGGTTCGTTTGACCGGGAAGATTTGAACTAAATGGTTCGCTTGACTAGACCGTTGGAACTTCTCCCGAGGACCCTCGGTCGACCAGACAATTGGAATGCAATTTGGGCACAGTCGACTAAGAAGTCAAAATGTTGACTTCAGGAGGTTTCAGTCGACCGGGCTAAGGTCAAAATGTTGACCTAGATCGGATTCGGTCGACCGGGGCAGAATGAACTACCAAGGTCGGTCGATCGAAAGTGCACAAAGTGTGCATTTTGATCCTAATTCAATACACTTTCACCCTATTCAAGTGCCTAACATTTATGAGTGCAAAGGTGAGTGTCCTAAGGTCATTTCTAAGTCCTTTTGAAGACACCGAAAAAATCTGGTGTCAATCGACCTTAGGGTAACCCCGAAGGTCTTTCTAAGGTCATTTGCATTATGAGCTTATGTATTGACCATGTATGTGATGTGTGTGCTTATTACAAACCAAAGACCCTAATTTACTATTACAAACCAATTATGCAGGAGAAACAGATATTACAATCATAAATATAAATTGGTCTCCAAGCTTTATTTACTTTACGTGCATCTTGATCTTAACGATTGAGGTTCCTGCACATAATCTCATATACTCATTAGATATTATGAGTATTTTTCATAATCAAAACCTGGTGTGACCTATAAGGTCAACATGGTCTGTAATAATTAATGTCTTACCTGCATGGTAGGATGAATAAGTTCAAGACCATAAATGGACCTTAGAGAAGGTTGACCGACACTAGATTTTTTCGGTGTCTTCAAAAAGACTTACAAATGACCCTAGGACACTCACACATGCATATATATGAATGGTCATTTCAATAGGGTGTTTGCTTGCTTAAAAAGAACCGAAATGCACTTAAGTGGCATGTTCGATCGACCGTATTGCTCAAGTACAAATGCCCCCAGTTGACCGAACTGGTGCCAGGTCAAAAGTTTGACTATGGCGTTGTCAACTGAACTTAACAATTCATTACCTTCCGGTCAATCAAACCCTGACCAGGTCAACAGATTGACCATAGCCCAATTGACCGAACTTACATAGTTCATTTATGTCCGGTCGACCGAACCCCCTAGGGAGTCAACTTTTTGACCACCTGGTCGACCGAGCTCAAAATGTACTCCAACACTCTAGTCGACCAAGGGTCCTCGAGAGTTGTCCCAACGATCTAGTCAACCAAACTATTCAGTTCAAATATTCTCGGTCGACCGAGTCACACTAATTCAGAAAAATCGCCTTGGACCTCAATGTCCGATTGACCGACCGTGTAGTTCATATTAGTCCCGGTCGACCGAACCTCGAAAAATTGCCTCGGACATACTTGTCAGGTCGACCGACCGTACAGTTCATTTTTGGCCCGGTCAACCAAACCTTAAGAACTTCGGTCGACTAAACTTGTCCTGGTCGACCGGTGCTCTCGGGTTGTCCCATATTTTTAACAGCGGTTAACTTTTTTAAACGGGGTTACTTAGGGTTAAATTGGTTTAAAAGAATATTAAGAATACCCTACATGTCCTAACGGTTATAATTTTTCCTATCTCTATATATAGGGCTTCATTTGCAAAAGTTAGTAACAAGATTAGGAAAATAATTAGAAAATATCCTCTGATTTTCAAAAGCTCTATTTCTCACATCCAAACTTTATTTCTTCATTCTTACTCATCCTCATTGCAAATCTTGCTAAGTAAGAGTGCTATTGTGAGTATCTAGTAAAGCTTAAACTCTCGTTAGTTCTAGATTGATTGATATATATTTTTATCCGAGAGTTAGCTTGAAGTTTTTCTAGGAGACTTCATTAATAAATCTTCCGTAGGAAAACTTCATAGAGCTTGTGAGTTTTGCATCATCATTGCAATACTCAAGAGTTCGTATTTTTTTTTTGTGAAATAAATTTTTACAAACCATTTTCAAATATCCCGTGTGCTTATTATTGAGAACAATATTTTTGGGATATTTTACTTATGAAGATCTTTGTTATTGTACCTTTTGATTGATAATATTATCTTGACACAAAGATCATATATTTTACAAACCAATTTCAAATATCTCTTGTGATTTATCTTGAGAAAAATATTTTGAGATATTTGTTAGCATATTGAAGATCTTTGTTGCTATATCTTTTTTATCTTGATACAAAGATCAAATAAATTTGGCAAACCATTTTTGAATATCTCTTGTGGTTTATATTGACAAAAATATTGGCTGAGATATTTGAAATGTGCTTATGATCTTTGCTTGTGCATTGTGATTGAATATATTGTGTGTTACAAAGATCATGTCATTTGCACTCTCATGCACTTATTACATCGCTCATATAATTATATGAGAGTAGACACTTAGACTACATTGAGCTTATCAAATCCTATCTTTCGGTAGTGTATTGATTATACTATGCATATTGGGTACAAATTTACTTTTCATGAAAGCACAATCACTGTACCAGTTTATTTATTGAGAAATCCGTTGTATTTCCAGGCATGGCATGAGGAGGCGGTAATCTAGCTCGGAAGGATTGTGTAGGTTGAGGTCAGCCCTATGTTAATTAACCTGATTGTAATGGTTGAAGTCAGCTCTGTGCTAATTGACCTGGTTGTTTAGGTGCTGCTCCACCCATTAAGTGAGCCTATAGTGGTAATCCTTATGCTTGTTAGCCAAGGCGGGGACACGTAGGCAATTTGGCCAAACCTCGATAACATTTCTGGGTGTCGTCTCCTTTACTGCTTTATTGTGCATGTTTGATTAAATTTCTATTGCAGTTTAAATTCCGTTGTATATTTGCATTGATTTATCTTACATGCACTAGATTAACCTTAGGCTTGTGTAACACTATTGATTAGTGGATTGACCTAGGGGATAAAATTTTCAAATACCAATTCACCCCCCCCCCCTCTTGGGATTGCACCAAAGCTAATAGTTTCACAAAGAAACAACTCAAAAGTTGTGCTTTATTGGAAGAAACAAAGACTCTGAGAAAAAGGGAGAGAGAGAGAGAGAGAGAGAGAGAGAGAGAGAGAGAGAGAGTCAGACGAGGGAGGAACGACCATAACGATAACGATGAGGTTTGAACGCCGAACGATGTCTGCAAGGAACGATGACGTTTGTAGAGGAGGAAGAACATCAAATGAAGACTGAACGCTAAATTGAGAAGAGATCGTCTAAGCAGACAACCAGAACGAAGCAAAGATACTGCCGAAGAAGACAACTCGAGATTACTACAAGCGCAAAGGCGACGATGGCTGAAACACTTATGGAGAAGACGAGAGAAGCATGGACTGAGAGAGAGATACTGCATTTGAGAACTAAAAAAAAAACACTTGCGAAGCAATGACTAAGATTGAGATGACCCGAGAACGGAGAAGAACCAGAGAAACCAAAGGTGATCAAAGGAGGGAGGAACAATAGGACCAGCTGTGTGTGCAACAACGTGTTCCTGTTGCGTGTGTTCAGAAATAGGGAGCGACAACAAGAAAGGTTATGGAAAAAAAAATTAGGTTTTGCTCTGATATCTGCTCTATAATAAATACACAATAAATGGAAAATGGAAAGTGTATATGTATCGCTAATATTTTTTGCCATTTTTTTTATTGCATCGAGTGATCCAAAATAGTCTTCTAAGATGGGCTTTGATAGCGATTTTCATCTCAAACATGCAAATCATGATAAAACCCTATCATTTCGTGATTTGTGACCATATTTTTGTCAAATTTCACCGCACTAGGTGATTATGGGCAATTCAAAATAGTAAGGAGCAATCTAGCAGTGATTTTGACTTTGGCCGCGCAAATCAAGGCAAAACTCCTGTAATTCCAAGCATTTTGTTAAGTGATGATATTTTAGGACTCAAGTATGTGAATACAAGGTCAAGTGCATACAAGGATTATTGAAAGCTTACACTCCAAAGAAAGAAGATCTCATAAAACTTATACTATTAAAGCATGGATTCAAAGATGATTTTATGAAGTTAGAGTCTACTGAAGCTTGAAGTCAAGTCAAATATAAAGAATCAAAGCAAATACATGAAGACATTGAAGAGCAAAGCAAATGCATGAAGACTTAGATCTTAGAAAGTTATAGTCTTGCAAAAGTTTCATGTAAGTACTTCAAACAATTTTAATATGAATATAGGACCCTCTTAGGTGAAATACCTGGACCCAAATACCTTTTAAAATACTTGAAAAATATTTTTATAAGGTCAAAAGTTATTTCAAAAAGGTTTAAATTATTTTTGGAATGAAAAGCACTAAAATAGGATTTTCCAAATTCTGTTATTTTTTCTATATCTGCATTGATGTGCATTTTTATCTATCAAACACTCCTTATCTTAAACAGTGTTCAACTTGAAAGTTGTGGGATTTTATCTTAACTTTCTATTGATATCAAGAATGTCTAGTTTCAAGTTTTATAGGAAAAGTTACAACCATAATACTGAAGGGTTGTTGAAGTTGTCAGGCGGCTAAGCCTTGTCTATTCAAGCGACTGACAAGCAAATAGAACCTGGTCAGGCGACTAACCTCTCTAGGTGAGGCAACTGACCCTATACTGTGTTGTAAAAATACGCTGATTTAAAGGCTCAAGCGACTAACCCAACCCCTCAGGCGACTGACCTTCAATTTTTCAAATTTAAAACAACGAGGGAATGTTTCTAAAATAGATTTCTTGGGCTCCAAACTCTTTCAATACTTGGAAAACACCCCAAGCAACTTGGGCAACACGAAAATATACTTTTTAACTATATAAATACATGTTGATTTCAAGAATTAAAATAACCCAACAAGAAAATCAATCTCAATTCTCATATTTTCAATGCTCTCTCATTGAATACTCTTGCTCATACTCTTGCTGAGATTTTGCTGATTTAAAGGTCACGGTTCTTGTGTTCTTGTATGAGTTTTACAATCTAAGAAAGAACCCTGATGATATCTTCTTGAGCTTCATCTTTCTATATTGTGATTTTTATTGAAGTATATAGATTTCAATTGTACTAATCTATTCTTTTGAGAGTGTCACTGTACTAACTTTTTTCTTGTTTCTGTTATAGTTTTTGACGGTTCAAGGTTGGTTGAATTGTTATACCGAGCGTGGAGTATCGCTTGGAAAGGGGGCTCCAGCCTAATTGAAGGAAGGATTGTAATGGTTTGCTTCACCCATAATGAAGTGTTATAGTGGAATCCTTAGGTGGTCTTGCCTAAGGGGAGGACGTAGGTGGGTATAGCCAAACCTCGTAAAAGCTCGTCTCACTCTCTACCCTTACTCTTTAAATTTTTGCATATACATATATAAATTGCATGGTTGTGTATCTAAGTGCAGGAAGCTGAAATATTGAGATTGAGAAAAATTTTAATTTAAGGAAGTATGTTGATTAATCTTTTGCGGAAACCTTAAAGGGAGTACGTTGATTAATCGTTTACAAAAACCTTGGTTAAAAGGAAGTGCATAAAATCCATAAATACAAGGTTTAATCAAACTCTACGCTGAGTTATACAAACGTTGAATCAAGGAAGTACTGCTGAAACTTATATATTGGTTAAATAACTTGTTGATTGGTTGATTGATTGACATTGTTGAAAGTATCTCATTAAGAATCATTCGCTTGTGTTGATATTAAGTGTAGATTGTGATTGGTTTAATTAAGCATTAAAAATCAAATCATTATTGTGTATTGGCTAAGTTTACAAAAGGTTGTGAATTTGTAAAAAGATTTAAAAGAAACTTTTAAAAACCCAATTCACCCCCCCCCCCCTCTTGGAACTACACCTTAGTTTTCACATCCAAAAGGGTTTTGAGTTTAGAGAAGTAAACAATTACAGGGTCTTGATTTTGCATCAAGATTGTGATATCCTTCTTAATTTCAAAAATGTGTGGCGCATTTTGCTTGGAGAAGCGTTGTTCAAGATCAAGCCGTAGGAGATGTGCTGTCTCAGCATACACTATGCTGCTCTTGATGTCCACTGCCATTGTATTCTGCATCCAGGTTATAACCGTATATATCATTACACCTTAGCCAATACTCCATTAAAGGATCATTCGGATCTTTTGGCTCACTGAGAATCTCATCTATGAAACCGAGCTTGTTCTTTATTTTTAATGCCCTTCTCATTGATCGAGCCCAAGAATGATAATTATTGGCATCTAAACAGTGAGTAACAAGCATGTCACCATTTGCATCATTGCTGCCGATGTAGAAAGGACTATTGTGGTGATTGGGATCATGAAGAAGAGCTCCTGAGTTTTGTTCTCCAGATTGAGGTTTATTTTGGCTTTGATTTGGATTGGAGTTGGTGTTTGGAGGAGGATTACCAATTGCGGATTCCTCCAGTTCATGCTCTGATACCATGTCGGATTTTGGGGAGTGAAGAACTGAAGCAGAGAAAGTGCTGGGTTGAAAGAAGTTCTCTTATGCGATTGATTACATCAATGAACAGAACGTCAAATATATACAGCTTGTGAAGGAATCTTCCTTTAACTAATTCTATACAAAGCATATTTACGTTAACACTTTACATAAAAAATAAAACGAATAAAATAATGAAAAGAATATTTATGTTGCTACCTTGCCATTGAGCACAACTGGCTTGCCTCTCGCTAGTACTTTGATTCTGCAACTCTGCAATATTATTTGGCTTCAACATTGATACACACCTTTACACACACCCACTTTCCCTGCACCCCCTTAAAGCTTTTGCACACTCAGCCGCAGAGCAGCCCCGAACACTCTCATGCACAACCACTCTCTCGTACCCAATCCAGCTAAGCCATCTCAGGCCAACCTCGCAGTAGCCCGTCTTCCTCACCCTCACCCACATGGCAGGTAGCCATAACAGTGTCCACACACAGCCCCACACTTGCCCAAACCCAAACCTTGTTAATTATGATTCTATGATTTCCATAGTGCTTAGCATTCTCAGTACTTGCGTTTGTTCGGGTTCACTAGAATTATTGTATCTAGTTCTTGGTATGATGGCCTTGACCAGGCCTAAAATGGTTGACCCTCCCTCTTGAACCGGTTTGGGTCTCCAAAACCGGTCTTGGACCGATTCTGGTTTTTGTTTCTTTTCTATTTTGTTATTTTTAATGGTTTAAAAATTCACAAAAAAAAAATATCACTAAAAAATTCGGAAAAATCAGAAAAATGTAGAAAATTCAGAAAGCTCAAGTTTTGTTATTTCAAAATTCAGGAAAAATATTTAAAAAATCAGTAAAAATAGAGAAAAATTAGGAAAAAACATTTTGAGACTTTAAAATCATTTTTGGCACTCTTTTCTATCTCAAATAAATTCCAAAACCTCTCGAAATATTATTCTTCATACTTAGAAAATTTTAGAAAAATTCAAAAAATCCGGGAGTATATTTTTCAAACTATTTTCTTGATTTTCCGATCCCAATGATTTTATAGGGAGGCATGAGATCTTCGGAGTACAGTATGCCCCGATTTTGAAATAATACTTATATTGTATTTATTTTGTACATTTTCTTTGATTTTTGATAGGGAGTAATTTTCTAAGACTTATTAAATTTGTTTTGAGATAATTTTTGATTAATTAGGTACCCTTTGTAAGAACGGGTGCGTAGGGGTTGCTAATACCTTCTCATCACGTAACCAAACTTTCGAACCTGACTTTGGTAATGCAGGCTGATTCTACCCTTAATTGGGTAGCAATCAAGTGTTCTAACCACACTAAAAGGTTAGTGACGACTTCATACACCATTTTTGCACAAAAATATATTTTCCAAACCACACTTTTTCCAATTCGTGCACCTCGGGGCAACACACGTCAGGTGTTGCCGCCCTGCACAAGTGAATGTTGTGACACCTTTGTTTGACTTCAACAGAAGACCTGTGACCAACTCTCATTTAAGATTAAAGTTCCATAAAATTTATCCATCTATTTTGTTTGATTTTATTATTAGATCTAAATAAAACGAGATGCTTATTTGGAAACATATGATTTTGTTGATTATTGTTGTGTCAATTAAAACATGATAGATAATGTGTGCTCATAATTTATTGTCTTGGCGGTGTTATATCTTAAATGAAATTCAAAACACTTTTCTTACGTTTGGAAAGGTATTAAATTTGGATTTGAATAAGATGTAACACAAAATTGTATTAAAATTTATTTAAATTTACCCAAATCAAAATTTCAAGATTAAAAATTCATACTTCCAAGTGCAACGCTTGTGAATTTTTATTTGCTTAATTTAAGTATGAACAACAACCACAAGTTGGTCATTAAATTTAATTAACGGGATTTTCATACATGATATTTTTTAAATTGGCCTTTTATGTCTATGTGCGCGTGTGTGTTTTTCTATTAGATTTTAGGGTCTCTACTCTTTATATTGCGCAGTCCAAAAGCATTAGCTCAATGGTTCTTTTGGACCGAGCAACTTGTGAAAAAAATGCTTCGACCAAGTTTCTTGATAATAATTAATTAATTAATTAATTATATCAATCCTTGGGGGTTACTCAAGTGATAAGGTGAGGGTCTTATCTATCTCATGATCGAGGGTTCGAACCCACTACCCCTGAGATCATACTCAAGATATTAACAGGATATTGGTAGTGGGGTCTGCTAAACATCTCCCGGGTTTGGTGCCGCACTAGGTGTGCAATGTGGTGCAATGTTTGCTAGAGTCCTTGGGTCATAGAAAAAAAAAAAAAATTAATTATAGTTAATAATTCAGTTTTCTCCTGCTGAAAATTAAACACCCAAAAGTGGAAAGATCAGCCCCAGCGTTCACACGTGGATGACAAGGAGGCAAACAGGGCACATGGGAACTTTTGCCTTTCCCAGCCACTGCTGGGCCTAGGCATAGGCATTGGCATTGTGGGGAAAATCCTAGGCCGATTCCAAGTTGATGTGCGGAATATTAATGTGATCTCTCTCTACATTGTCAACATTCTACGTTCCAATTCTTTAACTCAGATAAGTCCGAGAGCTCAGTCCAACCAGCCTTACTTTTATGAGGACTTTCACAGTACAAACAAAAATCAAATGACTAATTAAGGACAACAACGTTATGGGTTGGTGTGGATGTGGCTCCTTAAGTCTCCAAAAGCTTACGAAATTAAATTTTTGAACTCATAAGTTATAACTTGGAGGCGCCGACTTTAACTATAGTTAAGATGCATTTATTTTAGTGGCCAAAATTTACAGGATTAGACTGAACGGTATGTATCGACTACACTAGTTATGATAGTTATATATCATGTCTCATGCTTAAATTACAATTTACAAAAGAAGTACAACATAATCATTTTACAATTGTTATCCAATGTATGACATATTAAAATGAATAGCTAGGGATGAAAATAAAAAGTTATATGGTAAATATGTAAAATTATAAAGACCCATTTTACTCTATTCTACTCTATTCTTATACACTAAATAAATCTTTAATTAAAATAATAAATATAATAAAAATAAAATAAAATAGTCTTCATTTTCTCTTTGCTACTAGTGTCAGGGTCAACGGGAGAGAGGATCCACCAATAGCTAGCCTACCCTACATTACCATGTAAATAGACGAAGCCTCCATGGGTTTGGCAATACTTAAAAGATGCCTATAGCATTTAACACTTAAATAAGTTTTTTGTGTGAATAATAAAGTTTCGTTTTTGAGTGTGGATGTCAGACTTTAGATTTGGAATTGTGTAAATTTAAATATAATTCAATATAATTTTATATTAAAGTCTCAACCGAACATGGGGTAAGTATTCCTTTTACTTTTAAGAAAAAAAATACTTTTATAAAGCACTTTTAAAAATACATTTAAAAGAAAAAGTATAATTTGTCCTCAAAGTTGGCTTAATCAAATAGAGTCGAGTTACAAAACTTCTTAGTAATAGGTGGAATTGGGTTTAAGTCCTCATGAAGGCAAATCCATGGTTTATCAAGAGCAAGTTATGGAGTTGGTCACATCCTGTTACACTTTGATGCGACGTCCAAAAGGCTTATTCGATTAAATTCCAAGTTGGCAAATAAATAAATAAGACGTCTAGTCACTAAGATTTATAAGTTTGTTTTAACTTTAATTAGGATACATTTATTTTAGTTGACTTACACTTTTTATGAGTTTTTTTTTTTTTTTTTTTAATTACGCACCAGGTTTCTACGTGTCCATTTTACGGTCCACGTGACTAATCCCGCGCCCCTTGAAGCCAACCCCACAACTCTAAAGGGAGGTAAATTTCAGGAATTCAGGGGCAAGAACGAACCCGAGAGGGTTTGAACACCTGATCTCATGAGAGGCACTCCCGCAGCCTGTACTACCACTTGAACCACACCCTGGGGGTACTTTTTATGAGTTTTGTTGTCACAAAATCATGGCAGAATCATAATTAATTTTTTATCATATTTGACTAAGATATATAATTTTTAAATAAAAAATATTAATCCATAAAATTTAACATGATAAGGGGCCGGGGTAGGCCTAAAATAATTTGCATGGAATGAGGTAATGAGAAAGGATTTAATAGCTATTAATTTAGTATGTAGGAAACTGCTCTTAATATGGTGAATTGGCGGAGAAAGATTCATATAATCGGCCTAGTGGAGCTTAAGGCTTGTCGTTGTTGTTGTATTGTACGTTGTATAATATATTATTTTATATAAATCTATAAATATTTTATAAATTGAGTACATAATATAATTATATATTCCAAATTCAAAGTATTAGTTTAATAACTATAAAAATATAATTTAATAATAGCTTAAATATATAATAATAAATTTATATTATTACGACTAATTTTATAGATTACAATAATTTACACTTAATTGTAATCCCTTATCATTTTAATTTATTTTACTTATAATTAAAACATATTTTATTTAATCAAATAACGCTAATGAACTCCTTCAAAACTTATTTAACCTCAACATTTATTAAATTGAATTTTCTTTTTTCAAATCAAAACTTATTGTTAAGCAATTCCAGACAACTGATAAGACTTTACCTCGTGGTCATCTCCCTTGTACTGCACATGCCAAACATAAGTTAATAATGTTTAACCTAGCTAGTTAATTATTGGTTAATTAGTCTAGCCTACCTAAACAACCACTGTCACGGAGCTGCTAGAACTACCCTGATTTGTAGCCCAAGGACAATCTAACCAATGGGCTACCTATGAATTAACTAAATGCCTAATGGTTGAATCATATATATTATTCATAGCCCTCCTAATAAGCGACTTTCCTACCGTTGGAACTTGGAATTTTTTTACTTGCATATTCTTAATTTCAAACTCCGAAGTAGAATGTGTAAAATATTTTTTTGATAAAAGCTATTTTATTACCGCTAACTAGGTCCACTCTCATTGTCATCATGGATCAAATCATAGCTTGTACTATTTTAAATGTAGAATGTGTCGAGATTTTAGATACTGTGATAATTAATAAAGATTACATAAGAAAAGAGGGCGTGGAATTTTCTTTGCATTGGTCGAGAGTTAAAAAAAAATTGTAACTTACAAAGTTGAGGCACATCTCCTAGCATGATATATTTATAAGGATGACTTTTGTAAGGCTTATATACAAATCAAAGTAAGCAATACCTTGCATGAGTAAGGAGACAATTTTCAATTTCAATAATTGGCCGGGTTTGCGAGAGAGAAATACATACTCCAACCTCATTAGAGACTTTATGGATTTGAGAATAAGTAATCATCACTTAATGCTATACAAACAATATATATATATATATATATATATATGCATGTGTACATATATGCATAGAGTTCGAGATAGTCACACACAAAATATTGTTAGTCTTAATTTAAAAGTCTCATGATTTTGCCTTAAAATCAGACAGCATGTGTACATATATGGGAAAGTTGAACCTCAAATTTTCCTCTACTTTTAACAGCCATGTGAATTGAAATAAATACTAAAGCCCTTAATTCTCTGCATGATTTATGGAATCTCTGAAAATTTCTTCAATAAGATTTTCATCGGCCAAACGTCATTAATTTTGTTGAAGGAAAAAAAAAAACAAATATATTTTTTCTGCTGAAAGGTAAAGAAAAAACAAATATGTATGATTATATTATCATCCGCTCCCACATATCACGGGCTTATTGGAGTCTTGTGCTGAAAGCAACACCAGCAAAACAAAAATTAGGAAAAAAAAAAAAAGGAGTTGGATGAATGGCATTTAAAATTTCAGACAGCATGCATAATATAAGTTTATAAGATAGAACAAGTCAAGAACAAGTTTAGTTATTTCAGTTTGAAAGTGAAAGCTTCACGTTTTTTTTCAAGCTTTTCAAACCTCCGCTCCCCCCATATTCAACTTCGCCATCTTCTTTGACTCCTCCTCACTTCTCACACACAACTACCCTAAAATCCTAAAGCACATACCCTAAAACCCTAAAACATGTGTCCTTATCTCGCACCAACCACCACATTTCCGGCCCTTTGATCGAAAACCTCTAGAAATTGCTGAAAATAATAATAATAAGATGTTGATGAAATTAAAAAAAATAAAATAAATAAGACCTCTAAAAGGGCACCCGGCCACAACTACAATACCAACAGACAAGATATCCCTAAAGGAACACCAGCTAGTACCGATTATGGGGAACACCTTGGGAAGAAAAAAGACCACAAAGGTTATGAAGGTGACCGGAGAGACGATGAAGCTGAAGATTCCGGTAACCGCCGGCGAGGTAACCAAGGACTACCCTAGCCACGTTCTGCTGGAATCGGAGGCTGTGAAGCACTTCGGCATCAGAGCGAAACCCTTGGAGTCGCAGCAGGAGCTGAAGCCCAAAAGGCTATACTTCTTGGTGGAAATGCCAAAGTTTCCGGCGCAGATGCCTAGGAGGGTCCGGTCGGAGATCAAGATGAGCGCCAAGGACCGCCTGGAGAGCCTCATGCTCGCCCGGAGATCGGTGTCGGACCTGTCCATCATGAAGCCGGCGAGCATTGGTGTTGCAGAAGAGGGGTCGTCATCGTCGTCCGGCGCCGGCAAGGTGCAGGTGAAAATGAGAGTGCCGAAGGCGGAGGTGGACCGGTTGGTGAAGGAAAGCGGCGACGAGAATGAGGCCGTGAAGAAGATTGTAGACCTTTGCATGGCGAATCCCGGAGGGGGCTCGACGTCAATGCACCGGCGGACACAGTGGAAGGGTTGCAGGGAAAGAGAGACTAATGTTAGGTTTGATTCCAATAATTATTATATAGAAATATAATGATTTAATTATCTAAGAAGTTGTATGTTGAAGGCCTACCATGTAAGAGTTGGCGCTATTTGCAGGAAAATATTGGAATATGGCATATTAATTTTATGGGCATATATATAGTAAATTAGTATAGTTTTATACAATTTATTTCTGATTTCAACCATATTCCATTCAAAATTAAACAGATTCCTCAAATATTCTAAAATGCTGATCTTAAATGATATTTTTGCAATTCTTTTTCTTTACCTCATGATCAATTGAATTTCCATGAATGGCAAAAGATACTAACCTTGTCTCGGGTTTGGCAAAAAGATAATGATCTCCCTGAGGAACAATTCAAAAACTTTCCTTAAGGCTTATCGAAAAAATACAAATTTTCTTTCATATTTTATAAAAACATAGGTTTTTTAAGCAGATGTTTCTGTCTTTTTAGCCAGCCTCAATGGAGGTCTAACATTTCGAAATCTCAAGAAAATTTCTATGTTTTTGACAAATCTTGGGAATGTGAATGCGTTTTGCCAATTGTACTTTTATCAAATTATATGGTTACACCATAATTCTGGTTCTTTTTCTTTTGATTTTTTTAATCCAATTCTATTTTTCCATCTTATAATAATTTTTTATTATTAATGTATGCCATTTTGCATCACAACCCCTACTTGACTTGTCACATTTATTACTATTCTTTATTATATTAAAATAAACTAGTCCTTCCTAATTCAATTTTCTTTTGAATTCGGTGTTTGATTCAGTTCCAACTAGCTTTTGATTATTTTTGTTCGTACATGATGTGCTATCATATCCATGTCACTCTCAATTTTTTGTTTATATCCAAATTTCAATCTTGTCTCGAGCATTTTTCAGCATTCTATCAAAACACGGATGTGCAGTACATTTCCTGCCAATATTTTATTTTCTTCTCTTTCTAATTTCATGTGTTTGACCCAATGTGTTGTCTTCACCCAATTCTTAATTTTTGTTCCCACCTTGTATTGCTAAAATCGGACGAGTCCAAAGATTTGCTTGATACACAAGCACCAACTTCACACAAAAATTTAAGCTTATTGGATGAACTATACCATGTATATAAGCACCCACCAAATACTTACTTTTTTTAATGTGAAACAAACTTCATAAAGTGAAATTCTCAACAGGCATGTGATCCAAGACTTACCCATTTTTAATTTTCTTCGTCCCTAAGTGTGAAGTATGGCTTTCTTTTTTTCTTTTTTTTCTTTTTTCTTTTTTTTAAAAGAACCATGGCTCTCAGTTGACAACATTCCTACTAATTTCAACCTTTTTCATATATTAATTTACAGTCCAATCACCCCCACCTAAATTTAGATACATAAAATCCCTTTAGAATTTGGAAAATATGAAGAAAAGAAAATAAAAATATTAAAAAATTTACATGGTATTATCAAGAAAAGTGAAAAAAAGAGTAAAAAAAATATATCAAATTAATGAAAAAATTTTGATTTTACACATAATTAATATTTAATGTTTCTTAATTTTTGATCATATTAAAATAATTTTTCATTTTTTATATCATTTAATAGAGAAGGAAAATATTAAGGAAATGAGTTTCTTTATAATTTTTCTTTCCTTTCGTTTCCTTTCTTCAAGCAAAATCCTTAATCCAAATGAACCTTAAGTGTATGCACTCGATTTAATATGATTTCATCAGGTATATGAATCTTAACTAAATTAAATAAATTTTTTACACATGAAAAAATTATATTAGATCCGGTTTATACATTTAGTGTATCTAATATTTTTTCCGTATGCCTAGAAGAGTGATCAACTATATCTTAATCAGGAATATCATGCCAAGAAACAAGGCCTGTTTTAATTAAACTCCTTCATCAATTTAGATGAATTATTAAGATTTTCTTTCGTGGATATTTTACAATGCACAAGTATTCAATTTTCATAAATCTTCAAAAATACCTAGGCCCTTCACACAAGACTTAGCTATGATCATAATTCAACTTCTAGAATACTTTATCATAATTGATTACACACCTATTATTTATAATACCTTGACTGCTTTTTATCAATTTCATACCAAATACATTATAACTACATGTAATATCGTATATATATATATACCCAAAAATATGTACTTTATTTTAAGATTCACCTACATAATTCATGAGTGTAACACTACAAAATTTCTCAATTAATTGGAAAACCTAATATATTTACAATTTCATGATTTTTTTTCACAAATATAACAACCTTCTTTTCAGAACAATTGTAACACTAATTTCACATCAAGTACACATTTCAATGCACGCATGTATGATCTCCCATATAAGCTTATATAATTATTCAACAAGGTCTTATCACTAACTTTTTTAATTTTAATGTCAGAAGAATATTAGGAAAGAGTGAACTACACTAACATAAAAATCATGTATCTATGTTTATTCAAAAATCTTCATAGCAGAATTATTTTATTTCAAAGGAAACATGCAATCTTTAAATAATAATAATAATAATAATAAATAAATAAAGGGCCAATAACTTCTTTAAAATATTAGGTCAAAAGAAAAATATTATTTTATTTTCTCATTTAATTAAAATATCTTATATCAATATCAAATCATTTTCGCTTTTTCTTTTAAAAAATATATTCACCAAGTTAATTAAAGAAGTGTTAATAATTTAGATATCTCAACGTACCGCACAACACTCAACCGTTGTTTCCCACGTCAACATTTTCATGTTATATTTTTGTTTAATTTTCAATGGCCAATTAGTATATGAAAATTCTCTGTTAGCTTTACCGTGATCCCAAGAGGTGGGGTGAATTGGTATTTTTAAAATTTAGTCCCTAGGTAAATACCCTAACAACAGAATATTCACAATCCTATGGTCAATCTAGTGCAAGTAATGTAAATATATGCTAAAAATTAAATAAAATAATTTAATTAAGCACACATGCACCAAAAAGCAGTAAAGTAAGAGTGACACGCTAAAATGTTATTGAAGTTCGGCCAATTGTCTACGTTCTCACCTTGGCTAACAAGTATAAGGATTACAACTATAATTACTCACTTAAACGGATGGAGCGACGCCTAAACAAATCAGGTCAATTAGCACAAGGCTAACCTTAACCTTTATAACCAACCCTTACCGGACTGGATTACCGTCATCTCAGGTCATGCTTGAAAATACTCAAATTTTACAATCAAAGAATATTAGTACAGTGATTGTGCTTTCGTGTAAAGTAGATATGTACCCAAATACGCTCAAACACATATACCACAAAATGATTTAATATGTAAGCTCAATGTGGAATATGCTCTCAAATAAATAATCGCTATCAATGTAATCGGTGCGTGAGAGTGCAAACAATATACTCTTTGTATCACAATATGTTCAATCAACGTGCTCAAAAAAATATGTTAATCAAGTCTCAAATATTCCAATCAGCAGAATATCTCAATCGTGCAAATGTCAAATAATGTATATGCTTGGGTTGCAAAAATATTTTAATCTTTGTATTCAGCAAATGATATGTAAGTCAATGAATATTGCAACAAAGATTAATATCACATAAACAAATATCTTTTCAAAACTATGTTAAGATAAATCACTCAAGATATTTGAAAATGTTTTGAAATAGTTTTTGCAATCCAAAAACAAATACAAACTTCCCAAGATATTGCAATGAATATGCAATACTCAGAAGTTTAATATAAGTTTTCTTATGAGAGACTTATCAACAAAGTCCCCTAAGAACACTTAGGTTTGACTCTCAAGAAAATTGTATCACACAAGCAAATCAAGGAGAACAAACCTTTCAAACAATCACTCAAACTAAACTTACGAAGAGTTTTTGCAATGAGAGAGGGTAAGAGTGAGTGAATGGAGTGCAAAAACTGAGTAGTAGGAATTCCGAGCTTGAGAGAAAATTTTTAATCAAGTTGGCTAATTAAGTTACTAATCATTCCAAATTAAGGGGTATATATAGACTTCTCCTAAATTATAACCGTTAGGGACATTGTTGAAATAATTAGAAAAGTTTTAACATTATTTAATTATTTAAACCTGTTTTACAAAGTTAACCACGGTAAAAAAATAGGTCCAACCCAAGAGCACTGATCGACCAGGATAAGTTCGGTTGACCTAAGTTCTTGGGGTTCGATCGACCGAGCCAAAAATAAATTGCCCATTCAGTCGACCAGACATGTATGTCCGAGGGCGATTTTTCAATATTTTCAAGGTTTGGTCAACCAGGCTGAATTGAACTAAGTCTATCGGTCGACGAGACCGTTGAATTTCCACATGTGAGAACTCGGTCAACCAGGTTGGTGGTATTCAAAAATCACTCAGTCGATCAGGAAGTCAAACTGTTGACTTCCTTGGAAGTTCGGTCGACCGGGGCCAATTGAACTACTGGAGTTCGGTCGACCGGGCTAAGGTCAACGAGTTGACCCAGACCAGGTTCAGTCATCTGGGGGCAAAATGAACATGAGGTGTCGATCGACCAAGTGTGCACATTTAGTGCATTTTAGTCCTATTTCATTCAACAAACACCCTATTCAAAAGTATAACACATACAGGTGAGTGTGTGAGTGTCCTAGGGTCTTTTCTAAGTCATGTTTTAGTTAAGTTTCGATTTGAGCTTACCTATTAGAGTATGCATGTGATGTGTGTCAGATTATTACAAACCAAAAGCCTTAATTACTATTACAGACCTTTTACATAAATGAAATATATTACGACATAAAAAATTGGGTCTTCACTCTTCACTTTCTTCTATATGCATTAAGATCTGTCAATTTTAGTTTCTGCACATAACCTCAAACACCCATTAGATATAATGAGTATTTGTCATTCTCAAAACCGAGCGTGACCTATAAGGTCAACATTCTCCCCCTTTTTGATGATGACAAATACACCCAACAAAAATATGGGTATAAGCCTAAGAAGGCTCCCCCTATCAATATGCATTAAAGAGAATCAAATTTTAACCCAATTATTTAGTTTTCCCAAATTTTTCCTCTCCATCTCCCCCTTTTGGCAACAACAAAAAGGGCCATAAAAGTGAAGAGCACTCGGCAATGGGTGAGTATAATATTTATACATTATAAGTTTTGGAAAGTTTTTGAAAAAATTTCGGCAGAGTGCCATTTGAAGATTGAACTTTTCAAAACAAATCCTGTATAAATAATAACCTCTCTAAGTTTATAAATCCTAACAGTTTATCTATAACTACTCAAACAGTTCCAATATGATCCATGCAATAAAACATAAAGTCTAATGGCATCATGTAGTAGATATAGGAATTATGCACACAAGCAATGATCAACATTCACAAAGTCTAAGGCAAGAAGACATATCAACAATAATATTAGTTGCAAAGACTTGTAAATTTTACTTGAGAGCTCCCCCTAAATTTATGCAAACTATGAAACATCTAAGAAGCTTCTCTACTGTGCATTAAGTCTAACTCACGTCTAATTTGTATGAACCTATCTTCAAGAAGTGATTTAGTGAATATGTCAGCCCATTGTTCATTTGTGCATACAAACTCAAGTAAAACACCTTTTTGTACATGATCACAAAGGAAGTGATGTCTAATCTCAGTGTGTTTAGTTCGTGAATTGTGAGATAGGATTTTTAGAGATGTTGATTGCACTAGTATTATCACATTTAATCGGTATTGTATTATAGTGCAATCCATAATCCATAAGTTGTTTCATATAAAGAGTTTGGGCACAACAACTTCCAGTCGCAATATATTTTGCTTTGGCTACGGATAAAGCAACTGAGTTTTGTTTCTTGTAAAACCAAGAAACAAGAGATTGTCCTAAATAGTGACAAATGCTGCTGGTACTTTTTCTATCAACCTTACTACCAGAAAAACCAGTATCAATATAACTAACTATCTCAAAAGTAGTATGCTTAGGGTACCATAAGCTTAACTCTATAGTTCCAACTAGATACCTAAGGATTCGTTTAACAGCTTTTAGATGGGATTCCTTAGGGGCAGCTTGAATCCTAGCGCACATACACACACCAAACATAATGTCAGGCCTACTAGTAGTGAGATATAGGAGACTCCCAATCATGCCACGATACAATTTTACGTCAACAGGGATTCCCTGCTCATCTTTATCAAGCTTAATGGAAGAGTTGATAGGAGTACCAAGAATTTTACAATATTCCATATTGAATTTCTTTAGCAAGTCCCTGATATATTTAGATTGGCATATGAAAGTTCCATGTTTAGCTTGTTTAATTTGTAGCCCTAAAAAGAAACTAAGTTCACCTATCATGCTCATTTCAAATTCACTTTGCATGCATTTGGCAAACTCATTACACAACTCATCATTAGTTGCTCCAAAAATGATATCGTCCACATAAATTTGAACAAGGAGCATATCATCATTTTTGGATTTGATGAAAAGCGTAGTGTCAATTTTGCCACGGGTAAACCCATTTTCTAGTAGAAAACCACTAAACCTCTCATACCAAACTCTAGGAGCTTGTTTCAATCCATACAAGGCCTTAGACAACTGGTAAATATGATCTGGATATTTATTATTTTCAAAACCGGATGGTTGTTCTACATATACTTCTTCATTAATAAAGCTATTTAGAAAAGCGCTTTTAACATCCATTTGAAACGATTTAAAATTTTTAAAAGTGGCATAAGCAAGTAGCATACGAATGACTTCTAACCTAGCAACAAGAGCATATGTTTCATCAAAATCAATCCCCTTCTACTGGTTATACCCCTGGGCAACTTGCCTAGTCATATTCCTAGTTACTATCCCATTCTCATCTTTCTTATTTCTATATACCCATTTAATTCTAATAATTGTGTGATCATTAGGCCTGGGAACTAGAGTCCACACTTTACTTCTTTCAAATTGATTAAGTTCCTCTTGCATGGACATCACCCAAGACTCATCCTCTATTACTTCTTTAATATTTTTAAGCTCTTCTTGGGACAAGAAAGCATAATGATTCACTAGATTTCTCAAGGAGGATTTCATGGCTACACCAGGGTACGGTTCACCTATGATTTGATCTATATGATGATTTCTAATAAATTTCCAATCTCTAGGCAACTTCTGATTTTCATTATCATTATCTTCCGATGATTTTTCATTTACTTCTGGGTTTTCACTTGCATTGTTTTCAATAGATAATTTTTCTAAACATTTTCTAATATCAATATCATCTTCATCATCTTTCTTTGAAAATGGATTAGATTCATCAAACACAACATGAATAGATTCAATGACAGTCAAAGTTCTTTTATTGAAAATCCTATATACTTTACTATTAAGTGCATAACCTAGGAAAATACTTTCATCAGATTTAGAGTCAAATTTTCCTATGTGTTCATTATCCCTAAGCACAAAGCATTTACAACCAAACACATGAAAATAGGAAATATTAGGTTTATGGTTGTTCCACAATTCATAAGGGGTTTTATTTATTGATGGTCTAATCAACACCCTATCCATAACATAACATGCAGTATTTATGGCCTCGGCCCAAAAATATTTAGGTAAGTTATGTTCATTCAGTATAGTTCTACCCATTTCTTGTAGTGACCTATTCTTTCTTTCTACCACTCCGTTTTGTTGAGGTGTCCTAGGTGCAAAGAAGTTATGTGAAATACTCTCTAAGTCACAATAATTTTCTATGCCCTCATTTTTAAATTTTATGCCTCTATCACTTCTTATATGAGTTATCTTATATCCTTTTTCATTCTGAATTCTCCTACAAAGTTTGGTAAAATGTTCATATGATTCATTTTTATGTGCAAAAAATAACACTCATGTGAATCTAGAAAAGTCATCTACAATTACAAAAGCATATGATTTACCACCTAAACTTTGCATAGAATTAGGACTAAGCAAATCTACGTGAATGGTCTAGTGGTAAATATGAATTTCTTTTTCTTAAAACTAGATTTAGTTTGCTTACCCATTTGACATGCGTCACAAATTTTATCTTTTACAAATGACATTTTAGGCAAGCCTTTTACTAATTCTTTTCTAATAAGTTTTGACAATAAATCCATGCTTACATGTCCTAAGCGCCTATGTCATAACCAACTAGCTTCATTTACAGTAGAAAAGCATGTTACTTGTTGTGAAGCTAAATTATCAAGAGAAGTAGTATAAACATTTTCATGGCAATCAGCAGTAAAGAGCACTTTGTGATCTGATTTGTTTTATACTATGCATTTATCATTTTCAAAAGATACTTTATATCCTATGTCACACAGCTGACTAATGCTTAGTAGATTATGCTTCAGCCCATCAACCAATAAAACATTATCAATAGTAAAAGAGGAATCCTTACCAACCTTACCTACCCCGATGATGCGTCCTTTTGCATTGTCACCAAATGTTACATAGCCTCCATCCTTGGGAATGATTGAAGTGAATTTTCCCTTGTCGCCGGTCATATGCCGTGAGCACCCGCTATCCAGGTACCACCGATCCGTAGAGGGGGACGATCTTAGGCATACCTAAAAAATGCCGTGAGCACCTGCTATCCAGGTACCACCGATCCTTGGAGGGGGACGATCTTAGGCATACCTAAAAAATAAGCTAAGTAACTGATGCTAGTCCCCAAATTTTGTTACGTCCACGAGGGTTAGTAGCCGGATCTCCTTTAACTACCCATACTTTCCTAATTCTAGCATGCTTATTCCTAAGTGGACAATCAAATTGAATGTGACTAATTTTTTTACACTTAAAACATCTTATTCTACACTTAGGATCTTTAGGAGGAATGTGAGACTTTGACTCACGTGTAAAATGTCTTAAGTAAAGATTAGGTTGTCTAACATTTTCAATACCATTAAAACCAGGACCCTCTTTACTTAAAGAGTTTCTTTGGGCATCAAGTAATTTTTCAAAATTGCGTTTGCCCTTAGTGAATTTAAAAATGATTTTGGAGTTATCCTCCAATTTCCTCTCAAGTTCAACAATAGTAGCATTTTTTCTTTTAAAATGGAAGCATGAGAGGTTTTTGTAATACCAAAAAATTTTGACCAATTTTCACATTTCTTTTTCAAATCATCATTTTCTTTGGTCATTTTGCCTAACAATTTAGATACACAAATATATTCAAACTGCAACTCTCTAAATGTACGCGTGCAATCAGAATCACAATCATTAGATGAATAATATGAAGATAATGAACTAGAAGATGATACTTCATCATTGTATGCCATCAGGCATAGATTAGCGACCTCTGAGTCACTATGGTCTGATTCTAAGTCGCTACTACTAAGTTTATCCCATTATGTCCCAGCCTTCATGGCTTTCTTCTTTTTCTTGGCCTCCTTTTTCAGCAGTGGATAGTCTGGTTTAATGTGCTCGACCTTGTTGCAGTTATAACACATAGGAGCATTTGATTTTTTCTTTTCTTTTGCTGGACTCTCCCTTCTCAATAGTAGACTCCCTATATTTTTTGTACGGCTTTCTGTTCTTCTTGAAGAATCTGCTAAATTTTCTAGTTAGCATGACCATTTCATCATCAGTGTCAGATTCATTACATTCACTAGATGTGTTAGTGGAGGCTTTCAATGCAGTCACCTTCTTAGCTCTATTATGCTCATTAAGTCTCTCATTAATGGTTAATTAATAAGTGATTAGGGAACCTATCAATTCATCTAAAGTCATGTCCTTATGGTCTCTACCCTCAGCAATAGTCGTAGCCTTGGCTTCCCAAATAAGAGGTAAGCCTCTAAGGATCTTCCTAATCATCTCATATGTGGTATAGGTCTTTCCTAATGCATGCAGTGAGTTTATGATGTTTGTGAATCTAGTGTACATCCTCTGAATGAACTCACCTGCATTCATCTTAAAGGCCTTATACTCACTAGTCAACATATCTATCCTACTGTCTTTCACATCTATAGTACCCTCATATGTGAGTTCTAACTTATCCTATATTTCTTTTGTAGTAGAACATGCCATAATTCTGTTAAATTCATTTACATCAAGACTACAGTACAAAATATTCATAGAAGTGGCATTTAGACTAACAACTTTCATATCACCATCATCATATTCATCCTTAGTCTTAGGAACCCTAGTTGCACCCTCAGTTTTCATAGGGATATAATTTCATTTAGATACAATCCTCCACACCTTCCAATCAGTATTCTGAAGGCAGATGTGCATCCTTTATTTTTAGAAGGTGTAATTAACACCACTGAAAATAAGAGGTCATGTGGAAGATGGTCCCTCAGGGAAAAGAGGTCATGGAGCAATGAGCCATAAGCTATCTTTTGCAAAATAACAGCTAGTCTATGCTACGTGGCTCTGATACCAATTGTTAGCTTTACCGTGATCCCAAAAGGGGGTGAATTGGTATTATTAAAATTTAGTCCCTAGGTAGATATCCTAGCAACAATATATTCACAATCCTATGGTCAATCTAGTGCAAGTAATGTAAACATATACCATAAATTAAATAAAGCTATTTAATTAAGCACACTTGCACCAAAAAGCAGTAAAGTAAGAGTGACACGCAGAAATGTTATCGAGGTTCGGCCAATTGCCTACGTCTCCGCCTTGGCTAATAAGCACAAGGATTACCACTATAATTGCTCACTTAAATGGGTGGAGTGGCACCTAAACAAACCAGGTCAATTAGCATAGGGCTGACCTCAACCTTTATAACCAATCCTTACCGGGCTGGATTACCGCCCCCTTAAGCCACACCTGGAAACACTTAGATTTTATAATCAAAGAATATTGGTACAGTGATTGTTCTTTCGTGTAAAGCATATATGTACCCAGATACGCTCAAACACATACACCTCAAAATGATTTAAAATATAAGCTCAATGTGGTTTAATATATGCTCTTAAATAAATATTTGCTATCAATGTAATCGGTGCGTGAGAGTGCAAGCAATATACTCTTTGTATCACAATATGTTCAATCAATGTGCTTAAACAAAGATGTTAATCAAGTCTCAAATATTCCAATCAATAGAATATCTCAATCGTGCAAATGTCAAACAATGTATATGCTTGGTTTGCAAAAGATATTTTAATCTTTGTATTCAGCAAATGATATGTAAGTCAATGATTATTGCAACAAAGATTAATATCACATAAACAAATATCTTTTCAAAGCCATGTTAAGATAAATCACTCAAGATATTTGAAAATATTTTGAAATAGTTTTTGCAATCCAAAAACAAATACAAACTTCCCAAGATATTGCAATGAATATGCAATACTCAGAAGTTTAATATAAGTCTTCTTAGGAGAGACTTATCAACAAAGTCCCCTAAGAACACTTAGGTTTGGCTCTCAAGAAAATCGTATCACACAAGCAAATCAAGGAGAGCAAACCTTTCAAACAATCACTCAAACTAAACTTACGAAGAGTTTTTGCAATGAGAGAGGGTAAGAGTGAGTGAATGGAGTGTAAAAATGAGTAGTAGAAATTTTGAGATTGAGAGAGAATTTTTAATCAAGTTGGCTAATTAAGTTACTAATCATTCCAAATGAAGGGGTATATATAGACTTCCATTCAATTATAACCGTTAGGGACATTGTTGGAATAATTAGAAAAGTTTTAACATTATTTAATTTTTTTAAACCTTTTTTACCGAGTTAACCACGATAAAAAAAATAGGTCCAACCCGAGAGCACCGGTCGAATAGGACAAGTTTAGTCGACCCAAGTTCTTGGGGTTCGGTCGATCGAGCCAAAAATAAATTGCCGTTTGGTTAACCAGACATGTATGTCCGAGGGCAGTTTTTCAATATTTGTGAGTTTCGGTCGACCAAGCTAAATTGAACTAAGCCCATCGGTCGACCAGGCCATTGAGTTCCCACATGTGGGGATTCGGTCAAATAGGTTGGTGGTATTTAAAAATCACTTGGTCGACCAGGAAGTTGTTGACTTCCTTGGAAGTTCAGTCGAACAGGGCCAATTAAACTACAAGAGTTCGGTCGACCGGGTTGTGGTCAACTAGTTGACCCAAACCAGGTTTGATCGACGAGGGGCAAAATGAACTTGAGGTGGTGGTCGACTGGGCGTGCACATTTTGTGCATTTCGGTCTTGTTTCATCCAACAAACACCCTATTCAAAAGTATAACACATACAGGTGAGTGTGTGAGTGTCCTCGGGTCTTTTCTAAGTTTTGTTTCAGTTAAGTTTCAGTTTGAACTTACCTATTAGACCATGCATGTGATGTGTGTGAAATTATTACAAACCAAAAGCCCTAATTACTATTACAGACCCTTTACATAAATGAAATATTTTACAACATAAAAAATTGGGTCTTCACTCTTTACTTTCTTCTATGTGCATTAAGATCTATCAATTTTAGTTCCTGCATATAACCTCAAACACCCATTAGATATAATGAGTATTTGTCATTATCAAAACAGGGCGTGACCTATAAGGTCAACATTCTCTCTAGAAAGTTCACCCAAACTACTCTAGGTCCAATTGGCCAAGTAGGACTCGCACAATAAGAAATGGATAATCCTTCTGATTCTTCATCCAAAACATTCTCACCCGAATTAACAGGCCCATTATATAGATCCACATGCATTTGTCAATTGATAATCCTCATATTTTCCATCTAATCCACTCTCGCTTTGAACACCTCAACACTTAACAAGTTCCCCTACATAACCAAAATAGGGTATCCTCGATATTTTGCTCTAACAATCTTAACTAGAACTTATCAAGTCCTAAGAGGTCTCTTGCTTATTGTAAAGTAGATCTACCCATTTCCCTTTGAATATGAGTAGCCAACAATGTCACAAACTTCAATTATTTAACACTTTTGCCTTTTATTCTTTTACTAATGAGCAACATCGGGTTATTATTCATAATGACTAGCAATATCAAACAAACTTAATATTATCATCTTTCATTAAAATTGATTTTCACCAATTTTGTATTGTTTTAAGGTTAGTCTCATTCACTAAATTCCTCTCAAAGAGATATGAAAACCACACAAATTTGAATGGAATTAAAATCCTTCTACAATCACCAATTATAGGAATTCAACCTTTTCCTAGCTATATTGCTAGTTAATTGGTTTAAAGGGTAAAAGCAAGTTATTTGTAAGTGATTCACTACGTGAAATTAATATGTCAAGAATAACTATTGTTAATTATTACATTGATAAGAAAGTGAGCGACTTCACTCTTAAGAGTTCATAATTGTAATATGCCTACAATAATAAGGGGAATAATTAGAACTTCATCCATATGAACATGAAATATGTTGTTATTCTGACAAAAGTTTGAGGTTGATTTTTGTAAATATTCATCAAAACTATGAGGTAAAAAAATGTCAGCCTTAAAATTTCTATGAACTTCTCATTGAAGTATGATAGACTAATGTGCATGATATTTTCAATTTTTAATACAAAGGAATTTGGTTAACTTAAGCCACCATTAATTATTTACACTAGCAAGAGGTTTAATCGAAATGTACCTATTGGTAAGCATGAATCTATATGTCAAAACTATATTACAATAAAAGCGGTGAACTATTAAAGTTTTAAAATTGCAATATAAAGGAGAGGAAAAGGTTTTCATAAACGTTTGTCTCACATCAGAAGTCTGAGAAGCTGCGATAGTTGTCCCACTAGTTCAAATTGAATTTGAAAGGAAAATGTGAAGCCAAATAATTACACACATGCATACACACATATTCATATTTATTCTCTTGGATCTTGGAACTTGGCACATGAATGTGTAAATTAATTAAGAAAATTAATTTTTCAAATTTAATAATTAAATTTTGACAATATGACTAGAAATAACTAGTATTTTAAAATTTAGTCGCAAATTCAATTACACTAAAAATAAAAATTTGAAAAGTCATAACCCTTTAAAGAGTTATGTCTGTTTGCAAGGGTATCATTCGTGACCCTTCATGGTCTTAATGACATGATTTATCATAAAAATAAATAAATAAAACATTAGTTTCCTTCCTCTTCTTTATTTCATAGTCAGGAACTTGGTTTTTAATGAGGTTCTATAGAGAAATCTTTAGGTTTGTCACTTGCAGATTTCTAGTGATTTTGTAATGTCCTAGAGGTGATTTGTATCATTTTCCTAAAGCTAACTCATTCAAGCATGGGCAAGTATCACCTTAAAGATAGTTGTTTATTCAAACTTCAACATCTCATAAATTTTCTCAATTTATTCTCCTAACACTTTGCATCCCTACAACATGACACTCTTCATGCTTGAAACAACTCCCACACAACAAGATACAATGAACTAATTTAATAATAATTAACCCCTTAACATGTAGATAAACGTTGTAGATGTTGCATGCCCAAAACAAAAATCTCATAATTTTATCTATGAGGAAGAAATCAAGTGTCACAATTCCTAATCAAGTCATAGGCATATGTACATGAAATATTTGAACAAAAATTTTAATGGTTTGTACCTTGTACCATTAAGCCCATTAATTATAGTGGGTGCGAAGTCCTGCTTATGGTGGAAAGCCAACTATCCTTTTTCATTGTCTTGAATTTGTGACTTAATGGAGAATCACAATAACCTAGGGTAAGGTTTGGACCTCCCCCTATCTCTAAGTACTAGCACGAGCAACCCCTACCCATCACAAGTTGCTAATTATGCAAACAAGCCTAGACACAATTCCCAATCTTTAGTTCTCAACACAATACCATAAAATTATGGAAATCATGTTTCAAATAGAATTTTATATTAATGCTCCTAAAAGTTTAACATTGGCTTAACCCCGCTTGCATAAAATCAGGTTATTTAATCCATAAAACTTTGACAATCTCCAACTTCAACCATTTTATAAAAAACAAAATGTCTATGGATTAAACTATGATATATGGCCATGATAATAGAGATAAAATATGAGCAACCTCCATCTAATCACAAAAGGTCCAAAATGTGATCATAAATATCCAATGATTTAGAAAGACCATATTCAATAGTGATACTAATATCGTACATGTCAAAATACACGTAACCTCATGACCATCATGTTGGGCTTTTGTGAAGCCTAGTTGCGTTAAATTTGGATGATGACCCGACCTTTCTTTAATGAGAGATTTTTGGACCCATTTTGAAGCTCATTCGGAACCCTGTGCGCAGCATATAAAATGATTGTTTTTGGGTGATTAGGGTATGCGGTCACACTTAGTGAGAGAGCAAGAGGGAGAACATTGTACTGCCGCACTCTCTGTATTTTCTTCTTGATAATAGTGAAATCCCTACAACTCCGTGGACGTAGGCAAAATTGATTAACCACGTAACTATTGTCTTGTGCGTGTGATTGATTTTTCTTTGGCTTGTGTTCTTTCTCTATTTTGTTTCTCACAGGTTTCGGGAATTTGTTCTTAATTCCCAACAACTGGTATCAGAGCCTAGGGCTAGGTTCGAGTGGGAGCAATGGCAGAGGAAGCAGGAAAGGCATCTGGAATAAAAAATTTTGATGGCACAGACTTTGGATTCTAGAGGATGCAGATCAAGGATTATCTCTATGGGAAGAAGTTACATATGCTGCTTCTAGGGGAAAAACCTGCTACTATGAAGGATGAGGAATGGACTCTCCTTGATAGACAGGTACTGGGAGTTATAAGATTAACTCTGTCTAGGTCTATTGCCCACAACATTGTGAAGGAGAACACTACAGCAGATATGATGAAGGCTTTATCTAGCATGTATGAAAAATCATCAGGAAATAACAAGGTACATCTGATGAAAAAATTGTTTAATTTGAAGATGGCAAAGAATGCATCAGTAGCACAACATCTAAATGAGTTTAATACTATCACAAATCAATTATCGTCTATAGAAATTGATTTTGATGATGAGATTCATGTATTGATCTTTTGGCCTTGTCGCCAAATAGTTGGGAGGCAATTAGGGTGGCAGTAAGCAACTCTACTGGAAAAGAAAAACTGAAGTATAATGATATACGGGATTTAATTCTAGCTGAGAAGATTCGCAAAAGAGATGTGGGTGAAACCTCATGCTGGCTCTGCCCTAAACCTTGAGACAAGAGGCAGAGGTAATGACCGAAATTCAGGTCGGGGTAAATCAAAATCCAGAAACTATAATTGAAACAAAAGTAAATCTAGATCTGGCCAAAAGGGACAATGCTAGAACTGCGAGAAAACGAGTCACTTTAGGAGACAATGCAAATGCCTTAAGAAGAAGAATGAAGATGATTCTACTAATGTTGTAATAAAAGAGGTATAGGATGCACTACTTCTTGCAGTAGAAAGTCCACTTGATGATTGGGTTTTGGACTCAGGAGCTTCGTTTCATACCACTTCACACCATGAAATCATATAGAACTATGTAGCAGGAGATTTTGGTAAGGTGTATTTGGCTGATGGTACAACCTTGGATGTTGTGGGTATGGAAAACGTCTGAATGTCATTGCCCAATGGGTCTATTTGGTTACTGGAGAAGGTACGACATATTCCTGACCTGAGAAGTTAGGAATTTGATTTCTATCGGACAGCTTGATGATGAAGGGCATGCAATTTTGTTTGCTATTGGCACTTGGAAGGTTACAAAGGGAACCAGAGTATTGGCTCGTGGAAAGAAATCTAGTACTCTATACATGACCTCAAGTCCAAGACACACAATTGCAGTTGCTGAAGCAAGTACTGATACAAGCTTATAGCACTGCAGGCTTGGTCACATGAGTGAGAAAGGGATGAAGATGCTACTGTTAAAAGGGAAACTACCGCTATTGAAGTTCGTTGTTTTTGACTTGTGTGAAAGCTGCATCTTTGGAAAGCAGAAAATGGTGAGTTTCTTGAAAAATGGCAAAACACCGAAGGCTGAAAAATTGGAGTTAGTGCACACAGATTTGTGGGGGCCTTCTCCCATTGCATCCCTTGGAGGTTCAAGGTACTATGTTACTTTCATTGATGACTCAACCAGAAAGGTATGGATTTATTTTCTGAAAAATAAATATGATGTTTTGAAACTTTTAAGAAGTTGAAGGCTATGGTTAAGACAGAGACAAGTTTGAAAGTAAAGTGTTTTAGATCGAACAATGGAGGAGAGTACATAGATGGAGGGTTCAGAGAGTATTGTGCTGCACATGGAATCAGAATGGAACAGACCATTCCTGGGACACCACAACAGAATGGTGTGGCTGAGCGCATAAAAAAAAACTCTCAATGAGTGTGCTAGGAGTATGAGGTTGCATGCTAGACTACCAAAAACTTTCTGGGCTGATGCTGTTAGTACTGCAGCTTATCTGATAAACGAGGACCTTCAGTTTCGATGGAGTTTAGACTTCCTGAAGAGGTTTGGAGCGATAAAGAGGTAAATTTTTCTCACTTAAAAGTTTTTGGTTGTGTTTCTTATGTTCATACTGATTCTTATGCTCGTAGTAAACTTGATGCAAAGTCCAAAATATGCTATTTCATTGGCTATAGTGATGAGAAATTTGGCTATTGGTTTTAGGATGAACAAAACAGGAAAATCATCAGAAGTAGAAATGTGATATTAAATGAACAAGTTATGTATAAGAACAGGTCAACTGTAGTGTTAGATGTCACTGCGATAGATCAGAAGAAAGTTGAGTTTGTTAACCTAGATGAGTTGACTGAAAGTACTGTCTAGGAAAGGGGTGAAGATGATAAGGAGAATGTAAAATCACAAGCAAATCAGAATACACCTGTAGCTACGGTCCGTAGATCTTCCAGGACCATTAGACCTCCACAGCATTATTCACCTACTTTAAATTATCTTCTGCTAACTGATGGTGGTGAGCAAAAGTGTTATGATGAAGCCTTACTGGATGAAAGTTCAAGCAAGTGAGAGTTAGACATGAAGGATGAGATGGATTCCTTGTTGGGGAATCAGATATGGGAACTAATTGAATTGCCAGTAGGGAAAAATGCTTTGCATAACTAGTGGGTATACAGAATAAAGAACAAACATGATGGTAGCAAGCGCTACAAAGCCAGATTAGTTGTCAAAGGGTTCCAACAAAAGGAGGGCATTGACTTCACAAAAATATTTCCTCCAGTTGTGAAGATGTCAACAATTAGACTAGTACTGGGAATGGTGGCTACAGAAAATCTACATCTTAAGCAATTAGATGTGAAAACAGCATTCCTTCATGGTGACTTGGAGGAAGACATCTACATGATTTAGCCAGAAGGTTTCATTGTCCAGGGACAAGAGAATTTAGTCTACAAACTGAGAAAAAGCTTGCATGGTCTAAAACAAGCTCCAAGACAACGGTATAAGAAATTTGATAGTTTTATGCATAAAATTGGGTTCAAGAGATGTGAAGCTCATCACTGTTGTTATGTTAAGTTCTTTGATAATTCTAACATCATTTTACTATTATATGTAGATGATATGCTCATTGCAGGGTCTAGCATTGAAGAGATTAATAATCTGAAGAAGCAATTTTCAAAAAAGTTTGCAATGAAGGATTTAGAAGTTGCAAAGCAAATCCTTGGAATGAGAATCATTAGAGACAAGACTAATGGTACATTGAAGCTTTCACAGCTAGAGTATGTGAAGAAAATTCTCAGCAGGTTCAATATGAATGAAGCTAAACCAGTTAGCACACCCTTGGGTAGTCATTTCAAACTAAGCAAGGAATAGCCACCAAAGATAGAAGAAGAAAGGGACCATATGAGCAAGGTGCCCTGTGCTTTAGCTATTGGCAGCTTGATGTATGTTATGGGGTGTACAAGGCAAGACATTGCACATGCAGTAGGAGTTGTGAGCAGATTCATGAGTAGGTCAGGAAAGTAGCATTGGGAGGCGGTTAAGTGGATTCTGAGATATCTAAGTGGTTCATCAAATACATGCCTTCGCTTCATAGGTGCAAGTTTAAAACTGCAGGGTTATGTGGACGCTGATTTTATTGGTGATAATGATAGTAGAAAGAGTACTAATGGTTTTGTATTTACTCTGGATGGTACAGCTATATCTTGGGCTTCAAATTTGCAAAAGATTATTACTTTGTCTACTACAGAAGCTAAGTATGTTGTAGCAACTGAAGCTAGAAAGGAGATAATTCGGTTACATGGCTTCTTAGACGATTTGGGTAAGAAGCAGAAGATGAGCATTCTACACAGTGACAATCCAAGTGCAATTTTTCTTGCCAAAAATTTGGATTTTCATTCAAAGTCGAAACATATACAAATAAAATACCACTTTATCCATTACCTTGTTGAAGATAAGTTGGTAATACTTGAGAAGATCTGTGGATCTAAGAACCCAGTAGACATATTGACTAAGGGTGTTACTATTGAGAAGTTGAAGCTGTGTGCAGCTTCAATTGGTCTTCTAGCTTGAGGACAGGAGGATGAGTTGCAGGGAGGAGGGATAGTTCATTTGGAGGATTGCAGTTGATATTTGGTTATTGAACTAGTCTCCAAGTAGGAGATTTGTTGGGCTTTTGTGGAGCCTAGTTGCATTAAATTTGGATGATGACCCAACCTTTCTTTAATGAGATATTTTTATCCTAAGGCTTAGTCTATGGAGCGAAGGCTTGGGCCGGGAAAAATTTTTGGGCCCATTTTGTAACCCATTCAGAACCCTGTGCGCAACATATAAAATGATTGTTTTTAGGTGATTAGGGTATGTGGTCACACTTCGCGAGAGAGCGAGAGGGAGAGCATTGTACTACCGCACTCTCTATATTTTCTTCCTGATAATAGCGAAATCCCTGCAACTCCGTGGATGTGGGCAAAATTGTCGAACCATGTAAATAATGTCTTGTGCGTGTGATTGATTTTTCTTTGTCATGTATTCTTTCTCTATTTTGTTTCTCACACGTTTCGGAAATTTGTTCTTAATTCCCAACATATCATATACCCTTAAGTCCAAATTAGAATCATGTGTAGCCAACAATATAAATAATATATCCAATGGATATTGATGTCACACATGTCAAAATGCACACAATCTTCTAATCATCATATACAATATAGGAGTGTGGTTGGCTGAATACAGTCAACATGCATGTATTTTAAAATGGTCAAAGCATCAACCCAAGATGCTTAAACTTTAAAGAAGCTCACTAAAACTAATTGAAAGGTCTTGTTGCAAAAAAAACTGAGACAATGTCTAAGTTTATCAAAAAATCTAAGTATCCACCCAAGACGCTTGGGTTTTATAGAAGCTAACTAAGACTGAGGTTAAAATGTCTATAAAACACATCAAAATGAGACTAATAAAAAATGTCTAAAAAACCTTACAAAATGAAGCTAGGTCGAAATGCCTTAATACCTTACAATTTGTAGTATTGTTATAAATATGATTTACATAAGTGTGTTCAAAATACAAAATAGAAATAAAATTGATCAATCCATAATATTCTTGAGAATAATATAATTATCAAAAAAAAAAAGTTTGCATATACAATTATCATAACGCTAAAAAGATATAACCAAACACATACAAGTTACATGTTCCTAAAAAACTTTAGGGGTCAAACCCTTGGTTAGTTGGCCCTGTGATTTTTAGTGTAATTCCAAAAGGGGGGTGAATTGGATATTTCAAAAATTTCGAAGTTAAGTATATTCTATTTTAAACTCATAGCTAGTATTGCACAACCTAAGTTCTTTCTAATCAATCACAAATCCAGCAAATATATGAATGTCGAAATGATTTAAACAAGTATGATAATTCCAATATTTCTTAATCAATCACAAATCAGTATTTAAATGTAAAAGCAGTAATCTTAACAAGTAAATATTAACATGCAAATATTGAAATGTAAAGAGTATAGGAAAAGAATAGCACTAGGTTTTTACGAGGTTCGGCAAATTGTGCTTACATCCGAGCCGTAAGCCAACCTGCTTGAGGATTCACTACCTTGCTCACTTAACTGAGTGGAGCAACTCCGTTTACAAGTTCTCCTTACAAGGTGGAGTCCCCCTAACTCCCTTAACCTGCTTTGTGGATAAATTTTTTTCCCTTGCAACGGTTTCAACACCTCAAGAAAATAATACAACTTATCTTACTCTAACATGTCCTAGATATCCAACATTAAATAAAAAAATTCTCTCACATACTCCCTGATTGAACCATTGTGTTTAAAGTCTTAGTTTACACCGAATATTGTACTCAACATTATTAGAAAAGAATTGGATCTTGAGCTCTCTCTTCAAGTCTACCCAACAATCAACTACGCGGTTTCTATTCTCAATTTCATCATACTAGATATGCCATCACAACTTAGCATCACCAACCAAGTACACTGTCGTAATGGTTACCTTCAACTATTCTAAGTTGGTCCTCATCTTGTGGAAATACTACTCAATATCAAATATGAAATTCTCCAATTCCTTAGCATCATAGGCAACCCCAAATGTTGAGTTTTGGAATCGTAGTTCCTCTATACCCCAGAGCATTGGAGTTTCTTATATGAAAAGCCATCAAGTTCACCTTTGTAGTCAGATCCGCCATTTAAGCCTACAAGTTTCTACAGTATGGTCTTTAACATTTCTATTGTAGTGCTTTGTTGATGTTTTTGTGATCCCTAAAAAGCATCAACACCTTCAACAAGTTTGACCATCTCTGTGGTCACATTGTTGGTTGTATAAGCTTGCACCTCTAGCACTTCAAATCTCTCAGTAATGAATGGTGTGGCCTATTACAAATGATTAACACAATTAGATAATGAAGGAAACTGAGTTCACATAGAAAGTAACCAAATTTTGATACCAACTATCACGAGCTAAGTATTTAATTTCACACCTTGTAAAGGGTTGTGTGGCACTAGTTAAAGCACTCCTGCTTAACTAGTCAGCCAAAGATTACCATTGTTTACCACAATCACACATTCACAACAGTTATATATAAAGTAGGTGGAAATAATAAGCAAATGGCAAGTGAGTCATAAACATTGAAGCAACATAATTTATTAACAAACACCTTCATAAGTAATATGTGTTTAACAAGTAAGGCAAATAGGCTAAACACATTTGACAATGATAGTGAATTTTACAAAACTAATGAATACACACTTGATGAGTCCCTAAAATGCATTATTTTAGGCCCTCAATTACCTTTGTTTATCTTCATTGATCTTGTATGTAACCCTTAGTTAACATTTTTCAAAGTTATGCAAGGTTTATTCATGTTTTTAGGAAATATAGGTTAAAACCAAGGATTTAGGCATACAAGAAGCCAAAGGAGTATTTGGAGTACACAGAGCTCATATCAATTGTTCAACCAAACTCCTAAAGCCTTGGATCATCAAAGGAAAAGAAGACTATGCTCGACCAAGTGGTGCATCCAACAACACAAAGGGCGGCCAAGTCATTAACTGTAGAATCCAAGGTTCAAACTGAAGAAGAATTAACCATGTGACCCTCAAGGGTGACCAAGTCGAGATACTGAAGATTACTGAGCCCAGAAATGCTGGGAGTATCGATGAAGTGGTCGACCAAGAGAACTTGAAGGGCGACTATGTCGAGTTCCTAAGATTTCCTAAAGTTTGAGATCCTGCAAGTCTCGACTATCAACTCGACTAGCAAGACCATGAGGTGTGACATAGTCAAAGACTTTGAAAAATGAAATTCTTGATTTCTCATGAGTCTTGACTAGGGCGCGATCAGGGGAAGCCTGGGAGCAACTTGGTCGCTAGCGACGATATTTTGCTCGACATCTGCTGCAAACTCTCCTATTTCTAATTTCAAACTTTGTAAACCCTAATGGGTATAAATAGTAGCTTCGAAGATGTTCTCTAGGTTCCTCTTTGGCTGATTTTAGGTTAGTGTGAGACCTAACACTTCATTAAGAACCAACCTTAGAGAAGATTTAATTGATTTCCTTTATTTTCCAGTCTTGGTTTTCTTTTGTACTTCTGATTATTAGTGACAGATGATTCGTTTGCAATGAGAAGCCATTTTTACATGCTTTTCTAGTAGATTAGACGATCGTTTGATTGTATTCTCTGGTGTTAGTGACATACACTTCGTTGTAAAAGAACTGATCTTTTTACATGCTTTCTATTTACTGCTTTGATTTACTTATTTCCTTTACTGCTTTGATTGTGATGAAGCTTTAGAGATAGGATAACACTACTACCTATTCAATTAGGTATACGTAGTAGGCTATGGTTTCCCATAGAGGTTCTAGTGATCATTGTGATAGGGCATGCTCCGATTCCCAATCGTGCTCCGGACAATTGGTGCACCATTGCTACCTTATGTCCTCGAATGACTCCTTTAACCATATAGTCTAATACGGATAACTGACCAGACATAGTTTACGCACACAACATTCTAAGTTAGATTCATAATTGAGCACAACTTTGTAGGAGTAGAGATAACTTAGACTTTACATGCTTTCATTAGATTGTTAGAAAAATCTCACCTTCACACTCTCTCTTTACACAAGGCTATAATAAACTAGATTAGAAGTGGTTGATAACTGAATTTGAGTTCCTGTGGATTCATACCCGACTTTCCCCACTTTCTACAGAACTTGGGATTAGTTAGGTTATAAATATTATTTTTGGTAGTTAAGGACCCAAGCCTTGGCAAGTCTACCAACACCCTCCTCTAAAGATATTTCTATGCACTTTTAGCTCTGGCACTAGAAAACATTAAATTGCCCAAAGAGTCATACTCCCATTTTACACTATGATATAAAACCCATACAAGCATTTACATGATGGTGACCCATCCCATGCACATAAGACAAGCGCTGATAGGTAAGCAGAATGCCCTAACCAAGCTTGGATCATGAAAATAGGGCCCATAAATTGGGCCCCACACACCCATACATGTCTTGACATGCTCATGAGCAATGATTCAACAATCCCCAACCTTCATCTTCCTTACCCAAGATTTCTAGTTTTTGGGTCATTTTGACCCAAAATTGTATAAAACTAGTTTCTCCCATTCCCTTTGTTATTCTCCAAAATTTTCCATTGGTTTGACTTTGTTCCCATTCAATTTGAAATATCTTGATTGGTGAAATATATGAAAATTTAAGGTTTTGATCAAAATATTTCAAGGAAACCAACAGCGCATGCGCAGGTTTCTTCCATGGTTAAACCATTACAAGCTAGTTCTCAACCTTATTCGAAACTCAAAGATAGCATAAATAATTCTTACACACCATAAATGGAAACAAAGTACAGGATAAGATCACAAACATCATATAAAAAATATTTTAAAAGTCAAAATACTATAGGAATCAAAATGAAACCAAAGTTTTCATGCACACAACCATGAATGATTGGGTTCCAACACTGATACTAATTTATAATTTCATCTACAATGAATAAGAATCAATCATAACAATTTCCAATCAAATCATAAGTATATGTACATGAATAGTGGAATAAAAGTTTAATGATGTCTACCTTGCACTATCGAGTCCATTGATTGTAGTATTGAGTGGAATGGTGTGATCCCAAGAGAGGGAGTGAATTGGGTTTTAAAAACTTTTTGCAAACTAAGCTTCAACGATTCACAACACATTTCCCCATTAAAATTTAAATGCATGTATGTAAAATAATCATAATGATAAATGCAAACAAGCAAACATGTGCGGAAATTAAAGTGCAAAAAATATAAACAAGTTAAGAGAGAGAGAGAATGACACAAGGATTTTAACGAGGTCAGCCAATCCTGCCTATGTGCCTTGGGCAAACCCCCCAAGGATTTCACTAAACCTGCTCACTTAACCAGGTGGAGCAGAAACTGTTTACGCTCCTTATAAGGTGCATTCCCCCTCTTCAGGCAATACCTCATGCCTAGCACACTCCTTACAGGATGGAGCCCTCCTCTTCAGGAAATACCCCATGTCTGGTGCACTCCTTCAAATAGGGTGAAGCCCCCCACTCTGACCAATTTACCCTCACCTAGACCACTCCTTCAATAGGGCAGAGTCACCCTCTCCAAGTGATGTACCCTCACTTGGCCCATGGTTCACAACCTAAACCGAGAAGGGCTATTTCGAAAATAATTTCATACAATTTAAAATGCTTCTTAAAACAAACAAGTTTGTACACATTTAAAACCTAAATGCACTCTCTTATGATTTAGGAATGAAGCTCTATAGAGTATGGTTTTTCTCTCAAAATATTTTTCAAGTAGAACAGGGAGTTTGAAAAATGATTTTCTCTTTAAAACAATGACCTTTAAAAATAATTAATAAGCCTTCCAAGCAAATATATATATATATATATATATATATATATATATATGATTGAATATATGCTTAAGGCTTTTCTCAACTAGCTTTTCAAGCAAGTGCATATGAATTAAATACATGCTCAAAACTTACTTGAAAGAAACAAAATTCTATAGCCTTATCAACAGCCGAAGCTGAATATGTGGCAGCCGAAAGTTGTTGTGCACAAATCTTATACATGAAACAACAAATTAAAAGACTTCAATCTAGAGTATAAAACAATACCAATAAAGTGTGATAACACAAGTGTCATAAATATATCTAAAAACCCAATTTCACACTCAAGAACTAAACATATAGACATAAGACATCGTTTTTTGAGAGATCATGTTCAAAAAGTGACTCACTCGAAAAATGAGCAGCTCGAAAGCTATCCCAAGTATAGGAGTTCTATCGTGTAAAATTAAGCCCAAGGGCTAGATCGTCTCCTCAGGGAATGCGTTTTAATTTCAAATTTTACGTTCGTCCAATCGAAAACAAAAATGCACTGAACTCAATTCAGATTCGGGTTTTCAAGATTGTGGAAACTTAAATGAAAACACAAATTAAAGTCCTAAAACTAGCACGCACGGAATTAAATAACCATAATAAAAACCCTAATCTACTTAAGGAAACACTAGAGCATACTAACTAAAAATAGAAACCTTAAACATGGAATTAAAAATACGCAACCACAATCACAATTTAAACACGAAACAAACAAAACTCTAAACCTAGCATGCAATGAAATTGAGAGCAAAAACGGAAACTCTAATCTACTCAAGGAAACATTGGGACACGCGTTAATTAAAAATGGCAACCTAGAACATGGAATTAAAAACACACAATGGAAACTAAATTAGACACACACTAAAAAAAAACCAAACCTACTAAAAATTGAACCTTTAGCACAATTAAGAGACCAAATCAAGACTCATAATTTAAATGTAAACATGAACTCAACGGAAATTTAAAAGACATAAACAATAACGGAACACAATAAAAACACAACCTTTACTAATCATAGACCCTAACTAAATCGAATTTCGACAAAAAAAAAAAATCTGAATTTAATTAAGAATGCAAAATTAAAATAACTATCAATTAGATAAACAAAGAGATTAATTTAACAATAATGAAATACTCAACATTACTCAACTTAAACAAAAAGAAAGAAAACTCCAATAACATTAAAAAAAAACTAAAATTTCTTCAATATTCCAAGATTCAAAGAAAAGTAAATAAAAGAAAGAAAGAAAGGAAAAGAGAGAGAGAGAAACAAATCCACGGAGCCGTGAAGTTGCTGCTGTGCTGGAGAAGTTGCTGCTGCGCTTTGGTGGTCCTGCTATGGAGTCGGCTAGTGTTCTGCTGTGCTTGGGGACTGCTGAAGATGGTGGATGAGGCTGGCCGTACTGCAAGAGGGCAGAGGAGGCCAAGAGAAATAGAAGAAAGGGGGAGAGTGAGGGAGGAAAGACAAAGGGAAGGAAGAGAGACAACGGGAGAGAAGCAGAATTGAAAAGAACAAAAAAAACAAACTAAAGAAGAAGAAGAAGAAGAAGAAGGAGAAGAGGAGAATGGGGAGCCATGGGGGCTGCCTATGCAGGAAGAGAAAGAGAAGGGTTAAATAGGATAGGGGGGGGAAAGCCCTAGACCCGAATAGGAAACCCGAATTGCTATATTTTTTCATTTTTTTCATTCTCTGTTCATCGCAAATCTGACTCTTTTGGAGCACGTATCTCACAAAACTCAAAACACAAAAGTTGTAGATAATCCTTTCCTCTTTCTTCAGAAATTTGAATCATCTTGATTGGAGTTTGGATGGAAAATTTATGCACAAAATACGAACAGGTGTTGGTTTTGATTCCCGGGAATTTTCCTACGACAAAAAATTACCAAAACTTCATAAATAGTGCAATAAAGTTCAAGAATGATGATTTTGGCATTTTATTAAAATATTGGACAATTTTAGATATTTAATTAAAAATATAAACCGTAAAGCTTAGGTTAAACGTCCACTTATGCAGTTTCGGTGCGTAATCAAAAAGAGGATATAATTCTTGAGTTTATAAATACAAATGACCAATGGGCTGATATTTTTATAAAACCCCTAAGTGAAGAAAGATATATACATATTAGGAGAGAACTTGAGCTAATCCAAAGGAGAGAGGTTTATAAAAAAAAGAAATACAACATTTCTCTCAACTTCGGTCATTTGAACTTCACACCCTAGACGACTGAACACTATAGCAAACAGGCTCAGATGACTGAACCTGGAACTTTAGATGTCTAGGAGGCTACTTCCTCTTCAAATTTTGGACTTTAAAATCTTCAGACGACTGAAGTTAATCTTCAGTCATCTGAAGTAGCGGGGTTTAAATATAACTAACGAACTAAACCCTAATTTCAGACTTCTGAAGTTGGTTGCTCCACTCATCCGAACACCTTCCACTCCATTGTTTCTTACTTTCACTTCAATCCAAAGCTTCTATCCTTCAAAGATTCAATCCACGAAAACTAGGGCATCTCATTCTCATACCCTAATGCCTCGAATCAAGCAAACTGCCAACAAAGGTTCTTCATCGGGGAAAGATGCTTAAAACTTTGATAAGTGGCTTGTGGCTCCTCGAGCTCGAATTTGTTATCGTACTTCACTCGGTACAGTAGATCCAATCCTAGGCAAAATTTTGGATAACTCATTCTTCAATACTAAGTTTCCAGATATCCTTCCATTATTTCATACCATTGGTTCGTTTGATTTCATCACCCAACAACCCAAAGGATGTTTTCCCCATCTTGTCAAAATTTTTTATGCTAATATGACAAATGAAAATGTGATTATTTCTTCAAAAGTTAAAGGAAAGAAAATTTTGCTGAATTCTGAAATACTGTCTTCCATTTTCAAAATTACTCAAGGTGATTTTAAATGTCTCATGTTTACTCAATCCTGGATTCTAGAACAAGGATTCACTCCTGAAGCTTTTCTTCCAATAATCATGGAAAATGAACCTATCTATTTTGGGCATCCTCAGTTATACAAACAATTAAGCTTAAAAGGCCAAATTCTACACAAACTCGTTTCAAACAATATCCTACCTAAACAAGGCTCTTTTGATCATCTTTCCTATATTGAATGTTTTGTTCTTTGGTGTCTTCTTAAAGGAAAGAAACTAGACTTGGCTAGTTTAATCATTAGATGGATGTGGACCAAACTGGAATCTTCTCGAGTTGTTCTTCCTTATGGAGGAATTTTTACTCTTCTTTCTAACCATCTTCATGTTGCCAATAGTTCTAAATTCTTCATAAAAAGAACCTGATATGATCTTTTCAATGAGACTTCCCTAAAGCAAATGGGGCATGACAAGGGGAGTTCAGGATGGTACTTGAAGTCAGGAAGGACTCAACATGCAACACCAGCCTTAGGTTCAGCCTCAGCCTCAGCCTCAGCCTCAGCACCAGTATCAGTAGCAGCACAATCTTCTTCTACACAGGACCTTGGTTCATCTCATGACACACCTTCATGGTTCTTATCCTTCCAAAAAAGATTTCTCCAGTTTTTCATCTGAAGTTCGCAATGGGCTTCAAAATATCAAAGAAAAAGTCACATCACTTGATAAGCGTGTCACTCATATAGAAAGATATCAGGCTAGATCTTCTAAGGGAGGTGATCCCATGGACATTTCCTCTGCTCCTCCAAGTGCAGATGATAATTATGATAATGACTATAAGGAAAATGAAGGAGATTCTAAAGGAGAAGGAAACCAGGAAGATGAAGCCAATACTGAAGAAGAAGGATCCCAAGAAGAGGAAGTAGAAGGAGATGATTCTGAAGAAGAAGGATATGATAGTTAGAACTTCCTAACCTAGGTTTTCATAACACTTTTTGCATGTAATGAAGTATTAGGACTTCTGTTGATTTCAAATGTACCTCAGATGTTTTGTAATCATAGCTTTATGAAACTTTTTCTAAGGGTACGCATGAAACTTCTATGTATTGATATTTTGAGTTGATCTATAGATGATTTTTTGTACTAACTACATTTGTTATGAGATTTTTTTTTGATAAATTTTCATAATCCAATTACTCTTTTTGACTAATGACAAAGGGGGAGAGAGTAGAGTGGTCTCAGTAAAGATAAATGTCATAAATGACATAATGGTTTCAGATAAATGACTGAATGGTTTTAGCTTACATGGATATATGATATCAGCAATAACTTACAATGAAACTCATCAATTGGATAAAATAAAGAATATTTGATAGATGATGAATGAGCATATGATGAACTTATCTACATGGCTATTTACATGGCTTGCTTATTAATGCTTATAGTAAGGGGGAGTACTTCATCTACATGGCTATTTACATGGCTTTCTTATTAATGCTTATAGTAAGGGGGAGTACTTTATCTACATGGCTATTTACCTGGCTTGCTTATTAATTCTCATAGTAAGGGGAAGTACTTCATTTCACATAAAACCTTTATCTTTACTTCTTGTTTGTCATCATCAAAAAGGGGGAGATTGTTGGCCTAACAAGATCTTTCAATCAGTTTTGGTGATAACAAACAAAGGACAATTTAACTTGGAAAGGTTGAGTTTTTGTGTTTAGGAAATATGGATCAAGAATGGATCAAGTGAAGATTAAGTATGGATGAAGTGAAGATCAAGTATGGATCAAGTGTGGGTCATCAAGGAAGATAAACTAACAAATGATCCAAAGAGAAACTAAGGCATTTGGAAATAAAGCTAGCTCAAGCAAATATCCAAAGAACTTCAAAAGCAAAGAATGAGAATGATCTAAAGCATGGCATATAAAGTCTTAGGAAACATATTGTAAGTATTTCAAAGCTAAATATAGTTTGAAATATGTTTTGAAGCTTTTCCAAGAGATTATGAGGACCTAAAGACCTATTTAGGTTTATTGAAACAAGTTTTGTAAAAATCAGAATAAGAGAGCAAATCATTTTTAGTGGAAAATATTTTTTAAAACAGCTTTTTGTCTGTTCAGATGACTGAACTCACTGTTCAGATGTAGTGACCCGAAGAATAATAGTATTTAAATAATAATGAGGGAGAGAAATGGAAACATAAACAAAAGGAGGCAATAGGCTTCGTCAACGAAGGTCTTCAGGATCTCGTCGACGAGAAAATACCGAGAGAAGGATTTGGGCTACTCTGACTTTCATCGATGAAGGGTAATGTTCGTCGATGAATTTACTGAAGGACTCGTCGACGAGGTGACGTGTCTCGTCGACGAATCTGGCCCTATAAATAGTGAAAACTCGGATTTTTATTCACATTTCAGTGCTCTTTCTCTCTCCTCTCTCTCTCTCTCTCTCTCTCTCTCTCTCTCTCCTACGGTCTCTCTCCCTTCTCTTTTCAATTTCGGCCCCGCCAGTCGCTGGATCGACAATCCGAAGTCACCACGACGCTCCTGGCAAAGTTCTCTACAAGTCTGCCAGAGCGGATCGTTGGTGAAACGAAGTTGGATTTCATCCCAAATTCAGGGTAAGGCCTTTTAGCCCATTTTTGGCCTTCTGATAGTTATTGGAAATGATGTAGGTGAAGAAATACTGATATTTTGTTTTGGAAAACGTTGTTTTCAGGGTGTTGTCTTGGAAGCCCTGTGGGTGTTAGGCCAGTATACCATAGGGGCTTTTCAACAGTTAGGTAAGGGAAATATGTTATGCTAGGTAATTTTAAAATGATTTTTAGTATGAAATGTATATTTTTACCAATTTATTATTCACAGCATGACCTTATACAGTTTATTAAATTATGAATATTATGTATTAAAGTATGGTGTGACTTGAGAATATGAATATAGTAGGGAGATATGTTCTACGAATTTCAGTACCATGATTATACGAATTCTAATACCATGATTATACGAATCTCAGTACCATGATTATACGAATTTCAGTACTATGATTATACAGTTTCTAGTGTTATGATTATACAGTTCTCAGTATCATGATGTATGTATTACAGTTATAGTTTATTTAGTATCATGGTTATTACAGTTTTTTCAGAATCATGGTAAATCAGATAGCGGTATATAGAGATATATTATATAGTATCAGACCCTGTTGGACTATGCAGTTACAGAGCACGGTACCGTTGCTACAGATATTATGTTATGAGTGCAACCACCTATTTAGATAATACGTGGTAGTAGGTCGATCACCTAGGCCCTTCACGTGGACAGGCTCCCCATCAGATATGGGTTGAAGAGGACAGATCAGACCGATGGAGTATAGTGATTTACCCTAGTCGGCCAACCAGTGTAGATCCTGCCTACGGGCCTCACAACCCTGTCATGAGGGGTTAAATCATGACACACAATTATCCACAGGGAAAGTTTTTAGTTACTATTACGTATATACAGATTTACAGAAACAGGGAACATATTTATGTACATTAAAAGTATTTTTAAATATTAACCTACAATACTGTTATGTTAAGCAACATGGAAAGGGTGGTAGATTTTATTACTTGTACTGTATTTATATAACCAGTTATACATAATTATGTAGAAACAGATTTTCATAATATTGTAGCTCATTTGCCACACACTAGTAATAGCATATTTTGTCTTACTAAGCGTTGGCCCATCCCAGTGTTGAGTCATTTTTCAGGTGATCTAGGTAGGCGAGCAGACCAGGCTCGCAGATAGAGGGGCTTCAGTACTGCCCTGTCAGTAGATAGTGAGTATGTTTGTGGAGAATTTTTGTATATCTCAGCATAGTTGAGGGTATTTTGGGAAACAGTTATATATGTGTATTTTAAGGATACATTCTAGCACTCTAGTATTGTATATAACTATATGTGATTATGTTTATTTGATTTCTGCTTCTCGCTGCTTAGGTTAATGATTGGGTTTAATATAATTTGGTATCAGAGTATGTTAAATATTATAGTATATATAAAAAAAAAAACCAATTAAATAGCAGGTCGTTACATCAGACGTTTGATAGATTACTTCAGACGTCTGAAGAATAAGCTTAGATGTTTGAAGATTTTTTGGGACAAAACTGAAACAGGCAGTAGCTGTTCAAACATCTGAACTCGACACTTCAAACATCTGAACTCAACACTTCAGACGTCTGAACCCACTCTTCAGTCATCTGACCCTGTGTCCAATTCATTTTTTAAAGAGTCTCAGGAACTTCAGATCACTGAACTCGACTCTTTAGTCATCTAAACACTGTTCAACGAGCAAATTTTTTAAAATTTCATATTTTAAATAATAGTTGTTTGAGCTCCAAATTTTCTAACAACTTGGGAAACTCTCTAAGGAAACTTTTGCAACAAGGAAACTTGTTTGAAAGCCTATAAATACGTGGTTTGTGTAAATAAAAACACACCAAGCTTTGAAAATCTCTCATAAGCTCTCTTGCTCTCAAAGCCTTATCTTGATCAATCTCTTGCAAACTGAAAGTGTTGTGATTCTGATATTCTTGTTCATCAATTCTTGAAGTTCGATTGCTGATTTCTCATCTGGAGAAAAGGAATTTGGTGACATCCTTGTTAAGCTTCAAAAGTGTATTTCTTTCTTGATATTTATCTTTTGAAGTACATAGTTTCAATTTGTACTAAGCTGCTCTTTGTGTGAGCATCTCTTGTAAACCAGCTTCTTGTTATTTCTCTAGTAAATTTTGGACGATTCCAGGTTGTTGGATCATTGACCAAATGAGGGTATATTGTTTGGAGAAGGCGGGCTCTAGCCTTAGCAAAGGAGTTATTGTAAACAAGTGTTGTTCCGCTCGGTAAAGGAACTTCTGTAGTGGAATCCTTTGGTATTTTTCCAAGGGCGAGGACGTAGGCTGTGTTGAAGTCGAACCTCTTAAAAACCTTGTGTCTTTCCTTCTACTTTACTTCCTACTTTCTGTACAAGCTGTTGTTGTGTGATTTAAAGTGCAGGTCGCAGGTTCTAAAGTTAGAAATAAAGAAAGACTCTTAATATTTAGAAAGTACATTTTGATTGACCGCTTGCGGAAACCCAAAAGGGAGTATGTTGGTTAATCTGCGGAAATCTTGATCAAGAGAAGTGCATGCGAAGAGGTTATCTAAAGAAGGTTGTGAACATCTACAGGGAAATTGATAAAAGTACTAAGATTCTTGCTTGAGTGGTTGAATTGTTTAAGTTTAATTGATTGTCTTGTAAATTTAAATTTTAGTATTTTTAAGTGTGATTATTAGTTATTTATTGTGTTTTTCTTGGTGTCATAAGCAAAGCTTAAAAAAGTATTAAAACATAACAGAATCTAATTCACCCCCCCCCCTCTTGGGAAGTTATTCCTAATTTCAATTGGTATCAGAGCTTAGTTATAGAAATTCCTAACAAGAAACTATAAAAAGATCAAATGGCAAACATTGGAGTAGCACCCTTCGGTGAAGGCCAATCCTTAACCCGTCCACTAATCTTTTGTGGATACAATTATACTTTTTGAAAAAATAGAATGGAAATATATCTCCAACACATGGATTGGAAAGCGTGGGAAGTTGTTATCGATGGAAATCTTATTCCCACTAAGATAGTTGATGGAAAATAGATTCCAAAAGAAAAGAAAGATATGACCGACTTAGATTATAAAATGCTTCAAATAAATGCAAGCACTGTAAATGTGTTATATTGTGCATTAGATGCTAATGAATTTAACAGAGTCATGGCTTGCAAAACAACTAAGGAGATTTGGGACAAATTAGAAGTAACTTATGAAGGAACAGCTGATGTTAGAGACAATAGGATGGACATGTTAACAAGCGAATATGAAGCATTCAAGATGAATTTTGATGAAACAATATCAAGCATGTACACCAGACTTACCCACATAATAAATTCCTTAAGCGCCTTAGGGAAAACTTATACTACCTACGAAATGATTAGAAAAATTCTAAGAGGCCTTCCCTCCATATGGGAACCAAAGGCTACAGCTATCACAGAAGGTAGAAACCTCAAGACTACTTCTTTAGATGAACTTATAGGCTCACTTCTTACGTATGAAATGGCCTCAAAAGAAAGAAATCCTTAACCAAATCATAAAAGATCCATTGCACTAAAAGCATCTAGTCACAGCACTAGTGAAGAGGAAAGTGAAACAAGTGACTTAGATCAAGATGAATTAGCATTCATTACTAAGAGACTAGGGCAAATTCTATAGAAGGAATAAAAGGTTTTCTAGAAGGTACAATAAAAAGAAACCCAAAAAAGGAGAGACAAGTAGGAAAGAAAATAAAGGTAAGAATGAACCACCAATATGCTGTCATTGCAAGAAACCAGGGCATATCAAACCGGACTGTCCGTTGCTCAAGAAAGACAAGAAGAAAAAGAAGGAAGTTATGAAGGCTACTTGGGATGACTCCAACTCCAGCGAAACAGAAAACGAAACAAGTGGATAAGAGATGGCAAATATGTGCTTCATGGCGAATGACAAAGAGGTAAATTCTTACTACTCTTCAACCAAATCTCAAAATGAGTCTTGTGACGAGTCGTGTGATAGTTTGCCTTCTTATAAGGAATTACAAGCTAAGTTATTCTCACTACATAAAAGATTCACAAAAATTTCTAAGAGAAATATAACTCTGATAGATCAAAATCAAGAACTAGTGAAGCAACTTGATTCATTCAAAGCTATTGAAGAAGAAAGAAATACGTGTATTAAGAAGTTGGAAGAAAAAATAGATATAGCAAAACAAGAGTTAGATAAAACTCGTAAAGATAATTTGAATAAAAAGGATCTAGAAATAAATGAACTCAAAAAGATAGCTGAGGATAAAGAAAAGATTATCTATAACTTTACCAAAGGTAAAGAAAACTTTGAAAAGATGATTGGACAGCAAAGGCTTCATGGGAACAAAGAAGGAATAGGCTACAACGGTAAAGCAAATAAAAGGAATAAAAAGTTATACATGGGATACTTTGTTAAGGAAGCTAAGTACTATGCTAACACTTCATCAAACAACAAATATGAACACACCACTTAATATGTGCAAGACTAAAGGTCATGTAATGTTTAATTGTCCATTAAAAAGAAAGTATGTTAAAGTTCAAGGAGAATGGAAAGCCAATAGTGGAACTAACAAAAAAACAAAGAAAGTCAAAAGAATTTGGGTTCCAAAAACTAACACATAGTATCCTTCATTGTAGGTTTGCTTTAGGACAACAATGTCAACAGATAAATGGTACTTGGACAGCGGGTGCTCAAGGCACATGACCGGTGACAAGACCAAGTTCACTACATTAAAATAAAAGGATGGGGAATATGTCACCTTCGGCGACAATGCCAAAGGTAAAATCATTGGCATCGAAAAATTTGGTAAAGAACCTTCACTCACTATATATAATGTGCTATTAGTAGAAGGATTAAAACATAATTTTTTAAGTATTAGTCAATTAAGTGACAAAGGGTTCAAAATAATCTTTATGAAAGAAAAATGTGTTATCCAAAATCCTAAAAACAAAGAAACTCTATTTATAGCTCATAGAATAAATAATGTTTATTGCATAAATCTTGAGAAATTAGCAAATCAAAACATAACTTGTTTGACAGGAATGAATGAAGTAAGTTGGTTATGGCATAGGAAACTAGGACATGCAAGCATGGACCTACTATCCAAATTATCAAAGAAAAATATTGTAAAAGGACTTTCAAATGCAAAATTCATTAAAGACAAGATGTGTGATGCATGTCAAAAGGGAAAACAAGTAAAAACAAGTTTCAAAAAGAAAAAATATATATCCACCAAAAGACCCCTCGAATTCTTGCACCTAGACTTATTCGGTCCAACTAGAACCTTAACCTTAGGAGGCAAACAATATGCTTTTGTAATAGTAGATGATTATTCAAGATTTACTTGGGTAGTATTTCTAGCAAACAAAGATGAAGCTTGTAACCTATTAATAACCTTATGCAAGAAATTACAAAATGAGAAAGGCTATAATGTAACAAGCTTTAGAAGTGACCAAGGTAGAGAGTTTAAAAACAAAGAAGTTGATAAATTTTGTAATGAATATGAAATAAATCATAATTTTTCAGCACCTAGAACTCCACAACAAAATGGAGTTATAGAAAGGAAAAATAGAACTCTACAAGAAATAGCAAGAATGATGCTTAATGAAAATAATCTACCTAAATTCTTTTGGGCAGAAGCTATAAATACAACATGCTACATTGTAAATAGGGTATCAATAAGATCAAAAATAGACAAAACACCATATGAACTTTGGAAAGGTAAAAAATCTAATATTTCCTACTTTCATGTATTCGGGTGCAAATGTTTTATCCTTAACACTAAAGATGATTTAGGAAAGTTTGATGTAAAGTCGGATGAAGGTATCTTCCTAGGTTACTCTACAAATAGCAAAGCTTATAGGGTTTATAATAAAAGAACTTTTACCATTATGGAATCAATACGCATAACATTTGATGAATCAAATAATCATGACATTATAGATAAGAATGATGAAAAAGAAGATACTCCATGAAAAAAAAAAAAAACCTTGAAATAAAAGAAGAAATTAATTATGATGCTCCAAATGAAAACCTTACAGAAAATCTGAAACTTCCTAAAGAATGGAAATATGATAAAAATCACCCAAAAGAAAAAATTCTTGGTGAAACATCAAAAGGAAAAACCACTAAAGCCTCACTAAAAAATATTTGCAACCATTATGCCTTTTTATCTCAAGATGAACCCAAAAATATTGAAGAAGCCTTAAATGATGATTCTTGGATTATAGCTATGCAGGAGGAACAAAATCAATTTGAAAGGAGTCAAGTGTGGGAACTTATACCTAAACCCAAAGATAAATCAATCTTAGGAACTAAATGGGTGTTTAGAAATAAAAGGGATGAGAATGGAGTTGTTGTAAGAAATAAAGTTAGGTTAGTAGCACAATTTTACAATCAAGAAGAAGAAATTGATTACGATGAAACCTTTGCTCCAATAGCAAGAATGGAAGCAATAAGAATGTTTCTAGCTTTTGCAGCCTATAAGGATTTTAAGTTATATCAAATGGATGTAAAGAGTGCATTCTTAAATGGATATATAAATGAAGAAGTGTATGTCAAACAACCTCCAGGTTTTGAAAATTTGAAAAATCCAAACCATGTATTTAAATTAACAAAAGCTCTTTATGGTTTGAAACAAGCTCCAAGAGCTTGGTATGAAAGGTTAAGTAAATTCCTACTTAAAAATAAATTTACAAGAGGAATGGTTGATAGTACTTTATTATTAAATCCAAAAACAAAGATATACCAATAGTTCAAATATATGTGGATGATATTATATTTGGAGCTACAAATGGAGATCTATGCAAAGACTTTGCCACATGTATGCAAAAAGAATTTGAAATGAGTATGATGGGCGAGCTAAATTATTTTCTAGGATTACAAATTAAACAAGCTAAAAATGGAACATTTATAAATCAAACTAAATACATCAAAGACATGCTTAAAAATTTTGATATGGACCAAAGTAAACTCATAGGAACCCATATGAGTACATCCACAAGCCTTGATAGAGATTAAAAAGAAAAACAAGTAGACATAACACACTATAGAGGAATTATTGGTAGTTTACTATATTTAACTGCTAGTAGGCCTGATATTATGTTTAGCGTGTGTATGTGTGCTAGATTTCAATCAACACCCAATGAATCCCACCTAAAAGTCGTTAAGAGAATTCTTAGGTACTTGGTAGGATCACTTGATCTAGGTTTATGGTATCCAAAGGACACTGATTTTAATATGATAAGTTACTCCGATGCTGATTATGCCGGATGTAAGATTGATAGAAAAAGTACAAATAGCATATGTCACTTTCTAGGACAATCCTTAGTATCATGGTTATAAAAGAAACAAAATTCTATAGCCTTATCAACAACCAAAGCTAAATATATGGTAGCCGGAAGTTGTTGTGTACAAATCTTATACATGAAACAACAAATTAAAAGACTTCAATCTAGAGTATAAAATAATACCAATAAAGTGTGATAACACAAGTGCCATAAATATATCTAAAAACTCAATTTCACACTCAAGAACTAAACATATAGACATAAGACATCATTTTTTGAGAGATCATGTTCAAAAATAGGATATAATTCTTGAGTTTATAAATACAAATGACCAATGGGCTGATATTTTTACAAAACCCCTAAGTGAAGAAAGATGTATACATATTAGGAGAGAACTTGGGCTAATCCATAGCAGAGAGGTTTATTAGAAAAAGAAATACAACATTTCTCTAAACTTTGGTCGCCTGAATTTCACTCTCTAGACAACTGAACACTGTAGCAAACAGGCCCAGATGACTGAACCTGGAACTTCAGACGTCTGGGAGGCTACTTCCTCTTCAAATTATGGACTTTAAAATGTTCAAACAACTGAAGTTAATCTTCAGTCATCTGAAGTCGTGGGGTTTAAATATAACTAATGGACTAAACCCTAATTTCAGACTTCTGAAGTTGGTTGCTCCACTCATCCAAACACCTTCCCCTCCATCATTTCTTATTTTCACTTCAATCCAAAGCTTATATCCTTCAAAGATTCAATCCATGAAAACTATAGCATCTCATTCTCATACCCTCATGCCTCAAATCAAGCAAACTGCCAACAAAGGTTCTTCATTGGGGAAAGATGCTCAAAACCTTAACAAGTGGCTTGTGGTTCCACAAGCTCAAATTCATTATCGTACTTCACTCGGTATAGTAGATCCAATCCTAGGTAAAATTTTGGATATCTCATTCTTCAATACTGAGTTTCCAGATTCCTTCCATTATTTCATGCCATTGGTTGGTTTGATTTCATCACCCAACAACCCAAAGGATGTTTTCCCCATCTTGTCAAAATTTTCTATGTTTATATGACAAATGAAAATGGGATTATTTCTTCGGAAGTTAAAGGAAAGAAAATTTTTCTAAATTCTGAAATATTGTCTTCCATTTTCAAAATTACTCCAGGTGATTTTAATTGTCCCATGTTTTCTCAATCCTGGATTCTAGAACAAGGATTCACTCCTGAAGCTTTTCTTCCAATGATCATGGAAAATGAACCTATCTATTTTAGGCTTCCTCCGTTATACAAACAATTAAGCTTAAAAGGTCAGATTCCACACAAACTCATTTCAAACAATATCCTACCTAAACAAGGCTCTTTTGATCATCTTTCCTATATTGAATGTTTTGTTCTTTGGTGTCTTCTTAAAGGAAAGAAACTAGACTTGGCTAGTTTAATCATTAGATGGATGTGGACCAAACTGGAATCTTCTCGAGTTGTTCTTCCTTATGGAGGAATTTTTACTCTTCTCTTTAACCCTCTTCATGTTGCCAATAGTTCTGAATTCTTCATAAAAAGAACCCGACATGATCTTTTCAATGAGACTTCCCTAAAGCAAATGGGGTATGACAAGGGGAGTTCAGGATGGTACTTGAAGTTAGGAAGGACTATGCAACACTATCCTCAGCAACAGCCTCAGGTTCAGCCTCAGCCTCAGCCTCAGCACCAGTATCAGCAGCAGCACAATCTTCTTCTACACAGGACCTTGGTTCATCTCATGACACACCTTCATGGTTCTTATCCTTCCAAAAGGATTTCTCCAGTTTTTCATCTGAAGTTCGCACTAGGCTTTAGAATATTAAAGAAAAATTCACATCCCTTGATAAGCATGTCACTCATATAGAAATATATCAGGCTAGATCTTCTAGGGGAGGTGATCCCATGGACATTTCCTCTGCTCCTCCAAGTGCAGATGATAATTCTGATAATGACTCTAAAGAAAATGAAGGAGATTCTAAAGGAGAAGGAAACTAGGAAAATGAAGCCAATACTAAAGAAGAAGGATCCCAGGAAGAGGAAGTAGAAGGAGATGATTCTGAAGAAGAACGATAAGATAGTTAGAACTTCCTAACCTAGGTTGTCATAACACTTTTTGCATGTGATGAAGTATTAGGACTTATGTTGATTCCAAATGTACCTCAGATGTTTTGTAATCATAGCTCTATGAAACTTTTTGTAAGGGTACACATGAAACTTCTATGTATTGATATTTTGAGTTGATCTATAGATGCTTTTTTGTACTAACTACATCTCGTTATGAGATTTTTTTTGATAAATTTTCATAATCCAATTACTCTTTTTGACTAATGACCAAGGGGGAGAGAGTAGAGTGGTCTCAGTAAAGATAAATGTCATAAATGGCATAATGGTTTCAGATAAATGACTGAATGGTTTTAGCTGACATAGACATATAATATCAGCAATAACTTACTATGCAACTCATCAATTGGATAAAATAAAGAATATTTGATAGATAATGAATGAGCATATGATGAATAACTTACTATGCAACTCATCAATTGGATTAAATAAAGAATATTTGAAAGATGATGAATGAGCATATAATGAACTTATCTACATAGCTATTTACATGGCTTTCTTATTAATTCTTATCGTAAGGGGGAGTACTTCATCTACATGGCTATTTACATGGCTTGCTTATTAATGCTTATAGTAAGGAGGAGTACTTCATCTACATGGCTTGCTTATTAATGCTCATAGTAAGGGGGAGTACTTCATTTCACATAAAACCTTTATCTTTACTCCTTGTTTGTCATCATCAAAAAGGGGGAGATTGTTGGCCTAACAAGGTCTTTCAATCAGTTTTGGTGATAACAAACAAAGGACAATTTAACTTGGAAAGGTTGAGTTTTTGTGTTTCAGGAAATATAGATCAAGTATGGATCAAGTGAAGATTAAGTATGGATGAAGTGAAGATCAAGTATGGATCAAGTGTGGGTCATCAAGGAAGATAAACTAACAAATGATCCAAAGAGAAACTAAGGCATTTGTAGATAAAGCTAGCTCAAGCAAATATCCAAAGAACTTCAAAAGCAAAGAAAGAGAATGATCTCAAGCATGGCATATAAATTCTTAGGAAACATATTGTAAGTATTTCAAAGCTAAATATCGTTTGAAATATGTTTTGAAGCTTTTCCAAGAGATTATAAGGACCTAGATACCTATTTAGGTTTATTGAAACAAGTTTTGTAAAAATCAGAATAAGAGAGGTAATCATTTTTAATGGAAAATATTTTTTAAAACAGTTTTTTGTCTATTCAGATGACTGAACTCACTATTCAAATGTCTGAAGAATAAGCTCAGACGTCTGAAGATTTTCTGGGACAAAACTGAAACAGGCAGTAGCTGTTCAGATGTCTGAACTCGACACTTCAGACATCTGAACTCGGCACTTTAGACATCTAAACCTACTCTTCAGTCATCTGACCCTATGTCCAGTGCATTTTTTAAAGAGTCTCAAGAACTTCAGATGACTGAACTCAACTCTTCAGTCATCTGAACATTATTCAACGAGCAGATTTTTTAAATTTTCATATTTTAAATAATAGTTGTTTGAGCTCCAAATTTTCTAACAACTTGGGAAACTCTCTAAGGAAACTTTTGCAACAAGGAAACTTGTTTGAAAGCCTATAAATACATGGTTTGTGTAAATCAAAACACACCAAGCTTTGAAAATCTCTCATAAGCTCTCTTGCTCTCAAAGCCTCATCTTGATCAATCTCTTGCAAACTGAAAGTGTTGATTCTGATATTCTTGTTCATCAATTCCTGAAGTTAGATTGCTGATTTCTCATCTAGAGAAAAGGAATTTGGTGAAATCCTTGTTAAACTTAAAAAGTGTATTTCTTTCTTGATATTTATCTTTTGAAGTACATAGTTTCAATTTGTACTAAGTTGCTCTTTGTGTGAGCATCTCTTGTACACCAGCTTCTTGTTATTTCTCTTGTAGATTTTGGATGATTCCAGGTTGTTGGATCATTGACCAAACGAGGGTATATTGTTTGGAGAAGGCGGGCTCTAGCCTTAGCAAAGGAGTGATTGTAAACAAGTGTTGTTCCGCCCGGTAAAGGAACTTCTGTAGTGGAACCCTTCGGTATTTTTCCAAGGGCAAGGACGTAGGCTGTGTTGAAGTCGAACCTCTTAAAAACCTTGTGTCTTTCCTTCTTCTTTACTTCCTACTTTCTGTACAAGCTGTTGTTGTGTGATTTAAAGTACAGGTTGCAGGTTCTAAAGTTAGAAATAAAGAAAGACTCTTGATATTTAGAAAGTACGTTTTGATTGACCGCTTGCGGAAACCCAAAAGGGAGTATGTTGGTTAATCTGCGGAAATCTTGATCAAGAGAAGTGCATGCGAAGAGGTTATCTAAAGAAGGTTGTGAACATCTACAGGGAAATTGATAAAAGTACTAAGATTCTTGCTTGAGTGGTTGAATTGTTTAAGTTTAATTGATTGTCTTGTAAATTTAAATTTTAGTATTTTTAAGTGTGATTATTAGTTATTTATTGTGTTTTTCTTGGTGTAATAAGCAAAGCTTAAAAAAGTATTAAAACATAAAAGAATCTAATTCACCCCCCCTCTTGGGAAGCTATTCCTAATTTCACGCCCTTCTTTGACTCATCGACGATTACATATGTCTCATCGACGATTACACATGTCTCATCAATGAGGACACATGGATAGTTGTCTATATATATCCTAAAATTAGATTTTCGGAGAGAGAACTTCTCTTTTCTCTCTCTCTCTCTCTCTCTCTCTCTCTCTCTCTCTCTCTCTCTCTCTCTAAGTTTGACTCCTCACCCTTCTCTGTTAGATTTCGGCTCCATTTCAGTTCGTTTCTATGATTAGAAGTTACTACAAGGATCTAGAGATGATTCTCTGCAAGTTAATTTGAGTGGATTGTTGATTTGGGGTTCTTGGGCACCACTCCAAAACCAAGGTGCGTGTGATATTTTAGGGTTTAATTGATTATTTAGAGTATGTGGGCCTAGGAAATATATTATATGATAAATATATTGGGGTTGAGTTGATTAAATTGGGAATAATGCAATTTCAGGTTTTGGAGTTCTGAATGCCGCAGACGTGGATTTAGGGTTTTAGTAGGCCTCTCGGGAAATAGGTAAGGGGATAGATTAAGTCAGGTATTTCAAAAAATTTATCATTTAATATACAGTATTTGATTCAGAAATTATATCTATGAAATAATGTAGTTTTGGGAATACTAATGTTTGAATTGAGAAAACCCTAAAAACAGATTTAATGTTATTTTTTAGCCAAAATATGATTTTCCTATACAGATGATATAAAACAGAGTAGCACTCACTTGTGTGGTATGAGTATAAATTTTATTGTAAATGATAGCATGTCATAATATTTTATGATTTCACAAAACAAGCATGATTTGATAATAGTTTTTAGAAAAATTATAAGCAGTATAGAAATTATGATATTTTCAGTATACTGTAATTATTCAGCAGGCCCAGATATCATGATTATTCAGCCTGCTTAGATGTCGTGATTATTCAGCTGACCCAGATGTCATGATTATTCAGCCGGCTCAGATGTCGTGATTATTCAGTCGGCCCAGATGCCGTGATTATTCAGTCGGCCCAGATGCCGTGATTATTTAGTCGGCCTAGATGTCGTGATTATTCAGCCGGCGCAGATACCGTGATATTAGAAATATATTATAACAAATTATTCAAAAATATTATTATGACAGAACTTACACAGAATCATGAAACAATATTATTACAGTTATTTATGAAATATACTATATGATGGCAGAACCTTGACAGCTTAGTTTAGTTTCAGAGTACGGTACCGTAGCTATCAATTCAGATTAGTGCCACTATACGTCTCAGATAGAATGTCAATGTATGGATAGTCGATTGATCTTAGTGTTGTAGTGTGCCCCCCTAGCAGTCCGGACCAGGCTAGGCAGGCCAATCGTACTTACAGACGAGTCAATACTTAGCATGGTAGGCCAACCATTGCTAAGTCCCGCCTGCGGGCTGTACAACCTAGTCATGTGAGGGTGATACATGACATCAGCTAACTATCCATCCAAGGTATGATTTCAGTATTATACAGATATAGAAAATGATTTATATGTATACAGAAATGTAGTATGATACAGTATGTTATGTTGAAATATGGTTTATTCAAACTTATACATAACAGATTTTCCTGATTTGTCAAATACAGTTAATCATGTACAGTATATGTTTATAACACAATAATACTCATTTTTCCACACACTGATATTAGCCTTTCCCGCTTACTGAGAGGTGTCTCACCCCATAAATATAACTTTTCAAGAAACCCAGATAGACGAGCGGAGCGAGCTTCAAAATAGAGGAAACTGGTAGTGCTACCCTGGCTGAAGGGTAAGTAGTTGAGTTGAGATCGGGTGGATTTTGTGTAATCCCTAGGATATTATGGTCCTTTTTGAGGATGTATGTGTGTATATATGACCATGGTAGAACTATGGTATTGTATATAAGGTTGAGAAAATCATGGTTCCCATTGCATAGTTTATATGTATGTATAGACAGGAATATCCCCGGTTTCCATTTGGGCCTGGGTTGATTTTGCTTATGTTTTATGGTATCAAAGTTATTAATATTATTTTTATGTTATGAGGGGAAAAAAATATGGTAGAATTTTCGGGGCGTTACATAAGGATTTCACTATACCGCTCCCTTAACCAAGCGAAGCAAACCGTTTACACACTCCTTCAAGTAGGATAGAGCCCTCCTCTCCAAGCGATACCCCACGCTTAGTTAGCCAACGATTCAATCAACCCTGAATCGTCAAAAACAACAAAAGAAAATTTTGTGTACAATGACATTCTCAAAAGAGGTGATTAGTACAATTTGAGTATCACAATATACTTGAATCAAATATCAATATAGAAAGATGAAACTCAAATGATTATCACCGAGGTTCTTTCTTAGATTGAAATTTTCAGTTAAAGCACAAGAACCGTGAGTAGTATTAGCAAGAACACAGTAAAATTTCAGAAAAAGTTTTTCAATAATAGAGCTTTTGAATGTAAGAGTATAACCTGATTTGCTGATTGTTGTTGTTATTTAATTCTTGGAATTAACTTGTATTTATAGAGTTAAAAAGTGTATAAATGTATTCTTCAAGTTACTTTGAGTATTTCCCAAGTTTTCACTTTGTTTGGGGGCGAAGAAATCACTTTTGGAAAGTTTCCCACGCTGTTTTAAATTTAAATTTATGAAGGTCGGTTACCTGTACCCAAAGGTCAGTCGCATATGCCTTTTAAATCAGCGTATTTTTGAAGTTAGTATAGGTTCAGTCGCCTATACTCATAGGGTTAGTCGACTGTACCTATTCTATCTGCTCATCAGTTAACTGAACAGTCGCCTAATGTGCTTTCAGCTTCAACCCCCTTTCAGTATTTTGGTCATAATTTTTTCTATACAACTTCAAATTGGACATTCTTAGTATCAACAGAAATTTAAGAGAAAATACCACAACTTTCATGTTGAACGCTTTTTAAGATAAGGAACCATTGATAGAGACAATCACACATTAATGCAAAAATAGAAAAAAGAAGGGAATTTGGAGAATCCTGTTTTTGTGCTTTTTATTTCAAAAATAATTTTAACCTTTTTGAAATAACTTTAGACCTTATAAAAATATTTTTCAAATATTTTAAAAGGTGTCTAGGTCTAAGTAATTAACCTAAGAGTTTTATGCATCCATATTGAAATCGTTTGAAGTACTTACATGAGACTTCTTAAAATTTTGAACTTTCTAATCACTAAGTCTTCATGTATTGGCTTCCATTCTTTGTATCTCTCTTGAACTTTCTTTCTTTTTATTTTGCTTCGTCATGGGCCAAGTCTTTAAGCATAATCTTCATATGAGTGTCTTTTAAACACTTAAGCTTGATCTTCTATGAACTTGATCGTTTATCAAAACTTCTTGAGTCCTAAAACTTATCTTAACATAACATGTTAAGTTCCTTTACTTTGTTGTCATCAAAACAAGATTTTATGCCTTATGAGGCCAACAAAGCCCCCCTCTCTAAGCGATGTACCCTCACCCAGACCACTCCTTTAATAGGGCGGAGCCACCCTCTCCAAGTGATGTACTCTCACTTGGCCCGCGGTTCACAACCCAAACCGAGAAGGGCTGTTCTGAAAAACAAATTCGTACAATTTAAAGTTCTTCTTAAAACAAGTAAGTTTGTACACATTTAAAACCTAAATGCACTCTCTTATGATTTAAGAATGAAGTTCTGTAGAGTATGGTTTTTCTCTCAAAATAGTTTTTAAATAGAACAGAGAGTTTGGAAAATGATTTTCTCTTTAAAACAATGACCTTTAAAAATAATTAATACGCATTCCAAGCAAATAAATAAATAAATATATATATATATATATATATATATATATATATATATATATATGATTGAATATATGTTTAAGGCTTTTCTCAAGTTGCTTTTCAAGCAAGTGTATATGAATTAAGTACATGCTCAAAACTTATTTGAATACCCCAAAATATTCTCCAACAAATATTCTCAAATAAAGGAAATGAAGAAGCTAGGGTTTTTCAAAATGATTGACCTTTGTAATGAAAATTGAGAAGCCTCTCAAGCAAGTATATATAGATGAATATGTGCTCAAGGCTCTCTTTGAATAACCCAAATGATTTTCTCCCAAAATTATATTCAAAGATAAGAACGGGAGAAACTAGGGTTTCTTTCTCAAATAACTGACCTTAGAAAAATTAAATTCAATAAGGCTTTCAAGAAAAATAAATATGAGTAAATATATGCTCAAGCATTTTTTATTTTTTTTAGAACAACTCAAAAATAATTTCTCTAAAATGATTTTCAAAATAAAGAAGTAGAAGAAATTTGAACTTTGATTTTCAAACCAATGAGGAGGCTTTCAAGCTATATATTATGAGCATGAATATAAACTCAAGCCATCCATTAAACCTTTTTAATAATATTTTCTCCAAAAAGAATTTTCAAAAGAAGAGTAGAGAAGAAATAAGAATTTGATCTTCCAAAAGAGAGTAAAAAATGTAAGAGAGAATCAAAAATATTTAACTATAATCTCCAAGTGATTCTCTAACATTCTCTAAGTGAATGGAGTTAGTATTTATAGGCAAAAACACAATCTGATCGTTACTTGGAATTTCCCTAAGGTCAATCTAAGGTCATTTATGAGTTTCAAATTAAAACATGAGATGCATGCACACATTGACCCTAATTACTATTACAACTTAAAAAATAACAAAATTTTCATGCTTTACTCCTTTGCATTTCTATGGAATACGCCGAGGTATGCTAGCTTAGATACTTTCACAGCTTCCATTTTGCATCCTTCACTTGTGCTTCTAAAGATATAAACATGCTCAGCCACTCAGTACACAAGTAAAATATTGTAGTTTGTCATAATCAAAATAGTGATCGGACTCAAAAAGTCAACATATATATACATAAATAGTAGAATAAAAGTTTAATGATGTCTATCTTGCACTATCGAGTCCATTGACTATAGTCTGTTGTGAAGTCATATGTGTTGTGAAGAGCTAACTATCCTCTTCTTTTACTTTATGAATATTTTTAATTTATTTAATATTATTTAAATGAATAGATGGTTCTTCTTCTTCATTCCAAAGTTGAATTATGTATCATCCGTAACTAAATAACATATGGCTATTTTCTAATATATTTTCTACAATTGCAAAGTTGTCACTAAAATTTATTATATTTATATATTTAATTAATTTGAATGTTATAACTTACCAATCCATAAAACACTAATGAAGTCTTTGAGTTTAAGAATGAAGCAACCTATGGTATGACCTTACTATTTTCTAATTAGGTTGTTGGCTTCAACAATTATATTGTACTCTCTCCCCTAATGTGCGCACAGCATCATTGGTCTATTGATACGTTCACACACACTGCAGTGGTTGGCTTACAATTCAACAACTTCAACGGAGCCCCATGGACTTAATTTGAGACCGAACGGCGCAGTAGCTGCATTACCAACTCAAAACCTACCCTTCACCAACTTCAAAGAGAACAGTATACCTTCTCCCGCCCTCTCAGCTCTGGTGTTGTGTGGTCTAGTGCTAGGGCAAACAAGAGACTTCAATTTTGGGCTCTGAAATTTAGATTTAAAAAAAAAAAAAACTGATATATTTAAATTCATACTTTCAAAAAGAGTCATTATTGAATTCAATTCTCCATAAAAACATCCTTGAATTGGTTGTGGTAGGTGGGCTTCATCCACCCAAGTTGTGGTGGAACTGTTAAGGTTAGAATAATTTTTGCCCTGGCAAAAAGACTACAATTGAAACAGTGTGAAATCCATGCACCCTCAATTAAAATAAACTAAACTAGTATTAACTTTAATAACACAAATATTTTCTTTCTGAGTATCCTTTGAATTTGAGAGATAATTTTAATGTTCCCAAAGTTATAATGAGGCAATCTTCAAAATATTATCTTAAAATCACCCCAAGTAGTCATTTAAACTTTCACCAACACAGCTTTCTTATTAGGGAATATGGAAAGTCAGACAGCAAGAACCTTCATCACTATTGCAATTACTTCTCAAATAAAACCCTTGTTTCATAATAATAAAATTAACATACAGACATTTTCTGTCCTCTTTTTCCTTATTTTCGGTTTATTAAAAGTCCATCTGCCACTCAAATAAAAGTTCTAAACTTTTAACAGCTAAAAGAATCCTCTTTCTCAAACCAGCGAAGTAAAACTTTCCAATTTTCCCAGAAACTGAGTTTTCCACTCACAAAATTTATTTTCGGGGTAAAATTTTTAAAAATTTCCACAATGAAAAGTAGATCTTTCTAATTTCCCCTCAAATTGAATTTTCCAATCAAAAGATTCATTTTTAAATATCATTTCCCCTCCCCAAAAATGAGAATGAATCTTTCAGGCATTCCGAAACTGAATAGAATCACAAGTAAATTTTTAAAATATTAGCACATGCAATTTTGATGATAAATCCAAGAATTTGAACAATGATCTTGGTTTTTTAAGATAGTGAAACCTATTAATCTAAATATAAAGATAAAAAGGAAAGCAAAAATGTAAAATGACGAACTTTCATTTGATTCGGCGAACCTAGGTTCATAGAGCATAACATAGTTTTTAGGTTCCTGCTACAACCCAGACCAGAGCGCATACCCAGTGGAATCGAGTAGGCCAATCCAGGTTTTAAAACATCAGTATATTACCAGTCAAAAAATGCTCAGGGGAGCAAGAATACGAACAAGATTAACCGTACAATCACAATAAGGCAGTTCAGTTCGAATACTTAAGACTGGACTTCTTGGTGACTTTCATGCATATAAATTCTCAGGCCACCATTGCAGCACTCATCCTTGTTCAGGGAAAAGTTGCCGAACATATCAAGTCAAGTATCCTTTTTTCCTCGAGGTAACTTTTGTACATGTGATTTACAAAAAATTTCGAAAAAATAAAGAAAATTTTTGTTCTTGTCCTAGTATATTCTGCTCATCTGTGCATTAGCCTCACATTTGGGATCACTTCTGCCCGTATACCCAAGAACGAAACAAAAAGAAACCAAACCAATTAGCAGGAAGGATCTTCCCCCCTCTGCTTTATCAGTAATGAGATTTCCCATTCCCTTATTAACTAACCAATGCATAGTGACTAAAAAGAATGCAAAAATGCAATTCATGAAGGCCATTGATCAGGTACTGTAAGAAAATAGGTGGTCATGGCTTTTCGAAACCTTCTCTTGTACTGGTCAGGAGAAATAATGGTTGGGGAAGCATTCTTAGGGCCGCCCAGTATACCAGATGCCTTCACCCATGTCTCCAGATGCTTGTCCCATGTGTACTGTCTCATAAAATCAATGATACCCAAAACCAGCTCCTTGCGCTCCTCGTCAACACCAACCAACAACGAATAGTCCATGACATCAACAGACTGAACAAACATGACAGACAAATAATAATCATTAAGCAGAGGAACAAATTTCTGTGACCCTACAATGTCATACAATAAACAAGTGCGAGAAAACTGAAAAAAAATCATTCTGTGATTTTCAAAAATGCTTCAAAACTGGCCGATACAAATCTCTAATGAAGCAATCAAAAAAAAAAAATTTCTCATTGTGTGCGACTTCTATTTCTGGAGCAAACTTCATCATTGTACAGGTTATCTATATTTCAAAAATCCTTCTGCATGTCAGAAAATATAGTAACCTGAGATCATACAGATTGTTGAAGTCATCAAGGGAATCACATCTTTTCAGCCATTTATCCACAACTAACAGAGCTAGTAAGGTATTGCCTATTAATTTAGTGTTGAAAAGAATCAAAAATCAATTTTCAATACAAAAGCAACAGATAAAATTATAGAAGTATTTTCAAAACAAACTATTAATTATTAGAAGCACCAAAACAAAAGTTCAGAAAAAATAGAGCAATTATTATAAATCTCGGCTTTTAGGAGCAAAATTAACTTGCGTTAAAGAAGTATGCGCTGTACAAACCTAGGGGAAAATCTAACTCATACATAATGACAGGAGAAATGAGGTCAATATTAGTTTCAGAAAACACATGGAAGCTGCAATAAATCTCACCAAATCCCTAGTAGCACACCAAATATTCATCATCTGTCATGATTTCAGTGAGTGAAATAATGTTAAACTAACTAAAATTCGCAGCAATGATGCACTCTAACAAATAATAATAAAAACTTACAGCTAGAAAGGATGTATCATTCCACACAGCTCTCTCTAGTCTTCTCTTTGCCTTGCTTCCAAGAAATATGGGTTTTGTACGCAGTGTCTCTAACAAATTCATATCTAAAAGCACTTTGTTTTTCCCAGTTGTATCAGGATTGTAACGTGATCGTGCAGAGCCCTTGAGATCATAAACCCTAGAGATACATCTCTTGAAAAAAAGGTTCTCCATCACCATCAAATCCATTTTTGTTTCTTTGCCACCTTTCAGATATTTGACAGTAACCTGCAATTACATCAACAAGCTGAAATCACAAGAGGAATGAGAAACTTCTAAACACATGCCCACCCACCACAGTCCTCAACCCAATATCGTAAATAAATAAATAGCAAGAACAATGTGAAGGATAGCAACTCAAGGTAAAGCCAAACCTGATAAATACCAAGAATTTTAGCAAGACAAGTTGGACTTCCTGAGTCAAGAGAATCGGTCAAATACTTGAAATATTCAGGTGCAAATTCCTCAAAAGAATCCAACTCAGTCTTGGTGACTTGTTTTATAATGAATCTCTCATCCAATGACCGGGCAAAATAAACTTTGCTTTTCCCGCCTTCTGCCCTCCATGTCTTGCAGCGGCTCAAAGAACGCACAAAATCTACTTCACTTGGACAGCATTTCTTTCGAAGAGCATCAAACTGCTTTGCAAAATAACAGGTGACAGAAAACTTCATCCTCCCCCCCGTAATTGAATAATTATCCCCAAATGATATTCTAAGGTGTGGAGATTTCTTGGGATAAATAGATAAGTTACCAATCGATGATGAAGCATCTTCAGACCCATAACTTCCACAGTGCATATAATCCAAATCCAGAGAGCCAAACGACTGCCAGGCTGTAAAACTGTATGATGCAGAATCTTCTCTGCTTCCGTCATGAGCACTCCAGTTTCTTTCATGCTCATTTGACTTATTGGCAACCCAGTCTTCATAGTTCTTTGAACTGAGTGCATATGATATAATACTAGTGGGTTCGTCGTCATAAACAGCAATAACTAAATTATCGTGGCCCACTGGTGGAAGCAACAACCGGACCCCTTCAGCTATATGAGATGCACAAGAGATATGCAAGGGTGCTGAATTATGTATAAAACTCAACTTCTGGTCCTCTCTAGGTAGTGTTGGAGAATTGGTTCTTAAAATGTTTGAAACTGGATCTCTAACCATACTCTTGTAGTCCCCAGAAGCATGGAAAGATCTTACTGTAGACAAATGCATAGAAGGGAGCAATCCTTTCCGAATTCTTTCTTGGACTCTTACAGCAGAATCAAATGAATACACTCTTACAGGTGAAATTAGCCTTTTGAAAGGTGAAGTGTCAATCTGATTTATTTTTGTGCCAGGACCAGTTTGGGGTCCATCTGCCTGTACCATACAAGGACTCTGAACTTTTACTGGAAGTTGATCTGTCCCTGTCCAAGCAGAATCTATTTTATCAGAGAGATTGGGTTCAGGACAAGGGACACTTTCAAAGAATGTTTTGTTGACAGAAGCATCCCCATCAGAGTGCATCTCCTCCTGTTTCTTATGACAACTTGCGGCTGACATGGAGTCTTGAGGAGCGAAAGGCTCAAGCAGCGGTAAGTCTGGGTCCTCCAGCAACTGTAGATCATTCTGGGGAGACTCCTGTAATTTCAAATTCAAAGACTCAGATAGGCTTTCTCCAGGAGAACAGTCATGCTTGCCATCATTTAAATACAAATCACGCTTAGACTCCTGCAGCTCAGCATCAGATACATTCCCCTGCGTAACGTTGAATATAGAACTCCTTGTTTTAAGTAGAGAGTCCAATAAACAAAGCCGATTATCCCAAACATGAGAACCAATCAACAGAGAACGTCTCAAGCGATTGAGTTCCAGAACGTCTACTGCTACTTGACCTGATTGTGAAGTTTCTAAAGTAGCTGATTGCAGCAAAACCTGTTTACAAGCAGGTAGGCTAATCATGTAGACAGAAAAGTTACTTATAACATGTTTAAAAAACAGAGAAAATTTCTCAGAATGAACAAATAACTTTATTAATAAGGAAATAAACTATTACAAAGAGGACAAAATGTCTTCCAAAAACAGGAAAAAATTGAAGTAAACAGAATATATTAATTAAGCAAAGCCCTCCAACCTTTTTTTTATCCACCAGGAAGTCCCCAAAACCTGCCAAAAGAACACCAAAGAGAAGCGAGAAAAATAATTCTACTCCAGAATAAAATCAGTGGAATTCTTCTCCCCTTTAAACACCCTAGCATTCCACTTCAAACAAATATGCCAAATAATTGGCAAGATAGCATGCTTCCAAAGAAGCATCTTCCCCTACGTCCCAAAAGCAACAAACTTATGAAGAAAGTGCTCCTCCAAATAACGGCACGCTCTACTTTCATCAAGAAAATCAAACGATCTATTCCCATATACCTAAAGAAAGAAAAATGCATCACAATGTGTGCGATGGTCTAGCAATTTGGGAAACAAAGAATACAAGCATCTGGAGTCAAGGTTTTGTTCAGCCTTGTTACGCATAAGAAACACTAGTATTAATCTGATCCCCTGTAAAACCCCATTCTTGTTAAAGCTCACATCCCCAAACACTTCCTCATTTCAAACATTCAACTATTCCTTGAAAAAATTCAATTTCTATCACAAATTAACAACCTTTTTAACCTTTCAACCTACACTCACTACAGGCATCCGTAACTACTTTAACAATGTCAGGATGAATCAACCATACCTAAACAGAGGGGGGCCCCAATTCACCTAACCTGACTCCACGATAATCAAACATGCACAACCCTAGGCAACATTTATTGGGAAACATTAGGAATCGCATCCTCCCTGATAAGTAAACAAAAACTTATCAACAGAAGTGGTAACCAAATGAGGTCATCAGACAAACCAAGTAAGCATTTGACTGAGCAATTATCTCCGAGGCCACACTCCCTAATAAAGTTGTCCCCCATGTACCAAAAGTAATCCAACAGCTCTAAGCTTCTCAAGTGAATATATAATAACATTAAAGTTGCCTCCAAAACCCAATTAGAGAAACGAAAATATCCCAGAAGAAAATTCCTTCAAAAGACTGTTTATTCCAGGAACTTGTTATAGAAAAAGACAGATCGGAGTCCATTTCAGCGTCACAAACTTTTTTGTTTTCACACCAGAGGGCTCTTAACAATCTTTATGTTATGAAAGAGTACGAAAATAAATATAAATAAAGATTATATTTTCCATATTTTATTTGATTGAATCAAAAAGAAACTTTGGGATTGCTGAAGCTGAATCAAATACCAATATGAAAGAAAAGAAATATAGAAAGCAATAGAGCCATCATAGTTTTTTTTTTTTTTTTTTTTACTTGGAAAAGAAAAGAAAGAGAATCGAAGCAATTGAATGTCCGACTTGGGCCTATATGACATGATTGATCAATAGAAATACTCCAACACTCCACCTTTGTCATATATTCCATACATCACACTAGATAGATATCATATTCATGGAATACGATTCACTTTCAAGATGTCTACATAATGATTATGCCCTAGAGACCGAATGAATAGCGAGTCGTTTATATTAGGTTATTGGATAAGTACAACCAATCTATTCTAACTATCAAAATCAATCAAAATAGAAAATTTTTTATCGAATCAAAAGATCTTTCCTTTAAGGGTCGGGGGTAAAGATAAACTTTTTTTCTTGTGAAAAAAAAAACATTTTAAATTAAATATTATAAAATGAATAAATTAAATAGAAATATTAAACAATAAATAAAGAATTAAAACTAAAGTTACCGAAGACAACTTCTCCTATCTTTTTCGAATATTATACCGGATTAAATCAATGAAAATTGGAATGAATCAACGGATTGATGGGTCTATATTTTTTATGTTAAATTTCCACTTTACCTAAAAGTCTAAGTTGTTAGGTTGTGGGCTAACAACGTATATCAAGCTTTAATACCTCCCCCGCACATGCAGCCCGACAGCACGTGGAGAGATAAATACACAATAAATTTTTAAATACCACAAAATAAATGCGGGCGACGAGCCTAGAACCCAAGACCTCCTGGTAACCAACTCTGATACCATGTTAGATTACCACTTTACCTAAAAGCTTAAGCTGTTAGGTTGTGGGTCAACAATGTATATCAAGCTTTAACATTTTAGACTAAATACCTTTAGATCATAATTCTAATTACTTTAAGTGCACTCACACCCTTCAGCCCCTATTCAAAACTAAGGAGATATATTAGAAGCACCACGGGTGTGCAACCCAAAGGCCAAAGAAGAAATTACGAAGATATTAGACCTAGAAATCAATGGCAGTTTCATAATTCACATATTGCTGCCTACTGTACTTTAAAAATAAAAAAGTGAATAAATAATAGTGTTCTAAACCATCCTTTCAGTATTGAGGGAAACAATGACAAGTTCAAAAGCACTATAATTTCTTTCCCTCTACGATAACCAAAAAGTAGTAGAAGGGGCCAATTCAATGATAAATTCAGGAAAACACTCTTGATTGAGTGAATTGGTAGAAAAGGATTCATGTAGCCGATCCCACCTAGTGGGACTTAAGGCTTGTTGTTGTTGTTAGACCAATTCAATAATATTTTTACTCCTCTATTAGTCAAGATACCCCTCCAAAACCCCATAACTCTCCCAAATTCCCATCATAGTAAAAGAAAAATTCCAAAAACAGTCCTCGTCTAACTACCATCAACAAGGAGGAGATATGATGTCCCTCTCACCTTCACTTCTGCACAGATAATATCTATACACCAGTGCAATTTTCCTTTTCTGCAAATTAGCTTGAATCAAAAGCTTGTTTCTAGCCACTCCCAAGCAAATTTATGGGAGCTCTAGTTTTCTATATGGCCATCCATGCTAACAACCTGTCTTCAACAAAACAAAGACCTAAAATCCATAATTCTGAAAAAGAGCTCACCTCGAAGTTCTAACTCATTTATTACCCATCCTTCCCCTATCTATTTGCGAAAGAACCACATAAGCCATCAAAAAAATAAAAACAATAGAAAATCTCGATCTCCCAATCCTGTGCCCTCCTAATGATAGTAACATCCCACATAACCTTGTGTCTTAAATATGCAAATAAGAGCTCACAAAGATCGTCTTAATTTCTGGCCAACAGGAATAATTCAATAAACTATAATTGCAGAGAAGAATCCCAAGCTAGCAGACATGCCAAAAGAGAACAGACTCCCACAACAACGAAAGAAACATGGCCAGTAAAGAACTCCCAACCTTCGCTTGTGTTCTTCCACAACCCCATCCCATACAGTCCCCTCCCCTCAATTATCCACCCATTATGGTCCCTTCTATATTTAGTCCCAATCACCATCCTCCACAACTCTTCTCTTTCTACCATAAATCTCCATAACCATTTAACCAATAAGGGCCTATTAAAGCTGGCCAAATCTTTGATCCCCAACCCCCCCTTCCATTATTTTACCACCTCCCACCTCTCCAAATGGTACTTAACACCTCCCTCACTACTGCCCCACAAAATTCTTAAATGGATCCCTCCTATTCTCCTAGCCACCAAGCCTAGAATGGGGAACAGAGATATGAAACATACAGGCAAGTTCGGTAAAGTAGTTCTAATGAGTAATTCAGAATTCTCCCTCTTTTTGTGATACAACTACTTTTCCAACCCAATAACTTCTCGAATCTTTCCAGTGCTGGATCCTATTTCCTTTTATTCCTTGAATTTAGCCCATGGTAGAAACCTCAAATGAGTAAAGTGGAGAGTCTCCACTGGAGACTGCCCACCCAACACCCCCAAAACATTTCTAAGCCTCTCACATTGAACTTCTTTGATGAAATTAACTCAAAAGCTTCCCCAGGTACACCACCAACCCTGAGATTGTTTTAAAACAAAGCAACATGCACCTTAAATTAAAATTTTCTCACAACCCAGAACCATCAAATATGAGACTGCAGTATGCAAAAAAGCAAAAGAGAAATAACCTTCTAATTCATGTAAACCTTCCCCATAGTAAAACTTGTATCCCCACAGTGAAACTTGTAACGTGGCCATGACCCACTGCTACAATTAGCATTTCACTGAGAACCTCCATGGCCAAATGAAGAGAAAATAGGAGAGAGGGTCCAATTCCCTAAGCACCCTAGGTGAATGAAAGAACACAACTGGTGTTTCGGTTGACAAGAATGGAAACGATAGGTGAAGAAACCTCCACCAAAAACCGATCTTGTCCAACACAGATAAGAAAGTCCCAAAAAACATGTTGGTAAGCTTTTTCCATGGGAGCTTAGAAATTTCTTGATCTGTCTTCGATTAATTTTCTATTGACCAATTCATTAGCGATAAGAACTGCATTGACGATTTGTCTTTCCTCCATAAAAGCATCCTTGTATGGTCCCACTGCCTCCCCCACCACATCCTTCAACCTGCTAGGTAACATTTTCGATAATAATTATTCACACATTCCACCAGGCTAATGGGTCAAAACTCATTAATAAACTCCACCTATTCGCAATCAAAGTAAAAAGGAGCTGTTCGAGTTGTTAACAAAGTCCCTTGTCTCAAAGATATTAGCAGGAATCTTGAGTAGCTCTTCCTCAACAATCCCCAATTCTCGTGAAGAAAAACAAATTGCTCTCCAAGGTGAATAAAGTTTTGGGCCCATCTAGCTATGAAAAACAGTTATCATTTTCCATTATATTTATAAAAAAAAAAAATACAAAAAGTTACCTAATTTTTTCATTTTTACAACATTTGTATGAAATAAATGAATGACAATAAAAAATTTTGGCACTATTTTCTTGCAGAAGTAGTTATATTTTTTTATTTCTAATTTTTCAAATAATTACAAAAAATGCCATCTTGTTTTATAATTTTCTAAATCAATATAAAAAATTTAGAAAACATCTCATTATTTTCTAGATTTCTTACTCTTTGCATATGGAAGCATGGAATTCAAATCTTGGACTTTGATTTGTGCAGATTATGTATTAAGTTTCTTCCAAACTCGCACAAAACCAAACCCAAGCCTCAAAATCCATGATCCCAAATACAACCTCAAATAATTATCGGAAAAATTGAAAAACAAGTTGCCTTTTTTGTAATTATTTTGAAATCTAAAAAAATGAAGAATTGTTTCGCACATATAAACAAACTCTTTATTTTCTACCTTTTTAATATGAATCTTGAAAAACTTAAAAATAAGCTAAAACTTTTACACTTTGTGTAAACTAAAAAATTGAAAATCAAAAATGTTTTCCATAACTAAACATGCTCTTTGTGTTTCCCCTTCCATAACTAAACAGGCTCTTTGTGTTTCCCCTTCTTTAAGCCAAAGGACCCGAGACTTTCTATCCTAGAAATTTCCCCCATCCCTAATACACCAGAAAGCTCTTAAAGAAAAAAATCATCCTTCCCTACCCAAAGGAGATCCCCTCTACTGCCTCTTTGCTGTCCAGCTACTTGATTCCCTTTAGAAGGTTCTCTTTCCTGAGAACCAAGTCCCCAATTCCAGCTTTTATGCCCTTCAGTTTTGCACTCCTCGCAAGGCTTACATGGCCTTCTACTAACATTCCTTTCTACCATTTATACTCTGTCTTTAAACCCCTCAGGCCCTCGATCTTAGACCAACTCTCAAAACAGGAAAGTACAGGGCCTGTCCATCCTTCCCACTTCTATGAAGATGGGATAATGACTGAACAATGGTCTAGGAGTTCTTAAACAGCACTTGGATAACATTCATCACAACCAGTTGAAATCAGGAACTGTCAATTCAAGAAAAAGTAAGGTCCTCCCCAAAGGTTAGACAACAAGAATAGAGTAGTAAATTAACAGTCTCTAAACTGCCTGAACTCTGCAGTAACTGTCTCCTTTCCTCACTTCTTTCATGGGCATAAGGAACTATGTTAAAATCCAACCCCCCAGTACCCAAGAGTAGTTCCACCTTTCCCCCCAGTTAAAGGAAGTTCACAACGCAATAGATCCCTCCTCTCATCTTCATATGGATAATACACCCCTATGGAAAGCCTCATCAAACCATCTATTTATCCATGAAAAGAAATGAGATCAAGAAATCCCGCATGAAAAATTAAAGTCCTACAACTAAACAACTAAGGCCTTCCTCAGAACCCAACTATCTCCAACTGAGCTATTAGTTTCAAGTGAAGATATTGCTGATCTCTGGTTCCCCATAAACTTCTTATAATAATGCTTGTTTAGTGAATCCATGTTGGCTTTCTGTCAGCCCTCCATTCCCTTAAGTTGTTTTTCATCCCTGATCTGTTTTTAAAAACATCTAAACTCCCTCCATTCCAAGAGAGAATACACTTCATACAAGGTTGCATGAGAACTCCCATGGCCCAAATGGCCCTCCAAGTCTTTCCCTTTCCCACCAACCCGATCAATAATCGATTGAAAACCCCAGCCTCTGAAGCTCTCTTGATGCTGCTGCCACTGCTAGCAGGCTTCTTCAAGCAATTCTTTTCTTCTTCGCTCCTTTTTCAACGTCTTCAAAGAGTGTAAGCCTTCAAACTCCTTGAAGGACATCCCCACAATTTTATTCAAAGCCATTCACCTTCTTAAGGACCCAACTGGTGGCCGTCTTCTCAAAACTTTCCTTCTTCCCCTTCAGAGAGAATTCTGGTTCCAACTGCACCTCCGGCAGTATACAATTCAGCACCTACTTCAAAGCCTCCTTCAACTTTGCTTCTCTGAGCTCCAAATCCTTCAGAATAATGGCTAATGGCTCAACCTGATTTGGCCACCATTCGAAGCACATCAAGTTCAACCCCCCATGACTCCTCCAGCCTGCCAAATTCCCCAACTGGAAGCATTCTTATTCCCTGGTTTCTGGGAGACTCATCCAACCCACCACTAACCCCCCACAGCCAACAACCCAATCCATGTGCCAAGGAAGAGACAATTTCTGTCAGCCTTTCTCTGAGCCCATCTTCCAAATCATCCTGAGCACAAGGTTTTTCTCCCTAAGACACAGGACCCTCCTTACTACAGAAGCCTCCAGCAGGGCCTTTAAAAGGATTAGAAAGGTCCAAAAGAGGATATAGACCTTCCTCTAAACCCAGTCTCCCTACCAGGTTAAATGAGCTTCTTGCCCTTATCCTTCCCAAAGCCCAAAAACAGACCAGGAAATGGGCTTTGCTTTTCAGGTTCTGTTAGGCAAAATGTCAGGCCTTCTCTCAGCACTTTAAAAAGCCCACCAAAATGTGCTCTAGATAAATAGCCAGCCCAGAAAATTTGAATTTGGCCCCAATGCAGCCGAGCTGTCTCCCACTACCTTAGGATGTCTCCTTCAGCACAAATACATGCGAATCCGCAATTAAGGTCATGCGCATTGTCCCCAACTCTGCTTGCCTCTGCAACGCCAACAAATAGCTGCTGCTCCTTTCACATACCAATCTACACACAAAAATTCAAGCCACCCCACATAGGCCCCTTAATAGCCAACCCTCATATCCTCCACCCTCCTTCCGCTTCACCAACCAAGCATGTTAAGTAATATTAACAGGCCGCTTTAATCCCTAACAGGAAAATATTGACTAACTCTTCCCCCATTAGGGATCTGCACTGGCACGATCACAAATCTCAATCTGGTACTTGTATATCTTCCACCAACCATTAGCCATCAAGCCTTTTGGGAAGATTAAGACCAACGTCATTAATCTTTGACATCACCAAACATCCTCCCAACCTCATTGCACTTCAGCTCTAGCATTAAAATTCTCTCACCCACCACCATAGAAACTGTCTCAACTCTTGCGTCAAACTGAAAGTCTTGACCAAGCCTGAAGGAGCCATTTGCAGCGCTCTACACCCCAAGCACAATAAGGATCTTCTCCCTCTCCTTTATTCCATAACCCTCAATCTGTCTTCCCTTCATCTTTCAAAACCAAATCAAATAACTTGCTCTCTATGAAAAAAAATTTTGGAGTGATCTCTCTCATGCTAACTGCTCTTCATTCCTTCAAATTCTCTCTAAAATCAACTCCAGTAGGGCTAATGTAGCTATCTACAAACAAATCAACAAAAAAAACTGAGAAGAAAGACCTGATTTTACCACTCATTAGTCTCCAACTCGCAGCATTTGAAACAAATAATTACTAATTCATGAATGGCTGAGAGAGAGAGAGAGAGAGAGAGAGGAGGGTTCTGCTGAAAGTCATCAAGATAACAGCAGCAGAGAGAGAGAGAGATGGATATGCGATACGCAGCACCACTTTCGAAGAACTAGTCACTAGTTTGTACTTACATTGTAATCATTTCGTTCCTTTTTAAGTAGATCTCTGAGCACCATAATGTGATCCTCGAATTCACTTGCATCTGATGGTTCATATTCAGTAGCCTTCTGTTCAAAGTTGTACAGTGCATCAGATATCTCCACATATAATGTCTCCATTTTGCTCATAAGCTGATAGGAGTGAGGTTAAACCAGAGGTCCAGAGAAAAAGGAAAACAAAACAAAAATTATGATCAGTTCTATTACTAGCATATGCAGAAATGTATCAGGGAAATAAGAACTTTGGACTCTCACCTCAGCAGCTTCTTTTCTTATCCACTTCTGTTGAGCAAAGCCATTGAATTCAAGCACCGATGCAGGTAAATGAACAGAAAGAATATCAATAGGGGAATAACGGAAGAATGCAACCATGCCCCCGAACCTATCCCATAGAAAAGCATTTATAGTCATCACCATCATCATAGCCAACAAGAAGACATATAGCGAGCTTAAAATTTAATATAGCATGTACCCATAATAACGAAGGCAATCCCTTTGCAAAGAATGGCCACAATTTGCGATGCGATTAGCAGTTGCATGGTTTGAAAAGCTAAGTTCCAAGAATTTTCCAAATGAAAGCCCCCAGGCAGCATCTGACATAACAACCCTACGAGTTGCAGGTGGAACCCCATCCTTTGGAGCACACTTGAGACATCGATGCCACATCCATATCTTTCCATCACGTTCCCCTGGTAGGTTCAGTGAGGGAAGGCGTCTAACATTAATTGTAAGGCTTCCCTGCTGGTGGGTATAACATTGGACATGGGCCTCAGCTGGCTCATAACAAACCCGACAATATGATGTCTACAATATCAAGCGAGATTAACTCATAAAATTACATTAAGAACTGAGCATCAGAAAGAAATTAATAGAAGAAACCAGGAATGAGTTACCTGATCAAGCAGGTCATCACGAAGATATCTCCCAAGAGGCTTATCAAAACTACCATAAAACTTAATTCGCAAGAGGCGAGAGCGTTCACATACAGTTCCCTTCAGGCAATGGCTTGAGAAAGATACTAATATGCTCTGGTGACTGTCAGCAGCTGAGAAGTATTCTGCAGAAAGTTCATTTTCATCAATCCTTTCTGGTCTTGCCAGTTCATTAATTTCTTCAGATTGTCTCCCCTCTTCAGCCATTGATTCCAGCAATTCAGGCTGGGAATGATTTTTAACATCAGAAGGAAACGCAGTAGGCACCCTTAAGCCCTCACACTGTTTCAGGGAAAATGAGTCCACACGCACCTTAGATACTGAATCGTCTCTATGTGCATCACAGAGTATATTTACACCTTTAACTCTGCAGTCCATGGAAACCGGGAAGGGAGGAAGATGGCAAGGATTAAAATGCTCAGATGATGAATCCCAACCTCTAAGTTCCAGATTAAGGTCCTCACATCCTTCACTTTGATCTGAAAGATCAGTCACTGCTTGAAACGCAGAAACAGAAGAATTAGAGATAATTGAAATAGCATTATCAATTGCAATCCTTTCTGGTATAGTAATTGACGGTTTCAGTGTTATCCTGGGAAGACTGGCACCCTCATCAGCAAGGAAGGAAGTCTCGAGGGATAAATGGTGGGCTGCAAAAACAGCATATTGAACAACATGCTTAACCTTCTTTAGCTCTTCATGACATGCGCCCTTCAGCAAAACCTACAATGTGAAGCCACAACAATTCAATCAAGATCAGAAGGTACAGGTTAAATGTTATGCTTAATCGAATGCCTAAAGGAATGCAAATTATGAGGAAAACTAAAAGAAACATATGTAAGCATTATGTATGTACACACTATGATAGTCCGGTAAAGTCCAAATGGGACAAAATGAACAATGTCAACGGAGCATGTTTTCACCTCTCAAAAAATATCATAGAGAAATATTTTCAAACACAAATATTAAATTAATTTGTGGACTCTGGTGGCAGTTCACAGAAGCATATACCATGATCCCACTCCCCCAAAGGGAGCACATCAACCACAACCACTCAGGGCTAGCTACATATCTAACGATACCTAAAAATACCATCAAGAAGCACAAATAATTGAAGTACTACCCTTTTCACCTTCCAAAATAACCACTATATTTCAAAAGAACAATTCAAAATTACCCTTGGATGATCATTACTGTTCCAGTGTATTGTTGCTTGAGTTCTTCCAAGGACAATACACAAATCATTCCCACTCATCCCTACAAAGCTAAAAAGGAAGCTGATTGTTGTGACATGAGAGCCCAATTATATGATAGGTTGCATTGCTGGATCCAAAGGAAATTAAACCTTCAAACAAATTGAAGATAAGGGTACTACATTATTTTAGTTATCCATCTTTTGCAACAGGAAAATAGAAAAAAGAAGCCATATAGAAGACTCCAAGTAGAAAAAATGCACAATCAAAGCTGGGACCAAAAAGATGCCATAGAAAAAGGGCATTAATCCAACCTATTAACCACCGACCTAAACAAAACCTCTTTTGAAAGAGCTATTTTATAGAAATTTGAAATTTTCTCCACAAAGAAGACTCCCAAACAACTATTCCTTCACTGGTCTCAAAAACTTCAACTCTTAAATCACATTTTCTTCTCCTGCCACTTCGCAATCCAGCCAACAAAAAAAATAATTATTTTATAAATTATTTAAAAGAGTTAAAAATGCAGAGTAGCAATAGTAGCAACAACAGTAGTAGTTGTAGTAATTGGAAATAATTATGCTAGATCATGGTTCGAAATCGCGGTCGCGCGTAATGTCGCGTAACAGTCGCAGGAGGTGGGAGATGCGGGTGTTACGTAACAGGAAGCGGGCGTAACAGTCGTGAATTTTTTTCACGCACGCACAACCATGCCAAAATCGAAAAATAAGCATGAAATCCATTAATACATGATTTTTAATGAATTTTAAAGGTCTTCATTCAACCTACAAATGCTTTTTAATAGGCATTATGATTTTTATATTAATTTTAGTGCGCTGTTTACAAAAAAAAAAAAACATATTTTTTAATAATTTACATTACTTTAAAATTTACAACTTAACAAAATAAATATGAAATTGTAAATCTTACAATTTAATTATTTAAATGGTAATAGACTTGAACTTAAGTCACTTGAGAGTTGAGACTTGATTAACTGTGTACAAATTAGAATTTATCATAAATTGTAGATCTAATATTAAATTATTAATTGTCAAGGACCTCAAGGTATTTTAAAAAATAAATATGTAGAATATTAGTTAATAATTTTTTACTAAATCTGTACTCTAAGTTTCTAAGTTCTAAGTTCTAGGTTTTAACTCTCTAAGAGTCTAAGTAACTCTATAAATTTTATATTTTAAAAACTTTATACTAATTTTTTTATTTTAATTAATAAATTCTACTTATACAATCACTAATAATTTATAATTGTTAATTTGTATTTTAATTAAATAATAAATAAACTAAATTTATATACTAATTATATTTATAAACTGAAATTATAAAACAAAATTTACAACTTATATACTAATTAGTAATTAAATAAACTGAAACTTATAATTTATATAAACTATAAATTGAAATTATAAAACAAACTAAATTTAAAACTGAAATTTACAATTTATATACTATTTAAATGAACTGAAATTTACAATTTATATACTAATTATATAAACTAAAATTTAAAACAAACTGAAATTTACAATTTATATAAAGCAATAAAGCATAAATTGAAATAATAAAACAACATACATATTACATACCCACTGGCCACCACCCACTACCCAGTTACCACTTACCCAATATACCCACTCCCGACTCCCACTCCCACGGAAGCTGCGAGCCTGCGACTGCAAGAGAGCTGCTGGCCTGCTGCAGCTGCAACCTGCAAGCCTCCAAATTTTGGAGGAATCAAAGGCTTCGAATGGAGGCTTCGAATGGAGGAATCAAAGGCTTGCTGATTTTTGGGTTCTTGGATGAAGGAGACGAATGACAGACTAAGGGAGACGAAGCTGTACGAAACAGATTTTGGGAGTTTTAGGGATTTCAAAGCTTCAGATCAGTAGATCGAAGCTGTACGTATGAAGCAGACGAAGAATCGAAGAGTGATTCGGGCGAAGAGGGAACTGAACTCAGCTTGCGGACGACAGATGTAAGGGTTCGAAGGCTCGAAGCTGCGTAACGGACGTTATGTTCCGTAACGTTAGTGTAACGGCCGTTACCCATGTGAATTTTTGGCTCGCTGCTAATGCGGCCCGAAACGGTATCAGAGACCTATTTTTCCGTTACGTAACGGCCGTTATTTAATACCATGGGCTAGATTACCATTTTACCTAAAAGATTATGCAGTTAGATTGGGGCAATGTATATCAGGCCTTAACACTCCCCTCTCACATGCAGCCCAACAGCACATGAGGAGACGAGCACACAATAAATAAAACCCATTACAAGGAATACAATTAATTTTTTTAAACACCACACAATAAACACAGGAAACAAGATTAAAACCTAAGACCTGCTCATAACCAACTCTAGTACCATGTTAGACAACCACTTTACCTGAAAGTTTAAGCTGTTAGATTGTGGGCCAACAATGTATATCAGGCCTCAAAAAATTAGATAAGAATTTCTAAATGAGGTATGTAGACACAAGTTCAAGTGTTCAACCCACTCAACTTTTTGGAAAGTTAAAACATCAAGGAAAATGCAGACTAAGAATCTAGAAAGATAATCCACAGTTCAATTGAACTGTGTCCTGAAATTTCACCAAGTCACCTGTGATTCATGATTTGCAAGGCAAGTCATCTCCCCTTATCTAATAAAATAAAGCATAACAATATAACAACAAAAAAAAATCTCAAGATAAACATTACCTGCACAAGCCACAAAATAGTCTCATGAACCTTCTTATATTAAATTATGGTCCTTAGTAATTAAAGCATTTTGACAGCACAATTTGATATGGCTGTAAAATTGAAATAGCAATTCAAATTTGAACATTGTCTCTTACCCATGATAAGTCAACTCCTAACATATCCAACTCTTCTTATACATATATTATTCAAAACTACAAGACTTTCCCCAGCAAATATAAAATTTTACATTGTCCGTGAATATCTATAATGACTTCCTATAGGGATGTCATAAAGTGGATCTCAAGGGCAATAATCAGAGCTACCCTGCCAAGATGATAAACCCCTGCCTATTGCCCTGGATCCTCAGGGCACAACTGGCATCCCCAACTCCACCTTATTAGGGCATCCACATCCCACCAGGGATCTGAACACCATTAAGTACCAAAAAATAATAAATGCATATAAACCTTTAAAGTAAACAATGCCTAAGCCATTATTAGAATCAATAACTTCCTTAATTTGATATATCATATTGTTGATAAAAGAAAGCAAAACATCATGTTAAGAAACCACAGACATTGTAATAAAAATACACAAGGATGTGCATATAGACATATATATTTTTATTTATATATTTATATCTTACATGTATTCGCCGTGGATCATAAGATAAGGGAAGTATTTTGTGGGAGGGTGGTTCCAGGCAAGAAAAACAATCCCCACATATTAACCCAAGTCTGCCTCTGTTCACAAAACCCATCCCAGCCATAAATCTGTTAAGAGGACTATCGCTATCAAACCTTATAAGGGTTAAGGGCTGGACCAAAGTGGAATATTCACAAACCAAAGCAGAGTGCTTCCATGAGGTCTAGACATTTGGTTTGAAAACATAAGATATTTAATACATATAAAACCAGGGGCAATATACGAGATCAAACAACTAAGCACTGGACACTGTGATGGCATGGTTCCACCTGAATGGCTTTTAAGCAAAAGCTAAAAGTTTCAAAAGTAAGTAGGTTCATATGCATACTCCAATTACATTACACATAACACCACAAGCATACTTTGAACTCAGAATTAATGATTAAATATTCAAATAAAATCACTAATTAACACTGAAAACATACCGTGCAGCCTAAACGCCTCGGACAACCTTCAAAAAACATCAGAGTTTTAGATGGTCTCTTGTTTGACAGATTGGCAGGCTCAAATTCTTCCAATACTCGCTCCACCCGGAAGAGTTCACAATGTCCTAATTGTGTTGTAGGAATATGATCAATGGATGGGGTAATAAGAGCACCAGTGCACCGGGCTATACGCTCCAGTAATGGCCTCTTAACATTTAAGACCAAAGAGATTTCTTTAGCTAGCAGATATTCTTGGGCATATGAAGACACACTTTTTTCTACCAGTAGAACATTTGGGCGACGGCCTTCAATCTTTGAAACAATTGTTTTGAGATGATTGATTTCCTGTTTATTAAAAAAAAAAATTGAATACTTCATTATAAAGATCATACAATCATGGCAAAGACAAATCAGTAAGGAACTCAAGATAGAACCTGTTGGAGTAATGTATCCAAAGATGCCAGCTGATTTGGGACTCTTTGATACTCGAGGGCTCCTCCTAGAAGAATTAATCTAGGATTTTTGTATTGTGAAATCATTCGTTTATGTTTTATATTTTTTGTACAAACTACTCCCTTTACAAGGATGCTGCATACACAAAACATACCAACTATAAGTTTTATAGATGGAGTTGTATAAGAACAGAAAACAGAGAATCTCCAAATATGATTCAACTTAGAAAATCTCAAACATATAATACCTATCACTTGGTCTTCCTGATGCTACACACTTAACCTTTACATAATCCCCAGGATCCATACTGCCTCCCCCGGTAGTATCCGGTTTCACAAAATTTGCAGCTTGCCATGCTATTGTTGTAACTATATTAAGCCAGTCTTCAATGCAATCTTTGCCCATATTGACACCCTCTGCCTGTAATAGCTGTGACACAAGAGCCCTAAAATGCCCTTGCACAACAGCTCTTAGGGGTTCTCTGTTTACCTCATTATGTTTCTCCTTGAGAGGAAACATTCTAGGAAAAGTACCACTAGATGAGAACATTGCACCAGACTCACCAATATCATCATCCTCATCATCATATGCAAAGAAATTGCCCTCATCTTCATCATCAGGTGGAGGAGGAAACCAAATGCAGCCATTTTTTTCAAAATCCAATAGCTTTTGCAAATGCTCATACTGGTTTCTAAAAATCGACAGATCATCAGGGCAATCATCAGTGTTCTCAGGATCCTGAATCTCTATCTCAGGCTTTTTTAAAACAGCCTGTGTATCACTATTAAATGGAGCATCATTCTGACACATTGGGCTTCCCTCACGCTCCTGCTGCACAGAATGCCCTACTCCCTGGGAAGTAAAACGAATCCTCGAGGGGCTTTCTGAAGGACTTGAATCTACTGACTTGAAACTGTAAAACTCATGCCTACCACTAACATTACTTGAATCTATATCCAAAATGTCATAACAGTATTCACTCGATGAGCGGAAAAAGTGCTTCGCAGACTCATCGGCCTCTTCTTCATCACTCCTACATTTGTTGACAAATTCAACGATGGATTCACATTGGAGAGTTCAATTAAAATTATGTCGCAATAGCATATTAACACGACATACAAAATAAAAGGTTTTACAGTTCAAAAGCATTAGAATGCAATGGCTAAGCTAATAGACAGAATAGTCACCAAATTCACTAAAACTATTCTAGAGTTAGCAATGAGATTAAATGAATAAAAAATAAAAGAGAACAAGAATCATTTCAAACGCAAATAGAACAAAATTAACAACTCAGGGCCTCTTCAATTGTGGAAAATAATTTTTATTTTCCATTTCTAAATTTCCAAAGAAAAACAAAAGTGCCATCTTATTTTCCAGATTTCATGTCTATAAAGAGTAGAAAATAATTGAAAGTCATTTTCCAACTTTTCTATGCAAACATTGGAATACTTGAAAACAAGACAACATTTTTGCAATTTTTTTAAAAAATGGGAGATGAAAAAAGATTGTTTTTTTCCCACAAATAACTTATGGACAGTTTTAAATGCCTCCAGGTAAATGAAGACATGAAGATTCACTAACAAACAACTTTATGCTATCAAAATCTTAAGTAATTTATGAACATGTTAAGCCTACCTAGTAAAAGAGCAGCGAAAAGAGTTGGACGCAGAAAAACTGCTACCAGTCACTTCGTTGTGAAAATAACCATCTTCCTGGGCTCCAAGAAAGCAATCAACTCGATCACCTTGAATGGGCTCGTTGCTTACATCAGCATCAAATTTTTCCCCGCTGAAACATGGTGATGGCGGCTCTGAGCTTCCTCGAGGACTGGCAGAAGGATAGATTTTATCACCATACCTTCTCCCACCTCCATGCCTAACACTAACCCTAGAGCAAAACTTACATGACTTTATGTATTGCCCATTCACAGCCTCTCTTTTCATAGCATCCGATGCAGCAACAACAGGTGATGGATAACCTCCTATACATTTCCCACAGAGCACCCTACCACATTTCTGGCAACAGTATCTCTGATAGAACTCCGAAAATGTTTTCTCACACTCACAACACATAATGGAACTGTTAAAGGACATCTCAAATTTGTCAGATAAACAAGAGAGATCTCTTCGTCCCCAAGAAATCCAAGACCTAACCTTATTTATTAGATTCAATAGTGAACTATCAGGAATTCCCATCAAACAAAATGCCCCCAACGAGTATAAGATGCAGTTCCTCGTATGTATCTTCCTCTCAGCTTGCCCAAATTTAGTATTTAGAGAAGGAAAAATTTAAAGCCCCGCGCAAATTTATCTACTCTTTTACAGTATCAACTATGAATAAAACAAAAGTAATAACGTGAGAATTGTCAAACCCAGAATAAAAGTAATGGGCGTTGTAAAGGATTACAGGGACCGATTAAAACTTGGGTGTGTATTTTTCTCCTCCATTTTAGGTTAAAACTGGATAAAGAAAAGGATGAAATTCCTCCCAAAATCACAAAATATCGAAGAAGAAGGAATTCTATAGATTTCAGATGGGGCTGAAATGCACAAGAGGAAGACTATTTACACTACAGGTTTGGATTACATACACCATCAAAAACAATACATGTTCTTAATCGATACACTTGAAAGAAGGAAACCCCACACCCTACCAACCGATTCCGGAGTTATAAAGAATGCATCCCCGGGTCGAGTATAGCATCACATCAACAGCATACAATCCAGTTCAGCGGCAACAATTATAGCAGCAAAATAAACAGAAAAGAAGAAAAAAAAAAACCCTAAATCAACCAGCTGAGACTGAAAGGCCAAACCCAGATCAACATCAGCAAATTGTTTCGTTTCAGTAACTTTCCACAAAAGAAACTCATGCTGAACGCAGAAACAAAAAACCCAGTAGCCCATAAAGCGGAGAGATCTTGAAATGGATTCAAAAAACCCAGAAACGAAAATAGTAAACCCCAGAAGAAGAAGAAGGTAGAGAGAGAAGCGGATTGGATTAAAGAAGAGGGAGGATTAGAATCAAAAGGAGGAAAAGGAGGAGTACGGAGAAGGTTCCCTTTCTTCCGGAATCGGCTCGCACCTCGAACAGCAACATAGCCAGCATCCCACTCTTCTTCTTTACCTTCCCCCCTGGTCTTGCTTTCATTCCCCTTCTTCCAAAGTCCTAACCCATTAAAAGTATTTTTAAAAAGCAAAAAAGCGTTTTTCAAAAGCACTTCCAACCTCTCTCCCTCTCTCTCTCTCTCTCTCTGCACAAACAACTGTTTTTTATGTTTAATGACTTCTTCTCCTTCCTTGATTTTTTATCCCTTTGCCTTCTCACTTTAGATTCCCTCCCTCCCCCATTGGTCAGCATGGTGTTTTAACTGGGGTTTTCAAGGGGTTTATTTAATATTTTTTATTTTATTGTTATTACTATTCTTTCAACCCATGCGCCTCCTCTCATCCTCTGGAACTGAGTCGGCTCAGTCTCTGGAATTTTTTCTTTTTTTAATAGATGCTCTGCTCTGTACAGTACAGGTAAATGGTCTTAAAGAGCCGGGCGAATCATTCTTATTTATTATTTAAGGAAACCCCATGCCCATTCCAATGTGCACAAAATAATTATATGCAATACATTACAGATTCATGGCTCAATCACCCTATGCTTTTCTCCTTTTCCTTTTATAACTTGACATGTAAAGGAGCCGCCCATCCGTCCATCCACCAAAACTGGGTAATTCTTCTTATGCACTGTTTCCGGACAGGCGTTTGCGATTGACATTTATAGGTTTTGCTTTTAGTTTATTTTTAAATTATGTAGACTTATGTTTCACAACATGAATTTTGGGGTTTTTTGAATTTATAATGGTCCGTTGAAAATTAATATATTTTGCACAGAATTTTACCCAAGGTTATAAAAATCAAAACCCAAATTGTCAAACTAATAATAATAAATATGTGCGAGTATGATAGAATTAAAATTTAAAGTTCAATGCATGTATAAATGGGTAAAAATTATCTGCATGTCATTCAATTGAGAAAGACTCGGAATAAACACTCTGCATACAAGATTTGGAATTCACTAATTATTGGATATTATACTAATGCTTGAACCTACTCGAACAGGATCCTATGTTAATGCTTGAATCTATTAAAGTAATCCAAGACAACACTTACATTAAAACATGGGTCTCACTTATGTGGATCCTAGTGTTAAGACGGCATTTTATCATTTTCCAATTCTTAGGAGGAGGAATCATTCCTAGCAAGTCTTTCTTTTTAAAATTTTCTTAAATTTTATATAATTGTAAATTTAATGCTAAAACTCCACTACATGACATTGCACAAGTATTTAAATAAACAAACTATAAAAAGCTATTAATAATTATCTTAAATGCATAAGCATAAAAATTTAGTAAGAACAGTTGGTATTTTAGAGAGACAATCAAGTGGTTAAAATTTGAGAGTTCTGCATTTGAGGTCTTAGGTTAGAATTTTTAAGGAGAAATTGTGATGCAGGTCTACAAAAACAAAAGGTTAGAGAGAAAGAGAGGGAGAGAATAATGGGATCGAGTAGAAAGAAGAAGAGGATGAGGAGGGGAGAATAGAGATGAAGAGGGAATAAAAGAGGTTGCTAGACACAAGGATAGAAATAGGGTAGGAGAAGAGTAGATGAGAGTTAAAAGAAAACAAATTTTGAGAGAGATTGAAAAGGGAAGGAAGAAGAAAAATGAGAAGGGAAGGTTGCGAGAGAGAGAGAGAGAGAGAGGAAGAAGAAAAATCAGAAGAGGTGAAGCTTACGCGTGGGCGCGCGAAAGAGAGAGAGAGAGAGAGGGAGGAAGAAGAAAAATGAGAAGAGGTGAAGGTTGCGCGTGCGCGCGCAAAAGAGAGAGAGAGAGAGAGAGAGAGAGAGAGAGGAACAATCTATAATCTAATTTCAAATGATAATTATTCCATACAACACACAATCACACTATTTACACCCAACACTACAACTAACACAGATAATTATAAAATAACCCCAACTAAAATAGAAAATTATAAAACAACCCTAGAGTACTTAAAATTCACAAAATAACCTTGATCTAACTACACTTCTACAATAACTAGAAATTTTATCAAACTAAAAAAAAAAAAAATCCTAACCACCCATATAAACATCTAAAGTTTTCCATTGGTACTTTTCCATTAAATTTATACTAATTTGATAGAGGACAACAACAAAAACTTAGAAATAGATAGAAATTGAGAATGATGGGAGAGAGTAGAAAGAAGAAAAGGAATAGAAGAAGATAGAATAAAAAGATTTTGCTGGATAGAAAGGACAAAATAGGAAAGAATATAAGAGAGTTAGAGGAGAACAAAACTAAAGAGAGACTAAATAGATAGAATAGAGAAGGGGGGAGGAAGAAGAAGTAGAAAAAGGAGAAGAGGAGAAGGTTGCATGAGAGAGAGAGAGAGAGAGAGAGAGAGAGAGAGAGAGAGAGAGAGAGAGAAGCAGTCGTCATCCGATTTCAAATTTTAATTTTTCTATACAATACACAATCACACTAATTCTATACTCCACTACAGTTAACACAAATAATAAAAAAAATAACACCAACTAAAATAGAAACTTACAAAATAACCACAAAGTACTTAAAATAGAAAAATAACTGAAAACTAACTACATTTTATATAATTTATATTACAAGTAATGCCAACTAAAATAAAAATTACAAAACAAAACCAAAGTACTTAAAATGCCCAAATAATCCTAAACTGAGTAAATTTTCTAAAATTGTTGGAATTTGTGTATTCCCAAGAGGGGGGTGAATTGGGTATTTAAAACTTTTATCTTAGGTCAATTCAAATTCCACAAACAGTATTACACAATCCTAAGGTCTTTCTATATAATCATAAACCCAATCAAATATTTAAACAATCAAACACATATACTGCATATAATAAATCAAACATAAAAAATACACGTGCTGAAATTGAAAGTGCGGAAAAATAATAGTTGCACCAGATATGTTATCGAGATTCGGTCAATACTGCCTACGTCCCCGCCTCAAGCTCACAAGTAAGAGTATTTCTGTAATGACCCGAAGAGTAGTGACATTTAAATAATAATTAAGAGAGTGGAAGAATGGAACCAAGGAAAAGGGGGCACAGCAGGCTTCATCGACGAACATGAAACAAACGCTTTGTGTTCATCAACAACGTTGCATTATGAGCTTGTCGACGAAGGTGTGTTTCGTCAATGAAAAGATACCAAGAGGATATTTGGGCGACTCTAAATTTCGTCGACGAAGGGGGAGAGTTCTTCTACAAATTTCCTCTTGACCTTGTCAACGAGGTGACATGGCTCATCGACGAAGCCCCTCATATAAATAGCCTAAAACCCAAATTTAAAAGCAAAAAAAATCAGAAAATATATATCTCTCTCTCTCTCCTCCCTACGATTTCTCTCTCCTCTCTCTTCGATTTTGGCTTCGTCGTTCGCCTGATCGATGATCTGAGGCCACCACGACGCTCCTAGGGAAGTTCTCTCCAAAGCTACTGGAGCAGATCGTTGGTGGGAGCGAGTTGAAATTCATCCCTAAATCAAGGTAAGGCTAAATATTCATACTTTGGGTTTTCCATAGTTATAAGAAATGTTATATACGGAGAAATACTGAAGTTTAGTTATGTGAGTTGTTGATTTCAAGGTGTTGCTCAAGGAACCTTGCAGGTGCAGGACGAGTAGATTTTTAGGAGGTTTCTTTTAAGTATCAGGTAAGGGAATAAACTAAAGCAATTATTTTCCACGCAAATTACTATTATTTATCAGCAAAGTAATTTTCAGAAAAACATGTATTATGTCTGAATATTATTGAGTAAATGCATATTTGGGAAAATACTGTTGTTATACAGGAATTACGATTTTAGAATGAAATATATGATTTTATTCAGCATTGTGTGGCATGAATATTATTTTTACATGATATGTATTATATTATGCAATTTTACGAATAAGCATGTTTTCAGTAATTATGAAATAATGCAATATATGATGATTTTGAAATACATGATAAATGACTTATTTACTCATAATGATATGTATGAGATTTTCGGTGCAAGGCTGTGATTGATAGCCGGCACAAGGCCATGTATGTTATATGTTTTCAGCGGAAGACCGTGTTTATGAAATGTTCGGCGCAAGGCCATATTTACAAAAAGCTCGGCGTAAGGTCATATTTATGAAAGTATAGAAATGTTATCAATCCATTTATGTTAAATGCTATATTATCATGTACTATATGTTATCAGAACCCGAATGTTAGTTTAGTTCAGTTTCAAGAGCACGGTACCGTAGCTATATAGATTAAATATTTATGTTCATACTTGTGCTAACCACCCACAAGGGGGTGGGAGATGGATAGTCGGTGTAACTTTTAGTGTAGGGTTGTAGACTTCCACCTGGTAGTACGGACCAGGGTGTGGCGGGCCCATCGTACTTATAGACATTTTTGACTTGGCAGTGGTCGGCCAGCCATTGTCGAGTCCCGCCTTCGGGCTACACAACCCGTCATGGGGGGTAATACATGACATTAGCAAGCTATTCATCCTGTGTATGTTTTTAGTATTATGAGCTATACCAGACATTTTATGAACTATATGATGTATCAGAAAATATGAAAGTATTTGATTATTTAGTATGTTATGATGAATGTTTTAGATATATGAAATGTACTACATATGTATAATTGCATCAAATATTCATGTTGCCACACAACTATGTTTAAATTATTTTCCCTTACTGAGAAGTGTCTCACCCCCAAACATTAAATGATTTTCAGGAAACCCAGAAGGACCGGCGGGTCGTGGCCACCGTTGATTCTATTGTGCTACCCCGTTAGGAGGGTAAGTCTTGTACTAAGAACAGGAGATTTTTGTTGTGGGATCCTAGATGTATTTTTGATATTTTGAGGTTATATATGAATATAGTATCACTGTGGATTGTAGTTGGCTCTCGTATTTTATATTTTGTGGTTATGAGAATGATGATTTACATTTACTGCTGCCTAGGTTCCGCTGTTTATGATAGGTGTCCCCGCTACCCATAGGTGTCGGGTTGACTATTTTATTTAGTATGTTTATTAAATAATAAGATAAGCAGGTCGTTACATTTTGGTATCAGAGTCTAGGATACTAGGTTTTATAGACTCTAGAATGCAACAATAATAATACCAGAGTATAGGATAAGAGAATTTGAGGTCTGGTTTTGTAGTCTAGATGCAGGACTTCCGTGGTGGTTTGTGTGTTTTTCTTGGGGTGACCATTTCAGGAAAGTCATGGTAAACTATCGTAGGGTTGGGTATCTAGGTTGCAGGATTGAACCTTGAATTAAGATCAAAAGAGATGAATTAATTGGGACTATATATTATATTGGTTGGGTGATATGTATAGTGACGGGGTTCTGAGTTAAGTTCTTTGTTTTTCAAGATGGACTCGGTGGTAGTAGTGCCCATGCCAGTGGGAATGAGGGTGCTGGACCCTCCAGTGCTATAGGTGGTGATTCAGATGCAGTCTTACATAGCGTGGCACAGCAGGTTATGGTTGAAATTGCCAAGAGTTCGAGGGAATAGGGTGGTCTGTCGGCAGGCCACGGTAGCACGATAAAGAAATTCATAAAGATGAATCCTCCAGCTTTCTCAGGAGGAACCGATCTTGTAGTCGCTGAAAATTAGGTGCAGGAGATAGAGAAAATATTTGTAGTGCTGCAGTGTTCGAAGGAGTAGAGGGTATTGTGTGCTACCTATAAATTGACTAGAGAGGCCGAGAACTCCAAGAAAACCAGAATTTAGATTTACAGGGTCATGAGTGTAATTCCTACCTCAGATGATTTCAGCTATTTAGGCAAGGAGACTACTCTTGAGCGGTTGTCAAGGATTTGTGGCCTTCGTAAAGGAAGCAACAGGGAATGAAGTGAAGCTCAGTTATAGGATTTACTTGATAAGGGCTTCATACGACCTAGTGTATCTCCATGGGGAGCTCTAGTACTATTTGTGAAGAAGAAGAACAAGTCTGTAAGGATGTGCATAGATTACAGGGAGATTAATAAAGTGACAATCAAGAACAAGTATCCTCTACCCCGTATAGATGATTTGTTTGACCAACTCCAGGGTACATGAGTATATTCTGATATCGACCTCAGGTCAGGCTACCATCAAGTAAAGGTAAGAGCAGAAGATGATTTGGTCAGATGAATGCTCCAGCGATATTTATGGATTTGATGAATATGATCTTTCATCCATATTTAGATCAGTTTGTTATTGTTTTTATTGATAATGTACTGGTCTATTCAAGGAGCTATGAGGAGCACAAGATACCTTTGAGGCAGGTTTTGGAGATGCTCAGGAAGAAGAAGTTGTATGCAAAGTTCAGAAAATGCAACTTCTAGCTCGAGAAAGTTGTGTTTTTGGGGCATGTTATCTTAGGAGATGGAATTTCTATGGATCGAGATGGTTGTGAATTGGGCTAGACCAAGGAACATCTAGAAGATCGGGAGTTTCTTGGGATTAGCTGGTTATTACCATCGTTTCGTTGAGGGATTCTCAACTTTATTAGGGCCGCTTACACGACTAACTAAGAAGAATGCCAAATTTGAATGGGATGACAGCTATAAGCAGATTTTTCAGGAATTGAAGCAAAGGCTAGTCACGGCACCAGTATTGATCATCCCGTCAGGGGGTGAAGGTTGCGTCATTTATAGTGATGCGTCCTTAAAGGGACTTGGCTGTGTATTGATGCAGCATGGTAGGGTAGTGGCGTATGCGTCCAAATAGTTGAAAGAATACGAAAAGAACTATCCTACTCATGATCTTGAGTTGGTTGCAGTGGTACGCGCATTGAAAATTTGGAGGCATTACCTATACGGCGAGCAGTGTGAGATTTTCTCCAACCACAAGAGTTTAAAGTATTTCTTCACTTAGAAGGAATTGAATATGAAACGGAGAAGGTGGTTAGAGTTGATTAAGGATTTTGATTGTACTATTAGTTACCAGCCAGGGAAAGCAAACTTGGTAGCTGATGCACTGAGCAGGAATTCTGGGGAATTAGCGATGGCAGCTATGGAGGTCCAACATCTGATCAAGATGGATCTAGAGAGACTCGGCATTGAATTGATCGAGAGTAATCTTTCGGTATGTATCGCAAGCCTAGTGGTACAACCTACTCTGCAAGAAAGAATTAAAGCGGCTCAGAAGGAAGATCTAGAATTAGTAGAGGTGATAGATAGAGTGCAAACTGGTCAGGGAGAGGAATTCTGCATTTTAGATGACGGGGCTTTACGGTTCCATTCCAGGCTGTGTGTTCCTGCTGATGCTGGGATCAGGAAGACTATTTTGGAGGAGGCTCACAGATCCTTGTATACAGTTCACCCTAGCAGTACAAAAATGTACAAGGATCTGCGAGAGTTTTATTGGTTGAGTGGTATGAAGAGAGAGATTGCCGAGTATGCAGCCCAGTGCTTGACGTGCTAGTAGGTAAAAGCTAAGCACCAAAGGCCAGCGGGTTAGTTGCAACTGCTATTTATCTCGGAGTGGAAGTGGGATCATATATCCATGGATTTTGTCTCAAGGCTGCCATCAACATCGCATGGCTAGAATGCAATTTGGGTGATTGTAGATCGGTTGACTAAGACCGCCTATTTTCTCCCTATCAAGATCAGCTATTCCCTCAGCCGATTGGCGAAAATTTACATTCAAGAGACAATTCATTCTCACGGAGTGCCTATGTCCATAGTGTCAGATCGAGACCCACGTTTCATGTCACGATTGTGGAGAAGCTTACAAGAAGCTTTAGGGTCTCAGCTATTGTTTAGCACGACATTCCATCATATGTCAGATGGGCAAACTGAGAGGACAATACAAATACTAGAAGATATGCTTCGGGAATGCATATTAGATTTTAGGGGTAATTGGACTCAGTTCATGCCGCTGGTAGAGTTCGCATATAATAACAGTTACCAGTCCAGCATCGGCATGGCACCATTTGAAGCTCTATATGGTAGAAAATTCTGTTCTCTGTTATATTGGGATGAGATAGGTGAGCGGCAAGTTGTGGGACTAGAGCTTGTACAGTAGGCGTACGATAAGGTTCGGCTCATCATAGATAGAATCAGTGTAGTTCAAAGTCGACAGAAGAGTTATGTCGATAATCGTCGCAGGAATTTGGAGTTCGATGTGGGTGATCATGTATTTTTGAAGATAGCTCCATTGAAAGGGATTATGAGGTTTGGTAGGAAGGGTAAACTTAGCCCTAGGTTCATCGGTCCATTTGAGATTTTTGAGAATGTGGGGCCGGTGGCCTATAGACTAGCTTTGCCACCTACACTATCCAGGAAGCATGACTTATTCGACGTATCTATGTTGAGGAAATAGGTCCAAGATCCTTCTCATATTATCGGCTATGGTGAGTTAGAGTTTAGTGATTCACTTGTCTATAAGGAGGTACCCGTGCAAATTCTAGATAGAAAAGAATAGGAACTACGTAATAAATAGATTCCTCTAGTAAAGGTTCTATGGAGGAATCATGCAATAGAAAAGGCTTCTTGGGAGCTCGAGGAACAAATCAGACAGAAGTACCCGCAATTGTTGCTAGAAGTTCAAATGTAACTAGAAATGCAAGTAAAAGCGTAATATTTCTTTTACAAGTACATGTAATACAATAGTTAGTACGTAATATTTTAGTTTTGGGGGAATTTCCTTTTGATGTATGTAATCTCCCAGGACTCAGAATGTAACCATGGTATTCTTCCGCCATAAGTGAGGGTAAGTAATAAAATAAGTAGACCATTTTCCCTTTAAGGGATGAGGAGTTGTATAAATAGTAAATTTTGAGGACGAAAATTTATAAGGAGGGGAGAATGTAATGACCCAAAGAATAGTGGTATTTAAATAATAATTAAGAGAGTGGAAAAATAGAAACAGGGAAAAGGGGGCATAGCAGGCTTCGTTGACGAAGGTGTGTTTCGTCAATGAAAAGATACCGAGAGGATATTTGGGCGATTTTGAATTTTGTCGACAAAGGGGGAGAGTTCGTTGACGAATTTCCTTTTAACCTTGTTAACGAGGTGACGTCACTCGTCAACGAAGCCCCTCATATAAATAGCCTAAAACCCGCAGAAAAATCATAAAATCACTCTCTCTCTCTCTCTCTCTCTCTCTCTCTCTCCTCCCTATGGTTTCTCTCTCCTCTCTCTTCGATTTCGGCTCCATCGTTCGCTTGATCGACGATCTGAGGCCACCATGATGCTCTTGGGGAAGTTCTCTCAAAATCTACTGAAGCGGATCGTTGGTGGGAGCGAGTTGAAATTCATCCCTGAATCAAGGTAAGACTAAATATTCAGAATTTGGGTTTTTCATAATTATAAGAAATGTTATACACAGAGAAATACTGAAGTTTAGTTATGTGAGTTGTTGATTTCAGGGTGTTGCTCAGGGAACCCTGCAGGTGCAGAACGAGTAGATTTTTAAGGGGTTTCTTTTCAGTATCAGGTAAGGGAATAAACTAAAGCAGTTATTTTCCACGCAAATTACTATTATTTATCAGCAAAGTAATTTTCAGAAAAACATGTATTATGTCTGAATATTATTGAGTAAATGCATATTTGGTAAAATACTACTGTTATACAAGAATTACAATTTTAGAATGAAATGTATGATTTTATTCAGCATTGCGTGGCATGAATATTATTTTTACATGATATGTATTATATTATGGCAATTTTACGAATAAGCATGTTTTCAGTAATTATGAAATAATGCAGTATATGATGATTTTGAAATACATGATAAATGACTCACTTACTCAGAATGATATGTATAAGATTTTCGGCGCAAGGCCGTGATTGATAGCTAGCGCAAGGCCGTGTATGTTATATGTTTCCGGCACAAGGCGGGGTTTATGAAATGTTTGGCCCAAGGCCATATTTACGAAATGCTCGTTCAAGGCTGTATTTATAAAAGTATGGAAATGCTATCAATCCATTTATGTTAAATGCTATATTATCATATACTATATGTCATCAGAACCTGGATATTTGTTTAGTTCAGTTTCAGGAGCACGGTATCGTAGCTATATAGATCAGATATCCATGTTCAGACTTGTGCTAACCACCCCACAAGGGGGTGAGAGATGGATAGTCGATGTGGCTTTCAGTGTAGAGTTTTAGATGTCCACCTGGTAGTCCGGACCAGAGTGTGGCGGGCCCATTGTACTTACAGACATTTTTGACTCCGCAGTTGGTCGGCCAATCATTATCGGGTCCCGCCTTCGGGCTGCACAACCCGTCATGTGGGGTAATACATGACATCAGCTAGCTATTCATCTTGGGTATGTTTTCAGTATTATCAGCTATACCAGGCATTTTATGAACTATATGATGTATTAGAAAATACGAAAGTATTTGATTATTCAGTATGTTATGATGAATGTTTCAAATATATGAAATGTACTGCATATGTATAATTGCATCAAATATTCATGTTACCACACAGTTGTGTTTAGTTTATTTTCCCTTACTGAAAAGTGTCTTACTCCTGAACATTAAATGATTTCCAGGAAACCCAGAAGGATCGATGGGTCATGGCCACCGTTGAGTCTATTGTGCTACCCCGTTAGGAGGGTAAGTCTTCCACTAGGATTAGGAGATTTTTGTTGTGGGATCCTAGATGTATTTTTAATATTTTGAGGTTGTATATGAATACAGTATCACTGTGGATTGTAGTTGGCTCTGGTATTTTATATTTTGTAGTTATAAGAATGATGATTTACATTTACAACTGCCTAGGTTCCACTGTGTATGACAGGTGTCCTCGCTACCCACGGGTTTCAGGTTGACTATTTTATTTAGTATGTTTATTAAATGATAAGATAAGCAGGTCGTTACAATTTCACTATGACTCGCTTAACGGGTGGAGCGGAACCTAATACAACACCTTACCAGGATGGTGCACTTAGTTCTCTTAATCGGATCTGAACCAGTCCAGAACTTTTCACAGGACAAGTCTCCCTCTTCCGACCAGACGTCGAGAATTCAACAGATATTCAATTTTTTGTACAAACAAGTATGCTTCTTACACTAAGTAGATATGTACCACTATACGCACAATGTAATTAATGCACTCACAAATGATAAGATTTTAAGCTCAAGTGAGATTTTGTTAACCAATGTGTTAACTCTCAACAATATGTGTGTCAATATATATTTGTGAGAGTGATACCTTTGATTTCAAGGTAATATATTTGCAATATGAGTATTCAAAGCATCTCTAGAACCCTAAGCCAATATCTTAAAAATATTTTTCAAGTATCAAATACAATGGATATTAGGGTTTAAACTTGCTAAAAATGATTTTATCAAAACACAAAACAAGCTTATGAAACTTGTAATAAGGATGCAAGTTCTTAAGCCAATGAAGAGTTTTTCTCAATCCAATATTTATAAATAAAATACAATGGAAAAAATTTTAAGCTACTCTCCAAAAATCAATACACAACAAATGCAAGTATGGGAGAGAGATAAGCTTTTGAGTAGTATGAAATATTCTCACAAAAGAATAACACTCAACCTAGCTTCGAAATGCAATCAATATGCAAATGAAGAAGGTGAGGAAAATATGCTCTTTGTAAAGATATATGATTAAATGAGTATAAGAAAGAGTTTTTGTAAATATACTTGTAAAAAGGGTAGGAGTATGAAAGATTTAACTCAATTAAATTTTCAGAGAAAATTTGCTAATCTATATACTAATCTAATGCCAATTATGACAAATGAGGGGGTATATATAGAGTTGGGAAAAAATATAAACGTTGGGGACACATAGGGCATTTTAAAAATTATTTAATTATGTTTAATGCAAAATTAACCCTGATTTACTGCAGTAAAAATTTCACCAACCCGAGAGGTTTGGTCGACCATATTCAAGGTTCAGTCGACCATATTACTGAGTTTGGTCGACCGTGGCCATTTTGAACTGGAGATATGGTTGATCGTATCAAGGCGATTACGAACCCTTCGAGGTTCAATTGACCAAGTCAATTTTGAACTAATGGTTCGGTCGACTATGTTGTTAGGAGTCAGACATGTGTTAGCTCAGTTGACTGTGGAAGATACGTTCATTTCAAAATGGTCGACCAAGCGAAGTCAATATCTTGACTTCTGGTCAATTCGGTCGACCGAGGCTTTTGTACTACTTAGGGTTCGGTCAATCGAGACCGCTTACAATGTGTATTTAAGTTCTGTTTTGGTCTTTGTGTTTCTTCAACCAAGTGTAAATAAGCATAAGGCATTTTAGGCTATATGGGTGATGATTCCTTTGGTCATTCTAAGGCCTCTTGAGCATATACACTCTACGATGCATGGTACCCAAATATTACAAACCATTATCCCGAAAACTAAATGCAATTAGAATAAAAAAAAATATCTTCAATCTTCTTGCTCTTCACTTTATGTAGTATGCCAGGTGTATGTGTGTTATCTTTCTTGGCCTCTATTCTCCTTGTCCCTTATGCGTGATCTCAATTATGAACTTGTTCACATGCTAAATACACACATAAGTTCACTGTGTTTCGTCAGCATCAAAACAGAGATCGGACTCAAAAAGTCAACATTCTCCCCCTTTTTTATGATGACAAACAAGTAAGAGCCAAATGAGTCTAGTCTGAAAAGGCTCCCCCTAAGAATATGCATATTGTAAAAAGTAAACAATGATCAATGATTTAGTTTAGGCATATTCAGAAAATAAGACATAAAACATTTCAAAATCATTTGCATTTAGTCTAGGCAGTGACCACTCATACATTTTGCTCAATAAAACTTCTCCCCCTTTTGGCATCAGCAAAAAGGTTAAGGTAAGAAGAATATGTGAGGGCTTTAAAAGAAGTCTTAACTGGAGAATGTGTTGACCTAATAACTCACACCCAGTTTTGATCATGACAAATACTCTTGGTACTGATGGTTGTACTAAGGCTTGCATGCAGGTTCATTGTGCACGTGTATTCATACTGAAAGATATATCATGATGGCGTGCAGTGATCAAGTAGAAGAATGAAGAAATATGTGTTGTATTTGTAATTATTATTCATTTTCTTTATTCTGGAATGTAATTTTATTTTGGACTGTACTCCCATATGGCTTGTAATAATTTGCATCATACATGATAGGTAGGTATGCTCAGAAATGCCGTAAATTGACCTTAGGGATCGAATGACCTTAGGGCACCCGGTCGACCGACACCAGGTTTTGGGCATACTTGAAAAGACCTTAGGTCCCAAGACATGTGCACTAATAAGTCCCCATATCACTTACATAATCAGGGGAATCAATTTAGGCAAAAATGGACTTAAATTGAACAGGTTGAGTGGGTTTCGAGCGATCGAACTTGATTTGAGCGTATCTCCCTTGGGCACCCAAACCTGTGTCGGGTTCTTTTTCAACTACTCGGGATGATTAGGAAGATCCTTAGAGGCTTACCTCCTGTTTGGGAAGCCAAAGCTATGACCATTGCTGAGGGTAGAGACCTTAAGGCCTTGACTTTAGATGAATTGATAGGTTCCTTGATTACTTATGAACTGTCCATAAATGAGAGACTTAATGAGCACAATAGGACCAAGAAAGTGACTGCATTGAAAGCATCTAATGACACATCTAGTGAGTGCAGTGAATCTAACACTGATGATGAAATGGCTATGCTAACTAGAAAATTCAGCTGGTTCTTCAGAAAGAATGGGAGGCCGCATAAAAAATATAGAGAATCCAAAAATGAGAAGGGAGAGTCCAATAAAGGAAAAGAAAAATCAAATGATTCTACGTGCTACAACTACAACAAGGTGGGGCACATCAAACCCGACTGCCCACTACTGAAAATAAGGCTAAGAAAAAGAAGAAAGCCATGAAGGCTGAAACTTCATGGGACAAATTCAGCAGCAGCGACTTCGATTCAGATCACAGTGACATGGAGGTCGCTAATCTGTGCTTGATGGCACACGAGGATGAGGTATTGTCTTCTAGTCCATTATCTTCTTATTCTTCATCTGATGATTGTGATTCTGATTGCATGCCTACATTTAAAGAATTACAGTTTGAATATATTCGTGTTTCAAAATTGTTAGGTAAAATTACCAAAGAAAATAATGATTTGAAAAAGAAATGTGAAAATTGGTCAAAATTATTTAATATGGAAAAAACCTCTCACACCTCCATTTTAAAAGAAAAGGATGCTACTATTGTTGAGCTCGAGAGGAAATTGGAGGATAGCTCCAAAATCATTTTTAAATTCACTAAGGGTAAAGAGAATTTTGAAAAATTATGTGGTGCCCAAAGAAACTTCTTAAGTAAAGTGGGTCTTGGTTTTAATGGTATTAAAAATATTAGACGACCTAATCTTTACTTAGGACACTTTACACGTGAGTTAAAATCTTATATTCCTCCTAAAGAGCCTAAGTGTAGATTAAGATGTTTTAAATATAAACAAATTGGTCACATTCAATTTGATTGTCCACTTATTTATGAACAAAATGCTACTGACTTTTGTTCAGCCGACCGATTGTTTCTTCGGACACCCAAACCATTAAAAATCAATTTCTAAGTGAGTCTGTTCGGGCACCCGAACCTCAGGCTGGGCACCCGAACCTCGTAGGTTAAAATATTTTTTACCAATTTTTTAATGGGGTAAACTGGTTAATTTTCTTAATGGTTTTTAAAACAAATTTAATTATTCCCATTGAGTTCCTAACGGTAAAAAAATACTCATTGCCTATAAATACCTGTTCATTTGTCATAATTAGTAAGGATTAGCATTTTGATTAAGGCCAAAAGTCTCTTAATTTAAAAAATCTTTTTTTAGCCTATACTACTCCCATACACTCATACACTCCATTTCTCTTGATCTTTTAAGTGTTGTTAGTATTTCTAAAGTGATTGTGCTTAGTCTTACTAACTAGTACCCTCATTTGGTATATTGTTTGATTGATTATATTTGAGAGTATAGCCTTAAGTTCTTCCACCGATTTTACTTGATAAATCTTGTGTGGGAAGACTTAGAAGGTTGTGGTTCTTGCATTGTCATTGCAAGACACCTAAACCTATAATTTTTGTGTGCAAAATCCTTTTCAAAAGCTAGTTTTCAAATACTCCATTGTGCTTTGTATATTGAAACCCTGATCTGATTTTATATTATTCACGTGTTGTATTTCAAATCTTACTTTGATATACACTATAGATCTGGATTGATAATCTATACTTGATTGAGTGTTTAGCACACATTAGAGCACTGAGCATATTTACATATCATTCGTACTTGAAATATTGATTGAGCTATACTAGTGCACATATATGCTTGTATAAAAGCATATTTACACGTACAAATTTTATACACATTGGTTGTATTCCAGGCACGGGCCTAAAGAGGGAGACTAGCCCTGTTGAATAGTCCCGGACTAGCTTAGACCTGGTTAGGAAAGCTAGGTGCACCATCCTGGTGAGGCGTGTTGGTTGAAGTCAGCCCCTTGAATTGACCTGGTTGTAACCAGTGCTGCTCCACCTGTTAAGTGAGCTTTAGTGGAATCCTTGTGTTGGTGTAGCCAAGACGGGGACATAGGCAATTTGGTCAAACCTTGATAACATATTGCATGTATTGTTTACTTTTTCGCACTTTACTTTTATTACATGTGTATGTTTATTTATTGATCGCATAGTCTGACCCAAGGTTGTGTAATACTACTGTTAAATCGATTGACCTAGGAAATAATTTTTAAATACCCAATTCACCCCTCCTCTTGGGATTGCACCAAAGCTAACAGAATGACAGTCGCCTTTTCTAAAAATATTCATTTTGCATAAATGAGTTTTTCCCTTTTTGTTAGCTTTATTGTGATCCCAAGAGGGGGGAGGGGTGAATTGGTATTTTAAAAATTTAATCCCTAGGTCAATCTCCTAACACTAGTATTTTCACAACCCTATAGTTAATCTAGTGCAAGTAAAGTAAATGTATACCAGAAAGTAAATAAAGCAATTTAATCAATTACACAAGCACCAAAAAGTAGTAAAAAGAGGGTGACACACGAATATGTTATCGAGGTTTGGCCAATTGCCTATGTCCCCGCCTTGGCTAACAAGCACAAGAATTACCATTATAACTTGCTCACTTAAACGGGTGGAGTGGCACCTATACAAACCAGGTCAATTAGCACAGGGCTGACCTAAACCTTTACAACAATCCTTACCGGACTGGATTACCACCCCCTCAGGCCACGCCTGGAATCACACAAATTTTACAATCAAATGGTACAACAAAAAAGTGCTTTCACGTAAAGCAGATTTGTACCCAAATGCATTCAATCACATACACCACAAATGATTTAATATGTAAGCTCAACGTGGTCTAAATAGTTCAACTCTCAACTGTATTTTCTATCAGTGTAATGCGTACGTGAGAGTGTCAACAAGCAATCTTTGTATTTTAAGATGTTCTCAATCAAGGTGCTTAAACAAAGATATCACTCAAGTTTCAAATATTCCAAAGTACAGAATATATCAATCACGTGAATAGTGTATATGCTTGGTTTGCAAGATATATGTAATCTTTGTATTCAACAAAATGATATGTATTTGAATAAATATTGCAACAAAGACCAATATCACAAATGCAAATATATTTTCACAAATATATCAATGTAAATCCCACAAGATATTTGAGTAAGTTTAGAAAACGTTTTGCAACCCAAAACAAATACAAAACTTCCTAAGTTATTGCAACGAAAATGCAATACTCGGAAGTTCAATACAAGTCTTCTTAGGATAGACTTATTAGCAAAGCCCCTTAAGAGAACTTAGGTTTTACTCTCGTAAAATTGATTCAATCTCACACAATGAGAGAGCAAACCTTTTTGTATAAACACTTAAAACACTTACAGAGGATTTAGGAACTTGAGAAGGTAAGCTAGAGTGTTTGTAGAAAGAATATGAGTAGTAGAGAGTATTTTGCTTGAGAGAGAATTTTTGAATTTGTTTGCTTAATCAAGTTGCTAATTTTCCCAAATGAAGGGGTATATATAGACACCCCATGAATTATGACCGTTGGGGACAAGGCTGGTATAATTAGAAAAGTTTAATGGCGTTTTAATTCATTTAACCCTGTTTAAAACATTTTAACCACAGTAAAAAATCAGGGCAACCCGAGAGGTCCGGTCGACCAGAAACCTTTTTGGTCGACTGAAATTCATATGGCTCGGTTGACCGGGCCATTTTTGAATTGTTCGATCGGTCGACCAAGGGAAGGCGAATTTTTCAATTCGCCGCTGTTCGGTCGACTAGGGGAAAATGAACTAAGCCTCTCGATCGACCAAACCGTTAGGATTTCTCCTGAGGACCCTTGGTCGACCAGGTAGTAAAATGTTTGACTCCTAGGAGGTTCGATCGATCGGGCTGTGGTCAACTGGTTGACTCAGACCGATTCGGTCGACCGAGGCAGAATGAACTGCCTAGGTAAGTCAACCGAAAGTGCACAAAGTGTACATTTCAGTCCTGTTTTGAATCACAAACACCATAATCAAGTGCCTAACATTTATGAGTGCAAAGGTGAGTGTCCTAGGGTCATTTTTGGGTCCTTCTAAAGACACTGAAAAAATTCGGCGTCGGTCGACCGAACCCTAAGGTCTTTCTAAGGTCATTTGCATTATGAGCTTATGTATTTAATCATGCATGTGAGGTGTGTGATTATTACATACAAAAGCCCTAATTACTATTACAGACCCTTTTTGCAACTAAGATATATATTACAACACTAAATATAAATTGGTCTTTAATCTTCTTTTGCTCCATGTTCATATGCATTATGATCTTGACAATTTAGGTCATGCACAAAGCTTCAAACACCCATTAGATACAATGAGTATTTATCATAATCAAAACCAGGTGTGACCTATAAGGTCAACACTTTTAAAACACTCCCCTTTTTTGATTGAATATTTTAAATACATAACTCCCCTTTTGAGTTTAAAAGATTGGGTATAGCAATTTTGCACACACAAGCAAGAAATAAAGAATATATTTACCATTTGAAAAATTTCTTGCAGGATAAAATATATGTACATAAATATATAAGTATAGATAAATATATATCCCCCGTATGATATTTTCTAAAAATACTAGGGGGTGTTCTTGCTGAAAACGAAACTTTACAACAAAGCGCATGCAAGCAACATCATTCTGATTCAACATTTACGCACAATTTCATACTATAATCAGAATCACAACTATATGGATCCAAGGAGAATATATAGAAAAAAAAATTGAAACATGGATCAAATGGTCAAATCAAAGAATAAGTGGCAATAATTAAGTAAGCACATACCACATTGAATTTCAATATAGATATAAGCTTTAAAAGGTTGGTGAGCACATCAAGATGGAATTTTCATTTTAGATGCTCCCCCTATCAATTTGAATCATAGCTTAGATGAAGTGAATTGCTTATACTAAACAAGATTAATCTCATTAAGCACGCTAAGCAGTATAAGCAACTATCTTTGCTCCCCTAAATATCTGATGATTATGTAAGGATGAAATTCGATATTTATTTTTTTTTTCACTCATCCTTTCAAAAAGATTTTATCATTGATTTTATCATAATCATTGACTCACTCAAAAAATGAGTAGCTCGGAAGCTATCCCAAGTATAGGAGTTCTGTTGTGTAATATTTAACCCAAAGGCCAGATCGTCTCCTCAAGAAATGCAGTTTAATTCCAAAATTTAGTGTAATTCCAAAAGAAAATAAGAAACAAAAGGTTTACTGAACATAGTTCAAATTCGTGTTTTCTGAGATGTTTGAGATTTTTGTGATGAAATTAAAACATAAAATAAGAACCTAATGCACTTAGAATAACAAGAAACGAATGATGGTAATTAAGTCCTATTTAGACAATAAATAAATTCTACGTATGAAATTTCAGACAAAAGCCTAAAGATCAAAACTTTATTAATTAACTATAGTATTCAACCTTAAAATTAAACATCAACTAAACAATTGAACTTAACCCACGAAAACAAAACTTAAACTCAACCCAATAATAGTTTCACCGAAATCAAAATTGACTCTTTAACAACTTAAGTAATAAACTAGAACACAATAATAACTAAGACAGTTGGAACCCAACAATTATTTAAATTTTCTAGAAAGATTTTAAATAATAATAATAATAATAATAATCAACCACGCTTGAACAATCAAACTTAAATAAAACAAGTATTTAAATTTCAACAATGAAACCTTAAATAAAAACGAAATTAAAATCAACAATATAAATAACTTAAACAAAATCTTAAATTAAAAATAACTAAACTCAAATCCAAGTAAAGTTCCAACAAGGTATATTAAAATAAATTAAAACAACTAAATAAAAATGAGAGAGAGAGAGAGATGGGAGAGATAGGAGAAGAGCAAGAGTAAAGCAGGCCGTGGGGGTTTGATGCAGTAGCAGGTATGGGAGAGCAGCAACAGCAACCTTAGGCTGAAGCAGAGAGGGCTTCGTTTGCAACAGTTACAGCAGCTATGGAGGTTCTCGGCTGGTTGTAGAAGAGGGCTTCGATTGGGTGTTCATGGGTTGGCAGCAGTAGGAAGAAGAAGGGCTAGCAATAGGGGCTTCGGAGTAGAGAGGAGATCACGAAGTATAGCAAGAGGAAGAGGAAGAGAAAGGAGAGAAGAGGGAGACCGAGAAAAGTAAAGAGAAATTGAAGGAGAAAAGGGAAGAGAGACTAGTGGAGAGAAGAGAAAAATAGAAAAGAGAAAGGAGAAAAGAAAGAAGAGTTGAGTGGGGAGGGTGTTGTGCGTGAGAGAGAATATATTTATATAAAGAGAGTTCCCCCCCCCCCAAAAAACCTATATGCCCAGCGCCAAGTTGAAGGACCCGGCTGTATGGCCGAGTCAAATCAAGGTAATTAATTTTTTTTCTTTTTTTTTTTCTTCTATTTATTTCCCAGAGAACAAGCCTAATTTTGGCCTTCCTAAAGCCCATATCTCTTAAATATTGAAACACAATAATTGTAGATCTCTTCCTCAGCTTTCTCAAGAATTTTGAATCGTCTCAATCGGAGCTTGAACAAGAAAGTTATGCCCAAAATACGAAGTAGTGTTGATTTTTGCTTCCAATAATTCCCCTACAATAAAAAATAAACCCAAATATTATAAATAGAACACAATATTAAAATATTGAGAGTAATTAGGCATTTAATTACAAATATAAGTCTCAATGCATGAATTAAAATACCGAATTACGCAATTTAGGTGCATGATCACACCCTGCAACTAACGATTTGCTAGTTTCCAGCAAATAACGTGAATGCAATCAGACCAGGAGAGTGACAACTAAAATTCCAGTACTCGTGAAAACCACATGTCATAACGTTTTGCTAGTACTCGAGTGAGCCAAAAGCTAAAAAAACTACCAAACCCTATCTACCTTCTCTTTCGCGGGAAACATGGTTGCATTTACCAAATGCAACAAGGCTTTAAACCCCTAAGTCGATCCTAGTGGATGAGTTGTAGTCTCGTGAGGTTTTCCAAGGCGACACCCACAAGCACCATGAATATTTAATGAATGCACATGCAATACAAATATACCATTTCACATACATGAATATCACCAGATTACACACAAGCTCATACAATTCACGCAATTCCGAAGCAAGTCATTCATGTAAGTCTTATCATTATGTAGCCATTAAGAACAGTATACTCACATGAAGTTAACCAGCAATACAATTCAGAATTAATGTAGTTATATAAATCCGAGTATAAACAAGCGAAATCTCATGGTAAGTGTAATGTGTATGACTCGTTACACCCAGGATACCAATGGACACCTATAGAACAATCGCTTTGATTGGGCTTAATTTTTATACCCTCAAAGTGGACACCTATAGAATGGTTATTTTGACTCGGTTTAACTGGTATACCCTCAAAAACACTCAAAAAGAAAGGGTTCGCTCGTCATATGTGAGGAGGAGTGTCGCGATCAAACATCCCATATATTGCAAGGAACAAACGTTAAATGTATGGAGTGGACTAGTCTAAAAAGGATCCAGCATATTTGTGAGGTGTCGGGTCCTTCACCCTAGCATCTTCTCACCTACTCGCCATATCCAACCAAGGCCACCATAGATCAACTTATTCACAAACCAAACATGAATACATTTGAAGCATTAAGCGGTTAAGGAGTCTTTATGTGTGGAGAACATGTGTCGTGTCCCTGACTCTTTGTGGTATTTGTGTGGAGCAGATATTAACCTTTCATTTCATGTGCATTTCTCTTTTTCTTATTCTTTCTTCCACTCATTCTTTAATTTATGTCTTTTCATTGTCAATTAGGACAATCTTTACACTTTTTTTGTTGTCTTCATACGACCAATGGGAATTAAACTTGAATAGTAGTCCATGAACTAAGTCTATTTCTAGGGGTGGCTCAACCTTCACATCTTGAGTAGGCTACAAGACCTAGGTTTCTATCTCTCCACTAGATGTCACCTCTAGGCTAGTAAGTCAAAAATAGAGACTAGTGTACAAAGAGTATCCAGAAGAAAAAAGAACTAAGTTTCATGAATTCTGATTTGATATCAACACTCAAAAGGATGATAAATAGCTCAAGGATATCTCACAAGGTGTCATAGTCGCCATGAGTGTTCTCTCAGTGCTCACAAGGAACCCTAAGTGCTACAAATCACGTGAATGTGTATATTTAGTCTCATGAGATACCATGTAAATACAAGAGTTTATATAGCCAGTTTACGATGAATAAACTACTAGTCAATTTTCATGGAGTTAAAAAGTCATATAAAGAGAAACTACACATAAATAACTCGAGTGTGTTACTCTTAGGTTATATATAAGTATGTAAAGGGTATAAGTCAGTGTTAATCATGGCCTAATCATCCATATTCATTTTTTTTTATAATTTCTCATCCCCCCCCCCAACTAAAGTGGAACATTGTCCTCAATGTGAAAGCATAGGGGAAGTAGAGCGTACCTGGGTGGAGAAGTAAGGGAAAAGAAAAACTGAAACTAAGGAAAAATATACCTGAAAATTAACTAAAAATAAAACAAAGTAAAACAAAATGAAAAGAAAGGAAAGAAAAACATCACATTTTGTCTAGTGGCTCTGGAGGAATTTCATCAGGTGGATGCAGGTTTATAAATTGAACCAATGAGTATCCAAATTTGAGTTGCCAAAATGAATCTGTCTTGTTACCTGCACAAAGGTTAGCCTCAAATAAATCAATATGTTCCAAGGTACCAGATAAAACATGTGCAGACTACCTTCCTTGTTTTAATAAGAAAGGATCTTTATTCAACATATTTTCCAAGAAATTCACTTCTTTAAGAACTAGTCTTTGAGGCAAAGTTGTCAGAGCAGTTACCTTTGATTCTTCAGAAGCATCAACATTAGAATTTTTACCTGGTTCCTTGAAAGTTAAACTCTCACCATTTTGCTCACCCTCTTTATCGGGTATTCCCATCACCTTATCACTGCGGGGATTTGCTTCAGCATTACACTCATTGACATTTAATCCAGTAGGGAATAATGGTTCCACGATTTTCAATCTCTAAGGGTAAGGTACCATAGGTTGGTACTCGCTACTGGTCTTGATATCCACGTTAACTAACTTCTTTAATTCTGGGCTTGGTTCCTCTAATTTTTCTTTAACCTCATCTATCTCAGTTGTGACTTCAAGTGTCGAGACAACTGCTGGTCTGTCGATGAGTATCTCAAGTTTGGAAACTTCTTTTCCACTTCTCGAAGTAATAACTGTCTCCGCTATCTCAAGAGAAATATTATGTATTTGTTGCTATTGGTGCTGGTATTCTTGAGGATTAGGCTGAGGTTCTACCAAAAATTTCCCTTTTTCTAAGATATTCAAATGCGTGCTCATTTCATTAATAATGTCCCGCAATTCATGTATGGCATGAGTGTACTGATTGTTAGTTGTGACTTGAATCTGCATGAACTGCTGAAGAGCATCCTCAAGAGACTACTCCAGTGGAGCAGGTGTTGCATTAGATTGAAATCCTGAAGGTGCACAACTTTGAGAGATCTGTTGTGGCTGATACTGATGCTAAAGGGCAACCTGACAATATGACTGTTGATAAAGGGGTGCATAGGACTGGGAAGATTGATTCCAAACTTGCTTTGTACTATTTTCCTTTTCCATCTTCATAGCCTTCACTCTTTTGGTGAGTTCAGCCAGACGTGCTTCAACACAAAAATCATCTTTCAGTTCATTCCACTCTCCACCATGTATTGCTCTTAATGGTTGAGTTGCAATCGGTCTTCTGTCAATCCTAGTGTTCCACTGCTGAGCATAGTCAGCTAAATGATCCAGAAAATCCAATGCCTCATCAAGCTCCTTGTCAAAGAAATATCCTAAACACATAGTATGAATGAATTGCTTCAATTCAGGAGTCAGCGAGTGTAGAAATAGTTGACCAGGCGCCATGATTCAAATCCATGGTGGGGACACATAATAACTAGATCTCTAATTTTCTCCTAGCTTTCATGAAATGTTTTTTCAACTCCTTGCATGAATCGACTGATCTGTTCCTACAAAAATTGAGTTCTCTGTAAGGGAAAAAATTTATATACGAATTCGTTTTGCATATTAGCCCAACTAGAGATAGAATGAGGCCTAAGAGAATTAAACCACATCTTAACCTTGTTTTTCAATGAAAAGGGAAATAGATGCAATCTAATTGCCTGATTAGTAGCAGTCTCATCTATGAATGTAACACATGCAAGCTCAAAATCAGTTAAATGCTGATACGGATTTTCACACTCCATCCCATAAAATTGAGATATCATGGATATCATTCTAGGTTTAATGTTAAAGTTCTGTGCATTCTCAGGCAATATGATGCAAGATAGTTGTGTAGTTCGTGTGGGCTGTAAAAAATCCATAAGCGTGCGTGGTGCAGGTGCAGACATATTTTTTTTCAAAACTCTTTTTTTTTTTTTTTTTTTCTTTTTCATGAGAAAAATTAAAATATTGGGAAAGACACTAGTTTGAAATTAAAACTGACATTCCCCGGCAACGGCGCCAAAAACTTGAATCACTCAAAAAATAAGCAGCTCAGAAGCTATCCCAAGTATAGGAGTTCTGTCATGTAATATTTAGCCCAAAGGTCAGATTGTCTCCTCAGGGAATGCAGTGTAATTCCAAAATTTAGTGTAATTCCAAAAGAAAATAAGAAACAAAAGGTTTACTAAACACAATTCAGATTTGGGTTTTCTGGGATGTTTGAGATTTTTGTGATGAAATTAAAACATAAAATAAGAACCTAATACGTGTAGAATAATAAGAAACAATGATGGTAATTAGGTCTTATTTAGGCAATAAATAAATCCTACGTATGAAATTCCGGACAAAAGCTTAAAGATCAAAACTTTATTAATTAACTAAAGTATTCAACCTTAAAATTAAACATCAACTAAACAATTGAACTTAACCCACTTAAAGAAAAATTAAACTCAACCTAACAATAATTTCACCAAAATCAAAATTGACTCTTTAACAACTTAAGTAATAAACTAGAACACAATAATAACTAAGACAATTGGAACCCAACAATTATTTAAATTCTCTAGAAAGATTTAAAACAAAAATAATAAACCACACTTGAACAACCAAACTTAAATAAAACAAGTATTAAATTTCAACAATGAAACCTTAAATAAAAAACAAAATTAAAATCAACAATATAAATAACTCAAACAAAATCTTAAATTAAAAATAACTAAACTCAAATCCAAGTAAAGTTCCAAAAAGGTATATTAAAATAAATTAAAACAACTAAATAAAAATGAGAGAGAGAGAGAGAGAGAGAGAGAGAGAGAGAGAGAGAGAGAGAGAGAGAGAGAGAGAGAGATGGGAGAGATGGGAGAAGAGCAAGAGTAAAGCAGGCCATAGGGGTTTGATGCAGCAGCAGGTAGGGGAGAGCAGTAGCAGCAGCCATAGGTTGAAGCAGAGGGGGCTTCGTTTGCACAGTTACAGTAGCTATGGAGGTTCTCGGCTAGTTGCAGAGTAGCTGCAGTAGAGGGCTTCGACTACTTGCAGAGCAGCAGCAGCAGCAGAGGGCTTCGACTGGGTGTTCAGGGGTTGGTAGCAATAGGAAGAAGAAGGGCCAGCAACAGGGGCTTCAGAGTAGAGAGGAGAACGCAGAGTACAACAAGAGGAATAGGAAGAGGAAGAGAGAGGAGAGAAGAGGGAGATCGATAAAAGTAAAGAGAAATTAAAGGAGAAAAGGGAAGAGAGGGATAATGGAGAGAAGAGAAAAATAGAAAAAGGGAAAGGAGAAAAGAGAGGAGAGTTGAGTGGGGAGGGTGTTGTGAGTGAGGGAGAAAATATATATATATATTGAGAGAGAGAGAGAGAGAGAGTTCCCCCCCCTAAAAACCTATATGCCCAGCGCCAAGTTGAAGGACTCGGCAGCATGGTTGGGTCAAATCAAGGTAATTAATTTTTTTTCCTTTTTTTTTCTTCTTTTTATTTTCCAGTGAAAAAGCCCAATTTTATCCTTCCTAAAACCCTTATCTCTTAAAGCTCTAAACACAAAAGTCATAGAGCTCTTCCTCTGATTTTCCCAGAATTTTGAATCATCTCGATCATAGCTCGAACGAGAATGTTATGCCCAAAATACGAAGTAGTGTCTATTTTTGCTTCCAATAATTGCCCTGCGATAAAAAAATATCGAAAAATTCATAAATTACTCAATAAAACCCAAATATTATAAATAGAATACATTGTTAAAATATTGAGAATAATTGGGCATTTAATTAAAAATATAAGTCTTAATGCATGAATTAAAACACCTAATTACGCAATTTAGATGTGTAATCAATCATCTTTATACACGGTTTTGTTTTGGAAAATTTCTATAGAAATTTCAGCAGCATATCGTCTATAAATAGAACATTTTCCATAAACATGTACCTGATAACTAGTTGATTTTAACAAAATATTCATATAAGTCATGCAACAATCTAAAATCAACTACCAGCATGCAATTCATATCCACTGCATCTGCCATACAGGAGGCAATTTAGACTAAGCATGCAATCAGGTAGCAATCAACAATTCATAAAAATAAACTATCCATCGGCGAATATACACAGTAAAGAACAGAGAATAGTTATGAGTTCAATGCAGTTCTTATGAAGGCACATAGATATATATTAGATAAAATTATGAGAGCATTTTAATTTAATAGTCATGAAGGATAAATGCTGCCCCTCAGGCAATAGCTGCCGATAAATGCAAGTAAAAGTGAATAACCCAACTATCAATAGGATGCAAAATGGATAGTGGTTGAATGTACAGTGCAATCAATGAAAGAAAAAAAAAGGTAATGTATGATGTTTATATATACAGACCAAGATAAAAAGTAAGCAAATAAAGAGATAATAAAAACACATTTCTTCACAATGTTCTCCCAAGGCCTATGCACCGTTTCCATCGTCAAAAGATCCTGCCTTATCTCTGGCTATGTCCATCTTATAATCGTCTTCATTGTTCAACTCATGAATGCAGCTGTTCAGCTCATTGAAGTGAACAACCATGATGCTCTCTAGCTCTTTGTGTCTTTTCTCTGAGGAGATAGCAAACTCTTTGAACTCATTCTGCAAAGCTGTATACTACTCATTAAATGATGAGTCTGTCTAAAGAGACTGCATGATCTAGAATTTGGACTCTCTGAACTCAGTGAAGGAAGAAGCAACACCTGTGATGGCAGCCATTAAATCAACATAGGATGGCTGCAGAGGCCGCGGTGGTTGTGGGGCTGATCCTGTGGAATTTCTTGCTGGTCATCCTATCTTCTACCAACAGTGGGCAACCACATATTTCCAACTAATTCATATCCCATAAGCCTCAAAGTGACTGAGGAGAACATGTCTGCATTCCTCCTTCTCTTAAGAACAACAACATTTGATCTAGTCACTTCCATTTTCCTGAACACCCTGTTCAATATCCCTTCATATGGCATGATAATCACGTGGCCAATAGTCCTAGAGAATATCCACTTAATCATTAGCTCAACAGGTCCAATTTCTTTCTAGTGAAAAGACGCCATATGACAAAACAGTCCAGATAGGACACATGAACCCTGGAACTAGCTCTAGACAAGATGATATAAGTAATCAAATGATGAACAATATTAGCCTCTAGGTTGAAGGACCTATAATATAGAGGATGATTAGGGTTAGCATCTGGAACAGTCATCACAAAATTTGTAAAACTCTCAACAATAAAATCTTGTTCATTTATCCAAGCAGACACTACATTAGGACACTCAAATTCTCCCCTTTGGATGTTAAGGGTTTAGCCAGGTAGTTGGCGTCAAACCTCATATCAATGTTTAGAACTCGGGAGTAGCATCTATCATCGTCATAGCTCAGGTTAGCATAAAATAACCCAATGAATGTGGGGTAATACCCCTTGGGCTGGTAGGACATGAATGAGTCCCAACCATAATGATTAAACATATCCATTATATTCCCAAAGTGCTGCTCCATAAAGGTTAGGTCAAGAATTTTACCTAATATGACCTCCTTGGGACGAAAGTCCCTCACGTATCTCGTTATGGCAGCCGCTGAGAGAAACTAGTTGTCATCTATGTAACTGACTTCCTAGGCGTCGATACATTCGTCGGGCCTTGCCATGGTGAAGATGGATTTGGGCAAATGACTTTTGGTAGGTAGTCTATGAGGAAACTAGGAAACAGAGAAAAGCAAAGGAAGTCTCTCCATTTTTGAGAGTGAAAATGACGTTTCTGCACGGTAAAGCTATATATAGCCGTGAGGTTCGGTCGACTAAATTGCAATAAATGCCGTATGAGTTGAGTCTGGTCAGTCAACCAAGGAAGTGTTTGGTTGGCTGAATCTTAAGGTGACCTTTCAGTTTCCACAGCTTAGTCGACCTAATGACTTTTGTTTTTGAAGGGTACGATCAACTGAATGATGTTCGGTTTTGGATTAGGTTAGCGGGTAGGCTGAATTGGATTCGGTCGATTCTTAAGTATAAAATCATATGGTTGACTGAACTAGGTCAACGTCAATAGTCAAAGGTACGGTCGACTTAATTCAATAAGTCATGCAAATATAGTCCACCAAACACAGTCAACAATGCAATTTTCACCTGATTTTGACTAACTGACCTGATTTTGACTAACTCCTTATTTTTACTATCCCTTAAGGCTAATCCTATCCTCTAAGGAAGAATAATTATTTGATTTCAATTGGAACCTTTCCTTCCTCTTGTCCTATAGGATTAGCCACCATAATTACCCACATCATTTCCTCTTCTAAACCTCTAGCACTTCTTCATAAATAAGCAAACCAGATATACCTTTTCATTTCACTAAATAAGCAAGCTTTATATGCATGTGAGGGAGTTTGCTTATTTATTCTATTTTCTCCAGATGAGACATGAAAATATTTATGATTGTGGGATTTGAAAGATGGACCCTCTTTGAAGAATTTCTTTCTTTTAATTCGTAAGGGTTTGTTGTGATTATTCTTTTCATTTTTTGCTTTGAGTGTAACTCTAGAATAATAATCTACTTCTTTCTCTAAGCAGATAATTTTCAAAACTTTCTTTATCTTTTTTCTTCTCAAGGATAGCATGATAAGCTTTTAGTTCCTTTAATTGTTTAGCTACCCTTTTGTTTTGATTTTTCAAAACCCTTTTCTGCTTAGACATCCTAACTAGAAACTTATTCACTTTCAATAAACCATTCCCTAGCTTCTCAAATGAAGGCATGCTTTCATTATTCAATTTAGTGCATGATTCATCGTAAGTTATATCATAGTTATTCTATGAATCATTGCATGCAATGTCAATAGTATTATCACAGGGAATATTAGATGATTCATCATATGACATAACATAGCATTCAGCATAAGAATCATCACATGCATCATTAAAAAATTATCATGATATTCAACAAATGATTTAACATTTTACATATCATAACATTTAATGTAAGAATCATCAATTGAGCTTGAGTTAAAAATCATATACCTCTTTTTCTATTAAAGCAATTTCCCTATCATTTACCAATTCCTGAGTGATGGCCTCATTCTCCCGGGATTTTCCATATTTTCTTGCGAGTTCATCCCAGATTTCCTTTGCACTCGTGCAAGCTATGATCTCATGAAAAATGTTAGATTCTAAGCATAATATAAAATCTCCATGGCATATGAATTTGCATGCACTAAAGTAGTATCATTTTCATTCGTTTGCATAAAAGTTCCTTCAACAATCATCTATCAAGCCCTCCAGTCCATTGATTTTATAAAAACACTCATTCTAATTTTTCAATGGGTGTAGTTTACACCACAAAACAATGGAGGGCTAGTAGGTAACTATCCCTCACCAAATGAGGATACACCAAATTGAGTCATCTCGATCTTTAGCAAAAACATTTAAGTCAATGCCACGAGGCTTTGATACCAATTGTTGGAATTGGTGTATTCCCAAGAGGGGGGGTGAATTGGGTATTTAAAACTTCTCGCTTAGGTCAATTCAAATTCCACAAACAGTATTACACAAGCTTAGGGTCTTTGTATATAATCATAAACCCAATCAAATATTCAAACAATCAAACACATGCACTGCATATAATAAATCAAACATAAAACATACACATGCTGAAATTGAAAGTGTGGAAAAATAAAAGTTGCACCAGATATGTTATCGGGGTTCGGCTAATACTGCTTACATCCCCGCCTTAAGCTCACAAGTAAGAGGATTCCACTATGACTCACTTAACGGGTGGAGCGGCACCTAATATAACACCTTACCAAGGTGGTGCACCTAGTTTTCTTAACCGAGTTTGAACCAATCCGAGACTTTTCATAGGGCAAGTCTCCCTTTTCCGACCACATGTCAGGAATACAACAGATATTCAATTTTTCGTACAAACAAGTATGCTTCTTACACTAAGCAGATTTGTACCACTATACGTTCAATGTAATTAATGCACTCACGAATGATAAGATATTAAGCTCAAGTGAGATTTTGTTAACCAATGTGTTAGCTCTCAACAATATATGTGTCAATATGTATATGTGAGAGTGAGACCTTTGATTTCAAGATAATGTATTTGCAATATGAGTATTCAAAGCATCTCTAGAACCCTAAGCAAATATATCAAAAATTATTTTTCAAGTATCAAACACAATGGATATTAGGGTTTAAGCTTACTAAAAATGATTTTATCAAAACACAAAGCAAGCTTATGAAACTTGCAATAAGGATGCAAGTTCTTAAGCCAATGAAGAGTTTTTCTCAATCCAATATTTATAAATAAAATACAATAGGAAAAACTTTAAGCTACCCTCCAAAAATCAATATACAAAAAATACAAGTATGGGAGAGAGATAAGCTTTTGAGTAGTATGAAATATTCTCACAAAAGAATAACACTTAACCTAGCTTCGAAATGTAATCAATATGCAAATGAAGAAGGTGAGGAAAATATGCTCTTTGTAAAGATATATGATCAAATGAGTATAAGAAAGAGTTTTTGGCAATATACTTGAAAAAAGGTAGGAGTATGAAAAATTTAGCTCAATAAAATTTTTAGAGAAAATTTGCTAATATATATACTAATCTAATGCTAATTATGACAAATGAGGGGGTATATATAGAGTTTGGCAAAAATATAACCGATGGGGACACGTAGGGTATTTTAAAAATTATTTAATTATGTTTAATGTAAAGTAACCCTGATTTAATGTGGTAAAAATTTCACCAACCCGAGAGGTTCGGTTGACCATATTTGCTGGAATTGGTGTATTCCCAAGAGGGGGGGTGAATTGGGTATTTAAAACTTCCTAGTTTGATTTCAAATTCCACAAGCAATATTACACAACTTAGGGTCTGTCTATATAATCGTAGACTCAATCAACACATGTACAACATATAATGAATCAGGCATACAATATATATGTGCTAAAATTGAAAGTTCAGAAAATAAATTGTGGAAATATAAAGTACACTGTGAAGACTTAGAAATTATAATAATTAATAATTAATAATTAATCCATATTATCTGGTCCACTAACATGACTCACGAGGAAAAATGTGAGGTTTGAATGGATTGATGATTGTGAGCAAAGCTTCAAAGAGTTAAAGCTGTGGTTGGTCACTGCACTGGTATTGTCTATTCCATCAAGGGAGGATGAATTTTTTATATATAGTGATGCATCATTGAAGATATTAGGATGTGTGTTAATGTAGCATGGAAAAGTTATTGCCTATGCATCTCGATAGCTTAAGGAGTATGAAAAGAACTACCCAAAACATGATTTGGAGTTAGTTGCCATTGTGTATGCTCTGAAGATCTCGATGCACTATCTTTATGGTGGGAAATGCGAGATCTTCACTAATCATAAAAGTTTAAAGTATTTCTTCACCCAGAAAGAATTGAATATGAGGCAAAGAAGATGACTAGAACTTATTAAAGATTATGATTGTACGATCAGCTACCATCTAGGGAAAGCAAATGTGGTGGCTGATGCACTAAACCGAAAGTCAGTGGGAGCAGCATTGTCAGCAGTGGAGATTCAGCATCCGATTAGGATGGACCTAGAGAGGCTTGGTGTAGAGTTAGTAGAGGGTGGTCACCGGTTATCTATTGCTAACTTAGTGATACAACCTACCTTGCAAGCAAGAATTAAAGTCGCTCAAAGAAATGATGCAGAGTTGGTAAAGTTAATAGAGAAAGTGTAGGACAATCAGGGGGAGGAGTTCTGTATATCAAATGATGCCTATGGTTTCATACTAGACTGTGTGTTTCTACAAATATTGAGATTAGGAGAGCTATCTTAGAAGAGGCACATAGATCCCTATACACAATTCATCCTGGCAGTACTAAAATATATCTGTATCTCCGAGAATCCTTCTGGTGGAGCGGCATAAAGAGAGAGATAGCGGAATTCATAGAGCAGTGTTTGACATGCCAGAAGGTAAAGTTGAGCACCAGAGGCTAGTAGGACAGTTGCAGCTACTCCACATTCTCAAGTGGAAGTGGGACCATATATATCTATGGACTTTGTTACAGGGTTATCGTCGGCACTATGTGGTTAGAACGCTATCTAGGTGATTGTAGATCGGCTGACGAAGACGACCCACTTCCTATCTACTAAAGTCAACTACCCTATGAACAGATTGGCAGAGACATATATTCATGAGGTAGTTCGACCTCATGGAGTGCTAGTATCCATAGTTTCAAACCGTGACCCACATTTCACATTATGATTTTGGAGGAGCTTACAGGAGGCTTTGGGGTCTCAATTATCATTAAACACAACTTTTCATCCTTAGACTGATGGGCAGTCAGAGAGGATGATCCAGATACTTAAGGATAAGGTTCGAGCGTGTGTGCTAGATTTCGGGGGTAGTTGGACCCAGTATGCGCCGTTGGTTGAGTTTGTGTATAATAACAGCTATTAGACAAGCATTAACATGACACCTTATGAGGCATTGTATAGTAGGAGGTGTTGTTCTCCATTATACTAGGTTGAAATGGGTGAGAAGTGAGTTTTGGGACCAGAATTAGTGTCACAGGCGTACAATAAAATCCAACTTATTAAAGACAGAATCAGTGCAGCTCAGAGTCGGTAGAAAAGATACGCAGATACTCGCTGCTAAAAACTGGAATTTGAAATAGAAGATGAAGTGTTTTTGAAGGTAGCATCGCTGAGAGGGGCTATGAGATTTGGGACGAAGGGTAAGCTGAGCCCTAGGTTTATTGGCCCATTCGAGATACTTGAGAAGTGGGTCTAGTGGCCTACAGGCTGGCTCTACCACTAGCTTTACCTAGAATACACGACGTATTTCATGTTTCTATGTTAAGGAAATGCGTCTTAGATCACTTCCACGTGATTAGCTTTGAGGAGATAGAGCTCAGAGATACACTAGCATATGAGGAAACACCAATGCAGATTCTAGACAGAAAGGAACATGAATTGCACACTAAAAGAATTCCATTAGTAAAATTCTTATGGAGGAATCATGCAATAGAAGAGGCGTCATGGGAGTTGGAGGAGGAAATATGACAGAAATACCCGCATTTGTTTGGTGGGATCGATAGTAGTTAGAAATAATAAATTAGACAAGAATTAGTAATGTTAAATTTAGTGCAGAATAGTTAAGGTATGAATTGTATGTTAGATTATAGGATAGATAGTATTTTTGGTTTTGGGAGATTTTTTATTTTATGTATATATTTGAAATCTCCCAACCTCTAAATGTAACCACCATATTCCTCCGCCATAAGTGAGGGTAAGTAATAAATTAAGTAGCCAGTTTTTCTTAAATGATGATGTATAATACAGATAGTAAATTTTGAGGACGAAATTTTATAAGGAGGGGAGAATGTGAAGACTTAGAAATTATAATAATTAAATAATAGAGAAGAAGGAGAAATTTAAAGGGGCAAAATAGGGTTCGTCGACTCCCTGAATGATTTGTGGACGAAGTTCAGTGTTCGTCGACAAAGACACACCGAGAGTGGGTGTTTCAGACACGTGTCTCATCAATGAATCCACGTGTCAAGATGCCTATAAATATGCAAAAATTGGGTTTTCAGTGAGAATCATTTTTCTCTCATTTTCTTTCTCTAGAAATAGATCCTCTCTCATTCTCTTTAGATTTTCGGCCCTGTTTCTCCTTGGTTCGACGATTAGAAGCTACCACGATGATCCTGGGGAGATTCTCTACAACTTAGCCAGAGCAGAAGTTAGATTTGAGAAGTTTGGGAACCATCCCAAAATCAGGGTAAGTAGATTGTTTAAGGATTATTTGGTTTGTAGGTTTTTCTAAACCCAGATTTAGTAGTAGATGTTGTTATTCTAGTGTTTGGGATTATTTATGTGGGTGTTGTGAATTCAGGGTTTTGGGGCTTATACTGTAGGCAGGTTAAGGGACCTAGAGGGTGTTCCCAAGAACCCAGGTAAGATAATGAATAGTTTATAATTCAAGAAATATGAGTATGAAAATTTATTCTGGGGAATTCAGTTATTTGACAGGAAATATATATATATATATATATATGTATGTATATGTGTGTGTGTATATATATATATGTGTGTGTGTGTGTGTGTGTGTGTAATTTCAGGATTATGGAATTATGAACGCCAAGGGCATGAGTTAGATTCAGTAGGCGAGTTCAGTTAGCCAGGTAAGGGAAATATGTTGTGCTAGTAAATTCAGAATTTTTACCAGTAATTTATAATATTTGTTTATTAAGATACAGAGTATAAATTATACAGTTTTACAGATTTCAGAACATGAGTTTTATTAATTGTGTGACCTGAGTAGATATTTGTTTAATACGGAGTTTATATAGTTTTTTAGAATACTATGATTTATAGTATTTTTGGCATAGGAATTTATTTTTCTAGATTAGTATTATATAGTATCAGACCCTGATGAATTATTTCAGTCAGATTCAGTCAGCAGAGCACGATACCGTAGTTATTTCAGATCAGAGTACAATCACATATCTCAAATAGTGTGTGGATTTCTGTCAATCGTGTCTGGGAGGGATTGCAGGCTCCCCAGTATTCTGGATAGAGGTGGCCGATTTGACGAGATAGATGCCAGTACCGAGCCTTTGGAGGGATTGCAGTAAAGCTAGACTTAGGATTGATAGAGTATTAAACTAACTTATCTCGGTAGGCCAACTATAATTAAGTCCCGCCTACGGGCCGCACAACCCTATCATAAGGGGTTAAATCATGACATACATATTTCTAGGGTACTTTTCACAGTTGTATATATATATATATACAAGTTTATAGAATAACAACAGATATATTATAATACTAGTAGTATGATTAAATAGAAAACTCAGATATTACAGATGTATTTTAAGCCACATAGGTGTGAGTTACACAATATTATATTTTATATGAATATTTAGTTCATTTATTTATCTGTAAATTATTTATGTAAACTCAGTTGTCATACACTAGTAATAGTATATTTCTTCTTACTCTTACTGAGAGTTGTCTCATCCCAATAACTTAACATTTTTCAGGTAATCCAACTAGGCAAGCAAATCAGGCTCGTAGGTAGAAAGGACGTCTACACTACCCTGTCTATAGGGTAAGTGTTGTCAGGGAATTGTATTTTGAGTAGCATTCAGGAGTTTTTGGGTAAATGATGCTGGGATGATGTAATCATGTATGTATGCTTATTGAGAATACTGGATTCTGGTATTGTAAATATAGATGTATGACCTTATGTTCGCTGCATAGGTATGTTGTTCTGTGGACAGGAATTTCCTCAGTGCCCACCTGGGGCCTGAGATGTTATAGAAGATATTATAGGGGTATCAGAGTATATTCTTTTGTAGTATATCTTTAAAAAAATTGGTATGAATTTTCAAGTTGTTACATATACGCACAATATGTTATCGGGGTTCGACCAATACTGTCTACACCCCCGCCTTAGCTCGCAAGCCCGAGAATTCCATTAATGCTCACTTAACGGGTAGAGTGGCACCTAATACAACCAAGTAAAATTTGAGCAAGGCTAACCTTAACCTTTACATGCTCTGCTTGCAGGGCAGAGAAGACCTTATCGATCCTTATGGGCCAGATCAACACCCCTTTAGGCCATGCTTGGAATTTAACAGTGAGTATGAAATTTTGCATACAATTTAAGCGCTTCTACACAAGCATATATGTACCGATACGCACATACAATAACTAATGCACTTTCATATGATAGATCTATAAGCTCAGTGAAGATATGTGTAATAACACTCAAGGTAAAGTCAATAAGCAATCAAGCATGCGAGTGTATTATCAATCTATCTTTAAAATAATATTTCAACATTTATCAACCACAAGTAGAGTTTCAAAGATTTCCAAATAGTGTAATCAAAATATCTCAAAATGATTTTCTCAAAATTCTAGTACAAGAGATATTTTAGCAAAACTTGTCAAAAAGATTTTTATAAGAACACAATACAAGATAAGCTTAATGAATCTTGCAATAATACTGCAAAGACTCACAAGTTAAAAAGTTTCCCTAACCAATAGAATTATTAATTAAATCGGGGGAAAACTTTTGGCTAAACTCTCAATCAAAATCAACACGCAATCAAGCCAATGAGAGTTTGAGCAATAGTATGGAGTGTAGGATTGCGTAGTATACTCTCACTTAATAAGATTTTGCAAGACACTAATCAAGGGAAGCGTATTTGGGTTGTGTATGAAGAAAGGGCTCTCAAAAAATTTAGAAAAAATTTTCTTTGTCAAACTCCCTAATCTTAGCTTAATCTTTGCAAATGAACCCATATATATAGCCACTCATAAAATTTTGATCATTGGGACACAAGGGTAATATTTAAAATTGTTTAAAACATGTTTAACAAAAAATAACCCTGATTTACCCTTAATTATCCGCAATAAAAATAGGCCAACCCGAGAATTTCGATCGACCGAGCCATAGCTTTGGTCACCCAAGCAGACACATGAGAAAAAGTAGCTTTTCCATGTGCGATGCTCGAGGACAGGTTTCGGTGGCTGAACTAGGTGATTTTCCAAAATGTCCGAGGTTCGGTCGCCTGGACTTAAGTTCGATCTACCGAACATGCATGTTCGGTCGCCTGAAGGTATTTTGAACATGAAGTTTGGACGCCCGGAGAAGGTGAAAAGTGATCACTCCAAGGTTCAGTAGACTGAGGACACTACATTCATTTCGACTCGGTCACCCAAAGTCAGGTCAACAGTTTGACTTGCCTATGTTTGGTCACCCAAAACCTTAGTATTTTAGCATCTAAGTCCTATTTTTGAAAAAAAATGATTTCCCCTGAAAGCATATATGAAAATGGGGAATTTCCTAAGTGCTAGTGCAAGGACCTAGGGTCTTTTCTAAGGCCTTTTCAAGTACGCCTAAAAACCTGGCGTAGGTCGATCGAAGTCTTGTCTAGAATCTTTTGACTAACCTACGGTTTGTCTACGACATTACTGATCTTATAGTCTTACCATGCATGCAGATGCATTAAATATTACAGACCTTTAATTATTATTACATACCCAAAAGATAAAATGAAATATAAAAGTACAACTTGAAAAATCATTCTTCATGCACTGCTCCTTTGCAGTTCCATGGAATACACCGGGGTATGCTCATTTAGGTGCTCTTTACAGCTTTCAAAATGCATCATCATCTGTGCTAACTGAAACATAAACCTGCTCAAATACTCAAAGCACACATATGAGATATTGTGGTTTTTCATAATCAAAACAAGGATTTGATAAAAAAGTCAACAATATTCAAGGTTCGGTCGACCGTGGCCATTTTGAACTGGAGATATGGTCGACCGTATCAAGGCGATTACGCACCCTTCAAGGTTCGATCGACCAAGTCAATTTTGAACTAATGGATCGATCGACTAAGTTGTTGGGGGTCAGACATGTGTTAGTTCGGTTGACCGTGGAAGATACGTTCATTTTAGAATAGTCGACTGAGCGAAGTCAATAGGTTGACTTCTTGTCAGTTTGGTCGACCGAGACTTTTGTACTGCTTATGGTTTGGTCGACTGAGACCACTTACAATGTGTATTTAAGTTCTGTTTTGGTCTTTGTGCTTCATCAACACAGTGTAAATAAGCATAAGACATTTTAGGCTATATGGGTGATGATTCCTATGGTCATTCTAAGGCCTCTTGAACAATACACCCTATTCTGTATGATATGTAAATATTACAAACCATTATCCCAAAAACTAAATGTAATTACAATAAAAACAAATGTCTTCAATCTTTTTGCTCTTCACTTTATGGAGTATGCCAAGTGTATATGTGTTATCTATCTTGGCCTCTACTCTCCCTATCCCTTATGTGTGATCTCAATTATGGACCTATTTACATGCTAAATATACGCATAAGTTCACTATGTTTCATCAGCATTAAAACAGAGATCAAACTCAAAAAGTTAACAAAAATAACTAAAAAAATTTTCGAAACTAAAATAAAAATCCTCACCGCCATATAAACATCTAAAGTTCTACAATGGTAGTTCTCCATCAAATTGATACCAATTTGATATAGGACAACAATAGAAACTTAGAAATTGAGAGAAAAATAAGAGAGGGTAAAAAAAAAAAAAAAACTGGAGGAGGAGAAGAACAAAGAATAAAATAAGCTACTAGATGGTCGTGATATAATAGAATGAGGAAAGAATATAAGAGAGTTAAAGAAGAACAAAACTAGAGAGAGACTAAATAGATAGAATAAAGAAGGGAGGGCGAATAAGAAGAAAACAAAAAAGAAGAAGGAAAAAGGCGAAGAGGGGAATGTTGTGTGTGTGTGTGTGTGTGTGTGTGAGAGAGAGAGAGAGAGAGAGAGAGAGAGAGAGAGAGAGAGAGAGAGAGCAATGTGATTTAAAATGATAATTGTTCCATACAATACATGATCACACTATTTATACACACAATACCACAACTAACCCAAATAATTACAAAAGTATACCAACTAAAATAGAAAATTACAAAACAACCCCAAAGTACCCTAAACTAACTAAAACTTCAAAGAATCAGAATTTTTCCAAACTAAAATAAATATCCTAGCTACCATATAAACATCTAAAGTTCACCATTAGCTGTTCTCCATCAAACTTCCTTTGCAAAGAAAATTTGACCTTAAGTTTTACAATGGCACTATAAGACTACTGAATGTGTATCAATGAACCATTCAACTTATAATTTCATGTTGACTATTTTCAATTGACACGCAAGCATCAACAAAAAATTATTGCTATTCTCCTCAAGGTCCCTAATCTTGATGAAGTCTTTAGGATGAGAAGCATCATAGTTTGGAAAATGATTCAAGGCTTAGGGTCTATGAGTCACAAGCTGCTCACAAAATTCAACAATTTCATCCTTTAAAAAGCACTTGTGTTGAATTGAATTCCCAATTTTAACATTGAATTTTGTTGTTTGCTCTAAAGACTCTTCTAAAACATGAATATGTTGTTCCATTGCATTTGCTTGCCTTTCAAGGATGGCATCATGTGATCAACCATCTTCACATCAGTGGAGCTTTCATTTTCATGTTTCCATGACAACCATGCATTCAGGGTCACTTGCAATTTCCTCATTTATGTGATCATAGATATATTTTATAACAATAATAATTTTTGTTTCATTTTTAATTGATATTTTGAGAAATCAAGTTCACTTGCAATTTCCTCCATTTTTTGTGATCATATGTGCAACTCATCACAACAATAATATCTGTTTTATCCCTGATTGGCCATTCTAAGATTATAAGATCATATTGTCCAAAATAAGAACTCTTCCTTTTCTTGCGATGGAAGATGATCTCATTTGTTTATATCATCTTTGTGCACTCCTCGTAGAATGGTGATAATCACCCAGTTAGGGAATCACTCGAAGAGTTACAAAGAAAAATTATTTGGACGAGGAGAATTACTTGTCAACTAGGCGACCCCAAAATATCAGGTAACCACTTAGGCAATAGAGGCCAGTAAATTGATGATGGTTGCCTAGTCATTTCATGAAGGTTGCTCAGTCATCAGGTGAGGGTTGCCCAATCATCAAACAACGAGGTGACCAAACACTGGGCAAACATGTCAACCATATAATTGGACCTTTAATGTTATAAAATGTTACCAATTTATTATTGTATTTTTGTATGTAATTTGACGAATTGAATTAATTATTAAGATTTATGGTTAGAATTTATCATTTGTAACCTTAAAGTTGACGAAGGTTTGACTTAAATGAGTATAAATCGGGGTATAACTATCTTATAAGATATCTCCCAATCAATTCAACACTAAAATGCAATAGCCTAGTGCTAAAGCAAGCCCTAATATCTTTTTTCCTCTTTTCTTTTTATCTATTTATCTCCTTCTATCTTATTCCCTCTTGTATCATTTTCCCATCATCTTCTAATTTAAGTGCTTTCACCTCTCTATCTTTCTGCCTTCTTCTACTATTTCTATGAATTATACGATTCTATTTCTATCCTAACACCTTTGACGTTGGCTAGCATAATGCGTCTATTTCCACTTCCACATTTGAGGTTTGTTTTGTAGGTCCTGATTTGTTTCGTTTTGTTTGGACTTGTAACCCAATTTTGGCTGGATGTTGGTGTTGTTCTTTGGGAGATTTTTAACGTTTGTCTTTTGTTATTTCTCATTGATTGTCTTGTAACCACGGTATTCCTCTGCCAAAAGTGAGGGGTTATTAATAAATAAATGGAGGTACCGCCCTTCTTTAAAAAAAAAAAAAAAAAACTAATTGTTTTTAAAAAAAAAAACATTGTCGTAAGAGTTTGGGAAGAACTATGATAGTAATAAACTTTTTATTCCAAATCAAATAAAGGTTTGAGTTTTACCTTGCCACCTTTGATAATATTGCATTCTATCCCACCACTGAAGTGCATAGCCCATAAGCTTATAATATGCAAATCTTATCCTTTTTGTTTTCAATATGGGATAACTTTTACAAGTGTTAACTTTTATTAGTGTTAAATTTCAACACTAATATAGAAGCATTTCTTAATTTTTAAAATTTTCTTGCATCCTAAAATATTTGGGGCGAATATGTTCCTACTTAGTTCAACTAAGTTGATCATATCATAAACAAATGTTACAAGTACAAACAAAAAAAAATTTGCAATAAAGATTCTTTACAAGTATTTTACAATTTGACATAGATCCAAAAAAAAAAAAAAAGAAGAAGAATAGAAACAAGAAAAAAAACACTAAATACCTTTGCTTTTTTGTCCTCATCTCTAAGCTAAGCTTCACTCATCAATTGATTTTAGTTTGAACAATTTTAGTCCTATACAAAATCCCAATCACCAAAATAGAATTATCTATTGTTATTAAACACAAGAATTAGAGAACAAATCAAAATGATAAATTAGAGTTCGAAAAAAAAAAAAAAAAATGAAAGAATCATTTGGAATCAACATTTACAACAAGAAGAATCTTCTCTCTATAAATGTTGGGATTGACATCTTCATCCTTATTATGACGCACAACTCAAAAGTTTTACATTTCTAAAAATCCATAAAGAGAATTTGCATGAAATTGAGTGCGTATCGTCAATAGATATTCCCATGAATTGGAACTTTTAAAATCAAGGAGGAAGCTTTGAATAGGGAAATTGAGAATTGTGAATTGCAGAGATTGAACTCGGGAATTTAGAAAATTAGAATATTAATTGGAGAGATGAAGAGCTGATGTATAACATATTGAGAAGAGAATTGCAAGCCAAAGTGACCATTCTACCTATTTAAGGACACAATTGGCATTAAAATTTAAATTAATGTGTGTATAGGATATTATTATCATTATGCAAGTTGTAATAAAAGGACTACCATGAAATATGGTTTTGGATATAAAAGTTGTTGAATATTTGGTCATTTTTTTTGTGCTTTTGATTTTGAGTTTTTAAGTTTAAGGGCTCTTGAATTAATCTTTTATAGTAAGACTTGTGTTTTGTGGGAGATTTTCAAAAGGTCCGTAACCTCAAACATATACCTTCTACTCAAAATAATTCAAAAAATATTTTTAATTTATTATTTTATTGAACATGAGCATATTTCTTATGATTTTTAACCCTTGAATTGTGTAACCTGCACCACTGACTTAAATATGAAAAAAACAATAAAAGAAATCGGTAATTATTTATATACAAAGTAAATAATCTTATCCTTTGTTTGTGGGCTTGGAGTTTAACTCATACTCTCAAACACAAGTTCAAAATGTTAGCTCCATGTTTGAGAGCATGAATTTGAGATTTTATATTTGAATTTGTTTGAATTTTGCTAAATTATATATAAAATTAAAATGAATTTTGTACACATCCATGCGAATCCAAATCAAGATCCAAATTCATGCTCCAAATGTCATAGCTATAAGGTACTAGGAGAACAAATTCATAAATAACTTCTTTGGTTTTGAGGCGTAAATGATCACTGTCCTTAAGGTGATATTTACCCCCCCATCCCCCCCAAAAAACTCAATTGAGTTTTCTACAGGAAAAAACAGTGTACTCACCTCCAAAATACAACAAAACCACCAAAAATCTGCCGGTAACAAATTTGCAGATATATTTACAAAACTATTTTTGGAAACATAGTACTTGACTATAGAAAAATATAAGAGGGATGAATTTGGATTGATAACCTGCTATTAAGACCCTTATTTATAAACATAAATGTACATAGAATCAAAAAAATTAATTCTAAATAAAGGTCCTAATTGCCAAACTACCAAATATATATATATATATACATATATTGTATGGCTCCCTCCAAATTTCGATTTTAACTAATGAGATGAAAAATATTTTACACACCCACATGGGACAAAATTTTTCTCCTCTTATATTACAATCTATGAACCCTAATAAGACTAAATACAACTTAAAATTACTCTTATTGAATACACATTTTATAGACCATCTATGAAATACACGTGAGAACAAAGCCTTTTTCTTTATTTGTCTCAAGTTTACAATATGGAAAAGACCTGCCAACCGTACGAAATAGAAAATATGGGATGCCCAATGGAAGACACGCAGGTAGGGCGTAGGGCGTAGGGCGTAGGGCGTAGGGGGCGGGGGGTTGGCGTCTATGGCCTGGCATTGGTTTGGTGAGAGGTCATGACACCATCTACACGGAGGGGGTGCCGAAAGAGTGAAGCCTCTTTTAATTTTTTTTTTTTTCCTTCTTTATAATTTCACGCTGCTGGCGTTTCGTTGGGTGGCCATCACCTTTCAATGACCTTTTGTGTTTTGTAAAAGCCAACGGGCGTTCATTAAACAGCCTCTCACAAAAAGTAACACGCCGATATCATTCCTGGTCACGGAGGATAAGCGTTGGGCAAGCCGGCCGTGGACAATGTTTCTCTCATCATCATGACAATGTTTCTCTCATCATCATCATCATCATCTTCTTGCATGATGAGTCAGCTCCATGTGGGATGTGCTGCCTCCATTGTTTGATTTAACTCCGGGTTTGATATGGGTGTCCATAACCCATTTTTCTCCCTCCATGAATAATGTAATTGGAAATTAGGGTTTCAGCGGCCCCCACATGCCCCTTTTCCAAATGCCATGAGCACGCCTAGGAAGAAACCTTAAAAACATGCACACCGCCCCCCCAATGGCCAACCACTTGCTGACCTCATCCCCTCCTGCTTTTTACTTTTTATGTCATTTAGTTTTCATTTAAATATTTCTTAAAATTAAAAAAAAATACATAAGGTGCATGCATGTTGCGCGTTGATTTTATTTGAGAATATTGTCAAATATCTTAAAAGGATTATCAAAATATCCTCAATTTGGGTATATAATAAATGATGTATGAAGAATAAGTGAATGACGAATTTGTGACTTTGGTGATCTCAAGGTGAATTATTAGGGGTGCGTCAATAGGCGGATAACAACATTTCACCTCGTCGGGTTTGGTGCTACACCATAGTGTCCAATGTGGCGTGATAGTGGCTGGAGTCCCCGACTTATAAAGAAAAGAATAGTTGAATTTTAGAACATATAAAGATATTTATTTTTATATTATATTATTATATTATTTTTGTTGTTATTAGAGTACTATAATATTGGATGATGATAGAAACAACTGTTGTTGCAATGTTTGAGGATAATAATATTACATTATTATAAAAAGTATAGTATTACTTTATGTCTTTAATATTATAATACTTTACTATTGTATGTATTATAGTAATATGTAATGATTAAAATGCACTCTATGTATGTATTATAGTAATATTGTATTGTTCTATAATTTATGTTACAATATTTGTAGTAACTCGACTAATTATAGAAATTAAATAATAAAGAAAGGAGGAAGAAAAGGAAATTTTAAGGGGGACTCAGCAGGGTCTCGTCGACATGGATGCGTGTCTCATCGATGAGAATTTACCGAGGGGCTGATTTCAGGACTTGAATTTCATCGACGAGAGTCATATGTTTATTGACGAACCTTCTTCTTGGTCTCGTCGACGAGTCCACGTGGAGAGCACTCTATATATAGCCAAATTCGGGTTTCAGTGAGAGAAACTTATTTTCTCTCTTTTTTTCTCTCTCTAACTCGGTTATCTCTTTTTCTCTCTACGATTCTCGTCCCATTTTTCCTCGTTTCAACGATTAGAAGCCGCCATATTGATCCTGGGGAGATTGTCTGTTAGCTTTACCGTGATCCCAAGAGGGGTGGTGAATTGGTATTTTTAAATTTAAACTCTAGGTCAATCACCTAACACTAGTATGTTCACAACCTTAAGGACAATCTAGTGCAAGTAAAGTAAATATGCCAGAAATTAAGTAAAGCAATTTTAATCAAAACCATATGCACCATAAAGCAATAAAGTAAAAGTGACACACATAAATATTATCGAGGTTCGGCCAATTGCCTATGTCCCTGCCTTGACTAACAAGCACAATGATTACCACTATAACTTGCTCACTTAACCGGGTGGAGCGGCACCTATACAAACCAGGTCAATTAGCACAGGGCTGACATCAACCTTTACAACAATCCTTACCGAACTGGATTACCACCGCTTCAGGCCACGCCTGGAATTACTCAGATATTACAATTAAATGATACAATATAAAAGTGCTTTCACGTAAAACAGATTTGTACCCAAATGCGTTCAATCACATACACCACAATGATTTAATATGTAAGCTCAGTGTGGTCTAAATAGTTTAACTCTCAAATATATTTTCTATCAGTGTAGTGAGTACACGAGAGTGTCAGTAACAATCCGTGTATCTCAAAATATTCAATCAAACGTGTTCACACAAAATATTAAGTGAGTTTCAAGTATGTTAATTAATAGGATGTCTCAATCACGTTTGCAAAAGCTATGCAATCTTTGTATTCAGCAAATGATATAGACTTGAATAAACATTGCCACAAAGATTAATGTAACAAATACAAATATCTTTTCACAAAAATATCAATACAGATTCCATAAGATATTTGAGTAAGTTTGAAAGTATTTTTGCAAGCCAAAAACAAATACAAACTTCCTAAGATATTGCAACGAGAATGCAACACTTCGAAGTTCAACACAAGTCTTCTTAGGGTAGGCTTATTAGCAAAGCCTCCTAAGAATACTTAGGTTATGCTCTTGTAAAAAATCGATTCAAACACTCAACAAATGAGAGAGCAAACCTCTAAATACTATCACTTAATACACTTACAGATGATATAGAGAAATGAAGGAGGTAAGTTTGAGTGGTTTTTTGAAAGAGTATGAGTAGTAGGATGTATTTTGCTTGAGAGAAAATTTTGGATTTTTGTTTGCTAATTAAGTTATTAATTTTCCCAAATGAAGGGGTATATATAGACACACCATGAATTATGACCGTTGGGGACCTATTAGGAATTATCAGGAAAGTTTAATAACATTTCAGATATTTTAACCCTATTTAAAAAATATTTAACCGCGGTAAAAATCAGAGCAACCCGAGAGGTTCGGTTGACCAGAACAGTTTTGGTCAACCGAAGTTCATATGGTTTGGTCGACCAGGACATTTTTGAACTAAAGGCTCGGTCGACCGAAAGTGGGCGATTTCCCATATCTCCGAGGTTCGGTCGACCAGGCCATTCTGAACTGACTGGTTTGGTCAACCAGGCAGTTGGGATTTCTCGCAAGGACCCTTGGTCGACTAGGTGGCTGGTATACAAATTTGGCTCGGTTGACTAGATGGTCAATTTGTTGACCTCAGGGGGTTTCGGTCGACTGAGGGATTTGAATTACTTTGGTTCAGTCGACCAGGACTTTGGTCAACTGTTGACCTAGGCCTGTTTCGGTCGACCAGGGCAGAATGAATTGCAAAGTCGGTCGATCGAAAGTGCACCAAGTGTGCATTTCAGTCCTGTTTTGAATCACACAAACCCTATTCAAGTGCCTAGCAACATAGGTATAATGGTGTGTGTCCTAGAGTCATTTATGTCCAATTAAAGACACTGAAAAGGTACCGACCCTAAGATCATTCTAAGGTCATTTTCATTTTGAGCATTGTGAGCTTACATATTAAAACATGCATGTGAAGTGTGTGATTATTACAAGCCAAAGACCCTAATTACTATTACAAACCTTTGAATAAATATGAAATACAATACAAATAGAAATTAGGTTTTCAACTTCACTTTCTCTTTGTGCATTATGATTTGCCAATTTGAGTTCCTGCACATAACTTCAAACACCCATTAGATACAATGAGTATTTGTCATAATCAAAACTGGGCGTGACCTATAAGGTCAACATTGTCTACAAGTCTTTCAGAACAGATTGTCGATTTGGGCAACTTGGGCAATATCCCAAAATTTTGGTAAGTAAATTATTTAGTTATTTTCAGTATTAGAAGACTTATTTGAGTTCATATTTTGTATTATATGAGAGTATACTGGTGTTTTTTGGAGTAAAATTAGGGTGTTATGTTTTCAGGATTGGGGTGTTTTTGGGACCCTACAGGTATGGGTTGAGGACCCCAGTAGATATTTTACAAGAGCCTAGGTAAATTATAGTTTAGAAAATTACAGGTATGCAGGTTTAGGAAACGTGAGCGAGATGATCTTCTAGGGAATTCAGTGATTTACTGAGGAATTGGTGTATATATATAATTTCAGGATTTTGAGAATAGTACGCCGAGGGCGTGAGAGTGGAATTGGAGGCAAGCCATCCAGTTAGTTAGGTAAAGGAAATATGTTATGCTAGCAAATTCAGAAATATTATCAATAAATTATAGTATTTGTTTATTAAGGTACATGGTATAAATTATATAGTTTTACAGATTCTAGAACATGAGTTTTATTAATTGTGTGGTCTGAGTAGATATTTGTTTAGTACAAAGTTTATATACTTTTTTAGAATATCATGATTTATAGTGTTTTTGCATAGAAAGATGTTTTACTAGATTTTACAGAATTATGAATTTCAATGCATATATAGACAAATATATCTTACAGATAGATATTTACCAGACATATATTTTACAAATATTATACAAACAAATATTTTACAGTATTTATAGAATGTCATGATTTCCAAAATCATAACACTTGGAAATTTTAGATTATTCAGTCAGATATTATAGTTATTTTAGTCAGATATTACAATTATTTTAGTCAGATATTACAGTATTTTCATATCAGATTTATAGTGTTATGGTTATTTTGGAATCATGATGAAAACAGTATATATCTATAGAAATAGTATATACAGTATCGGACCCTGATAAATCAAGTTATGTTCAGTTAGTAGAGCATGATATTGTTGCTAGTATATATCAGAGTGCAACCACACATCTTAGATAGTGTGTGGATGGTTTTTGTCAACCGTGCTTGAAGGGATTGTAGACTCCCCAGAAGACTGGGTTGAGGTGGCCGATTTGACGAGGTAGTTACTAGTTTCGTGCTTAAGAGAGGTTGCAGTTTGGTCGGGTTAATGATTGGTAGAGTTACAGTTAACTTACCTGGTAGGCCAACCAGGATTAAGTCCCACCTACGGGCCGCACAACCTTATCATGAGGGGTTAAATTATGACATACAATTTTTCAGGGTAAACATCTCAATTATGTATATGTATATAGATTTACAGAATATCAGCAGATATAGTATGATACGAGAAGTATGAAAAAGTAGAAAACTCAGATATTACAATTATACTTTAAACTCTGATAGATGCAAGTTATACTGTATATTGATTTACCAGCTTTTACAGTTTTAGATATTGTTAGTATAGTATTTATGAAACTTAGTTGCCACACACTAGTAATAGCATATTTCCTCTTATTGAGCATTGTCTCATCCCAATGATTTAACATTTTTCAAATGATCCAACTTGGCGAACAGATCAGGCTCGCAGATAGAGAGATCTTTTGTACTACCCTATTTGTAGGATAAGTGTATTCAGGGGATAGTATTTTTGAGTAGATGATATTGGGGTGCTGTGTAAATATGTATGTATGGTTTGGAAACACTGAATTCTGGTATTGTAAATATGGGTATATGACTTTATGTTTTCCGCTGCATAGGTGTGTCAATTTGTATACAGGGATACCTCAGTGCCCATCTAGGGCCTAAGATGTTATAGCAGGTATTACAGGGGTATTAGAGTAATTTATATATAAAATAAAATGGTGTAATTTTTGGGTCATTACAATATTACTTTCTCTTTTATTGGTTTCTAATATTATTATAAGGGATGTTCTATTATTGACCAAAACAATAAGGACAAATTAGTCCCAAAATAGATGCTTATGGAATTGGATTGCCATGCACTTAAGATTCCCTTCGATGAGTATGGAAATGAGATTCCATATTTTGTGAAAATCATTTGTTCTTAGGGATTGTACTGTCATATTACTTTTCGAACTTGAGCAAATGTTACCGTAAAATGTCATAAGCATCATAATCATTGGAAAGTTGAAACATTGTGTGAATAAAATGACCTTGAAGGGCTTTTTCTATAATAAATTGTACATTGTAGGTGTGTTTAATATTTTTTTAATAATAATGGCCTAAAGGAGACTAAGTTTGAGTTAATTCTTTATACCTTATATTTGTTACAAGCAAAATAAAGGATTATTGGGTAGGTTTTCGAAAGGTACCCTTAGTTCATGCATCTCTTAATTAAAATAATGTGTAGAACAAAACAGTAATAATAAAATTTAAAGAGAAAGAAGGAAGAAAGTAACAAACACAATTTATATCAGTTTGGTCACTTATTTGACATACATCCATTTCATAATAATTAACTTGAGAATTTCCACTAATAAAGTTACAATATAATTATTTGCACCCATTTTTATCTAGTTAAGACTACTATTTTCTTTTTATTCTACTGTAAGCGCATTTGCAACTCGAATTTGTCCAAGAAACCCTTTGCAAGTGCATAAAATTACCCCTCATTCCCATAGATTGTTGAGTTAATCAACATTAAACTTGCTTGTGCATAATAACTAAATTAAGTGTTAATTATGTTTGCATTCTTGCAGGAGGTCAATTTTGGCGGTGCGTACTAGGATTGGCCCTAAAGACACATGGCGAGGGCATCTACTAATTTATGATCTTGTGATGTTCTAAAGAGTCTTGGCATGGTGGGCTTGAGTTAGGATTCACTAAAGGGCCCTATCCTTTAGCATTTTCTTAAATTACTCAAGAATCCATGTGTTATTCATGACAAGTATTCTGTTTTGTTTCCTCTCATCCTAATCATGTGTCATGATCACATTTACTAAAAAATCCAACCTTTTCATTAAGAAAGACATGGCATATTAATCTATTATTGGAGGATGACACCTTACAACATTTTGCTTGTCCCCTTTAAATACCCCCAATTATTATTCTTCAAAGGTAATATTTTTTACACTTATGAAACTAAGTTCTCTCTCTCTCTCTCTCTCTCTCTCTCTCTCTCTCTCTCTCTCTCTCTCTCTCTCTCTCTCTCTAACCTCCTCACTTTGGTTCCCATTAGTTTAGGAAATCCCTTTAGCCATCAGAATAGCTTCACTTGCTACAATTCATGCTCGAGCTTCTTTGGAATCATCTGGCTCTTCTTTTTAGGCCCTCTCTAGAATGTTTACTTATGTGAAACAAAGCTCTCCTCCCTCCAATTTTGGTGACTTTGCTAGGGAGATTTGATTGTGCAAGGCTGTGTCTTAGAGAAAGGCAAGCACCCAATTAGAAGCTTCTAATACTCAACCCACTCATTACACAAAAATGGGGCAAATTTTAGTAATTATCCTATTCAGTCTCAAGAATTCCTGCGCTTTATTGCCTACATGACTAAGATGATGTAGAATGCTTAATTAAGAAATTATTACTATCGACACCCCAATTTTAACCAGGCTATCCTGAGGAGACCCGGTGTAATAAAAGTTGACTTCGAATCCCAAAAATTGGAGGACCCTTATTGAGTCCCTGTATTTTAAACAGAGTCTCAGTATCTTAAATTGAGTTCCAGTGTTTTAAATTGAGTCCCGATGTTCTTAATCGAGTCTCAATGTTTTAAATTCAGTCCCAGTGTTTTAAATTGAGTCTTGATATTCTTAATTGAGTCCTGGTGTTTTAAATTGAGTCTCGGTATTTTAAATTGAGTCTTGATATTTTTTTAACCAAGTCCTGGTATTTTAAATTGAGTCCCGGTGTTTTAAATTGAGTCTCGGTATTTTAAGTTGAGTCCCAATGTTTTAAATTGACTTCTGGTATTTAAAATCGAGTCCTAGTATTTTTAATCAAGTCCCGATATTTTTTTAATTAAGTCATGGTATTTTAAATTGAGTCCCGGTATTAAAAATCGAGTCCTGGTATTTTTAATTGAGTCTCGGTATTTTTAATTGAGTCCCGCTATTTTAATCAAGTCCCATTGAATTTTAATTGAGTCCCATATTGTCTTAAAAGTAGTTAAGTTCGGGTCCTCTTAATTGTCGAGATCAAGTTTTAATTTTTAAACGACTTTTCTTTTGGAAAACAAAATTTGGCCAACAAATATGCAAGAAATCCAAAAACAAAAATATAAAGGAAAGTAATGTGCCCTGTGGGAAAAATAATTATCTCCTAATGGAACCATGTGCAGCAGGGGGAGGGAATATTTTCTGTTAGGATTTCCCTGCTTTCTCGCGGGCATTTTCGTGCCAAATTGCACCACCCAACCCCTCTAAAGGCCATTGTTCACTCATCTTCTAGGGGAGGAAATCACGTAGGAGAGCTTTTTCCGCACATCTCTTTTCTCTCACACTCTCGTCACTCTGTCGCGACCACCTTCTGGGCATCCCATCTTTCTCACAGCTCTTTATCCCTCTCCATACTGGGATTCTCTCTTCCTCCATCCTCACATCTCCATCTCGCCGAAGCCTCACAGGCCTCCATGGTACACAACTGAGTAGTCAAACTCCACCCTCTTGGTTTCACCGTAGCAACAACACTGGCTAGCAGCACGTCTAGCTCTAATCTCTGTTCATAGCAGCAACTTGCACCAATAGCTCACTCCCATCTCAGGGAAGAGTAGCTGCATCGTCTCCACCTATACCTTCGGCCACCACCCTCTCTTTTTGGTGAACAACCTTCAGAACTAGTGACTAGACTTGAACCAAACTCCGACCCAGCTGCCCCTGCAAATCACAGAGCATTACGTTTTGGTTCAGGTACTTGGTGTTTTCCTTTATTATGTAATTGATTCTGTTCCTTCTAGCTATTTCTCTTTCCGGTTGAGTAAAAGAGATAGGGAGAATTGTTTTGAGAATTGGGTCACTATTGGGGAGCTCACCAGTGACGACGTTTATAGAGTTGCCCACAGGCCTTCCTGCGTGAGAGAAAAAGAGAGTGAGAGAGAGGCAGTGAGAGAGAGAGAGAGAGAGAGAGAGAGAGAGAGAGAGAGATAGAGAGAGAGAGAGAGAGAGAGAGAGAGAGAGAGAACTTGTTCTTCTTTGGGTGCTCTGCTCCAGTTGCTACACTTTTTTTTGACCTTGTCTTCTTCTCTCCTTCCTACTGTAGTTATCCATCAATGGCTAAATAGAGAGAGAAGGAGAGAGAGAAAGGGATGCTTATTGGGTTTGCAGGGAAGTGTGATAATGAACTCAAAATCTTCCTAACATGTCTTCTATTACTGGGTGTGGTAGCCACCCTTCTCCAGTTTCTCCCTTCTCGCTTTTCCCTCTCCCCCTCTGATATTTGCCACTGTCTAGTCTCCAAAAATACACTCCAGTTCAACGACCGCCTCCCGGTGGTGGCGATAGCTCCGTCGCCTCTTCTTAGCCGCCAGAGGTCTCCACCCCATAACCACCGGCACCCCCGCCACTGTTGCTTTCGTCTCCCCCACCACCACCATCCCTCAAGAAAGATCAGACCATCCACGAAGGCATCATCAAGTGTGCACTTAACCCCTTCGACGCCGCCGCTTACAACTTTATCCTCATGAGTGCTTACAGAAGTGGAGTCAACAGTTTCGCCATTGTTGGCCTCACCTCCAAGACTTTGGTCATCTTTGGCAAGCCCACTTATCAATGCCAGTGGTTCCCAACACTCAATTCCTCTAAACTCGCCACTGCTGCCATTTACATGATCCTCCCTGATTGGGGCTATGCACGGGTATACACCATCGTCGTCGTGAACTATACCTTCCCAGAACTTGGCGGAGCCGATGGCTCTAGTAGGAAATTGGTCCTCCATGCCTCCACGACTAGCGATGATGATCGGAATTTCAGCCTGGCTGATACGTTCGAAGCCTTGGTCGAAATTCGAGGGAGTGTAGACACGTCTCTGTTCACTTCAATGCTGAAATAGGATTATTTGTATTGTGGGCTTCCCTATATGGGAACTTGAGTCCATAGAGGATGAGGGAATGGATTGCCTACCACGTGAAGTTGTTCAATGAGAAATCTCATTTCGTTATCCAAGATGCTGGCGGAATTCACAAGGAGGTTCTTAAGGTTCTGAAGCCGTGGATGGAGTTGGGGTATGTGACTCTATAGGATATCACAAAGCAGGAACATTTTGATGGTTACTATCACAGTCAATTTCTGGTGGTGAATGATTGCTTGCATCATTATAAATTTGCTGCAAAATGGATGTTCTTCTTTGATGTGGACGGGCACTTCTATATTCCTGATGCCCATGTCCAGCCAGCTACAACCAACTCCAACTCTTGCAACTTGTCACCATAGCACTCATCCATAGACGCACATTGCTTGCAGCACAAAATACACCCACCCACCCACCCACACACACGCGCACACACACACACACACACACACACACACACACACATAGTTTCATGCACTAAAGCAAACACCACTCACAGCCATATACACATTAACACACTATTTACACAACACGCACCCTAACACCTACTGCCACACACACACACACCCAAGAACAACACACACCCACTCATGCATGTACCCACTCACGCACGTACACACCCATGCACACACGTTCACACGCATGCACATACAAACTCTAAGCATGCATGCAACACGCACCTAAACACACATTTACACACATCCCATGGACACACTAAAACACACACTAACTCGTGCGTCCCATAGGCACCGCGTGTTGGCATGGCCTTGACCGAGCTTAAAATTGGTCAACCCCTCTTGGACTGTTTCTTTCTCGAATTGGTTGGGTACTCTGAACCGACATGGGACTGGTTTGTTTTTTTGGTTCATTTCATATTTGAATAATTAAATGAATTCACAAAAATCCATAAAAATTTCAAAAAAATCACAAAAAATTCTGAAAACTCAAGAGAAAATTTTAAAAATATTTTTGGGACCTGATTTTTTTTTGCTTAATTGTCTTTTTGTTATTTTAAAAATTTAGGAAAATATGGAAAAATCACCAAAAATCCCAAAAAATTAGAAAAATGTTTTGAGGCCCCGAAAATTGTTTCCATCTCGAATAAATTCCAAAACCTCTCGAAATATAATTTTTCACTTAGAAAATTCTGTAAAAATTTCAAAATCTAGGGAGCGTATTTTCCTGACTATTTTCTCGATTTTCATATCCTGATGATTTCAAAGGGAGGCATGAACTCTTCGGAGTACGATATGCCCCGGTTATGAGGGAATACCTATATAGTACCTTCATTTTTTGATTTTTGGAAGGGGGTAATTTTCAAAGACTTATTAAATTTATTTTGGAATAATTTTTGGTTAATTAGGTACTGCTCGTAAAAATGGGTGCGTAGAGGGTGCTGTTACCTTCCCCTCGCGTAACCGAACTCCTAAGCCTGACTAAGGTTACATAGACTAATTCTACCATTAATTGGGGTAGTAATCAAGTGTTCTAACCACCTCTAAAAGGTTAGTGGCAACTCCATCACACCTTGTTTTTCCACAAAAATACTTTTTCAAAATTCACCCCATTTTTTTCCTAGTTAGTAGCCACACCCATGCCAGTGTTTGGCGGGTCCAGGACGTCGCCACAATTACTATCACTCAAATGATTCCTGCATCCATCTCAGTTTCATGACCATAAGGGATTACCTTGAGCCCTTCTTCTAATTTACCTCTAATTGGGAACAATGACTCTACTAATCCTCCTATTTTCAAAGGGCACGATAAAGACACACCTGATAGGAATGGTGTATTCCCAAGAGAGGTGTGAATTGGGTATTTGAAAATTCCTTGGTTAAATTCAAGTCACAATCAGTATTTTGCAACCTAAGGTCTTTCTAAGCAGTTACCAATTCCACAGATATTCAAAGCATGTGGGTAAAATAGTCAAGACAATAAATAATTAAACATACATGTGCGGGAAAGATAAATAGTAAAGAGAGAGATAGAGAGAGAGAGAGAGAGAGAGAGAGAGAGAGAGAGAGAGAGAGAGAGAGAGAGAGAGAGAGAGAGAGAGACATTATTTGTTATCGGGGTTCAACCAATCTTGCCTACATCCCTGCCTAGGGCCAACAATCCAAGGATTCCACTATGTGCTCACTTAACCAGGCGGAGCAATGCCATTTATAATACTCCTTATGAGGTGGAGTCTCCTTAGCTCAATTACGGCACTAAGCCACACTCAATTTGTTAGCTTTGGTGCAATTCCAAGAGGGGGGGTGAATTGGTATTTAAAAGTTTTATCCCTTAGGTCAATCCACTAATTAATAGTATTACACAAGCCAAAGGTTAATTTAGTGCATGTAAAATAAATCAATGTAAATATACAATGGAATTTAAACTGCAATAGAAATTTAATCAAGCATGCACAATAAAGCAGTAAAGGAGACGACACCCATAAATTGTTATCAAGGTTCGGCCAAATTGACTACGTCCTTGCCTTGGCTAACAAGCACAAGGATTACCATTATAGGCTTACTTAACGGGTGGAGCGACACCTAAACAATTAGGTCAATTAGCATAGGACTGACCTCAACCTTTACGACCAAATCAATTAACACAGGGCTGACCTCAACCTACACAATCCTTTCGGGCTGGATTACCGCCCCCTTAGGCCACGCCTGGAATATTACAACAGATTTCTCAATAAAATCAAATGGTACAGTGATTATGCTTTCATGTAAAGCAGATATGTACCCCAATATGCACAGTATAATCAATACACTACCAAGAGATAGGATTTGATAAGCTCAATGTAATTTATGTGTCTACTCTCAAATAATTATATAAGCGATGTAATTAGTGCGTGAGAGTGCAAATGATATGATCTTTGTATCACACAATATATTCATTCACAATGCACAAGCAAAGATCACACGCACATTTCAAATATCTCAACCAATTTTTTGTCAATATAAACCACAAAAGATAGTCAAATAATGGTTTGTAAAAATATTTATTTGATCTTTGTGATAAAATGATAATCTCAATGAAAAGGTATAGCAACAAAGATCTTCAGCATGCAAGAAAATATCTCAAAATATTTCTTAGGGATAAGCACAAGAGATATTTGAAAAATGATTTGAAAAATAATTTTGCAACCAAAACACAATATGAACTCTTGAGTGTTGCAATGAAAAATGCAAAACTCAGAAACTCTAAGAAGTTTTCCTATGGAAGGCTTATTTACGAAGCCCCCTAGGAGAAATTGAAGCTTACTCTCTATGAAAAATAAATCTTAATCAGAACAACTAAGAAAGAGTTTAAACTTGGTGAGATAAGCACAAGAATACTCTTACAAACAAGTATTTTCAATATGAATGAGTAAGAGGAGGAGTATATGGCTTGAATATGCAAAGATGGGCTTTTTGAGATTTAGAGGATATTTGCTAATTATTTTGTTAATCTCTTGCTAATTTTTGCAAATGAAGGCCTATATATAGAGATAGGAAAAATTATATTCGTTAGGACATGTAGGGTATTATTAATATTGTTTTAAACTAATTTAACCATAATTAACCCCGTTTAAAAAAGTTAATTACGATAAAAATTATAGGGCAACCCGAGAGCATTGATCGACTAGGACAAGTTTGGTTGATCGAAGTTCTTGAGGTTCAGTCAATCAGGCAAGAAATGAACTATGAGTTCGGTTGACAGGACTCGGAGGTCCAAGGGCAATTTTTCTGTTTTACGAGGTTCGGTCGACCGAGAAGATTTGAATTGGATAGTTCGGTCGACCAAACCGTTGGGACATCTCCCGAGCACCTTTGGTCGACTAGATCGTTGGAGTACATTTTAGGCTCGATCGACCAAGTGGTCAAAAAGTTGACTCCCTAGGGGGTTCGATCGACTGGGTATAAATGAACTATATAAGTTCGGTCGATTGGGCTATGACCAATTTGTTGACCTGGTCAGGGTTTAGTCGATCGGCAGGTAATGAACTGGGAAGTTTGGTTGACCGGGCCATGGTCAAAATGTTGACCCGACACCGGTTCATTTGACCGAGGGAATTTGTACTTGAGCAGTACGATCGATTGAACATGCAACTTAAGTGCATTTCGGTTCTTTTTAAGCATGCAAACACGCTATTCAAATGACCATTCATATATATGCATATGAGTGTCTTAGGGGTCATTTCTAGGTCCTTTTTAGTTTAAGGACACCGAAAAAATCCAGTGTCGATTAATCGAAGGTCGACCGAAGGGTATTCCCTAAAGTCCATCTATGGTCTTGAGCTTATCCATCCTACCATGTAGGTAAAAAATTAATTATTACAGACCATGTTCTCTTAATTACTATTACAGATCCAAATAAATGATTAAATTACAATACAACATAAACAGGGTCTTCAGGTCTTCACTTCATGTGCCATATGCGTGCACCATATGATATTTCCAATTGATCCTGCACACAAACTTATTAACCATTAAATATCATAATATTTGTCATAATCAAAATGAGATATGACCAATAAGGTCAACACAATTCTCCTTACGAGGTAGAGTCTCCTCAGTTCACTTACCGGGCGGAACCAAACCAGTTCTCCTTATGAGGCGGAGTATCCTCAGCTCACCTAATTGGGTTAGAGGCAAACCGGTACACCTTACAGGACGGTGTATTCCTCTTCAGGCCATGCCTAGAGTACAAAGATAATCAAATGATTTTTGTACAAATAAAATGGTTCTCCAATATGCAGATGTGTACAACAATAAATGCAATGCACTCTAATGTGATGGGAGTTTAAGCTCAGTAGAGTTTATGTAATATCTCTCAAAAATAATTTTATGAAATAATGTGAGAGATGATAATGAAAATGATCTTTAATTCAAATATGTAGTGTTTCACTAAGTGTATTTCGAAGATCCAAGACTCAAATAATGTCTCCAAAAATATTTTTTAACAATAAAGTGTAGGAGATAATGATGATTAGCTTTTCAAAAAAATTTTCCAATAAGCGAAAATACTAGCTTTGAATCTTGCAATGAGTGTGCAATGATTCCCAAGCTACAGAGAGTTTTCTCAACAATATTTATCAATGAAATAGTATGAGAAAAACTCAAGCTCACTATCCAAAAATTGATGTTAGCTTTGGTGTATTCCCAAGAGGGGGAGGGGTGAATTGGGTATTAAAAATTTATTCCTAAGTTTAGCTAATTCAACAGTAGCATTACACAAACCTAGGGTCTTTCTATTTTATTATAAACCCAATCAACACATGTACTACATATAATGAATCAAGCATACAACATATATGTGTTGAAAATAAATGTGCGGAAAATAAATTTGCTGAAATATAAAGAACACACATGATATTTTATCGGGGTTCGGCCAATTGTGCCTACGTCCCCACCTCTAGCTTGCAAGCTTGAGGATTCCACTAATGGCTCACTTAACGGGTGGAGCGGCACTGGTTACAATCAGGTCAATTAGCACAGGGTTGACTTCAACCTTTACAACCAGGTCAATTAGCGGGGCTGACCTCAACCAACGCACCTTAACATAATGACACACCTAGCTTTCCTAACCGGGTTTAAGCCAATCCAGGACTATTCCACAGGGAATGTGTATAAAATGTGTACACGCAAATACTCTTCTTGCACAAGAAGGTATGTGTACTAGTACGCACAATATAATCAATGCACCTTAATGATGTAAGAACTATAAGCTCGGTGCTCTACGTGTGCAATCAACACTCAGAATATTGACTTTATCTAATCAAGTACAAGAGTGTATATCAAACCAGCTATTCTTTGAAAACCAGATAAACTATATCTCAATCTTAGATTAGGGTTTCAAGGATGTCAACAATAATATTCAAACAAACTCAAAAATATTTTCTTCAATGTAGCAAGCACAAGAGTTGTTCGAAAACAAACTTTGAAAATAATTTTTGCACACAAAAGTATAGGCTTAGGTTACTTGCAATGACAATGCAAGAACCACAACCTTCCAAGTCTTCCCACACAAGATTTATTAAGTTAAATCAGTGGAAGAACTTGATGCTTCTACTCTCAATAAAATCAAACAATCCATATAATCTAATGAAAGTATTAGCAAGTATGAATGAAGCACAAGCTCACAAAATATACTCACAACACTTGTATGATCAAAGAAAATGAAGTTTTGAAGTGTATGAGAGTATTATAGGCTAAAGAAGGATTTTTGAGTTTGAGAGAGTTTGGCCCTAATTAATTTTGCTAATCCTTGCTAATTATGACAAATAAATGAGTAATTATAGGCAAGGAGGATTTTTTGACCATTGGGGACACAATGGGAATATTTAAATTTGTTTAAAAAGTCATTAAGAAAATTAACCCAATTGACCCCATTTAAAAATCAGTGAAAAATATTTCAACCTGCGAGGTTCGGGTGCCCGAACAAACACAATTAAAAATTCATTTTAAAATAGTTCGGTCGCCTGAAATTATGCTCGGGTGGCTAATTAAAAGTTAGAAATATTTGTCGCGCGGTTTGAGTGCCCGGTTGTTAGCTTTGGTGTATTCCCGAGAGGGGGGGTGTGAATTGGAATTTAAAACTTTTTCCTAGGTATGATCTAAATAACAACAGTATATTCACAACCTAGGGTCTTTCTATACAATCCCAAATGCGCAGATAAATATAATATGCGGAAATTCAAATCATGTGCATCATTCACACTATAACATACATGTGCGATAAATATAAAGTGCGGAAATATAAGGAGACACATGATATGTTATTGGAGTTCGGCCAACTATGCCTACATCCTCGCCTCTAGCTCGCAAGCCCGAGGATTCCACTAATGGCTCACTTAATGGGTGGAGTGACACCTAATACAACCAGGTCAATTAGTGCAGGGCTGGCCTCAACCTTTACAAACTCTCCTTACGGGGCGGCAAAGGCTCTAGGTCAAATTCACAGGGCTGACCCCAACCTGATCCTTTCGGGCTAGATCAAACCCCCTCAAGCCACGCTTGGAAATACAATAGTATTTTTCACAAAGTAACTAGTACAGTGATTTTGCTTTCATGTAAAGCAGATATGTACCCAAATATGCACAATATAATCAATGCACCTTAATGATGTATGAACTATAAGCTCGGTGCTTTACGTGTGCAATCAACACTCAATATTATGGATAATCTCAAATATGCACAGGAGTGTATAAACAAGGTTTTCTTTGAAACACAATATACAATATCTCAATGTAAGCTTAGGGTTTCAAATATGTCAATCAGAGTATTCAAACAACCTCAAAAATATTTCTCAAATGTATCTAGCACAAAAGTTGTTTGAAATCTAACTTTATAAAATATTTTGCACACAAAAATAAAGGCTTAGGTTACTTGCAATGACAATGCAAGAACCACAACCTTCCAAGTCTTCCCACACAAAATTTATCAAGTTAAATTAGTGGAAGAACTTGATGCTTCTACTCTCAATAAAATCAAATAATCAATATAATCTAATGAGAGTATTTGCAAATATGAATGAAGCACAAGCACACAAAATATACTCACAACACTTGCAAGATCAAGAAAGATGATGAGTATAAGTGTTTTGGAGTATAATAGGCTTAAGAAGGATTTTTGAATTTGAGAGAGTTTGACCCTTATCAATTTTGCTAATCCTTACTAATTAAGAGAAATGAACAAGTATTTATAGGCAAGGAGGATTTTTTGACCGTTGGGGACACAATGGGTATAATTAAAATTGTTCCAAAAGCCTTTAAGAAATTTAATCTAGTTTACCCCATTTAAAAATTTGGTAAAAAATATTTTAACCTGCGAGGTTCGGTCGCTCGGCCAGACGTTCGGGTGCTTGAACAGACTCAGTCAAAAATTGAGTTTTTAGTGGTTTGGGTGCCCAAACAGTGAGTCGGTTGGTTGAACAAAAGTTAGTAGCATTTGTTCATTAGTTCGGGTGCCTGACTCATAGTTCGGTTAACCGAACTGACTAGTTCGGTCGCCCGAGCCCAATTTGAATGTGTCGTTCGATTGCCCGAGTAGTTGAAAAGTGCTCTAACACAGGTTCGGGTGCCCGAGGATGATACGCTCAAAACGTGTTCGGGTGCTCGAACACAAAGTCAACATGTTGACTAGTTCAGTCGCCTGAACCATTTTACACGGCATAGGTTCGGTCGCCCGAACCCTCTCAACTTTTTCTATTAAGTCCATTTTTAGCCTGACTAGATTCCCCTTATATAGTAAGTGATGTTGGGGACTTTCTTATGTGCAAGTGCTGGGACCTAGGGTCTTTTCTAAGGCCTTTTAAAGTACGCCAAAAAACCTGGCATCGGTCGATAGTTCCTTAAGGTCTCTACGGTCTTTGAGCTTTAGTTCCTACATGCATGCCATGCATTAATTATTATAGACCGCTCCTATATAACTATTATAGACCCAACTTATAAAAAATATAAATTACAATGAATCTTCAAAGTCTTTAGACTTTGAGTTAGACTTTGAGCCTTCATGTGCCATTAGTTGACCTACTAATTATACACCTGCACACAAAGTCGAAAGTCATCAAATACCAAGAGTATTTGTCATCATCAAAACCGAGTATGACCTATAAGGTCAACATTCTCCTCCTTTTTGATGATGACAAATAAAAATATGCATAATGTATATCAATGCAAATAATTTTTCATTTAAGTTCAGGTCAACCCAATTTTTGCCTCTTCATCTCCCTTTTTTGGCAACAGCAAAAGGGGCTATAAATATAACGCATGTAAGCATGACATTTAAGCATGATACATTAGTATACAAGATAAGTTTGGGAAATTTTAGAAATTTCTGTAGTATGCCATTTGGAAATTGAACATTTTCCCAAAATACTTGTAAAAATAACCTTATTGAGTTTTAAATTTATAACATGTCCACAATAATCAACTCAAATGGTTCAGCATTCTCAAAACATAAATATAACTATCAACATTCAAGAGATATGATAGTTATGTATTTCATATCAAAAACAAATTCGTAGAGTATGAAGCAAGGACAGGTTTAACAATTAAGCACACAAACTCTATAACTGGTCATTTAACAAACGTAATTTGACCAGAATTATCCACAAACCATAGCAGTTTAAATCATATCATAAGACCCGTGAAAGATTTGAGTTAAAAGCACATGACATATGATACCAAATAGAAGGTTTGAGCATAAAAACAGTTTAACTAGTTCGCATGCATTTTCATGTTTAGTTACTGAACCAGTTATGTGACTTAAAAACATATATGTATATAGTAATAATGAGGCAAGAGAAAATGTTTTAGTTTTGAAATTAGTTCTTGCCATAAAGTATTACACTAAATATATATGTATATATATAAATATATATCCCCCTTATGATGATTTCTTAAAATACTAGGGGTTGCTAGCCAAAAAAAAAATTTGAAGATCATGCAAGCAAGCAATAAATTTTCTAATATGTCCATTAAGCACACACTAAAATATAACCAGAACACTACAACCATGATGGTCCTAATGATTTAACAATCCCATGCAAGATCATATGGCAAATCAAATGACTGTGGCAAATTAACATATTTCAGATGATGATTTTCAATAAAACATTTCATTCAATCATATGCCACATTTGATTCAACAACATATCTAAGCTAAAAGGTTTGTAAGCATAATATGATAGGCATTTTAATTTTAGATGCTCCCCCTATCAATTTGAATTCTTGCTTAGATATTTTAGCTATTTATACTAACCAAATATTAATTTCATTTTGCTTAGTAGTATAAGCCATCATTTTAAATCTTTTGAAATAAATATACTGGTAAAGATTAATTTACTCTTCTATGCAAACAGTATACCTATCCTTATGTATTACACATGCATCAGAAAAGTTATATTAAGGCATGAAATGATACTTATAACCTAGAACAATCCATATATATTCATAGACCATTAAGCACATGATATGATGTTTAGGGTTTTCTGAAGAGCCTCGATATACAAAAGATTAATTGAAGCATATAAGATCATTATTCTCTTTCTCTAGGGATGGAGTTGGGCTCCTCTAAATATGTGATGATTATACAAGGATGAAAGTTTAATTATTCAATTGATTTTCACTCATCCTTTCAAAAAGATTTTAACGCTAATTTTATCATAATTATCTTTAACACAAGGTTTTGGTTAAGAAAAAGTCCTGTCAAAATTTCGGCAGCATGCTGTCTATAAATTGGACATTTCCAAAATTTTCATGTACCAAAACCAGATAGATTCAAGCAATCAATTTAAAATAAATCAATTTGAGCATGCGAGAACCTATAATCCACTACCAGCATACAATTCTCATCAACTGCATCCTCTATGCAGAAGGCATTCTATACTAAGCATGCATTCCAGTAGTATAATCAATAGTCCATATAAAATGTAAACCATCCAACTAGATAACATGAACAATAAATGACCATGGATAGTTAGGAATTCAATGAAGTACTCATATGGACATTTAGGCATAAAATAAGAATTATGAGAGCATTTTATTTTATATAACCATGAAGAATAAAAGCTCCCCCTCCATTATGTACTCTACTCATTTTATGCCATTTTCATCTTCAAATATTTTAGCCAAGGTTCCTAATATTTTTCAATGGATTTTGGACTTGGCATGAATGCTTTAGGCTTATCGGACCAAAAAGTCACAATGAATATTCATTAAAGTGATAAGCCAATGTCTGCCTCTTTTCTTATGATTCTCAATATGTGAGAGAGGCCCAAGTTCAAATGGCTTTTCAATTCATGTAGATTGAGACCTGCTACAACCAACATAGCCATTCAACTCATCTCTAAGGATATGAAGCTCTAAAGGATATGATTTTATGAATTGAGAGCTTGTGAGAGAAGTAAGGAATAAACTTAACAATTAAATTATCAATTAGTTTAGAAGAGTATTTTCAATGAGTGGACATTTTCAAAAATATTTTCAAGCTTAGTCATCATGTCCACACCTTTTTGACAAAGAGTAGCTAGGAGTGTATGAGTTTTTGAACACGGTTCTTTGGACAGTGGTATGTATCCTTTAAATATATTTATAATTATGAAGCAAGGATATAGCTAGTGAGTAGAAGGGACCTTATCGAATATGAACGTGGTTTGGTAAAGATTTCCTTTGAAGGGGATAGGTGAATCAAGATTAGAGAATTTAAATATTAAACTCAAAGGGAATAATTTGATTTAACAATAAAATGTGAATTCTCTAGTGGATGCCTCTAATTTTGATTCTGAGAGGATATCTTATAATAAGCACTTATCGGATTAGGAATTTCTAATAACTAGTGCTTACACCTGGAATGATGACTGTTGCTTGTTCAAGGCTATAAAGTTCAAGGATGGGTTTAGGATTACATGATATATAGTGTGAGATGGATTCCCTAAACCACAAGCTTGTGCAATGGACAATGTGTGCCTAACTAAAGATTTTCATATTTGCGTGGGTCAAACATTTAGAATTAAGTACTAGGCATAGATGCCATGTCCATTTGGAAGTGGATAAAGATTCTTAGTATAACAAGATAGGCAAGTGCGTATACTAAGATTTTCATTTTCAACAACAATCACTTCCCAACCCTACAATCATCACAACCCCCTAAACCTAAACCGAGGATCTAAGGAAATATTTAATAATTAATTAATATTAATTTAAATCCATTTTCCTTAGGACCTACGAGGTTCGCTTTCATGATTACCCACTTCATCTTCCTATCTAAGCCTCTGGCACTTCTAGATGGACAAGTAGATTGAATGTGCCATTTCATTTTTCGAAATAAGCAGGCTTTGGATTTTCGTGAAGGGACATGCTTATTTATTCCGTTTTTACCTAATGAGATATGACTATGGGTTTGATAAACAAAATATGAACCCTTCATGATAATATTTTTCTTTTTAACTTCCAAGAGTTTATTATTGTTATTCTTTTCACTAAAGGGTTTGAACATCATTCCAAGATAGTCTTTAGTTTTTCTTTCTAAACAAATGATTTTCAAAACATTCTCAATTTTTCTCCTTTGGCTTGATATTGTTTCAAATCATTTAGGAGCTTTGCCACCTTTTCATTTTCATTTTTCAAAAATGTTTTCTTCTTTGATATCTCAACTAGAATTCTATGCATTTTAAATGAAGTACATTCCAGTTCTTTGTAAGGTCATGCTTTCATTATAAACTTCAACATATGATTCATCACAAGATTTTTCACAAAAAACATCACATGAATCATTTACAGTATTATCACATGGTTTGACAGATGATTCAACATACAATATATTGTGCAATATTTTCCACGAGAATCATCGCATGCATCATTAATAGTATTATCAATAGATGATTCAGTATATGACATATCACAACATTCATCACAAGAATCATCAAATGAGCTAGAGTGAGAATCATATAACTCCTCATTGATTTCTAGCTCATGATTTACCTCCTCCTGATCATTTGAGCTTGGAGCATTTAGAGGAGTTACGATCTCCTTCTTCTGGGATTCTCCATATTTCTTTTCTAGTTCATCCTAGAGTTCCCGTGCACTGTGACATGCCAGAAACTCAACAAAAATATTGGAATCTAATGCAAGATATAACATGTCCATGGCATATGAATTCGCATACATTAACCTACTATTGTTTTCATCCAAAGGCATACGAATTCCATTAACAATCACCCATTAGGCCATCCAATTCATTGATTTTATAAATATGCTCATTCTGATTTTCTAGGTGGTGTAATCGACACCACAAAATACAGCAGGCCTAGAAGGTGACTGTCCCTCTCCGAATGGGGATACACCAAATTAAGCCATTGCCATCTTTTTGCAAAAAAGTTTAAGTTTAGTGCAACGAGGCTCTAATACCAATTGTTAGCTTTGGTGTATTCTCAGGAGGGGGGGGGGGGTGAATTGGAATTTAAAACTTTTTCCTAGGTATGATCTAAATAACAGCAGCATATTCACAACCTAGGGTCTTTCTATACAATCCCAAATGTACAGATAAAAATAATATGCGAAAATTCAAATCATACGCATCATTCACACTATAACATACACGTGCGATAAATATAAAGTGCAAAAATGTAAATAGACACATGATATGTTATCAGGGTTCGGCCAACTATGCCTATGTCCCCGCCTCTAACTCGCAAGCCCAAAGATTTCACTAATGGCTCCCTTAACGGGTGAAGCGGCACCTAATACAACTAGCTCAATTAGCATAGGGCTGACCTCAACCTTTACAAACTTTCCTTGTAGGGCGGAGAAGGCCCTAGCTCAAATTCATAGGACTGACCCCAACTTGATCCTTCCGGGCTAGATCAAAACCCCTCAGGCTACGCTTGGAAACACAATAGTATTTTTCACAAAGTAACTAGTACAGTGATTATGCTTTCATGTAAAGCAGATATATACCCAAATACGCGCAATATAATCAATGCACCTCAATCATGTATGAACTATAAGCTCGGTGCTCTACGTGTGCAATCAACACTCAATATTATGGATAATCTCAAATATGCACAGGAGTGTATAAACAAGGTTTTCTTCGAAACACAATATACAATATCTTAATGTAAGCTTATGGTTTCAAAGATGTCAATCAGAGTATTCAAACAACCTCAAAAATATTTTCTCAAATATATCTAGCACAAGATTTGTTTGAAATCTAGCTTTATAAAATATTTTGCACACAAAAATAAAGGCTTAGGTTACTTGCAATGACAATGCAAGAACCACAACCTTCCAAGTCTTCCCACACAAAATTTATCAAGTTAAATTAGTGGAAGAACTTGATGCTTCTACTCTCAATAAAATCAAACAATCAATATAATCTAATGAGAGTATTTGAAAATATGAATGAAGCACAAGCACACAAAATATACTCACAACACTTGCAAGATCAAGAAAGATGATGAGTATAAGTGTTTTGGAGTATAATAGACTTCAGAATAATTTTTGAATTTGAGAGAGTTTGACCCTTATCAATTTTGCTAATCCTTACTAATTAAGAGAAATGAACAAGTATTTATAGGCAAGGAGGATTTTTTGACCGTTGGGGACACAATGGGTATAATTAAAATTGTTCCAAAAGCCATTAAGAAAATTAATCTAGTTTACCCGATTTAAAAATTCGGTAAAAAATATTTTAACCCATGAGGTTCGATTGCCCGGCCAAAGGTTTGGGTGCCTGAACAGACTCAGTAAAAAATCCGGTTTTTAGTGGTTTGGGTGCCCAAATAGTGAGTCGGTCGGCTGAACAAAAGTTAGTAGTATTTATTCATTAGTTCGGGTGCCCGACTCATAGTTCGGTTAACCGAACTGACTAGTTCGGTCACCTGAGCCCAATTTGATTGTGTTGTTCGGTCATATGAGTTGTTGAAAAGTGCCTTAACACAGGTTCGGGCTCGAGGATGATAAGCTCAAAACAAGTTCGGGTGCCCGAACACAAAGTCAACATGTTGACTAGTTCGGTCGCCTGAGCCGTTTTACACAGCATAGGTTCGGTCGCCTAAACCCTCTCAACTTTTTCTATTCAGTTCATTTTTAGCTTGACTTGATTCCCGTGTTATAGTAAGTGATGTTGGGAACTTTCTTATGTGCAAGTGTTGGGACCTGGGGTTTTTTTTAAGGCCTTTTAAAGTACGCCAAAAAACTGGCGTCGGTCGACAATTCCCTAAGGTCTCTATGGTCTTTGAGCTTTAGTTCCTACATGCATGCCATGCATTAAATATTACAGACCATTCCTATATTACTATTACAGACCCAACTTATACAAAATATAAATTACAATGGATCTTCAAGGTCTTTAGACTTTGAGTTAGATTTTGAGTCTTCATGTGCCATTAGTTGACCTGGTAATTATATACCTGCACACAAACTCGAAAGTCATCAAATACAAAGAGTATTTGTCATTTTCAAAACCGAGTATGGCCTATAAGGTCAATACCGGTGCTAAGTTCTGTAGCTCGAACTTGCAATTCGATCGCCCGGTGCATATTTGTACATGCGATTAGGGCGCCCGAGTTGGTGTAAAGGTGTCCTGACATATATTTGGTTGCTCAAGGGTGATAGGGTCAATGCAGGTTCAGTCGCCCAAAGCCTAGTCAAATTGTTGACTTTCCAGTAGTTTGGGCGCCCGAGGAGTTTTGAACTCATGGGGTTTGGTCGCTCGACATCTCTTATATTATGCCATTTTGCCTAATTTTACTTCTATTAATTCCCTAGATAATATATGTGATTATAGGGACAATGTGCACTACGTGTTGGGACCTACGGTCTTTTTTAAGACCTTTTTAAGTATGCAAAAAAACGTAGCGTCGGTCGACCGAAGGGTGATCCCTAAGGTCTCTATGGTTTTTGAGCTTTAATTCCTACATGCATGCCATGCATTAATTATTAGAGACCATTCCTATATTAGTATTACGTACCCTGATTACAATTATTGATTTGACAATACAAATTAAAGTCTTTAGGGTCTTCATGCTTTGCTTTCATGTGCCATCAATTGGTTTGCTAATATAAACCTGCACACAAACTTGAAAGCCATCAAATACTTGAGTATTTGTCATTATCAAAACCGGGTGTGACCTATAAGGTCAACAATTGATTCAAAAATATGAATGAATGAGAGCGTATAAGTTTTGAAAAGAATGTATAATGCCCACAAGAATGATTATTCAATTAATCTTCAAGTTGCAATAGATTCGCAAATGAAGACGATGAGTATAATGCTCTCTTTCCAAGATGATTTTGCAAAGAAATATGAGAAAGAGAAAAGAATGTAAGCTTGTGTATGTGGGAGTGTAAGAAATAGCACAAATTTTTTTTTTCTAGAGAATTCCTAAGCTAATCTCCTACTAATAATGCTTTAGAAATGGCTATATATAGACTTCTAAAAAATATGACCGTTTGGGGACACACTTGTTATTTTAGAAATTTTAAACACAAAATTAAGCATATTTAACAATAAAAATATTAGGCAACCCAAGAGGGTCAGTCGACTGAGGCATGCGCCAGCCGACTGACCTAGGGCAAAATTTGAATTTTTTTTAGGGATTCAGTCGATTAAGGTAGAGGCTCATCGACTGACCTAGGCGATTTCCAAAGTTATGATAGTTTGGTCAACTGAGGCTAAATTTAGTTCATTTAGCTCGATCGATTGTCCATTTATGTTCATTTTTGGGCTTGTTGGCTGACCTTGAACAAAATTACACTTTTGCCCTCAAGGCATGGTCAGTCGACTGAGCTCATTTGAATGTGAAGGGGTCAATCGATCGAGGTCAGTGAAAACCTAAGATATTGCCCTAATTTTGACGTTGAAAAATTTCAACCCTATGTGTAAAAGTATGACATTTTAAGTTAAGGGTTTTTTATGAAAATTTGGGTTCTCTAAGGTTAGTCTATGGTCTATGTTTGAGCTTTCATTCCCATCATGCATGATATGCATTATTACAAACCAAATACAAGCTAAATGCATTACAAATGAAATAACAAATGTCATATTCTTCTTCTTTTCTCTTCTGATTCTTCATGGAATACGCCAGGTGAAGTAAGCTTTTGGATTCTCATGGCTACCATTGTACCTCATTTGTGTGCATGTTGATTTTTAAACCTACTCATGCACTAAATACACACATGAGATACAAGTGCTTTGTCAGCATCAAAATAGGGATCAGACTCAAAAAGTCAACAATCTCTCCCTTTTTGATGACGAAAAACACATGGGAGCAAAATGGGTTTAGCCTGAAAAGGCTCCCCCTAACAATATGCATAATCTTAAAAATAAGCAATATAGCTCAGACACATCAAGAAAGAAGACATTTCAAATTGATGCATTTAGTTTTTGCATTTAAATACAGATGCTTGCAACTTAGAAATTTACCCTATTTAAAATTATTTGCCTTATAAAAAAAAAATGTCCCCTTTTTGGTATAAGATGATTTATAATTTTGCTCATAAAATTCTCCCCCTTTTGGCATTAGCAAAAGGGCTAAACTATAAAACCATTTGAGCATTAAAAGATTTAGTTTAAAAATAGAACTCCCCCTATTTGATTTAAAATCTGGGCATAACACATACAAATAGTAGTATAATTGTTTAAAACATTTGACATTTTGCACACAAAATAGTATAACTGGTCATTTAAAAAATGACATGATAAACGTGGTCAGACCAGAAATATCCACAACCCATTTCAATTTACACATTACCGAAGACCTACAAAACAATGTGGCATATGATAGCTAGATGTAGGTTTGAGTATGATTTTAGTCTAACTAGTTAGCATGTATTTTCATATAAGATCAATGAGCCAGTTATGCAATTTAATATATATATATATATATATATATGTATATGTATAAATAAGAAGGCAAGATATAAGGAGTTTTAGTTTTGAAAATATTTCTTGCCATAAAAGAAATTTTATTTTGTTAAATATATTTCCCCTTTTGATATTTTCAAAAAGTAGTGGGGACAATTCTTGCTAAAAAAGAAACTTTAAAGATCATGCAAACACAATTTTTCAAATAATCATTTAAGCACACAAAAAAATGACTGGAAAAATACAACCATATAGATCTTAAGGATATAGCAATTTAAATCAAGATCATATGGTTACACATATGATTATGGCTAAACAACATAATTCAAATTAATATTTTTAATAAAATCATCACATTTAAGCACATGCCACAATGAATTCACAACATATCTAAGCCAAAAATGTTGGTGAGTACAACAAGATGGAAATTCATTTTTAGATGCTCCCCCTTTCGATTTGAATCCTAATTAGATGAAATGAGCTGCTTATACTAATTAAGGATAAATTTCAGCAAGTATACCAAACAGTATAAGCACTCCTTTTAAAGCAACTATATTGGATATTTATTAACCAATTTTATCACATGACCAATATAGTCTTCCTATAGACTATAGATGCATCAGAGAAGAAATATTAAGGCATCGCTAATGCTCATAACCCTGAGAACAATCCATATCTATTCATAAAGCTTTAAGAGCAGGATATGATATTCAGGGTTCTTAAGAAGAGCCTCAATATTCAAAAAGCTAAGCATGATGCATATGAGTCCTTTATGCTTTTTCTCTAGGGATGGAGCTCAATTCTCCTAAATATGCAATGATTATGTAAAGATGAAGTTTGATATTTGTTTAGCTTTCACTCATCATTTCAAAAATATTTTACCATGCATTTTATCATAATCATTTTTGCATATAGTTTATGGACTTTGATTTTTTTGGGAAAAGTCTAACAAAATTTCGGCAGCATGCCGTCTGTAAATAGGACATTTTCCAAATAGACAGGCTCCAAAAAACCTGGTTGTTTTAAGCAAATAATTCATTTCAAGCATGCAACAACCTAGTCCACTATTAGCATGCAATTCACAAAGTTCTACAATAGCCTTGCAGATGGCGTTCCATACAAATAGCATGCACTCTTAAAATCAACTACCATCATGCATTTCACAATACTGCATTAGCCATGCAGTTGGCGTTCTAGATTAAACATGCAATCCAGTAGTCAAAAACTCAAGATATTCAGTATGGCTTAATTATGAAAAACAATCAACAAATAAATTATGCATTAGATATCATTAGGAAAGTAATGGATAGTAAGGTGCAGTGCTGTTCTCATAATGACATATAAAAATGATTCATAAAATATGATGAGAGCATTTAATTAATATAACTATGAGAGAAAAAAAAATGCTCCCCCTGAGTTATGCACTATCATCATCTAGTGCCTTTTTCATTCTTCAAACTCTTATCCAAGCGTCTTAAGATTTTCAATGATTTATAATTTGGCTTGAATGCCTAGGCTTAGAGGACCAAAAAGTTACAGTGAATACTTCTTTAAAAGAACTAAGCCTATTTAGCTTCTTTTCTTATGAATTTCAATGCGAGAGAGGCACAAGTTCGAATGGCGTTTAATTTTAATTGATCGTGCATAGGTTTCTTAGAAATTTGTCCCATCATCTAGATTCAAACTTATAGCAATCATCTTAGCCATTCAACTTCATTATAAGGATATGAAGCTCTAAAGGATCTAATGTTAATTTGAGAGCTTATGATGAGAGTTTACACAAACACTCTTAAAGACTTAAATTACTATTGAGTTCAGAAGAGTATTTAGAGAAGCATGACAATATTCAAGATATTTTTGTGTTGGTGGATATGTCCTAACATATTAGAAAAGGTGCACTTAAGGGTATATGAATTTCTTAAATGCTGTTCTTTGGTCATTTCAATTTTCCATAACTAGAAGGTACCTTTTTGAATATGATCACCAAGTAGAGTAGGGATACAATCTAATGAAAGGATGAATCTTTACCAGATATAATCGTGATGCAGTAAAGAGTTCCTATGGAGGAGATGGTGAACCAAAATATAGGATTTTATATTTTATGCTCAGAGGGAATATTTTGATTAGTCTAGATGAAGAATTCGAATCCCTTGGTGGATGTCCCTGATTTGATTAAAGAAGGATGTCTTTTAAATTTAGCACTTAATAGATATGGACTTTATGATTGATAGTGCTTAAGCCTAGAGTGATGACTGGAATTTTATTAGGCATTTAAGGATTTATAGATGAGTTTAGGATAAGATGTTTAGGTAGTAAGATTCATTTCCTAATACTCAAACTTGTGCAATAGACAAAATATTAGGCATAAGGATTATTTACCAGGCACAGATACCTTATCCATTTGGAAGTGGATTTCTTAGAACATGCTTCTGAGATTTTCTTCAAGATATGATTTATGTTTTTCATCTCAGAGATGAAAAGTTCCAGATATATTTCAACCAGTTGAGCCCTCAACCTTTACTTTGAACTTACAATAGGAATGATATGATAAATGTGGAGACATGACATCCCATTCAAGTAGATTGATGGGGATCGGTAGCCATTCCCCCTTTCGTTTACTAACATGGTGACACGTGGATAACCCATAGATGTCCACAATGTTTGCTAACCATTGCAGGAACTTATGTAAGTACTTGAAGACTTTTTAGCATAAAGAAGACCCGAGTTGTGATTTTGCAATTCGGTGCTCAAGACCCTTGTGGGCCCGACATGTACCTGTTGGGCCCCATATGGCTCCTCTAGGCCCCATATAGCTTGGCCTCCCTTTGGACTTATCTTGCATTTATTTAGCATCCTTGCAAGATAGCTTGCTTGCATGTTCCATGTTGTAAGTTGTGTTAGATGTTTATTTTGTTGGAAAATTGTGTGAGTTAATGAGTTTGTAATTTGTGAGCATTAAGTGTGTGTCTCTCATGCTTGTATGGGAAGTTCCAGAAGTGTTATTGGTGTGTCTTCCCTATCCCCATGGTAGTTTATATATTGTAAGACTTGTATCATCTGAACTAAGTTAATTTAAGTAATATCGAATTTCAGAAGACTTTGTCTTTGTAAAGCTTTAAGCTTTGTTCCGATCTTAGTGATTGAGTGGCAAGAGGCTACGTTCGTTCTCCTTGGAGATCAGGTTGTGTGAGACCACTACTTATCCAACACATCTTCACCATTTTGTATCTTTTCATGCCATTATACACAAACATCAACAACATCTTCACTTGTTCAACTAATATTTAAGGATTTCTTCGTTGTGCTTCAGATTTGTGGTGATCTTTGGTAAGTTATCCAGCGTTTTCTCATGGTAATATCATTCTTAATTAATCCCTAATTTTCTCAAGAATAATTATTTAACATCCTATAAGTTTCAGTTGCACAAAGCCCTTAAAATTAGCTTAATATTTCAGACTCGACGCAGGTCAGGCAACTGACCCCAAAAGATCAGTTGACTGCCCTTTTATTGCTCTCGGTATTTTTCCATAAATCTTAGACAATTGACTAGCCCCATTAGATTAGTTGAATGACCCAGTTCTAAATTCCTAGAATTCAATTTACAAATTGTTTAGGCGACTAACCTTTAATACCAGTCGACTGTAGATACCGGAACTTTAAATTTTTAGCATTGATACATTTATTTGCTTGACAATTGTGGGAATATTATTGTGATAACATAGAATTATATTATTGAATGATTGAATAGCATCTTCATAGCATCTTAGTTGATTCCTTGTGAAAGAACGTTTTGAGATTGGATTTCAAATCAAACTATATACTTTTTCAAAATCCTTAGATATGTGAGATAAAGCATGATTTATTTTGTGTATGTTTGGTTGATTCAATTCTTATTATTAAGTGTTTCTTATGTATGTGTTGATTGAAGGTTGACACCCGTAGGACTAAGTCACCCTACCTCGTCCTACATCACAGATGCAATACTCATTCCAAATCAGTTCAAAGTTCGTATGCTATGGCCAATATATTCATATTTTATCCAATTATTATATATATATATATATATATATATAGAGAGAGAGAGAGAGAGAGAGAGACACACACACACGTTAGGTGATTAGAGTGGATATATTACTTGAATTTTCACATTGGCTAGCTACTCTTAAGATTCTTAGTATGACAATAGTATATAGTGAATACATATACTAAGATTTAAAATTTTAAGCACGCACCACGTCCCGAGCCTATAGTCATCACAACCCCTTATTCTAACTAATCCTAACTTCTAGGGAAGAATTATATGATCATGTAATTCCTATTGGAACCCTTTCTTCCTCTTGTCCTATGGGATTAGTCTTCATGATTACCCACGACATTTCCTTGTCCATGCCTCTGGCACCTCCATGTGAACAAGTATATCTAGTGTGCCCTTTCTTTTCACCAAACATGCAGGTTTTGATTTTATGTGAAAGATTTTGCTTATTAAACCTGTTATTGCTCGATGAGGCATGAATATTGAATTTATAAAAAGATTTCGAACCCTTTTTGAAAAATTTATTTCTTTTAACTCTTAAGGGTTTATCGCAGTTATTCTTTTCATTTGTGGATTTGAAAATCATTTCAGGATAATCTTCAATTTTTCTTTGTAGGAAAATGATTTCCAAAACTTTTACAATCTTTTTCTTTTCTAAGGTGGCATGATATTCTTTCAGTTCTTCTAATTGCTTTGCCAATTGTTGACCTTATAGGTCGCGTCCGGTTTTGATAATGAAAAATACTTATTATATCTAATGGGTGTTTGAGATTATGTGCAAGAACTTAAATTGACCGATCTCAATGCACAAAGAGCAAGTAAAGATTGAAGACCCAATTACTTTGTGTTGTAATATATAATTCATTTGTGTAATTGGTCTATAATAGTAATTAGGGCTTATGGCTTGTAATAATTGCATGAATCACCTGCATGATTTAATAGGTAAGCTCATAATGCAAATGGCCTTAGAAAGACATTAGGGATTAGTCGACCGACACTGAACTTTTTTGGTGTCTTTAATTGGACAAAAATGACCCTAGGACACACACCATTTCACCTATGAATGTTAGGCACTTGAATAGGGTTTGTGTGATTCAAAACAAAACCAGAATGCACACATTATGCACTTTCGGTCGACTGGACTTGGCAGTTCATTCTGCCTTGGTCGACCGAAACAAGCCTGGGTCAACAGTTGACTAAGGTCCCGGTCGACTGAACCAGTGTAGTTCAAAAAGCCCCGGTCAACCGAAACCCCCTGAGGTCAACAAACTGATCATCTGGTCGACCGAGCCAAAAATGAATACCAACTACCTGGTCGATCGAGGGTCCTTGGGAGAAGTCCCAACTATCTGGTCAACCGAACCAGTCAGTTCAAAATGGCCTGGTCGACCGACCCTCAGTAAATCGAAAAATCGCCTTTTGGACAGGCACTTTCGGTTAACCGAGTCTTCAATTCAAAAGTGTCCTGGTCGACCGAACCATATGAACTCTAGTCGACCGAAATGGTTCTGGTCGACCGGACCTCTTGGGTTGCCCTGTATTTTACCACGGTTAAACATTTTTAAACAGGGTTAATTAGGGTGAAAATGATCTTAAACAATATTAATAATACCCTACATGTCCTAACGACTATAATTCTTCCAATGTCTATATATAACCCATCATTTGCAAAGATTAGAATAGGATTAGCAATCTTGATTAGGAGAAATTCCCTGAAAATCCCAAAACCTATAATACTCATTTTTGAGCCTCCTACACTTATTCTTACCTAATTTTACCACTCAAACTTCTTTGTAAGTGTGTTTAAGTGTGGTTGTTCTATAGGTTTGCTCTCCTTGCTCTACTTGATTGATATTATTTTTATTGAGAGCAAAACCTTAAAGATTCTTAGGGGACTTTGTTAATAAGTCTATCCATCCTATGGAGACTTTGTTAGATCTTCTAAGATTGCACCTTTATTACAACATCTTGAGAAGATTTTATTTCTTTTTGTTTGCAAAATCCTTTTAAAATCATTTTCAAATATCTAGTGTGCTTTATATTGAAAAATATATTTGAAGAGATATTTGTTTATGAGATAACAATCTTTGTTGCAATATTCATTGACTTACACATTATTTGCTGATACAAAGTGTTAGCCTGGTAGTATGTCTAGAGGGGGGGGGGGGTGAATAGACTTTCTTCCGTGATGTGCTCACTTTCTACAACCACAGAAATCTTACCAAGAGCAAGTGTATAAAATTGTCATGTAAAAAGAAATGTAGAAAATATAAATGAGATATGAAAGAAGAAAAGCTTAACACAAAGATATTTACGTGGTTTGGCACCCCGCCTACGTCCACGCCTTGAGACCAACTCAAGGATTTCCAAAATCCACTATAATCCTCCTTTGGGCGGAGAAGCCAATACACATCAGCTCACAAAGAGCTTCAATAAGGTGCTCATTTAGAGACACCCAAAAACAGCTCACAAAGAGCCCTTGTTTACAAAAGGTAGATGAAAATTAAATGTAAGATTGAATACTCCCTTGAGCTAGTTAAACCAATAAAATCCTTACTCAATATCCTCTGTCAATAGAGTAAATACAAGACTAAGAGTAGCAAGAAGAGGGCAAGAGAGTTTGTGAGCAAACCCTAGAGATGACAACACCAATGAATGATCTTCTTACAATATAATTTCTCTAGGTAGGAAGTAAATGCTATTTACTCCTATTTATACATTAAATGGGTGAGTGTAATGCTAGAGAGCCGTTGGGCATTTATGAATGTAAGAAAAAATTCCAAAATAGCCATTTGCAGCATTTAATGTTTGCTTCTGCTTGACGTTCATCGACGAGATCTTCAGTAACTTCGTCGACGAAGCCCTGTGTTCATCGACGAGTTGCTAGTTATGAATTCAAGTACCTCTCAGTATATTTTCATCGACGAGAACCTGTGTTCGTCGAGGAGTCCTTCATGTAATTCGTCGATGACGCCCTGTGTTGGTCGACGAGTTGTGGCTCTGAATTCAGATGCCCCTCGGTATATTTTTGTCAATGAGAACCCTGTGTTGGTCGACAAAGTTTGTGCTACACTCGTCGACGAAGCCCTGTGTTTGTCGACGATATCCTTTTTCTTAAAATTTTTGTCCTTTAAGCTTCTAAGAAGGTTCTTGTCTGTTTGGGGGTTTCTTTATACACTTTTAAATGACTTTACTAGTATTTTGTTGTGTGTGTGTGATACGCCCCTGTCTTGCTTTTAGTATTGAGTTTCACTTTATGTACAAGATATTTACAAGATGATATCTCTCTTATTTTACACACTCATTTTTCAGATGACTTTGTACATTTTTTGTATTGTTCATGAATGCTTTGAGAGACTTGTGCTTCTGGTCATGACATGAGTTGCTTTGACTGTTTGTTGGTTCAGATGCCATTCTGTATATCTGAAACATATCTTAAAGAAACGTTAGTGACCTTAAGAGCAGCTAATGGGTTGATAACATCAAAACATGGTAGGAATGAAAGACCTTTAACTATTTGGTCTAACACACAGATTAAATATATTTTGCAAAAAAAGCATATACATTATTTAATATTTGCACAATTGAGACATCCTGCTGATTGAAATATTTGAAACTTGATATCTTTGTGTGAACTTATTGATTGAATATCTTAAGATACAAAGATTACCTCTTGATACTCTCACCCACTCATCACACTGATAGAAAATATATTTAAGAGCTGAAACTTTAGACCACACTGAGCTAACTTATTATATCATTGGTGGTGTATGTGATTGAATGTAACTGGGTACACATCTGCTTTACATGAAAGCATAATCACTGTACCATTTGATTGTAATACACATCTGTTGTATTTCCAGGCACGGGCCTGAAGAGGGAGACTAGCCCTAGAGTAGTCTCAGATTGGCTTAAACCCGGTTAGGAAAGTTAGATGTGTTAACCTGTTAAGGCGTGTAGGTTGAGGTCAGCCCTGCTAATTGACCTGGTTAAGGTTGAGGTCAGCCCTGCGCTAATTGACCTGGTTGTAATCGGTGCTGCTCCACCCTTAAGTGAGCTATTAGTGGAATCCTCGGGCCTGCAAGCTAGAGGCGGGGATGTAGGCGCAGTTGGCCGAACCCCGATAACATATCATGTGCCTTGTTTATATTTCCGCACTTTATATTTATCGCACATGTATGTTATGGGGTGAATGATGCATATGACTTAATTTCCACATTATATTTATCTACATATTTGGAAATTGCATAGACAGACCTTAGGTTGTGTATGTACTATTGTTGGATAGATTAACCTAGGAGAAAAAGTTTTAAATTCCAATTCACCCCCCCTCTTGAGAATACACCAATTCTAACACCAATATTATATTCTCATTTTTCAAAAATGTTTTCTATTTAGACATCCTAACTAGAAGCTTATGCATTTTAGTTAAAGTCTTTTCTAGTGCTTTGTTAAAGGGCATGATTTCATCATTAATGTTGACCTTATAGGTCACGCCCTGGTTTTGATAATGACAAATACTCTTGTATCTAATAAATATCTAGTTCATGTGCAGGTCTATATTAGCATATCATTAATGGCACGTAAAAGATCAACAGCTTGAAGACAAATTCATATTCCAAATTGTAATAGTTCTACGTGAAATTTGTCTATAATAGTAATTAGGGTATTCGGTTTGTAATAAGCACACACATCACATGCATGATTTATTTTGTAAGCTCAAACCGAACCATTAATGAGAAAGGACCTTAGAAAGACCCTAGGGTGTACACCAGATTCTTTCGGTGTCTCTATTTTGGACCCAAGTGCCTCTCGGACACTCACTCTTTCACATATACTTGCTAGGCACTTAAATAGGGCTTCATTGTATTAAGACGGGACCGAAATGCACACTTGGTGCACTTTCGGTCGACCGACCAAATCAGTTCATTTTGGCCTGGTCAACCGAGCCATCCCTGGGTCAACCGTTGACCTAGGTCCCGGTCGATCGAGACCCTGTAGTTCATTTGACCCTGGTCGACCGAACCACTTGCAAGTCAACAATTTGACCTCCCGGCCGACCGACCATTTTTTTACTCCAACTACCTGGTCGACCGAAGGGTTTAGGGAGAATTCCCAGCGGTTTGGTCGATCGAACCAGGCAGTTCAAAATGCTCTGGTTGACCGAACCTCAAAAAATTGGAAAATCGCCTTGCCTCGGTCGACTGACCACTCAGTTCAAAATACCCTTAGTCGACCGAGCCATTTGAGTCCTGGTCGACCGAACCATTTCTGATCGACCGGACCTCTTAGGTTGCTCCTATTTTTTACCGCTGTTAATATTTTTTAAACAGGGTTAAATTGATTTAAACATCATTAATATTTTCTAACAATCCCTAATAGGTCCCCAACGGTCAAAATTTTCAGCATGTCTATATATACTCTCTCATTTGGTGGATTAAGCATTGATTTAGCAAAAAGGATTAAGAAAATCTCTCTCAAGCAAAAATTCTTTCTTTTGATTCCCATTTGTTCATACCTTTCCTAAAAACACTCTAGCTTACTTCTTCAAGTTCAAAATCATTTGTAAGTGCTCTGAGTGTATATTCAAATAGGTTTTGCTCTCATTGTTTGAAGTGGTTGAATCGATTTTTCCTCTAAAGCATAACCTAAGTTTTCTTAGGAGGTTTTGCTAATAAGCCTACTCTAAGAAGACTTGTGGTAAACTTCCGAGTGTTGCATTATCATTGCAATATCCTTGGAAGTTTATATTTATTTTTGGTTTGCAAAAACATATTTCAAGCTTACTCAAATATCTTGTGGAATTTATTGAACTATTTGTGAAAAGATATTTGTGCTTGTTACACTAATCTTTGTGGTAATATTTATACGAGTATTTATATCATTTGCCAAAAACAAAGATTATCTATTTTGCAATCCAAGCATATACACATTTGTGTGATTGAGATATTCTCTGATTGATATTCTTGAGGCTTGCTTGGTGGTATGTGTAAACATGTTTGATTGAATATTTTGAGATACACAGATTATTATTGATACTCTCACGCACTCACTACATTGATAGAAAACATCTTTGAGAGTTAAACTGTTTAGACCACATTGAACTTACATTATTAAATCATCCGTGGTGTTTGTGTTTGTGTGCATTTGTGGTACAAATTTGCTTTACGTGTAAGCACTTTTGTATTGTACCTTTTGATTGTATATCTGAGAGATTCCAGGTGTGGCCTGAGGGGGCGGTAATCCAGACCGGTAAGGATTGGTGTAAAGGTTGAGGTCAGCCCTGTGGTAATTTGACTTGGCTTGTATAGGTGCCGCTCCACCCATTTAAGTGAGCAAGTTATTGTGAAAATCCTTGTGCTGGTTAGCCAAGGCGGGGACGTAGGCAGTTGGCCGAACCTCGATAACATATCTGTGTGTCATCCTTTCTTTACTGCTTTCTAGTGCTTGTGTGATTGTCTGAATTGCTTTATTTAATTTCTGGTATATTTACATTATTTGCATTAGATTAACCATAGGCTTGTGAACATACTGCTGTTAGGAGGAATACCTAGGAGATAAATTTAAAAATACCAATTCACCCCCCCTCATGGGATGATGGTAAAGTTAACAATTAACTTCATCACATGATTCAACACAAGATTTATTGCAAGAATTATTGCATGAATTAGTACATGAGTTATTAACAGAAATATCATAAGATATATTAGATGAATGACTACATGATGTATCACAAAGCTCAACACATGAATCAACACATGTCATTTTTGATGATGGCAATCCATTAGTGTCTCTTAAAAAAATAAATGATCCCCTTTACTAAATAGAATGGTTTAGAGATTAAATAAAATTCTCCCCCTTAATGTTTGCATTTTATGAAAGAGTATTTTATTTAAATTTTTTCAGCATATCGTTTATAAATGCGATAGTTTCCATTTAATCCTACATAAACCATGACAGTCCAGTATATCAATCAATCAAGTACGCAGATAGAGCATTTACACTCAAAAGGATGCACTGATTGTTCCATTGCTAATTATATGCCGTGCTTACAATGAGTGATTAAGGCTATTAGTATCAACTAGAATTGTTTTCTAATTACATTCGTATACATCTGAAAAGCTAATAGTATCAACTAGAATATTTTTCTAATTACATCCGCATACATCTGAAAACTGAATCTAAAACTACTTCTCCCTCTTTGCCATAATCAAAATTTGGGGGTTAGCGAGACAGCATGCTACTCATGAGGGTGACCCAGTTGATCAAACAGGGTAGCAAAAGATGCATCGAGAATGTCGAAATGAGCGCGATTAGTGCTTTCTAGCCAAACAAGAGATGCATCAATAGAGTCAAATCGATGGCGGTGTCAAAGCTCGGACTGTGTCATAGTATGCTAAAGCTCGTCCAGGTGTGTCAGTATGTGACCATAGATGGGGTCCTCATGCTCGCCTTCTCTAGCTTCGGCTTTGGCTTCGGCTTCGACTTCCAGGGCAGCCTCAACCTCATCGAGGGGAATAGGGCCTTGCTTGTGGGCTTTGACCCACGTGTTAGTGGCTTCGTCCTTTTTAAAGTGCATGCGACAAAGAGTCGCCTCAATGTAAATATCTTCAGGCGTAGGACAAATACAAGGAAGGCCGGTGCGAATGAGGTCAAAGTGATAGAAGAAGGTTGTGAGGAGACGACCATATGGGAAACAACCACATTGCCGCTTGAGGTCTTCTTCTATGTTCTGAACGATGATGGAGGGGAGATATATACCCCGACCAACCCATAGACAATACATGCAAAAAATGTCACCGAAGGTAACCCAATCTCGGCCACCAGTTCGAGGACATAAGTTATATGTGATGATGTGATGGAGGACTCGAAATTCCATAGTGAGGTCCTTGGATTTTGGGTGAGCTAGTGCAGAGATATGAGGGTTACCAGTAATGAGCTTGAGTGCGGTGTGGGAGTCGAACCAGTCGAAGCAGGTCGGCCAGGAGGACTTGGGGATGCCACGAAGAGGATAAAAAGTGCAACCCAGTACCGCGGAGAATGTAGCGTCAGAAAGCTGAATGATGGTGCCTCGAACGGTAGAGTAAGCGGCAATGCCGTGATAGGAAGGGATGAAATTCGCGTAGAATTAGCGAACAAGATCTTCATAAACTAGTTCATCGAGATTGAAAAGAGCATCCTATCTGAGGGCTTGAATCTTGGTGAGAAGAGCAGGGAAATGAAGCTGTAAAAATTCAGAGGGTACTATTTTGCCATATACGACATGTCGCTTGACAATGTCGGTTTGGTAGCGGTGGACAGCTTCAGAGGAGACGAAGCGGGGGTCGGGGTTAGCCGGAGTAGGGGTAGGGGGACAGGAGGCAGGGCGAGAGGATCCCTCCCCGACTTCAATTTGAATGTGTGTGTTTGGGGCGAGGAGCCATGGAGGGACGGGGAGAAAGGCACGGCCGATAGGGAAGAGCTGGGGGCTTAAGGGAGGAGAGAATTGAGGGAGGAGCAGCTGGTAGCGTGGGGGAGAAGACAAGCTGAGGGCGAAGATGGGGGAGGGGGAGGGAAGTGGTGGCGTAAGATGGGCAAAGGAACAGCACAGAGGCGAGAGAGGGAGAGGTGCGAGAAGAGGGCTAAGGTTTGTTTTGTTTTATCTTGAAGAAATAAGTACCCCGACAAATTTCGTCGATGAGAACCCTGTATTCGTCGATGAAATATCAAATTTTTTTGGCGAGGAACGCCCTGTATTCATCAACGAAGTGTGAAGGTTTCTCGGTGACGAAGACCCTGTGTTCTTCGACGAGAACGTGGGGAAAAGAAATAAACATTAAAGTGGAAGAGTAGGGAAAGTAAGAGTGGGGGTAGGATCCTATAGTATGTCTGAAGGAGTGCACATTCCTAGGGCATGCCAAATTTTGTGAAATCTTTCTTCATTGAGAGGCTTAGTGAGAATGTTGGCAAGTTGGTTTTTGGTGGGAACATAAACCAACTCAACGTCTCCTTTTTGGACATGGTCTCAAATGAAGTGGTGCCTAATTTCAATGTGCTTGGTTCTAGAGTGGAGACACGGATTTTTTGAAATGTTGATGGTACTAGTATTGTCACAATGAATTGGAGTACCTTTAACTAAGATTCGAAAATCCTCAAGTCGTTGTTTCATGTATAATGCTTGAGCACAGTAGCTGCCGACTATTATGTACTCAGCCTCGGTGGTGGAAAAAGCTACGGAGGTTTGTTTCTTGCAAAACCAAGAAACAAGGGAGTGTCCAAGGAAGTGACATGTTACATTAGTGCTTTTTCTATCAATTTTACAACCACCGTAGTTAGCATTAGAGTAGCATGTGAGGTGAAAGGGAGCAATTTTAGGAAAGAAGAGTCCTAAGTTAGGAGTGCCTGCTAAGTATCTGAAGATTCGTTTAACCACATGAAGATGAGATTCTTTAGGACAAGATTGAAACCTAGCACAAAGACAAACGCTGATCATTATGTCAGGCCTGCTGGAGGTGAGATATAAGCTACGTATCATGCCACGGTAGAGTTTTTGGTCAATGTTTTTCCCTTTTTCATCAACGTCAAGCTTAGTTATGATACTTATAGGAGTTGCCTTAGATTTTCCCATTTCAAGGTTAAATTTCTTTAACATGTCCCTAACGTATTTGGCCTGATTTATGAAGATTCCGTGCTTCATTTGCTTGATTTGTAATCCTAGGAAAAAGGTTAGCTCACCCATCACGCTTATCTCAAATGTTTCCTGCATAGTTTGAGCAAAGTTTTGACATAAGGTCTCATTTGTGGCCCCGAAGATAAAATCATCTACATAGATTTGTATAACTAGCATACCATTCTCTTTATGTTTTAAGAAAAGAGTGGTATCGAATTTTCCTATTGTGAACCCATTTTCAAGAAGAAATTTGCTTAAGCATTCATACCAAGCTCTTGGTGCTTGCTTAAGTCCGTAAAGAGCTTTTGAGAGTTTATATACATGATCGGGATGAGTCTGGCTCTCAAAGCCAGGAGGTTGTTTGACAAAAACTTCTTCATTTATGTATCCATTTAAAAAAGCGCTTTTAACATCCATTTGAAACAATTTGAAGTTTTTGTAACAAGCAAAGGCAAGGAGCATTTTGATAGCCTCTAGTCTAACTACAGGAGCGTAAGTTTCATCGTAGTCAATACCCTCTTGTTGGTTGTATCCTTGGGCTACAAGTCTAGCTTTATTTCTGAAAATGTTTCCATCTTCATCTTTCTTATTCCTAAATAGCCATTTAGTGCCAATTATTGTGGTATTTTTGGGTTTAGGAACTAAGTGCCATACTTTGTTTCTTTCGAATTGATCTAATTCTTCTTGCATGGCATTTATCCAATCTGCATCATTTTCAGCTTCTTCAAAGTTTTTAGGTTCTAGGTGAGATATAAAGGCAATATGATTACATCCACTTCTAAGGTGAGATCGGGTGCTGACTCCTTGAGAGGGACTTCCTATGATGAGATCAGTTGGATGATTTTTTACAAACTTCCATGCTTTGGGTAATTCATGATCTTCTTTTTCTTGTGGTTGGTTAGGTTCTTGTGGAGAAGATCTTAGATAATCTACATTTGTGTCTTGATAATTTGTGTCTTGATTATTATTTATCTTGAGTTGTTCTAATTCTCTTTCAATTCTAAAGGTAGTGACTTGGTTTTCTTCATTTATCTCAACAGGGGTTTTGGATGTGTAAGGATTTGTTTCATCAAAAACGACATGGGTTGATTCTTGAACAGTTTGAATCCTCTTGTTGAATACCCTGTATGCTTTACTATTCATGGCGTATCCTATGAAGATCCCCTTATCGGACTTTGAATCAAATTTAGCTAAATGATATCTATCGTTTAATATGAAGCACTTGCATCCAAAAACCTTAAAATGTGATATGCTAGGTTTTCTACCCTTCCATATTTCATATGGGGTTTTTCCTATTTTGAATCTAATAGTGACTTGGTTACTAACATAGCATGTTGTGCTAACGGCTTCTGCCTAGAAGTATTTTGGCAAATTATGTTCGTTGAGCATTGTTCTAGCCATTTCTTGGAGTGTTCGATTTTTTCTTTCAACTACTCCGTTTTGTTGTGGGGTTTTTGGTGCCGAGAAGTTATGTGAATATCCATTTTCGTTGCAAAAGTCCTCAAGTTCTTTATTTCTAAACTCTCTTCCTCTATCACTTCTAATATGTACAATTGACATCCCCTTCTCATTTTGGATTTTTCCACAAAAATGAATAAATGCATTACATGTTTCCCTTTTATTGGCAAGAAAAATTACCCATGCAAATCTAGAAAAGTCATCAACAATAACAAATGCATACAATTTTCCACTAATGCTAGCTATGTCATTAGGTCCAAATAGATCAAGATGGATTAACTCTAGGGGTCTTGATGTAGAGATTACTTTCTTAGTTTTGAAGGAGGTCTTAACTTGTTTTCCATATTAACATGCATCACATATTTTGTCTTTCACATAGTTGTCTTTTGGTAGACCGTTTACTAGATCCTTGGATGAATGCTTATAAAGAAGATCCATGCTTGGATGACCTAGTCTCCTATGCCATAGCCAACAATTTTCATTTGTGATAGCTAAGCATTTAATGTTACAACTTGTGATTTCTTCAAATTCAATTGTATATATGTTGGACTCACGTTTTCCTATGAGAATTGTGTTTCCATTTAAATCATTTATTAAGCACTTTGTGGATTGGAAAATAATATTCAACCCTTTATCACATAGTTGACTAACACTTAGCAGATTATGTTTGAGAGTATCAACTAGAGCAACATTTTCAATAGCTAGGGAAGAATTATCTATTTTACCTTTACCGATGATTCTTCCTTTGGCGTTATCTCCAAATGTGACTAGCCCTTCCTTTTTGTATGAAAGGGAGAGGAATTTGCTTACATCTCCCGTCATATGTCTTGAGCATCAACTGTCTAGAAACCATTTGTTTTTTATGGAGTTGCTCTTTAAGCGCACCTGCACATAACATCAAGTAACTTGTTTTGGTACCCATATTTTCTTGGGTCATATTGAGTTAGTGTTCTTAATCACCCATTTGTAGTTCATATTTTTTCCTCTATTTCCCCTGAAGGGGCAAGTAAATCGTACGTGCCCCTTTTTCTCACAATATAAACAAACTTTATTTGCGTGTGAGGGATTTAGTTTAGGTGAAAAACCTTTCTTTGATACAGAGCTCCTTTTAGCATAGAGGTTTACAAATCCTATTGACTCGAAAGATGATAGGCCGTATCCTAAACCTTCTTTGAAAATTCCAAATCTTTGGGCTCCAAGTAATCTATTGAAATTTTCCTTTCCATTTGTAAATTTATATATGGTATTGCTTTGATCCTCCACTTTCTTTTTCAATGAAGAGTTTTCTTGAAGAAATTCAATTACTTGACTTTTCAAGCTTTCAATTTCTCTTTGAGAGGACTCTTTGTATTTTGAGTATTCTTTAGAAAGCTTTTCTTTTTCAAGATTAGAAGATGCATTTTCAGCTTTCAAGGTACCACACGAGCAAATATGTTTTTGTTTGCATTTTGAATAGTTTTCTTCTAAAAGTTTGATTTTCCTTTTAGATGCTCTTAGTTCAACATAGAGTTTTCTACAATTTTCTTCTAATTCCTCATATGAAGGGAGATATTCGTCATCGAAAATTACCTCACTTAGATCGTCCGCCATGAGACAGAAATGAGCGACTTCTTCTTCGACTTCTTTGTCAGTTGAGGTTCCATCTAGTTCATCCCATTCAGTTGCATTCATTGCTTTGAATCCCTTCTTGTCTCCTTGTTAATTGTTGTTTTTGTTTTTGAAGAGAGGACAATCGGCCATGTAGTGCCTAATCTTTTTGCAATTGTAGCATCTGATGCTCGATTCTCCTTTCTCCTTTCTCCTTTGGTTTGCCATTTCGTTTGTTCATTAGAAAGTTTCTGAATCTTCTAGTTAGTAAGGCAACTTCATCGTCATCATCATTCTCCTCTTCTTCTAGGATCTCTTTCTGCTTTCTAGCTTTCAGAGCAATTCTGGTAGCTTTTTTGGGTGCTTCAGCTTCAGCAGCAACATTTTTCTTCTTGATTTCGTAGGTCATGAGAGATCCAATTAGTTCGTCAAGTGTGACCTTCGAGAGGTCCTTGGCTTCTTCGATTGCTGTGGACTTTGCGTGCCAAGATGTCGGTAGAGAATGAAGAACCTTATGCACATTATCTTCCATAGAGTTTTCTCTACCGAGAGCTTTTAGTCCATTAGTGATTGTGTGAATCGTGTGAACATAGCTGTGATTGTTTCACCTTCTTTCATTTTGAACATTTCATATTCTTTTACAAGCATATAAATTTTAGATCTCTTTACTTGAGTAGTTCCCTCATATGTTACCTGAAGTTTTTCCCACATTTCCTTGGCCGTGTTGCAACCACATATCCGGTTGTATTCTTCATCACTTACAGCGCAATATAGGAAATTGTTGGTTTTAAAGTTGAGCTGTGCCATCCTTGCATCTGCCTTGGGATGTTTCCTAATGGGTATGTCATCGCCGTCTTCATTTTTGAAGGTGTAGTCTCCTTCAGTGATGACATTCCACATATGGTAGTCATAGGCCTGGATGAAGATGGACATTCGATCCTTCCATGCTGGGTAGTTAATCCCACAAAACTTGGGAGGGCAGTCCACGGATTGACCTTGGGCAAACATATTTGCCATGTTGATCTTTTCTCTTGGATGTTACTCCGAATTTCAACGACTGGTGCTCTGATACCACTTGTTAGCCTGGTAGTATATCTAGAAGTGGGGTGAATAGACTTTCTTCCGTGATGTGCTCACTTTCTACAACCACAGAAATCTTACCAAGAGCAAGTGTATAAAATTTCCATGTAAAAAGAAATGTAGAAAATATAAATGAGATATGAGAGAAGAAAAGCTTAACACAAAGATATTTACATGGTTCAGCACCCCGCCTACGTCCACGCCTTGAGACCAACTCAAGGATTTCCAAAATCCACTATATTCCTCCTTTGGGCGGAGAAGCCAATACACATCAGCTCACAAAGAGCTTCAATAAGGTGCTCACTTAGAGACACTAAAAAACAGCTCACAAAGAGCCTTTGTTTACAAAAGGTAGATGAAAATTAAATGTAAGCTTGAATACTCCTTTGAGCTAGTTAAACCAATAAAATCCTTACTCAATGTCCTCTGTCAATAGAGTAAATGCAAGACTAAGAGTAGCAAGAAGAGGGCAAGTGAGTTTGTGAGCAAACCCTAGAGATGACAACACCAATGAATGATCTTCTTACAATATAATTTCTCTAGGTAGGAAGTAAATGCTATTTACTCCTATTTATACATTAAATGGGTGAGTGCAACGCTGGAGAGCCGTTGGACATTTATGAATGTAAGACAAAATTCCAAAATAGCTGTTTGCAGCATTTAATGTTTGCTACTGCCCGACATTCGTCGATGAAGCCCTGTGTTCGTCGACGAGCTCTTCAGTAACTTCGTTGACGAAGCCCTGTGTTCATCAACGAGTTGCTAGTTATGAATTCAAGTACCTCTCAGTATATTTTCGTAGACGAGAACCTGTGTTCTTCAAGGAGTCCTTCATGTAATTCGTCGATGACGCCCTGTGTTCGCCGATGAGTTGTGGCTCTGAATTCATATGCTCCTCGGTATATTTTCGTCGACGAGAACCCTGTGTTGGTCGACAAAGTTTGTGTACACTCATCGATGAAGCCCTGTGTTTGTCGACGAGATCCTTTTTCTTAAAATTTTTGTCCTTTAAGTTTCTAAGAAGGTTCTTGTCTATTTGGGGGTTTCTTTATGCATTTTTAAATGACTTTACTAGTATTTTGTTGTGTGTGTGTGATACGCCCCTTTCTTGCTCTTAGTATTGAGTTTCACTCTATGTACAAGATATTTACAAGATGATATCTCTCTTATTTTACACACTCGTTTTTCATATGACTTTGTACATTTTTTGTATTGTTCATGAACGCTTTGAGAGACTTGTGATTCTGGTCATGACATGAGTTGCTTTGACTGTTTGTTGGTTCATATGCCATTCTGTATACTTGAAACATATCTTAGAGAAACATTAGTGACCTTAAGAGCAGCTAATGGGTTGATAACATCAAAACATAGTAGGAATGAAAGACCTTTAACTATTTGGTCTAACACAAAGATTAAATATATTTTGCAAACCAAGCATATACATTATTTGATATTTGCACAATTGAGACATCTTGTTGATTGAAAAATTTGAAACTTGATATCTTTGTGTGAACTTATTGATTGAATATCTTGAGATACAAAGATTACCTATTGACCCTCTCACCCACTCATCACACTGATAGAAAATATATTTGAGAGCTGAAACTTTAGAACACTGATCTTACTTATTATATCATTGGTGGTGTATGTGATTGAACGTAACTGGGTACACATCTGATTTACATGAAAGCATAATCACTGTACCATTTGATTATAATACACATCTGTTGTATTTCCAGGCACGGGCCTGAAGAGGGAGACTAGTCATGGAATAGTCCCGGATTGGCTTAGACCCGATTAGGAAAGTTAGGTGCGTCATCCTATTAAGGCGTGTAGGTTGAGGTTAGCCCCTCTAATTAACTTGGTTAAGGTTTGAGGTTAGTCCTATGCTAATTGAACTGGTTGTAATCGGTGCCGCTCCACCCTTAAGTGAGCTATTAGTGGAATTCTCGGGCTTGCGAGCTAGAGGCGGGAATGTAGGCACAGTTGGCCGAACCCCGATAACATATCGTGTGCCTTGTTTATATTTCTGCACTTTATATTTATCGTACATGTATGTTATGGGGTCAATGATGCATATGACTTAATTTCCACATTATATTTATCTACGTATTTGGAAATTGCATAGATAGACCCTAGGTTGTGTATATACTGTTGTTGGATAGATTAACCTAGGAGAAAAAGTTTTAAATTCCAATTCACCGCCCCTTTTGGGAATACACCAATTCTAACACCAACCTTCTATTCTCATTTTTCAAAAATGTTTTCTATTTAGACATCCTAACTAGAAGCTTATGCATTTTAGTTAAAGTTTTTTCTAGTCCTTCGTTAAAGGGCATGATTTCATCATTAACTTCATCACATGATTCAACACAAGATTTATTACAAGAATTATTGCATGAATTAGTGCATGAGTTATTAACAGAAATATGATAAAATATATCGGATGATTGACTACATGATGTATCACAAAGCTCAACACATGAATCATCACATAAAGCATACAATGAAGGAGACTGAGATACATGTACCTCCTAATCAACTAATGTAGTTAAGAAACAAGTTGCTTTATCTTGATCATTTGTAGTCGAACCAACTGGAGCACTGATATCCTTCTCTTTGGATGCTCCATATTTCCTATCAAGCTCTTCCCAAATTTCTCTCGCATATTTACATGCCATGATATTATGAAAAACATTAGAATCTAAAGCACAGTAAAACATATCCATGGCATTTAAATTAACTGCACTAAAATAATTTTAATTCATTCTCAAGTAATTTCATTTAACAATTAATTGCCAAGCCTTCCAATCCATTCATTTTATAAATATGCTTATTCGTTGTTTCCAGGAGGTGTAGTCAACGCCAAAAAATACTGGAGGCTTGGTACATGACCATCCCTCATTGAATGGGGATACAACAATTTCAGCCATTGCGATTTTAACACAAGCGGTTAAACTTTTTGCATCGAGGCTCTGATATCAATTGATAGGAATGGTGTATTCCCAAGAGGAGGGGTGAATTGGGCATTTAAAAATTTTTAGGTAAAATTCAAGTTACAATCAATATTTTGCAACCTAAGGTCTTTTTAAGAAGTTACTAGTTGCACACATATTCAAAGCATGCACGTAAAATAGTCAAGATAATGAATAATTAAACATACATGTGCAGGAAAGATAAATAGTAGAGAGAGAGAGAGAGAGAGAGAGAGAGAGAGAGAGAGAGAGAGAGAGAGAGAGAGAGAGAGAGAAAAAGAGAGAGAGTATTTGTTAACGGGGTTCGACCAATCCTGCGGGCCAACAACCCAACGATTCCACTATGTGCTCACTTAACCGGGAGGAACAACGCTATTTACAATACTTTTTATGAGGTGGAGTCTCCTCAACTCATTTATTGGGCTGAGCCACAATTAGTTCTCCTTACAAGGCGAAGTTTCCTCGGTTCATTTAGCGGGCGGAATCAAACCAATTCTCCTTACGAGGCGGAGTATCCTTAGCTCACCTAACTGGGCTAGAGCCAAACTAGTACACTTTATAGGACAGTGTATTCCTCTGTAGGCCATGCTTGGAATACAAAGATAATCAAATGATAATTGTACAAATAAAATGCTTCTCCAATAAGCAGATGTGTACAACAATATACGTAATGCACTCTAGTATGATGGGAGTTTAAGCTCGGTAGAGTTTATGTAATATCTCTCAAATAATCTTATGAAATAATGTGAGAGGTGATAATGAAAATGATCTTTGATTCAAATATGTAATATTTCACTAAGTGTATTTCAAAGATCTAAGCCTCAAATAATATCTCCAAAAATAATTTTCAATAATAAAGTGTAGGAGATAATGATGATTGGCTTTTCAAAAATATTTTCCAATAAGCATAAAGACTAGCTTTGAATCTTGCAATGAGTGTGTAAAGATTCCCAAGCTATAAAGAGTTTTCCCAACAATTTTTATCAATGAAATAGTATGGGAAAAACTCAAGCTCACTCTCCAAAAATTGATTTACAAATTTTAATGAATAAGAGAGTATAAGCTTTTGAAAAGAATGTATAATGCCCACAAGAATGATTATTCAATCAATCTTCAAGTTGCAATAGAAAGAGAAAAGAATGTAAGCTTGTATATGTGGGAGTATAAGAAATAGCACAAAATTTTTTCCAGAGAATTCCTAAGCTAATTTCCTGCTAATAATGCTTTAGAAAGGGCAATATATAGACTTCTATGACTCGTCATTTTAGAAATATTTAAACACAAAATTAAGCATGTTTAGCACTAAAAATATTGGACAACCTAAGAGGGTCGGTTAACTGAGGCATGCTCGAATCGACCGACCTATGGCAAAATTTGAATTTTCTTAGGGATTCGATCGACTGAGTAAAAGGCCGATTGACTGACCTAGGTGATTTCTAAAGTTACGGTAGTTCAGTAGACTGAGCCTTATGAACGGGTGGCTGGGCATGAAGGTTGATCGGCTGAGGCTAAATTTAGTTTATTTAGATCGGTCAACTGTGTTAGGGATTTATACTGAAAGACATGCTTTATGTAATCGGTTTTAGTATTCGTTAATAACTTCAGTTATTCCATTTTAATTAGAATTTTTTTAGCAATGTTTTCCTGACATTATTTATTTAATGATTATGCATGTGTGCCTTTTATTCTATATAGTAGGTAATCTAGTGTGTAGAGTACAACATATACACAGAAGATTAGATCATTAGTTCTTATAGAATATAAGTTTATTGTTCATAGTTTTAAATGAAATTGGACACACCATTGGTAGGACTGTAGCACAAGATTTTAATAGGTCTATCTTAACTATTGGGAATGGTACAATTCCAACTCTTTGTGCTAGTACACTTTGTGTGTATTGAATAGGATCGTCTTAGGGTAATTGTTTTTATACTGACTATATAAAACAATTAATACCTCATGGTTATTATGAGTGCTTATAATCTTAATCCTGATATGATTATTGCACACGTGCATATTGTGATTATCACTTTGATTCATAGAAGAATGAGATTCTTTATGGGTCAAAAAACTCAGTGATTTGGGTGATGACATTATTTGTATGGTGAACATTAATTATTGATGGAATCCATGTCCCAGTATTGGGATTGATGATACCCCCTTGAGGAAGCTTATAAGTTTTGATTATGTCAAATCCTGCAGGTAGATTTTGAATCTGACACATCAAATAAGTTAAGTGGAAGGTCTCATGGAATTAATATGTCAATTAATTAAATTTTCAGTAATTTATTTAATAGAAAAGTATCTATAATATTTATGTGGGGAGATAAATAAGCATTTAATAATAGGAGCTCAAAACTTATTTTCAAATATGACAGGTTGTGCAATTATAATTCTTTAGTGGTATGAATTATAATTAATGTAATTAAGGATGAATTCGGGTTGGATTAAGAATTCTTAATTACATGGGAAGCCCTAGTCATATTTGCCTAGAGGTCCGTGCTATAGACTATGTACACGCGCTCCATTCAGTAGCTAGGGAGAGACAAGCGAACTCTCATAGAGGCAGACATTTTTCATTACAGAAGAAAACCCTAGTAGTCGTTGACAAGCCCACTCTCTCAAGAGCAAGGCGTGTTCAAGGAATACAATAGAAGATTCTTGATCGTCTTCAAGAGCTTATTTTCGTACTTGCGGATTCGGGATCAAACCAGATAGATCTCTCAGGTATAATCCTAATCACGTAATTAGGATTTGCATGCTCAGATTATTTTTTTTGCTATCCATACGCACAACAAATAGATCTTAGGGCTATTACACGAGTCCCTTCAATTGGTATTAGAGCCTTGGTTGATACTGTATACGAATAATAATACCATGTTCTTTGAAAATTGAACCAATGCATGCATAGGTTAGAACGTGTGTATGCACTAACCTCTGTTTCGTAGCGTTCTGTCCAGTAATTATGGTCACACGAATGTATGTTTTGTGATTACGATTGTTTTTTTATAATATTCGTAGCATGTGAACTCCAATTATGGAGGCATAGGATTTTTTAATTTGATGCAGCTTCATCCGAGAAGGAGACACAGTTGTGGCGTGTGAATAGTGGTCAAAAACAGGGTGAAACCCTAGTTTTGGAATAATGATCAGATGGTCAGTAGTGGTGCATAGTAGTGGCAAAAAATAGGAAAAACCCTAGACCAGTGATGCGGTTTTTCGTCGAACCCGCCGAACCCCAGCACTGCTTAATGGCAAACAAGGATTCACGGTGTTATGATGCAAGCTGCTTGAGCATAATAGCCGGGATATTTATTATATCATTTTTCTTGTTTATATATGCTTGCTTGGCGTGTTTGTTGTTCTTGTGTTATGTCATTAGCATGTAAAATTAAAATTTCAATGTTGGTTTATGCATGTGTAACTAGAGAATAAAATTAATTCCCAAGTTATAATACAATTTTTTTTATAAAAAGTATTAAAGGAATTTGGAATTTTGTTTGTTGCGTGTATTTTAGTTACCAATATTGGAATATTAAATTTATTGGAATATTAAACACGTGTTTGTATACCTCATGAATTAAATAACTAAGTGGGTGAGGGAATTTATTACATATAAAGCCCATGGTCTCCATCACTATTTTATAGGTGAAATAATTATTTTTATGTGATGATATTAGTATCTTCCTCCCCATCGGATGGAATTAATTATAGACTCACCAAGCATAATCTCTAGTAATTGTTAGTATTGGGTCACCTCTCCATCTGGGGATTCACTATGGGATAATAGGTCTAGTATTATGTGATGGTGTATACTTAGTTCTGAATAATAGTATTCTTACCATCTAAGTCACTATTATTGTGTATAAGACCAAATCTAAGTTAGCAATTTAATTTTCCTTGGCATAGTTACTTGCCTAGATAGTAAAATTAATAAGTCCTCACCTGTCTACACAAATGTTGAATAGTAGATGACCTCCCATCGAGGTATACTGCTCATAGTGTGTTAGGTTGTTGACAGATTCTTTAAAAGAAAATATTGGTAAAGGGAACCATATTATTTTAATTGAATTGAAAGTTTACTATTGCTCATCACATTTTGCTATAATATGTGATTCTCAAGATTAGAATGACTTTCAATCCCTTGGCTATTATTCTTAAAGAAAACAATCTGGTTGGACCTAATTATATTGACTGGAAAAGGAACTTGGATATTGTACTAATTGTAGAGGAGTACAAGTATATGCTCGTAGAGGTATGTCCATAGAAACCGGATGAAGGGGCAATCGATGAGGAAACCCAAGCTTACCGGAAGTGTATTAAGGCTGATGATATGGCGCGATGTTACATTTTGGCATCTATGTCGAATGTTCTCCAACATCAGCATTAGTGTATGCCTTTTGCCTATGATATAATGCAGAACCTCAAAGAAATGTTTAGGGATCAAAATCATGCTACTAGGCAGACTGCTATGAAGGAACTTATGAGTACTACTATGGCATAAGATACCCCAATAAGGGATGATGTTCTAAAGTTGAATGGTCTTATCAATGAGCTAGAGATCCTTGGAGTTGAAATCGATGGGAAAACCTAGGTCGATATCATTCTCTAGTCACTACCTGACTCTTTCAAGTAGTTTTTCCTGAGCTACAACATGAATAAGCTCTCTTACTCATTGGCAAAACTACTTAAAGAGCTGCAAGCAGTTGAGGGCCTCACGAGGAAGCCAACTATTGCTCTTGTGACTAAGAAAGGTTCTTTTTCTAGGCCAAAAGGCTGAAAGAAGTAGAAAAAGGTTCTGAAACCATAGGGAGATCCTGTAGTAGTACGTGGGCCACAGGATGGAGTGAAAAAGCCTAAGTTCAAGTGTTTTCACTACAAGTAGTCAGGGCACTAGAAATCACAATGTCTAGTTTATCTCACCAAACATAACAACAAAGGGGTTCCAGCCAACCCGCCAGCTAAGTGATGGGGAGATACGTATTTCTGGGGGATGGCACGAGAGTGTCAGTAGTTGTAGTAGCAAATATTTGCATTTCTTTTAATAGAGATAGGATTTCAATCTTGAAAGACTCTCTTTATATACTTGCCAATAGAAGGAATTTGATCTCATTTTCCAAGTTGGTTGATCATGGATATTCAATTTATTTTAATAACTCAGTTTTTATTAAGTTAAATAAGAGTTTTATCTGTTTTGGTACATTGGTGGATGGTCTTTATGTTATTAATCATGTTTCTCCCACAGTGTAACTAAATGAATTGAATAACACTAATAAACTACCATGTAAGAAACAAAAACCTTCTGAATGGACCAAACTGACACTCGAAAAATGAGCAGCTCGAAAAATGGGCAGCAGCTGCGGCTGTGTGTGGGTTGGTTCGCAGTTGTGGCATGGAGCAAGGAACAGCGGGAGAGTGGCTCACGGATTTGCTGGTGCTGTTGGCGGCCGCCGGAGAGAGCAACAAAGTGCAGCAGGAGCTTTTTGTGTTGCGGCAACAATGGGCAAAAGAGGTTTGAGCGAGAGAGAGAGGGATAAAGGGAAGGAGAACAAAGAATAGAGAAAAGAGAGAGAGCAAAGCAGAATTTAAAAGAACAAAAAAAAAAAAAACAAACTAAAGAAGAAGAAGAAGGAGAAGAAGAAGGAGAAGAGGAGAATGGGGAAGAGGAGAATGAGGAGCCCTGGGGGCTGCCTACGTAGGAAGAGGAAGAGAAGGGTTAAATAGGATATGCGGGAAAGCCCTAGACCCGGATAGGAGACCCGACCCGGCAACTTGACCCAATTGGAGTTGACCCGAATTGCTATATTTTTTTATTTTTTTCATTCTCTGTTCATCACAAATATGACTCTTCTGGAGCCTGTATCTCACAAAACTTAAAACACAAAAGTTGTAGATAATCCTTTCCTCTTTCTCCAAAAATTTGAATCATCTCGATCAGAGCTCGTACGGAAAATTTATGCATGAAATACAAACATGTATTGGTTTTGGTTCCTGGGAATTTTCCTACGACAAAAAAATACCAAAACTTCATAAATAGTGCAATAAAGTTCAAGAATGATGATTTTGGCACTTTATTAAAATATTGGACAATTTTAGACATTTAATTAAAAATATAAATCGTAAAGTTCGGGTTAAGATGCCCAATTACGCAGTTTTGACGCGTAATCACACCCCCCAACTAACGTTTTGCTAGTCTCTAGCAAATGACATGAATGAATCTCAGGGTGTTGTCTACAACTACATACTCTGGTGATCATGAAATCAATGCACATGTGATATAACTATACTACTTCACATACAAGAGCATAACTGAATTTCACACAAGCTCGTTCATATTCATTGCACACGACTCCTAAGCACGTCACTCATGCAAGTTTCATCGTTTATATGTGATTTGAGAGTAGTATACTCACATGAAGTTAATCAGTGGCACATTCAGAGTTAATGCAATCATATAAGTTCGAGTATAAACAGGTAAACTCCCGAGGTGTGTGTGATGTGTGTGACTCAGTACATCTAGGGCACCAGTGGACACCTACAGAATGGTCACTTTGACTCGGCCTAACTGGTATACCCTCAAGAACACTCAAAGAAAATGGGTTCACTCATCATATGTGAGGAGGAGTGTCACGATCAAACATCCCACATATTAAAAGGAACAACGCTAAGTATATGGAGTGGACTAGTCTGGAAAGGATCTAGCCTATCTATGAGGTGTCGGGTCCTTCACCCTAGCATCTTCTCACCTACTCGCCATATCCAAATGAGACCACCCTAGATCAACTTACTCACAAACTTGTCGTGAATACATCTGAGGCATTAACCGGTTGAAGAATCTTCATACGTGGAAAATATATGTCGTGTCCTTGTGATATGTATTTGGACCGGCATTGACTTTTCATTTTATGCGCATGTGTATTGCGTATTCTTTTTTTCTCTGCTCATTCTTTATTTTCTATCTTTTCTTGAGCAATAAGGACAATATTAACACTTCTTTTGTAATATTCATACCGTCAATGGGAATTGAGCTCGAATAGTGGTCCATGAACTAAGTTTATCTCTAAGGGTGGCTCAGCCTTCACATCTTGAGTAGACTACAAGACCTAGGTTTCTATCTCCCCACTAAGTGTCACCTCTAGACTAGCAAATTAAAAACAAAGACTAGTGTACAAGAAATGATCCAAGAAAAAAAAGAATTGAGTTCTGTGAACTCTAATTTGATATTAACACTCAAAAGGATGATAAATAGCTCAAGGATGTCTCACAAGGTGTCATAGTCACCACAGGTGCTCTCTCAGTGCTCACTGGAAACTCTAAGTGCAATGAATCACGTGAATGTGTTTATTTAGCCTCGTGAGATGCCGTGTAAATACAGGAAATTATATAGTCAAATTAACACGAATGTACTACCAATCGATTCTTCATGGAGTCATAAGATCATATAAAGAGAAACTACACATGATTGACTCAAGTGTGTCATTCTTAAGTTATACGCAAGTATGTGAAAGGTATGAGTCAGTATTAAACATGGCATAGTGTAGTGTAATTCCTTAGTGCTCCTCTTTCTTTCTTTCTTTCTTTTTGATTTTTTTTTTGTATTTTTGATTTTTTTATATGAAACCCGGTACATGTATGTGCACAGTGTCACATGCAAATGCTCATCCCCCCCAACTTAAGTGGAACATTGTCTTCAATGTGAAAGCATAAGGGAAATAGAAAGGACTGTGCACGAAAAAAGTAAAGCGTACTTGAGTGGTGAAATAACAAAAATCGAACTACGAGAAAATGGTCCTAAAAACTAACTAAAAATAAAATAAGATAAAATAAAAGGAAAATAAGGGAAAGAAAAACATCACAATTGTCTGGCGGAGGCTCAAGAGGAATTTCGTCTAGAGGCCGCAGGTCGATAAATTGCATTGGCGGGTCTCCAAATTTGAGCCGCCACAGTGGATCAGTCTTCATACCTGCACGAAAATTAGCCTCAAATGAATTAATGCGTGTCAAAATACCAAACAATACGTGCGCAGGTTGACCCTCGTGTGTGGACAAGAAAAGGTCTTTATTCAATATTGTGTCCAGGAAATTTGCTTCTTTACGAACTAATGTGTGATAGGAAGTTATTGGAATAATTACCTGCAGTTCTTCAGAAGCATTAACATTAAATGTTTTACCTGGTTCTTTGAAAATTATATGTTCACCAGACTAGTCACCCTCTTTATCAGGTGTACATGTCATCATACCACTGCAGAAGTCTGCCTCCACATTAAGCTCTTTAACATCTGATTCATGTGGGAGTAACGGTTTCACGATTTCTGAGCTCGGAGTGTGAGGTACCACAGGTTGGTACTTCGTATGAGTATCAGTCTCCTCATCAACTAACTGCTTTGCTTCTGGCCCCATTTCCTCTGATTTTTCTTTGACCTCTTCTGGTTCAGAAGTGACTTCTAGTGCTGGGACAATTGGTTGTCCGATGATGAGCATCTCAGGTTGGGTAAATTCTTTCTCGCTTCTTAAAGTGATGGCGGCCTCTGCTGCCTCAAAGAGATCATCATGCATTTGTTGTTGCGGTTGCTGGTACTTTTGAGGACTAGGCTGAGGTTCTGCGAGTAATTCTTCGTTTCCTAAAATATCCAACTGTGTGCTTATCGCATTAATGGTATCCCGCAATTCATTATTATGATCGACTTGAGTTTGTATAAATTGTTGGAGCATGTTCACCATCTGTGTTATGCTATCCTCGAAAAATTCTGACGACGTACAGCTCGAAAGGATCTGTTGTGGCTGATATTGAGGCGGAGGATTGTTTGGGCAGTTTGGTGGTTCATATGCATCTCTACCACTAATTGTGCTGATAGGGTGTGCAGTTATGGTTGCCTGAGTGCATCGTGTGTTCCACTGTGGGACATTGTCAGCTAAGTAATCAAATAATTATAATACCTGATCTGGATCCTCGTTGACGGGCTCTCCATTAGACATAGTTTGGACAAAACACTTGCAATCAGGGGTAAGAGCACTATAAAAATAATCAGCTAACCTCCATGAGTCAAACTCGTGATGTGGAAAAGTGCGTAGTAGATCCTTGAATCGCTCCCAGCAAGCTTGAAATGTCTCGTCATCCTGCTGCACAAAGTTAAGAATCTGTTCTTGCAAAAATTGAGTTTTCTGTGAGGGACAAAATGCATGCAGGAATTCACGCTCCATATCAACCTAATTAGTGATAGAATAAGGTCTCATAGAATGAAACCAAATCAGTGCCCTACCCTGAAAAGTAGCAAGAAATAAATTCAGTTGAATAGATTCATCAGTTTTAGCATGAGAGAAAAACATGTTGCAGGTTAATTCAAACTCTGCTAAGTACTGATATGGGCACTCAGATTCCGTCCCGTAGAACTTGGGGAGCAATGACGTTCTCCCACGCTGCATAATGAAATTATGCTCATCATAAGGCAAAACAGTGGAAGAGGATGCAGTGGCATATTCAAGCTGCAAAAAATCCATTATCGTGCGTGGTGCAGGTGTAGCCATTTTTCAAAACTTAAAATTTTTTTCTGTTTTTGTTTTATGCTTTTTTTTTCTTTTTTATAAAACTAATAAAAATGACAGGAAAAACGCAAAATTGAGACTAAGAACAACATTCCCAGGTAATAGCGCCAAAACTTGACTCACTCAAAAAATGAGCAGCTCGAAAGCTATCCCAAGTGTAAGAGTTCTATCGTGTAATATTAAGCCCAAGGGCTAGATCGTCTCCTCAGGGAATGCGTTTTAATCTCAGATTTTACTTTCTTCCAATCGAAATTAAAAAGGTACTGAACTCAGTTCAAATTCGGGTTTTCAAGATTGTGGAGACTTAAATGAAAACACAAATTAAAGTCCTAAAACTATCACGCACGAAATTAAATAACAATAATGAAAACCCTAGTCTACTTAAGGAAACACTAGATCATACTAACTAAAAATGGAAACTTTAAACATGGAATTAAAATAACAATAATGAAAACCCTAGTCTACTTAACGAAACACTGGGACACGCGTTAATTAAAAATGGCAACCTAGAACATGGAATTAAAAACACACAATGAAAACTAAACTAGACACATACTAAAAAAAAAACGAACCTACTAAAAATCGAACCTTAAGCACAATTAAGAGATCAAATCAAGACTCACAATTTAAATGCAAACATGAATTCAAAAGAAATTTAAAAAACGTAAACAATAATGGAACACAATAAAAACACAACCTTTACTAATCATAGACCCTAACTAAATCGAATTTCGACAAAAAAAAAAATATCTGAATTTAATTAAGAATGCTAAATTAAAATAACTATCAATTAGATAAATAAAGAGATTAATTTAACAATAATGAAATACCCAACATTACTCAACTTAAACAAAAAGAAAGAAAACTCCAATAACATTAAAAAAAAAAACTAAACTTTCTTCAATATTCTAAGATTCAAAGAAAAGTAAATAAAAGAAAGAAAGAAAGGAAAAGAGAGAGAGAGAGAAACAAATCCACGGAGCCGTGGCAGCAGCTGCAGCTGTGTGTGGGTTGGTTCGCAGCTGTGGCATGGAGCAAAGAACAGCGGGAGAGTGGCTCACAGATTTGCTGGTGCTGTTGGCGGCCGCTGGAGAGAGCAACAAAGTGCAGCAGGAGCTTTTTGTGTTGTGGCAACAATGGGAAAAAGAGGTTTGAGCGAGAGAGAGAGGGATAAAGGGAAGGAGAACAAAGAATAGAGAAAAGAGAAAGAGAGCAAAGCAGAATTTAAAAGAACAAAAAAAAAAACAAACTAAAGAAGAAGAAGAAGAAGAAGAAGGAGAAAAAGAAGGAGAAGAGGAGAATGGGAAGCCCTGGGAGCTGCCTACGTAGGAAGAGGAAGAGAAGGGTTAAATAGGATAGGGGGGAAAGCCCTAGACCCGGATAGGAGACCCGACCCGACAACTTGACCCAATTGGAGTTGACCCGAATTGCTATTTTTTTTCATTCTCTGTTCATCGCAAATCTAACTCTTCTGGAGCCCGTATCTCACAAAACTTAAAACATGAAAGTTGTAGATAATCCTTTCATCTTTCTCCAAAAATTTGAATCGTCTCAATCAGAGCTCGTACGGAAAAGTTATGATGAAATACAAACAGGTATTGGTTTTGGTTCCCGAGAATTTTCCTGCGACAAAAAAATACCAAAACTTCATAAATAGTGCAATAAAGTTCAAGAATGATGATTTTGGCACTTTATTAAAATATTGGACAATTTTAGAAATTTAATTAAAAATATAAATCGTAATGTTTGGGTTAAGATGCCTAATTTCAAGGCTGGTTCAGAATAGGCCATTAGGTTCATTAGAAGTGGAGGCAGTACAAATCTGTGAATCTTGCTTAGAAGGTAAGATGACCAAGTGACCCTTTTCGGACAAGGGCTATAGAGCAAAAGAGGCATTAGAACTAGTTCACTCTAATTTGTGTGGCCCCATGAATATCCAAGCTAGAGGTGGCTTTGAGTATTTTGTTACTTTCATTGATGCTTACTCAAGGTATGAGTATATTTATTTGATGCGTCGTAAGTTTGAATGCTTTGAGAAATTCAAGGTATTTAAGGAAAAAACGGAGAAGTGTCAGGGTAAATGTATCAAGATTGTGGTGGCGAGTATCTTTTAGGAGAATTTGTGGATTTCTTATCAGAGGAGGGAATTGAATCCCAATTGTCTACACCTGGTATGCCACAAAAGAATGGTGTAGCAGAAAGAAGGAATAAGACTCTTATGGACATGGTCAGATCTATGATGAGTTACTCAGATTTTCCTAATTCATTTTGGGGGCACGCTCTAGAAACAACAACCTATATTCTGAATTTGGTCCCATCTAAGTCAGTACCTACTACATCCATAGAATTGTGGACTGGGCGCAAACCTAGTCTATGGCATGTTCAGATATGGGGTAGTCCATCACACGTGCTAAAAGGGAAAACAGATAAGTTGGAATCAAGGACTGATGTCAATTTATTTGTTGGCTACCTTAGAGGAACGAAAGGTCGCTTATTTTATTGTTCTAAGGATCGGAAGGTCATTGTTAGCACCAATGCTCGATTCTTAGAATAAGACCATGTAATGAACCACAAACTCGGAAGTAGGATTGTTCTAGAAGAGTTGAGAGGAGATATACCAGCTATACCAATAGTGCAAAAAGAACCACCACAAGACAGAGTTATTGACATCCCATTTCCTTGTCGTAGTGGGAGGAATTTTGTAACTTGAGCCAAGTCTGACCCATCATGTGCAGTTGCCATCAATACGCTGGTTGTACAGTTTTTTTTATAAAAAAAGTATTAAGGGAATTTCGAATTTTATTTTTTGCGTGTAATTTAGTTACCAATATTGGAATATTAAATTTATTTGAATATTAAACAAGTGTTTGTATCCCTCATGAATAAAATAACTAAGTGGGTGAGGAAATTTATTACATATAAATCCCATGGTCTCCATCACTAGTTTATAGGTGAAGTAATTAATTTTTTGTGATAATATTAGTATCTTCCTCCCCATCGGATGGAATTAATTACTAACTCACCAAGTATAAACTCTAGTAATTGTTAGTATTGGGTCACCTCTTCATCTGGGGATTCACTACAGGTCAATAGGTTTAGTATTATGTGATGATATACACTTAACTATGAATAATAGTATTCTCATCATCTGAGTCACTGCTATTGTTTATAGGACAAAAGCTAAGTCAGTAAAATTAATAGGTCATCAACCGTCTACACAAATGTTGAACAGTAGACGACCTACCATTGAGGTGTACCACTCACGATGTACTATGTGATGACCCAAAAATATATATACCATTAAAGCATAATAATAATAAAATAATAAAAATGGTCATTTAGTTAATATCAATACAGAAGTGTTTTTCTGTAGGATTCTTGATTCTATATTTGATGCTTAAGAAAGTCCTTGTATTAGAGAGCGTTCAGAGATCATTGTAGCTCAATCACTTCCTGGAGGTCGGTCTGGTCAAAATGGAATTTCATAGGATAAACATAATAGACACTGTTTGTACACGTAAATAAATACATATACATAAAATAGTGTTTTGACATACATAATTTGTAAAAAATACATGATAAAATAATAATAATAATAATATAGGTATCTTATGTGGGGCCCACAAGACTATGTGGGGCCCACATGAGTCCCAAAGTCGTGTGGGGTCCACATGAGTCCCGAATCTATATAGGGCTCATAAAACCGTGTGAGGACTATTGGAGTTACGTAGGACCCACTTAGGTATCAAAGTTGTGTGGGGCCCACATTTTGAAATTCAAACTTAATTCTTTTTTTTAAAAAAAAAAAAACTAAAACATTGCTTAAAAATAATAACAATGATGATAATAATAATAATAATAATGATTTTTAAAAAATTTAAAACATAAAAAATAAAAATTTAATTAATTAATTAAAAATTAATTAGACACTCCCATTTCTCCCACATGACCCCCATCCCCATCTCATACCTAACCCATACCTAACACATCCATGCCCATTTCTTATTTTTTAAAAAATTATAATTTCACCCCTCTCCCCACACTTTTACGAATTCAATTTTCTTCCCCAAAATTTTCCTATAAATAGGAAGCTCTCAATATTCATTTTTCAAAAGAAAACTTTCCAAAGGAAGAGAAAGATTAGTGAGTGAAAGAATTAGTGGTGGAGGGAGAAATTTTGCTATAATTAAAATGCTTACTCACCCACTCTTTCCGATCTCATTTTTTTAAAATATTCGTTGTGATCGTAGCACAAGGTTAAGTAAGAGTTTAGTAAATTTGATTATGTTAGACTTTTATTAAAATTCATAACCAAGTTTATTTGTAAGAAAATTCGATTATGTTAGATTTTTATTTAAAATTTTTACCCGAATTTATTTGTAAGTAAATTTTGATTATTTAGATTTTTATTAAAATTCATACCCGAATTTATTGGTAAGTAAATTTGTTAGATTTTTATTTATACCCAAGTTTATTTGTAAGTAAATTTTGATTATGCTGCTTATTTTCATAAAATTCTCCCAAATTTATTTTTGCGCATGTTTAATTATACCAGTTTTATCTTTAATATACTTGCATTTATTTTTACGTTGTATATTTTACGAAAATATGAGTAAAAATTACATGAGTTATTTTTTTTACGTTGCGTATTTCACAAAAATATGAGTAAAAAAATGAGATTTTCATGATATTATTGTAATTTTATAAATTTTATAATAAGATGTTTTCAAAACCCCTTATGGTACAAACGATACAGAACATTACGAATATTCGGTACCACAGCTTAAAGTTAAAACAAATCAGAGTGCACCCACGCTTTTTGCAGATTGGTTTTATATGGTAGTGAATTTCTCCTGAGTGCACACCTAGGTCGGACTAAGGTTTAATAAGGAAAATCTCACTTAATGATGATGTACGTTGATTTAGTTTAGCCGGCCAGCTAGCTAAGTCCAGTCTTCGAACCGTACAACCCAGTCATGGGGGTAAACATGACTTATGATTAATAGGCCTAAGGGTGGTTTTTATAGATTTGGGAATGCGTATTTAGAATTAAATGTATTTACATGTCATATGATATATTTTGAAGCTCAACCCATTCCCATTGATGATCTCGAACTTGAAGCTTGCTTCTCCATTCTCTAATTCTTCTAGATCCATGGATTAAGTCAAGTGATATGTGCTTTAGGTTCCTCGTGGCTTCCACATCAAGATTACCGTTCGTGCATTCTAAATCATGATCCTGTTCACAAACTCAATTGCACAGGTCAAATACTAAGTGATTTGTCATTATAAAAGTAGGATTGGACTCATAGAGTCAACATTACAGATTCAAGATCAAACGAGATGGATCTCGCAGGTATAATCCTAATCACGTAATTCGGGATTGCATGATCTGATATTTTTTTTTTATATCCGTAAGCACTACAACCAGATCGTAGGGCTATTCCACAAATCCCTTCAATGTCTTCAAGAGCTCATTTTTGTACTTGCAGATTCCGGATCAAATCAGAAAAATCTCGCAGGTATAATCCTAATCACATAATTAGGGTTTGCATGATCAGATTATTTTTTTTTGTTACTCGTATGCACTATTGTAACGCCCTAAACCTGCCAAGTGGGACCCAAGGGTTACGTATTTCATTTGCTTGTTTCTGATACTATACACCACAATCATGCAGCGAAAAAGTAAATAACCTCAATTTGAATATCAGAATCTATTTATATATATCCCATAAACAACTACCAACATTTGTTTATATTACATACTAGTATTTAAAAACATAAACTATGCGTAAGCTGTTTTTACAAACTCCCCAAAATTATCAAAACGCTACCCTGCTAGAGCCCTAAGCGCAATCTCCTGATGGACCTAAAAATATAATTATCCACTAAGGTGAGACACATCTTAGTAAGGAAGAACAAACCTCAATAGGGAAGATTACCCGCCTATACAAGTAGCTTCCCTTTGCCCTAGTACCAAACTAAAAATACCGGGCACTCGCCTTTCTCAACAAGCTCTTGGCAGAAAGTTTTATCTTGCCATAAATATACATATAATTAAATTAACATACTATTTATTTTATCAGACCACATTCCACACAAAATATCCACACAGAATAACACCGTCCACACAGGACTCTCATTCATACAAAATACATAGTCCACATAGAACTCACACTCTCACAAGATGCATGGTCCACATAGGATTGGTCCACACAGGACTAACACATAGAACTGGTCCACACAGGACTAACATCTTCATAGAATACATGGTCCACATAGAACTAACATTTTCATAGAATGCATGATTCACACAGGGCTGGTTCACACAGGACTAACATCATCACAGAATACATGGTCCACATAGGATTGGTCCACACATGACTAACATTTCACAGAATACACGGTCCACACAAGACTAATCCACATCGGAGTAACATCACACATATTACATGGTCTACACAGGACTAACATTTTCACAGAAATATATCGTGGCCCACACAGGCACTACCAACCACCAGTACCAATCCCAATGACATACCTGTAGTATATCAGAAGAACAACCTCCTCAACCCTGCCAATGCTCTACCCCAATATATAATGACAATATACGAACTCCTCAGGAATGCCAACGTATATCGTGATTACATCTAGGCAATATAACAAACTCCTCAGGCCTACCAACGTCATATTGTGATACACACGAATAACCACACAAAATAACCTATATACACAAATCACATTATTTGTCACACAACAATCTCAAGCAGTAGTATTCTCAAACAATCATTATTCACCAATAACTGTACTCACAGCTACCCAATGTTCACAATCCAACAGTATATTTTATCATTCTGTACTCACATCAGCCAATTAAATTGTGAAAGTTATATTCCTGCCATTCAATTTCTTTTCCATATATATATATATATATATATATTGTTTACCTAAATTAACTGGTTTAAAATTTAATAAAAACCTACTATAGCCAATTCCCTTTACCTAGTTTCCTAAATAACGCCCACGAAAACCCCGAAACGATGCCTGCGGCACTCACTCGAACCCTAATTCAGAAACCTGAGTTTATCAGCTCAAATCTCAATAAAATGCTATTTTATCATTCCTTAGGCCCTATATACTCCATATTAATCATTAAACTAACATTTAATACCCTTACCTCAGTTTTGGGATGGTACCCCAGAGCCCCAAACTAGAAATTTGCTTCGCTTAGGTTGCAGAGAATCTTCCCAGGAATCAAGTGGTGGTTCCTGATCGTAAATCTGGGCTTTATCGGAGATGGAATCGAAGAGAGAAGGGAGAGAGAGTCATGGGTTTGGAAGAGAGAGAAAAAGATTTTTGTTTCGTTAAATAAAATGACACCCTCGGTTTCCCTAGCGCCCACTACAGAGAAAACCGTTGCCAGTTTTCTCTGACCCTCAGAAAATCGTAGTCAATTTTCTATTTAACTAGATCGATTTTTACCATTTACCTGTTATAGCTCCACGGTAACTCTAAAAACCATCATCGGTTTTCTACCCTCTCCACAAAACCGTCGCCGGTTTTCTCCTGAATAGACCAAAATCCTATATTCCCAATTTTATTTTTTATTATTATATTTTCTCAAGTCCTTACAACTACAACTGGATCTTAGAGCTATTCCAAAAGTCCTTCAGACTGAGCATTAGATTTTTCAAGAAATTTATAGTCGGTCGACTGTCCATTTATGTTGATTTTTGGGCTGGTTGGTTGACCTTGAACAAAGATTCACTTGCCCTCAAGGCATGGTTTTTCGAATGATCTCATTTGAATGTGAAGGGGTCAATCGACCGAGGTTAGTGAAAGCCTAAGATATTGCCCTAATTTTGACCTTAAAAAATTCCAACCCTATGTGTATGAGTATGACATTTTAAGTGAAGGGTTTTTCATGAAAATTTGGGTTCCCTAAGGTCAGTCTATGGGCTATGTTTGAGCTTTCATTCTCGTCATGAATGATATGCATTATTACATACCAAATACAAGCTAAATGCATTACAAATAAAATAAAAAATGTCTTGTCTTCTTCTTTGATCTTCTGATTGTTCATGGAATACATCAGGTGAAGTAAGCTTTTGGATTCTTATGGCTTCCATTGTACTTCTCATTTGTGTGTGTGTTTTGATTTTTAAACTTGCTCGTGCACTAAATACACACTTGAGATACAAGTGCTTTGTTAGCATCAAAACAAGGATCGGACTCAAAAAGTCAACAACACCATCAACCCAAAGAGGTTCTTCTATCGTGAACCCTATTTTGGTCTTTCAGACACCACAACTTAGGGGGGTAGTACCTACTATACCTCCTATAAACACTACAACTCTTCCACAAGTTCGACACAGAGGATCCGCTTCACATGCCCCTCCAAACCTCACTCATTCTCCTTCAACACCCATTATTAGTTTTTCCTCTTACATCATTAAGGAGGATTTGGACATGATGTCGTATAAGAATTAGGAGAAATATTTTTATCTTCAAGATGAAATTTAGTTTTCTTTATACAAATTAGATTATTTTCAAGCCTTGTCCAAACTATGCTGGTCCCAAATTTAAGCTTTTCAACAAAAAGTCTAGTAATGCCAAGGAGCATCTGATGAAGTTTGCGGAGGTATCGAGCATCTATATGTTAGATGATGATCTCAAGCTAATTAATCCCCCAAATCATTGATTGTGAAGGCATATATGTATTATGTTAATCTAAAACCAAGGTTAGTGGAAACCTAGGGTCTTTTTTGTGAAACTTTCTTCTCCACTCAGGAGAAGTAGATTATAGTGGATCAGAAAGGAGAATAAAAAGTCTAAATAAGAGTTGATGGACTATGTGAAATGTTTTCAAGAGCATGTGTTAGACACCCCAAAACAATATTGAGGAGTGAGAGTTGGTGAAAGTTTGTATTCATGTGATGTTTATCGAATATTGGGTGCACTTGGAGAACTTGGCATTATCATCCTTTGCCATCATAGTGGAAGCTACTTGAAGAACTAATAACTTCATTCAAACAAAAAGGAATGACAATGCCTACATTGGATTTGGTAATTTTCAAATACATGCCTTAGTTCAATTAAACAACAGGGATTTGATCATATTTGCATTTTTAAATAGGTTGGGGATTAAATTTAAATATGGGAAGTTGATCATATTCGTGTTTTTATTTAAATTTACAGAGTATATATATATATATATATATATATATATATATATATATATATATGAGAGTTTCTCAAGTAATTTACGAAATTATACTTATTATATAAATCGTGTGGGATGAGTTTGATTTATTTTAATGCATAATTAAGCATGTTTGGAATTTTACGATGTTATATTTGTTACGTGTTTGGTTGGGAATAGTGATGAGATTTATCACAAATTTTTATGTTGGGAAAATTATGAGAGTATTATACTGTGTTATTGCATAAATTGCAATTATATGTTTTAAGAACCCTGATGGGCCAGACTTGGTGGATGCTCGATACCGCAGCTACAGATGAGTATTAGTATAGTCACACTGTTATGAAAGTGTTGGCGGTGGATAGTGGATTTGGCTTGATTAGGGGAGTATACACCTGTTTTCGGAACAGGATGCGAGGCAAATCGTACTTACAAACATAATGTTTTGATTTACCCTTGGTCGGCCAACCAGACTAAGTCCAGTCTTCGGACCGCACAACCCGGTCATAGGGGTTAAACATGACATGCATAGGCCAAAAAGGAGTCTTTTATATATATTTGGGTATTTATGTGATTATGGCTTTTAATAGCCATGAATGATGTTGTGGGAGAAAGTGCGGATGTTTATCTATAGATGTGATTAACAAATTACAAATGGAGTTTTATAAAAATAAAATTGTGATTGAATTATTTTTACACTGAAACTCATTCTAGCCACACATTGAAGATAATCTAGTCCTTACTTACTGAGAGGTGTCTTACTCCAATTTTTATCGAACATTTAGATACCTTAAGGAGCATAGCCGAAATCAGAGTAGCGTAGCGGAAGTGTGGTTGGGGGTTAGAAAATGCAATTTAGATTAAATATTAAATTTGTTATTTTTGCATATTCTAGAATTTCTAAGGATGTGTTAAATGTGATATTGGAGATATTGTTGTTATAATGAGGTTTTTAGTACTCTGGTATAATGAATTTGAGGTCTTCCGCTATATAAAATCGTTTGCAGGTTTGGGTTACTGCAAGACAAACTAAATAAGAGACAACTGCTAGCTTCCCCTTATCACATAAATAAAGTGCACACTCTCTTTGACAAATGGGTCAAGGATAGAGTAGTACAACTTCTTATGCTAGCCTACTAGTGAAGATAAGGTTCATCTAAAGTATTGCTAATTTAATAGAGTTGTTGGTCATCTTAAAAAGGGTTGTAGGGCATTAAGGATGGTTTTTTAAAGGAAAATTGTAGATGGTAAGCTTTTTGTTAAAGAGGATGATGTTCGAAATAATCCTTCATGGTAGGCTCGCCAAAGCTTGGGTTCTTAACTACAAAAGATAAAATTTATAAACCTAACTAATCCCAAGTTCAGTAGAACAATGAGTAAGTCAGGTGTCGATCTCAGGGACTTAGTGTAGCGATTTACCAACTCAACCTAGTTTACTACGCTGGAACAAGAAGAAAAGATGGAATTTGGGTTTTCTAATTAAACTACGAAAGTAATTAAATTAAATTGGACTTCTTATGGAAAAGCAATTCCCTGGTTATGAATCCACCCTAGCTAATTCGCGATAACTAGGTTCGGTCAATTATTACTAGGGTTTCAATGGTCAAGCAATCCGCTAGAGTAGCATAGCGTAGCTGGGTTCGCACCAATTTTCCAGAGCATGATTGAGAGAACAGGGTATACCCTAGCTAGAAAATATGAATTCCTTTCCACAACCATACCCTATTGTGCACAATTGATTGAATCCTAGCTATGCTATTCTAGGGTTTCATCACAATGAGAGAACTAAGTAAATTATCTACTCTTTGTGCATGAAATTAAACAAAAAGACAAGGTAATAAAAAACGAAAATGAAAGCATAACTCTTATTAAAATTTGAAATTGAAATATAAAGAAGGAATGAAACTAAATTAAACTCGCAATTCGAAAGTAAACAAAGCAATGTAAATTGACGATTAAAAGAAAACTACTCTAAATGGCACCCAACGGAACTTGAGGGAACTCAAAGGACCAATGAGGAACCAAAGGGGAACCTTAATCATCTATTAGAAGTTTTATTTTATAACCATTAGGGTTTACACATGATGGAATTCAAATCAGCAAACTTTCACCCAAAATCTCGCACAATAGATTTATGAACTCGATAATAGTCGACCTGGTCGCACCCTGTTCTCCTAGTCGTGCACTGGTCGAACCATTCTGGAAAATCTTCAATTCATTCTTTGTTCAGTTGATGGCATCATTGACCAAGTCTCATTTCCAAGGTCTCCTAGTCGCACCCTGGTCGAGGCATTATGTGAATCTTCTTGTTAGTTAGCTCTTTGGAGTCTTCTAGCTGGACCTGGTTGCCCCTTAAGACTACTTGGTCGCACCACATGGTCGATCAGGGACATGCTGCTGTAGCTAAATCAAGGCCTTAAAGACCTGGTCGAGAACTTGGTTGAGCCTTGTGCTTCCAAGTTGCTTCATTGACTCCTTGCACTACTTAACTTTTTGGTTTAAGCTTCAATTTCCTGAACATCAAACATACCACGTGTAACTCTGAACAATGATAAGAAGGGATAATTACAAAGTAAATAAGAATATCACATAGGTAAATGGGGGCCTAAATAAGCATATTTTTGGAACACATCACAACCCCCAACTTACAATTTGCTAGTCCTCGAGTAAATAAAAACTAAGAAAAACCTACAAAAGATAAATCAATTCTTAACTACCTCCTCTTTCGCGGGAAACATGATTGCATTTACCATATGCAATAAGGTTTTGAACCCCTAGGTGGCCCCAGTGGACGAGTTATAGTCTCGTGAGGGTTTCCAGGCGATACCCACAAGCACCTATCCTAGTGAATAACAATTAAGTTCAAACAAGTAACACAACCATACCATATAGACTTATAGCATCATTACAACATGCTCATCTACAAATAACTCCATTATAAAGACAACTCCAAAGAAAATCACTCATATATATTTCAACAAGATATAGTCATCAAGAAATCATAACCCTCAAAGAATCAATCAGCAATTCATATTCAAAGTTAATATCATCATATAAATATTAGTATAAACAAGCATCATCACAAGACATGCGTAAAGTGAATAATTCATTTCACTCGGTTAATCCTCATACACCTATAGAACGGTTGTCTTGACTCAGCCTCACCGATATACTCTCAAAAGCACTCATGAAAATGGGGTCACTCTCGTATGTGAGGAAAAACATGCATCGTCAAAAATCTCACGTACAACGAAGAATAAAATGGAGTAAACTAGTCTCACAAGAATGGAATATAGCCTAATATCGAGGTGTCAAGTTTTTCACCCTAGCTCCTTCTCACCTACTTACTACATCCTACCAATGTAACGACCCCAAAAAAAAATAGACATGGAAGTGTAAAAAAAGACAAAAATTTAAATTTAATTAATTAATTAATTAATATTAAATAAATAATATTAAAAATTTAAATAAATAATATATATATATATATATATATATAAAGTAACTTCCTGAGGAAGATTACTTCCTCAGAAATACATTGGAAGAGCAGCGCCACCCCTTTTGATTTCAATCTCATGCATCTTTCTTTTAATTTCTCTCTCCTTGTCTTCCCTCTCTCTCCCCTCAATTTTCATGGCCAAACTGGCGCCAATCGAAAAATAGAAAATACCGTTGGGTTTCATTCTCCACCACCGAAATTCCTACCAGAGTGGATTTGTCGTAGAAGCGATGTAGGCACCACTCTTGGGGTAAGGTAATCTCTCTCTCTCTCTCTCTCTCTCTCTCTCTCTCTCTCTCTCTCTCTCTCTCTCTCTCTCTCTCCTCAATTTCTCCTTAAATCTTTACAATACTGACAATCAGAAACCACCACGATGTTCTAGGAGCGTTTCTCTACAAGTCTAGAGGAGTAATTTTTGAACTAGGCTTTCGAGGCACCACTCTAAGGTTAGGGTAAGATTTAGGAAATTTAGAAAATTTAGAAAATTTTCTGTTTCTGGGAATTTAATTATTTATTTGTAGTTTATAGGCTAAGGAAATGTTAAAATAGTTATTGAGAATTTTGTGAGCCTAGAAATATTAAGGAAATTATAATTTTGGGGTTGAACTGATGGAACTGGGAAAATGTGGTTTCAGGGTTTGGAGTTCTGAATACCACAAGCATGGGTTAGGATTTTTACTATGCTTTTCAAGATTTAGGTAAGGGGATTCAGTTAAGTCAAGATTTTTTTTTTTTAAATATGAATTGATTAAATTGTTATATATTTATTTATTATGAGTTCAAAGATTATTTTGAAAACCAACCGTTCAACTGGGATTTTACAAATCTAGGATATATGATACAGTATTTTGAATAACATGAATGGTGGAAAATCTAATTTATTTTATGAACAAAAAATACTCTGTATCTTTGGTTTTCTCTTGGACTATATTCAAATACTGAAAATGTGTGACAGGTGAATGATTTTATAGTTTATCATGAAATTGAATTTGGGAATGATTGTGAAATATATTAGAATGTTGTGAAACGTACTGGAACTTCTTGTGAGTAATATAGGAATTTGATATGACGGCTGCAGCTAGGTTTTATATGATGGCCTGGGGCCAGGTTTTATTTGACAGTTATGAGCTGGGTTTATTTGACAACCGGGGGTTGGGTTTTATATAATGGTCGGGGGCGAGGCTTTATTTTATGGCTATAAGTTGGATTTATTTGATGGCCGAGGCCGAATTTTTATTAAATGGCAGGTGAATAATGAAATGATTTAAGTTATAGTTTTTATTACTTAAATTGCATTATATGCTTTAGGAACCCTAGGGACTAGTTGTTTTGTGAGCACGGTACCGTAACTAGTGATTGATTATTAGACCATGTGCGCCCACACTATTCTGGATAGAAGTGTAGGGTGGTCTCAGCCAACTGCCTACGCGAGGTTGAAGTAAAGGCGTTAGACCTGCAGCTTGGCCGTGGATGCCTGTAGATGGACTTACAGAGGGAGATATTTTTGAATTTGTTTTGGGCTGATCACCCAAGCTTAGTCCAGCCTTCGTGCCGCACAACCCGTGTCATGGGAGAAGTAAATGGTGTTAGTCACAAGGAGTGTCTTTTATACATATCTTTCGATTTATGTAAATGATGATACTTATTTACTGAATCATTTATACTACGAAAATGAGGTGAGTATTTTCAACTGTCTAAAGTGAGTACAATGTAAAATAACTATTTTCGGTTAAATGGAAAACTAATTATTTTCTGTATACACTAAAATTCATGCTAGCCACACACCGATTTTAACTTAGTCTTCCTTACTGAGAAGTATCTCACCCCAATATACAAATTATCTTTACAGGAAACTCCAGGGATCGTGTTTAATAAGGCTAGAGGGGTCGAGTTAGTCGTAAAGTTTATGTATGTAATATGTATCGACTGAGTTTTCTTTTTGTACTGTTTTAATGGGTTGTAATATGGATAATTGGAGATCATTGTGTATAAAAGTAGTTTAGAACTCTGGTAATGGATTACGGATAATATATTATTTATTTTCACTACAATTGTAGAATGATTATGGTATTAGGTACACAAACGTCACTAAAGTAGCACCCCGGGCCCACGTGGTGGGTCGGGGCATTACAGTTGGTATCAAAGCCTAGGTTTGCTAGGTTTTATTGGCTTTGAAAATTGATAATTACCAGAGTATAGGTTGAGATAAGTTAATGATAGGAAGGGTAGATTAGGCGAGTCTTGGTCTAGAAGCTTAGAGGCGGGAATCCTTTGACGGTCTTTTGTGCTTTTCCAGGAATGACAATTTTAGGAAAATCATGCTAAATCCATCGATGGTTTCATTTCTGGGTTGAGAGAATGAAACTTGGAAACTAAAATAGGAATGTTAGGTGAGGTGAGTAGGTGTTTAGTCCTGGAGATTGTGATTAGAGGCCTTTACCTTGGTGGTTTTGTGGCAGGATTATGATGGATTCCAAAGGGAAGGACATCGTAGTTAGAGAGGATAATCACATGGATACTTCTAGTGAGGATGATATGGATGCTTTGGAAGTGTTGCGAAGTATAGCGTGGAAGGTTAGGAAGGAGAACTAGAGGGACTTAGAGCGCAGGATCAGCCACTAGGTGGTCAGGGCTGCACTTTTCAGCAGTTTACCCAGGTGAGTCCGCTGGCTTTTGTAGGAGGAGCAAACTTGATCGCAGCTGAAGATTGGGTTCAGGAAATAAAGGAACTTCTGGGTGTGTTGGAGGGCATGGAGGAGTAGAAAGTGTGGTATGCCACTTTTAAATTAGTGAGGGAAGTGAAAAGGTGGTGGGGATCGGCAAAACTGGTGAAGGAACAGCGGTTAGGACCTGCGACTATTACCTGGAGCCATTTTAGTGAGGTCTTCTTTGATAGATACTTCCCTTTTACCACCCGAGAAGTTAAGACAAATGAGTTCTTGAATCTAATGCAGGGACACTTGACCATACAACAGTATGCAGCCAAGTTTATGGAGCTACCACTTCACTTCATACATGATTCCGGATGAGCCAAAGAAGGCCCGGAGGTTTGAGAAGGATTGAGGCAGAGAATATGCACACAGTTGGTGGCATTGTTGACCTAGAGTTTTTATGAGTTGGTGGATAAGGTCATGATAGTTAAGGCCTGTATTCAGGAGGGTAAGAGAGTAGTAAACCAGAAGAAGATGCCTTTGCCTCAGGGATTTCAAACTAGTAATAGCCAAGGTACATGGAGGAGGCCTGACAATTTCACGGGTCAGCAATTGGAGATGAGATATCGAACCTATCAGGGAAATCCACCGCATTCTACATGTCCTAGATGCCATCTGAGACATTGGGGCGGGTGCAGGGGTGGATCAACTGGCTGCTACCAATGTGGTGGGGTTAGACATATGGCATGGGGCTGCCGCGCGACATTGAATCACACTCCTCCACAACATCAGTATCAAGGAGGTAACCAGGCACCCTGAGGTGGTCACCAGAGGGGCACCACCTAGGCATGGGTGTACACGCTTATGCCGGGAAATGCATAGAACATCGACGATGTGGTGACAGGTACTATTCTATTTTGTCAAATAATTCTATTGTGTTGTTTGACTCAAGTGTGATGCACTCTTTCATATCTCGAGGACTGGTTAAATTGTATGAGGTAGAGACACAGTTGTTAGATGCCGAGTTAGGTGTGGTCACACTGATAGGGTCAGTTGTTGTGTGTAGTAAGGTGATCAGAAACTACCCAGTAGGAGATTCAACGGAGAACGCTATCTACTAGCCTAATTATTTTTGACATGCATGGGTTCGACGTCATTTTAGGGTGGATTGGTTAGCATCTAGCTACGTGAGCATTGACTGCCACATGAAGGAGGTAGTATTCAGACCTCTACAAGAGCAGGAGTTAAATTCGTCGGGTCGTATGTGTGCTCTGCACTACATATCCCTTCAGCAATTCAGGAAAAGAGGTTACTTTTGAAGGGTGGCTAGGGGTATCTTGCATTTGTAAAAGAAGCACCAAAGGAGGGACTTAAGTTGGAGAATATCCCAGTGATAAGCGAGTTTTCAGACGTTTTCCCTGAGGACTTATTAGGATAGCCTCCTGATCGCGAGATGGAGTTTGCCATTGAATTAAATCCAGGAGCAGCACTAATTTCAAGGCTCCATACAGAATGGCTCCAGTTGAAGTAAAGTTGTTAAAGGAGAAGTTGTAGGAACTTCTTGATAAAGAGTTTATTAGACCGAGTGTATCACACTAAGGAGCACCAGTGTTGTTCGTAAAAAAGACGGATGGGTTGATGAGGATGTACATTGACTACAGGGATATTAATGAAGTGATAGTGAAAAATAAGTACCCGTTACCCCAAATCGACGATCTGTTCGACCAGTTACAGGGCACTTAGGTCTTTTTCAAGATTGATCTGCGATCCAGGTATCATCAGGTGAAGGTTAGGGCGGAATATGTTTTGAAGACCACATTCAAAACTCAATGTGGCCATTATGAATTTTTGGTTATGTCGTTTGGATTGACAAATGCTCATGCAATGTTCATGGATCTGATGAACAGGGTCTTCCACTAGTATTTGGACCAGTTCGTGGTAGTATTTATTGACGATATACTTGTGTATTCAAAGAGCCCAGAAGAGCACGAGGAACATTTGAGGATAATGCTTTAGGTGTTGAGAGATGGAAAGCTATTTGCTAAATTTAAGAAATACGAGTTTTGGCTTAAACAAGTTGCATTTCTGAGACATGTAGTGTCTAGGGAGAGAATTTTAGTGGACTCAAGCAAAGTAGAGGTAGTAGTTGATTGGGCAAAGCCGAAAAACGTGCACGAGGTTGGAAGTTTCTTGGGTCTGGTATAATACTATCGACGGTTCGTTAAGGGGTTTTCGAGGTTATTAGGTCCTTTGACGCAGTTTACGAGGAAGAACAGAAAGTTTGAATGGACTAGTCATTACGAGCAAAATTTTCAGGAATTAAAGCAATGACTAGTCATTGCTTCGGTGTTGACTATTCCTTTAGGGGAGGGCAAATTTGTAATCTACAATGAAGCATCTCCAAAAGGACTCAGGTGTGTCTCGATGCAGTAAGGGAAGGTTATTACATATGCTTCTTGCCAACTCAAGAAGTATGAGAAAAAATATCCGATGCACGAATTGGAGCTGGCAGTTGTAGTTTTTGCATTAAAGATCTGGAGGCACTACCTATATGGTGAAAAATGTGAGATCTTTACTAATCATAAGAGCTTTAAATATTTATTCACACAAAAAGAATTAAATATGAGGCAGAGGAAGTGGCTAGAGCTGATAAAGATTATGACTGCACTATCAGTTAACACCCAAGAAAAGCTAATATGCTAGCTGATGCTTTAAGCCTAAAATTAGTGAATGCCTTAGTATCAGCAATAGTGACTTAGTATCCAATTAAGATGAATTTAGAAAGGCTGGGTGTGGAGTTGGTAAAAGGGAATCACCAGACACTTATTGCCAATCAGGTGCTTCAGCGATTCTACTAGATAGAATTAAGATTGCTCAGATGTCACGCCCCGAACCTGCAAATGGGTCCCGGGTGTGAATATAGTAACCTAACCTGTCTCTGTATCAATTCAAACATACATGATACAATACAATAAGAGGGTCCGACCCCAAGGGGTACACAAATTCCCTATACACATACACATATACATCCATACTCATCAGTTACATAGCGAAAAATGCTTCATCTATCTATATAACATACTATACCAGAGTCTGTACAAAGCTAGGATTTACAAACCCATACAATAATAAGGTATACAATCCCATAAACACTGTACACACTCCAAGTGTCTACAAAAACCATCACGACAACCCAGTTACAAAATCTCGTACCTAATCAGGTACTAACAGTAGCTAATGACACCCCTGCTTCCGATTGCTAGGATGATAAATATGGCTACCTGATGGACCTGAAAACATTGTACATGCATTCGGGGTGAGACACCTCTCAGTAAGGAAGAAAGCAGGTTACATCAGTGCGTGGCGTACTAGTGTTATTTCACGCAAAACATAACACTATACAATACGATACAGTTCGAAACATTTCCATATAGTTCTATACAGTTCCAGTATTTTCATAAATTTATTTCAGTGCATATGATACCTAAAACATACGACCAGTGTCGTCACACTAATACGCAAGTATGCTATGAAACCTGAAGCTTCACAATGACTACATTGCCAATATGATGTAGCTCACACTAGTATGCAACTACTCCATGAATCTGAAGCCTCACAACGATTACATTGCCAACACACAACTACTCCATGAAACCCAAAACTTCACAGTGATTACATTGCCAATACTGTGTAGCTCACACCCCTCGGTGACCAGCCGGGATACGTAGTGATATTTCATACCCTCGGATATATAGCTGGACACTTTCGCCCACAGTTTTGACACCGGTACATGGCGTAGCGTACAGTAATTAGCCACCACATAGCTGTTTCGACGTATGATAATTAGTCGCCACTAGTCGATTTCACAAAAACCTAGAATCATTTTGGAGCTCAAACTCCTATACATATCAGCGTATGGTGATTTGCTGCCACTAGTTGTTTTACAAATACTTGGAACAATTACATACAACCATACATTTCACACTTATTTGGTTTATGGCAAATCATATCGTTTTCCATTTCAAGTATACACTTTATACAAATATAGATAACAGTCATCTCAATAATACAATTTAAAAAAAAACAAATGGTTTTCCAAACAAAGTAGAGATGATACCCGAAATCCCCAAATTTTTCCAAAAATTATAACCAGAAAATCCTGTATTTCACCCGATAGATTTCCCCAAATAAGTTACCAAACATACATATGATCGTAGACTACAAGCTTACCGATCCCGATTTGAAAAAGTAACTGATATAAACTAAATCCCTTTACCTCAACCCGAATTCCAACTATGAACTCTACGATCCCCAAAACTACAAATCGAGACCCCAAAACCTACAAACCATAGTATAATACATGCTTACAATTTGTACTACTACACATATTCTGAATCAAAAATGAAAATCGAGCCTTACCTTGATTTCAGCCCGAAACCCAAAATCGCTCGAAATGAAATTCCGATCCGCTAGAAACATAGAGAATCCTTCCCTAATCCTCGCAGTAACGTCTGCTTTACAAATCAGGCGACGAATGACGAAGAAATCTAGAGAGAGAGGGAGAGAGCTTCGAGTTCTAGAGAGAGAGGGAGAGAAAATCAAGCTAACTTAGCTTGGAAGCAACCCTTTTGGATATTTATAGCCCTTTGACTCGGGTGAATTCGTTGACGAATTGGCGTCCTCATCGACAAGTCCGCCATTGCCTTCGTCGACGAGACGGTGGCCTCGTCGATGAGCCGAGTTTCTAGATTTTTCCCAAAATTGCTCGAGATCTCCTCATCGACGAGACACTGAATTTCATTGCTAAGAACAGAAGGGACTTCGTCGACGAACTCTGGCTTCGTCAATGAAGCTTGCGCAAATTACCACTTTACCCTTCTTTCAAATATTAAATCCACATACCACGATTTGGGTTCTTACATCAGATGTAAGATAAATAATTTGTACAAATTAGGGATTAAGTGTAGAGTGGACAGGGAGGTGATTTTAATATCTCAGATGATGGAACGTTGAGATTCTGTACTAGACTATGTATATCTGCTGATGCTGAGATTAAAAGAACATCCCAGTATGACTGGATTTTCTTCCTTGCAAAGAGATTGTTTAAGTCATTGAGTCTACACTATGATAATTCTCTATGAAATGAAGAAGAGATGGATTGGTTGCCAAGAAGTTTACCCAAGCGTGCATTGTAGAATATTTTTCGGCTTCCTTTCCCGTTGCTTAACTAAGTTCTATTAATCCATTCATATTAATCTTGTTGGCAGTTACGTTCGATTGGGGCTTTCTAATGGAATTTTATGCTAGAAGTTTTTCAAGGAATATCCAAAACATATAATTTTCCAAGAGATAAAGGTTAAGTCCATGATAGATTTTTGGAGAACTGAAAATGAGAATTGAAGTTTTTGGGTGTTGATGTTGTAGCATGGGGTATTAGAGCTGAATGGCCAGTCCATCTGATCATGTTAATTATTAGTTTTAAAAAGGGTTGTTTGTGAGTACCTTAAAATTGTTGGGTTAACGAAGGATTTTATTGAAATGAAATTTAGCAAATTTCGAGGATGAAATTTTTAAAAGGAGGGGAGAATGTAACGATCCAAAAAAATAATAGACATGAAAGTGTAAAAAAAGTTAAAATTAGAATTTAATTAATTAATTAATATTGATTAAATAATATAATTTTATATATATATATATATATATATAAAGTAACTTCCTGAGGAAGATTACTTCCTTAGAAATAAAATGGAAGAGCAGCGCCCCTCCTTTTGATTTCAATCTCACGCATCTCTCTCTTTTCATTTCTCTCTTTTTCTTCCCTCTCTCTTTCCTCGATTTTTTCGGCCAAATGGGTGCCGATCGAAAAATATAAAATACCGTTGGGTTCCATTCTCCACCCCCGCCATTCCTACCGGAGTGGATTTGTCATAGGAGTGACGTAGGCATCACTCCTGGGGTAAGGTACTCTCTCTCTCTCTCTCTCTCTCTCTCTCTCTCTCTCTCCCTCCCTCCCCCCCCCCCCTCCTCAATTTCTCCTTAAATATATACCCAAACTAACGATCAAAAACCACCACAATGTTCTAGGAGCGTTTCTCTACAAGTCTAGCGGAGTAAATTTTTGAACTGGACTTTCCAGGTACCACTCCAAGGTTAGGGTAAGATTTAAAGAATTTAGCAAATTTTCTGTTTCTAGGAATTTAATTATTTATTTGGAGTTTATAGGCTTAGGAATTGTTAAAATAGTTATTGGGAATTTTTTGAGCTTAGGAATATTAAAGAAATTATATATTTGGGGTTGAACTGATGGAACTGGGAAAATGTGGTTTTAGGGTTTGGAGTTCTAAACGCCGCGGGTGTGGGTTAGGATTTTTGCTAGGCTTTTCAGGATTTAGGTAAGGGGACTCAGTTAAGTCAAGATTTTTTTTATTAAATATGAATTTATTAAATTATTTTATATTTATTTATTATGAGTTCAAAAATAATTTTGAAAACCAACCGTTTAATCAAGATTTTACAAATCTAGGATATATGATACAGTATTTTGAATAACATGAACGGTGGAAAATCTGATTTATTTTATGAACTAAAAATACAGTGTATCTTTGGTTATCTCCTGGACTGTATTCAAATACTAAAAATGTGTGGTAAGTGAATGATTTTATGGTTTATCATAAAATTGAATTTGGGAATGATTGTGAAATATACTGGAACTGTTTATGAAACATACTAGAACTGCTTGTGAATAATACAACGATTTGATATGACGGTTGGGGGCCGGATTTTATATGATGACCAAAGGCTAGGTTTTATTGGACAGCTATGAGCCAGATTTATTTGACGGACCGAGGTTGGGTTTTATATGATGGTCAGGGGCTAAGTTTTATTTGATGGCTGTGAGCCGAGTTTATTTGACGGTTGGGGCTGGGTTTTTATTAAATAGCAAGTGTAAAACGAAATGTTTTAAATTACAATTTTTATAACTTAAATTGCATGATATGCTTTAGGAACCCTGGGGACCAGTTGTTATGTGAGCACGGTACCATAGCTAGTGATTGATTATTAGACCATGTGCGCCCACACTATTTTGGATAGAAGTGTAAGGTAGTCTCAGCTAATTGCCCGCATGAGGTTGAAGCAAGGGCATTGGACCTGCAGCTTGGCTGTGGATGCCTACAGATGGACTTGTAGAGGGAGATATTTTTGACTTTGTTTTGGATTGATCACCCAGGCTTAGTTCAGCCTTTAGGCTGCACAACTTGTACTGTGGGGGAAGTAAATGGTGTTAGTCACAGGGAGTGTCTTTTATGCATATCTGTCAATTTTTGTACATGATGATACTTATTTACTGAACTGTTTATACTATGGAAACAAGGCGAGTATTTTCAACTATGTAAAGTGAGTACAATGTAAAATAGCTATTTTCGGTTAAATGATAAACCGATTATTTTTTGTATACACTAAAATTCATGCTGGCCACACACTTATTTTAACTTAGCCTTCTTTATTGAAAAGTGTCTCACCCCAATATACAAATTATATTTTCAGGAAACTCCAGGGATCGTGTTTAGTGGGGCTAGAGGGGTCGAGCTAGTCGTAAAGTTTATGTATGTAGTGTGTATGAACTGAGTTTTCCTTTTGTACTATTTTATTGGGTTGTAATATGGATAGTTGGAGACTATTGTGTATACAAGTAGTTTAGAACTCTAGTAATGGATTTCAGAGAATATATTATTTATTTTAGCTGCAATTATAGAATGATTATGGTATTAGGTATAAAGGCGTCACTAAAGTAGCACCCACACGTGGCACGTCGGGGCATTACAACCAAGGTCACCCTAGATCAATAATTCACAACCCACGCCTGAATCCATCCATAAATCCATCCATATGCATCGGATTCTTGAAGGCACTTGATACTTGCAGGAATGTGGTGTCCCTAGCTTGGCCATTCTATTTTTATCAACTTTCTCTTCTTTATTTTGTTATTTGGAGCAAACATCTATATTTTTCATCATTTTCTATTTTTATTTATTTTCTGCTAATCAATTTTCTTTTCTTTGTTTATCCTTTTCTTTTTTCATGGCCGGCAGGAACAACCAATACAACTTTACACCTCCTTAGTCAAAGAACTCACCCTGTGTGTTAGGGTCCTGGTTCCCTATGGTCACGGAGCTCTATCACCTGACCTATTCTTGTTCCCTAAAAAATTTAAATAATTTGGGAGAGACACATCTCTGTAATAAGGAATAAATTTTTTACAATTTGTGGCCATATGAGTTCAGTTATAATATGCTATACTTTTCAAAACAACATTTCATCTGAGAAAAATACACTGATAAATGTATTCTCTTAATCAAATAGATATACAACACAAGCTTTTATAAGCTTTAAAATCATTTCTCAAAATCAATCATTCCAACACATTTTTACCTGCGAAGTTCCTGAGAATAGGGAAAATTACCCGCCCATACAGGTAGTTTCCCTCCGCCCTAACACGTTATGTAGCCAAGTATGGTCACATTTGATACCTATCAGGGCACTCACCTTACTCAGTATGCCCTCAGGCGGAGAGTTTCACTTTGCCTCAATTATTTATTTTATAAAACACACACTCTTTCATTGCTCATAATCATTTCCCATTCTAACTCATTTCATATCTATGTACACATAAATTCACATTTATGTACTTTACATAATACAATAGATCACATAATTCCCACTCTCAACACATTCATGATTTTCATACTGAGCATACCATCCTAATAGCATCAATAGGAACCTCACAACACAATTTCCATACTGAGCATACCTCCCCAACGACATCAGTAGAAACTTTACCATACAATTTCCATACTGAGCATACCTCCCCAATGATATCAGCAGGAACTTCACTACACAATTTCCATACTGAGCATACCTCCCCAATGACATCAGTAGGAGCTTTACACACACAACCTCCCTACTGGGCATACCTCCCCAACAGCATCAGTAGGAAAGGAATGCCACCTACCTGCAATTATTATGCGGTATTGATATATCATCAATCATATATCAGTATATACGTTTCAAAATTCACGTTCTCATTTTCAAATTTCAATATTTCCATATCAATATATATCATTAATCTCATATCAGTATATCTCAATTCATTTCAACATAAATATTCTCATCATTTTCTGTGACCATTTCATCATCTTATAATAGTATATATCCTGTTTCACGTATTTCAATATTTCTCAAAATATGCTATCAATAATTCCAGAAATCTCATTTTTCATGCAAAACATTTCTACTTACATATAAATACCATATTTCATTATTTTCCACTAATCACATCAATAATTCTCATTTCAATATTTTCTCAAAAAATACCCATCATTATATTTCATATTTTTCAAAACATGTCATATGCCACACAGTTTTCATCTAATATTCATAATATATTAATATCACTCCAAAATATCACGATTTACTATTACTCAAACGCCACACAATTCATATAATATTTATGTCATAATAATTTTCAGGAAAAATACTATATGTTCATTTTCACATATTAATTCAAACAGTAATTCTAAAAATACTGTTATAATTTATTCCCTTTACCTGATTTGCCAAAAGTCTCGTTAGGACCAAAATCCTTCGCTCTTGGTGCCCGAAACTCAAATCTTAAAATTTGCATTTTTCCCAGATTAATTAACATATTTCCTCAAAATAATACCCATCTAACCTTCCCTAGGCTCCATATACCTCAAATCAACATTTAAACTAACATTTAGCACCCCCACTTAATTTTTTGAATTATGCCCATGGGTCCCAAAATTATACTTGCGACGCTCACCTGAACCCTAAATTTCAGAAATCATACTTCAACCCCAGATGCTCAATATTTTAGCATTTATTAATTAATACTAATTAATTAAAAATAAGCCCCTTAATAACCCCCATATCCCAAATTTGGGATTTTTCCCTCGACAACTCCACGAGAAATTCATGCCGCTAGATTTGTAGAGAATCATCTCTAGATTCTCGTGGTGGTGTTCGATCATCGATTGGACTTATAATTTGTAAGAAATTGAGGAAAAAGGAAAAATTAGCTTACCCCAGGAGATACGCTTACGCCGCTCCTAACACTAATCCGCTCTGGTAGAAATGACGGCAGCGGAGAATGGATTCTAGCAGTATCTTCCAATTTCTGATCGAGCAAGAATCAGTCACGGAATTGAGGAGAGAGGGAGAGAGAATGAAAGGAGAGAGAGAGAGAGAACTAGGGGGTCTCCCTCTGCGTAGGAGCCTTTGAAGAAAAGAAAAAATGACATCCAAAAGCTTCTTAAGCTTTAGGATGAGAAATAATAATAATAATAATAATATTTAATTAATAATATATTTTATTACTAAAAATTAAAATAAATTTTAATTATTATTTCTTTTTTCTTTTTTATAAATTTAATTAATTAATTTTTATTTTTTTTAAATTATTATTATTATTATTATTATTTTGGGAATCATCCCACTAATCTTGTATAGTCATTTTTGGGGTTATTAGATTCTTCCCTCCTTAAAAAAATTTCGTCCTTGAAATTTGCTATTCGTCTGTTTCCTATTCTTAGATAAAACACTACCAATTTTATTAACTACCCTCACTTATGGCGAAGGAATACAGTGGTTACAACGAGGGTTCTAGAAGATTACAACAATTCAAAATTCTCCTAAAGCCATTCATGTTTCAGAATTAAAAACTCTATCTATCTTACGTTACACTATACAAATAAGAATACACAATATTAGTCACTTTATTCTGACAGGCTCAATATTAAACCCTACTAACTAAGCGTGGATATCACTGGCGCATCTGATCCACCAGTTCCCTGGAACCTTCCTCAACGGCATGATTGCGCCATAAAACTTTCACCAATGGAATCTTCTTCGTGCGTAGTTCCTGTTCCTTCCATTCAAGAATCTGCATTGGCACTTCCTTATAAGTTAAAGTATCACCCAACTCCAATGCTCCATAGCTGATCACATGGGAGGGGTTTGGGACGTATTTCCAACCGATAGGTAACTGGACCCACTCTTTCAAGAATCTCGAATGGTCCAATATACTTAGGGCTCATCTTACCCTTCCTCCCAAACCTCATAACTCCCTTCATCGGTGCCACCTTCAGGAATACGTGATCTCCTGCGTCAAACTTCAATTCTCACTTGTGTGTATCTATGTAACTCTTCTGCCGGCTCTATGCTATTCGGATCCTGTCTCTGATGAGTCTGACTTTATCCTGAGTCTACTGTATCAGCTCTAACCCCAATATCTGTCTCTCCCCAATCTCATCATAGTATAATGGGGATCGACACCTCTTGCCATACAACGCCTCATACGGTGCCATCCTAATGCTGGCCTGGTAGCTGTTGTTATATGTAAACTTGACCAATGGCAAATACCGTATCCAATGACCTCCATGGTTGAGCACACATGCTCGCAACATATCCTCCAAAATCTGTATTGTCTTCTCCGTCTGCCTATTTTTCTGATGATGAAAAGCTGTGTTGGACGACAATTGAGAACCCATGGCCCCTTGCAGACTTTTCCAAAAATGAGATGTGAACCGTGGGTCTTTGTCTAAAACTATGGACAGTGGGACGCCGTGAAGCCTAATTATCTCCTGGATATATAACTTAGCCAATTTTTCCATGGAGTAGCTAACTTTAATCGATAAAAAGTGGACAATCTTTGTCAGTTGATCCACCACTACCCAGATAGTGTCCTGTCCATGCAACACAGACGGAAATCCTGTGATGAAATCCATCACTATATGCTCCCACTTCAACTCAGGAATGTGGAGTGGGTACAATGATCCCACTGGTCTCTGATGCTCAGCTTTCACTTGCTGGCACGTCAAACCCTGATCCACAAACTGAACTATCTCTCTCTTCATGTTGCTCCACCAGAAGATTCTCGAAGATCCTTGTACATTTTAGTGCTACCTGGATGTATAGTATAGAGGGATCGATGTGCTTCCTCCAAAATAACATTCTTGATCTCAGGGTCCGCAGGAACGTATAATGTGGTACGGAACCTTAAGGCTCCATCATCGGAGATGCTAAACTCCGTTTCCTAACCATCCTGTATCTTCCCCATAAGCTCTATTAGTTCTGCATCATTCCTCTGAGCTACTTTAATTCTCTCCTGTAGAGTTGGTTGCAAAACCAAGTTAGCAATAAATGCTTGGTGGTCACCCTCTAACAACTCCACATCGAGCCTTTCTAAATCCATCTGGATCGGATGCCGAATCCCCATTGCAGACACAGATGAATCTATTGATTTCCAGCTTATAGCATCGGCGACCACATTAGCCTTTCCTAGGTGGTAGCTAATAGTGCAATCATAATCCTTTATTAGCTCCAACCATCCCCTCTACCTCATATTTAATTCTTTTTGCGTGAAGAAATACTTTAAACTCTTATGGTTAGTAAATATCTCATACCTACCCCCATATAGATCGTGCCTCCAAATCTTCTGCGCGTAAACAACCACCGCCAATTCTAGATCATAGGTAGGATAGTTCTTCTCATATTCTTTTAACTATAATAAGGCATAGGCCATCACTCTCCCCCGACACATCAACGCGCATTCGAGCCCTTTATGGGATGCATCATTGTAAATTACGAACCCCTCTTCTCCTGAAGGAATCGTCAACACAGGCGGAGTGATGAGTCACTGTTTCAATTCTTGGAAGCTCAATTCACATTCATCAGACCACTCAAACTTCACTCCCTTCCTGGTCAATCTGGTAAGTGGGCTTGACAGTCTAGAAAAGCCCTCAACAAACCTGCGGTAGTACCCAGCTAATTCCAAGAAACCCCTAATCTTGTGCACATTCTCATCAACTCATCTTCCTTTTCACAAAAAGCACTAGTGCTCCTCAAGGTGACATGCTAAGTCTGATGAATCCCTTGTTCAATAATTTCTGCATCTACTCTTCCAACTTTCTCTCTCTCTCTCAACTCCGTTGATTCATTCCATACAAAGCCCTAGAGACTAGTGCCATCCCTATAAGTAGATCAATATCAAATTTAACTTCATGGTCGGGAGATAACCCAACTAAGTCTTCCGAAAAATACATCAAGGAAATCCCTCATTATTGGGATATCCCCGAGCTTTACTTCTCCCTCTAGTGCTTTTTTCTTTTTTTTTTTACAAGCTAGGTATCCCTGACAACTCTCCAGGCATAGTCTTTTTGCCTATCTAGCCAACAGTATTTGTGGCGAGGCACACACACACAACCCAATATATCTGTATTTCTACTCCCCAGTTAGTTTAAAATTTACTTGCTTCTTATAACAGTCAATACTGACATAATTAGAAGCTAGCCAGGCCATCCTCTGAATTACCTCAAAATCCATACATGCTAGACATCATCAAAATGGTGGGTAGTGTTCTTCCCTAAAAATCCATTGGACAATCACTAAGTACTTTTCTACATATCACTACAGTTCCCATCGGTGCAACCATAAATAAACAACATTCTTTGATTAAGTTATTATCTCACATATTTAAATATACTTCAAAAATATAAATGCATGAATTGTTCCATAATTAAACAAGACTATTGCTTACTTCAAAAATATAAAATGTTACCTATCTCTAGCATTCCCTGTCTCTCCCGGAGTACAGGACTAAACACATACCTGGCAGTATTCCTCTATTGGTTGCCTTGGGGTGTTTGATTATATCCTCGATATTGATTTAATGAGGGTGCATTGCTCGACGGCCTCCGACATTCCCATGCGAAGTGGCCAGATCTACCACACTGATAACAAGTCTTCGTTCCTCTACAACATTCTCCATCATGCCTCTTGTTACATGTAGGACAAATAGGGTATGATGGATTACCCCAAAATGTCCAATTTCTCATTCTTGTACCTGACCCCTACTGTTACCATGCCTCCTCCAAGGTCCCAAGCTAGACCCTACCTGAAAATCTGGAGGTGCTGGCCTCTTCCTTTGACTCTATATCGCAGTGCCCCTCTGTAGGCTACTCTTAATCACAACAGCTTCATCAACTATTTTCAAAAAAGTTTGGGCCTGGAAGCCTATGACTTGCTTATATAATCCCTGACTCAAGCCCTCCTCAAACTTCCTCACCTTCTTTACCTCATCTGACACCAAATACGGGACAAATCGGGACAACTCAACAAATCTGGCTGCATATTGATGCATCGTCATCTGCCCCTACATAAAATGAAGAAACTTTGGTGCCCTCGCACTCCTGACAGGAAGTACCGCTCGAAAAATAATTCCTTGAAGCGACTCCAGGTCACCGCTACTAGGTCAGGTCTTTGCTCCTCTAATAGTCTCGCTGATCTCCACCAACGTTTTGCTTCCCTAGTCAACTTAAATGTGGCAAATAACACCCTCTGCTCATCTGTGCATGAGAGGATTGCCACTATATCCTCTATGTCCTGAATCCAATTCTCTGCTACCAGTGGGTCCGCTTCTCTAGCAAAAGACGGGGGTCGCATACGTGTGAACTACTCAATCGTGCAGCTCCGCTCCCCTGAACTCCTAGCCATCTTAGGCATAACTTGCTGGGTGACGCTACACAATACTGCATCAGGATCTCTGCCCCCCATACTGGAAGGCCCTGCCCCATCACCTCTAGCATTCGCACTGCTACTTCCAGGCTCCATCCTGAAAATAATACGAGACAATCTTAAGAATCTATTATCATAACACCACCAATACATTCAACAACAGAATTCATAAAATACCCTTATATAATCATTCATCTATTCTATAACGATCCGAAGAATAATGGTATTTAAATAATAAAGAGGGAGGGAAATGGAAATAGAAAAATAGAAGGAGGCAGTAGGCTTCGTCGCGTTCGTCAATGACGTTGCTTTTTGAATATAATAACCCAAAAAATTTACACAGGGTCTCGTCGACGAACACCGGGAGTTCGTCGACAAAGCCACGCCTCGTTGATGAGAAGATACCAATAGGGGTTTTTGGACAGTCTAAATTTCGTCGACGAGGAGGTAAAGTTCATCGACGAAACTCATTGATGAGATGACGTGTCTCGTCGATGAATCTGGCCTTATAAATAGTTGAAACCCAGACTTTTTTTATGAACAGTGCAAACTCACTCTCTCTCTCTCTCTCTCTCTCTCTCTCTCTCTCTCTCTCTCTCTCTCTCTCTCTAAAACGCCTCTCCCTCCTTCTCTCTTCGATCTTGGCCCCATTTCTCACCGGATTGAAGATCTGAGGCCAGCACGACACTCATGGCAAAGTTCTATGCAAGTCTGCCGGAGCTGATCGTGGGACAAGTTGGTTTGGAATTCATCTCAAATCCAGGGTAAGACATTTTATTTAGATTATGCCTTCCTCGTAGTTATAAGAAATGTTGTAGGTACGAAAATACTGATGTTTTGTTCTAGGATATATTGTTTTCAGGATGTTGAGTTAGGAACCCTGCAGGTACAAGGCCAGAATTTAGTAGGGGCCTTTTAGAGTTAAGGTAAGGGAAATATGCTATGCTAGGAGATTTACTTATGTTATCAGAAATTTCATATATATATATACCAGATATTATACAGGATATGAATTTTTAAAGTATGTGTGGTCTGAGTACATGATATTGATATGAAGTTTTATGTAGTTTTTTAGTATGTCAAGTTATACGAATATAGTTAGATAATTGCAGATTTTATACAGACAAAATATGTATATATATATATATATATACATATTCTGTCTATATATATATATATATATATATATATATATAGTTTTATTCAGATGATTACACAGACAGATATATATAACAGTATACAAATATTTATTCAGAACAGCATATGTAGTGTATATACAGAAACCCATGTTTTCCTAAATGTCATAATACTCATATTATACAGAGAGAAAGTACAGACATATTATACAGTTATAGTATTAAGATGCTACAGATATTACAGTATTTACAGTACAAAGATATAATGTTATGGTTATTTTGGAAATATAATGAAAACAGTATAAAGAATATAGTATGTATATATATATATATATATATATATATATATATATATATATATATATATACTATCAGATCCCTGTGGAAAGATTACAAATAGATACAATACAGATACTGAATACAGAGTACGGTATCGCTGCTAGTAAAAATAGAGTGCAACCACATATCTCAGATAGTGTGTGGGTACCGTCAAACTGTGCTCGGAGAGGATGCAGCTCCCTGGTACACTAGGTTGAGGGGGCCAGTTTGACGAGGTAGCAGCCAGTCCCAAGCTTAGGAGTGGATGCAGTTTGGCCGGGCTGAGGTAGTGTAGAGTATGATGACTTACTTGGAGGGCCAACTAGGTTAAGTCTTGGCTACGAGCCGCACAACCCTGTCATGAGGGGTCAAATCATGACATATAGAGCCCCAGGGAAAGAGCACAGTTATTTATATGTATACAGTTTTATAACTTTTGTCATATATAGTATGATATAGCAGTACGAATGATAGAAAGTTCAGATGATATAAATTTTTTAAGCTACTATACATGAGTTTTACAAATTTTCCATATCATACAGTTTTATATATATTAATGTTATAGTTTTACAAATCGGTTTCCACACACTAATAATAACATATTTCCACTTATTGAGCGTCGTCTTACCCTATTACTTTACCATTTTTCAGGTGAGCCAGCTAGACGAGCAGATTAGGCTCGCGGATAGAGAGTTGACTTGCTTACCTTGGTTGTAGGGTAAGTTTGTGACAGGGTTTTGTACATTTTTTTTTGGGGTAAACGATACTAAAGGGAGTTATTGTATATGACTATGGTCTGTATGTACAAAATTTTGGTATTGTATAGTATATGTGGTTGTATGACTTATGTTTCCACTGTTTAGGTATGATTATATAGATGTATATAAAAAAAAAATGGAGAAATTTTGAGGATGTTACATCTTCACTCTCAATCCCAATTTAAGATTCAATCCTACCACTCAGAAACAAGACCCAGCGATATTATCCATGGTTTCCTGAAATCGTCACCCTAGGAAAAACACCGAAACAACCCTAGTACTCCTGCCTCTAGGCCACAAGATAGAATCCTAAAGTCTCACCTCTTTCTCTAACAACCACTAACTTACATTTCAATCTACCCATTTCCTATTTCCCTCAGAATCCACTCCTATACTCTGGTATTGTATTCCACTATCTACTAAAGTCTACAGAACCTAGCAACCTAGGCTCTGATACCAAACTGTGATGCCCTGATTTTTTGGAAATTTTTTTTTATATAATAATATTATTCACTCATCATCAACAACATTCACAGATCGACCACATCAATAACCCTACTACCATTCACACAACCCGACCCGCATTGGGTACCGGGTAAAAAGTCATTTTATTTATATAACCTAACAGCGGAAGATAATACATACTTAACCACCAGAATACAATATCGAGAGTATCAACATACATATGTATACATACACATCACATACCCAAAAATAACTCAACCCTAGGGGAATTATACCTCCCTAGTCCAAGAACTCCCCCAGTGTGTCAAGGTACTAGCTCCCTATGGTCATGGAGCTCTACCACCTGGCCTATTCATGTTCCCTAAAAAATTTAGATAATTTGGGTGAGACACATCTCAGTAAGAAGGAATAAATTATTTACAGTGTGTGGCCATATGAGTTCATTTACAACATGCTATACTTTTCAAAACAACATTTCATCCGAGAAAAATACACTGATAAATATATTCTCATAATCATATAGATATACAACACAAGCTTTTATAAGCTTTAAAATCATTTCTCAAAATCAATCATTCCAACACATTTTTACCTACGAAGTTCCTGAGAATAGAGAAGATTACCCACCCAGACAGGTAGCTTCCCTCTGCCTTAACACGTTATGCAACCAGGTATGGCCACATCTGATACCTATCAGGGCACTTACCTTACTCAGTAAGCCCTCAGGCGGAGAGTTCCACTTCGCCTCAATTATTTATTTTATAAAACACACACTCTTTCATTTCTCATAATCATTTCCCATTCTAACTCATTTCATATTTATGTACACATAAATTAACATTTATGTATTTTAGATAATACAATAGATCACATAATTCCCACTCTCAACACATTCATCGATTTTCATACTGAGCATACCTCCCTAACGACATCAGTAGGAACCTCACAACACAATTTCCATACTGAGCATACCTCCCCAACGGCATCAATAAAAACTTCACCACACAATTTCCATAATGAGCATACCTCCCCAACGACATCAGTAGGAACTTCACCACACAATTTTCATACCGAGCATACCTCCCCAATGGCATCAGTAGGAGCTTTATACACACAACCTCCCCAACAGCATTAGTAGGAAAGGAATACCACACACCCGCAATTATTATGTGGTATTGACATATCATCAATCATATATCAGTATATACGTTTCAGAATTCACGTTCTCATTTTCACATTTCAATATTTCCATATCAATATACATCATTAATCTCATATCAGTATATCTCAATTCATTTCAACATAAATGTTCTCATCATTTTCTATGAACATTTCATCATCTCATAATAGTATATATTGTGTTTCACGTACTTGAACATTTCTCAAAATACGCATATCAATAATTCTAGAAATCTCATTTTTCATGCAAAGCATTTCTACTCACATATAAATATCATATTTCATTATTTTCCACTAATCACATCAATAATTTTCATTTCAATATTTTCTCAGAAAATACCCATCATTATATTTCACATTTTTCAAAACATGTCATATACCACACAGTTTTCATCTAATATTCATAATATATTAATATCACACTCCAAAATATCATAATTTACTATTACTCAAACGCCACACAATTCATCTAATATTTATGTCTTAAGAATTTTCAGGCAAAATACCATATGTTCATTTTCACATATTAATTTAAACAGTAATTCTAAAAATACTATTATAATTTATTCCCCTTTACCTGACTTACTAAGAGTCTCGTTAGGACCCAAATCCTATGCTCTTGGCGCCCGAAACTTAAATCTTGCAATTCTCATTTTTCCCTGATTAATTAAGTTATTTCCTCAAAATAATACCCATCTAACCTTCCCTAGGCTCCATATACCTCAAATTAACATTTAAACTAACATTTAACACCCCCACTTAATTTTTTGAATTATGCCTACGGGTCCCAAAATTATACCCACGGCACTCACCCGGGACTTGAATTTCAGAAATCCTACTTCAACCCCAGATGCTCAATATTTTAGCATTTATTAATTAATACTAATTAATTAAAAATAAGTCCCTTAATAAACCCCATATCCCAAATTTGGGATTTTGCTTACGACGACCCCACGAGAAATCCTTCCTGCTAGACTTGTAGAGAATCATCCCTAGATTCTCGTGGTGGTCTCCAATCGTCGATTGGGCTTATAATTTGCAAGAAATTGAGAAAAAATAGGAAAATTAACTTACCCCTGGAGATACGCCCACGACGCTCCTACCACCAATTCGCTCCGGTAGAAATGACGACAGTGGAGAATGGAGTCCAGCGGTATCTTTCGATTTCTGATCGGGTGAGAATCTGTCACAAAACTGAGGAGAGAGGGAGAGAGAATGAGAGGAGAGAGAGAACTGGGGGGGTCTCCCTCTGCGCAGGAGCCTCTGAAGAAGAAGAAAAAATGACATACTGAAGCTTAAAGAAGCTTCAGGATGAGTAATAATAATAATAATAATAATATATTTTATTAATAAAAATAAAAATGAATTTTAATTATTATTTCTTTTTTATTTTTTTATAAATTTAATTATTTAATTATTTTTAAATTTTTTTAATTTTTATTTTTAATTTTTATTTTTATGGAATTACCACACTAATCTTGTATAGTCATTTTTGGGGTTATTACAGTAATTGTTAGAAATAAGGTTAGGCTAGTAGCTCAAGGATATAATCAAGAAGAAGGCATTGAGTACGATGAAAACTTTGCCCCTGTAGCAAGAATAGAAGCAATTATAATGCTGCTAGTCTATGCAACCCATAAGGTACTCAAGCTATATCAAAATGGATTTAAAAAGTGCATTCTTAAATAAGTATATAAATGAAGAGGTTTATGTCAAACAACCACTAAGTTTTGAAGATCTAAAATATCCCAATCACGTATTTAGATTAACTAAAGTCTTATATGGATTAAAACAAGCTTCTAGAGTTTGGTATGAGAGACTAAGTAAATTCTTACTCAAATTGACTTTTCAAGAGGAATGGTAGACATCACTCTATTCATTAAGACTAAAAACAAAGAAATGCTAATTGTTCAAATATATGTGGATGATATCATATTCGGTGCTACAACTGAAGAACTATGTAAAGATTTTGCCACATGTATGCAAAAAGAGTTTGAAATGAGTATGATGGGGGCGTTAAATTATTTCCTAGGGTTACAAATCAAACAAGCCAAAAATGAAACAATCATAAATCAAACTAAATATATTAAAGATATGCTTAAAAAGTTTGATATGGAACAAAGGAAACCCATAGGAACCCCTATGAGTACCTCAACAAGCCTTGATAGAGATGAAAAGGGAAAACCAGTAGACACAAAACATTATCGAGGAATGATAGGAAGTTTACTATATTTAACTGCTAGTAGACCTACTATCATGTTTAGTGTATGCATGTGCGCTAGATATCAATTAGCACCCAAGGAATCTCATCAAGTTGTAGTCAAAAGAATTCTAAGATACTTGATAGGAACCCATGATCTATGTTTATGGTATCCAAAGGACAATGATTTTGAAATGATAAGCTATTCAGATGCAGATTATGCCAGATGTAAAATCGATAGAAAGAGTATAAGTGACACATGTCACTTCTTAGGACGATCCTTAGTGTCTTGGTTCTCAAAGAAATAAAATTTCGTCACATTGTCAACCGCCGAGGCTGAATATGTAGCGGCTGGGAGTTGTTGTGCGCAAATAATATACATGAAACAACAATTAAAAGACTTCAACCTAGATTATCGAACAATACCAATTAAGTGTGACAATACAAGTGCAATAAAAATATCTAAAAATCCCATTTCACACTCAAGAACCAAACATATTGACATAAGACATCATTTTCTAAGAGATTACGTCCAAAAAGAAGACATAACTCTCGAATTTATTAATACAAATGATCAATGGGCCGATATCTTCACTAAATCTCTCTCAGAAGATAGATTTATAAACATTAGAAGAGAGCTTGGTGTTGACTCTATGAGTCCAATCCTATTTTGATAATGATAAATCACTTGGTATTTGATTTGTGCATTGAGATTGTGAACAAGAACAATACTTAGTATGCACGAAAGGATCGAAAGTCATGGAAGCCATGAAGACTAACATATATATACCTTGGCAAATTTCATGGAACTAAAAGAGTTAAAGAATGAAGATGCAAGCGGCAAGTTCAAGATTGTCATGAGAATGAGTATTTAGAACTGAATGTATTTACATATTTCATATAATTTAATTTGAGGCTCAAATTACACCCTAGACTGTTAGGATTCATGCATCTCATGAACATCTTTAGGGGATATTTATGGACTTAGAGATATTCTTAAAACCCCGAAAAATATTTCATAAAAGAGCAAAGAAAGAAAGTAAAGCATATTTTTGAAACTAGAAAGGAAAAATCCAAAAAATGATCAATTCAGAAGACCGAACTCCACGTTCAGTTATCTGAAGATTTAATTTTAGAAAACCAAAGTTAAGCTCAATCATTTGGAGAATTTCTTCAGAAGACCGAAGATTAGATTCAATCGTCTGAAGAATTAATGGTGAAACATAGAACCTGGCAAAAGCACATCAGAAGACTGAACTCAGACTTCAGTCGTCTGAACTCGACATTTTAGAAGAATGAACCACAACTTTAGTCGTCTGACCCTGTGTCCAGGTTAATTTTTCAAAGCTCTGGAACTTCAGTCGTCTGGGCTCTAACCCTAAGTCGTCTGAACCTGCGGGAAAGTTAAAAATTTAATTTTTTTAATAAGAGAACACGGAAGTTATTTTTTGATCCAATGGTTAAGATTCATTCTAAGGGCAAGGTTACCTATATAATCAGCATCTGAACCCTAGTGCCCCACAAGTGAAAGGAGAACCAACCTTTGGCATACGATTGAACATATTGTACGATTATCACAACTTGGGAGAATACACTGCTGAGTTCTTGACTAGGATTTAAAATCTTAAACATCAAATCTAAGCTAAAGCTACATTGATCTTCAAAAGACTTTCTTGTGATTGTTGTGCAATCAACTTGGTACTGAGGTTTGGTAAATCAATCTGCTTGTTAATATTTATTCTCATAGAGTTTTTCATCTAAATTGATCTGCTTGTTAATATAAATTATCAAAGAACTTTTCATCTCAAAATCCATTATTGAATATAAGTTGAGTGGTTGATCTTGAGAGTGCTTACGTATGGATTGTTTTGACAATATCACTACTTGAGAAAAGTTTTTGCCATTGGTTAAACGGTTTTGATTCAAGTGTGTTTTCAGTTAAAGACTCAATATTTTCAATATTACAAAATCACTTGATTAAATATCCATAGAGTTTATAACTATTTATATATTATTGAGGGATATTTTCAGAAAAAATATTATATTAGGTTTTTGATCTTTGGAAATCATATATATATATATATATATATATTTGCATATTACAAAGATCATATTGTGGTTGAATATTTGGAAGAAAGTTTATTGATTTTGATTGTTATAATATTCAAGACAAATCTTTTGATAGGTTCACATTTGATATTCGTGCATTTAGCAAGTCGAACTAGAACCCTAATTTCTCCAAAGCTTTCATTTATATCATTACTTGGGATATTTGATAAAAGGGAAATTGGTTGAAGCATATCATTTATATAACAATTGTATCGTTACATACAAATTGAGCTTCAAATTTCATCATATGAATATATGTTAGGTTTCATTTGTACTCACTAGCTTTGTTAGAAGCAAATCTTGAGTTGTTTTGTAGATTTAAATTTCATATTGTAATCACGGTTCGGGTTGTGAACCGGGTGAGGAGGAAGTTGTGCCTCTTGTATGTAGCGGATGTAAGGGAAGCTTCGTCCTGGTTAAAGGAGCGGGGATTTAGTGGAATCCTTGAGTGGGTTGCTCAAGGCGAGGACGTAGGCGGGGTTGGTTGAACCTCGTAAAAATTGTGTTTGCTTTCTCTCTTCCTTTACTCCTTTTATTTTCCGCAATGCATTTCATTATCTATCTTGCATGTGTATGTTGAATAACCCCTCACATACTTGAAAATTAATTAGGTGAAAAGAATTCATTGGTATAATAATTTAAATCAGTCTTAAACCTATGCAATCAATTTATTAAATTTAGAAATAGGGATTAAGTGGTAAATAATCTGAAATTTTTTTAAAATACCCAATTCACCCCCCCCCCCCCTCTTGGGATTAAACCTAAATTAACACTTGGCTTATTGCATAGTATAGAAATTGAGTAAAAATTCAATATCTAACAAAAATTGAACAGTCAACTGATTGAGTATAGACCTAGCTGACTGACTAGACAAATAAATAAGAAGAAGCATAACAGTCAACCGCCTCATTCAAGACCCAGCCGACTAACTGAGCTGTGGTTTCTGATATAGAGAGTAGTCAGCCAACTGACCCTGCAGTCAGCCAACTGACCCTGCAGTCAGCCGACTGATTGATGGAAAAACCCTAGTTTCGTTTATAAAAACACGAGTCATTCGAGTTGTCAGCCAACTAACCTAGGGTTTATACTCTCCCTTGCTCTCATCCTCTTCCTTTCCTCAACTCCTTCTCCTCCAAAAATCACCAAACCCTACCTTCCATTTCCAAAATCCATCATTACCACCTTCATTTTTCCATAGAAAAGCTCCACAATGGCGAGGATCAAATCTGTTGGAAGTAAGAAGCCTTCCACCTCATCTTAACCCATTGAAGATCCGTCCATTAAACAATGGCTTATAGCCCCACACGCCAAAAATTTTTATCGCAATCATCTAAGTATGACGGAACCAATCCTAGGAAAATTCCTCGATACTTCCTTTTTCACTTTTGATTTCCCACAAATTATTTTTTTATTTGAAGCCCTAGGATGGAATTTGTTCTCTATCAAGCTAAGGGACACTTCCCGAACCTTGTCAAAATTTTCTACGCAAATCTTGTTAAAGAAGAACACGGGCTTTCGACCAAAAATGATGGGAAAAACTATCTTTCTCACTCTTGAATCCCTTGCCAAAATTTTTAAAATTACCAATGGAGATTTTGAATGTCCTACTTTTGGTATGTCTTGGATTCTTGAACAAGAATTCACTTCGAAAAAATTTCTTCCTTTGATATTAGACCACAAGCCCGTTTCTTTTGATAATCCTCCACTATATAAACATTTGAATCTTCAAGCTCAAATTTTGCAAAAAAAATCATTAATATAATATACTCCCTCAAGCTGGATCCCATGCATATATCTCTTATGCCAATTGCTTTGTCCTCTGGTGCTTGCTCAAGGGCAAGAAACTGGACTTACCAAGTCTTATGCTTAAATGGATGCTATCACGTGTAGAGGCACGGCGAGTTACCCTTCCTTATGGAGGCATCCTTAATATGCTTTTTGCAAAACTTCAAATATCCCCCTCTTTTGGTTTCTTTGTAAAATGCGCCCATTATGACATTTTCAATTCTACAACTCTTAAATTAATGGGGTATGAAAAGTATGATGATGGATGGATTCTTAAGGGAAGCAGAGGTCAAGTATGTCAACCTCCTGTTACCGTTCCTCCTACATGGTTTAATCCATTTTACCAGCAATTCACCAACTTCAACCAAAACATGCAAATAGGGCTCCAATCCCTTCAAACCAACTTCTCATCTCTTCAAGCTAATTATTCCTCCCTTGATGACCGTTTGAGTCGCATCGAGAAACACTTAGCCAGTTCCTCTCGTCCCACTGATCCTATGGATATTAGTTCCGCTCCAGCTAGTGATGATGGAAGTGATGATAAGGACTCCAAAAATGGCAATAATGATGATAAGGAAGACACATAAAAAGAGCATGGTTCTGAAGAAGGCTAAGATGATGACCTAGCAGAAGAAGAAGGGAATGCAGTCGAAGAAGAACATTATTCTAATGATGAAAACTTATGTGTTTCTTAAAAATATGACATTTGTAACTTTTTGAATGTGTTTTGGCACATTGTATGATAAAACACTTAGCTTGGTAGCTTTGCTTGCTTCTTTCCCTTTGTTTTTTGATTGAAGTCCAAAGGGGGAGAGGTTGAAAAGCAAATATGGAAGTGTGAAATTTATGATGATGTGTATGTGTATGAAATATTTATGATGATGTGTGTATAGAACATGGAATATTTATGAATTTGAGCATATTGATATCTTTGACTTTGAGCATATTGAACATTTCCACATGTTATACATATTTGATGTCACATGTCAAAGAATGCTTATAGTAAGGGGGAGTTTGTTTTATCCTCATCTTTGCTCCTCGTTTGTCATCATCAAAAAGGGGGAGATTGTTGGCCTAACTAGACTTTTCAATCTTGTTTTGATGATAACAAATGAAGATGTTTTAACCTGTGTTGTTAGGTGACTTTATTTCAGGATTACATAACTCTACTCTCAGTTTTGTCATGGAAGCAAGCTTGAAATCAAAAGCCAAATCAAGTGAAAGCTTCACCAAGTATTTAAGAATTAAAAGACAAATGAAAAAGCTTAAAGATCTAGAAGGACTCAAATTTAAGATGAAGATCAAAAGACTTGAAGACTTCGTACTTAAAAGTCATATTTAGTAAAGTTCTTTGTAAGTACTTCAAATCAAATATAATTGAGAAATATGAAGCTCTTTAGGGGATACATGGACTTAGAGACCTATTTTAAAACCCTGGAAAATGTTTGTTCAAAGATGAAAGCAAGAGAGCAAAACTAAATTTGAAAACTAAAAATGAAAAACTAGAAAGAGGACTGGTCAGCCGACTGACCAGAAAAACATTGGGTTTATTTATCCGACTGACAGAAAATCAATAGCTAAGATAACTGCCCAGCCGACTAACACAATGAACTAAAATCACTCAGCCGACTGACCCATTTTGAACTGTGCCGAGCCAGCCGACTAACAATTATTCAAGATTAATTTCTGGCAAATAGAAGGGTGTCAGCCGCCTGTCCAGCCGACTAACTTCATGGGATTTCAATTTTTTGAACTTAACAGGAAATTTCTAAAAATTAGTTTTTGAAATATGAACGTTACAAAAACTTGGAGGATACTCCAAGTTACTTGGGGAACAAGGAAACTAATCCTAAAATGATAATAAATACTCCTTTAATCCCAAGAATTTAATTATCAACAAATCACACAGCACTCTTGCATTCAAACTTACAATCTCTCCCAAAACTCTTTATTGCTCATACTCCATCTGGGAGATAACCTCTGAAATCGCTGCTGAATCATCAAACTACAATTCTTACACTGAGTTTTCTTAGTCACTTAATGAACCTTTGGTGATCTCTATAATTAAGCTTCATATTTTCCTTATTAGTATTTGTTTGAAGTATATTCCGTGCTCTAACTTGTACAACTCTACTCTGTTTTGACAGTTTCATTGTACTCATACTAGTAGCCTTCTCGTTGTATTATTGACGGTTCAAAGCTTATTTGGATTGTTGTACCAAGCAGGGGTTGATCGCTTGAAGAGGTTTCTCTTCCTGAAAAAGAGGGAATATTGTAAAGGGCTTGCTCCGCCCGAAAAGGAGCATACTTAGTGGAATCCTTTGGTGGAATTGACCAAAGGTGAGGTCGTAGGCTGGGGATAAGCCGAACCTCGTAAATATCGGTGTTCTTCTCATCCCTACTCTTTTTATTTTCTACACTATATATTATTATGTATGCTGTCAACTTTACCGTAATCCCAAAAGGGGGTGAATTGGTATTTTTTAAAATTTAATCCCTAGATCATTCTCCTAATACCAATATATTCACAACCCGATGGTCAATCTAGTGCAAGTAAAGTAAATGTATACCAAAAAGTAAATAAAGCAATTTAATCAATCACACAAGTACCGGAAAATAGTAAAGAAAGGGTGACACGCAGAAATTTTATCGAGGTTCGGTCAATTGCCTGCGTCCCCGCCTTGGCTAACAAGCACAAGGATTACCACTATAATGCTCACTTAAATGAGTGGAGCGCTACCTATACAAACCAGGTCAATTCAAGGGCCTGACCTCAACCGATACAACAATCCTTATCTTGCTGGATTCCTGCCCCCTCAGGCCACGCCTAGAATCACTCAGATTTACAATCAAATGGTATACATAAAAGTACTTTCAAGTAAATCAGATATGTATCCAAATGTGTTCAATCACATACACCACAAATGATTTAATACGTAAGCTCAGTGTGGTCTAAATAGTTTAACTCTCAATTGTATTTCTATCAGTGTAATGCATACGTGAGAGTGTCAACAATCAATCTTTGTATTTCAAGATATTCTCAATCAAGGTGCTCAAACAAAGATATCACTCAAGTTTCAAATATTCTAATGTGTAGAATATATCAATCACATGAATAGTGTATATGCTTGGTTTGCAAAAGATATGCAATCCTTGTATTCGGCAGATGATGTATACTTGAATAAATATTGCAACAAATATTAATATCATAAACACAAATATCTTTTCACAAATTTGTCAATATAAATACCACAAGATATTTGAGTAGGTTTTGAAAAACGTTTTGCAACCCAAAACAAATACAAACTTCCTAAGTTATTGTAATAAGAATGCAACACTCGGAAGTTCAACACAAGTCTTCTTAGGATAGACTTATGAGCAAAGCCTCCTAAGAAGACTCAGGTTATGCTCTCGTAAAAATCGATTCAAACACTCAACAATAAGAGAGCAAACCTATGAAGATAGACACTCAATCAACTTACAGAGAATATGAGCAATAGGAGAAGGTAAATATGAGTGATTTTAGTATGAAAAATGAATAATAGGAGATTTTTGGTTTAGAGAGAATTTTTGGATTTTGTATGCTAATCAAGTTACTAATTTTCCCAAATGAAGGGGTATTTATAGACACCCCAAGAATTATAACCGTTGGGGATAAGATTGGGATTATTAGAAAAGATTAATAATATTTTCATTATTTTAACCCTGTTTAAAAATTTTAACCACGGTAAAAAATTCACAGCAACCCGAAAGGCCCGATCGACCAGAACAGTTTTGGTCGACCGAACGTACATGTCCGAGGCGATTTTTTCATTTTACTGAAGTTCAGTCGACCAAGCTATTTTGAACTGGGTGATTCGGTCGACTAGACAGTTAGGATTTCTCTCAAGGACCCCCGGTCAACTAGACAATTGCAATGCAATTTGGGCTCAGTCAACCAGGTGGTCAAAATGTTGACCTCAGAAGGTTTCGGTTGACTGGGGGGTTTGAACTATAATGGTTCGGTCAACCGAACTGAGGTCAAATTGTTAACCCAGACCAGATTCGATCGACCGGGGCAGAATGAATTGCCAAGGTCAGTCGACCCAAGGTGCACAAAGTGTGCATTTCGATCCTGATTCAATACACTTTTACCCTATTCAAGTGCCTATCAATTATGAGTGCAAAGGTGAGTGTCCTAGGGTCATTTTTGGATCCTTTTGAAGATACCGAAAAAATCCAGTGTCGATTGACCGAAGGGTCAACCCTAAGGTCGTTTGTATTATAAGCTTACATATTTGATCATGCATATGATGTGTGTGATTATTACATACAAAAATCCCTAATTACTATTACAGACCCTTTACATGAATGAATCATATTACAACAAGAGAAATTTAGTATTCAAGCTTCACACTAACCATGTGCATTATGATCTGTCAATTTAAGTTTCTGGACAAAGTCTTAAACACTCATTAGATACAATGAGTATATGTCATAATCAAAACCAGGCACAACCTATAAGGTCAACATTCTCTCCCTTTTTGATGATGAGAAATACACCCAACAAAAATGTGGGTATAAGCCTAAGAAGGCTCCCCCTATCAATATGCAAGAAAGAAAACATCAAGTTTTGTTTTAACCTAATTATTTTTGCCTCTTTTCATCTCCCCCTTTTGGAAACAGCAAAAAGGGTCATATTAGTTAATACTCAAGGCAATGGGTAAGTATTACAGCTACACAAGAAGAATTTTGGAAAGATTTAGAAAAATTTTGGTAGAGTATCGTTTGTAAATCAGACTTTCCAAAATGAATCCTGTATAATTGTATCCTGTTTGAGTTTAAATATATTCTAACAGTTTATCCACAACTACTCAAACAGTCCAGTATGGTCCAACAATCAAGTATAAATTTTAATATCATGAAATAGACAAGAAAGTTGTACATGGCAAATGATAATCATTATACATTACATCAATATTATCATGCCATAGAAATAATGCATGTGCATACTATCAATAATCAGCCTTTACAAAGTCTAAAGCAAGAAGGCAAGTCAACAATAATACTAGTTTCTAAGACTTACAAAGTTCTCATTTGAGTGCTCCCACTAAATTTATGCAATTTATGAAACATCTAAGAAGCTTCCCTACTGTGCATTAAGTCTAACTCACGTCTAATCTGTATGAACCTATCCTCGGGAAGTGGTTTAGTGAATATATCCACCCACTGTTCATTGGTGCATACAAACTCAAATGCTATATCTCCTTTTTGCACATGATCACGAAAAAAGTGGTGTCTAATTTCAATGTGTTTAGTTCGTGAATATGAGATAGGATTTTTAGAGATGTTGATTGCACTAGTATTATCATATTTAATTGGTATCGTATCATAGTGCAATCCATAATCCATAATTTGTTGTTTCATATAAAGATTTTGGACACAACAACTTCCAGCCGCAATATATTCAGCTTCGGTTGTGGATAAAGCAACTGAGTGTTATTTCTAGGAGAACCAAGAAACAAAAGATTGTCCTAAGTAATGACAAGTGCCGCTAGTGCTTTTTTCTATCAACCTTACTACCGGTAAAGTCAACATCAATATAACTAACAATTTCAAAAGTAGTATGCTTAGGGTACCATAAGCCTAACTCTATAATTCCAACTAGATACCTAAGGATTCGTTTGACAGCTTTTAAGTGAGATTCCTTAGGAGCAGCCTGAAATCTAGCGCACATACATACACTAAACATAATATAAAGCCTACTAGAGGTGAGGTATAGGAGACTCCCAATCATGCCACGATACAATTTTACGTCAATAGGGATTCCTTGCTCATCCTTATCAAGCTTAATGGAAGAGTTCATAGGTGTACCAAGAATTTTGCAATCTTCCATATTAAATTTCTTTAACAAGTCTCTGATATATTTAGATTGGCATAGGAAAGTTACATGATTTGCTTGCTTAATTTGTAGCCCTAAGAAGAAACTAAGTTCACCCATCATGCTCATTTCAAATTCACTTTACATGCATTTGGCAAACTCATTACACAACTCATCATTAGTTGCTCCAAAAATGATATCATCTACTTAAATTTGAACAAGGAGCATATCATCATTTTTGGATTTGATGAAAAGTGCAGTGTCAATTTTGCCACGGGTAAACTCATTTTCTAATAGAAAACCACTAAGCCTCTCATACCAAGCTCTAGGAGCTTGTTTCAATCCATACAAGGCTTTAGACAATCAATAAACGTGATCGGAATATTTATGATTTTCAAAACCAGATGGTTGTTCTATGTATTCCTCTTCACTAATGTAGCCATTTAGAAAAGCGCTTTTAACATCCATTTGAAACAATTTAAATTTTGAAAAACGGCAAAGGCAAGTAGCATGCGAATGACTTCTAACCTAGCAACAGGAGCATATGTTTCATCAAAGTCAATCCCTTCCCTGTTGGTTATATCCTTGGGCAACTAGTCTAGCCTTATTCCTAGTTACTACCCCATTCTCATCTTTCTTATTTCTATATACCCATTTAGTTCCAATGATGGTGTGCTCATTTAGGAACTAGAGTCCACACTTTGCTTCTTTCAAATTGATTAAGTTCTTCTTGCATGGACATCACCCAAGACTCATCCTTTATGACTTCTTTAATATTTTTAGGTTCTTCTTGGGATAAGAAGGCGGAGTGATTCACTATATTTCTTAGGGAGGATCTTGTGGCTACTCCACAGGACGGTTCGCCTATGATTTGATCTATAGGATGAGTTCTAATGAATTTCCAATCTCTAAGCAACTCCTAATTTTCATTATCTTCAGATGATTTTTCATTTTCTTCTGGGTTTTCACTTGCATTATTTTCAATGTTCTTCTGTTGAAAACCCTATATGTTTTGCTATTTAATGCATATCCTAGGAAAATACCTTTATCAAATTTAGAGTCAAATTTTCTTAGATGCCCATTATCTCTAAGCACAAAGCATTTACAACCAAACACATGAAAATAAGAAATATTAGGCTTATGGTTGTTCCACAATTCATAAGGGGCTTTATTAATCGAAGGTCTAATCAATACCCTATTCATAACACAGCATGCAATATTAATGGCCTCGGCCCAAAAATATTTAGGTAAGTTATGCTCATTCAACATAGTTCTACCCATTTTTTACAGTGACCTATTCTTTCTTTCTACTACACCATTTTTTTTTAGGTGTCCTAGGTGCAGAGCAGTTATGTGATATGCCCTCTAAGTCACAATATTTTTCTATGTTTTCATTTTTGAATTCTGTGCCTCTATCACTTCTTATGTGAGTGATTTTATATCCTTTTTCATTCTGAATTCTGCTACAAAGTTTGGTGTATTGTTCACATGATTCATTTTTATGTGCAAGAAACAACACCCATGTGAATCTAGAAAAGTCATCCACAATTACAAAGGCATAAGATTTACCGCCAAGACTTTGCACAAAATTAGGTCCAAATAAATCTAGGTGAAGCATCTCTAAAGGTCTAGTAGTAGATATGAATTTCTTTTTCTTAAAACTAGATTTTGTTTGCTTACCTATTTGACATGCATCACAAATTTTATCCTTTACAAAAGACATCTTAGGCAAGCTTTTAAATAATTCTTTTCTAACAAGTTTAGACAATAAATCCATACTAGCATGTCCTAAATGCCTATGTCATAACCAACTAGCTTCATTTATAACAGAAAAACATGTTACTTGTTGTGAAACTAAATTATCAAGAGAAGTAGTATAAACATTTTCATGTCTATCAGCAGTAAAAAACACTTTGTGATATGTTTTATTTTCTACTATGCATTTGTCATTTTCAAAAGATACTTTATATCCTATGTCACGCAACTAACTTATGCTGAGTATATTATTATGTTTCAGTCCATCAACCAATAAAACATTATCAATAGTAAGAGAGGAATCCTTACCAACCTTACGTACCCCGATGATACGTCCTTTGGCATTGTCCCCAAATGTTACATAGCCTCCATCCTTAGGAACAATTGATGTGAATTTGCCCTTGTCACTGGTCATGTGTCGTAAGCACCCACTATCCAAGTACCATCTATCCTTGGAGGAGGACGATTTTAGACATACTTGCAAAATAAGCTAAGTGACTGATGCTGGTCCCCAAATTTTGTTGGGTCCACAGGGGTTAGTAGCAGAATCTCCCATAACTACCCATACCTTCCTAATTCTAGCATGTTTATTCCTAAGTGAACAATCAAATTGAATATGACCAATCTATTTATATTTAAAATATCTTAATCTACACTTAGGTTCTTTAGGAGGAATTTGAGATTTTGACTCATGTGTAAAGTGTCTTAAGTAAAGATTAGGTCATCTAACATTTTCAATACCATTAAAACCAAGACCCTCTTTACTTAAGGAGTTTCTTTGGGCACCAAGTAATTTTTCAAAATTTTCTTTGCCCTTAATGAATTTAAAAATGATTATGGAGCTATCCTCCAATTTCCTCTCAAACTCAACAATAGTAGCATATTTTTCTTTTAAAATAAATGCATGAAAGGTTTTTGCCATATTAAATAATTTTGACTAATTTTCACATTTCTTTTTCAAATCATTATTTTCTTTGGTCATTTTGCCTAACAATTTTGAAACAAGAATATATTCAAATTGTAATTCTCTAAATGTAGGCATGCAGTCAAAATCACAATCATCAGATGAATAATAAGAAGATAATGACCTAGAAGACAATACCTTATCCTCGTGTGCCATCAAGCACAAATTAATGACCTCCATGTCACTATGATTTGAATCCAAGTCGCTGCTGCTGAATTTGTCCCATGAAGTCCCAGCCTTCATGGCTGTCTTCTTTTTCTTAGCCTCCTTTTTTAGCAGTGGGCAGTCGGGTTTGATATGCCCCACCTTGTTGCAGTTATAACACATAGGAGTATTTGATTTTCCTTTTCTTTTATTGGACTCTCTCTTCTCATTAGTGGACTCTCTATATTTTTTATGCGGCCTCCTGTTCTTTCTGAAGAACCTGCTGAATTTTCTAGTTAGCATAGCCATTTCATCATCAGTATCAGATTCACTACACTCGCTAGATGTGTTAGTGGAAGCTTTCAATGCAGTAACTTTTTTAGCCCTATTATGCTCATTAAGTCTCTAGTTTATGCTCAATTCATATGTTATCAGGGAACCTATCAATTCATCTAAGGTCACGGCCTTAAGATCTCCACCCTACTCAATGGTCGTAGCCTTGGCTTCCCAAACAGGAGGTAAGCCTCTAAGAATCTTCCTAATCATCTCATATGTGGGATAGGTCTTTCCTAATGCATGCAGTGAGTTTATGATGTGTGTGAATCTGGTGTACATGCTCTGAATGGACTCACCTACATTCATCCTAAATGCCTCATACTCGATGGTTAACATATCTATCCTACTATCCTTCACGTCTCTAGTACCCTCATATGTGACCTCTAACTTATCCCATATTTCTTTTACAGTAGAATATGCCATAATTCTATTAAATTCATTCACATCAAGACTACAGTATAAAATTTTCATAGTAGTGGCAATAAGACTAACAGCTTTCATATCATCATCATCATACTCATCCTCAGTCTTAGAACCTTAACTGCACCCTCAGTTTTCATAGGGATATAGTTTCCCTTCGAGACAATCCTCCACACCTTCCAATCAGTATTCTGAAGGTATATGTGCATCCTTTATTTCCATAAGGTGTAATTAACACCACTAAAAACAGGAGGTCATGTGGAAGATGGTCCCTCAGGGAAATAGGTCACGGAGCTATAAGCCATAAGTGATCTTTTAGCAAAATAATGACTAGTCTATGCTACGAGATTTTGATACCAATTGTCAACTTTACTGTGATCCCAAGAGGGGGGTTGAATTTGTATTTTTTAAAATTTAATCCCTAGGTCAATCTCCTAACACCAGTATATTTACAACCGTACGGTCAATCTAGTGCAAGTAAAGTAAATTTATACTAGAAAGTAAATAAAGCAATTTAATCAATCACACAAGCACTAGAAAGGAGTAAAGAAAGGGTGACACGTAGAAATGTTATCAAGATTCGGCCAATTGCCTACGTCCCTGCCTTGGCTAACAAGCACAAGGATTACTACTATAATGCTCACTTAAATAGGTGGAGCGGTACCTATACAAATCAGGTCAATTCAAGGGGCTGACCTCAACCGATACAACAATCCTTATCAGGCTGGATTACCGCCCCCTCAGGCGACGCCTCGAATCACTAAGATTTACAATCAAATGGTACAGATAAAAGTGCTTTCAAGTAAAGCAAATATGTACCCAAATGCGTTCCCACAAATAATTTAATACGTAAGCTCAGTGTGGTCTAAATAGTTCAACTCTCAAATGTATTTTCTATCAGTGTAATGCGTACGTGAGAGAGTCAGCAATCAATCTTTGTATTTCAAGATATTCCCAATCAAGGTTCTCAAACAAAGATATCACTCAAGTTTCAAATATTCCAATGTGCAGAATATATCAATCACGTGAATAGTGTATATGCTTGGTTTGCAAAAGATATGCAATCTTTGTATTCAAAAAATGATGTATACTTCAATAAATATTACAACAAAGATTAATATTACAAACACAAATATTTTTTCACAAATATGTCGATAAAAATACCATAAGATATTTGAGTAGGTTTTGAAAAACGTCTTGCAACCCAAAACAAATACAAACTTTCTAAGTTATTGCAATAAGAATGCAACACTCGGAAGTTCAACACAAGTCTTCTTAGGATAGACTTATGAGCAAAGCTGATTATGCGTCAAAACTGCGTAATTAGGCAACTTAACCCGAACTTTATGGTTTATATTTTTAATTAAATGTCTAAAATTGTCCAATATTTTAATAAAGTGCCAAAATTATCATTCTTGAAATTTTATTGCATTATTTATTAAGTTTTGGTAATTTTTTGTCGCAAGAAAATTCCCGGAAACTAAAACCGATACCTGTTCGTATTTCATGCATAACTTTTCTGTCCAAGCTCCGATCGAGACGATTCAAATTTCTGGAGAAAGAAAAAAGGATTATCTACAACTTTCATGTTTTGAGTTTTGTAAGATACAGGCTCCAGAAGAGTCAGATTTGCGATGAACAGAAAATGAAAAAAATGAAAAAATAGAGCAATTCGGGTCAACTCCAATTGGGTCAAGTTGTCGGGTCGGGTCTCCTATCCGGGTCTAGGGCTTTCCCCCTTATCCTAGTTAACCCTTCTCTTCCTCTTCCTGCATAGGCAGCCCCCAGGGCTCCCCATTCTCCTCTTCCCCATTCTCCTCTCCTCCTCCTCCTCCTTCTCCTTCTTCTTCTTCTTCTTCTTCTTCTTCTTCTTCTTCTTCTTCTTTAGTTTGTTTTTTTTTTTTTTTTGTTCTTTTAAATTCTGCTTTGCTCTCTTTCTCTTTTCTCTATTCTCTGTTCTCCTTCCCTTTATCCCTCTCTCTCTCGCTCAAACCTATTTTTCCCATTGTTTCCGCAGCACAAAAAGCTCCTGCTGCACTTTGTTGCTCTCTCCGACGGCCGCCAACAGCACCAGCAGATCCGTGAGCCACTCTCCTGCTGTTCCTTGCTCCATGCCATAGCCGCAAACCAACCCACACACAGCCGCAGCTGCTGCCATGGCTCCGTGGATTTGTTTCTCTCTCTCTCTCTTTTCCTTTCTTTCTTTCTTTTATTTACTTTTCTTTGAATCTTGGAATATTGAAGAAAGTTTAGTTTTTTTTTTTAATGTTATTGGAGTTTTCTTTCTTTTTTTTTAAGTTGAGTAATGTTAGGTATTTCATTATTGTTAAATTAATCTCTTTTTTTTATCTAATTGATAGTTATTTTAATTTAGCATTCTTAATTAAATTCAGATATTTTTTTTTTTCGAAATTCGATTTAGTTAGGGTCTATGATTAGTAAAGGTTGTGTTTTTATTGTGTTCCGTTATTGTTTACGTTTTTTAAATTTCCGTTGAATTCATGTTTGCATTTAAATTGTGAGTCTTGATTTGATCTCTTAATTGTGCTAAAGGTTCAATTTTTAGTAGGTTCGATTTTTTTTAGTATGAGTCTAGTTTAGTTTCCATTGTGTGTTTTTAATTCCATGTTCTAGGTTGCCATTTTTAATTAACGCGTGTCCCAGTGTTTCCTTAAGTAGACTAGGGTTTCCATTATTGTTATTTTAATTCCATGTTTAAAGTTTCCATTTTTAGTTAGTATGATCTAGTGTTTCCTTAAGTAGACTTAGGGTTTCTATTCTTGTTTTCTTTTATTTAGTGCATGTTAGTTTAGGATTTTAAATTATGTGTCATTTAATTCATCAAAAGTGAAATTGAACCATCTTGAAAACCCGAATCTGAACTGAGTTCAGTACCTTTTTAATTTCAATTGGAAGAAAGTAAAATCTGAGATTAAAACGCATTCCCTAAGGAGACGATCTAGCCCGTGGGCTTAATATTACACGATAGAACTCCTATACTTGGGATAGCTTCCGAGCTACTCATTTTTCGAGTGAGTCAAGTTTTTGGCGTCGTTGCCGGGGAATGTCGGTCTTAGTCTCAAATTTGCATTTTTCCCGTCATTTTTGTTAGTTTTATGAAAAATAAAAAAAATAGAAAACAAAAACAAAAAAAAAATTTTGAGTTTTGAAAAATGGCTGCGCCTGCATCGCGCACAATAATGGATTTTTTGCAGCTTGAATATGCCACTGCATCCTCTTCCACTGTTTTGCCTTATAACGAGCTTAATTTCATGATGCAGCGCGGGAGGACGTCGTTGCTACCCAAGTTCTACAGGACAGAATCTGAGTGCCCATATCAGCACTTAGCAGAGTTTGAATTAACCTACAATATGTTTTTCTCTCATGCTAAAACTGATGAATCTATTCGACTAAATTTATTTCTTGCTACTTTGCAGGATAGGGCACTGATTTGGTTTCATTCCTTGAGACCTCACTCTATCATTAATTAGATTGATATGGAGCATGAATTTCTGCATGCATTTTGTCCCTCACAGAAAACTCAATTTCTGCAGGAACAGATTCTTAATTTTGTGCAACAAGATGACGAGACATTTCGGGCTTGCTGGGAGCGATTCAAGGATTTACTAAGAACTTGTCCACATCATGGGTTTGACTCATGGAGGTTAGCTGATTGTTTTTATACTGCTCTTACCCCTGATTGCGAGTGTTTTGTCCAAACTATGTCTAATGGAGAGCCCGTCAGCGAGGATCCAGATCAGGTATTATCATTCTTTGATTACTTAGCTGAAAATGTCCCACAGTGCAACACACGATGCACTCAGGCACCCATAACTGCACACCCTATCAGCACAATTTGTGGTGGAGATGTATACGATCCACCAAGCTGCCCAAACAACCCTCCGCCTCAATATCAGCCACAACAGATCTCTCCGAGTTGTACGTCATCAGACCTTTTCGAGGATAGCATAACACAGATGACAACCATGCTCCAACAATTCATGCAAACTCAAGTCGATCATAATAATGAATTGCGGGATACCATTAATACGATAAGCACGCAGTTGGACATCTTAGAAAACGATGAATTGGCCGTGGAACCTCAGCCTAGTCCTCAAGAGTACTAGAAGCCACACCAACAAATACACGATGTTTCTCTTGAGACAGTAGCGGCCACCACTAATTCGAGAAGCGAGAAAGAATTTCCCCAACTTGAGATGCTCATCGTCGGACAACCAGTTGTCCCAGAACTAGAAGTCACGGCTGAACCAGAAGAGGTCAAAGAAAAATCAGAGGAAACAGGGCTAGAAGTGGAGCAGTTAGTTGATAAGGAGACTGATACTCATATGGAGTACCAAACTGTGGTACCTCATACTCCGAGCTCAGAAACCATGAAACCGTCACTCCCGCCTGAATCAGATGTTAAGGAGCCTAGTGTGGAGGCAGACTCTTGCAGTGGTATGAAGATATGTACACCCGATAAAGAGGGTGACCAGTCTGGTGAGCATATAATTTTCATAGAACCAGGTAAAACCTTTAATGTTAATGCTTCTGAAGAACTGCAGGTAATTATTCCAATAACTTCCTATCACACATTAGTTCGTAAAGAAGCAAATTTCCTAGAAACGATGTTGAATAAAGATCCTTTCTTGTCAACACAAGAGGGTCGACCTGCACACAAATTGTTTGGTATTTTGACACGTATTAATTTATCTAAGGTTGATTTTTGTGCAGGTATAAAGACTGTTCCACTGTCGCGGCTCAAATTTGGAGACCCACCGATGCAATTTATAGACCTGCGGCCACCAGACAAAATTCCTCCTGAGCCTCCGCCAGACAATTGTGATGTTTTTCTTTCCCTTATTTTCTTTTTATTTTATCTTATTTTATTTTTAGTTAGTTTTCAGGACCATTTTCTCGTAGTTCGATTTTTGTTATTTCGCCACTCAGGTACGCTTTACTTTTCCCGTGCACAATATTTTCTATTTCCCATATGCTTTCACATTAAGGACAATGTTCCACTTTAGTTTGGGGGGGGGGGGGATGAGCGTTCACATGTGACACTATGCACGTACACGTACTGGGTTTTAAAAAAAAAAAGATCAAAAAAAAAAGAGAGAGAGAAATAAAGGAGGAGCACTGAGGAATTACACTGTACTATGTCATGTTTAACACTTTGTATACCCTTCGCATACTTGCATATAACATATGAATGACACACTTGAGTCAATCATGCGTAGTTTCTCTCTATATGATCTTATGACTCCATGAAGAATTGATTGGTAGTACATTCATGTTAATTTGACTATATAATTTCCTGTATTTATACAGCATCTCACGAGGCTGAATAAACACATTCACGTGATTCATTGCACTTAGGGTTTCCTGTGAGCACTGAGAGAGCACCGTGGCGACTATGACACCTTGTGAGATATCCTTGAGCTATTTATCGTCCTTTTGAGCGTTAATATCAAATCAGAGTTCATGGAACTCAATTCTCTTTTTCTAGATGATTCCTTTGTACACTAGTCTATGTTTTGATTTGCTAGCCTAGAGGTGACACCTAGTGGGGAGATAGAAACCTAAGTCTTGTAACCTACTCAAGATGTGAAGGCTGAGCCACCCCTAGAGATAAACTTAGTTCATAGACCACTATTCAAGCTTAATTCTCATTGATAGTATGAAGATTACATAAAAAGTGTTATGATTGTCCTAATTGATCAAGAAAAGAAAAAAAATGAAGAATGAGCAGAAGAAAGAATAAGCAACACACATGGGCATGAAATGAAAAGTCAATGCCGGCCCAAATACATATCACAAAAAGTCAAGGACGACACATATTTTCCACGTATGAAGATGCTTCAACCGGTTAATGCCTCAGATGTATTCACGGCAAGTTTGTGAGTAAGTTGATCTAGGGTGGTCTCGGTTGGATATGGCGAGTAGGTGAGAAGATGCTAGGGTGAAGGACCCGACACCTCATAGATAGGCTAGATCCTTTCCAGACTAGTCCACTCCATATACTTAGCGTTTGTTCCTTTTTAATATATGGGATGTTTGATCGCGACACTCCTCCTCACATATAATGAGTGAACCCATTTTCTTTGAGTGTTCTCGAGGGTATACCAGTTAGGCCGAGTTAAAGCGACCGTTCTGTAGGTATCCACTGGCGTCCTAGGTGTACTGAGTCACACACATCACACACACCTCGAGAGTTTACCTGTTTATATTCGAACTTATATGATTGCATCAACTCTGAATGTGCCACTGATTAACTTCATGTGAGTATACTGCTCTCAAATCACATATAAACGATGAAACTTGCATGAGTAACGTGCTTCAGAGTCGTGTGCATTGAATATGAACGAGCTTGTGTGAAATTCAGTTATTTTCTTGTATGTGAAGTCGTATAGTTATATCGCATGTGCATTGATTTCATGATTACTGGAGTATGTAGTTATAGGCACCACCCTGAGAATCATTCACGTCATTTGCTAGAGACTAGCAAAACATTAGTTGGGGGGTGTGATTACTTGTCAAAACTGCGTAATTGGGCAACTTAACCCGAACTTTACAGTTTATATTTTTAATTAAATGTCTAAAATTATCCAATATTTTAATAAAGTGCCAAAATTATCGTTCTTGAAATTTTATTGCATTATTTATTAAGTTTTGGTAATTTTTTGTCGCAGGACAATTCCCGGGAACCAAAACCGACACCTGTTCATATTTCATGCATAACTTTTCCATCCGAGCTCCGATTGAGACGATTCAAATTTCTAGAGAAAAAGGAAAGGATTATCTACAATTTTTGTGTTTTGAGTTTTGTGAGATACGAGCTCCAGAAGAGTCATATTTGTGATGAATAGAGAATGAAAAAAATAAAAAAATATAGCAATTCGGGTCAACTCCAATTGGGTCAAGTTGCCGGGTCGGGTCTCCTATCCGGGTCTAGGGCTTTCCCCCTTATCCTATTTAACCCTTCTCTTCCTTTTCCTGCATAGGCAGCCCCCAGGCTCCCCATTCTCCTCTTCCCCATTCTCCTCTTCTCCTTCTTCTTCTTCTTCTTCTTCTTCTTCTTCTTCTTTTTTAGTTTGTTTTTTTTTTTTTGTTCTTTTAAATTCTGCTTTGCTCTCTTTCTCTTTTCTCTATTCTCTGTTCTCCTTCCCTTTATCCCTCTCTCTCTCTCACTCAAACCTCTTTTGCCCATTGTTGCCGCAGTACAAAAAGCTCTTGCTGCACTTTGTTGCTCTCTCCGGCGGCCGCCAACAGCACCAGCAGATCCGTGAGCCACTCTCCCGCTATTCCTTGCTCCATGCCACAACCGCGAACCAACCCACACACAGCCGTAGCTGCTGCCACGGCTCCGTGGATTTGTTTCTCTCTCTCTTTCTCTCTTTTCCTTTCTTTCTTTCTTTTATTTACTTTTCTTTGAATCTTGGAATATTGAAGAAAGTTTAGTTTTTTTTTTTTAATGTTATTGGAGTTTTCTTTCTTTTTGTTTAAGTTGAGTAATGTTGGGTATTTCATTATTGTTAAATTAATCTCTTTGTTTATCTAATTGATAGTTATTTTAATTTAGCATTCTTAATTAAATTCAGATATTTTTTTTTTTTGTCGAAATTTGATTTAGTTAGGGTCTATGATTAGTAAAAGTTGTGTTTTTATTGTGTTCCGTTATTGTTTACGTTTTTTAAATTTCCATTGAATTCATGTTTGCATTTAAATTGTGAGTCTTGATTTGATCTCTTAATTGTGCTAAAGGTTCGATTTTTAGTAGGTTCGATTTTTTTTAGTATGAGTCTAGTTTAGTTTTCATTGTGTGTTTTTAATTTCATGTTCTCTGTTGCCATTTTTAATTAACGCGTGTCCCAGTATTTCCTTAAGTAGACTAGGGTTTTCATTATTGTTATTTTAATTCCATGTTTAAAGTTTCCATTTTTAGTTAGTATGATCTAGTGTTTCCTTAAGTAGACGTAGGGTTTCTATTCTTGTTTTCTTTTATTTAGTGCATGTTAGTTTAGAATTTTAAATTATGTGTCATTTAATTCATCAAAAGTGAAATTGAACCATCTTGAAAACCCAAATCTGAACTAAGTTCAGTACCTTTTTAATTTCGATTGGAAAAAAGTAAAATCTGATATTAAAACGCATTCCCTGAGACGATCTAGCCCTTGGACTTAATATTACATGATAGAACTCCTATACTTGGGATAGCTTCCGAGCTGCTCATTTTTCAAGTGAGTCAAAAGCCTCCTAAGAACACTTAGGTTATGCTCTCGTAAAAATCGATTCAAACACTCAACAATAGGAAAGCAAACCTATGAAGAAAGACACTCAATCAACTTATAGAGAATATGAGCAATAGGAGAAAGTAAGTATGAGTGATTTTAGTATGAAAAATGAGTAGTAGGATATTTTTGGTTGAGAGAAAATTTTTGGATTTTGTATGCTCATCAAGTTACTAATTTTCCCAAATAAAGGGATATTTATAGACACCCCAAGAATTATAACCATTGGGGACAAGATTGGGATTATTAGAAAAGATTAATGATATTTTCATTATTTTAACCCTGTTTAAAAAATTTAGCCACAATAAAAAATTCACAGCAACCCGATAGGTTCGGTCGACCAGAACACTTTCGATCGATCGAAGTTCATATGCCTCGGTTGATCGGAACATTTTGAACTAGGGACTCGATCGACCAGACGTACATGTCCAAGGCAATTTTATAATTTTACAGAGGTTCAGTCGACTAGGCTATTTTGAACTGGATGATTTGGTCGACCAGACAGTTGGGATTTCTCCCAAGGACCCTCGATCGACCAAAAAGTTGCAATGTAATTTGGGCTCAGCCAACCAAGTGGTCAAAATGTTAACCTCATGAGGTTTCGATCGACCGGGGGGTTTGAACTATAATGGTTCGGTCGACCAGGTTGAGGTCAAATTGTTGACCCAGACCAGATTCGGTCAACCGGGGCAGAATGAACTATAAAGGTCGGTCGACTTAAAGTACACAAAGTGTGCATTTCGGTCCTGATTCAATACATTTTAACCCTATTCAAGTGCCTATCAATTATGAGTGCAAATGTGAGTATCCTAGGGTCATTTCTGGGTCCTTTTGAAGACACCAAAAAAATCTGGTGGTAGTCGACCTAAACCCTAAGGTCATTTGTATTATGAACTTACGTATTTTACCATGCATGTGATGTGTGTGATTATTACATACAAAAAGCCCTAATTACTATTACAGACCCTTTACATGAATGAATTATATTACAAAAAAAGAAATTTGGTCTTCAAGCTTCACTCTGACCATGTGCATTATGATTTATCAATTTAAGTTCCTGCACAAAGTCTTAAACACTCATTAGATACAATAAGTATTTGTCAAAATCAAAACCGGGCGTGACCTATAAGGTCAACATATGCTGAGTGCAGGTTGCAGGGCTTAAAATCAAAATTCAAAGAAGACACTTGATTTTATAAAGTACGTTTCAATTAACCATTTGTGGAAACCCGCAAGGGAGTATGTTGGTTAATTTTCAGAAATCTTAATCAAGAGAAACGCAATAAAATTCCATCTAAAGCAGGGTTTGCAAATAAATACAGGGCTGCTACCAAAAAAGCATAAAATTCTTGAATGATTGATTGATTTTCATTTTTTTGGTTGATTGGATTGTGTTTTTAAATTTTTAGTACTTTGAGGTGTGATTTGGTTGTGATCATAAGTTGATTGATTTACTTACATTCTTGTTGTTGCATTACAACAAATAAGAAGTTGACAAAGAAATTAAATTTTTTTAATTAATCCAATTCAACCCCCCCCCCCTCTTGGGAATACTATTCTAGTTTCATCTATCTTGTTGTCTAATTCATCCACTCTTTGGCCCATTGACCTAGGAGCCTCTGGCCATATGACAAGTTCTTCGCATTTATTTGAATCTTATTTCCTATGTCCTAGAAGTGAAAATGTTAGAATTGCATAAGGTAGTTTTTCATCTACTGCAAGTAAAGGCTTAATAAAAATATCAAACAAAATAGATCTTAAATATGTTCTTCATGTTCCTAAACTTGCTGCAATCTCTTATCCATAAGAAAATTATCCAAAGATTCTAATCTATCGAGGAGGATGATTGGAAGTGCTAGGATGAGAAATGGTATTTACTATTTTGATGATAATTTATCTAGTAATAAAAAAAATCAAGGCTTAAGTAGTATCCGTTTTATCTCTGTTTGTGAACAAATAATGGATTGGCATTGCAGATTAGGCCATCCTAGTTCTTCCAACCTAAAACATCTATTTCCACAATTATTTAAGAATATAGTGTAATGACCCAAAAATTACACCATTTATATATACCCCCGTAATACCTGCTATAACATCTTAGGCCCCAAATAGGCACTGAGGTATTCCTGTATACAAATTGACACACCTAAGAAGCGTAAAATATAAAGTCATAAACCCTTATCTAGAATACTAGAATTCAGTGTTTCCAATCCATACATACATATTTACACATCACCCCAGTATCGTCTACTTAAAAATACAATCCCCTGAATACACTTACCCTATAAACAGGGCAATACAGAAGATCTCTCTATCTACGAGCCTAATTTGCTCGCCTAACTGGATAACCTAAAAAATGTTAAATCACTAGGATGAGACAATGCGCAGTAAGAGGAAATATGCTATTACTAGTGTGTAGCGACTGAGTTTCGTAAATACTATACTGACAATATCTGAAACTATAACAGCTGGTAAATCAATATACAGTATAATTTGCATCTATCATAGTTTAAAGTATAATTGTAATATCTGAGTTTTATGCTTTTTCATACTTCTAGTATCATACTATATCTACTGATATTCTGTAAATCTGTGTATATATATGTATATACATAACTGAGATGTTTACCCTAGAAAACTGTACGTCATGATTTAACCCCTCATGATAGGGTTGTGCGGTCCGTAGGCGGGAATTAATTCTAGTTGGCCTACTAGGTAAGTCAACTGTAACTTTACCAATCCTCTACCAAGCCAAATTACAACCTCTCCTAGGCACGGAACTGTTAACTACCTTGTCAAACTGGTCACCTCAACCCAGCCTTCTGGGGAGTCTGCAATCCCTCCAAGCACGGTTGATGGAAACCATTCATACACTATCGAAGATGTGTGGTTGCACTATGATCTATACTAGCAATGGTACCATGCTCTGCTAACTAAACATAACTTGATTCATCTGGGTCTGATATTGTATATACTATTTCTATAGATATCCTACTATTTTCATCATAATTCCAAAATAACCATAACAGTATAAATCTGATCTGAAAATACTATAATATCTTACTAAAATAACTATAATATTTGACTGTAATATCTGAATGAAATAACTATAATATCTAACTGAATAATCTATAATGTCTGAGTATTATAATTTTGGAAATCATGGCATTCTGTAAATACTGTAAAATATTTGTCTATATAATATTTGTAAAATATTTTTCTGGTAAATATCTGTCTATAAGATATATCTGTCTATATATACACTATAATTCATAATTCTATAAAATCTAGTAAACCATGTTTCTATGCAAAAACACCGTAAATCACGATATTCTGAAAAACTATATAAACTCTGTACTAAACAAATATCTACTTAGTCCACACAATTAATAAAACTCATGTTCTAGAATCTGTAAAACTGTATAATTTATACCATGTACCTTAATAAACAAATACTATAATTTATTGATAATATTTTTGAATTTACTACCATAGCATATTTCCCTTACCTAACTAACTGGGAGGCTTGCCTCCAATTCCACTCTCATACCCTCAATGTACTATCCTCAAAATCTTGAATATATATATATATACCAATTCCTCAGTAAATCACTAAATTCCCAGAAGATCATCTCACTCACGTTTTTTGAACCTGCATACCCGTAATTTTCTAAACTATACTTTACCTAGCCTCGTGGAAAATATCTACTGGGATCCTCAACCCATGCTTGCAGGGTCCCAAAAACACCCTAACCCTAAAAACATAACACCCTAATTTTACTCCACAAAACACTAGTATACTCTCATATAATACAAAATCTGAACTCAAATAAGCCTGATAATACTGAAAATACCTAAATAATCTACTTACCAAAATTTTGGGATGGTGCCCAAGTTGCCCAAATCAACAATCTATTTCAGTAGATTTGTAGAGAATCTAGCCAGGATCAACGAGGCGACTTCTGATCGTCGAAATGGGGAAAAATGGGGCAAGAATCACAGAGAGAAGGAGAGAGAACTGAGTTAAAGAGAGAAAGAAAAGAGAAAATGAATTTCTCTTGCTGAAACCTGAATTTGGCTATATATAGAGTGCTCTCCATGTGGACTCGTCGAAGAGACCAAGAAGGAGGTTCGTCAATGAACACATGACTCTTGTCGACGAAATTCAGGTTTTGAAATCAACCATTCGGTAAATTCTCATCGACGAGACACGCGTCCACGTCGACAAGCCCAAGAAGACTATTAGTCAACTAACGCTCTGCGTTTGTCGACGAGACCCTGCTGAGTCCCCCTTAAAATTTCCTTTTCTTCCTCCTTTTTTATTATTTATGTTCTATAATTAGCCGAGTTACTACATTCTCCACTCCTTAAAAAATTTCGTCCTCGAAATTTACTATCTATATTTAACATCATCCTTTGAGGAAAATAGGCTACTTATTTTATTACTTACCCTCACTTATGGTGGAGGAATACCATGGTTACAACTACGGTTCCAAGAGATTACAAATATACTCATAAAAGAAAATTCTCCCAAAACCAAAACACTAACTATTACTATATCTCGTAAAACAGGTGGGAGTATTTCTGTCTAATCTCTTCCTCGGCCTTTATTTGTTGGCATGTCAAACACTGCTTTATGAATTCAACAATCTCCTTCTTCATGCCGCTCCACCAGAAGGATTCTCGTAGATCCCGATACATTTTAGTACTACCTGGATGCACGGTATATAGAGATCTTTGTGCCTCCTCTAAGATAATCCTCCTGATCATAGCATTTGCAGGAACACATAATCTAGTACAGAACCGCAGGGCTCTATCATCTGATATAATGAACTCCTCCTCCTACTCGTCTTACACTTTCTCGATCAACTTTGCTAACTTTGGATCAGTTCTCTGGGCAGCTTTAATCCTCTCTTGCAATGTAGATTGTAAAACTAGGTTGGAAATAAGTGCCTAGTGATCACCCTCTATCAGCTCCACGCCTAGCCTCTCCAAATCCATCTGAATAGGGTGCTGAACCTCCACTACTGACACCATTGCTCCTGCCATTTTCTTGCTGAATGCATTAGCCACTACGTTTGCCTTCCTTGGATGGTAGCTAATAGTACAATCATAGTCCTTGATGAGCTCCAACCATCTTCTCTACCGCATGTTTAAATCTTTTTGGGTGGATAAATACTTTAATCTTTTATTATCAGTGAAAATCTCACATTTCCCACCATAAAGATAATGCCTTCATATTTTCAGAGCATACACCACTGCTATTAATTCTATATCGTGCACAGGGTAGTTCTTTTCATATTCTTTAGGCTGTCTAGATGCGTAGGCAATGACTCTTCCATGTTGCATTAGCACACAACCGAGTCCCTTTAAAGATGCATCACTGTATATCACAAATTCATCCTCTTTTGATGGAATAGCCAGTACCGGTGTTGAGACCAACCGCTGCTTTAGCTCCTGGAAGCTCTGCTCACAATCATTGGTCCAATCAAACTTCATATTTTTCCTCGTGAGTCATGTTAGTGGACCCGATAATCTGGAGAAACCATCTACGAAGCATCGGTAGTAGCCTGCCAAACCCAGAAAACTCCTGACCTCCTAGACATTTCTAACCCTTACCCAACTCACCACTGCCTCTATCTTACTTGGGTCAACCGATATACCGTCCTCGAAGATCACTTGCTCGAGGAAAGTAACCTGCCATAACCAGAATTCACATTTCTTGAATTTTGTGTGCAATTTTCTTTCTCTCAATATTTGCAACACCAGCCTCAGATGATGCTCGTGCTCCTCCAAATTCCTCGAGTAGACCAGTATATCATTAATGAATACCACAACAAACTGGTCCAGGTACTAATCCATAAATACTGCTGGTGCATTGGTCAACCCAAACGGCATCACCAAAAATTTGTAATGCTCATATCTGGTTCGGAATGCTATTTCTGAAATGTCCTCTGCTCTAACTTTTACCTGATGATAACCCGATAGCAGATCAATTTTAGTGTAGACCCAGGTCCCCTGGAGCTGATCAAATAAGTCGTCAATCCTAGGAAGAGGATATTTATTCTTGAGTGTTAATTTGTTTATCTCCCTATAATCTATACACATCCTCATATCCCATCTTTATTTTTAACGAACAGGACTGGGCCCCCCCACAACGACACATTGGGCCTGATAAATCCTTTATCCAGCAACTCTTGCAATTGATCTTTCAATTCCTTCAATTCAGCTGGAGCCATACGTTATGGTGCTTTAGATACCAATGCCGACCCTGGTAGTAGATCCACGGTAAATTCAATCTCTCAGTCTGGTGGTAAGCTAGGCAATTCTTCTAGAAAAACATTTGGAAATTCTTTAACTACTAAAATATCAGCCTGTTTTAGTTCTTATTTTGGAAATTCCTTTATGTAGGCAACATAACCCTAACAACAATCCTGTAGCAGTCTCCTCACCTGAATAACTGACACTAGATGTGGCGAGGCACGCACACGTGAACCCACAAATCTATATTTTTGCTTACCCAGGGGTTTGAAAATCACTTCTTTTTTATGGCAATCTATGTTGGCATGATTAGCCGCCAGCTAATTCGTACTCAGTATTACATCAAACCCCTGCATATCAAATACCACGAGATCAATTGGTATTACTTTCTTCTGAATGCTCACTGGAAAGTTTGGAAGTACCTTCCTACACCTCACCATAGATCTCGTCAGCGTGACTACAAACAATTCAACATCTAATAATTGTGCCTCTACCCCAGTTACTTTAACATACCCCGCCGATACGAAGGAATGGGTGGCACCTGTGTCAAATAAAATAACAACTTTATATGGTAAAATAGTAAGTATACCTATAACAACATTCCAGTGGCCTTGGCATCTCTCGGTGTCAAAGCATAAACTCTCGTTGGTGTTGTATTCCTCTACTGGCCTCCACGGGGCGCCTGGTAACCACCCCGAAATGGTGTGAGAGCTGGCGCATAGTTCAATAGTCCCCAACATGATCGAGCCATATGGCCAAGTCTCCCACATCGGTAACAAATATTCTCACCCAACCGGCACTCGCCCGGATGTCACCAACCACACCTGGGGCAAGTGGGATAAGTATGCCCACCCTGATACCCACTGTGTCTTGTCATCTTCCTCTAACCCTTACCAGCTCTACCTCCTCTCCATGGACCCCGACTAAGCCCGGTCTAAAAACTCAGAGGCATGGGCCTCTTCCTCTGACTCAATACTCCCACATCTGCCTGCTCACTCTCCTCTGCTACCATGGCCCTATCTACTAACTCCAAGAAGTCCTGTATCTTAAAAACTACCACCTATTTATAAACGTCCTACCTCAAATTCCTCTCAAACATCCAGACCTTCTTAGCTTATCTGGGACAATATATGGGCAGAAACGCAACAACTTAATGAATTTCGCTGCGTACTATTGGACTGTCATCCATCCCTGGGACAAGCTCAGAAATTCCTATACTTTAGCCTCTTTGACCGAGACAAGATAGTATCTATCAAATAATATGTCCTTGAACCGGGCCCAGGTCATCTGCATCGAAATGGATCTCTACTCCTCCAGTAATCTAGTGGCCATCCACCATCTCTCGGCCTCCCCTGTCAACTTATACGTGGCATAGAGGACCCTCTGTTCATCAATGCGGTAGAGCACCGTCAAAATCTTCTCTATCCCCTACATCCAGTTCTCCGCAACTGCAGGATTAGCCACTCCTGAAAATGCTGGCGGGTTCATCTTCATAAATTTTTCTATTGTGTACCGTTGAGCTGTAAATGGACCTCCCTGCTCCTTGGACCTCCAGGCAATCTCAACCATGACCTGCTGAGCCATATTGCGTAACACAACATCTAAATCCTCTCCTCCTACACCAGAAGACCTTGCTCCGTCGTCACCACTAGCGTGAGTGCTACTACATCATGGGTCCATCCTGCAATATTACCAAATTATTCTGAGAATTTGAACCTTACAATGCTACACCAACTAAAATACCCCTTACTTCCTATAACTAATTTAAGGTCTTGCCCTACCATATGGAAATAGAAATTGAGGATAGTTTATTATGGTTTTCCTAAAATCGTCACCCTAGGAAAATCATAAAAACTACCACGAAATTTCTACTTCCAAACTGCAAAACAAAACCCTAGATTCTCATCCTAGTTTTTCCAACATTAATTCACTGATACTCTGTTCTATTTTTCTCCAAACTCTATTCTTATATTCTAGTATTATTTTTCACTGCACTCGAGAGTCTAAAGAACCTAGCAACCTAGGCTCTGATACCAAACTGTAACGATCCAAAAAGTACACCATTTATATATTACTTTGATACCCTTGTAATACCTACTATAACATCTCGGGCCCCAGATGGGCATTGAGGTATCCCTGTATACAAATTGACACACCTAAGCAGCGAAAAACATAAAGTCATATACCTATATTTAGAATACCAGAATTCAGTATTTCCAACCCATACATACATATTTACACATCACCCCAGTATCATCTACTCAAAAATACAGTCCCCTGAATACACTTACCCTATAAATAGGGTAGTACAAAAGATCTCTCTATCTGCGAGCCTGATATGCTCGCCTAGTCGGATCACTTAAAAAATGTTAAATCACTAGGATGAGACAACGCTCAGTAAGAGGAAATATGCTATTACTAGTGTATGGCTACTCAGTTTTGTAAATCCTATACTGACAATATCTGAAAGTGTAAAAGCTGGTAAATCAATATATAGTATAGTTTGCATTTATCATAGTTTAAAGTATAACTGTAATATCTGAGTTTTCTACTTTTTCATACTTCTAGTATCATACTACATCTACTAATATTCTGTAAATCTGTATAAATATACATAACTGAGATGTTTACCCTGAAAAACTGTATATCATGATTTAACCCCTCATGACAGGGTTGTGTAGCTCGTAGGCAGGACTTAATCCTGGTTGGCCTACCAGATAAGTCAACTATAACTCTACCAATCCTCTGCCTAGCCAAACTACAACCTCTCCTAGGCACAGAACTGGTAACTACCTCGTCAAATTGGTCAGCTTAACCTAGTCTTGTGGGGAGTCTACAATCCCTCCAGGCACAGTTGACAGAAACTATCCAAATACTATCTAAGATGTGTGGTTTCACTCTGATCTATACAAGCAACGGTACCGTACTCTGCTAACTAAACATAACTTGATTCATCAGGGTCTGATACTGTATATACTATTTCTATAGATATCCTACTATTTTCATCATGATTCCAAAATAACCATAACAATATAAATCTGATCTGAAAATACTATAATATCTTACTAAAATAACTGTAATATCTGATTGAAATAACTGTAATATCTGACTACAATTTCTAAATGAAATAACTATAATATCTGACTAAATAATCTATAATGTCCGAGTGTTATGGTTTTGGAAATCATGACATTCCATAAATACTGTAAAATATTTGTCTGTATAATATTTGTAAAATATCTGTGTAGAAAATATTTGCCTGTAAGATATATCTGTCTAAATATACACTATAATTCATAATTCTGTAAACCATATTTTTATGCAGAAACACTGTAAATCATGATATTCTGAAAAACTATATAAACTTTGTACTAAACAAATATCTACTCAGGTCACACAATTAATAAAACTCATGTTCTAAAATCTATAAAATTGTATAATTTATACCCTGTACCTTAATAAACAAATACTATAATTTAGTGATAATATTTTTGAATTTACTAGCATAGCATATTTCCCGTACCTAACTGACTGTGAGGCTTGCCTCCAATTCCACTCTCACGCCCTCAACGTACTATCTTCAAAATCCTATATATATATATATATACCAATTCCTCAGTAAATCCCTGAATTTCCCTAGAAGATCATCTCACTCATGTTTCCTGAACCTGCATACCCGTAATTTTCTAAACTATAATTTACCTGAACTCCTGGAAAATATCTGCTGGGGTCTTCAACCCATGCTTGCAAGGTCCCAAAAACACCCTAACCCTGAAAACATAACACCCTAATTTTACTCCACAAAACACCAGTATACTCTTATATAATACAAAATCTGAACTCAAATAAGCCTGCTAATACTGAAAATACCTAAATAATTTACTTACCAAAATTTTGGGATGGTGCCCAAGTTGCCCAAATTGACAATCTGTTCTAGCGGACTTATAGAGAATCTCCCCAAGATCAACGTGGTGTCTTTTGATCGTTGAAAAGGGGAAAAATGTGGCAAGAATAGTGTAGAGAAGGAGAGAGAACTGAGTTAGAGAGAGAAAGAAAATAGAGAAAATGAATTTCTCTCCCTGAAACCCGAATTTGGCTATATATAGAGTGCTCTCCACGTGGACTCGTCGACAAGCCACTACACCTCATTGTCAAGACCAAGAAGAAGGTTCGTCGATGAACACATGACTCTCGTCGACGAAATTCAGGTCTTGAAATCAACCCCTTGGTAAATTCTAGTCAACGAGACACGCGTCCACGTTGACGAGACCAAAAATACTATTCGTCAACGAACGCTCTGCATTCATCAACAAGACCTTGTTGAGTCCCCCTTAAAATTTCCTTTTCTTCCTCCTTTCTTTATTATTTAATTTCTATAATTAGTCAGGTTACTACATATAGACCCTACATCTTTTCATTGTGAAAGTTGTTCTTTGTCCAAATTTCATCGTGCAACTTATATTCCTAAACCTTATCGTGCATCAAAACCATTCTACTTATTTCACAGTGATGTGTGGGGACCTTCAAAGGTTACTACTATGTCAGGAAAAAGGTGGTTTGTGACATTTATAGACGACCATACTCGTCTTTGCTGGATTTATCTAATGCGTGAGAAATCTAAGGTTGCAAAGTTGTTCAAAGATTTCTACAATATGATTGAAAATCACTTTCAAACAAAAAGTAGTATACTTCGATCTGACAATGGAGCCAAGTATTTAAATAAAGCTTTGGAAATATTTTTTTACAAGAAAAGGGTATTTCTCATTAATCTTCATGTCATGATACCCCTCAACAAAATGGAATAGCCAAAAGAAAAAATAAACATTTGCTTGAAGTAGCTCATGCTATGATGTTTTATATGAATATTCCAAAATATTTATGGGGAGATGTTATCTTGACTGCATCCTATTTGATTAACCAGATTCCTACACGTGTTCTTCAGTATATCACTCCATTAGATTGCTTAAAAAAGGAATTTCCAAAACCTCACATTCATTTAAAATTACTGTTAAAAATTTTTGGCTGCACAATTTTTGTTCACATGCCACATAAATCTCGGTCCAAATTAGATCTATGAGCTAAAAAATGTGTCTTTTTAGGATATGCTCCTAACCACAAAGGGTATAAATGCTTTAACCCTTAAACCAAAAAATTTCATATTACTATGGATGTCTCTTTTTTTTTTGGAAAATACTCCATTCTTTACCAAAACATTTCTTCAGGGGAAGAAAATAGGTGAAGAAGATTGGAAAAAATCTGCACCTTTACCCAATACAATTGTTGACTTTCCTTCTCAAGACACCGCAATTCAAGTTGATGGTATTGACAGAACCAGTTTTTTACAAACAGAGAAGGAAATACTATAAAAGGATACATTTAATCCAAATTTTGAGCTTATGGTTTATACTATAAAGTGGATCCCTCAAAGAAATAAAGACTTGTCTATCATTCCATACAAAATCAATCAGAATCCCTAAACAATGGCTCCTAGAATATTTCAAGTAACTCTTATCCTATTCCTATTTTATCTAATAATATTCTTATTTTATCGTCTACTCCTATTTTGGATTCAGATCCTATAGTATCTCCAAAATATAAAACCTCAGATCTTGACATTCCAATTGCCATAAGAAAAGGAACCCGAACATGCACTAAATATCCCATTTCCAAATATATTTACTACCAAATAATTTCCAATAATCATAGAGCTTTTAGGGCATATCTGGAGGATTTTCCTCCGGGGGATCACTATAGATGTAGTTTAGGTTTATTAGAACTCTTTTATAGACATTGGGTTCATACTTAAAAACTATTGTAACCCAAAGATGTAAGCTTTGACATTGTTCATAGTGGAAAACTGAAGTGTTGCTCCCATGGACGTAGGCTATTGCCGAATCACATAAATCTTGTGCGTTCTAATTGTGTTTTGCTTGTTCGTATTATTATTTGATTGCTTCTCAAGTATATTTAATCATTGAGTGTTTGCATTAGTGATTGTTAAGTGATTCGTGATTGATTGTGTACTTTTGCTATGCATGTTCAAGTCGAACGAACACCAACAAGTAGTATTAGAGCTATTGGTTATACAATGGCTAGGGTCTCTTCGGTGAAATTCAATGTGAATAAGTTTGATGGAACAAGTAATTTTGGGCTTTGGCAACGAAGCGTGAACGATTTTCTAGTGTAACAAGGGATGGTGAAGGCGTTATATGGGAAGAAGCCAAACGACATGAACGAGGCAAGTGGATAGGAGCTTGAGCAAAGGCGGTTTCCACTATCCGGCATTGTCTGGTCGATGACATTATATACAATGTCATGGATGAGGAATCACCAATGGCGATATGATTGAAGCTTGAAAGCCAGTTCATGTCCAAGTCATTTACGAACAAGTTGTATCTTAAGCAAAAACTTTATTGGCGTAATATGGAGGAGAGTTCAGACTTGACTCAACTCATCAACACTCAATCAGATCATTAGTGATTTAAAGCACATCGATGTGAATTTTGAGGAAGAGGATAAGGCATTGACGCTACTGAATTCCCTACTAACATCTCTGAATACGAAAACTAGGTTACGACACTAACTTGGGGAAAAACCTTGGAGTTGGAGGATATCACAAGTGCGTTGCTGGGGTTCTACCAAAGGAAGAAGGTCAATGATGATGGTTCCAATGCTAAAGGACTCGTGGATAAGTTTAATCAGGATCACGGGAGGAGCGGTTCCCGAAGTGGATCAAGCGGCCATAGGGCTCGATCTAAGTCCAGGAAGAAGAAGGAAGTTTGGTGTTTTAAGTGTGGAAAAAGAGGACACATACCTAAGCATCTAGAGAGGAGGAAGGGAGGTGCTAAGAATAAAGAAGGTTCATCAACAATGGTGAATGAAGTTGAAGAAGGAAACTTTGGGAGCAATGACGGTGATATGCTCTTGGTTTCATCGGGGTCAGATGCATTTAAAGATTCTTGGATTTTGGACTTTGTATGTTCGTATCATATGATGCCCAATAAGGACTGGTTCACGATGTACATATTTGTTAGTTCTAGTTCCGTTCTAATGGGGAATGATGCTGCGTACAAAGTGATCGAGATGGTGAATATTAGAATTAGGATGTATGACGGTGTAGCGCAAACATTGTGTGATGTCAGACATATACCTAAGTTGAGGAAGAATCTGATTTCATTAGGCAACTTGGATTGTAACAGTTTTAGTTACAAGTCCAAATGTGGAGTTATGAAGGTGATGAAGGGGTAGAGAGTGTCGGGTAATATTTATACACTGTTGGATACCACAATTGTAGGTGGAGCTACAACCATAGAGTGTGAGTCTAATAGTACTCTATTGAGGCATATGCATTTAGGACATATGGGAAAGCGTGGGATGCAGGAACTTCACAAGAGATATCTTCTGAAGGGGGTAAAATCATGTAATCTGAAGTTCTACAAGTATTGTGTGCTTAGGAAGAAGAATAGGATTCAGATCATGATGGCCACACACAAGACGGAGGGAGTACTAGACTACATTCATTTAGATGTTTAGGGATTAGTGAGAGTGGCATCACGAAGGGAACATGTGTATTCCATGAATTTTATCGACGAATACTCACGAAAGGCCTAGGTTTACTTTATACGTCACAATTCGGAAACGTTTTCCAAGTTTAAAGTGTGGAAAGTTAAAGTGGAAAATCAGACTGGGAGAAAGATAAAATTCCTTAGGACAAACAAAAGGTCTGAGTACACAAATTCGAAATTCAGAGACTGTGAACAGCAAGGCATAAGGAGGTATTTTACCTTGCACCAGACACATTAGAAAAACGGTGTGGCAGAGAGGATGAACCGAAGCCTGGCTGAAAGGGCTTGATGCCTAAGGTTCCATGCTAGGCTCGCCATGAATTTCTGGGCCGAAGCAGTGAGCATGCTAGGCTCACAGAATACGAAAGTTGCTTAGGAGCTGTGGATAGGAGATAAGGTTGACTACTGGTCTTAGAGTTTTTAGGTGTCCGACCTATGCGAACATCCCAAGTGAAGAGAGATCTAAGCTTGAGACGAAGTCTAGATAGTGCATCTTTTTGGGATATCAAAAAGGCGTGAAAAGGTTCAAGTTGTGGGATCCAGTGCCAAACAAGATGGTGATCAATAGGGATGTGGTTTTTGATGAGAAAACCATGTTGTGGCATACTCAAGATGAAATAGAGAAACAGTTTCCAGAAAATCGTAGTAGCAATGAGCGTGCGATTCAGGTGGACTTAGAGACTCGGCGAAGGCATGCAGGGAGTCCTAGTTTGAGATATCAACCAACGGTGCAGTTGGAGTCGGAAACTCATGGTGGAGATGACGTGAGGAGTTCTAGCTCAAATGATCAACAACCGCATCGAAGCATAGCTGTAGACAGACCCAAACACGTTGTCAACCACCCGCAAGGTACGATTTTGTTGATCTGGTATCTTATGTACTTATCACTAGTAGTGAGGATGCTAATACCTATTAGGAGGCGATGCATAGCCAAGATAAGGGTAGCTGAATAGGCACTATGATGGAGGAGATATAGTCATTACATAAGAACCAAACATGGGACTTGGTGGAGCTTCCAGCTGGGAAGCGGACAATTGGATGCAAGTGGGTATACAGGAAAAAGGAGTCAATTTTAAAAAGGGAAAGAGAGAAGTACAAGGCTTGCTTGGTAGCGAGGGGTTACTCGTAAAGGAAGTGAGTAGATTATGATGAAATCTTCTCCCCAATGGTCAGACACACTTCCATCAGGGTAGCGTTGGGGCTAGTGGTGCAACATGATCTACATCTGGAGTAGATGGATGTAAAGATGGCGTTCCTCCATGGTGACCTCGAGGAGCTGATTTACATGACACAACCGAAAGGTTTGGCCAACCTACATATGAGCATTTAGTCTGCAAACTAAACAAGTCATTGTACGGGTTAAAACAATCTCTGAGGCAGTGATACAAGAGGTTCGACACTTATATGACCCAAATTGACTACAAGAGGTATGAGTACGAATGCTGCGTCTATATAAGGGAACTTGTGGACGAGTCTCTTATTTTTCTGCTACTATACATAAACGATATGCTAATTGCTGCTAAAGACATAACCAAGGTAGATCAGTTGAAGACTCTGTTGGGAAAGGAGTTCGACATGAAAGACTTGAGTGTAGCCAAAAGAATACTTGGCATGGAGATTCGTAGGGATAAAGCTGCAGGGATACTATGGTTATCTCAAGGCGACTAGATGGAGAAGGTATGGGTGAGGTTTAGCATGGCTAATGCTAAGTCGATGAGCAAGCCTTTGGAAAGTCATTTCAAGCTGTCTACCGCCCAATGCCCAAGGATGGACGATGAAGTTCGGGATATATCGAGGGTCCCCTATGTTAGCGCAGTGGGGTGTCTGATGTATGACATGGTGTGCACAAGACTAAAACTGAAACATGTTGTTAGCAAGATGAGCAAGTTCTTCTCGAATCCGGGCAGACAGTACTGGGATACTATGAAGTGGATTCTTAGGTACTTAAAGGGTACGACCGGATATGACATTATATTCAATGCACAATATAGTAATCCATCAGTGGTGGGGTACGTGGATGCTGATTACGCAAGAAACCTGGATGACAGGAGATCTACCATGGGGTATGTCTTTACCCTTGTGGGAGGACATATTTGTCAGAGGTCTATGGTGAAGTCACTCATGGCGTTGTCTACTACTAAGTCGGAATACATGACAGTGGCTGAGGCTGCCAAGGATGCATTGTGGCTTATGAGGTTAGTCAAAGAGCTAGGTGTCCAGCAAAGTGGAGTTCAGTTGCAGTGTGACAGTTAGAGTGTCATTTACTTGACGTGGAATCAGGTGTACCATGCAAGGACGAAGCACATTGATGTGTGTTATCATAGGGTCAAGGAACTAATTACTTCCGGGAACTTCTCCTTAAGAAGGTCCATACATCTGACAATGTGGCAGATATGCTGACAGAGCCGATCACAATAGAGAAGTTTAAGCATTACTTGAACTTGATCAACGTCTCCAAGTGCTAGACGAGAAACGGACCCAATCTATAGACTTGGGTGGAGCAGTAGTTTTGCTTTTAGATTTCCAAGGTGGTGCATATTCGCCAAGATGGAGATTGTTGGAGATGTGGCTCATATTCTGAGTGGATCACATGTACTAAAGAAAGCTACTTAAGAAAGAGACAATTCCATGAAAGGAGTCTATAGCACTGAGGGTAAACCATCGACAGATTAGGCCTAAAGCGTCGACGGTTTCAGGCAGTACGTAGGAAGTTATTTTCTCAGCACCATACCGTTGACGGTTTGGGCTAAACCATTGACGGTTACTGTCAACGCAAATTACGTGATTTCAAATCAGGCACTTGTAGATTGGGCTTATCAAGGAGATTTTCCTCCGAGGGATCACTATAGATGTAGTTTAGGTTTACTAGAACTCTTCTATAGGCATTGTGTTCATACTTGAACACTATTGTAACCCAAAGATGTAAGTTTTTACATTGTTCATAGTGGAAAACTGAAGTGCTGCTCCCGTGGACGTAGGCTATTGCCAAACCACGTAAATCTTGTGTGTTCTAGTTGTGTTTTGCTTATTCTTATTATTGTTTGATTGTTTCTTAAGTATATTTCATCATTGAATGTTTGCATTAGTGACTGTTGAGTGATTTGTGATTGATTGTGTGCTTTCGTTGTGCGTGTTCAAGTCAAACGAACACCAACACAGATCATATCATTCTTTATAAACACTTAAAAGAAGGTAAAATTGCAATTTTTATTGTTTATGTGGATGATATTATCTTGACTGGAGATGATAGTACTTAATTGAAAAGACTAAAAGAAAGGCTTGCAGATGAATTTGAGATCACAAACTTGGGTTTGTTAAAGTATTTCTTCAAAATGGAGTTTTCTAGATCTAAGGGAGGTATATTTGTCAATCAACGCAAGTATGTACTGGACATGCTTGGAGAAACGAGTATGCTTGGCTATAAAATAGCTAAAACACCAACGGAACCCAACACAAAATTACAACCTACTAAGACTGAAAGCATAGTGAACAAGGAACAATATGAATGACTTGTTGGAAGGTTGGTTTATTTGTCTCACACACAACCAGATATAGCATTTTATGTAAGTATGGTTAGTCAATTCATGCATTCGCTTGGACCGGAGCATTTTGAAGCAGTTTACATGATTCTGACAAATTTGAAGGGGACTTGTGGAAAAGGTTTACTTTTTTAAAAAATGTTGACATCTACAAATTAAACAACATCGTAACCAGGTTCTCATATGTAGGAGATGTTAATAAGGAATTCAACAACATCAATACTTTATCCTCTTTCTTGAACTTCTCATAAACTCGCTTCACATAACTAATGATCTGATTGAATGTGTTGATGTGCTAAGTCAGGTATGAACCCTTTGCCATCTTAAGCCAATAAAACTTTTTCTTAAGATACAACTTGTTCATCAATGACTTGGACATGTACTGGCTTTCTAGTTTCAGCCAAATCACTACCGAAAATTCCTCATCCATGATGTGATACATCACGTCATCGATCAAACAATGCCAGATAGTGGACACAACTTTTGCTTCCAGCTCCTTCCAACTTGTGTCATTCATAACGTCTGGCTTCTTTCCGTATAAAGCCTTCGCCATACCTTACTACACTAACAAGTCCTTAACCCTCCTCTGCCAAAGTCTGAAGTTCTCCGTTCCTTCGAACTTATTAACATCGAACTTCATCAAAGAAATCCTAGCCATTGTGAACCAATAGCTCTGATACCAATTGTTTGGGTACAATTGGCGCTCTGATACCAATCATTGTTCGCGAATGCACAGCGGAAGCCCTCACACAAACTCACGAATCAATCAACAAACAAGTAGCTCAATCACTTAATGATGAACTATACTAAAGAAGCAATCACTCAACAATGAGAATAAACAAAAACAATGATCAAAGGCACAAGATTTACGTGGTTTGACAATTTGTCTATGTTCATGGGAACAACAACTAAATTTTCATTATCACCAATGTCAAGCTTACAATTTGGGTTACAAAATATGATTATATACGAACCCTATGCATATATGAACCTTAGAACCTATCTAAATCATCCCTATAGCAATCTTTGGAGGAAAATCCTCTAATACCCCCAATCTACTGATCTCCAAACTCAAATTCCGTAACTTGCGTCGAACGAAACCATTGACGGTTTAGGCCAAACCGTCGACGATTTGAAGCCAAGAAGTATCCTTCCCTAAACCATCGAAGGTTTCATTTGGTGCAAGATTGTTGGGCACAACTGGCACTCCAATAACAATCATTGTTCATGAATGCGCAGCGAAAGCACTCACACAAACTCATGAATCAATCAACAACCAAGTAATGCAATCACTCGATGATGAACTAAACTAAAGAAACAATCACTCAACAATGAGAATAAATGAAAACAACGATCAAAGGCACAATATTTACATGGTTTGACAATTCGTCTACGTCCATGGGAGCAACAATTGAATTTCACTATGCATGCTTACAATTTGGGTTGCAAAATATGATTATATACGAACCCTATGCATACATGAACCTTAGAACCTATCTAAATCATCCCTGTAGCAATCCATAGATGAAAATCCTCCAATCTTCCCAATATATTGATCTCTAAACTCAAATTCCATAACTTGCGCCGAACGAAACTGTCAACGGTTTGAAGCCAAGAAGTATCCTTCTGCACATTGCCTGAAACCTTCGACAGTTAGAGTGCAAACCGTCGACGGTTACTCCTCAGTTCTGAAACCATTGAGCAAGTCGTCGCCAGTTTCCATCCTGCAGACTTCTCACTTGTTCCTTGCTTCACGAAACTTTGTCGGTGCTTGCATTCCATTCAAAATATGAGCCACAAACCCAACAATAGTTTTGAGGAGAGGCAAAGCACAAAGATCCACCTCTTCCTCCTATGTTGAGTGTTAATCTTTACAAAATGTTTGTGAGTATTTGTAAGTGCCCGTAAGAGTATTGATAAGTATTCATATGCCTTGATTTCTTGTTGTTACGTGGTTTTTACATTTGGTATCAAAGTCATAGCAAGAGTTAAGGATAGATTGTCTCATGTAATGAAGGTATTTTATTATTAATAAAATTTGTCTTTAATTTTATTTTCTTTCCATATTAGTGCCTACATATAATTTCAAGTTTTATTGGTTACTCTTTAAATATCATAATTGCCTAGAAGTCTTGACCACCACTTGTTCCATAGTTCAAGAAGGCCCAAAAGCTATTCTCACAAGACCAGCTATAGCCTCTTCTGTCTCAGCTTTTAGCCCAACAACACCATACAAAGAAGCAATTGAGCTGTGAGGAATAATGGAAATCCTTTTTTAGAAACTACAAGCCTCGTTAATAATTTTGGACAATCTCAACTTCTTTTTTTTTTTTTTTTAAATCCATTTTTAATTTTTCCTCCATCTCCAAATACACTTGCTCAAACAAGAAAAGTTGTAAATGCATTGCAGTTTGACCAGTTGTTGTCCATAATAAATTTTAGAGGCACCACACCTTCTCACACATGTACATTTAAGACTTCAACAACGATGCAAACCAAAATTTCTAGTCCCTTGCAATTTAGAAGACTATGGTTGACATCCTCCTGCTGTCCACGCAACAGACATACCTAATCGTCAAATTTATGACTTTACCATGTCTTTTTCTTTCTTTTTCCCAGTTCGGAGCAAATCAATGATGAGTTTCCAGTAAAAAAAAATCTCACTTCGAGAATACATCTCATCCAGATAATTCTGAAGATTTTCCTTTAAAAAGATCCCTAGAAGTTTGATGATTAAAGAGAAATCTCATTATCAACCAAGAGTTTTATAAGCAAGTTTAATTAAAATATAACAACGTTACATTTTCCATCCCAACATCATACGTACGCCTATCCATCCCCATTATACTTCCAGATTATCCTCCAAATTGACATCAAAGTCATTGAGAGGATAGGGACTTTTAGGATGAATTTTTTTTCTTCTCTAAAATATAAGTGGATACCATTTCATCCAATTCCCAAAGTCTGATTGTGAAGATTCCACACACCACCCTATACAAGAATGGAATGGAGTGTGCTAGAATTAATCATGAATTTATTTTTTTATTATATAAATTTTCGTTCATTCCACTTTCAATCTATTCTATTCTTGCCTGCCAATAATTAGGTTAGGATCTTTTACCTCTCCAAAATGTAAGTTGTATTGGGGAGGAAGCCTCCCACCAAATCAGTGAACCAAGGAAATTTCCAAGCCACCCTTGCCAGCCGCCGACAACATCTCACTACATTCATCCAATATTTTCTAAATTTCTTTTCCAACCCCCAAGAAGCGTTCTTGGATGACTACCTTTCCAAATGGATAAATTTTCAAAATAGAGATTTAAGCGCCCTTGGGTCTTTCAAGATTCTCCATACTGGTTCATTAAAAGAGCTTTATTGAACAGTCAAAATTAGTATTACATAACCCTCCCACGAAGGCAGGCTTACAAGTATTTTTCAGAGCTTTAAAATGGATTTTTGGATCCCCACTTTTCTGGCCACGACAAACACATACTTGCTCTTTCTCCTTTGTGAATTATTATTATTTTGAAGGTGGGGCCTGAGGAGGTGATGGAGAATTCAACCTTGATGGAAATTCAGTTCATTGGGCCACTTCAGTACACCAGTCAGATCCAGATTTAAACAATTACATGGAGGTTCCCAACTTCTCCTTACTAAAAAGACTGGTCTGACGTGCTCCAGACCAAACTCAAATCTAAACATGCGCCATAACCAAACCCAATCTCAAAACCTGGCAGCCACTCTTAGCCAACTTTTTAATGCTGTAGTGGTTATTTTCCTTCACCTCTTTTATCAAAAAGAATGGTTGCTACCTCAGTCCACTCAAGGACAGTTAATTGAAAATCACATTTTTCAGAAACTTCAACCACTCTGGTGTATGTCTCATACCATATATGCAAGGATCATGATTGTGTGCATCATTTAATCAAGATGACGAGAAAGACTAGCATGATATGGGTGTACCGGGTACCTTCCACAAACTGTGGAAGCAGTGACACCCTGGACAAAGCATGGCATGGTTTTAGTGGACGGTACCCGATGTACCTTCCCCCCTGCCCCCCTCCCCTCAGATATGCTGCAATTCAGCCGAATGAGCAATTTTACAGACTGTAATGGTGAACTAAGGAAATAAATTGAAAGAAAATACTAATGGAATGTAGCCTCTGTGCCAATCCTGTGGGCATTCCACCCAAATCCGACTAATTGAATGAGCTACAGAAGAATTTGACCATTCTGTGCACTGAAGGATCTTTAATAACAATTTTTTAAGCATGTGTCCTCTTGTTCTTGATGTGTTACAAGAAAGTCTGACAAAAAGTCTCATGAAATACTTTTTCCTTTCTTGTTGGACGTCAGTTCAACATAACTGATAAATAAGGGGATTAAAAAGCACAACATAAAACAAACCATGATCATGCTCGATTAGTACGCCTTCCCACTTTAAGGGCAAGCTCAGTATCAATTTTGAGAGAGATGTCGAGTGCTTTCACAGAATGGGTGAGTGCTCCACTGCAAAAATCAACCCAGTGACATGTAAGAGTGGTTACCTACATGATGCCAATAACACACTACTTATTTAACTACAAAAGCTACATGAGTCACCTAGATAATAACATGTACATAGACACAAAACTGAAGATAACTGGATACTTGAGAATTGCCAAATGTAACATTCATGGAACTTTTCGATAGCAAGTTCTTACATCATCCTTGAAATGATTGCATACCACCATTTATCATGATTGGGCCTCAATAACATACTCCCCACATGTCCAAATCACTCATTCAATCAAATAAAGGGCAAGAGTTTTTTGCAGTCCAACCCCAATTTGAAACTTAACATATGAAATTAAACACTAATCTTCTATCAGCTGATTCAGCTCAATAACAAAATGAGGTAAAAACATAAAATGAAAGCAGTCACATTTCTACTATCTGCATCTTTCACATATATGTCATTCATGTAATATTCCTCACAATATATAAGGTTTGCCTTATGCATAAACAGTAACAGACCATCATAAACCACAGAAATACTACAACATTACACAAAGTTGTAGTCTTCTTCCTATTTGGCTCCAAAGCCTAAATCCCTCAAACCTTCCTTTCAGTGCCATCTACAGCATAAGTGCATAACAATTCCATAAAAGCGAAAATGTTTCTCTGTGAGTAGAAACTAGTATTGCCCAATTGCACAAATCCCCCCCCCCCCCTCTCCCTCGTCCTCGTCCTCGTCCTCCTAAGGATTTTGTAAATCCATCATCAAGAAGCAGTCACTGCCCTGCTTCTCATGGGGAGCCAACACAACAAACAGATTCTAATTTATGCACAACGCATAGATGTTGTCCCCTCACCCAGCCTTTTTCAATTACTTAAATCTCCAACCAAAAGCAGTCACAGTCCTGCTTCTTGGACTGCACCCATAACTACTCGAGTTTAATTAAGTGCAATACAAACCTATCTTTTAAGTGAAAACAATATATTAGCAACACCCCTCCACCTCGAAAACAAGGAAACAAATTTAAAAATCAAATAATGCAGAATGGCAACCAAAAACAGTAAAAGGACAGCTGTCAGTTGCCATAGTCCATCATTATTTTAAAAGAAAAAAAAAAAAAATCAATATGGGCCGCATATTGAGCTGCACCTGAAATCTTCTATTCAGGTAAAATATCTGCACAAAAAAAAAAAAAAAAAAAAAACGAAACACACTCACACATTTCATTGCTATATAGTCTCTACACGGGGGCAATTGGCAGAGTTCAAATTTTACCTAGATATATAGGTCACCCCTGCTTGTCCAATTTTGTGTACTGTTTCAAGCGTAACATTGCCTGATGCCTGTTGCCAAAAATTGGATAGAATTATAACAACTAAGAACATAAAATAAGCATGGAAAATAAAATTTGCAACTAGAATTTATTAGTAATACTTGAACTTTGCCCTAATTAAAAATGTGAAATGTAACATTAACTATTCTCCAGCAAGGGCTTCCACTAGATGATCCAAAAGGATGAGACATCAAAGGGAATGTAAGGTACGGTCAACAAAAGGCCCAAATGAATATTGATTGAAATATAAAATAAAGTGCATACAGCCGGTTTCACCTATTCTAAGGATCGCAAAACCAACTTAAAAAAAAACCACCTCTCTAATCAGTAGCAAGAGAAAACAAGCATACCCTAGGGCATCAATATGGTATAATGAAGATCGGAATGAGTAATTCAATTCCATGAAAAAATACCGCTGCTGGACATTATTAATAAAAGCCAGGTTCTACAGATAATTAGAACAAAAACAAATATAACTAAAGATTCGGATGCACCTCAGTCTCAAATCTCCCATTGATTAGATCCACAGCTTCTTTAAGCATAGATATATCAATATCCCCATTTGGTTGTGGGACAACCATATTATCCAACATTATCCGGGTCAAGGACGTTTTTTTTTCAGATGCATAATGCAATACCTCCTTTACTTCCTCAAGTGTCCTGGTTTCAATCTGCACACAGGTTAAAAGAAATGAAGAAACTTCCATTAACCATATGTAACTGTGAGAGCCACTGGATTTTTAGATTGCTGAAACATTGAAGTCCTTACTATTCATTCAGTGAGAAACCAGAATACATGGTAGTTCAATAAAATAAAGCATAGAATACCCAAAGATAAATATTATTACAGATGCTAAAAATTATATAAAATGACTATATATACAACTCTCGCCCGAAAAGCCTCAAGGAACAAAAGAAGAAAGTAAAAAGGGCATAGGTAGTTTCAAGTATGGTGTGCATGTGTCAGGAGCCAAGCTTGTCCATGTTCTTGCTTATATCTGCTTGTCTTGCGCTAATTCACCTTACATCAATCACACAAATAATAGTGTAGGGATTGAAGTGGCATTCTAATAAATAAGTGGAGTACGATTCCATGGAGAACATGAAGATTCCTTGCACTCGAATGAGAACTCATATAAAGCTCTTTAGGGCAGGTTGTGTATCATCAATCTTGTACGATTCACGAGCATTGTATATGTGTCTTGCCTACTTGCCTCCCAAACATCGCTCAACATGAACACTGCTTACAAATGTGTAATGAAACGAGCGACAGTGCTTTGCTCTCCATTATATGATTCAATTTTTCACTTTATGCTTACTGCTTACCGGTTAATTTGTGTTTGATGCTTATAAATGTGTTCATGTGACCAATCTACAGTTAACTTTCAGCAATCACAGTTGACTTTCAGCTGACCAGTAAAAGCTCATGTGCCACAACTAGTGCTTCTCAAACTCAGTAGAGAAGCGTTCAGTTTGTGACAGCATTGTTCTATTCCACCGGGTTTTTTATACCTTTTTACTAAAATTAAACAAACCAAAATTTTAAGTAGAAACCAAACTCAACCAGTCCAAAATATTACAGCTTGATTCCACTTGTTTGGTTTATTTAACAATTCCATATAATAAGTAAATATATGTAACATAATTTTATAAATATGTTTCAAAGGTTGTGGTTCCTTGGAAGCACAAAGTGGAATAGACCTCTGGAAGGTTCTTGTAACTTGCCTTTGTTGAGTTTGATGGACTTCTAATCTTGGTTAGAAGTGGTAATCTTCTTGAGCCTGGTTTGTGGCTAATATCTTGGTTAGAATTCCTAGAGGAAAAGAAGCCTTGAGTTAGTGGTTCTTTTGATTTGCAGGATCAAAAACATTCTCCTTGATAACATTCCTAAGAACCTCATTCTTGAGAATGAGATGCCTACCCCAAGGTAATACTTATGTTTAGTTCACATTGTGAGATTCCAGGAATATACACAAGATGCCTCGTCAACATGGAATCCTAAAAAGCATTTTGAGATGATAACCAAATACCCTCGACTCAGTATGAAACAATATATGATGAAATCATATTTCAGCAAAAAAAAAACCAAGAATATAAACCAAATTCAATCATTGTCCTAAAAATTTCAACCATAATAAATTTACATTAAAAAAAAAATTCAACACATAATAATCCAATTGATCAAAATAGTGGGGGCACTATGGGCTCAAAAAATCATATGCATGTGGCACACGCATCTAGTTAATTGGATTATAATCAGACAAAATGTTATAATATAATTTAATATTCTATTATTATAACATAATAATACTACTTTCATTTTATTGCTATCTATGTTAATATAATAATATTTTTTTTATTAAAAATATAACAGCAACATGTAATAATACCGTATTATGAGGGCAATAATGTGCAACTAGACAAAATATTACGGGCAATTTAGTCCCAAAATTAGGGTGCCCATAGGAATCCCATTCCTATGGGTAAGCATGGGAATCCCAAAACAAGTGAATGGGAGATTATCACCATGTCACTTTCCGGCCCCAAAACAAGTGTGGAAAAGCAAAGCGATGGGCATCACATTCCTACCAATGTTTTTTTTTTTTTTTAATAACTAAAAATTGGGTAAGATCCGCTGAAAGAGAATAGGTAAGATCCGCTGAAAGAGAATAGCCTTAACCACATGTGTCGGTAACAGGTAAGCCCAAAGGCCGTTCCCATCCCTACCAAGGGAGATGCCAACCGTCTCTCCTTTCTACAGACAATGTTGGAAGGATCCTATGAAGCAAATGGCCCCTCAGAGCTTTGGAAGACCTTGGATAAGATCTGCTGAAAGCGGGTAGCCTTAACCGCATGTGTCGGTAACAGGTAAGACAGAAGGCCGTTCCCGTCCCTGTCAGGGGAGATGCCAACCGTCACATTCCTAGCAATGTTGGAAGGATCCTGTGAAGCAAATGGCTCCTCAGAGCTTCGGAAGACCTTGTGAATGAAACCAATCCTACTAGTCGGGAGGTCATACAGGAAGGCAGACATCTGAAATGCAAATTTCTGTTCTTTCAATCTAATGAAAGAAGATGATCCAAAAGGAACCGCAATTGTGATCCTACTGAGCAGCAGTGCTGGTTTTCCAGATATTTTGACCATAATGAACAAGCTAGAGCAAAACCCATTTTTGGATAATTCCTGTTAAGGCTTGATATACATTGTTGGTCCACAACCTAAGCTATTAGGTAAAGTGGTAATATAACATGGTATGAGGGCTGTGGTTTCCAGGAGGTCCACGTTTCTAATCTTGGCTTGCTATACATTATTGGCCCACAACCTAACAGCTAAAGTTTCTAGGTAAAACCGCAATAGTGGTAAAATAATGAGCACAATTAAAATAATGATTCCAAATTGTGCTCATTATTATTGACAAGCATCTCAGTTAACACCTTTGAATTTTGAACAGGATCATCAGCAGGAAAGAAGCAAAATGGGCAGGTCAATAATCGACTGAAAGAGCAGCTTGGTGGTACCTATTTACAGCTTGAAGGTTTTACTATAAAGCCAACACACCCAGTATTTAGGGCTTATAATAAAACAAGAGCATGGGCTGCCAAAGCTCTGTTTAAAAAATTTAAACCCGCCTCTCTAATGGAGATGGGAAGATGACAGGTGAAGGAAAGGTGGAACATAATTGTGCATCTGTGATTAAGCGAGGGAAGGAAGTCCTTGGTGAGGGCATAGCAGATCATTGGACTTCCAAGACAGCATTGATAGGCAACCTCATTGAGATCAGTCTTGTATTAATCATTTTTTTGAGTGATACAGCGTTTAATCAGAAGCAGGTTGAGGTCCCAGTGATTTCTATGGCAGAAATGGAGAAATATTTGTATACTAAACAGCGTATTAAAGACATTTCATCACCCCACCAAATATTAAGCTGTACTGATGATGACGAACTATTTAGATTTGAGTACAAAGCTCATGGGTAAATGAGATTTGATAGAAAGGCCCAGCACCAGCTCTGGTCAAATAAAACACACAGGATAAATTGGATGAGGATTCCAATATAGATGCATGTAACCGCTTGGTAGGGTCTACAAACCTGTCGAATTGGTTCCTTCCTGAACGTGAACAGGAACTTTAAATTTAGGAAGAGGAGTTTAATTTGCTGCTGGATAAAATTTCAGATCACAAGGATTTAGCTGATTATCACATATTTGATGGAGGGCAGTTGCCCAAGGGATAGGATGTGCAGTGGAAGAGAAAGCAGCTTTAAACAAGGGTACAAGTACGCATGCTGGTTCTGCTAAAAATGGACAGCATGGTACTGATCTACGAGAAAAGTCAGTCTTGCGGCTGAGGGGAATTTAGCTGGCAGCAATTTTATTGTCTTCATGAACTACTATCTTCATCTCCTTTTTCTTGTGCTGCTAATAATGTGAATGAATTATCAGGTACTGACAGGGAGTATATTAATTCTAGAGACGGTACTTCACATATACCTGTTGATGTAACAAATGAAAAGAATTATTAGCTGTGCCAAAAAGGGCGAGGGTCTGGAAGAGCTGTGATCTTAGAAACCCAGGGGGATTAGAGGGATTTTTTCTGGGACTATGGAGTTGGTTGGTTGGATAGGTCAGGCTGTAAGTTAGTCAGTTCTCTAGGTCTGGGTTTTGATGTTGATCGTGAACCCTAGGACCTATGAGGCAAACCCCTTGTACAGCTTCCTTGATTTCTTAAAATAGAGAAATATGACCAACCATTGTTCAAATATATATACAATGAGGAATGTTTTTGATTACGAGATTGATACTATGACAAATTTCTACAGTAGCCTTTACAATATTCAGTGCCAGGCCACCTCCAATAAGCCCAAGTGGTCCTTGAACAAGGATGGAATTTCACCGTCAAATCTTATTATAAACCATGGTTTTTAAATCGCAATAGCAAGTAGCGTAACGTAACAGTAACGGATGTAACAAGAAGCGGCAGTAGCGGATGTTACATAATGGGAAGCACGTGTAACAGCTGTGAATTTTTTTCAGGCATGCACAACCTTGTGCATATTAGCGTACTTGCATATTTTAAGCTTTTAATCTTTCTTAGAAAGAGTTTTAGTATATTTTGGATCCTTTAGTTCGACTAACTAAGTTATTTGGTAAAGGCAACAAGTTTAAATTTGTTTTAAACCGCCATTGATAGAAAAATTACGTGTGTACATATTTATATTTCTCATTGTTCTTACCTGTGATAAATTCTTATGCGCGCTAAATTAATTAATAAAACAAAATACATTATACACTCCATTAATCTATTAGACACATAAGACATACGAATAAGATAAATATAAAATAACTAGAAAAGAAGAAGGTTGAAGTTGAAAAATAAAGAACATAAATATCAAATTACTAATATTATCAAAACAAAATATTTTCCTAACAAGTTAGTATTTTCAAATTGTTAATTAATGCATATCTTGTGAGTATTTAAAGAAATAGTAATTTTTGTATCATTGTCATCCTCATTATAATCTTTTCCCCCTCTCGCCACATGGTATATTGAGAACGATTTATGAAAGAGAGGGAAAAAGTGAGAAGGAAAAGTAAAAAATAAAATAATTTTTTTTGCATAACAATCCTGTAGCAGTTACGTAACGACTGTAGCGGCCTTTACGTAATGGTCGCAGTCCATAACAGCCACTATAGCCGTGATTTTTCTTCCCACCAATTTCGTGGTTTGTAACAGTATCGGTAACTCAACAAGCCTTTACGTAAAGGTGTTATGTAACGGTCGCAGCCGTTATTTAAAATCATGTTATAAACACCTTGGAGTGTGGTAACCATTTTCCTTGGGGAAGCTCAAATGGAAAACAACAGCCCCATGGAAGGATGCTTTTTTTTTTTTTTTTCATATGGGAAGCTACATTTGGCAATATCCTCACTTATGATAATCTTTAGAAAAAGGGCTTGTCTCTAGTGAAAAGTATTTTTTTTTCTTGGTATATCCAGATAATAGGTAAGAGCATAAACTAAACCTCGCCCTTAACTTTTTACTTTAAGGATATGCTATACCCTCCTAAGGTGCTGCCTATGCCTTGAAGAGGCTGAATCGGAGGAGCACATCCTTCTGCACTGCTCTTGGACCAACCTCTAGCACTTGGCCATTTACACGGTCAAACAGAAATGGGTGGCCATAACTTCATCATAGGCCAAGATTTGGGCTTTGGAAAGGAATCCACTCCAATAAGATCAAAGGAGGGTCCTTCTCTCATTCCCTTTGCTATTGGGCTTTGGAAAGGAATCCACTCCAATAAGATCAAAGAGGGTCCTTCTCTCATTCCCTTTGCTATTCTTTGGGTCATTTAAAAGGAAAGGAACAGAAGGGCTTTTGATAGAATGGTTTCATCTTTGCAGGCTATCATGGACAATTGAATATCTTTGATCTCTAATGCACAAATCACTTGGTTTCAGTTCCAAATCTAGAGCCCACAACCCTATCTCTTCAAGTGAGATATTATTTAATTATGATGACCTGATTATTGATGATATCAACCTTCCAACTACATATTAGAAATGGTGTAGTCCCAAGAGCGGGGGTGAATTGGGTGTTTAAAAAATTTAAGCAAATACTTAAACAATTTTAACCACAGTTTGAGCAAGTGATTTCAATACGCAAATGCAATCAATATTCACAACAAATATGAACAAATATAAATATGCTCAAATTAAAGAGATTAGGGAAGAGAGAATAAAACTTGCATTTTTACAAGGTTCGACAATCCTTGCCTACATCCTTGCCTCAAGCAACCCACTTGAGGATTCCACTATGCACTCCTTCAATAGGCAGAGAAACCTCTCTCTTTTAGTAGGCGGAGATGCCTTTTACAAAACTCCTTCAATAAGTGGAGTCGCCTCTCTTCTTTACGTAGGTGAAGTTACCTCTCTCCTTTACTTGGGCGGATCAGCCCACTCTTTCACTAGGCCGAGTCGCCTCTCTCCTTTCAGTAGGTGGAGTTACCTCTCTCTTTCAATAGGCGGAGACGCTTTTACAAATGGGATCAACGAAAATGATGTACAAAGAGTGCTCCTTAATTGAGCGAATAAGTACAATAAGAATACCACACTAATACACTCTCAAAAAATTATGAATGAAGCTCAAGGAGTATCAAAAAGTGAGCACTTGAATAATAAACAAAGAAATTGTGAAGTGCTTGAGAAAGATTTTCAAAAAAAATCAAAAGCTTGGAAATGTATGATGGATGTATATTTCTCTTTTTCTTCTTCCTAAAATAAGTTAGAAACCTTGTATTTATTGGCAAGACAGTCTACTAGCCGCTTTATGACTGTTGGGCTTTGAAAATAATTAATTATTTTGAAAACTAGCTATTTTATGGCCGTTGCGGCATTCTGCTGCGATTTTCAGGTCGACCGAATTGAGATTGGGTCGCCCGAATTACTGGTTCAGTCGCCCGAGTTTCTAGGAAATTTCAGCCGCAAAAACCCTTCAGTATTTGGGGCATAACTTTTGTTAGAGAACTTCAAATAGGGCGATCTTGGTATCAACAGAAAGCTAAGAAAAAATCCCACAACTTTCGTGTTGAACATTTTTTAAGATGAGAAGTTATTGATCAAGAAAATCACACATCAATGCGGCGGCAGAAAAAAGAAGAGGATTTGAAAAATCTTGTTTTGGGGTTTTTCATTCAAAAATGATTTTAACACTTTGAAATAATTTTTGGACATTTATAAAATGATTTTCAATGAAATATAGAGAGCCTAGGGTCCAACTAAGGTCACCTATGAGCTTATTCACATAATCAATGATAGTGTACTCACATAGGTCCTATTTGCAAAATACATGAAATAAATTCTTTAAATTCTTCAAGCTTGGACTTCATGAGCACCATAAATATCGTCATTGTCTTCAAACTTGGTCTTAAGATGCTCCATGTTTATAGCAAAATAACATCGTCTTGTGTACTTCATGGCTTTCCAATTTGCATCTATTACTGTGTTTAATATCTTAATCCCTGTAAACATACTCAGTAGCAAAATTAGATGTCTTTGTTTGTCATTATCAAAATAGGATGAAACCTAGAAAAGCCAACACTGCAATCAGGAAAGGCAGTCGGTCTAGTACCTAGCAAGATATTTCTAAATTTGTTTCTTAAAATTCCTTCTCTCTTTCATATCATCTTTGTCTTTTGTCTCCATTCCTTGAACCAAACAAAAATCCAAAGAGGATGGAAGCTACAGTAGAAATGAAAGCCTTAAAAATTCTTAGGAGTTAGTCTCTGTCTAGCAGGAAGGAAGCCAATGGATTGTAAAGGGGTGTTCATAATCAAAGACAATGCAAAGTGGATCGATAGAGAGTTACAAAGCAAGACTTGTTGCCAAGGTCTTTACTCAAACCTATGGCATAGATTATGAATAAACTTTTTCTATTGTTGCAAAGATGGATTGTGTCCAGGTACTCCTTTCTTATGCTGCTACTTTGGCATGGAAACTTCAACAATTGGATGTAAAAAAATGCCTTTCTCATGGGGAACTAGAAGAGAAAGTACACATGGGGTTTCTTCCAATTTTTTCACCCTCTAATACTAAAGGAAAAGTCTGTAGGTTGAGTCACTTCATCAGTTGAATTAATGCCCTAGAACTTGCTTTGGAAAATTAAGTTTAATTTCGAGTTTAGAAGTCATGGAGATCATGTTGTGTTCATCAAATAAAGAAACCCATTCACTATTCCAATTGTGTATGTGAATCGCATGGTGACAAGCAACAATGATGCAAAAGGAGCATCTAAACACGAGACTCAATTGACAAATTTGACATCAAAGAGTTGGGCCCACTACATTTGGCCATTGAAGTTCCCAAATCTGAGAAACTCATTTTTAAGTCCCAAAGGGAGTATTCTTTATGTTCTTGAAGAAACAAGTATGTTAGGTGGTAAACCTGCATATTCTCCTATTGAGACTAAAGATGGGCTTAGTAACGGTGTTAGTGCCCCTACTGACAAGGAATATACAATAAAATATGATAAATATAATAAATTAATATACTGTCTTTTATGATTTATAATAAAATAAGTTATATAATATATATTACCTTGAGAAAGCTTATGATAGGATACCTAGGAAAGTTCTATGGTGGGTTTTAGAAAAAAAGGGTGTATGTTGTAGGTATACCGATGTCATTAAGGATATGTACGATAGAGTAATGACTAGTGTAAGGACTATAGATGGAGAAACTAGAGAATTTCCAATTACCATAGGTGTACATCAAGGATCTGCTTTAAGTCCTTATCTCTTTGCTTTAGTGATGGACCAATTGACGAGGAGTATTCAAAAGGAGGTTCCATGGTGTATGTTGTTTGCAGATGATATTGTATTAATTGACGAAACTAAGGATAGAGTAGAGGTTGAGTTAGAATTATGGAGAGAAGCTTTGGAATCTAGAGGCTTTAGGATAAGTAGAAATAAAACAGAATATATGAAATGTAATTTTAGTAATACTAGGAGGAATATTTGAGACAAAGTTAAACTTGATGACGAAGAAATAAATAACACTTATAGATTTTGATACCTTGAATTGAAAATGATGTAATGCATAGAGTTAAAGCAGGTTGTGTAAAATGGAGAAGTGTTTCAAGTGTGCTATGTGATCGTAGAATACCCTTACAATTGAAATGAAGTTTTATAGGACAGTTATAAGACCAGCTATGCTATATGGATCGGAATGTTGGGCGACAAAGAAACATAATATCCAAAAAGTAAAAGTTGTCGAGATGAGAATGCTTAGATGGATGAGTGGTATAACATTGAAAGATAAATTAAGGAATAAAAATATACGTGGTAAGTTAGGTGTAACTCCTATAGAAGATAAGATAAGGGAGGGATGACTCGGAAGGTATGGACACTTGCAACGTAGGCCAAATAGTGCACCTGTGAGGAAGAGTGACTTAGTTACTGTGGGAGACAGTAGAAGGGGTAGGGGTAGACCTAAAATAACTTGGGAGGAGATAATAAGTAAAGATTTAATATCCTTTAAATGGTCCATGATCGCATAAATTGGCAGAAAAGGATTCATATAGCGGACCCCACTTAGTGGGACTAAGGCTTGGTTTTGTTGTTGTTGTGTTGTAATATTTTTTTGATAACTAAAGAATTACATTAAGAGAGAGAAAATAATTACAAGTAGTCAGAAAACTAGTAGTCCTAACAAAAAAGAAAACAGCAAAGAAAAAAAGAAAAAGAACGAAGCAACAAAACCCAAGTCTATGACTTTATCTCACTCAAAAAACCCTTTTTGCATTGCCATCTCTTCCACCATTTTTTGAGCTTCAATATCATTTTCATTTATCTCTAGCACTAGTGAAATAGGTGTACGCAAAATACAATCATACTCTGAACAAAATCTTTCTGGTCATCCTATTCTTTACACAACTCTTCAATAAATAGGAATACTTTCCAGACCTTCAAGGGGCCCTGGTGGAACATAGAAGATATCACCACCTAAATTTGGCAAATTTAAAGCATGCCCATGTTGTTCCTAGACCTCATCCAACAAACAGTGTCACAAGAAAACTTGCTTAAACGTCCCTCTCTTGAAATGCACTATAGGATCTGTCAAAATTAAAATCTGACAAATTAGGGATAATTACAAGGAGATATGGTGACAATGAGAGATCCTCTCACGTGACAATGCAGTGGAGGAGGATATGGAAGGAGCCACTGTGTGAATCCTCAACCCAAACTTCCAAGTTCTCAAGAAAATTTGGAACAGATAAGAATTAATAACCAAACTGGGAGGGGAAACTTCTGTACTGCCTCATTATCTGGGCAAGATAAATATTACATGACAGACTTGCGCACAAAATATGCCCAAGGAAATGACTGTTCCTCACTGTAGCCATTTCTAACTTCTCTAGACTCGAGATGAGAAAACCTTATTAATGAACTCTAAAGATAAAGGGGGACTTGGGAAATGACATATGTTAACTAAACCCTAATAATGATACCTACATAACAAGAAGTTAACTAATAAATATTATAGCAACTAACAAAATTAGCTATTCTTCATTGGTCTGCACCATTGCATTATTCCCTTCTTATAAGAAGAAACTTGCTGCTGTATGAGTGGCCTAGTTTTGCAGTTGCACGCTTTCAGCATAGGCTTTCTTAAATTCCCCTTCATTTATTCACGAGTTTTGGTGCATAGTTTCCTTCCCACTTGAAAAGAAAGCGCTAATATTTCCTTCCTCAGATCCTGACATTTCTAACTTCAATTACATGCTCCACCTGCTCCTTCGAAGAAGTAATCATTGCCTTTCTCTTCAAGTCACCTAAATCTTGGACATCATGGTAAGTGTAAATGTTAGAAAAATCAGAGATTGGACATACTTCAAGCCTATTAGGAAGCTCCACCTCGAGATTTGCCCCAAATTTGCAAAAAAAATTGTATGGTCCAATCTTCTTAGCCTTTTAGCTTGTGATTGAAACTGGTAGGAAATCTCTCTTCCCTGGGACACCATCACCAAATCTCTCTGTTTGTACTCTTTCTGTCTCGATAACAAATAGTAGTTTCTTTATAATGTGGTTAATTAATTTCTTTCAGCTTTCGACTAACCTCTTCTTGGACTGATTTTAGATTTCCAGCATAGGCACCAGCCTCATCATTAAGATGGGAAGGGCTAGGCACTGGCATCATCATTCAGATGGGACCGACTGTTAACATCTACAACTCCACAACCTGATTTGGGCTCCGACCACATGCCACTTGAAAAGGACTCTTCCCTATTGATCTGTTCCTAGTGTTGTTGTAAACAAGGTCAGCCTGCAGTAGGATTAAAGCCCACTACTCAATGTTCTTTAGGACAAGACACCTCAACAGATTGCCCAAACTTCAATTCACAACTTCTGCCCATCCATTAGTTTGGGGATGACAGGCACTGCTGTACTGCAGCTTAGTTGCCAGCAACCTCCAAAGTGTTCATCTGGTGTTATTTTCTTCAGCAAGTCATGTAACCTCACAATCTCTTGGAAAAATAGATGAGCTGCATGAGTAGCATCAAATATATTTTTGCATGCTATGAAATGTGCATTTATGAGAAGCAGTAAACCACCATAAATACAGAATCAATACCACTAGCCGTTTTCAGCAATCCCACCTTAAAATCCATGCTTACCTCAATCCATGGGGCACTTTTGGTAAAGGTGTGTATAGATACCAACATTTTGCCAGTGCCTATAAAAAAAGTATAGCATTTTGGCACTTGCTTTTGGCAAATTGACATGTTCAGCATCTTTCCACATACTTGTAAACATCTAAACCTTTTAGACACCAAATTTAGCATCTTATCAAGACCAATGTGCTCAATATCATGCAATGCAGCAAATAAAAAATCTCAAAAAAAAAAACCACTTGGAACACACAGCTTGTTTCCATTGAATAAGTATCCATCTTATCAGAAAAATTCAGCAAGCACCATGTTGTCCCAGGCTTCATATCGCTACAAGATGCATTTGAAATCGCCATGTATTGCTCCTTGATAGCTTCTATCCCAACACCGTTAGGCATGGTTACCAGCAAAAAATACTCTCTGTTCAACGCATCTGCCACCTTGTTCTGTGATCCAGACTTGTAGTGCAATGTGATAATATATTCTTACGAGAAAACTTATCACGTCTATCATTCAGTATCTTCTGAGAGCTCAAATAACGTAAAGCTGCATGATCTAAAAGTAAAATTAACTCTCTCTGAATCAAGTAATGGTGCCAAATCTAAGGCTTGGACAATAGCATAGAATTTGAGATCATAAGTGCAGTAATTACGCCATGTCCTATTTTCTCACTGAAATAAGAAATTGGACGCCCCTCTTGACACAAAACAGCTCCAATCCCCACTTTAGGCACCACAATCCACTTCCAAAACCATTCCTTAACCAGTTGAAAGTCCCCTTCTGCCTCAGGGGTCCAACAATAAGCCTTGCTTCTAAGACCCTCTGTAATAGCTGCCATGATGGTACTGATATTGCTGTTGAATTTTTTTAAAAGGGCTTCTAATCCATGGAAGCTTCTAATTTCTGTCAACCATAAATACGCACTTTTTCCACATTTGCATGCAACTCATTTTGCTTTAAAACCTGCAAAACAGCTCTCATGTGTTCAATATGAGCCCCAAGATCCTTGCTGTGAAATAGGATATCGCCAAAGTAGACAGCCACAAACCTCCCAATAAAGGATCTAAGCATTTGGTTCACAAACCTCATGAAAGTGCCAGGTGCATTGGAAAACCCAAATGGCATTACAAGCCACACGTAAAGTTCATTCTTCGCTTTGAATGTAGTATTCCATTCATCTCCTTCCCGAATTCAACTTTGGTGGTAGCCACACTTTATATCCAATGTAGAAAACACCTTTGCACAGCTTACAATATCCAGCAAATCATCAAGTCTAGGTATAGGGAACCTACACTTGATTGTTACTTGTAGATTGCTCTGCTATCCATGCACATTTGCTATGTTCCATCCTTCTCTAGGGTAAAGCAGGCACCATGTACAGACAAAACTTTCTTCGAATAAAGCCCTTTCTTAACAGCTACTTGTTTTTATAACTCTTCATGCTCTTTTGAACTCATTCGACCATGTGGCAAATTTGGCAACACTGCTCTTGGCACCAAGTCAATATGGTGTTTTATTTCTCTCAATTGTGACAATCTATTGGGCACCTCAACCTGTATAACATCCATGAATTCTTCCAGAAGCTTGTTCATGCATACATGATACCATGGTTTTAAATCGCGGTAGCAGGTAGCGTAACGTAACGGTAGGGTGTAACAGGAAGCAGGAGTAGCGGATGTTACATAACAGGAAGCGGGTGTAACGGCCGTGAATTTTTTTGAAGTACACACAACCTTGTGCATATTAGCGTACTTGCATGTTTTAAGCTTTTAGCCCTTCTTAGAAAGAGTTTTAGTGTATTTTGAATCCTTTAGTTCGACTAACTAAGTTGTTTGGTAAGGGCAACAAGTTTACATTTGTTTTAAACCACAATTAATAGAAAAATTACGTGTGTGCGCGTATTTATACTTCTCATTGTTCTTATCTATGATAAATTCTTATGTGTGCTAAATTAATTAATAAAACAAGATACATTATACGCTCTATTAATCTATTAGATACATAAGATATATGAATGATACAAATATAAAATAACTAGAAAAGAAAGAAAGTTGAAGTTGAAAAATATAGAGCATAAATATCACATTACTAATATTATCAAAATAAAATATTTTCCTAGCAAGTTAGTATTTTCAAATTGTTAATTAATGCATATCTTGTGAGTATTTAAAGAAATGGTAAATTTTGTATCCGTGTCATCCTCATTATAATCTTTTTGCCCTCTCGTCACATGGTATTTATTGAGAATGATTATGAAAGAGGGAAAAAGTGAGAAGTAAAAAATAAAATATTTTTTTTGGCATAATAATCCTGTAGCAGTTACGTAACGGCCGTAGCGGCCTTTACGTAACGGTCACGGTCCGTAACAGCTGCTTCAGCTGTGATTTTTCTTCCCACCGATTTCTCGGTGTGTAACGGTATCGGTAACCCAAAAAACCATTACGTAACGGTCACGGCCGTTATTTAAAACCAAGCATGAAACAAGAGAACGGATTTCTACCTTCCTGAGCAGGGATAAATAACTGCTCAGTTCTTGCTTGCTTTAATAAATCCTTCGTCCCCAAAAGTGAACAAAAGCATCCAGCCCCTCTTGATTGCAGCATCTTCTTTCATTGATCTAAGTATCATCTTTCGACCATATAGCCATGGCTGACCAACTAAGATGTAGCTAGCATCCATTGGCACTTCATTGCACCAAACTGAATCTTTAAATGAATTGCCTATTGAAAAACTTACCAATCATCTTGAAGGTGCGACCATATCATTTCCTTTGGTATGTGAAAGGGTCCTGGATGTTTCTCAATCTTGAGTTCAACCTGTCCACCATTTATTGCACTACTAGGTTCTCACTGCTGCCACTATCAACTATTAAATTGCAAACTCCCCACCCACCCCCCCCCCCCTTGTACAGTGCATTCAAAAATGCTCTTTTGTAACCAATTTTCATCATTTCTGGCTCAAAGAGTAAGCATGGCCTTCGAATCAGCATTTTGCCAACCTTATCACCTTCAATCCCTTCTTCTTCCAAGTTAGCTTCATGCCCAATCTCATAGTGAGTCTCTTCTGCACCAACACCTTCTAATTCTTCCTGGCTTCTGCAAAATTGACTCGTCCTGTAGGTTTCCCTTTTCAGTGTTCAGTTGATCAATGCCCTGTGCGTTATAAGGCTGATTTCTGTTTGATGCCTTCTTGTTTCTGTTTGAGGCCATGCTACTAGAAGAAACTCCACCTGTGGATAGCATCCCAACTTCTACAATGTATTACTCGTCAATTGAGCTTCAACCTTCAAAGCAAGCTGATGGCATCACTTACTTTGAACAATAGTTGCAAGCTTACTTGATATTGAACTGCCAGTCGAAGACCATTGATGTATTGGCCTATCTTTTGATATTCTGTATCAGCCGGAATACTATTAGTGTCAATTGATGAAACTCCTGCATATACCCTTTCACACTCCTCCCATGATACCTAAGATTTTGCATTTTCTGGTACAGAGTTTACTCATAAGACCAGGGTAGGATTTGTGCCTTGAGCTTCTCCTTCATCTATTCCACTATCTAACCTTCCTTTTGCCTCTAATTTCACAATCATTTTGGTAATGTAACCACCAAGGAGAAGCAATTTCTATGATTTTCTAAAATATCTTTGCACTGAAAGCAACTCTCTATGCTGTCACCCTCAAATTCTGCAATGTGGACCTCAACACCATATTCTTTAGAGTTACAAAGCACTAGTACTATCCAATCCTCCCAGTGTTTGAGACTTTCATTGTTCTGAACATGCCTTCTAAGTCCAGAACTACTTCCACTGCTGAATCACTCCATCACTTGGGTTGGACTTCAACTTTTCTTTCTCATGATCCTGATTCCTGTCTGCTTCCTCTTCCTCGTTTATTTGTGTGAAGAACAAGCTTCATAAGGTTTCGAATTTTCTCTTGTAGTTCACGCAACATCTCAGCAGTACTAGCTCTTTGCCCTCAGATTTCACCCCTAGCAGCCATCCAAAAATATCCAATGAAGAGCCTGCTCTCATACTAATTTGACGCAGCATACATGGTGGAAATGCACTTTAGGATCTGTCATATTAGAAAACTAGAGATATGGTGGCAAAGAGATCCTGTTGTAGAAATGCAGTGATAAGAGTCTATGGAAAGGACCACCAGGTGAATCCTGAACCCACACTCCCAAGTTCTCAGGAAAATTCTAAACAGATAAAATTGGTACCCAAAATAGAAAGGGAAAATTCCATATTGCCTCCTCATTATCTAGGCTACGATAAGTAAATACATGACAAACTTGCACATTAAATGTGCATAATGAAATGACTATTCATTACTATACTTGTTGCTTCTAACCTCTCTAGACACAAGAAACCCTATTAATGAACTCTGTAAATAAAGGTAGACTTAGGCAATGACACACTTTGACAAGACCCTAATAATGACACCTAGATAACAAGAAGTCAACAACTAATAACAAAATTAACATTGCTTCATTGGTGCAGCAGCACTGCATCACTCTCACTCACAGACTCATCAACCTATTTCCCACTTGATTCATTTTCCCAGTGTTTCAATACAACACAATTGCTGCCTAAAATTTCTCCTCAGAGACGTGGATGTCACCGTACCAGAGCTGGTTTGTTTCTCCTCAGTATATTCTCATTTCAAGACCTGCTTACACTGCCATTCAACAAGAATATACCTTACTAACCCCAGCCTTACCAGCTCAATTCCCGTCATTGATAGAGTTATCCCTTTTTATAGCATTAATAGAGTTATCCCTTGCACCATAACATTCCCCTGGATATCTTTCAGAAAACCTCTCTGTTTTAAGGTTGGCTACCTTGGAGCTTGTTTAAAATCCCATGCTCACTGTTCAACAAAGAAACTTTTCTGGCCATCTCCACTTCATGATTGCTATCTTCCCCTACAGAGGATCCAGGTCAGATATTATTTGCAGAAAAATAAAGCCCCTCTGTCTGAGAAACAAGAGCTTCATTTGAAATAGTACCTGACTCAAGCAAATGAGGTTTGATATACCTCCCCACCCCTATCAGCAACCCAACTGTACGAGAAGAAACCAAGCTCCATTCTGCCTTAGAGCTAGCTAAAATGGCTTGTTTGCAATTGGGCCCGTCACTGATATTTGGATCCCTGTAATTAGGCCCTAAAACATGATTCTTATAATCCAAAAACCTTTCTATCTTAAAACATTTGAAACTATTGAATACTCCCAGCGTGAACAATTCCAAGCCCACTCCATTCAAGGGCCTGTGTGCATCAATCCCCTTCATCCCACAAAACCTAGCCACCCACAGACCCCTTAAACCCTCTGTTGCTGTCACTGCACCATGCGGAAACATAGAACTGCTATATTTGTTACAGCGCATCTCACCCTTGTGGTTGTGGATGGCTTGACCTGACCTTCCCAATAGCACATCTTTCCAAATTTGAGTTACACAATCTGAGGAATATATCACAATGCTATTTGAGATTCACTCCTCCTAGCACTTCCCATCGGCTGCAACACCTCAATGAACTACTGACACTGCTTCCCATCAGAATCCCCAGGGATGAAGATAGAATAAGCCTTTCTAGATGAGCGTAACCAACTCCAAGAACCTACCTCAAAACCCAAAAATGTCTCTGGCCAAACTTCCTTCAACGAACAAAACAATGCAATCTTAAGAAATCAAAGGATAAACAACTGCATACCCATCCTGCTGGCGAAATAGTAAATCTGAGTCACCTATTTCCAGGTCACGATTTCTATACTAGAAGAACAAAACCCCCCACCCATTCATTTCCAATTGCATATCGAAGGATTTCTCAATTTGCAGAGATAGGAGGAGATTCCCCTCCATACCTAACCTTGCTCAATTGAATGGAGAAGGAAGAATCAAATGGGAAAAAAACAAGAGACATGGTCATGCTGTTGTTGGAAAACCCTAAGAGAGAGAGAGAGAGAGAGTTTCTTTTTCATGTTCTTCAATTATATACTACATTAATATGCCACAATAACATTATATTTTATTATATAATACTATTTAAATATATATTTATTATGATATTATCTCTAACATTATAAAGGGAATTCCCTAGATAGCATTTATCCTTGATCTTTGAAATCCCTAAAACACCCTAATAACTGTCCAATTCTTTTACCAACTAAAAGAACATAATAGTAAAACTCATAATAAATTATTTTTAAAATTTTAAAAATATAATTTTTGAGAACTAGTATTCTGATAATAAGTATTACATAATAAAATTAATATAATAATATTTATTTATTTTAATGATATTATTACATTAATATTATTTATTGACACTCATCGATTATAAAATACATAGATTATAAATTACTCTTTTTTTGGATACAGAAAAAGGAATTCATTACCAGGAAACAGAAGAATTTGCAAGGGGCTGAGGATGAGAGATCCTCCTAAAAAACAGAGGCAACTGAAACAAATATTACGATAAAGCTCCTCTCCAGTCCCTCCAAAGATTTGACTATAACAGTCACCAGGGGGGAAAAACCCGAAAATGTGAACCCAAAAGGAAGCAAGGAAAACAACTGTGTCTCAAAGAAGATTCGAGGGAGTAACTTTGCCAATAAAACCCTAGCATTCCTATCAGTCCAAAGGATCCAAAAGAGAACATGCATGTATAATTTATAGTATATTATTTATGAGCATGCACATATATAAGTATATTTTTTTGTGAACGTTTATGCAATTATGTATGTAAGTATATTATTTATGAGCATGCACATATATAAGTATATTTTTTTGTGAACATTTATGCAATTATGTATAATTCATATGCATGTACATGAGTATGTGTATGTAAATATATGCATGTGTATGGGTATATGTGTGTGAATATATGCATGTGGATTGATATATGAATAAATGTACATAAGCATGATGTATATATGGAATCATGGATGCAACACACATGCATGTATATATGTATCCATACATGCATGGATAGATTGATGCTTCTATCATGTATAAATGTATGTGTGTACAATTGTATGCATTAGTGTGAGCCACATGTCTTGCATGTGGCATGCACAATTACAAGATACAAAAGAAAAAAACATATATACTTCAAATTGAATTCTTTGTCATCCTTTTGTATCAAGGACTAGATTCTTTACAAACTAGGTCTTGGTGGCTTCATATATTTCACTCTTTTTTTATCAACAAAAGAGAGACTCATTAAAGCGCATCAAGATGTCACAAGCCAAGCTTGTTCAGGGAATTATATTTGCCTGTGACCGCTTGTCTTGTGTACATGAGATGGGTAACCAGCATATAAATAGTAGTATAGGTTTTATTCATTGGGTGTAACAATAATGCCTTGGTGTAAAATGGGAGTATGACTCCTCAGCTAGTCTTATGTTTCCTAGTGCTAGAGCTAGAAAAGCATAGAAAGCTCCTAGGGAAGGGATGAGTGTTTATCAATCATTATAAAAATCAATAGTTCTAGTAATGTGTTCAGCCTACTGGCCTCTAAACACACATTGCCTAAGGAGGCGTTAATAATGAATTGCATTGCTTTACAGTTGACTGCATGGCTCGTCTACTTGAATATTTGTCTGCTGCTTGTGCTTAACTTTGTATTCAATAATTAAGAATTTGTTCATGTAGTGAAACTGCGGTACAGTTTTTGCAGACTAGTTAAGCAAGAGTGCTATAACTAGTGCTCTACAACCCTTCACAAGGGGTGAAGTGTTGAGTTGGTAACAAAGGGGATGCCACCCATGTACAAACATGATAAGACTTACTTGCACAGCAGGGTGTCAAAACAATCAAGAATTACAAATGAGTCAACAAAAGACAAACCACTATGCTATCGGTACTAGTAGTGACCCTGTGGTCATTAAAAACATGTATGGGTGTTGTCGTAACTTGGAAAGCTCTCTTATTTCTTTCCTTCCACACCAACCAAAAGATGGCAAGGGGAATGAGGGAACTAGCTTCCTCTCACAAGCATGGATTCCCTTCCATGCCCACAACCTCTCCTACTGTTCCAGCAATAGCCCATTGATGTCTTATTGCGAACATGGCCAGGTCTAATAGGGTTCTCATCCAAGCACAGTCCAAAAGTATGTAGTCAATGGTTTCCACGGTTTCTAAGCACAAGAAGCACCTGTTGACAAGGGGATAGTCCTTTTTTCTGAAGGTTGTCATCCACAAAAATAATTTTTCCAAGAGTTGCTTCCCACATAAAGAAAGAAACTTCAGTAGGTGCTGCCATTCTCCAGATAAACTTCCAAGGAAAGTTATCAGTAGTTCCTGCCGAGGGATTAAGTTTCCAAAAAAGGATTTGATTGTGAACATTTCGTTACATTCTAGGGTCCATAGGATCCCTTGTGGTGTCACAGCAATGGATTTTGTATAAGCAATCAAAAAAAATCTGTAAGTTGCTGCAATTCTCAATCTAAAGCATTCCTAATTAAAGGAATGTTACAAATATTTCCTTGGTCAAAAAAATTTGGAAATGATTATTAATGACGGTGTCCTTGCCACGAGCCAAATTGAAGGTAGAAGGGAATTTGGTACTAAGGGTAGACTGACTGCACCATATATCATGCGAAAAGAAAATATTATCCCCATTCCCCCACTCAAAAGCTGATGTAAAGGGAAAAAAATCTTCCTAATAATAATAAAATAATTATTTATTTAAATATTCATTTATTTATTATTATTATTTCGAATTTGACAATTTTGGTCTGTCATGGAGCCATAACACACAGTTTAGTTATATTTGGTTCAATGCAAGGGAGATATGAGAGAGAGAGAGAGAGAGAGAGACTCCAAATTAGAAGAGAGGATCAATGTTGACATTTGTAAATAAAGAAGGGTAAATTTTTCCACTTAAAAACTGTAAACACTCCTATTTGTGCTTTTGTATGGATGATGAGAGGCAAAATTGAGCTCCTTATAATCTTGTCAAGAATTGGAATTTGATCCTAGGGTAGAAAGCTGGAATGGAAGTGGGCTACACTGTGAAGCCAAATCCAGCACCAAATGGGAATTGGAATGGGATTCTCACAAACCCAACATTAGAAATCAGAATTGACAATTAAAATCCCAATTCTTAAAACCGATTCCTCATTACTAAATCCCACTTTAACGCATTCTAAGAAGTTATAGTTTTGAAGGCAGCATAGAACTTGAATCTGACAGGTTGCAATTTGAGCAAACTTCGAGATGTTTTAATTGGTGTTGAAGTTAATTTTTGATAACTGACAAAATTGATAGCTGATGACAGTGTTGAGCATATCATAGAGATGCATTGTAAATTATCATCCAAATCAGCGTGCATCTCAATCAACTTGCTGAGCTAATATGATTTGAATTGTTTCCTATTTTATTGATTGATATCTTAGAGACTTAGATTGCTGACTCCTATTGTCAAAGCTGTTAACATCCAAATATAAATTGGAGAATCATGAAGAATCATTCCAAAAGGCTAAGAGTTTCCATCTTTGGATCATGCAACAAAGGTCATTGCCATGTGCAACAATCCTCAAGCTTGATCATGCATTTACTACAAGATCCAGAAGATCCAAGTTGTGATGCAACCTAAACTCTATATATACTGGCCAAAGCAAAACTGAGAAGGATACAACACACAAAGAGAATAGAATTACACACACTAGAGTTTCACACTACCATCTTTTCAATTCTGATTGTATTATTGTTGTAATTCTCATTCTACGGTCTTATTGTTTCATTCTACCTAATAGGTCAAGTCCTTCACAAATGCTTTCTAGACTCACAAATTCTGAATAGTCAGACTGCGTGTGTGAGCTAGAAAATACCTTAAAAGTGTGTTATTTTGTTGTTACTTATGTGGCTATAACCCTGGTGGGACATGTGTCCCAGAGTGCTATGACACTGCATGTTGTTGGGTGTAATCCCAGAAGGACATGTGTTTCTGAGTGCTGCAGCACTGAGACTGGCCAAGGGTCATTAGTTGGGGCTATGTTGACCCTATATGGCTTTGTTGTCCCTGGTACTTCGGAACGGGTGTTGGTAGATGTCCAACAATGGTAGGACGATTTTCCTAGAAGTTGTAATACTATAGATAATAGTGAAAAGCTCGAACTTATTGTTTGGCGAGTGCCAAGTGGACATAGGTCAAAAGACCAAACCACTATAAAATCTGTCACTCCTATTCTTTCTTTACTTTATATTTTTGTTGTGCACTTTATATTAACCATCCTTGATCAATCAATTCAATGATTAGATTGTTGTTATGAGTCTTATATAAAGCATTCTTGATCAATCAACCAAATGATTGGGTAGATTATATTGTGGTTGTGATTCTCATATCAAGCATTCTTGATCAACCACTTAGATATTGGATAAATTGAATCTTGCACTAAATATTTTATTTGATTCATGTCATCAAGAAAGCAAGTTAAGTTTTGAGTATAATTTGTTATAAAATTTCAGAAGTTTAAAACTACCCAATTCACCCCCCACCCTCAGGTGCCTAACCGGACCAACAATTGGGTTATACTCGTTATAGAGTAATAGAGGAGAGAGAAATTTTAGGACAGAAGGTGGACCGCTTATGACAGAAAGCAAACTGCCACTCTGGCAGCAACTGTAATTCGATGCAATAGTGTGCTGCGATCGGCAATTTCAAGACTGTAGAACGGAGTACCGCAAAGAACTCAATAAAGGAAGATTTGCTTAAGTAGCAATCATGAACACAATAGCGGCAGATAATTGCTTTGGTACCATGTTCGACTGCTAAAACATAAAGGCTGCTGCTATTCTTTTGTTGGAGGTGGGAAAAAAAATACTTGATAATTAAAACAGACAGAAGGAGGGAAAAAAAAAAATACCCCACCCATAGTAACAATTACATAAAATATGCATATGCAGAGAATCTGCAGAACTCAACTCTCACATAGGTATGCATACCAGACAATACTTCCAACACAAATAAACATGCAGAAGGAGAAAGAGAGACCTGCTGAAACAATTGCCAGTTCAAAGAAGAATATATGGAATTGATAATCAGAACATACAGCAAAATTCACTCTTCCAAAGATATGAAGTTGATAATAATTATGTGAAAGATTAAATCAACATGTGGCGTTCACAAAGAACAATTTACCTCTGCCATACACTTTACAAGATTTATGGTCTATTTAGAACTATAAAAGTTGAGAAGAATACCTCAACCTCCATCTGAAGACTCCTTTGCTCTAGATATAGGTCAACAGATTTGATAGCATTTATGACACCTCCAGCAACTGATATGTGATTATCTTTTATCAATACCATGTCAAATAAACCCATTCTGTGATTCCGCCCTCCACCAATTAAAACCTGTAAAATAAGAATCACATGAATGGCAGACAAATTAATCTGCATACCAATTACACAAATGTGCAGCCGTCAGAATACAAGGTTGAGAAGAGATCTACACCGCCCACTTATCCACCAAACGTAGACCAGGGGCCGTTTTCCTCGTCTCTAAAATGCATGCAGGATGTGCAGCATCTGCCATTGCCTGCAGGAAGCAAGAATATTCTATCTCAACTTTGAATTCACCTATAAATAGCCTCGAAATAACATATATTTTACAACTGCAATTATAGGCCATCATTGAGCTGGTCGACTCAAATTTCAAAAGACTGGAAATGCATTTGGATAATACAGATCAATCCACAAAAAAGAGTACATGATTAAGGCATTTTACCTTCTGTTTCCTTTTAGGATTCAATTTGGTTTAGTTTGAAACAGAAAAATAAAAAAAATAAAAAATGAAAAGAAAAATTTATTTAATCAACCTGCTCTCTTGCAGTGCAGAGCCATAATGTGACACAGCATTACAGCAATGGAGAGTTGCAAAAGAATTTGTTCCCTTCCGTTTCAAATTCTAATATAGTATATTTCCTTCTTAATCCAACCATGCATGGGAATGACTTATGATAACCTATTTCTCTCTTCGACAGATTCTAATCATTCACAAACTTTTTTAACCCAAAAAAAAAATGCACACACACACCTTAGTTAGAGTTGCTATTCCGCTCATTCTCTGCATGAAATTCAACACAACCCTTTCAGCCACAACAACGTTATGTGCCTGTCCTGCATATATTCCAAAAAATTAAGCATTAAAATAAAATTTCCAAAAGAATTATTAAATGCCAGCAAAGGACCCCCTCTTTTAGATCACCAAACACTTTGCCAAATTGCAGCCCCTTGTGAATATAATCCCCATCCTTTTGAGACCACTCTACCTGATAATGAATGCAAGATAAGTATGATCAAACATTAATAACACGCAAATTATCCAAACAGGAAGTTCTTCATTCCAGTACCTTCAATGAAGGATCAACCTCTTCAAATATCATATCTGCAAGTGCAATTCCAGCAATGATACCATCCTCCTTTGCCAAGAAATGGGCTTCCACTTCCATATCAATTGGGATGGTGGCCAAACATGTCACATCTCCTACATTTAGAAACATGGATACAGATCAATAATATACATGGAAACTTGATAAATAATTAGTAGTTAAAGCCAGTTCAAACGAACATTCAGTTTTAAAATGTATGTCCAAACCTTAAAGTTCCTTCAGAAAGGGAAGGGGAAAAACACTGAATTTGAACTAATCTATGATGAAGTTACACAAGCAGTAAAGCAGTTGAGATGGAAGGGCAGAGACAAGAACCAAAATAAGGATATGACTTAGGAGAGCAATTGAACCTCGATCACCAGCATCTTCAGCAAGGGCCAGCTTAATGATGCCTTTAAAATCATAGGTAGGGTGTGATGGAGGCTTTATGACCATGGACTCAGATGAAAATCTAGGAATTCCAGTATCAATTGCAGCCATTCTAACAATCCTCCTGTAAATACCAGAATTAAAATTAGGGTCATATAATATATTAAACAAAAAAATAGCCCGAGAAAAATGTCAACAAACCTTGAAGCTGTGACTAAATGAGGTAAAACTAAAGGTGAGACAGAAAGGATCCCAGACATGATTGTTTGAGACTGAAGCTCCTATAAATTGTATAGTTTATTGCTTCGCCTTTTAATTCACTCCGTCAAGCTTCTTCTACAATATACACTATGCACAGATCATGATTGGTGAATCAACCTCCACATTTGTGCATTTATTCATGTAAAGAAGAAGATTTCATACAAACTAAACTAGAGTGTGTCTTTCGCAGAATGGTATCAGGATATTGACTAAATGTAAATGTGTAAGTAGATTATGCTCACTCCTTATAACCTATCTCACCTGGAAAAGTTACCATATGCATACATTAGATGTTTTTTTTTTTCAAGGAACAGTTGCCAAATAACTGCCATCTGCTTGAGCTTCTACCCTCATGTAGTGCTCAGCTCAAAAAATGGAATTGCACTCAAAATAAAATCAAAGTTGGAATGGAGTTGATGTTGGAAAGGATTTGGAAAGAATAATGTGATTACTACCTTAGAAAGCAAATGCTAAATGATTGCCAAAATCAAAATTCTTATTCCTTTTCGAATGATTAATTTTCTAGATTGACAACTGGAATGGAATGAAAAATAAAGCCATTTTCCTAAAATATTCAGGAATGAGAATTATTTATGTCTACAATTTTTGGCTTATGCAATATATGAGTACAACAATTAACCCCATTTTTATGCAATATATTCATTAAATGAAAACAAAAACCAGACCTTCATAATATAACTGACTTTAGAAATTATCTTTCTTTAATTTTTTTTATTGAAAAAAAAACTACCAAGCAAGCTAATTTAGAAAGCACTTTGTCCGTCCTCTGAGGAAAAACAATCAAATATATAAACCACATAATCAAAACTATATATAATTGAAACCCAGGTAGAAGAGAAACAGTCCAAAAAGATGAGATGAGAAGAACACCAAAGCTCAACAAATAGAGGGAAAAAACCTGAATGAGGGAATGAAGGGATAAGAATAGGAATTATCTACAAATCCGTGGATGTAAATCAGTGGGGCTGTGTTCTGCAAAGAGGGAAGCCCCCTCACGATCAAGGGTGGATGAAATGGAAGCAAGAATGTCGGCTCAAGTAACACAAACATTGGTGATAATCCAATGCCCCGAAAATCTGAAGGGTTTGTAGCCAAGTCTAAAGTTCCATAGGTGGTGTGCACTACATGAATCTTTTTTTGCCAATTTACACGATCATAGGCAATTTCCTCCAACAATTTAAGGGCTATTAAATTCTTACTATCTCATTCCAAGTTATTTAAGGTCTACCACTATCCCTCTATAAATCACTCCTCATGGGTGCACTATTTGGCCTATGTTGTGAATACTCAAACCACCTTGAGCCACCCCTCCCTTATCTTCTATAGGTGTTATGCCTAGCTTACTATGAATATTCATTCCTTAATTTATCTATTAACATTATACCACTCATCCGCCTTAGCATTCTCATTTCAGCAACTTTTATTTTTCAGATATGTTGTTTCTTAGTTGCCCAGCATTCTTATCTATACAACATAGCTGGTCTTATAACTGTCTAACTTCAAATGCCTACATAGAGAGACCTTGGAGTTTGAATCTAATTCAAGCAATAACCCTATCTTTGGAGAGACCTTGGAGTTTGAATTTGTATTGGATTTGAATAAAATATAATATAAAATTATATTGAATTTGTCCAAATCCACCCAAATCCAAATCCAAAGTCCAAAGTACGTGCTCCCAAATGTACCTTAACTATACATCAACTTGCATGTCCACAACTTAAACCACTACTACAACTGATGTATTTTTACAAAATACAACGAGGTCCTCAACAAACACAATTTCCTAAATGTTCTCAAACCTACCCCTAAAATATGTGTGCCAATGGACGGGCTCTGGGATGTAGGTGGTCCTCCATCAGCTTTACTCATATTCTGATTTCTCTGTTTGTTTGAGTTTTTAGTAGTACCAATTTTGTTAGTTCCTGTAGTGGGTTGTTTGCTGTACTGTTTTTTGTTGCTGCCCCATTTTGTATGCCCCTTTCAGATATCTATTTTGTTAGTTCTCTGTTCGTATGCCCTTTCGAAAAAAGAGAAAGGTGATTCAAAAAACTAACTGAAAAATAAACTATTTTCCACGTTCAAAGGTCATCTAATTCTTTGAAAAACTAAAACAGAAATAAAAGTTGTTTCCCCCTACATACCAGACCAAAGTGTCCTCTTTCAAGTTAAGGCTAATTAGTACATAGAGCGAGGTCAAAAGACATAAAACCAATTACGCAGAAGGAATTGAATCCTTTTGAATCAGAGGGCAAACCCAATTCGATCAGATTCCAAAACAAAAAGCACCCAAAAATAAAAAAGGACTAGCAATTGTCAGAAAACACGAACAACCATTCCGCATGTTCGGAAAATATGAAAAGAGGGAACGGGAGACGCTGAGGCTAGCCTAGATGATGGTGATTGACAGCATTACAGGAGGCCAACGACAGTGCCGCTTCTTCAATTGAGGGCGGCATACAAATATCTTGAATAGAGAGCAGCAGTGGAGTTCAGAACTGGGATACAATTTACAGAAAATATACGAAGAACGAGACGACGGCGTACCTTTTCCAGCAAACTACCCGAAGAGTAATGATGGCATACGCTGGAGACCGATCTCTGATGGAGTCCTAATGTGGAAGAACGTCTTCAGATCATTAAATTGCTCCCTTCGTCCCCCGTCATTCTTTCCTCCTGAACAGCATTTTTTTTGTGAGCGTCTGTCTTTGCTTGTGCGTGTATATTACTTGTTAATATTATTGATTCAAGTTCCTCATATATGCATGGTAGTTTTGGTGTTTATATTGGTTTTTTTGTTTTATAAAATTTGCAAATTTTCTTTCAAGTAATAAAAATAATAATTTAAAAAAATAACTAACATCAAGTCATTCACATTATTGTTGAAAGACAAAAATAATTAACATCAAGTCATTTACATTATTGTTGAAAGACAAATTCTCATTACTAATGCATGCTCCCTCTAATTTCTCCACTCCCCCCCTCATGCGATGTTAATGAAGTAATCACTGATACTACCTAATGACGGAACGGATGAATAGGGAAAAAAGTATAATAAGACTGTTAAATGCAATCAAACAATTCATTCTTATTCCTCATTTCTCTAAAATAATGAAGCATGTTTTTTTTTCCCCTTAAATGTCACTTTAGTAAAAGCTCAGTGGTAACATAAATCACTTTAAAATTCAAGAATGATAACATATGTGCAATAAAATTTAATTGCAACATTCTAAACAATATATAATTTGGTCACACACTATCATTACATCTAAAATAATAAATTGTTGTAATAGAAAATGGAAATCAATAAAAGTTGAAAGTAATACTATTATCATGTTGTAATAATATAATATAATATAATAGTTGAAATATTGGCATCATATTGTTCATTCTTTTGGTTAATTAGATTATTATGTGTTGAATATTTTTTAACCCATGAAGTAAAATTTTAAAACATGGACTACTATAGTTTTTCTACATAACCACGTACACTTATCCATGAATAGGGGTGGCAAAACAGGTTAACGGGCCAGGTTCAGACGGGTCATAAATGGGTCAAGATTTAACGGGTTCGGGTTGACCCATTTATTAATGGGTGATTATTATGTAAATTCAAACCCGTCTGTTTAATAAATGAGTCATACATGGGTCACCCATTTAAAAAAATATAATTTATTTATTTTAAAAATTTTTAAACATTTTACATAAAATGATATTTAAAAAAAAAACACTCATTCATATTATTTTTAAACGGGTGACCCGATCCAAACTCGCCAAACTCGTTTAGTAAATAGGTTGGATCCAGGTTGACCCGTTCATAAACGTGTCAGCTTGTATTAAACTTAAACTCAATTTAAATGAGCAGGTCACGGATCGTCCGTCGGGTTTCAAAACTAATGAGTTAAATACATGTAAAAGAAATTGAATCACAAAAATAGAATGAGCAAACCAATTCTAAAGGTATTGAATCACAAAAATAGAATGAGCAAACCAACTCTAAAGGTGTAGCCGCAGACGGTCCTAAGCTGGCTCTCATGTTGTATTCATGATTCATGAATCTTCTCCTTCTCTATCCTACCTCCTTAACGTTGGGTTATGTCATTGATCTCAATTCTCAGCTAAACTATGAAGTAAAATAACAAAGAAGTAAAGAGTATAATAATGTTTTGGGATAATTGTAAATGTTATTGGATATTTTAAAATAATTTTGAATAGCTATAGGAATAAATTTGACATAACTATAAAGATATTTTGAAATTGTTATAAGTAGTTGAAGGCATATTTTAGGATAAATTATTGTTAGTTATAGGGATAAATTTGTCATTTTGAAAAAAAGACAAAAAATTGAGTTTTCTTTTTCTTGGGAAAAAAAAAAAAAAACCTAAAGGGAAATCTCCTTTATAGTATTAGAGATTAGAGAATAGAGATTAGAAATACACATTTCTTGGCTCAAAGCTTAACTTTAATTTATATATATAATGTATACACACACACACATAACACTACATAAAACTCAAATAGCATAAACTATTTTATGGCCAAAAATATTTTTATCTTTTAAAAAGAACATTAAAATCTCCCAAAAAATGTAATTGTAAATCAATTTATAAATAAAAGTATCTTTATTTGTAAAAGTTAATTTTTATGAGAAAAATGTTCCCAAAAGAAGTAAATTTTCGCACTTATATGTGTGTCTGTCTGTCTGTCTATCTATCTATATGTCACGTCCTGAACCCAGTAGGGTCTAAGGTGTTACCTTCTACAAATGATTTACAGCGAAAGTAAATAAACCTCAAATATTATTATACCAAAGCACTAATTAATTGCATTACAATCGTGTCTCAAAATATTAAAATAAACATTCTTAAAAATTCTAAAAATATACAAACATAATCCAACTGATATTATACAAATTTTTAATCTAATATGTTCTTTCTATTCTCGCTCATGCACTTGTTACGCCTGATTTCTGGTACGCTCTTCAAAATTTTCTGTAATGTAAAATAATATTTGGGGTGAGACAACGCTCACTAAATAAAAGAGATTATTATAAGTGTGTGGCTAAGATGAGCTTTTACAATATTTGTAATGACCCAAAAATCCATACCATTTTTTTTTCATATATATATTAAAGCTATAAATTATGTTACTTTGATACCCTTGGTAAAATCTACTATAACATCCCGATCTCAAAGTGGCACCAAGGAATTCCTATTCATAAGATTAGACACCTATGGAGCGAAAAACATAAAACCATATAACCATAATTATAATACCAAAATTCAGTATTCTCTCAAAACATATATACATACACATCTTCCCAAAAAGCTCCACCAAATCTCCTAGAAACTACTAATAAATACATCCCTAAAAAACACTCACCTTAAGACAGGGCAATACCAATGTCCCTTCTATCTCCGAACCTGATCTGCTCGTCTAACTAGATCACCTGAAATGGTTGATTTACTTGGATGAGATAACTCTCAGTAAAATGAAATATATTATTATCAGTCTATGGCAACTGAGTTTACATAAAAAATATATTTTTAGTCAACTAAAACTGAGATAATATGAAACATAATATATAATAAAACTCACACCTATGTAACTTAAAATTCAACTGTTACTGAACTTTCCATATAATCATACTTTTAGTATCTATAGGTATAACTGCTGTTTTATGTATATATATATACATAATTGTGAAAACTTGTCTGTATGGTTGTATGTCATAATTTAACCTCTCATGACAGGGTTGTACGGCCCGTAAGCGGGACTTAACACTGATTAGCCTACTAGAATAAGTCAACTGAAATCTCCCTAGTCAAATCAACCACCTCAACCCAGACAACCGGGGAGTCTGCAATACCTCCCTAGGCATGATCGACTACTGATAAAATCCACACACTATCTGAGATATGTGATTGCACTTTGAACTGAAATAGCTACAGTACTATACTTTAAAATCTGATCTGATCCATTAGGATCTGATATTATATATAAAACTATTATATATATATATATATATATATATTACTGTTTTACCATGGTTCTATTTCAACTGTAATAACTGAAAAAGTTTATTTGAATAACTATAATATCTTATTTGAATAAATTGTAATATCTGAATATCATGGTATTCTGTAAATTATGATTCTTTGAAAGCTGTGTAAATTTTGTATTGAACTAATATATACTCATGCCACACAATTAAATAAATAAAACTCATATACTTTAACCTATATTTAAATCCATGTACAACCTGTATATTTTTTATAATAAATATAATTTATAATTTGTAGAATTTTCCTGAAAGCACATAATTTCATATCATAAAACATCCAGAATTCATATCCCAAAATAATTATATTTTACTGGTAAAAATTCCTAAAATTACTAACATAGTATATTTCCCTTACTTCACTGACTAGGAGGCCTGACTCCAACTTAATTATTTATCAACGTTACCTGAGTTCCTAAGAAAACACCTACTGGGATCCTCAACCCATGCATGTGGTGTTTGGAACTCAAACCCTAAAATCACAACACCCTAGTTTAATCAACTCAAACTTCAGTATGTTTTCATCTAATACAAGATCTGGGTTTAAAAAAGTCTACTAACTCTATAAATTCTAAAATAACCTACTTACATTGTGTCGTGACGTCCCGGACCCGGCCCGGAGAGAACCGCTCTCTCTGGTGAAAATGTAGGTTCAACTACGAACAGGGAAAAATGGAATGTGTATTTTGAAAAAGATATTTTTGTGCAAAAACAATGTGTGATGGAGTCGTCACTAACCTTTTGAAGTGCGATTAGAACACTTAATTGCTACCCCGTTAGGGGTAGAATCGATCTGCATAACCAAAGTCGGGCTTGAGAGTACGGTTATGTGAGGGGAAGGTATTAACACCCCCTACACACCTGTTCTTACGAACGGAACCAGATTAATCGAAAATTATCCCAAAATAAATCAAATAAGCTTTCTAAAATTGCTCATTTTCAAAAATAAAAAAATGAAAATACTATATAAGTATTCCCTCAGAACTGGGGCAATCCAGTACTCCGAAGAGTTCATGCCCTTTGTTGCAATCATCGGGAAGAAAAATCAAGATAATAGAGTACGAAATACTCTTCTAGGGAATTTTGAAATCTGTAGGTTTTTCTAAATAGGAAAAATACTATTCCGAGAGGTTTTTTTGAAATTTTTTCAGGATGAAAATGGTTTTCTGTGCCTAAAAACATTTCTGTGATTTTTTCCAAAGTGTGAAAATATTTTTTGTGATTTTTGTGATTTTTCCAATATTTTTCTCGAATTTCAAAATAACGTAAATAAAATCAATGGAAATCAAGGTATGAAAATATTTTTTGAGAATTTTGTAATTTTTTGTGAATTTTCTAGATATAATAATAATATACAAGTGAAATAGAGAAAACTAGTGTGAATCGGTTCCGAGAATGATGAACCGATCAAACTTTGAGGAAAACCAGTTTAAGGTCTTGGTCGAGACTAATGATTTTAGGATTTTTCAACATTTTCCAAAGTAATTAAATAACCAAAAAAAAAAAAAGAAATTAGAGCAAAATCCACAAAAATTAAAAGGAATGTGAGAAATAAAATGGAAGACTGAACGGTTTCGTACCGGTTCAAAAGACCCAACTGGTTCGGGAAAGAACCAACCCAAGGAGGGTCGACCAGTTTTAGGCCCGGTCAAGGCCATATCAACCTATAGCACCTATGCGGCACATGTGTGAATGTGAAAAAAATGTGTATGCATGAAATGTGAAACATATGTGAAAAATGAGCATGGATAAGAACAAGCATGCATACATAATGTGTGAATGAACATTAATGGTGCGTGCAATTGGTGATGCATTAATCAATTTGTGAGCAGGTTCGTGCATAGTGTGAGTGCGTGTAAACAGTGTGTGTGCTGTATGTGAACAGTGCGTGTGTGTGTGTGCATCAACAGAACCATATATACTAAAATACTAAAAATCAGTGATACTAAATATATAATATAATACCATGATAATAATACTAAAAACAAATTTAATAAAAATGCCATAATACTACGTACTAAAATACTAAAAATACAAAATATGCCATAATACTAAACTACCAAGATAATAAACACGCATATCATAATATTAAAATACCACACTAAAATAACAAATATTCCACAAGATTAATATACTAACATGATATACATATACTAAACATGACCCAAACAATAAACTACATATGAATATAAAAAACATGCATCATAATAAGTATAATAGTAATATAATAATAAATTAAGGTATTAAATTAGCACAATACATATGTAATTATGCACTGAAATGCTAAACTATAAAAAATACACGATAATAAGAAAAATAACAAACCACAATACATAACAAAAATATAATAATAAACATAATACTTAAAAAAATAATAAAAATAAAAGATAAAGAGTAACTCACCTTCCATCCCTTTCCGTCTGTTCGTCCACTCGAGGCCACTGTGATTCTCTCCCCTCCTTCCTCTGCAAGCTCCAGACATTATCAGAAAAATAGCAGACGATTCATTATCCCGGTCTCAAGCTTGTTCTTGTTGGTGACGGTGGAACAAGGGTCAAGGCGAAGCTCGTATAGGGCTGAATTTGGAATAGCCGAGCAACCACAGATTACAATGAAGAGGCAGTGAGACCCGAACCGATCCTGCTGCCAGAACGAGAGTTTGCTTCTTTATTTGAAGATCCAGACCACCCGAGAAATCCAATCGACGTCATCGACCCTTCGTAATCCATTCAACCCACAGAAGATCAAGAACACGAAGGAGAACTCAACCCCAGTCTCATGCGCCTTCGTCTGTGAACTTGCAGAACATCAGAGCGAACAGGGATGACGGAAAAGCAAGGGGGGAAGACTAGATCAGTGATATGGAGCAGGAAGTTTAAGGGAGGTTTTGCCAGAATTGGTGGCTCACAGCTGAGGGTGGTGGTGACGACGAGGGACAGATATATATGGGAGAGCACGGGTCTTCCTGGAGCTGCTGGAGACAGAGGTGGAGATGGTAAAGGTGTTGGATGGAGCTGCAGATGGAGACGTTAGGTGGCGATGGTGGGAGAACCAAGTAGAGTCCTTAAGGGTCTGTAGTTGAAGGTGGTCTCAGTAAGGAGTAGAGGCTGTGAGGTGAACAGAGGTCGCGGGTTGAGCTGGGTTGCATGTAGGTGACGAGTGACTAGTGGAGAATGGAGCTCCAGAATGGAGCTGGTGATATTTGCCGGATCTCCGTATGGATCTGAAAGAGAAGGAGAATGGAGTTTGGGGTGCTCGCAGCCGAGAGTGGTGTGCTGGACTGGGGCCGGAGCAAACTGAGAAAGATGAGGGAATCTGGGAGCGTGAGCGGAGAAGAGAGGACGAGAAGGAAGGGAGAATGGAGAGTCTGTGCGAGTGAGCCTACTGGCGGTGTGGACCTGGATGATGAGTGAGAGATGAGAGAGTGGTGAGGAGATGAATGAACCACATACTGGTTGTGAAGATGATGGTGGAGCTGCGGGTGAGCGGTGAGGGTTGGCGAACAGAGTGAAGCACTTGACTGGTTTGAGCAAGCTTGACAATGGTGAGAAGCAGATGCCGAATGAGATGGGAGAGCCCGAGGGTGGTCTGCGATGGATTGGGGTGACAGATGGTGAGGTGGATCTGCAGAGTGTGAGAGCGAGGAGATGACAGAGCCAGAGATGGAGAAAATGGGAGAGGGTGGTGGAGAGATCTGAGAGCCGGGAGATGGGGAAAATGGGTGAGGGTGGCTGCTCGGCGATGATGGCTGCATGGCAGTGGGGTTGGGCGTGCTCGTGGCCAGAGCTGGTGGAGTCTGGAGGTCTAAGCTTCTCGCGATGATGGTTGTATGGCAGTGGGGTTGGGCGTGCTCGCGGCCGAAGCTGGTGGAGGTTGGAGGTCTAAGCTGCTGGTGAGGTTGAGGTAAAAAACGGCTTGAGGTGAGAATGGGAGTCTGAGGGGAGTCAGGGAAAAGGAGGGAAAAATTCAGACCTCCTTTGCGTGAAAAATCAGATCAGCTACCCGTCCCCCCCGCCCTGCCACACGTGGTTTGTTAGGAGAATCTTTTCTCACGCACATGCTTCTCTTTTCGACTTTTTTTCCGTTTTAACTTTTTAAAAAAATATATATATATTAAATAATATCTCATTTTGGGAAATATTTCCCAAAATGACTCTGACGTAATCTCGCTACTTGGAGTAGCGATTTTTAACCAAATCTCGCTACTTGGAGTAGCGAGATTTACTACGTGTCACTGGAGATTATTTTTGTAAAGCACAGATCTCACTACTTGGAGTAGCAAGATTTACCACTTGTCACTGAAGATTATTTTTTGTAAAACACAGATCTAATTATGTGTTGTAAAAAAATATTATTTAATATCTATATTTTAAAAAATGATAAAAAAGGAAAAAACTCGGTTCCTTGTGCTGTGGTGTTTTTTGGTTCGTTGAATGGATTGTCTCGGGTGGACAGCCCCAAAAATGATAAATAAAGATGCAGTCATTGATTCTCCCGAGAGGCTGCAATTACCGCGAGTAAATATTAATGACAAAGGACGCATTTTTTATACTACTACTTGTACTTGCTCCGCTATTCAGCCCAAGCCTGGCTGAGGAAGAGTTACGAGGCGTAAAACAAGAAAAATATGCAGATTGGCCCGTGCATACTATATTGAATATAATGATTCCATCATTCATGATAAGATCAATAATAAGATAAATAAGTGTTGGAATATTGCTTCAAGAATTGAACAGTTGGAACTGAAATCCAAAGCTACGCAAGTTAAATTAGAAGAAGAGAAGATTAGTTAATTAGTTAGCCTGATTAGTTAGTTTTCTTTATTCTTGATTCTTGTATTATATAAATACAAACATATACTCTGTATTTGAAGCAGATAATAGAGAAGAATTTTTCAGCTTATGTAAAAACTTCACATGGTATCAGAACACTTGCTTCCCTTCCGCAATTTTTTTTAAGTTTCAAGAAACCATGAAAGCTCTATTTTTAGCCACACTGCGCCTCCAAATTCTGAGCAGCACGAATATTCAGAAAAATTCTGACGCTGGTCAAGAGAAGCTGATAGATTAGTATTCTGTATCGGCATTATTCTGGTATCAAATTGCAAAGCCTCAAGTGAATTGCTTTTATCTCTGGTCTTTACAAAGAAAAATTCTTTGATCTGCAAATTTTTTATATTTCTTGGAGAAATTCCAGATATGACTTCTGCTGATAATTCTACCAGTTCTCAAAATTGTCATCGTATGATCAATCTTTCTGATGATTCATCCAGTCCATATTACTTACATCCAAGTGATAATCCTGGTGCATTACTGGTTTCTGAAATTTTTAGTGGTGATAATTACATTGCATGGAGTCGGTCAATCACCATTGCTCTAACAGTTATAAATAAGGTAGCATTCATTGATGGCTCGATTCTTGCTCCTTCTATAAATCATTGTTCTCTCCATACTGCATGGCTGCGTGCAAACAATCTAGTTCTTTCATGGTTAATGAATTCCATTTCCAAGGAAATAAGAAATAGTCTTCTCTATGTTACATCTGCTGTTGATCTTTGGAATGAGCTGAAAACAAGATACTTACGAAGTGATGGTCCCAGAGTTTTTCATCTTGAAAAATCTCTTAGTTCTATTACTCAGGGTTGTTTATCAATTACTGAATATTTTAATTCATTCAAATCATTATGGGATGAATATATTAACTACCGACCATTCCCTACATGTAGCTGTGGTAAAATGGCAACTTGTACCTGCAACCTGTTTGATTTTTTGTTGGTTAGACAGCAATCTGATTATGTGTTGAAATTTTTGATTGGTCTGAATGATTTCTATGCTCCAATTCGAAGTCAATTGCTTATGATTTCGCCATTACCAAGTATGGTCAAAGTATTTTCTTTACTACTTCAAGAGGAAAGTCAAAGACAACTAAATAATGTTGTCAGCAGTGAAACTCATGCTTTGATTGCCAAACAAAACATTCAGCCATCTGGTTTTTTGAAATTCTCAAAGGATAAACAAAAGAGATTTTCTCTATACTGTACACATTATGGATACAATGGGCATACAATAGAAAAATGTTTTCATCTTCATGGTTTTCCTCCTGGCTGGACTGGACTAAAAGGAAAAAGGAAGCCACCTACTGCACATGCTGCCATGACAACTCCTGAGCTTTCTCTTTAATAGAGTAATGAGGATCCAAAGTTTTCTTTTACTTCTAAGGAATTCAATAAATTGCTAGCACTTGCAAATTCTACTTCATCTCCAATATCTCATCAAACATCTTCTCCGGCTGTTAACATTGTTACTTCTTAATTTTCTGGTAACCCTTCAAATTTTTGTTATTTAGTTTCTTCATCTCTGCAGAATGTACATTCATGGATTCTAGATACAGGTGCAACAGATCACATGATATGTTCACCTTCATTATATTCTTCTCCACCTACACCAATCAACACTTCCATAAATTTGCCAAATGGAAACTCTTTTCCAGCTTCACACATTGGCAGTATTTGCATTTCAAATATACTGTCTTTACATAATGTGTTGTGTGTTCCCAGTTTTTCATTCAATCTATTGTCTGTTTCTAAACTAACAAAACAATCTAACATTTGTGTTTCTTTCTTTAACTCATATTGCCTTCTACAGGACCAATTAACAAAGAAGATGATTGGGATTGCATTTGAGAAACATGGACTGTACCATTTATCTCAAGTTCCTTCAAAGGCTGTACTCACAATCAAGCCAAGCTTTCATTCTTATCTTTGGAATTCAAAAACATTACCAAAATCAATTAGATATCTGGCATACAGACTTGGTCTGTTGCAAATCAGGTTACCTTATCTTAAACAGCTGGAGTTATCCATATCTTTTATCCACACATGTTGTGATGTAAGTCATATAGCCAAACAAAGCAAACTTCTATTTCCTGTATCTAGTCTAGTTCAAAGACCAATTTGATTTTGAATCCATTGGTGATATAGGGGGACCATCATCGTTGTTTCTATTCTGGTTCAAGTAATTGTCTTCCTATAGTTGTGATCATACGCGTTGTACTAGGGTAACCCTGCCAGATGAAATATGAAGTTATTCTAAAATCGTTAAAAATTTTGCACATGGTAGTGAAACCAATTTCAATGTTCCTGTTAAAATAGTGAGATCAGATAGTGGTCCTGAATTTTCTTTTAACTCCACTTCTATAATAGACAATGGCATTATACATCAAAGATGTTGGCTAGAACAACTCCCACACAAATGGAATGTGGAAAAGAAAAACTCAAAACATTTTGTTAAACACTGCAGGGCCTTATGTTTCAAGCACATATGCCTTTACTTCTGGAGTGGACTGTGTATTAATGCAACTCAATTTTAAACAGGAATTCCAAATCCAAGTCTTAACAACCAAAACACCCATCTGAACTGCTTTTGATTAAACCTCCTAATCTTTCTCATCTTAAAGTATTGGTTGCTTTGTTTGCATCAAAAACACTTACAACCCCATTAGACATAAATTTGATCAAAGATATACAAATGTTATCTTGGGTTATCCTTCTACACATAAAAGGTTACAAATAATGGACCTTCATACTAATTAAAGTTTTCATTCAAGAAATATAGTTTTTCTGAAAATATTTTCCTTTTAAGGTTTTTTTCACCTAATCCTGAATCATATGCTTTTTATTCTCTCCATTAGCTTACATTGATTTTTTTTATTCTTCTAATCAAACTTCTCCATCCTCTTCAAATTCAACCAACAACTCATCTACATCTTTGATCAATATTAACATCCAGATATTATTTCACACAACACCGAAAATATTCAAGATTACACGACGGCCAAGTATTGCAGGACGTTTTTACGTGTAAAGCTTCCAAGGTTTCTCTGCCACTTTCTTCATCTGATAGTGCTAATTGTTTTTCTAATAAAATGTATTCTACATCCTATCTCTGAGATCTCTTATGAAAAACAATTATCTCCTCTTAAAGCTTTTTCTAGTCTCCATTTAGCTTCTAAAGAAACCAAAAACTTACAAATTAGCTGCTCCAACTACCGAATGGCAAGTGCAAGCAAAATGAATTAAATGCCTTGGAATTAAATAAAACGTGGGAACTTGTAAACTCTTCCTCACATAAACAGACCTATTGGTTGTAAGTGGGTATTTCGAATTAAGTATAAGGCAGATGGAACTATTGAAAGGTACAAAGCTCGATAGTAGCTAAAGGTTACACTACACAAAGAACGGGTTAGATTTTTCGACACTTCTCCCGAGACAAAAATAAACTTCTTTCAGGTTATTACATGCTATAGCTGCTATTCAAAAATTGGCATCTCACCCAGTTGGATATTAACAATGAATTCTTACATGGTGGACTTGAATGAAGAAGTTACTGACTTGCCCCTGGTTCGGGGTCACAGGAGAACAAATAAGTTGGTCCAAATTTTAAAGAGTTATTCTGGTTTGAGCAAGCATCTAGGCAGGGGTTGCTAAATATCCAAGCATTGCTTGACTTTGGGCTTTACTCATCAGGTACTTCGGATTGTTCTTGTTTTATCAATGAGTCATACATCATCTTTGTCATAGCTTTATTAGTCTGTGTAGATGATATTCTTTTGGCCCGAGTGATAGTTAAATGACATATAGTTGCGTAAAATTATTTTCTCCATGACAGTTACAATAAAGACTTGGGGAACTCAAATACTTCACCGGTTTGGAAATTAGAAGAAGAGAATTGGTATATATGTTGTGAAAGGAAATTTATTCTGGATACACTTGAACAAGCTAGCAGTTATGGTGATAACTAGGGCTATACCGTGGATTCAAATTTAAAACGTACTACTGAAGTGCGGATTCTATGAGGATCCTCAGCCTAGAGAAGATTAACTGGCAAAATGTAATTCACCTTTTTAGTAAGTCATTCTGAAAAAAAAAAACAGTTTCTTTAATAGGGCGGCCTAGGGTGGTTATCGTTAATAATAATAAGAAGTGAAGAGGAGGTCATCTGTAACACAATTCCTTGTCCCAATTTTAAGTCTCGTTACTTTTAAAAATAAAAATAAAAAATTAACTTAAAATTTTGTTTAATTAAGCCTATTTTTTTAATCTATTTACTTTTCATATTAATATATTAACTTAGAAGGATCCGACAGTTTATTATTAGCTCAAAGACAAAAATACTTATCATAGATAGTGCTGGACTTGGGTAATAATCAAAATAAAAATATAATAATTAATCAAAATAATATAATAATAATAATAATAATAACTAATAAATAATAATATAATGCATTATTATTTTCCAAAAAATTCATTAATATTGAATTGCGCCCTTATGTTTTGGATCCATTTAAATGTTTATTAAGATCCAGGCAAGAGAACAAATTAAGAAGTGTACTCATTTCAAAATTGTTTATATATATTCAAAATTTGTGAATTAATATTTTCATACAAAATTTGTATCATATCCCCCCCATAGTACAAGCATGAAGTATCTATTACTTAGAAGCATGAAGTTAGATTGAGTTCATGGAATATTAAACTATATCGGAATGTTGAATTGAGACCTCAGTGGTCAACCTAAATCTTAAGAGTTCAGACTTAGACTAAAGACCAATGACCATAATAAAAAGGATACCAATGCATGGAGTCCTTGCATGAATGCCTTTCGAGATAGCCCATGAAATATTCATGTAAGATCAAGGGAATAAAGCCTGCCGGCCTATAATCCCAAGGACTTGCAGCTTCTAAGCACCAGTTCCCATTGCATGATGATTAAGGCGCTAAATTATTGGAGGATTGCTCTTCCTTCCATATTTAAATTATATGTTATAGCATATAGAGTTGGACAACAAACTGTCCTACATTAATGTTTGTAACTTTTACTTCTTCTTCTATATGTATCCATTATCGCTAGGAGTAAATACAACTTTCCTTACAGATCATAGGCATTATTTTCGTCTAGCTATGTTACTTCTACATTTTTGGAGGGGAGTGTCATACATTTCTGATTTAATGATGGTTCTATTGTGCTTTGCTTAGACATTTGTTTTGTGCATTCAATGATTCAAGTTATTCCAACTGTTGTCCCCTTGTTTAGTTCGAATTCCATTCTTCGAAGCTGTTCCTTCATATCTAAATTCGCAACATGGTATAATAACAACAACTTCTACTTATATGTAAAATAAGAGACATTACCTCCTTTCCATATCAATATTATTAGAACAAAAGATGATGCTCCATGCGAAGACATCTCTTAGCATATGTGTCGGTCAAAACATTAAAACTTGTACTGTTCATGAAAAATTGGGTAATTCGTAACACAATCTGAAGCATCGAAAAGTCGAAGGATACAATGGAGCCATGAACCACTGTTGTAGAAATACAAATGCTCGTATACACTTTGTAGGATAGATTATATTGGTAGTTCTAAAAGATAAATCATTCATATCATATAGCTCTTTTATCACTGAGTATACATTGTTAAACCCTATTCAAGTTGAATGCACTATTGACTTCCTTTCCTTGTTCCTCGAGGGCCCCATTGGGTTACTTTCAATATGGAACTTAAAAAGTATAAATAAAACCTAGAAACCCATGACATAGAGAGACTAATTATATTTCACAACGTTACATTCACGGGACGAGTATTCCATTGAACCTGTCAAAATTAGTATACTAATTTAGGCAGAGTTCCTGTTTAAAAATTGAGCATATCCATCCACGACTGTGGCAAAGAAAACATTCTTCCAATACAGTTGATCCGAGTTCTGTTCACAACATTCATTCACGAGAATCGTATACCATTAACACCTATCACAATAGTATACTATTTCGGTAGAGTATTTTACAAATGAGCATATCCATCCAAGCACTGTGCAAATAAAAAACATTATTGAAATACAGTTGATACCAGTATGTTCAGGAAAACTTACATTCATAGATTCGTATTACATGATAACATATCAAATTAGACACTAAATTAGACCTGCTTGTCATTATACCTATTGTGCTTACTAGATTAAGATTAAGAAATTCCATCCTGTACAAATGGTCCTCCCAAACAAGTTGAAATAAAGGAGAAATGATATATTTCAATACCAAATAGCATGTAGTACAAATGAAGTCATTACTTGAAGCATTTGCCAAATGAATCATGAATAAATACAATTATGTACAAATGAAGATGTAACCCCATACTCTATCTGATGTACATCCAATGCATGAACTATCACAACTGCATATATCGACTACTCAGTACTGCATGGAGGTCGTCTCCAGTGTCGGGGTGGCTGCCGTCTGTGTCTGCCCTCACCTGGTTGCTCCTCCGCGTCTGGCGTCCGGTCACGTCGAGGGCTACATGTCTGTCGTCTCCGCCCATACGTACTGGATAATCCCTCTCTAGGTGAAGCCGATGGGGAGCTATGTCGTATGTAGTCTCTAGACGAGTCCGAGCTGGCAAGCCGGGTGCGTCCACCTCCTCCGCATCGAGAGGGTCGTCTAGTAAGTACGACATCGACGACGTCGCGGCAGAGTCAGATCGATAATCCGCCGGTCTACTGGAGGGTCCCGCAAAATCAGCAGCGAACGGCCCAAACACATACTCCTCATGTACAATGGGTGGTGAGAAGGTCGGACTCGATGGACGGCTGGAGGTAGCTGCTCGACCCCCTCGTACTGGAGCTGCTCGACCACCTCGTGGAGCTGGCGTCCGGCGTGGGGTAGGGATCCGTCGCCCGTCCTCATAGACAATGTCCAAACCAACTCTCGCTAAATCGCTCACAACGGGGTCTAATGATAGCGACTCGACCTGGTGTAATACGTTAGCCTGCATCATACGAAAATAGTGTTTAAAACATTGAACTACTAATCATCATGGTAACAAATTAGGTATACGTTTGAGTAAGCGTACGAGGCTCATGTAGACCGCCGCAGTCCTATCTACGAAGCGACGTGTGATCGACCTATGCCACGCGTAATATGGATCCTCTGGACGCATCGGGCCATCTGCCCGGACTCCCTCGACAATGTAGTCGCGCCTATGTACCCACATACTCACGTACATGGCGTGCTCCGTTGCCTAATCTGTGTTCCCCCGATAGCGACCATCAATCTCGTGCAAGTCCTCCTCACGTACATCGACCCCCAAGGTACAGAAGCGACCGGTAATGCCTTGTCGAAAGCCAAACTGGCGCATCACTCGGTTTGCCACTCGACAATATGAAAACATATGAATGGCACTCGGGCAACCCAGAGGTCCGACCCAACTGCATAACCAGGTGGTAGGTCGGCAACAATGTCATCCGTGTAGGGCGCCCATACGAACTGCGCGTAGACATATAGTAAATGTCAGAGGTGGGACGAGAATATATGCAAATCTTGAAATAGCCCTAAATACACATAACGAAGACTACCTTGTGCTCCTAGTGCATGTCCAGCTCGAATCTGTACCAGGGTAGCGTGTGTTGCGCAACATTAGGTGCTAACAACTGATCCCTCCATCTGTACACAATAGAACGTAAGTTAGCAAGGTCTAACCACTACTACGTACTACAACTGAAGCAAATTATTTTCAGTTGAGTTACTAACCTCCACGCGAGTGGAGCTGGGCCAATCGGTCGTCCGTCCTCATCCCTCTAAATAAGACATCGGACACCGCGGTGCGTAGGAGCTAACGACGTGAATCTCTCCCACGCCCAAACCTGCAATAAGCGGAGTGCTCCTCCGATCTGTGAGTGCGACACGTTAGCGGCGCGGCACATCTCCCGGTACAGCCAAGCTAACGTCGCAGCACCCCAACTATAATGGCGTATCTCTGCTCGCTCCGCGAGCATTGGAAGGAACATCAAGTGTGCGTAACTCCCCGATAAGTCACAGAACAGCGTCCCACATATCAATTGCAGCATGTCGGCACGTGCGTGACACGCTATAGTCTGATCATCAGCATCAGCCGGAAGCTGGCGAAACATCTCCCCCTCTAGAAACCGCATGCGAATGCAGGCACCAACAAGCTCACTGTCTGGGGGCACCACTCCTAATAATCTCTCGTACATGCGGCGAAGTCCTCCCCCCTGACCGATGCCTCCATCCTGTACTGGTCCAGCTGTACGACTAGTGACGGGCAACCCATCAATCGATAGCCCGAACAACGCCGCGACATCCTGTAATGCGATAGTCACCTCCCCGTGCGGCAAGTGGAAAATGTGTTTCTCTGGCCTCCATCGCTCGACCAACGCGGTCACAAGATGCCAATCCAACTGGATATGGCCAATCTGATATATCCCATAAAAACCCACGTCACGTATCTAATCAATAATGCGAGGGTCTGCGCCTATCCTATCCTGTACGCTCTGACTGCCCCCTCGGCAATATAAGACGTCAGTATGCGAATCGGTCCACGCCCGACTGGACCGGTGCCAATCGCCCATACACAGTATAGTAGTATCGAACGGCCCTGGATCGATCCTGCAAACAAGCCAGAATATTGAAAGCATTAACATAGAAAGCATAAGAATTGAGTATCTGTCCCCGGTGCTTTGTATGGTGGAAACGAACAAAAATCTCAAGGTTTATCCTATATGTGTACAAATGAAAATGTCTCACCAAGTTTTCATCTGAACATACACTATTCTCGATTGATGGACACAGTGACTCAATTACTTAGAGACAAATTGAGCATGGAGCATTCGCGTGTTCACCGAGAAATTAAAGTGGTCTGAGGATTTAACATTTGGAAACAAATTTTTCATAAGGAATTAGCAGGTGAAAACTTGTCGTGACGCAAGGAGTAAAAGTACACAAATCCCGGATCACCTATAAGTTATAGGTCAGTGCGAAGGTCCAGCTGCATCCCTAGGTTGGGTCCTTCTCGGACATCTTGTGCAGTTATGTCCTTCTTGACGGCATATGCTACACGTGATATGTTTCCGACCTTCCCGAGCATCCATCTCGTTATGTATACGTGAGCTCCTAGGCCGACCTTTATGTCTAGCGTATGCAGGATTTGCCTGCAAGTTTGGCAACGAGCAAGTTGGCCGATATGCCTCATGCATGATTGGATAAAATTCAGCAGCATATGTTGCATAGTGCTCGGCAGTGCTCCAATATGGCTCAACAAACTGGCTCACATTTAGTCGTGTCTCGGCACAAGCTGCAAGAAGGTGCGAGCAGGGATAGTATAAAGATTGCCACTTTCCGCAGGAGCATTTGCGCATCTGGATGCTCAAAGTTTGGACATTGTTTCCTTTATGGGGTCCCCGTTGCGCGGTCGTGATGCTAAAAGTACCCCTAGACCGGTTGAACGTCGTGACTCGTTGTCCGGTCGCCTTCAGCTTCCTTCTTTCCATCGCTAGCAATATATGCGGAGTTAACGTATTTCCTCTAGATATTGCGTTACGAGCAGACTCCCGTCGGCTATTAAAGTAATGTGCAACGCGATAAAATGTTAGTTGCACGAGAGCCGTAATGGGAAGGCTACGTGCGCCTTTTAGGACGGCGTTGAAACATTCGACCAGGTTGGTGGTCATGTTTCCATACCACTTTCCACCGTCGTGGCACTGAGTCCACATATGAGGAGGGATCTGATCGAAGAACGACTTGGCTGGCTCTCCACCCTCGTCGAATATCCTCTCCATCCAGGTGTCAAATTTTCTCACCTGATGCTCCCTTCCGGCTCGCTCAACCATTCGCTTCATATTGACACTCCGCACTTTCGTATTAAAGTTGCTTACGACATGTCGAAGGCAAAATCGGTGGTGCGCACGTGGTGGTTGCCAATCAGGATTGTGCTGCACCGCGGCGATAATCCCTGGATGTCGATCTGATATGAGGCAAATGTCGTCCCTGTCGGTAATCAAACGCAGAGAACACAGAAACCAATTTCATGTGTCGAGGCTTTCCTCTTGCACAATAGCGAATGCAAGGGGAAATATTTGCCTATTTGCATTGGGGCACGTCGCAATAAGGAGTTTGCCCTTATACTTACCATACAAGTGTGTCCTGTCCACACATATAACGGGAGGGCAGTGACGAAAACCCTGAATAGATGCTGCAAATGACCAAAATACAGATACGAAGGTTGCGCTGTTAGTGCTACCTGGAACCGGAGTTGACCTCCACCTGACTGTAATCCCAGGATTGTACGCGCGCATCGCTTCCATCCACTTTGGTAACGTTTCATACGATTTCTCCCAATCATCGAAGACTTGGGCTATTGCCTTCTGTTTGCCCAACCAAACCTTCTTATAAGATATTGAATACCCGAATCGACGATCAATGAACTCCTTCAATGTAGCGATCGACGTCGACGCATCTCCCCTGATCATATTCACTATCTCCCCAGCAATGAGGGACGACATGATTTAGTTATGGTCCTGCGATATAAGTTCATTCAGACACGTATTCGGACCACTATATTGGGTGATTTCGAAAAAACGGTGTATCATCCGATACATGGCACGCAATCTCCACGCGCAATCGTGGTCCTTACACCTAGCAACCCACAACTCAGGAGTAGATCGCACCATATGGAAGTCATGGTGCGTGCAAGCGTGATATTCGCACTACGGCGATCAGCTGATCCTTCGAACCAAAGAGCATCCCCTTACTCAACTCAGAGGATTCTTCCCAACGAGTGACGAGTATGGGAAGTTCATCGACTGTAGTTAAATCTGCAGCAGCTAGGTCAATTTGACCGTACATCGGAAGCTCGCCGATGAATTGTGCGTCAAACGTTGCGTCGTCCGTGTCATGGTGAGGTAAATTCACATAATCGGGAACATCATTTAACCCTTCACCCATTTCCTGCTCGTGCATGTGTTCGTCTTCAATATGAACATCATTCGTAATGTTCATGCCCTCGTCCAATGCGTCATTCGCAATGGCAAACAACGATGCTGGTACCGCACTTGGGACGTCTTTGCAACCTCCCTGCGGAAACGTGTGAGGAACAGGTGCTTCGTACTCCGACGGCTGGAATGACGATCCCGAATATTCATTAAAATCGATCGTGGACATAGCACGAACCTCCCTACCAACATCGACCTGATGTGTTTGTTTGCTGTCTTCACCGACTTCACCCAATTGCTCCGCGGGCTCATCTGGTTGCCTAACTGCAATTACACCCATTTGAGGAATAGTCTCGACATACAATTGCATCGTTAAATATGTCTCACCGACACAGTGTGCGTCCAATACAATACGCAACCCATAATCATCTGATATCGGAACAGTCTCGTAGAACGCTGTATTATTTAACTCTCGCGCAGGGTATCTTGCGGTCACTCGCATTGCATATTGATCTGGATCGATATGCAAATATTTATATATCTTCGTATATAATTTACTTAATTTACACCTACGGCCAATTCGAATAAGTCGAACTGGCCGACTACTATACCTAACACCATCTAATGCGGTTATTATGTTCCCCCCTATATATAAAAATACCGTGACTGGATCACTGCTTGAGCTTCTTGCCATTTAGATTGGCGATCGAGAAATAAAACAAACCTACGCAACACAAAATTGTACGTATAAGTGATGTGTAAATGAAACGAAATAACTAATAACTATAAACCAAATAGATGTATACAAATTCTAATGAATGAATGAACTTAGAGTTTGGACCTAACTTTCCCATGAAGAAAATAAATAGATGAATTCAGCGTCTATGAATAAACAACATGAATATGTATTGATTTTCCCCATATGACATATACTTCGGATTTTCCCAAAATTGTAATTCAACTTAGAATCCAAAGAACTATGAAATGGTGCTCTTAAGAGTAATTTTTCCAAAATGGTACTTCGTACTCTGCCTCGTTATGTGTTGGGTTGCCACTTAATTTGAAGTTCAATTTTGTTAAGTAGCCTTTTGAGGATTCATTGCTAATCCAAACAGCCATACTCAAAGGAGTTGAACGGATCTTTTGGAAAAATGTTACTTAGGACGCATAACATCCCGATTCATGAAATGGGAATAGGATTGTCTTATGGCAAGTGCTTTAAAATGTGAACACTACATTTATATCTATATATTGGTGAAAAATACATAAATTCGGAGAGAAAAAAACTCATTAGTACTCTCCTCTAATAATGTGACCTTTTAGCTATCATCTCTACAGTGTTCCCAGTCAGCGTCATCGACGGTGACTAGTCGAGGCCGGCTTCACCCTCATACCATTGGATCTTTAATGGTGCTCTGTCAACTGTGGCCTCCTCAGGCACCCCCCACCCTAGGATCTTATTCATATGGGGCTTTTTTCATGGAATTTTTTATTTTAATTTGATCCCTAAGGAACCGCATTTTTTAGAACTGCTGCACCCACCAAATAATTCGGGTAATCCAACTAATTGTCTTCTGCTACTTTAGGATTCTAATGATGGTCAGCTATTCAAGCACCTTTCTTTTTTGGCATTTTCTGTGTAGTGTAGCAGTTGCCTCTATTTATATATTGGTTAAAGCCATTGTTCTATTACATATGATGGACTAATGATAGAGGATGGGTGAGATAACCTTTCATAGCTAGAGCTGTGATTCTGTGAACATTGCTTCTGTGTATGTGATTTTGGGTGAGTTAGAATTGAGTAGATTGTTGGAAACCAAGTAGTAGGCTTGTGAGTATTGGTGAACAAAATACAAAAGAAATTTAGGCTATGAGCTTGGAGAACTAAGAAAACTCTTTACTCAAATAGAACTTGTCAAACAATACGAAAACATGATCATTTGAGTCTAAGAGAGGGATAACTCATTGATATCCATACAGTAAGTCACATTATAGCTGGATTCTTGAGTAGGCAGTCAAAGAGGTAATAAATTTTCTTTCATTTTCATAGCCTACACACACACATTCCCAAAGCAACATTTTTTTCATAGCCTACACACACACATACATATATATATATATATATATATATATATATATATATATATAAGTATGGAAAAAATCTCACCCCAAATACTAGTGTCAAAAACATGTTTTAACATTCTTCTCAAGATGGGTTAAAATTGGAGTCTCATGTATGAGAGAGAGATTATTGGAATTATTGTGAAAGGTACTAAAAATCAATTATTAAGTATTTGGAAAGATTTATCCTATGAGTTAACTTTTGAAATTGAGAAGACGTAGCATCCAACAATATATATATATATATATATATATATATATATATCTATATATATATATGCATCATTGTGCTGTGCTGGCCCTAATTTTTTTTTTTATTAATTTCTTGAAGAACTAATTCATAAATGTAAAAATAAAATAAAATTATTTAGTTAAAGATTAGAAAAGTGAAAAAGAAAACATATTATACAAATATGTTTCTTTATGTGGTCATTTTTCAGTTTTTATTTTTAATTTTTAACTGTTTATGAAAAAAATTTAAATATAATTCAAATTAAGATATATATATATATATATATATATATATATATATATAATTATAAAAGCAATAATATAATATTTTTCACAATTTTTCAATTGTCATGTAAAAAAAAGATTTTATTATAAAATAAATTTGGATAGTACAACAATTAATTAAAATAATTATAATAAATTGTATTTTTATTTTTATAATATTTTTATTATATATTCTTTGTAATTTTATTTTTTAATTATATATTTAAAATATCAATTGATTTAAAAATAATACATAAATATTTTTTAATTACAAAATTTAAGTTATATTAATTTTCATAAATATTAACCAAACATATTGTCAAATTTTAATTTTTCAAATAGCCCTAAATTAACTGGAAAAAAGAAAAAAATAAAGGGAAGAGAAAAGCCTAAGGATGTGTTCAATGTTTAGAAAATAATTCTCAATTTTCAGATTCTTTTTTTGTACATTATAAAAATATCACATTTTTTTTTTTTTTTTGTTCTTTAGCATTAATATAAGAGTCGGAATTTTTTATTTTAAAATTTTCAACATAATTATTAATAAACCGGAAAATAAGGTATAAGATCCTAAGATCTTATACATATCACAATACAATTTATAATTATAATGTGCACTCACATTAACTGAAAGCATCAATTAAAATCATACAATTTACATGTTATGTTCACAACTTTAGTGGATGTGCCCAATTATATTAAAAACAGTACAAGAAAATTTAAGAATTGAATAACAAAATTTCCCATTTTGAAAGTAAACCATATGATCTAATTATAATTGCACAATTATATTCAAAAGAGTAGAAGGAAATTTAACAAATTTTGTGAGTGGATGAAACTTCAAAAATTTCTAAAGCAGGAAAGATAATGCATTTTACAATGAAACAACAATCCAAAATAAATAAATAAATATTGAACAACAATTTGAATGGAAAAAATAAAATATTATCAGCAACAAATTAAATTTAAATACCCAAACAATAAAATACAAATAAAATATTATCACCAAAAAATTAAATTTAAATACCAAAACAATGAAATACAAACCTTAAGAGCAGTGTTTGTCCACGATTCTTTTAACACAAATCACAAACTCTCTCTCGGATTATCAAAGCTTTCGATGAAATAAAAATAACGTAAAAATCTAAACACTGAACATGGAAAACATAACTTACCCCATCTCCTTATATAACTTGTAATGTGATGAAGCCCGCAACGGTCACCTGCTCGGCTGTCTTCCTTCAACGGTCACCTGCTCGGCTCTGCAACAGACTCTGTTCGCGCAAGAAAGGAGGAAGAATTGGTGAGGTTATTCTGAAGCAAATCTCGCTACCTGGAGTAGTGAGATTTGCCCCGCGTCGAAATCCGGGTGGAGGTAATTCAAAAGGAGATGGCAGAGCATTAATTATCACAACAAAATCTCGCTACTTAGAGTAGCGAGATTTAACACGCGTCAAATTGTGGTTCGCAGACAGTTACACGCGTCGAAACGTGGCTGCCAGAGTGTTACTTCTCCCAATTAAATCTCGCTACTTGGAGTAGCGAGAATTGCCACGCGTCACCACGAGCCCTCTATGAAAGAGTAAAACTCGCTACTTGGAGTAGCGAGATTTGGTTAAAAATCACTACTTGGACTAGCGAGATTACGTCAGAGTCATTCTGGGAAATACTTCCCAGAATGAGGTATTATTTAATATATATTTTTTAAAAAAAGTTAAAACGGGAAAAAACTCTTCACTTTTCCCTTTTGAATTTCCCATTTATTATTATTCTTATTTTTTTGTCTAATTTTATCTTGCAAAAGGAAAAACCCGGGTTTGAACATTAAACCCCGGATCCTGGAAATTGGAAGGGCCCGGATTTGGAAAAACGACTCGGTTAAAAATTAAACGACTCGACTCCTAAAAATTTGATAATTTTGGAAAAAACTAGATTTAAAAATTGATTTTAGAACCAAAAAAACTCATTTCATGAAAATACCGGGACTCAACTTAAAATATTGTGACTCATTTTTGAATTCTTATTATTATTACTTTTTTTTTTTTTTATAAAATGACTAGGACAGGACTCGATTTTAAAACATGACTCTAATTTAAGATAAAATGGGACTCCATTTAAAAACTCGGGACTAAATTAAAGACATTAGGATTCAATTTAAAATACCAGGGCTCAATTTACAACACAAGGACTCAATTTAAAAACGCTAGGCTCTTTAAGTAGGGTCCTCCAATTTTTGGGATTCGAAGTCAACTTTTGTTGCACCGAGTCTTTTAAAAAACGATCTGGTTAAAATTGGGGTGTCGACACCCTGATTTTGGGATGGTGCCCAAATATTTCAAAACAACATCCTACTCTGGTAATCTTGTAGAGAATCACCCCAGGATCATCGTGGTAACTTTTGATCGTCGAAACAGGGCGAATTGGAGCCAGAATGAAGAGAGAAGGAGGGCTAGCTAAAATTTTAGGGAGAGAAAGTTGAGAAAGGGAGATTTTCTCGCCAAAATCCATCTTTTGCATATTTATAGGTAGCTGAATAAGTGGCTTCATCGACAAGACACGTGGACTCGTTGACGAACTTATGAAAGGAGTTTGTCGACGAAAATGATGATTGTGATTTTGATAACATGCTTACATTTAAAGAATTGAAATATGAATATATTTGTGTACCAAAGTTGTTAAAAAAAAATGATCAAGGAAAATGATGTTTTGAAAAAGAAATGTGAGAATTGATCAAAACTTGTTGAAATGGGAAAAATTGTTCATTCTGCTTGGCAAGGAGAAAAGAATTTGAAAATGACTGAACTTGAAAGAAAATTGGAGGATAGCTCCAAGATTATCTACAAATTTACTGATGGCCAGAACAATTTTGAAAAACTTCTCGGGGCCCAAAGAAACTCACTTAGAAAAGAAGGTCTAGGATTTAATGGAATTGGGAATGTTAGGCGAAATGATCTTTATATGGGATACTTTACTCATAAATCTAAATCCTACATTCCACCTAAAGAATTTGTCAAGCAATTAGCATGCTTTAAATGTAAACAGATAAGTCACACTCAGTTTAACTGACCATTTAGAAATAAGCATGTAAAAATTAAAAAGGTATGGAGAGTCAAGGGTGAATCAAGCACTAACCCCTATGGACCTAACAAAATTTGGGGACCAGCATCAGTTACTTAGATTTTCTTGTAGGTGTGTTTGAGATCGTTCTCATCCAAGGACAAGTGATGCTTGGATAGTGGTTGCTCACAATATATGACCGGGGACAAGGTCAAGTTTGCATCCATCACTCCTAAGGAAGGAAGATTCGTAACATTTGGGGATAACTCAAAATGGAAAATCATCGGAGTAGGTAAGGTTGGTAAGGAACCTTCCCTCATTATTGATAATGTATTACTTGTTGATGGTTTGAAACATAATTTGTTAAGTATTAGCCAATTATGTGATAAAGGATATAAAGTATCATTTGAAAATGATAAATGTATTGTTGAGAGTAAATCTGATAAAAAAATTCTTTTACTGCTGAACGTCATGAAAATGTATACACCATTAGCTTTGATAATTTAAGTTCTCAACAAGTTACATGTTTTTCTATAAATGAAGCTAACTGGTTGTGGCATAGACGTTTAGGACATGCTAGTATGGATTTTTTATCAAAGCTTATGAAAAAGGATTTAGTTAAATGCTTACCAAAAACACATTTTGTAAAAGAGTGATGCATGTCAAATGGTTAAGCAAACTAGATCAAGTTTTAAGAAAAAGAAAATCATATCCACCACTGGACCACTTGAAATGTTACACTTAGATTTGTTTGGTCCTAATCAAGTTCAAAGTCTAGGAGGAAAATTGTATGCTTTTGTTATTGTAGATGATTTTTCTTGATTCACATGGGTGCTATTCCTTTCACATAAAGATGGATCATGTGAATAATTCACTAAACTATGTAGAAGAATTCAGAATGAAAAAGGCTACAAAAATCACACACATAAGAAGTGATAGAGAAACTGAATTAAAAAATGATGGCATAGAAAACTATTGTGACCTAGAGGCCATTTCACATAATTTTTCTACACCTAGGACCCCACAACAAAACGGAGTTGTAGAAAGAAAGAATAGGTCCTTGCAAGAAATGGGTAGGACAATGCCGAATGAACACAAATTACACAAATATTTTTGGGCTGAAGTTAAGAGTACTGTATGTTATGTCATGAATAGAGTGTTAATGAGACCCTCTCTTAATAAGACAACCTATGGATTATGGAATGGTCATAGACCAAATATTTCTTATTTTCATGTTTTTGGTTATAAATGTTTTGTACTTAGAGATAATGAACACCTAGGGAAATTTGACTCTAAATCTGATGAAGGTATTTTCCTAGGTTATTTACTTAACAATAAAACATACAAAGTTTTTAATAAAAGAACATTAATTGTTATTGAATCTATTCATGTTGAATTTGATGAATCTAATCCGTTTTCTAAAAGAGATGATGAAGATGATATTGATATTAGAAAAGGATTAGATAAGCTATCTATTGAAAATATTGTGGACAAAAATTCAAAAATTAATGATAAATCAATTAAAGAAAATAAAATTGAAAGTGAGGTTCAAGAGTTGCCTAAGGATTGGAAATTCATTAGGAACCATCATTTATATCAAATTATATGTAAACTTTCATGTGGTGTAGTCACCCGGTCTTCCTTAAGAAACCTAGTGAGTCATTTTGCATTTTTATCCCAAGAAGAACCCAAAAATATTAGGGAAGCCATAGAGGATGAATCTTGGGTAATGTCTATGTAGGAAGACCTTAACCAATTTGAAAAAAGCAAAGTTTAGACCCTAGTTCCTAGGCCCGAAGGGTTTATAGAAACAAAAAGGATGAGAATGGTGTAGTCAATAGAAACAAGGTTAGACTAGTTACCCAGGGATATAATCAGGAAGAAGGGATAGATTTTGAGGAAGCCTATGCTCCCGTAGCTAGAATGGAAGTCATTCGTATGTTGCTTGCTTATGCTGCTTTTAAGAACTTGAAATTGTACCAAATGGATGTTAAAAGCGTCTTCTTAAATGACTATATAAATGAAGAAGTATATGTAGAACAACCGCCAGGGTTTGAAAGTCATAAATATCCTAATCATGTCTATCGGTTGTTCAAAGTCTTGTATGGATTAAAACAAACTCTTAGAGCTTGGTATGAGAGGCTTAGTAGTTTGATTAAAACAAGCTCCTAGAGCTTGGTATGAGAGGTTTAGTAGTTTTCTCTTAGAAAATGGTTTTACTAGGGGCAAAATTAACACCACACTTTTCATCAAATCTAAAAATGATCATATGCTCCTTGTTCAAATATATATAGATGATATCATTTTTAGAGCAACTAATGATGATCTGTGTAATAAGTTTACCCAATGCATGCAAAGTGAATTTGAAATGAGCATGATGGGTGAACTGAGTTCTTCCTAGGTCTTCAAATCAAATAAGCTAAACATGGAACCTTTATATGCCAATCTAAATATGTTAGAGACTTGCTAAAGAAATTTAATATGGAAGATGGCAAAATTTTGGGAACTCCCATGAGCTCTTCCACAAAACTTGATAAAGATGAACAAGACATCCCTGTTGATGTGAAATTATATCATGGCATGATTGGTAGTCTTCTATATCTTACAACTAGTCAATCTGATATCATGTTTCGTGTGTGTATGTGTGCTAGGTTTTAGGCTGCTTCTAAGGAGTCTCATTTATTAGTGGTTAAAAGAATACTTAGGTACCTTTTTGGGACTGTCGAATTAGGTTTGTGGTACCCTAAGTACACATCATTTGAGATTGTGAGTTACTCAGATGCTGACTTTGCCAATTGTAAAGTTGATAGGAAGAGTACTAGTGACACTTGTCATTATTTAGGACAATTTCTAGTTTCTTGGTTCTCTAAGAAGCAAAACTCAATTGCCTTATCCACAGCCGAAGCTGAATATATTGCGGCTGGAAGTTGTTGTGCTTAAATGCTTTACATAAAACAACAACTTATGGATTTTGGATTGCACTACGATACGATTCCAATTAAATGTGATAATACTAGTACAATCAACATTTCAAAGAATCCTATCTCACATTCAAGAACCAAACATATTGAGATTAGACATCATTTCATTCGTTATCATGTGCAGAAAAGGAGATGTGGCACTTGAGTTTGTGTGCACTAATAAACAGTGGGCCGATATTTTCACCAAACCTCTTCGAGAATATAGGTTTATATAGATTAGACGTGAGCTAGGTCTAATGCATAGTAGAGAGGCCACTTAGAAATATGATTATGTGCACAAACTTAGGGGGAGCTACTTGTTATAAAAATCTACGACTCTTAAAGTTAAATCTTCCTTTGCTTTATACTTTATAAATTTGTTTGTGGTTTGTAATGCATGACTATCATATCTCTTGCATGTTGATATCTATACTTAGGTTTTTCTGTTTTGATCCATACTGGACTGTTTGAGTTAGTTATTGTGGATAATTGTAAATTTGAACTCAATCAGGTCATTTCTATACAAATATTTTTAGAAAATATTCTATTTTCAAATGACATGCTGCCGATTTTTCTAAAAATCTTCCCAAACCCTATCTTTTATTTTAATGATTCTTACTCAATGCCTTGCTTATATGCTTAAAATTTATCATGACCCTTTTTGTTGTTGCCAAAAGGGGGAGAAGTTAGGCAAAATTGGGTACCTTGGGGAAATATTTGAACTTTTAAAATCTTTAAAATTCTCATTATGCATATTGTCAAGAGGAGTCCTTCTTAGCCATACCCACTTTTGCATAGTGTATTTGTCATCATAAAAAAGGGGGAGAATGTTGATCTTATAGGTCATACCTTATTTTGATTATGACAAATACTCTGATATTTAATGTCTGTCAAATTTGTGTGCAGGATCATATTGGCAAGAACATATGATGACATGAGGTGACTTGAAGAAGATAAAGATCTAGAATATTTATTTTTTGTTGTAATTTATATTTCATTCAATTTGGGCCTGTAATAATTATTTAAGTCACGGTCTATAATAATTAATGCATTGCATGGATGATAGGATAGATAAGCTCAAAGACCATAAATTGACTTTAGGTCCCCAAATATCACGTGACAAGGCCCCTATATTTTAGAAATTACAATTATGTGAATAGGGGTGACTTTAAATTTCAATCAGGACTTAAATGCATATTTTTGGTGTGTTCGATCGACCAACAAGTTGATTATTCGGTCGACCATTTTTAAAATGAACTTGACCTGTCTGATCAATCGAATTGCCACGTGGCTGATTCCTAACGCCCTGGTCGATCGAACTTATAGCTGAAAAATGACCTGGTCGACCGAACCTTTGAATTTGGTCAACCAAACATATCTTGGTCAACCGAATCTCGGAGGATCTAAAATCGCACAAATACGGTTTACCGAACCTACAGTTCAAAAAGGCCTCGGTTGACCGAACTTGGCAATTGGGTCAACCGAATTTAAAATATGATCAATCGAAACTCTTTGGTTACCCAATTTTTATCGAGGTAAAATAGGGTTAATTTTTATTAACCTTACTTAAACTTTTTCAAAAATACCAAATGAGTCCCGAACGGTTATATTTTTTGGAATGTCTATAAATGCTCCCTTATTTGGTTTGATTAGTACTTGATTAGAAAACATCATTAGCAATATTCTCTCTGAAATTCCAAAAACCTATTTTTCATATTCAACCTCACCACTTCCATTCTTACTCATCCTTCTTACAAAAATCGTTTAGTAAGAGTGTTTTAGAGATTATATTATAAAACTTACACTCTCAGTGATTGTATTTTATTGAGATTGATTTTATTTGAGAATAAGTTTTGAGCTTTTCTTTGAGACTTTGTTAATTAGTCTTCATTGGGAAAACTCTTTAGAGCTTATGAGTTTTGCATTATCTTTGCAATACTCAAGAGCTTGTATTGTGTTTATTTGTGAAATAATTTTTACAAACCGATTTCAAATATCTCTTGTTTGATTTTGAGAAAAATATATTTTTTAAGATATTTGCATTTGTGCTTAAGATCTTTGTTACTGCACTTTGTGATTGATAGTATTATCTTGACACAAAAATCCTAACATATACACTCTCACGTTCTGACTGCTATACTTGCATTATTTTTTAGAGTAGACATATAAATTACATTGAGCTTATCATATCCTATCATACGTGTATTGATTATATAAGTACAAATCTACTTATTGGAGAAGCACATATTTTGTATACGAAATCTGTATTGATTACTTGTATTCCAAGCGTGGCCTGAGGGAGCGTTAATTCATTCCCAAAGGATTGATTGTAAAAGTTGAGGTCAACCCTGTATTAATTTGACATGATTGTATTTTATTATATCAAGCATGAACAATGACATCATCAAACTTAATATGGTGTCAAATATTTGAAGATGCCTACAAATTTCCAAGAATTTATGTCATTTTCAGATTTTAAATGATGATTTACTCCACATCAAGTATGAGCAGCAACACCACCCAAATCTTTAATGCCATGCCGAATTCTCGAAGATATTTTCAGATTTTGATAAATAAATAAAAAATATGAGAGGGGTTTTGTGAAGTCAAGATCAAAGGCTTTGAAGATTCATAGGACACTTGCGCTTCATCACCATTTAAATCACCTATTCATAATATCATTAATCTTTGTATTCAAGCACATCAAAAGTTGAAGCTTGTTGGTGCAATTGTGGCATTTGGCAGTGACACTCCTCGCCATTCTTGTAGAAATATTGCAGCAAGTTTTGCCGTCGGTGATGGCTAAAGCTCTGTCTTCAATTCCAATCGTCCCTATAAAGATGTCAACGATGATCACAAGTTTTTTTCATCTTGTTCTTGGCTTCAATGATTAAACTCCAATCATGCCATAGGATTTTAATACTTTAAATTCATCATTATATCTCCAGGGGAAAAAAAAAGGCATGGCTACAATAAGAAAAAATAATATATTTTTTCTAATAAATTTCTAAAATTGATCATTCAATGATGCTGTTGCCCACCAAAACAACGTTGCCATTGCTTTTTTTTTTTTTCCAATTTTGTATCGGTCGTTGGGGTCGCAATTTAGATCGTAAAAACTCTCGTCATTTGATTTTCCTAGATAGGGTGGGCTTTAATAATGCATACATCATGAAAAATAAAAATTCCCAAAGCATATACAGTTGATTGGCCCATGAAGAAGTTGGAATCCGTCAAAGCCCAACAAGAGCTTTAGAAAATTCTTGAAGTGAGTTTGGTTATAAAAAATAATAACTACTCAGCTTTACCACACGATAAGTCCCTATCACAACCAAGTTTTGAAGTGGGGGCATTTGTGGCTATTTAAAATTTATAATGCCTAAAATTAATTTAATTGGTCAAATAAACATGATTTTTTATTAATTATTTTAATGAGCTTAGATAATAAATTTATTAATTAGAGCCTAAAGAAGATAATTGGGTGGCTTCTCTATTAAGAAGGAAAAACAAATGGAGGATGAAAAGCTAGTTGGAGAAAAGTGACAAGTAGCAAAACTTTGGAAGCACTCATTGATACGAAGCTTCTATTTTTCAACAATTTCACTAATCGAAGAATGTTCAAACTTTTGTTTGATATCGCTCGATCAATTATTTGTCCAAATATCTATCACTCGTGATCAAACTCATGCCTAAGGAGATTGATAATCGATTCATCTTTCAATGAATCATTAACTTCATCATCCAGGAAGTCCATTTTTTCGTTAATCAAGAATACACTCTTTGAGCCCTAAAGAATTGGTAGATCTTATCAAACAAATCAAAGATTAACACAAACTCACCTTCTGAAGATCGCTAAAATTGATTTTTCAGAAGATCTACCACAATGCCTTTGAATTGGAAATTTTTTTTAAAGATTAAAAATCAAATAAACTCACCTATTGTAGATAGTGAAATTGGTTGCCTGAAAGATCCACCATTAACTCATTTGGGAATAACCTTGAGCTATCAAATTGGCAAATCTTTACTAATTATCAAAGATCAGATAAATCCATTCCATTTTCTAAAGATCATCAAATTAGTCACTTGAAGGATCTACCATCACTTCATTTGAGAACGTGCTCCTTGAGTTCTCCAATTAGCATACCCACTTTTAAGGAGATTAAATCAAAGCATATTTTTCATTGTAAAAGTATATAGGGTTTGTACTTGGATATAAAATTAATATTTATTTCAATTTTCTTGTCGTATTTTTCAAGGCGTGGATTTTTACGTTACATTAAACCTCAAATATATCTGATTCAAAAGCACCCTTGCATATCAATGTAATTTAAAATTAAAAATGCCATTTTACTTCCCATCTTTCAAAGATTTTTTGTTTATGTTCACCCGCTAGATAGCACAGTGTTGTTTCTATATTATTCCCAAATCCATAAAAGACATAGTAAATTATTCTTAAATTAAGGGATAAGAGTAATAATGCCAAATTGTATTTTTTTAAAAATTTATATTATTAATGCATTTTAATATGAATGATCTTTACTAAATCAAGGGATAGAATTATTAGACTATTCCCATATAGTTTAGAACATTGAATTCGTGATTCCAAATCTTTTCATTTAATATGATTAGATTTTATATAATATATAATAATCTTATATTCTATAGGTTATATATTATAAAAATATTATTTTCAACATGTATTTTTCACTTGGAAAGTAGAATAGTATTAAATAATAATAATAATAATAATAATAATAATAATAATAATAATAATAATAATAATAATAAATAATGTTGACCTTATGGGTCATACCCTGTTTTGATTATGACAAATCCAAGATATCTCACTTGTACACTTGGTACTTAAAAAGATATTTCTGAGATGCCAGGAAGAGTGGAGGTACTATTAAAGACATAAGAAGCTGAAAGATCAATTCATTAAGGATGTTGCTTAGCATCATAAAAAGCAAAAGGAATAAAGATCAATGTTCTCTATTGTATTTGCAATTAAATTTTTGGTCTGTAATTACTATAGTCTTTAATATTTGCATCTCATGTATGATAAATAATTATGTTCAAGAGGCCATAGAAGGACCATAGGGACCAATACCCTTAGACTTAAATGCCATATGATCATTTACACAGGGTTGAAAATAGCACAAAAGACCAAACATGACATAAAGGCCATTTTTGCGATGATTTGGGCTACCGAACCTTGGTAATACAAAATGTCTTGGTCAACCGAACTGGCCGGAAGTCAATAGGTTGACCATGCCTTAGCCAAGCAAACGAATTTTGAACTAACTCTCCTTAGTCGACCGAACCTTTATATGACCATTCTCACTGTACTTAGCCGACTGAAATGTTAGTTCAATTTGAGTTCGGGCGACCGTAGTTCGTAGCTCAGCCAACCAAACCTCTCACCGGGTGACCGAAAGCTCGAAGCTTTGGAAAATTGCCTGGCTCAGCTGACTGGCCTTTGGCCACGACTAACCGAATGGGAAAAATGGTTGTGAGCTATTGTGAGTGTTTGAGCGACCAACGCTTGGTGTAACGACCTCAAATTCCTTAACATAAAATGTAACATAGTAAATAAAATGGTCAACTCGAACCCGTGGGTAATAGGGACACCTTTCAATCACAGTGGAAACCTAAGCAGTAGTAAACATAAAATCTAAATTGATCCATCCATAAAGCATAACACCAAAGTTTACTACAACATCATAAAACTGCACTTTTATACATCCTCCAAAAACATCAAAATAACTCTAGGATCAAACACGAAGTAATCCTGATCCTAGTACAAAATCTTACCCTCCTAACGGGGTAATGTCACTACTCAATGGAGGCCACAACCTGCCGGTCACTCAGGGTCTCCTGAAAAATTAATTAATGTTGGGGGTGAGACACATCTCAGTAAGGAAAACTAAATACAGTTGTGTGGCAACATGAACATTTAATGCAATTATACATATACAGTATATTTCATATTTCTGTAAACATTCATCATAATATACTAAATCATCATATACTTTCATACTTGCTAATAAATCATATTGTACGTAATGCATCTGTTATACTGATAATACTGAAAACATACTCAGGATGAATAGTTAGCTAATGTCATGTATTATCTCCCATGACGGGTTGTGCAGCCCGAAGGAGGGACCCGACAATGGCTGGCCGACCACTGCTGAGTCAAATATGTATGTAAGTATGTTGAGCCTGCCACACCCTGATCCGGACTGTCAGGTGGATGTCCACACTCTACTGAAAGCCACATCGACTATCCATCTCCCATCCCCTCGTGGGATGGTTAGCACTAATCTGAACGTAGATATCTGATCTACATATAGCTACGGTGCCGAGCTCCTGAAACTGAACTAAACTAACATCCAGGTTCTGATAACATATAATACATAATATAATAGCGGCCTCGTGCCAATCATTTTCATAAATATGACCTCGCGCCGAAATCATACATAAATACGGCCTCACGCCAAAATCATAAATACGACCTCGTGCCAAAAATATAAATACGGCCTCGCGCCGAAATCATACATAAATGTGGCCTCGCGCCGAAATCATAAATACAACCTCGTGCCGAAATCATTTCAGGTATATACATTCTAAAAATAAATCAATTATCATATATATATATATATATATATATATTCGTCAAAATCATCGTAACATAACACATCTTTTCATAATACCTGAAAACATGCTTTGCTCATAAAATCTTTCATATCATATTAAATTTCACGTAAAATAATATTCATACCACACATGTGTTGTTTAAAATCATACTTCTAATTCTAAAATCATAATTTTCTGACATCTCATACATATATACACGTTTCAACATAATAGCAGTATTTTTCCCAAACGTGCATTTATTCCATAATATTCAAATATCGTAAATATTTTCACGAAATCAATTTGCTCATAAGTAATATTAATTTGCATAAAAAGTAACTGCTTTAGTTTATTCCCTTACCTGACTACTGAGAAAGCCCCTAAAAAGCTCTGGTCTCACACCCATAGGATTTCCTAATCAATACCCTGAAACTGAAAACTCACAATACTAAATTTCAGTATTTCTACATGTACATCATTTCCTATAACTACCATAAGACCAAATTTGACTTAAAACACCTTACCTCAACTCAGGGATAATTTCCTACTTGCTTTCACCAACGATCCGCTACGGCAGATTTGAAGAGAACTTCCCCAGGAGCGTCGTGGTGACTTCGGATTGTCAATCCGGCATAAATATGACCCAAAATCGATGAGAGAGAGAGAGAGAGAGAGGGCCGAAGGGGAGAGAGAGAGGGAAAAGTTTGCTTAACAATGAAGTTAAAAATCTAAATTTTTGTATTTATAGAACTAGATTCGTTGCAGATCCTTATACATTTTCATGATGCTGGGATGGACTGTGTACGAAGATTTGTGAGCCTCTTCTAGGATTGTCTTTTTGATATCAATATCAATAAGAATATGCAATCGAGAATGGAACCACAGAGCCCCATCATCTGTAATACAAAATTCCTCTCCCTGACCACTCTGTACTCTGACCATTACCTTTACTAATTTTGGATCGTTTTTCTAAACAACTTTAATCCTTTCCTGCAGAGTAGGATCCACCACTAAACTGGAAATACATACTTAAGGATCACTCTCAACCAACTCTATGCCAAGTCTCTCTAGATCCATTATGATTGGATACTGAATCTCCATAGTTGCCAAAGCTAGTCCCACAGACTTCCTGCTCAATGCATCAGCTACCACGTTGGCTTTTCCTAGGTGATAACTGATAGTACAATCAAAATCTTTAATAAGCTCCAACCACCTTCTCTGCCTCATTTTCAGTTCCTTCTGAGTGAAAAAGTACTTTAAACTCTTATGGTTAGAGAAAATTTCACATCGCTTGCCAAAAAGGTAATGCCTCCAAATCTTCAATGCATGTACTACTGCAGCCAATTCAACATCATGGGTAGGGTAATTCTTTTCATACTCTTTCAATTGTCTGGAAGCATACGCTACCATCCTACCATGTTGCATCAACACACAACCTAGTCCCTTCAAGGACGCATCACTGTAAATAATATAACCCTCACCCCCTGACGGGATGATCAACACTAGTGCCGCAACAAGCCTTTGCTTCAATTCCTGAAAGTTCTGCTCATAACTGTCATCCCATTCAAGCCTGAAATTCTTCCTAGTCAGTCATGTTAGAGGCCCTGATAATGTTGAGAATCCCTCAACAAAACGATAGTAATATCCAGCCAACACCGAGAAACTATGATCTCCTAGACATTCCTCAGTCTAGCCTAATTCACTACTGTATCAATTTTACTAGGATCCATAGAAATTCCATCCCTTGAGATGACATGTCCTAAAAACACAACCTTGTCAAGCTAGAATTCACATTTGCTGAACTTGGTATACAACTTCTTTTCTCTGAGCATCTGTAAGACCTGCCTCAAATGCGTCTCATGCTTCTCATAGCTCCTCGAATAGACTAGTACATAATCAATAAAAATAACAGAAAACTAGTCTAAATATTGGTGGAAGATTCTATTCATCGAATCCATGAATATCGCAGGAGCATTTGTTAGACCAAACGACATAATAAGAAATTCATAATGCCCATATCTGGTCCTGAAAGCTTTCTTCAAGACGTCTTTTGACCTTACCTTTACTTGATGATAGCCTAATCTAAGATCAATCTTAGAATACACTTGTGTACCCTAGAGTTGGTCAAATAAATCATCTATACGGGGTAAAGGATACTTCTTCTTGATTGTCACTTTATTAATTTCCCTATAATTTATATACATCCTGATGGTCCCGTCTTTCTTCTTCATAAATAATACTAGAGCTCCCCACGGAGATACACTAGGCCGTATAATACCCTTATCAAGCAAATCTTGCAACTGATTCTTGAATTCTGCCAACTCTGCTGGTGCCATTCGGTAAGGTGCTTTAGAGATCGACGCTGTACCTAGAAGCAGATCAATAGGAAAGTCTACCTTATGATCAGGTGGCAAGTCTGGTAACTCATTTGGAAAAACATCTGTAAAATCCTTTAATACTGTCATACTAGTGAGCTTCAATTCATTCCCTGACATTTCCTTCACAAATTCCACGAATCCCTGACAACCACTCAGGAGCAGTCTCCTTGCCTGAATAGCTGAAACTAACTGAGGTTGGGATTGCACTTGCGACCTTATAAACCTGGATTCTGGTCTTCCCGAAGGTTTGAATATTAATTCTTTCAAATGACAGTCTATGATGGCATTATTGGTTGCCAATCAGTCCATACCAAAAATTACATCGAACCCATGCATATCCAATACTATCAAATCAGCTAGCAAGACTTTCCCTTGAATATCAACTGGATGGCCTCGGAGCACTCTGCTACACCTTACTACAGACCTTATCGGTGTAGTGACTAACAATTCGGTGTCTAACAACTATGTTTTCGGCCCACATAATTTAATACACTCCATAGAAACAAATGAATGTGTGGCTCCTCAATCAAACAATACAATAACTTTAAATGAAACAATGTTAATCATACCTGTCACGACATCGTTGGCTATCTCAGTATCCCCAAGAATCAAAGCATAGACCCTCGCTAGAGCTACATTCCTTTACTGGCCTCCACGGGGTGTCCGATAGCCTCCCCAATACGGTCTGGGAGCAGGAGCGGTATCTGGTGGTACAGAGCAATCTTGCACCAGATGTCCTTGTCTACCACAGTGATAGCATACAACTCTCCCCACTCGACACTCTCCCCAGTGCCTCTTCCCACAAGTCTGAAAGATAGGAAAATTCTACACTACTTGAACCTTATGACCTCTAGTTTCTTGCCCTGTCCTCTGCCATAGATTCCTCTCCTCCACTGACCCTGCCTAGGTCCCTGATAGAAGCCTAAAGGCGTAGATCTCTTCTTCTGTCCCTAATCATCTGCATCCATACGCTCACTAGCCTTGGCCAAGTCTGCTCTATCGACTAACTCAGCAAAGTCTTGTATCTTTAGCACTACCACCTGCTTGTATATGCCTCGCCTTAAACCTCTTTCAAACTATCTCGCCTTCTTTACTTCATCAGGAATAATATACGGAGCGAAGTGGGAAAGCTCTATAAACCGCACCGTATATTGTTAGACTAATTGCTGTCCCTGCTTCAGATTCAAAAACTCTTCCACTTTAGCTTCCCTGACAGTGGCTGGGAAATATTCGTCAAAGAATAATTCTTTAAATTGGTCCCATGTCATAACTATTGGTGTCATCCTCTACTACTCCAGAAGTCTCACAGCAATCCACCACCTCTTGGCCTCTCTTGTTAGTTTATAGGTGGTGAAGAGAACCCTCTGTTTTTCCGTACATTGTAATACAACCAAGAATTTCTTGATCTTTTGCATCCAATTCTCGGTGGCTACAAGATCAAATCCTCCTGAAAATACTAGAGGATTCATCTTGGTAAACTTCTCTATCATGCACCCATGGCCTGTAGATGGGCCTCCCTACTCTCTGGAGCTCTTAGCGATCTCAGCCATAACCTGCTAAGCCACACTGCGTAATATCGCATTAGAATCAGCCCCGCTTGCACTCGAGGGCCCTGCTCCATCACTACCGCTCGCATGGGCATTACCTCCTCTCGGGTCCATCTTGAAAAACAAATAACATGATTTAGAAATCCTATCCTTATAATTTACACTCCCAACATAGTTCCCTATCTTAACATTCTTATCTTATTTCTAGATCCAGTCCTACATTCTAGGAACACAACCCGACAATAGTTTATTATGGTTTTCCTGAAATCATCACCCCAAGAAAAACACATAAACCACCATGGAAGTCCTACATCTAGACTGTAGAACAAAACCTTAAATCCTTTTCCAATACTCTAGTATCGTTTCCACTACACTCTAAAGTCTACAAAACATAGCAACTTAGGCTCTGATACTAAACTGTAACGACCTGTTTCTTTTACAATTTTTTTTATTTTCCATAATATTATTCTATTTAATAACCCTGGAAAATCATAATCAACCTGGTAAATCATAATCCACCTGAACCCAAAGGTACTAGAGGTATACCCAAATTACAATATTGATACCTAAGCAGCAGGAAACGTAATAACATATACATATCAAATTACCATTCAACACAATACCAGAGTTTACTACATCCCTCATATGATTATGCACAACCCAAAATATCCAAAAATAAGTCCTAGGGTCATCACCCAAAAATCCGTCTGGCCCTAGCAAAAGACTTACCCTTGAAATAGGGTAGAATAGCTGAATCCTAACGCTGCGGAGCTCTATCCGCTCTTCTATTTGGGGCTCCTAAAATTTTTATATAATTTGGGATGAGACACATCTTAGTAAGGGAAATAAACTAATATCAGTGTGTGAAAACATGAGTATTTTCGTGTTATACATATAACAATACATAAACATACTTGGTAAAACTGTTTTTATTATATCTAAGAGAAACATGTTTTATCAAATCATGGTATAACATATTGAATTTATATACACATAAATCATCTTATATAGCTATACATAGAAAACATCTTAGATGGTTAGCTGGCTGGTATCATGTCTTACCCTCACATGACTAGGTTGTGCGACCTGAAGGCGGGACCTAGCAATGGCTGGCCGACCACGCTAGATCAACATAAGTCTGTAAGTACGATGGGTCTGCCCCTCCTAGTCTAGACACTAGAGGGACGCCTGTGCTACAATAAACCACATCAACTGCTGATCTCCCACTGCCCCGTACGGCAAGCGGTAGCATTGACATAAACATGATCGTGATCATATAGCTACGATACCGTGCTTCGTGAAAGCCTAAACCAAACCAACTAGGTTCTAATAACATATAATATATTTCCAAATAATGATACATAGCTATTCAAAATCTCTCATATATATAAATGTAACATCTACCCATTGCTTGGAATTTTCACTCTTAAAGCCCTTTTTGCTGTTGCCAAAAGGGGGAGATGGAGAGGCAAAAATAATTGGGAAAGGGTGTAATAAATGATGTATATTGTTAGGGGATGCATATTGTTAGGGGGAGCTTCTTTAGGCTATACCCAATTATTTTTTGTATATTTTTCATCATCAAAAAGGGGGAGAATGTTGACCTTATAGGTCACACTCGGTTTTGATAATGACAAATATTGATATTTGATGTTTGTCAAGTACTTGTGCAGGTTTAAATTAATATCCCAAAGAAGGACACTTGAAGAAACAAGAAGACCGTGAAGTTTTGTAATTTGTATTGTAATTCATATCGGTCTATAATAATGAGGGTCTATAATAGTAACTTAGGCATGTGGATGTATGCTTATCACTTGCACATCATGCACATAAGATATAGTGTAAGCTTAACTTGACCATAGCAAGACCCTAGGCTCCAACAATCACACACACATTGCATAAAATAAAAGTGTGAAATAATTGTGTTATAATTGAATATATCTAAGTAAACTAAGAGGGTTTGGGCGATTGAACCTGTGGAGTACAAAACTCCTTGGGCGCCTGAACTTTGAAAGTTAAAAATTTGACCAAGCCCTTGAATGACTGAACTATAAAAATAAACATCTTCTTCAGGCGCCCGAATGCCTTGAAAGGGACCACTCACCAACTCGGGTGACCGAATATTTCAGTTCAAATCAGTCTTGGGTGACTGAACACCTGAGTTTGGGCACCCAAACCCAGGACCGGGCACCCAAAATCACGTAGCTTTGCTACTCACTTTGATTTGGGCTGCCGTACCAAAACACGGGTGACCGAATCAACCTAGAACACTTTTATTGCTGTGTTTTCTTGGGCAACCGATCATAGGTTCAGCCACCCGAACTCCAACCGGTTAAAATAAATTAACTGCGGTAAAATAGGGTTATTTTGGGCTAATTGGATTTTAATCCTCTGTGACCTTTTTAATAATACCCATTATATCCCAAACGGTTATAATTTTTCACCTGACTATAAATATATTTTCATTTGCAAGATTAGCAAATGATTAGAGAAGTGATTAGTAAAAATTCTCTCTCTCTCTTGAAAATCCACTTTTTGCCCTAATACTCTCAAACTTGCATCCTCTTGATAAAATCCAAGATTGTAAGAGTTTCATTCGTGTTTGTTTGATTGTTGCTAGAGCTAATACTCCCTTTGCTGTGTTTACTTGATATTTAATTTTTGGGAGCATAGCTTAGGTTTGTCCTGCAGATTTGCTCATTATAAATCTTGTGTGAGATCAAACCAAGAAAGCTTAGGATATTTGCATTTCATTGCAAGTGTCCAAGAGCTTCGTTTTTGGTGTGCAAAGAATTTTTCAAACAAGCACATAATCCTTTCAAACTAGCTATGCTCTTATTTCATTGAAGAAAACCATTTTGAAACTAGTTTGATTATCTATTTAGTATACTTGGAATATTTTTGTGTTGATTGAGATATTCTGTTTAGATTCCAAGTCATTGCTTGTGTTGATTATTCTTGAGCATCATATTGAATGTATTGCGTTAAACACTCAGAGCTTCATATTGACTATACTAAGTTGAGTGTTAGTAGAATACATCTTGCATCACTGAGCTTACACTATATCCTTGATTTTTGATGCATATGTGATTGAGCGTATTATTTGGGTACAAATCTGCTTTACATGAAAGCACTACTTCAGTGTACCATTTGATTGTGAAATTTGAGTGATTCTAGGCATGGCCTGAGGGGGCGATAATCCAACCTGGTAAGGATTGTTGTAAAGGTTGAGGTTAGCCCTGTGCAAATTGACCTGACTTGTATAGGTGCTGCTCCACCCGTTTAAGTGAGCAAGTTATTGTGGTTATCCTTGTGCTTATTAGCCAAGGCGGGGACGTAGGCAATTGGCCAAATCTCAACAACATCTCCGCATGACATTCTTTCTTTACTGTTTTCTGGTACTTGTGTGATTGATTAAATTACTTTATTTTCATTCTGGTATACATTTACTTTACTTGCACTAGATTGACCATAGGGTTGTGAATATACTGGTGTTAGGAGATTGACCTAGGGTTTAAAGTATAAAAATACCAATTCACCCCCACTCTTGGGATCACGGTAAAGCTAACACCCTTTTTGATACTGATAAACACAAAGGCAAAATGCATAAATTTCAAAATAGACATTGTAATTCAATTATATCTAAAGAGAAGACAGTGAGATATTTCAAGTTGAGAATTTTAAGTTCAGCTCAATATGCATCTAGATTTAGCAATAACACACATATGCACATATCTCATTTAAAATTTAAAACTCGTTTAAAAAATACAAGGAGTATATCATTTTGCTCAACAATCCTCTCCCGATTTTGGCATCAGTAAAAGGGTTAAAATTAGTGTAAAAAAAAAAAAATTTCTTTACTTTAAAAGGATAACTCCCCCATTTTGAAATAATTTTTATTTTAACTCAGAAAAACTCTCCCCCTTTTGGGCAATCAAGCTCATAAAGATAGTATAACTGACCATTAAGAGATTAAAATGACATGTTAAACATAGTTAGACTAGAAGTATCTAGCTAAAAATCATTTCAATTAAAAACATATTATAAGACCCATTAAAGATTTAAAATTTAGAACATACGACATATGATAGCAAATAGTAGGTTTGATCACGATTTCCGTCTAGCTAGTTCGCATGTATTGTTATGTGCAGTTACTGAACCAGTTATGTATTTTGAAAACATATATATATAAAGAATAAGTCAAGAGAAGAAAAATTTTAGTGTAAAAAAAAATTTCCTTGCCATAAAAATATGATATAAAAGATTTCCCTTTGATATTTATCAATTAGCACTGGGGATGCAGTTTGTTGAAAAAGAAACTATAATTGAAAGCTTAAGCAAACACACATCTTTCTATTTAAGCATTTAAGTACATTCTGAAAAGAAATATAACTAGAAATACTAACCATACATATCCTAATTATATCAAAGCATTTTAAAACAAGATCATATGGTTAACTCAAGGAACTTGTGGCAAAGCATTATATTTTTCATCTATAGTATTCAATAAAATCATCATAATTAAGTACATGCCACAGAAAGTTCAATGCACATCTAAGCATAAAAATATTGATGAGCATAATAAGATAGGAAATAATTTTCAAATGCTTCCCCTTTGAGTTTGAAGACTTGCTTAGATGAAATGAAATGCTTGTACTTATCAAATATTAATTTCACTAATATTTCCAAGCAGTATAAACAATCATTTTAGAATAACTTAGACCAATTATAGCGATACCATGATGCACATGAGTTCTTTATGCTCTTTGTCTAGGGATGGAGCTCAGCTCCCCTAAATATTTTCAAGCATGCAACAAGTTTAGTTTAGTATAGTTTTAAAAAAATTCACGTGGTTAACAAGTTGCATCAAATATGCATAAAATAATTTACACATACCATTCATTATTTGATACCAAATGTAAATATAAATGATACCAAATGTGAATATGCTTATTTTTTAGAGCCATATTATTTTCAAGTTAGTTTGCTCCCCCTTAGTTTTGCACTTATTGTAACACCCCAAACCCTCCAAATGGGGCCCAGAGTGTTATGTGACAATTCATTCGTCTCTGATACCATAAATACCATACACGCAACAAAAAATAATTAAACCACCTCAAATAAAATACCAGAGTTCTATGTTGTACATCCAAAAAATGTATCCATTCACCTCATATTACATAATCGGAAATTAAACATAACTTTACATATTTCAGTTCCTACGACTACTCGTAGTTAGAAAAACTAACCATGCCCTAGAGCTTGCTAAGCTCGATCACTCGAGGGACTTGAAAAGTTAATAATGTCCTTGGTCAACTGAACTTCTTGGGTTGGTCAATTTTTTACCGTAGGTAAACGAGGTTATTTTTAACTAAACATGATTAAACTTTTTCCATAATGCCTCCTATACCCTCAACAGTTATATTTTTAGCAATATCTATATATACCCCTTTATTTGTCTAAATTAGCAACATATTAGCATATTGATTAGCAAATTTTTTCTATAAAAATTTTATTGTGCTAAATCTTTCATACTCCCACCTTTTACAAGCATATTGTTAAAATCTCTTTATTACACTCATTTAATTACATAATTTTAGAAAGAGATCATTTTTTTCTTCACATTCATTATGCAAGCTAAAAACACTCCCATACTTGCATTGTTTGATATTGTTTTTGAGAGTTAGCTAAGGATTTCCCATTGTATTTCATTTATAAATATATCTTGGGAAAACTCTACATTTGCTTAAGAACTTGCATCCTTATTGCAAGATGTAGAAGCTTGCATATTACTTTTGATATTTACATTACTTGCAAGCATAAACCCGAATATCTATTGTGCTTAATATTTGATAAATATTGTTGAGATATTTGCTTAGGATTGTAGAGATTCTTTGAATATTAAAATTTTAAATATATTATTTTGAAATCAAAAGTCTCACTTTCATATATACATATTGACACATATATTATTGAGAGTTAATACATAAGTTAACAAAATCTCACTTGAGCTTAAGATCACATCATTTGTGAGTGAATCGATTACATTGTGCTTATTGTGGTACATATCCTCTTAGCGTAAGAAACATCTATTTTGTACAAAAATGTTTGAGTATTTGTTGTATTCCCAATGTGTGGTTGGAAGAGGGAGACGAATTGCTCAAACTTGATTAGGAGAGCACCACACTGGTTTAGACCCAGTTAAGAGAACTAGATGCACCATCCTATTAAGGTATTGTAAAGGTTGGGGTCTGCCCTATTAATCTAACCCGATGTATTCTCTTGTCTACTAAGGAGAGGGAGATTGTAAGCACTGTCGCTCCACCTGCAAGTGAGAAAATTTAGTGAATCCTCTTGCTTGTGAGCTTGAGGCGGGGACGTAGGCATTGTTGGCCAAACCTCGATAACATTTCTTATGCTTGATTTTAATTTATGGAATTTAAATTCCTACACTTGAATGTTTATGTTTTATTGTTGTGTATGATTGTGAATTACTAAGCCTACTATATATGCCTTGAATATTGCTTAATTAATTGCTTAGGGAATCGATACTGTTTTAGAAAGACCCTAGGTTGTGTACTACTGAATGTGATTTGAACCAAACCTAGGAAGAATAATTCTTAAATACCCAATTCACCCCCTTCTTGGGAATACGCCAATTCCAATATCGCGTGAAGAAGATGAACCAGCCATATGTTGTTCAATTTGTCCAAGCCATTGATTAAGAGAAGAATAATGCGCTTGAAGTGAGCTAAAACCTATACGAACTTCATCACTAAGATCAGTGATTTGCTACTAATAAGTGACAAACTAGGAAGGGATGTCATCTGCCGAAGGAGCAAGTTGTGGAGCTAGTTGCTGAACAGGTTGCTGCGGTTCGCAAGCCTGTCGCCATTGCTGACCATATTTGGGAAACCACCCTTGATCATGTCGCTCATATCCCATTTTCTTAAGTGTAGTAGAAGAAAAAGTGTCGTAATGGGTTTGTTTAATGAACAATGTGGATGAAGTGGCTACACCAAGACTATCATAGATGAGATTTAGAAATCCGTCATATGGAATAATTACTCTACGAGCTTCTTCTCTAGAAGTCATACATTTCAGAATTAAGCTTGGAAAGTCAAGCTTTTTTCTTTTAAGTAGGCACCATATTACAAAGCAATCTAGATAGGAAACATAGTCATGTGATCCTATCCTAGGTAAGATATTGTAAGTGATAAGTTTTTGTTGGATTTGAGCCTACAAATTAAGTTAATTGTAGAAAGGAGGATGAATAAACAAAACATGTGCTTCAGTCATAACCTAAGGTAGAAACTCCTCAAGGGAGAAATCTTGAGCCATAATCCATGATTAGCCAAGAGGTGGACACTCAAACTCTCCTTATTTGATTCTGAAAATAGTGGCTAAGGTTTGGGGAGTATTTGCAAATTGTTTGTCCATGACTTGGGTAGAGGTCCTAATGTCCCCTTTGATTATATTGGCATAAAAAAGCTTAACCAAATTTGGATGCACTCCCTTTGCCTGATAAGTGATAAACTTTTCCCATTTTAAAGCTTCGAACATAGGTAAAATGGCAGGAAATTCATCTTGAAAGAATGTAGTATCTAAGACCTTATCGAAAATATGTTGAGTAGATCAAAGATGGTCCCGGTTTTGGCTTCTTTGATTTTAAGACCAAGGAAGTATGTCACTCCCCCTATCATACTCATCTCAAACTCGACTTACACGCACTTTGCAAATTCTTTGCATAAATCTTCATTTGTAGCACCCAAGATGATGTCATCCACATAAATCTGGATGTTGACCAAATCTTTGTCTTTAGATTGAATAAACAGTGTGCTGTCCATTTTTCCTCCAGAAAAGTCATTTTCCAACAAAAAGCCACTTAACTACTCATACCAAGCTCTAGGAGCTTGTTTTAGTTTGTATAAGGCTTTTGTTAGTCCGAACACATGATCAGGGCAATGAAAATCCTTAAATCCTAGAGGTTGTGCTACATATACTTCTTCAGTTATAAATCCATTTAAGAGTGCACTTTTCACATCCAATTGATAAATTTTAAAGTCTTTGTTAGATGCATAGGCTAGTAGGATTCTAATTGCTTCCATTCTTGCAACGAGAGCAAAGGTCTCATCGTAATCTATTCCTTCTTCTTGATTGTAACCTTAAGCTACCAATCTAGCTTTGTTGCGCACTACTATTCCGTTCTCGTACTTCTTATTCCTAAACACCCATTTGATACCGATTACTGAGTTATTAGTGGTTCTAGGAACTAACTTCCAAACTTTATTTCTTTCAAATTGGTTTAACTCATCTTGTATGGCTACAATCCACTAGTCATCATTTTATGCTTCATTCATGTTCTTAGGTTCCTATTGAGAAAGAAACGCACAATAATGGCATACATTCTTCAATGAAGACCTAGTGGATACTCCTCATGAAGGTTCACCGATGATTTGATCCTTTGGGTGATTCCTTACGAATTTCAATTCTTTATGTAATTTGGATTGATCTGGTGGGCTATCATCTAAAGATGAGCTTGATTCCTTACTCTCATTTTTTACTTCTTAAATTTTTAAGTCTTCTAGTCCTTGTTTAATTTCAATTTCTTTAATATCAGATGGTTTAAAGAATGGATTTGCCTCATCAAAAGCTACATTGACTGATTCTATGATTGCAAGGGTCCTCTTGTTGTAGACTCTAAAGTGTGAATTTTGGTGTTATCCCAAAAGGGAGGTGAATATGGTATTTAAAAAAAAAAAAAAAGTAGGTCCTTTAGGTTCTAATTTTGAAAACGATACTTTCAAACTTGCAAGCTACCAATTAATACCTTAATCAATTTTTATTAATCAACCTAATGAGTAATTTTAAGTGTCTTTATCAAGCATACAATGTTACCCAATTATTCAAACATACACCAATTGATCAACACATACACAATATGATTACACGGAATTTAAATAAAGATAAGGGTAAGAGAGATGCAAACTCGATTTTACGAGGTTCGGCCTATCCCAACCTACGTCCTCGCTTTGAGTAACCCACTCAAGGATTCCACTAAATAATATGTTCCTTTAAATGGAATGGAGCTTCCCTTACAACATGCTGCTTACAAGAGGCGTAGCTTCCTTCTCAATCCCCATTCACAACCTGGATTGTGTATACAAAATGGAGATTACAATTTCTGTAACAACTCAAAAATTGCTTCTAACCAAGGTAGTGAGCACAAGATAAAACCTAGCACATAATCATATGACAAATACTTGAAGCTTGGTACGTATGTAAAAATATGACTTTTAAAAGACGAATGATATGCTTCACAAATATCTCCCAAAAAATTAATTTTTATAATAAATACTTTGGAGATCTTATAGTTTGATTTCAAATCACTTTATGCAAGAATACCAAATAAGATCCTTAAAAAAATAGACTTGAATATTAAGCATATCTAAGTTCTTGCTATCAAATAACTCGTAAGATTAAATCTTTGAGTTAACATATGACTTTAAATATTTCAAAGAACTAAAAAATATTTCTCAAATACTTTTTTTTTACCAATAAAGTAGGTCTCTTTGAGTAAAAATATATTTTTGAATATCACAAGGATTCAACCTTTAGAATACTGTTCCCAAAAAGATTTTTCAAATAAATAGCTATGGGAAAATTAGTTTCTTATTCCCAAACTGATTTTTTATATAAACGAATAATGGAGAAAACAACTGGTTAATTAAAATTGAAAGCTCAATGAAATATTTCTCAAACCTCAAGATCAAACTTAGATTTAGCATAAGTTTGCTTGGATCTTGAAGATGTGAATGCCCAGACAAGTATGATTTCTTTGGAGTGTAGGCAATGATTCTTGGCAATAGGATTCAAAGCTCTCAAGAAATAGGAAAAAAGTGTTCAAGGCTCCCCAATCCTTTGCCAAAAGTGAAGAACTAGGGTTTTTAGGATAATTTTAAAAGATTTCTCGGTCCCAAGTTTAATCTTGGCCGTTGGATCAAATAAATATAATGATTTTCGTCCGTGTTTACGCTAAATCGTGTTTTAGCATCCCAATATTCGTCGATGAGTGGGTAAGTTCGTTGACGAGTGTATAACACTCGTTTGTCAATGAGGACATAAGTTTATTGACGAGAGCATTGTCTAAACTTTTTGGGCTCTTGGTATTTGTTCGTCAATGAGACAAGCTGTTCATCACCGAGTGGCCTTCATACGTTCATCAACGAGGCCATTGGGTTCGTCGATGAGGCCTCTAAAATTTGCCCTGAAAAATTTCTTTCAACTCATAACTAATGTAAATGTATTTTTCATGAAATGCATGAGTCCTAAGTGAAACGAAAGGTGTAGTCCCAAGGGGGGGGGGTGAATTGGATTATAAAAATTTCTTTTAATTCCTTTTAAAAATCCTTAACCTTCTTTCATTTCTTTGAGCTAATTCTTGACTTTTTTGTTTAATTCTTTAATCACTCAAGAAATTAGTTCTTTTAATTCAATTAATCAACACAACTATGTAAACAACCAAGAAACCAAACCAATCATTCAAGTAACCAAGCCAATCATCCACAATTTGAAAACAAACAACCAAATGATTTGCCAAGCACAAGTTACCTGCAGCACAATTTAGATTGATGGAAAATTGCAAGATTCAACACTCTTTGAAACACAAACTACTCAATATCAAATTTTAAACCATTCAATCATAATATAGCTTTTGTTGTTAGCCCTGGATATAAACTTGAATTAAGCCCTGTAGTAAATGATAATTTGTGTTTGCTGATGTGAGGCCTTGTATTGATTGATTTGCTTAATATGATATGTAATATGAAATCTAACACAATATTCACACTCTTCCTAATATTCAAAATTCAAATAAACTTTCAGTTAATTTATCTTTGGGATGTTTAACCAAGTAACGTACTCCCGTATGGTTTCCACAAGATATGGTTTAACCAACGTACTCCCTTTCGGTTTCTACAACCCAAATCAAAATTAAACTTTAAGTTTACTTGATTCCCAAATATATGATTTTCAATTTAAACCATCCACGCAATTTAAATATGTACTGAAAATAAAGAGTAAGGGAAAGAAAGAGTGAGATGGAGATTTTTATGAGGTTCGGCTTGTACCCAACCTATGTCCTCGCCTTTGGTAAACTACCAGAGGATTCACTAAACCTGTTCCTTTAACGGGTGGAATAAACCTTTACAACACTCCTTGGTTAAGGCTAGAGCCCGCCTTCTCCAAACGATATCCCCTCGTCCGGTCACTCTTTTAGGCTAGAGTCTGCCTCTCTAAGCAATATCCCCTTACTTAGCCAATGATCCAAACAATCCTTGGAATCATCAATCTATAAGAAATAAATAAAATAGATGCGTACAAATAATGCTCACACAGAGCTAATTAGTACACTTTAGAAACTAATATACTTTAAATTCAAAATATCAAAATAATGAAGTAAGAAGCTCAGTGTAAATATCACCGGTTTACTTCTCTTTGATAAGGATCAAGAACTTAAATCAGATACTTCAGAGAAGAAGTAAAAGCACAGAGATTTTTGAAGAATTTCTCAGCAATTCGGAGCTTTAAAATAGATAGCAAGAAGCTTTGAGTGAAAGAGATCTTGAAAGAATATTCAATGCTTGGTGTAAATGTGAAGATCATAAAACATGTATTTATAGGCTTGAAAAACATTCACATTCGTGCTACCCAAGTTTACTTAGAGTGCCCTCCAAGTTTCTAAAAAGATTGGGGCGCAAGTCAATTAGATTTGAAAATTAGAAGTTTAAAAAATCTGCGAGTTGCCGTACTTCGGTTGCCTAAAGTGCAACCTTGGTGGCCTGAAGTGAGTTCAGGAACCTGAAGATATAGGGTTAGGCACCTAAAGACACACTGCCTATTTTAATTTTCTTCAGCAAAATCTTCGGTCGCCTAAGGATTTCACCTCAGTTGCCTAGACTGTAAAAAATCAGTTTCCTTCTTTCTTTTTCAAAAATATTTGACTTCCTTGCCTTCTTGTTTTTGAAAAATACTTCCCGGGGATTTAAAATAAAGTCTCTAAGTCTATATTACTCCCCTAAAGAGCTTATTTTCATTCACAATGATATTTTTACCTTTGAAGTACTTACATGAAGATTTCCTAATAATGTAAACACTTCTTATTCTTTGGAAACTTCATGGTTATCTTCGAGCTTTGAGTTCATTCCATCTTCAGATGTCTTTGAGCTTCCATTTTTTATCACTTCATGATACATCACGTACTTTTAAGCTTGTTGGTGATCTTTTGAAACTCTGTTGATTTTGGCTTGTTTAAGTTTCCTAAAAACATTGTTACTTGAACACATAATGATATTAAAACTTTTTATTTGTTACTATCAAAACAAGACGTGAAAGCCTTATTAGGCTAACACTAAAGTCTATCTAAGGTATATTTGAGCTTCGAGTTATATCATATGAAATATGTTAATACATTCAATTTTGAATACCCATTCCCAATGAAGATCTTAAACTTGAAGCTTGCTTCTTCATCATTTTCTTCTTCTAGTTCCATGGATTAAGCCAAATGATATGTACTTTAGATTCCTCGTGGATTCCATATCAAACTTATCATTTGTGCATTCTGAATCATGAGGTTGTTCACAAACTCAATTGCATAGGTCAAATACCAAGTGATTTGTCATTATCAAAATAGGATTAGACTCATAGAGTCAACAATCTCCCCCTTTTTGATGATGACAAATACATGAGCAAAAATGGGTGACACCTAATAAGGTTCCCGCTAAGATAATACATAATGTAGAATTTTAGCAATGTAGCAATATAGTTTACATGCAATGAAGTTCACGCACATTGACTTCTTGAAAGAAATCTCTCCCTTTATGTAAAAAATATTTTGCTTACTAACTTCTCCCAAAAATTATTTTATCATTTTTTCTACTAATTTCTCCCTTTTTTTGTTATCAACAAAAAGGTATATATAAAAAAAATGTTCTGACATAAATATATTTCATCTTTGCAAAAGCAAAATACAAGTCAACCTTTAAGTTTCAAAATTGTACGACGAAATATATCTCCTGGTGTTACTCAATTTACTTCTCCTCATTTCTAATGTATATCTGTGTTATTGAATTAAATTTCAATGTAAACATACATAGTATTTCAATTTACATAGACATGGATAACCAAATCAGTCCATTAAATTCCTAAAGTTCATATGAGCATCACATGTGTCATGTATCCATCAAAATTTAACATGCAATAACCATTCGTTAAGTTTAATACCAAATGTAAAAAAAAAATTATCCAAACGTGAAAATTTTAACCAAATGTTAATTTTAATTTAAATTGCTCTCCCTGAATTATGTAGTCTAATGTAAATCTAAGCAACTTCTCGACTATGCATCAAGCCTAATTCACATATAATTTGGATAAACCTATCTTCCGAAAGTGGTTTCATGAATATGTCTACCCATTGTTCATCTATGCAAACAAACTCATGACTTACATCTCCTTTTTGCACATGATCACGAAGAAAATGATGTCTAATTTCTAAATGTTTAGTTCGTGAATGTAATATAGGATTTTTTGAAATGTTTATTGCACTCGTTTTGTCACATCTTATAGGAACTGTGCCATAGTGCAAACCAAAATCCATAAGTTGTTGTTTCATGTAAAGCGTTTGAACACAACAACTTTCAACCGCTATATATTCTGCCTCAGCTATTGAAAAAGCAACTAAATTTTGTTTCTGTGAAAACCAAGATACTAACGAATGTCCTATGAAATGACATGTGCCGCTCATACTTTTTTTATCTACTTTGCTACCGACAAAATCTGCATCCGAATAGCTGATAATCTCAAAGGAGGTTTACTTAAGATATTATAACCCAAGTTCAATGGTTTTAATCAAGTATCTAAGTATTCTTTTGACAGCTAATAAATGAGACTCTTTAGGTGCAGCCTGAAATCTTGCACACAAACATACGCTAAACATTATGTCAGACCTACTGGCAGTAAGATATAGTAAGCTACCAATCATCCCACGATAGAGCTTAACATCTATTGGTATGCCTTGTTCGTCTTTTCCTAATTTTAAAGAAGAGCTCATAGGTGTCCGTAGTACTTTTCCATCTTCCATATTAAACATTTTGAGTAAGTATTTAATGTACTCTGGTTGATTTATAAAAATTCCACATTTTTCTTGTTTGATTGAAGTCCTAGGAAGAAATTGAGTTCACCCATCACGCTCATCTCAAATTCATTTTGCATAGTGCTTGCAAACTCATTGCATAATTCTTCATTTGTTGCTCTAAAAATGATATCATCAACGTATACTTGAACTAGGAGCATGTTATCATTCTTAGATTTTATGAATAGTGTTGTTGATCTTATAGGTTGCGCCCGGTTTTGATAATGACCAATACTGATATTTGATACTTGTCAAGTGCTTGTGTAGGTTTAAATTAATATCCCAAGGGAGGACACTTGAGGAAACAAGAAGATCGTGAAGTTTTGTAATTTGTATTATAATTCATATCAGCCTGTAATAATAAGGGTCTGTAATAGTATCTTAGGCATATGAATGTATGCTTATCATTTGCACATCATGCACATAAGATATAGTGTAAGCTCAACCAGACCTTATCAAGACCCTAGGCTCCAACACTCACGCACACATTGCATAAAATATGAGTGTGAAATAACTGTTCTAAAATTGATCATATCTAAGCAAGCTAAGAGGAGTCAGGTGACCAAACCTTTGGAGTACAAAACTCCTCAGGCGCCCGAAGCTTGAAGGTCAACAAGTTGACCTATCCTCAGGTGACCGAACCAAAAATGAGCATATCCTCCTCACTCACTCGAACCCTTGGAAAGGGACATCCCACCAACTTAGGTGACCGAGCCTTTTAGCTCAAAAGAGCCCCGGGCGACTGAACATATGCATTCGGGCACCCGAACCTAGGACCGGGCACCCGAAGTTACGTAGTTTTGCTAATAACTTTGATTCTGGTTGCCGAACCTTTGTACGGGTGACCGAATCTCATTTAAAATCTTTTATGACTGTGTCTGTTCAGGCGACCGAACCAAGGTTCAGCCAGCCAAACTTCGGACGGTTAAAATTAATTTAATAGAGGTAAAACTGGGTTAATACGGGCTAAGTGAATTTTAATCATTTTGGACTTTCTTAATTATTCCCATTGAGTCTCAAACAGTTAAAATTTTTTACTTGCCCATAAATAGGCCTTCATTTGCTTGATTAGACATAGATTAGAAAAGTGATTAGCGAAAATTCTCTCTCTCCTGAAAATCCATTTTTGCTCTAATACTCTAAACTTGCATCCTCTTGACAAAATCCGAGATTGTGAGAGTTCCATTTGTGCTCAAGTGATTGTTACTTTGTGCTAATACTCCCATTGTTGTGTATGATTGAGATTTATTTCATTAGGAGTATAGCTTAGGTTTATCCCGCAGATTTGCTCATTATAAATCTTGTGTGGGATTAAACCAAGAAAGCTTAGAATATCTGCATTTCATTGCAAGTGTCCAAAAGCTTCATTTTTGGTGTGCAAAGAACTTTTCAAACAAGCAAACAATCATTTCAAACTAGTTCTGTTCTTATTTCATTGAAGAAAATCATTTTGAAACTAGCTTGATTATCTATCTAGTATACTTGGAATATTCATGTGTTGATTGAAATATTTTGTTTAGATTCCAAGTCATTGCTTGTGTTGATTATTCTTGAGCATCATACTAATTGTATTGCATCAAACACTCTTGAGCTTCATATTGACTATATTGTGTTAAGTGCTGGTAGAACACATCTTGCATCACTGAGCTTAAACTATACCCATGCTATTGATGCGCATTTGATTGAGCTTATTATTTGGGTACAAATCTGCTTTACAGGAAAGCACTATTTCATTGTACCATTTGATTGTAAAATCTAATTATTTCCAGGCATGGCCTGAGGGGGCGGTAATCCAGCCCGGTAAGGATTATTGTAAAGGTTGAGGTCAGCCTTATGCTAATTGACCTGGCTTGTATAGGTGTCGCTTCACCCTTTTAAGTGAGCAAGTTATAGTGGTAATCGTTGTGCTTGTTAGCCAAGGTGGGGACAAAGGTAATTGGCCAAACCTCGATAATATCTTTGCATGTCACCCTTCCTTTACTATTTTCTGGTGCTTGTGTGTTTGATTAAATTGCTTTATTTACATTTTGGTAGACATTTACTTTACTTGCACTAAATTAACCATAGGGTTGTGAATATACTGGTGTTAGGAGAGTGACCTAGGGATTAAAGTTTAAAAATACCAATTCACCCCCTCTTGGGATCACTGTAAAGTTAACAATTGGTATCAAAGTCAAGTTGCATAGACTAATTGTTATTTTGCGAAAAGATCATATATGGCTCTTAGCTCCGTGACCCCTTTCCCTTAGAGACCATCTTCCACACGACCTCCTATTTTCAGTGGTGTTAATTACACCTTTTGAAAATAAAGGATGCACATCTACCTTCAGAATATTGATTGGAAGGTGTGGAGGATTGTCTCCGAAGGAAACTATGTTCCTATGAAAACTAAGGGTGCTGCTAGGGTTCCTAAGATTGAGGATGAATATAATGATTATAATATGAAAGTTGTTAGTCTTAATGCCACTGCCATTAATATATTGTACTGTAGTATTGATGTAAATGAATTTAATATAATTATGGCATATTCTACTGCAAAAGAAATATGGGATAAGTTAGAGTTCACATATGAGGGCACTAGGGATGTGAATGACAGTAAGATAAATATGTTAACCAGTGAGTGTGAGGCATTTAGTATGAATGTAGGTGAGTCCATTCAGAGCATGTACACTAGATTCACACACAGCATAAACTCACTACATGCATTAGAAAAGACCTATCCCATATATGAGATGATTAGGAAGATCCTTAGAGGCTTACCTCCTGTTTGGGAAGCCAAGGCTACGACCATTGCTGAGGGTAGAAACCTTAAGGCCATGACCTTAGATGAATTGATAGGTTCTTTGATTACTTATGTATTGTCCATAAATGAGAGACTTAATGAGCAAAATAGGACCAAGAAAGTGATTGCATTGAAAGCATCTAATGACATATCTAGTGAGTGCAGTGAGTCTTACACTGTTGATGAAATGACTATGCTAACCAGAAAATTCAGCAAGTTCTTCAGAAAGAAGAGGAGGCCGCACAAAAAATATAGAGTATCCACTAACTAATGAGAAGGAAGAGTCCAGCAAAAGAAAATAAAAATCAAATGCTCCTATATGCTATAACTACAACAAAGTGAGGCACATCAAACCCGACTGCCCACTGCTGAAAAAGGAGGACAAGAAAAAGAAGAAAGCAATGAAGGCTGGGACTTCATGGGAAAAATTCAGCAGCAACAACTCAGATTTAGATCATAGTGACACGGAGGTCGCTAATCTGTGCTTGATGAAACACGAGGATGAGGTATTGTCTTCTAGTTCACTATCTTCTTATTGTTCATCTGATGATTGTGATTCTGATTGCATGCCTACATTTAGAGAATTATAGTTTGAATATATTCGTGTTTCAAAATTGTTAGGTAAAATGACCAAATAAAATTATGATTTGAAAAAGAAATGTGAAAATTGGTCAAAATTATTTAATATGGCAAAAACCTCTCATGCCTCTATTTTAAAAGAAAAAGATGCTACTATTGTTGAGCTTGAGAGGAAATTGGAGGATAACTCCAAAATTATTTTTAAATTCACTAAGGGCAAAGAAAATTTTGAAAAATTAGTTGGTACCCAAAGAAACTCCTTAAGTAAAGAGAGTCTTGGTTTTAATGGTATTGAAAATGTTAGACGACCTAATCTTTACTTAGGACACTTTGCACGTGAGTTAAAATCTCATATTCTTCCTAAAGAGCCTAAGTGTAGATTAGGATATCTTAAATGTAAACAGATTGGTCACATTCAATTTGATTGCCCACTTAGGAATAAGCATGCTAGAATTAGGAAGTATAGGTAGTTAAGGGAGATCCTGCTACTAACCCTCATGGACCCAACAAAATTTGGGGACCAGCATCAGTCACTTAGCTTATTTTGTAGGTATGCCTAAGATCGTCCTCCTCCAAGGAAGGATGGTACTTGGATAGTGGGTGCTCATGACACATGACTGGCGACAAGGGCAAATTCACATCAATTGTTCCCAATGATGGAGGCTATGTGACATTTGGTGACAATGCCAAATGACACATCATCGGGGTAGGTAAGGTTGGTAAGGATTCCTCCCTTACTATTGTTAATGTTTTGTTGGTTGATGAACTTAAACGTAATCTGCTTAGCATAAGTCATTTCTGTGACATAGGATATAAAATATCTTTTGAAAATGAAAAATGCATAGTAGAAAATAAAACAAATCACAAAGTGCTTTTTACTACTAATAGACATGAAAATGTTTATACTAGCTCTCTTGATAATTTAGTTTCACAACAAGTAACATGTTTTTCTGCTATAAACGAAGCTAGTTGTGTTGGCCTTATAAGGCTTAACATCTTATTTTGATGCTAACAAACAAGTGGATCTTAACATGCCATGTTAAGTGATGTATTTTCAGGACTAAATGAAGAATGCAAGGTTAAAGAGTTCATGAGAGCTTGTAATGATTATATCAAGCTTGAAGCATGGATTTAAAGTTTAAAGCCTGAAGATCATGAGAGCATTGATATTAAAGAAACATATTCAAAGAATGAAAGCCCAAGTGATCAAGAAGGAAAGCTCAAAGAAAGATGAAGCAAGTATAAAAACCTCAAGGAATTCAAGAATTGGAAATTTGAAGGAGTTTATAGAAAATTTCGTGTAAGTACTTCAAATAATTTCAATATGGATACATGAAACTCTTAAGTTAATTTATTGGACCTAGATACCTTTTAATATACTTGCAAAATATTTTTATAAGGTCAAAAATTATTTGAAAAAGGTTAGAATCAATTTTGGAATAAAAAGCATCAAAAAGAGGATTTTCAAAATGCTGATAATTTTTTTACATCTGCATTGAGGTGTATTTTTCTCTATGAAAAACCCTTTATTTTAAAAAGTGTTCAACATGAAAGTTGTAGGATTTTCTCTTATATTTCATTTAACACCAATATAATCAAATTTGGAGTTATATAGAAAAAGTTATGGTCAAAAAACATAAGGGTACTTGAAACTAACAACAACCAGTAGACTGCCTGAACCAGGATAGGCGCCTAGGTGGTCGTGGCAGGAGACTAGCTATGTTCTGGCAGGTGAATACCAGGCTACTGCCCTTGCTGCTCCTTTAAAAATAACATGGCAGGAAACTGGTGGATTGGGGCAGGCGACTGCCACGCGGCTGTTTTGATTTTTCTCATAATGGTCAAATTTTTAAATGGGGTTGTTTGTGGTTCAAAATTTATGGAAACTTGGGGGATATTTCAACACACTTGGGGACCAAGTTACTTACCTTTTAAAGTCTATAAATAATCCTTAAAGATTATTGAATCATACACCAAGAATTAAAATTTAGCAAAAATTCAGCATCTATCTCAAATTGCTCTCAAACTCTCAAGGCTCTCTCTTGCTCTCATGCTCACATATTGTGCACGAATTCAACTGAGTTTTGCTGATCTTCTTCCACTAATATTGTGCTACAAATTCTTAATATTTCAATCATTGAAAGAATTAATCGTTGATATACTTTATTGAGCTTCAAGTTAAATTCCATATTGTTATTTACTTTGAAGTATATTAGTTTCTAAATTGTTGTACTAATCAGCTCTTTGTGTGAGCAAGTTCTTGTAAACAAATATTTGATTTGTATCTTGTAGATTGATGATTCCAAGGGTTGTTTAGATCGTTGGCTAAGCAAGGGGATATTGCTTAGAGAGGCGGGCTCTAGCCTATGTAAGGAGTGACCGAACGAGGGGATATCGTTTGGAGAAGGCGAGCTCTAGCCTTAACCAAGGAGTCTTGTAATCAGTATTGTTCCACTCATCAATTAAACTTAATTAGTGAATCCTTTGGTGGTTTTCCAAAGGCGAGTACGTAGGTTGGGTATAAGCCGAACCTCGTAAAAATCTCTGTCTCACTTTCTTTTTCCCGTACTCTTTATTTTCAGCATATTTAAATTGTGTGGATGGTTTATTTGATAATCATATATACTACGTAATATAGAAATCAAGTAAACTTAAAGTTTAATTTTGATTTGGGTTGCGGAAACCGAAAGGGAGTACATTGGTTATACCATATCTTGCAGAAACCATACGGGAGTACGTTACTTGGTTAATAGTCCAAGGATAAATTAACTGAGAGTTTAGTTGAGTTCTGAATATTGAGAAGAGTGTGAATGTGTTGTTGAAAAACATATTGAAGAAGCAAAAATATATCAGTAAAGTATAAATTATAATTCAACTACAGGGCTTACAATTTCATATCCAGGGTTGACAACAAAAGATATATTGTGATTGAATGGTATAATGCTCGAGATTGATTGGATAGTGTTTGTATTCCAAAAGTGCTAAATCTTGAATTTTACATCAATCTTATTGTGCTGAAGTGAATTTATATTTGGTAATCAAATTGGGTGTATTGGTTTGGAAATTGTGATTAATTGTTTGATTGTTTCTACTTTCAAAGTGTGGTTGAAGATTGAATGTTTGATTGTGTTTAATTGATTGATTGTTTAATTGTGTTATTGATTGGATAAAAGTACTAAGTTCTTGATTGATTAAAGAAATAAACAAACAAGTCAAGAATTGGTTAAAAGAAATAAAAGAAGTTTAAGGTAACTTAAAAGGAATTAAAAGAAATTTTTAGAATCCAATTCACCCCCCCTCTTGGGAAGCTATTTCTAATTTCAAGTTGGTTATGGCATAGGTGCTTAGGACATGCTAGCATGGATTTATTGTCTAAACTTGCTAGAAAAGAATTAGTTAAAGGCTTGCCTAAGATGTCTTTTGTAAAGGATAAAATTTGTGATGCATGTCAAATGGCTAAGCAAACAAAATCTAGTTTTAAGAAAAAGAAATTCATATCTACTACTAGACCTTTAGAGATGCTTCACCTAGATTTGTTTGGACCTAATTCTATGCAAAGTCTAGGTGGTAAATCTTATGCCTTTGTAATTGTGGATGACTTTTCTAGATTCACATGGGTGTTGTTTTTTGCACATAAAAATGAATCATGTGAATAGTCACCAAACTTTGTAGAAGAATCCAGAATGAAAAGGGATATAAAATAACTCACATAAGAAGTGATAGAGGCACGAAATTCAAAAATGAAGGCATAGAAAAATATTGTGACTTAGAAGGCATATCACATAACTTCTCTACACCTAGGACACCTCAACGAAATGGTGTGGTAGAAAGAAAGAATAGGTCACTGCAAGAAATGGGTAGAACTATGTTGAATAAGCATAACATACCTAAATATTTTTGGGTCGAGACCATTAATACTACATGATATGTTATGATTAGGGTATTGATTAGACCTTCAATTAATAAAACCCCATATGAATTATGGAACAATCATAAGCCTAATATTTCCTATTTTCATGTGTTTGGTTGTAAATGCTTTGTGCTTAGAGATAATGAGCATCTAGGAAAATTTGACTCTAAATCTGATGAAGGTATTTTCCTAGGATATGCATTAAATAGCAAAGCATATAGGGTTTTCAACAAAAGAACATTGATTGTGATTGAATCTATTCATGTTGTGTTTGATGAAACTAATCCATTTTCTAAGAAAGATGATGAAGATGATATTGATATTAGAAAATGCTTAGACAAACTCTCTATCGAAAATAATGCAAGTGAAAACCCAGAAGAAAATGAAAAATCATCTGAAGATAATGAACATCAAGAGTTGCCTAGAGATTGGAAATTCATTAGAAGTCATCCTAAAGATCAAATCATAGGCAAACCATCTTGTGGAGTAGCCACAAGATCTTCATTGGAAATATAGCAAATCACTCTGCTTTCTTATCCCAAGAAGAACCTAAAAGCATTAAAGAAACCATAGAGGATGAGTCTTGGGTGATGTCTATGCAAGAAGTACTTAACCAATTTGAAAGAAGCAAAGTATGGACCCTAGTTCCTAGGCCTAATAAGCACACCATCATTGGAACTAAATGGATATATAGAAATAAGAAAGATGATAATGGGGTAGTAATTAGAAATAAAGCTAGACTAGTTGCCCAAGGGTATAACCAACAGGAAGGGATTGACTTTGATGAAATATATGCTCCTGTTGCTAGGTTAGAAGCCATTCGCATGCTACTTGCCTTTGCCGCTTTTAAAAATTTTAAATTGTTTCAAATGGATGTTAAAAGTGCTTTCCTAAATGGCTACATTAATGAAGAGGTATACGTAGAACAACCACTTGGTTTTGAAAATCATAAACATCCAGATCATGTTTACCGGTTGTCTAAGGCCTTGTATGGACTGAAACAAGCTTCTAGAGCTTGGTATGAAAGACTTAGTGGTTTTCTACTAGAAAATGGGTTTACCCGTGGCAAAATTGACACTACACTCTTTATCAAGTCTAAAAATGATGATATGCTCCTTGTTCAAATATATGTGGACAATATTATTTTTGGAGCAACTAATGATGAGTTGTGTAATGAGTTTTCCAAATGCATGCAAAGTGAGTTTAAAATGAGCATGATGGGTGAACTTAGTTTCTTCTTAAGGTTGCAAGCTAGACAAGCTAAAAATGGAACTTTAATATGCCAATCTAAATATATCAGGGACTTGCTAAAGAAATTTAATATGGAAGATTGTAAAATTCTTGTTACTCCTATGAATTCTTCCATTAAGCTTGATAAAGATGAGCAAGAGATTCCTATTGACGTAAAATTGTATCGTGGTATAACTGGGAGTCTCCTATATCTCACTGCTAGTAGGCCTGATATTATGTTTAGTGTGTGTATGTGTGCTAGATTTCGGGCTGCTCCTAAGGAATCTCACCTAAAAGTTGTTAAACAAGTCCTTAGGTATCTAGTTGGGACTATAGAGTTAGGCTTGTGGTACCCTAAGCATACTTCCTTTAAGATTGTGAGTTATACGGATGCTGACTTTGCCGGTAGTAAGGTTGATAGAAAGAGTACTATCAGCACTTGTCACTACTTAGGACAATCTCTTGTCTCTTGGTTCTCCAAGAAACAAAACTCAGTTGCCATATCCACAGCCGAAGCAAAATATATTGCGACTAGAAGTTGTTGTGCCCAAACTCTTTACATGAAATAACAACTTGTGGATTTTGGATTGCACTATGATATGATATCTATTAAATGTGATAATACTAGTGCGATCAACATCTCCAAAAATCCTATCTTATATTCACGAACTAAACACATTGAGATTAGACACCACTTTCTTCGTGATCATGTGCAAAAAGGAGATGTGGCTCTGGAGTTTGTATGCACCAATGAATAGTGGATGGATACACTCACTAAACCACTTCTCGAGAATAGGTTCATACAAATTAGAAGTGAGTTAGGTCTAATGCATAGTAGGGAAGTTTCTTAGATATTTCATAGCTTGTATGCGTTTAGGGGGAGCTCTCACATAAAATTTATAAGTCTTAGCACCTACTATTATTATTGATTTGTATTCTTTCATAAACTTTGAAAATGCTAATTATTGCTTGTGAGCGCATGTCTTATAGCATGCTCATAATGGATGTAATGCATATTGACTACTACTTGTGTTATACAACTTTTTTTTGTCCACATCATCATGATTTTGAGATGCCTATTTGATTGTTGAATTCTACTGGACTTTTCAAGTAGTTGTGGATAAACTGTTAAGGAATATATACTCAAATAGGTTACATCTTATACAGAATTTATTTTGCAAAGTTCGATTTACAAACGACACTCTGCCAAAATGTTTCTAAATCTTTCCAAAAATTCTTATGTATAACTGTAACATTTACCCATTGCCTAGAATTTTCACTCTTATATCCCTTTTTGCTGTTGCCAAAAGGGGGAGATGGAGAGGCAAAAATAATTGGGTAAGGTTGTAATACATGATGCATATTGTTAGAGGGAGCTTACTTAAGCTATACCCAATTTTTTGCAGAATGTATTTATCATCATCAAAAAGGGGAAGAATGTTGACCTTATAGGTCGCGCCCGATTTTGATAATGATAAATACTGATATTTGATACTTGTCAGGTGCTTTGTGTAGGTTTAAATTAATATCCCTGGGGTAGACACTTAAGGAAATAAGAAGACCGTGAAGTTTTGTAATTTGTATTGTAATTCATATCAGTCTGTAATAATAAGGGTCTGTAATAGTAACTTACGCATGTGGATGTATGCTTATCACTTGCACATCATGCACATAAGATATAGTGTAAGTTCAGCCAGATCTTATCAAGACCCTATGTAGACATCCTATTTTTGCCCTAGCCAGATAGAACAAAGGGTCTATTTTTATTTTTATTATTATTATTATTATTATTATTATTATTATTATTATTATTATCACTATTATTTTTAATATTTATTATTTTTATTATTTTTATTCTTATTAGTATTTTTTATCTTTATTTTATTATTACTTTCTTATAATTATTTGTATTATTTATTATTATTTATTACTAGCAGTATTATTAGTATTACTTTACTATTATTATTTTGGATATATTTATTATTATTATTATTATTATTATTATTATTACTATTTTCATATATTATTATTATTACTTTATTATTATTTTTATTATTTTTCTATTATTATTATTATTATTAATTATTGCTTTTAATATTAGTATTATTACTTTGTTTACTAATTATTATTATTTTTATTATCATTATCACCATATCTATTATTACCATAAAAGTATAAAAAATAAAGAAAATGAAAAAAGAAAAGGAGAGGAGCGAGGCTAGGGTTTTCCAATTTTTTTTATAAAAGGAGGGGTGGGGGCGCAAAGACACGGGCGGGCGGAGACGCAGAAAACAAAGAAAACCCATCTTCTCCTAGATAGCCAAACCCCACTGCGCACCATCACCCTAACCTCTCATCTCATCTCTCCAATCTCTCCCTCACGCAGCCGCAACCCTCTCTTCTTGCTCACGCTATCAGCCAACACCCAGCCACCATCCTCATAGAACCAGTCCCAGCCACCCCGGACTCCTGCAACTTCGCCCTATCTCCATGCCCAGCAACCCAAGGTCGCCGTGAGCATGCAGACCACACTAGCCATCTCTGCTTCGGCCATCAGTGCAGCAGTGCCTCCTCGTACCGCCTTCAGCCAGGCCACCGCTAGCACCACTACCCCCTCTCTCCGGCCACACACCAGACAGCCCAAGACCTCCGGCCAGCCTCCAGTATGTTCGACGACAACCACAGCTCGCCCAACAGCAGCACCCAGCCGAGGCACGGCTCCCCTCCTGCGAACACTCCCATCACCTCCAGTGGTAAGCCCTCTGCTGTATCTGCGTACACACACACACACACACGAATATATATATACATATATATATATATATATATATATATATATATATAGGTTTAGTTTGCATTTTATAAAGTTGAAATTTTTATTTTTATTTATTTTTACTTTTTATGCATGCTATATATGCACATACTGACCTTTATTTATTATTATTTAGTTAAGTTTTTATTGTTATTATTTATTCTTTTTATTTTACTTGTTATATTTGTTAGATAATCAATATATTAATATTATCTTTAATGTTTAATATCCTTTTTTAAATGGTAAATACTAATTGATTTATTCTTCTTGGGTGCAGGATTTTTGTTCATATTTAAATTTTTATTATTTTTGTTTATGCATATTAAGTACTAACTAATTTATTTTGGGTGCTATTTAAATTTTTATTGTTTTTATTTATGCATATTAAATACTAATTGATTTATTTTTTTTGGTTGCAGAATTTTTATTCATATTTAAATTTTTATTGTTTTTTTATGCATATGAAATATTAATTATTTTATTTTTCTTTGGTGCAGGATTTTTGTTCATATTAGATATTTGCTTGATATTTAAATATTATTATTGAATTTGTGTTATTTAAGTCATAGCTCTTTGGGGTACGTTGTAATATCGTTGTTTATTGGTATTTTTGTCATGTATATATTTAGGTAATATGGTAATATATTATTTCATATTATTTTTATTATTATTTTTTATTAGGTTATAAGGTTGTTATGCATATATAATTTAGGTATATTAGGGTTTATTATATTGTTTCTATTATCATTGTATATGATATAATTCATTATTTTGTATTGTACGTAATATTATGGTTGACCATGTAATATTGTATTATTATCATGTTAATTGTTTAGGATTGTATATCGAATTTGATTTGATTTATTACTATAAGTCTATAAGTTACTATACTCATTGTTTACATATTAATTATAGCTTGAATAGGTTTCCATAAGTTCATTATTTGTTTGTCTTTAATTTGATTTGTTCTATTAATTAATTGCTTATATACGTGTGTATTGAATCTTTAATTGGGTATCAATATTAAGGTAAATAAAATATGTATATTATTATTACCATAAATATTGTTATTATTCCTTTCATTATTTATTATTATCCTTATCATTTATTACTTACTATTATTATATCTATTATTTATTATTATTATTTATTCGTTGTTATTACTATTATATTTACTACGTATATTAGTATGATATTATTATGATATTATATACTACTATAGTGTAGCGTCGCAATATTAATATGATATTATTAGTATAGGACTATTATTATAGCAATACATTTTTATTATTGTCAATATTGTCATCACTTTTAATTAGTACTAATGATAAATATTTTTAGTATTTTTGCTCCTTGGGTATATTTATATTTTGTATCGTGTATTATAATATTTACTTTTATTATTTTACAGTATTATTTATTTTCGTGTATGTGTATCCCTATGATTTTAATGCTGGGGTATGAGCCTTCGAGCTTTACGTACTTTTGGTTCTAAGGGAATATGTAAATATTTATATTTTATATATATTTTTGTATTATTTATTTATTTATTTATCTACTTTGTACGTGTATTAGTAAATTTACTAGAGGAGTAATTTTAAAGACATACTAGATTGACTTAGGGATAATTTCGAATTAATTAGGTACCGTTCGTAAGAACGGACGCGTAGGGGGTGCTCGTACCTTCCCCTCGCGTAACTGAACTCCCGAGCCCAACTCTAGTAACATAGATCCATTCTACCCTTAACAGGGTAGTAATCATGTGTTCTAACTACACTAAAAGGTTAGTGGCGACTTCGATATTCCCTATTTTTCCTTGAAAATTAAAATTGATTTTTATTTCGCCGCCCAGGGCACATGCGCGCCGGGACGTCGCGACACCCTAGGCTCCAACACTCACACACACATTGCATAAAATATGAGTGTGAAATAACTGTGCTAAAATTGATCATATCTAAGCAAGCAAAGAGGAGTCAGGTGATCAAACATTTGGAGTACAAAACTCATCGGGCGCCCGAAGCTTGAGGGTCAACAAGTTGACCTGTCCTTGGGTGACCGAACCAAAAATGAGCATATCCTCCTCAGGCACCCGAACCCTTCGAAAGGGACATCCCATCAACTCAGGCAATCGAGCCTTTTAGTTCAAAAGAGCCTCAGGCAACCGAACATATGCGTTCAGGCACTCGAACAGAGGATCGGGCACCCAAAGTTTCGTAGCTTTGATACTGACTTTTATTCGAGCTGCCGAACCTTTATACGGGTGACCAAATCTCATTTAAAATCTTTTGACTGTGTCTGTTCAGGTGACCGAAACAAGGTTCAGCCACTCGAACTTCGGACAGTTAAAATTAATTTAACCACGGTAAAACTGGGTTAATACAGGCTAAGTGAATTTTAATCATTTGGGACTTTCTTAATTATTCCCATTGAGTCCTGAACGGTTATAATTTTTTACCCGCCTATAAATAGGTTTTCATTTGCTTGATTAGACACAGATTAGCAAAGTGATTAGCAAAAATTCTCTCTCTCTCCTGAAAATCCATTTTTGCCCTTATACTCTCAAACTTGCATCCTCTTGACAAAATCTGAGATTGTGAGAGTTCCATTTGTGCTTATGTGATTGTTGCTTTGTGCTAATACTCCCATTGTTGTGTATAATTGAGATTTATTTCATTTGGGAGCATAGCTTAGGTTTGTCCCGTAGATTTGCTCATTATAAATCTTGTGTGGGATTAAACCAATAAAGCTTAGGATATTTTCATTTCATTGCAAGTGTCCAAGAGCTTCGTTTTTGGTGTGCAAAGAATTTTTCAAACAAGCAAACATTCCTTTCAAACTAGCTCTGTTCTTATTTCATTGAAGAAAATCATTTTGAAACTAGTTTGATTATCTATCTAGTATACTTGAAATATTTATGTGTTGATTGAAATATTCTGTTTATATTCCAAGTCATTGCTTGTGTTGATTATTCTTGAGCATCATACTGATTGTATTGCGTCAAATACTCTTGAGCTTCATATTGACTATACTTTGATGAGTGTTGGCAGAACACCTCTTGTATCTATGAGCTTACACTATATCCATGGTATTGATGCGCATTTGATTGAGCTTATTATTTGGGTACAAATATGCTTTACGGGAAAGCACTATTTCATTGTACCATTTAATTGAAAAATCTGAGTGTATCCAAGCATGGCCTGAGGGGGCGGTAATTCAGTCCGATAAGGATTGTTGTAAAGGTTGAGGTCAGCCCTGTGCTAATTGACCTGACTTGTATAAGTGCCACTCTACCTATTTAAGTGAGTAAGTTATAGTGGTAATCATTGTACTTGTTAGCCAAGGCAGGGACATAGGCAATATGCTGAACCTCGATAATATCTCTGCATGTCACCCTTCCTTTACTGCTTTCTGGTGCTTGTGTGATTGATTAAATTACTTTATTTACATTATGGTATACATTTATTTTACTTGCACCAGATTGACCATAGGGTTGTAAATATACTGGTGTTAGGAGAGTGACCTAGGGATTAAAGTTTAAAAATACCAATTCACCCCTCCTCTTGGGATCACGGTAAAGTTAACAAGTGTTGTGTCTATCTTTCTTCTGATAAATCCATTATCTAGCAGAAAACCGCTTAGCCTTTCTTACCAAGATCTAAGAGCTTGCTTTAAATTGTACAAGACTTTTGTTAGTCTATAAACGTGATTTGGATACTTATGGTTTTCAAAGCCAGGGGGTTGTTCTACATATACCTCTTCATTTATATAACCATTTAAAAATGCACTTTTGACATCCATTTGATATAATTTGAAATCTTAAAAAGCAGCATAAGCTAAAAGCATTCGAATGGCTTCCATTCTAGTTATAGGTGCGAAGGTTTCCTCAAAATCTATTCCCTCCTCTTGGTTATATCCCTGAGCTACTAGTCTCACCTTTTTTCTAATGACTATTTCATGTTCATCTTTCTTGTTCTTATATATTAGATCTAGGAACTAATGTCCAGAATTTATTTCTCTTAAACTGGTTTAATTCTTCTTGCATAAATATTATCCATGATTCATCCTCAATTGCTTCACTCACATTCTTAAGCTCTTCTTGAGATAGGAATGCACAATGACTAACCATATTTCTAAGTGAGGATCGTGTGGCTACTCCATGTGATGGTTCACCTATTATTTGATCAATGTGGTGATTCTTTATGTACTTCCATTCTCTAGGTAGTTCATTAACCTCATTTTCAATGATTATTTTCAATAGATGGTTCCTTAATTTCATTTCTCTTATCTGAATCATTTTCAATAGAAAATTTTTCAAACTCCTTATTTATCTTAATTTCATCCTCATCAGTATTTTTAGAGAAAGGGTTTGAATCATAAAATACTACATGGATAGATTCTACAACAGTTAATGATCACTTATTATTTAAACTGTAGGCTTTATTATCTAAGGCATATCTTAGAAAAATACCTTCATCTGATTTCAAATCAAACTTTCCTAAGTGTTTATTGTCTCTAAGTACAAAGCATTTGCAGCCAAAGACATAGAAATATGATATGTTTGGTCTATGGTCATTCCACAATTCAAATGGAGTCTTATTTAGAGATGGTCTAATCAGGACTCTATTTAGAACATAACAGATGATATTAACTGCCTTTGCACAAAAGTACTTAGGTAGCTTATGTTCACTAAGCATAGTTCTGGCTATTTCTTGTATAAACCTATTCTTTCTTTCAACCACACCATTCTGTTGTGGTGTTCTAAGAGCTAAACAATTATGAGATATTCCTAATGAATCACAGTATTCTTAATTCCATACCTTGATTTTTAAATTCTTTACCCCTATCACTTCGCATTTTAGTGATGGTATATCCCTTTTCATTTTGAATTTTCTTGCACAGTTTAATAAATTGTTCACACGCTTCATCTTTGTGACCAAAAAATTGTACCCATGTAAATCTAGAATAATCATCAAATATAACGAATGTGTATGATTTTCCTTCTAAACTTTGAATTTGGTTTGGGCCAAATAAATATAAGTGCAGCATTTGGAGTGGCCTAATAGTAGAGATTACTTTCTTCTTCTTTAAACTAGATCTTGCTTGTTTTCCTAGTTGACATGCATCATAGATTTTGTCTTTCATTAATTTTTTCTTAGGAAATCCCTTAACGAAGTCTCCTTTAACTTGTTTAGATATTAATTCTATGTTTGCGTGTCCTAGTCTCCTGTGCCAAATCCAACTAATTTCATTCATAGCAGAGAAACATATCACCCATTAAAAAGTTAAGTTATCAAAACTGGTAGTATATTTCATGACGATCAGCAGTAAACAATATTTTGTTTTCAGATTTGTTCTTTACAATGCATTTGTCATGTTCAAATGAAATTTTATAACCTTTATCACACAGTTGGCTTATGCTTAATAGGTTATATTTCAATCCATCAATTAATAACATTTTATCAATTACAAGGGAAGGCTCCTTGCCGACCTTACCAACTCCAATGATTTTGCCCTTTGAGTTATCCCCAAATGTAAGGAATCCTCCATCTTTGATTATAATAGATGCGAATTTAGCTTTATCTCTTGTTATATGTCATGAGTATCTGCTATCCATATACCACTTGTCCTTTGAAAAGGACAATATCCAGCACATCTGCAAGACATAATTTGATAACTACTTTTGGTACCCAGATTTTCTTGGGTCCATGGGGGTTAGTACTAGACACTTTTTTGAATTTCTAGACTTTCTTGATTTTGAAATCTTTGTTTTTAAAAGGACAGTCAAATTTTATATGACCTAACCTCTTACATTTAAAACACGTAACATATCTATTGTTGGCCTAAACAAAGCTTTCAACTCTTAATTTTGATGGTAATAAAGTAGGTTATTTAATTTGTTTTGAAGTTGAGATGTTTCAGGAAAAATAGATATTGGAGCTTAAGATTACAAGGAACAACTTTTGAAAGCTCATATCAATTCAAGTGATCAATATTGAAAGCTCAGAGCAACAAAGACTTGAAGCTCAAAACCAAAGAGAACTCAAAACAATAAATTCAAGATTTCAAGGAGTTTAAGAAGTGAAAAGTCAAAAGAGTCAATAGGACATGCTTTGTAAGTACTTCAAAGAATATTCAAGCATGAAATTTTTTGAAGCTCATTAGGAACAAGAGACTTAAAGACCTAAAAATTAAATCATGGAACATATTTTTTTAAGAAAACAAATTGAAATTCCAAGAATTGAGAAGCAAAGAGAGTTCTTACAAAAAATCATATTAAAATCAACATTTTGTCTTGAAAGGAGCCTGACTGGGATCGATAGTAGGCTGCCAAATTAAATGGTACTAAAATGCACAAACAAAAGGTCATCAGGCTACTATTTGGACCTTGACACGCGCCTGACAAGGAAATATGAGAAGCTTGTTTGGGTTCTGCCAAGCTACTACCACCCTACTGAATTTGTTTTAAACTAAGAAATTCAGTGACAGGTGCTTGACCAAAAGTTGACATGTGACTACCACCCTACTGACTTTGTTTTTAAACCGAGTTTTAATGTGACAGGTGCCCGACCAAAAGCACCAAGCTACTGCCACGCGGCAGATTTCAATTTTTTAACGAAAAGTTTTTAAAAATTTTTGATTGCTTGGGGCTCAAGCTTATTTAAAACTTGGGCACTACTCCAAGTAAACTTGGGGATCAAGTTAAATGCTTTTCTAAATCTATAAATAAGCCTTGAGATCATTGAATTAAACTACTAAGCATCAAATTCAACATTCATACTCTTAATTGCTCTAAAGTATTCAAAGGCTCTCTTGCTCACTCATTGTGCATGAATTCTACTAAAGCTTTGCTAACTCTCAACATTAATCTTGTGCCTCAATTCTAAATCTTTCAATCATTGAAAGACTTAATTGGTGATACACTCCCTTGAGCTTCAATTTAAATTTCATATTGAATTACTTTGGAGTATATAGTTTGAAACTGTACTAATCAACTATTTTGAGAGCATCTCTTGTACAAATTCTCTTGAATTTTTTCTTATAGATTGATTGATGGTTCAGGTCCTTGAATCGTTGTTGGACCAAGTGAGGGTTATTGTTTGGAGAGGCATACTCTAGCCTAATTGAAGGAGGGATTGTAACGATGTTGTTCCGCTCGGAAAGGAACTGATTTAGTGGAACCCTTTGGTGGTATTGGCCAAAGGCGAGGACGTAGGCTGGGGATAAGCTGAACCTCGTAAAACTTGGTGTTCTTCTAAACCCAACTCTTTTAATTTATGCACTATATATATTTTTGTGTATGTGAAGTGCAAGTTGCAAAGCTTAAACACTAAATTTAAAGAAGACTCTTAATCTATAGAAAGTACGTTTCAATTAACCGTTTGCGGAAACCCACAAGGGAGCACGTTGGTTAATTTGCGAAAATCTTAATTAAGAGAAATGCAATAAAAATCAATCCAAAACAGGGTTTGCATACAAATTACAGGGCTAATTATAAAAGCTGAAAGCAATTCAAAGAGTTGCAACTTCTTGGTTATTTTGGTTGTTGGTATTGCATGGTTGATTGGATTGTTTAAGTTTTAAGCAAATTGTTGTGTGTTTTGGTTTTGATTGATAATTGATTGATTTACTTAAGTTTTATTATGAGTACTAAAAAAGTAAGTAAAAGAACTAAAAAAAAAAAACCATAAATTTTTTAAATAACCCAATTCACCCCCCTTTTGGGATCATTATTCCACTTTCAATTGGTTTTAGAGTTAGGTTATAGTAAATCTTAACTAGAAGTTATATAAAGATTGAAATGACACACCTAGGAATAGCTCCCTTCGGAGAGGGTCAATCCTTAACCCGACCATCAATCTTTTGTGGACTGAATTATACCTTTTGGAAATAACGTATGAGAATTTACCTTCAAACTATAGATTGGAAGGCTTGGAAGGTTGTTATGGATGGCGAATTAATTCCTACCAAGTTAGTAGATGGAAAAGAAATTGCTAAGGAAGAAAAAGGCACAACTGAAATCGATCAGAAAATGCTACAAGTAAATTCAAGTGCAATTAATGTTTTATATTGTGCTCTAGACATTAATGAATTTAATAGAGTCATGACCCGCAAAACTGCTAAAGAAATTTAGGACAAGTTAAGAGTAACCTATGAAGGAACAGAAGATGTTAGAGATAATAGGATCGACATGCTAACTAGTGATTATGAAGCTTTTAAAATGAATCCAAATGAATCAATCACTAGTATGTATACTAGGTTCACCCACATAATAAATACTTTCAATGCTTTAGGGAAAACATACTCTATCTATGAGATGATCCATAATATTCTTAGAGGTCTTCCACCCATATGGGAACCAAAGGCTACGACCATAATCGAAGGAAGAAATCTTAAAAACACATCTCTAGATGAACTTATAGGATCACTACTCACTTACAAAATGACTTTAAAAGAAAGAAATACTGAAAATAAGAATAAGAAATCCATAGCTCTAAAAGTATCAAAAGAAAGCTCAAATGATGAAGATAGTGAATCAAGTGACTTAAATCAAGATGAACTAGCCTTTATTACTAAAAGACTTGGAAAATTCTATAAAAGAAACAAAATTTTCTCTAGAAAATTCAGAGGAGCAAAAGCTGAAAAAGGTGAAACAAGTAAGAAGGAGAACAAAAACAAAAATGATCCACCAATGTGTTATCACTGCAAAAAGGTAGGACACATTAAGCCAGATTGTCCTCGGCTCAAGAAGGAGAAGAAGATGAAGAAAACAGCAATGAAAGCCACATGGGATGACACGAGCTCGAGTGATTCTGAAAGTGAAACCAGCGAACAAGGGATGGCAAACCTGTGCTTTATGGCACACAACGAAGATGTAAATTCCTACTACTCCTCCTTAGAAGAATCAAGTAATGAATCATGCAATGACTCTTGTGAAAGTATGCCAACTTATAAGGAACTTCAAGCTGAGTTGCCCTTCACAATAGATTTATAAAAGTCTCTAAAAGAAATAAAACCTTGAAGGAACAAAACGAAAATCATAAAAGCCAACTAGAATCATCTAAATCTATTGAAAAAGAAAAGAAACCTATATTGATAATCTAATGAATAAAATAAATGATATGACACAAGAATTAGTTAAGCTACAAGTAAATGATTAAAACAAGAACGATTTAGAAATAATTGATCTTGAAAAAACTATTGAAGATAAAGAGAAGATTATTTACAACTTCACTAAAGGAAAAAAAAATTTTTGAAAAGATGGTTGGACAACAAAGAATGAATGGTAATAAAGAAGGAATCGGTTTTAATGGAATCACAAATAAAAGAAAGAAGAAATTTTTAATGGGGTATTTTGTAAAAGAGGCAAAACACTATGCTAGCACATCCTCAACTAATATACATGAACATATCACATGCTACTTGTGTAAAAACAGAGGACACATCATGTTTAACTGTCCTCTTAAAGAGAAGTATGTTAAAGTTAAAAATGAATGGAAAGTAAACAATGGAACTAGATATGATTTAAAGAAAATTAAGAAAGTTTGGATTCCAAAAAGTAATGTCGTGAATCATTCATTGTTGGTATGCTTTAGGAGAACACCATTAAAGGAAAAGTGGTACTTGGACAACGGGTGTTCAAGACATGATCGGAGATAGATCCACGTTCACTACATTAGTGCAAAAAGATGGGGGATATGTCACCTCCGGCGACAATGTTAAAGGTAAAATTATTGGAATCGGTAAAATAGGCAAAGAACCCTTAATCACTATTGATGATGTGTTGTTAGTAGATGGCCTAAAACATAATATTTTAAGTATAAGTTAACTTAGTGATAAAGGATTTGACATAATCTTTAAGCAAGATAAACATTTAGTTCAAAATCCTAACAAACAAGAAATCCTATTCACAACTTAAAATGTAAATAATGTGTATTGTATAAACCTTGATAATCTAGTTGATCAAAGTGTAACATGCTTGGCTGCCATAAATGAAGCCAGTTGGCTTGGCATAAAAGGCTAGGACATGCAAGCATGGATTTACTATCAAAATTATCTAAAAATATTTTGGTTGAGGGACTACCTAAATCAAAATTTATAAAGGATAAAATGTGTGACGCATGTCAACTAAGTAAACAAATTTAAACAAGCTTTAAAAAGAAGAAACATATATCTTCTAGTACACCCTTAGAACTCATTCATCTAGACTTGTTTGGTCCTACTAGAACTCAAAGTTTGGTAGGTAAGCAATATGCCTTTGTAATAGTAGATGACTATTCTAGGTATACTTGGGTATTATTTTTAGCCCTCAAGGATGAAGCTTGTAACTTACTAATAAATATATGCAAGAAACTCCAAAATGAAAAAGGATATATTGTATCAAACATAAGGAGTGACCAAGGTAGAGAATTCAACAATAAGGACGTTGAAAAATTTTGTAATGAACATGGTATTAGCCATAATTTTTTAGCACCTAGAACTCCACAACAAAATGGAGTTATAGAAAGAAAGAACCAAATTCTACAAGAAATGGCTAGAACTATGTTAAATGAACATAATTTACCTAAATATTTTTGGGTTGAAGCAGTAAATACCACATGCTATGTAATTAATAGAGTATCTATAAGATCAAAGCTAAATAAAACACCATATGAATTGTGGAAAGGTAAAAGGACAAATATTTCATATTTTCATGTGTTTAGATGTAAATGCTTTGTATTAAACGATAAAGATGAGTTAGAAAAATTCGATGCAAAAGCTGATGAAGGAATATTTTTAGGATATTCATTAAAAAGTAAAGCCTTTAGGATATACAATAAAAGGACACTTACTATTGTTGAATCAATACATGTAACCTTCGATGACGAAAACCCTTTCAAAAAAACACTAAAAGCTGAAGATGGACAACCCACTAAAAAATAAGAAGACTTAGAAATAATTAAAGCAAAAGAAGAAGTAAAACAAAAGGAAGAAATCATTGAAGAGACTCCAAATGATAAACCCATAGAAAATTATGAATTACTAAAAGAATAGAGATACGTTAGAAATCACCCAAAATAACAAATAATCGGAGAACCATCAAAGGTATAACTACTAGGTCATCCTGGAAAAATCTATGCAATCACTACACATTTTTATCTCAAGATGAGCCTAAAAATGTAGAAGAAGCATTAAATGATGAGTCATGGATTATAGCAATGCAAGAAGAACTAAATCAGTTTGAAAGAAGTCAAGTATGGCAATTAGTGCCCAATCCTAAAGATCATTCAATCATAGGAACTAAATGGGTTTTTAGAAATAAAAAGGATGAAAATGGGATAATTGTTAGAAACAAAGGTAGGCTAGTAGCTCAAGAATATAATCAAGAAGAAGGTATTGATTATGATGAAACCTTTGCCCCCATAGCAAGAATGGAAGCAATTAGAATGCTTATAGTCTATGCAGCCCATAAGGAATTCAAGCTATATCAAATGAATGTGAAAAGTGCTTTCTTAAATAGGTATATAAATGAAGAAGTATATGTAAAACAACCTCAGGGTTTTGAAGATATAAAATATCCCGATCATGTATTTAAATTAACTAAAGCTTTTTATGGATTAAAACAAGCTCCTAGAGCTTGGTATGAAAGATTAACTAAAGTCTTACTTAACAATGATTTCGCAAGAGGAAAAGTAGACAACACTCTATTCTTTAAGACTAAAAACAAAGACATGCTAATAGTTCAAATATATGTGGATGATATCATATTGGGTGCTACATATGAAGATCTATGTAAAGAATTTGCAAAATGCATGCAAAAAGAGTTTGAAATGAGTGTGATGGGAGAGCTAAATTACTTCCTAGGATTACAAATCAAGCAAACAATGGTGAAATTGAGAAATGGCTAACCTTCTTGCACGCAAGATCATTGTATCGAAACCACATTTCAACCATCGATCCAAAATTCGATAAATTCCTAGATATCTCCTTCTTTGAATATGATTTTCCTGAAATATTAACTTTATTCAAAGATATCAATTGGGATACGTTCATTCAAAACAAAGGCAAGGGATATTATCCCTATTTGACCAAAATTTTCTACTCAAATTTGGTAACAAAGGAAGTAGGTATTTCAACTGACCTCCTAGGACAATCAATCACTCTCACACCTCAATCATTAGGAAAATTGCTTCACATCAAAAGAGTTGAATTTGAGTGCAATCCCATAGGAAAACAATGGATTATGGAGCAAGGTTTCCCCCCATAAGAATTCTTGCCTCTTGTAATGAATGATCCACCCGTATATTTTGGAAATCCTCCAGTCTACAAACAACTCAATTTACAAGCCTTAATCCTCCACAAGCTTATTGCTTTCAATATACTACCAAGAGCTGAATCATATGACCACGTTTCATTCTTAGACTGTTTTGTCATGTGGTGCTTGCTCAAAGGGAAAAAATTGGATTTGGCTAGCTTAATGCTTAAGTGGATGGTTATGAAATTGAGAGCAACCCGAGTTGTTCTTCCTTATGGTGGAATCCTATCCTTGCTCTTTGCTCACTACCAGGTCATCACACCATCTTCAAAATTCGTCAAAAGGACCCATTATGATCTATTTTCCTCCACCACTCTCAAATTGATGGGTTATAAGAAATTCACAGAAAGATGGCTATATATAGGGAACATGCTAGCTCAACTAGACCCTGAAGATCCTAATCTTGCTCTAGAGGACACAGATATGGCTATGGGGTTCCTCCCTTTCTATCAACACTACTCTAGTTTCAACACTGCCATAAGGGTAGGACTCACTTCCCTTCAGGACAAAGTCACCAATATGGAAACCCAATACTCCTCACTTGAACAGCGCCTTGAAAATCTAAAATAGCATCTCACTAGTTCTTCCTTGGGTGCAGCCCCTATGGATATCAGTTCAACACCTCCTAGTGATGCTGAATTAGATAGAGAATTAGATGAAAAAAAGGAGAGTGATGACGCTTCCAAGGAAAAATCTGAAGAGGATTTTGAAGACACTGAGAAAGAAGATGAAGCTTCTAAGGAAGGCTCTGAAGAAGAAGAAGGTGCTGGAGATAATGCTGCAGGATTTGATGACTTATTTTAATATTTTTTTAAGAATATGACTATTTGCTCACTTTTGATGGATGTATGAAAAAATATCTTTGGTATGTCTATTGTGTGGTTGTATTTCTCCTTTTTGAATGATGTCAAAAGGGGGAGTATCTATGAGCAAAATATGGTTATCTTGTTTATGTTTATGATAAACATTGTTGATGTTTATGTTACCTTTATTATAAGTATGATATTTTATGATTATGGATGACTAATACTATTAGTGACGAATTTATGAGTATTAGTGACAGTTTTAAAATAGTTGTTATATGTACCATTACTACTAACTTTTAGTGACGAATTAAAAATTTCATCACTAATAATAGAGTATTAGCGACGGATCATAACCGTTACTAAAACCCTAATATTGTCACTATAAATTCTAGAACAGCTTAACTCAAATTCATCACTAATAGTAGGGTATTAGTGATGAATTACAAATTCGTAACTAATACTAGGGCATTAGTGAAGGATTTAAATTTTTCACTAATAGCAGACTATTAGTGACGAATAACAAATTCGTCACTAATACTAGGGCATTACTGAAGGATTCAAATTCGTCACTAATAGTAGGGTAAAAGTGACAAATTTGAATCCTTCACTAATGCCCTAGTATTAGTGACGAATTTGAATCATTCACTAATAATTAGAAAAATTAAAAAGACTTTAATACTAATTTTTTTTACTCATCAATTCTTATATAAAAATTTGTAATTACATTTTTAAATACATAAACTGAAACCATAATTACTACAAAATTCGTAAATCATTCAAAATTTTGAATTCAAATACAAATTCAATTAAAATAAAGAAATAACATATGTTCAGATAACAAAAATTATTTCAAAATATTCAAATACAAATATTAGTGCAAATTCAAATTAAAATAAAAAAATTTCATTTGTTCAAATAATAATAAAAATTTCAAAGAAATAGTGAAAAGTTGCATCTGACAACTGTAGTGCATGCATGCATGACATCGTGCTGATATTATGACAACTGCGAATCCTACAAATTAAGAGTCATTAAAAAAAATAGTATACAAATGGAGAGCCGGCGCTCAGTATAATCAGGAAAAAAAAATTATATGATATAACAAATTTGCAAAGATTTCATAATTATGCATATTACACAATTTGTACGATTAATAATGAAAAAAATAATGTCAGTATTTAAAGCTAAACACCGAGTTCACATATTTCCATTGATCTGCACACTTGAAAGGTAGCCTATAAAGTCGGAGGGATGAAAGTCTTTGAATAACCATGAGAAGATGTACACGCAACTATACTTGCAACTACTTAAATATATTATGTGTAATTGCCTTTTAATTTTTTGGAAGGTAAAACCGAGTGAATTCATTAATAAAAAAAGCTAAAGTCAGAGGCCTGAGGATACAAAAATGCAAGAAGACCCAAATTAGGAAACCAACAAGGCAATAAAAATATTGAGCAGCCAACAAATCAACAGAAAAACTGAAGAGAACACCAATAATAGAAAATGCCAAAGCAGCTGAATCAGATACCGAGAATTTGATAATTTTCATTAACCATACGTGTAATTATTATCTAAAGATTGAGACACCTTTAGTTGTGGAGGTTGTTTTATCTTTTTTTTTTTTTTTGTGATAGTGTTTAAAGTTTTTTAGGCATGTTTAGTCATGAAAATTATTTTATAATTTTTTTCTATGATGGTGTATAAGACCTTTCAAATAGTTGATTACTTTTTTAAGACATGAGGTTAGTCTATCCTTCTACCCTAATCTCCAATTAAATAAATTTATATCTAATATTTGAGTCCTCTGTTGCCCTTTTGATGAGCTAAGGTGCTTACGAGCATGTTTTAATTACGTCTTTAAAATTTTCATTAATTTATTATTTAATTTGTATTCTTCTTAATCAGTTTGCCATCCTAAAAAGTAAAACAAATTTTTTGGAGAAATCAGATAAGTTGAATAGAAGGGAAAATGTGCATATGACTTAAAATAGGAGAGGACTTAAAATAAGAGTCATGTTTCATTTCATGCTCCTCCTTTTAGATAGGTGTATTTTAGATAGATGCATTTCCTTTAATGTTTTAAAGGAAAATGAGAAAAATTAAAGGAAATGAAAGAATAAGTTACTTATAATTTAGGAAAAAATGATACACGTATTTATATATATACATACAAAATAACATACATATAAAGTTTGCTAGTAATTTCATTGCAAAGAAAATGCTTAGAATGACTACAATTTTTTTGTAACATACATATAAACAAGAGTAAGGTTATAATGCATAGGTTGTAACCATCATTGGCACACATGGTAGGAGAAGAGTATACATATAGGAAGTAGAGTGCACCCCATCTGGTTCAACCATTCTCTTGCCGTGACACTAGACTTTTTGCTCTCAATTAAAAAGTAAAACTAAATAAATACAAATAAAATCATTGAAATATATGCAGATTACATTTACCTATCCACTTGTTAGATGAATCCAACTTAGAATTGAACTTATTTGTGCAATATTTTAATTAGGACTGATGGGGATGTCAATCTAATCGTTATTACTTTAACATTCATTTTATCATAATTATCGTTGTACATGATTTTTTTTTTCGAGAAAATTTTAACAAAATTTCGGCAGCATGTTGTCTTTAAATTGGACATTTTCCTATAAAACATGTTCCTAATATGTTCAAATAAGTCATTTATAATTCAGTTCAAGGCACACGAGAACCTATATCCACTACCAACATTTAATACACATCAACTGCATCCGCCATGTTGGAAGCATTCTAGACTAGCATGCAATCATGTAGTAATCAACAATTTACAATAGTATTACATGTATCCATTAAATTCAAAATATAAAAAGCAGATAACAGTGGATAGTATAGAGTTCAGTGTAGTATTGTTATTCATCTAGGCATTTGGACATGAACGTTATGAGATGATGAGAGCATTTAATTTAAAGGATTATGAAGATGATGCTCCCTTTGAGTTATGTATATATTCAACTTATGTGTTCTTCAAATTTTCAAATCCTTAGCCAAGTGCTTCTAATATTTTCAATGATTTAGGCTCGACAATGAATGCTTTAGGCTTACCAGACCAAAAATATATAAATGAATGCTTCTTTAAATGAACTAAGCCTACATTGCCTTGTTTTTTATGATTCCTAAATTTCACTTATCCTTTCAAAAATATTTAACATTCATTTTTATCATAATTATCATTGTACATAGCTCCTTTTTTTTTTTTTGGGAAAATTTTAATGAAATTTCGGCAACATGCCGTATGTAAATTGGACATTTTTCCATAAAATATGTACCTGATATGTTCAAATAAGTCATTTATAATTCAGTTCAAGGCACACGAGAACCTATATCCACTACTAGCATGCAATACACATCAACTGCATCCACCATGCAGGAGACATTCTAGACTAGCATGCAATCATGTAGCAATCAACAATTTACAACAGTAGTACATGTAACCATTAAATTCAGAATATCCAACAAGTAAAGCTATCATCTATACAAGATGAATATCTATCATATGAAAATTTCCCAACTAAACAAGATATACAACTATGATAAAAAAAAAAAAAAAAACATGTACGCATTATGCAACAATATCAAATAATTAGAAATAACAACATCCAAAAGCAGGAAGGATCCATATAGAGGATGCATTTAGAAGGAGCACACATCCAAAACGACCATCCGTTCAAAAGGAAGCCGCATCAAAAACAAAGATGCATTCCCAAGGAAGATGCATCCAAAAGGAGGTTGAATCCACAAAGAGGATGCGTAGGCACATCCATAAAGAGGATGCTTTCACAAGGATGATGCATCCAAAAAGTGCAACACTGATGGAACTTTCTGAAACAACAATGATAAAAAAAATAATATTATTCGATGAAAAAATAAATAATTATAAACTTTAATTGAAAATATATGCGTCATGTCATTGAATTTAATGGATAGATTAAACTTGAATTGAAAATATATGCGTCTCTTCTCTCTCTCCCTATATATAGTCACACACACACACACACACACACACACACACACATTATTATCGGATCTAAAAGACATCTATCATTCTCACCTCAAACTTTTACGTCTGCATTTCTTTTTTTATTATAGAAATTTTCTCAAGTCATATCTGTTTATGATATTAATTTTTTGCAGTATTCATGCAAACTATCTATAACTACATAATATAAAAATTGCCTCAAATATGCGACTTTAGTTCTTCCCTGAATTTGTACTTTTCCTAGAGAATACATGTAATGCTATCTCCCCCCCTCCCCCCAAAAAAATTTATCCCATTACTGTCACCCCCTAACACTCAGCTTAATGGTTTTTAGTGTCCAAGTTAGAATAACGTATAAAGCTCTTTAGAGGAGCTAGTATGAGTATTCGTTAATCATTGAAAAATTCACTATATTATAACACAAATAAAATCATAATATACTTTTGCACAAGTACTATGTTAAGCTATAAGTACTATACATACCTTCTAATTAGAGGACAGACCTGCATCATCTATTTGAGATTGGTGCATCATTTCCTTGAACTGCGCTTGCCTATTCATCATGGCTTGCAGTTGGACTTGAAAGGTGGAGACCGTGTCTTTCAATTGCGCATTCTCCATTTCCACCATCTGCATCCGTTGAGCCATCTCCTCCGCACGATGCTCGGCCTCTCGACTCCCTCATTCCATGTCTACATGAGCCACCACACCTATGGATGATGATGTTTTTGGGGCGATGCATCCACTTCCAAGACCTTTCACCCAGTCCCTTACTCTTTGGCCAAGCACCTAGGAAGTGATCTCGAAATCTGTCATGTGCTGACTCCCCTCTAAAATAGGTGCATCCCTCAGCTCGACCATCCATGCCTAATTTTAGTCATGAAAATGATAAAAAGGAATAAGTAAGCTACAACTTTGATGTTTTGAATAGAGTAATAAACTAAATATTTTGTTTCACTTACATGTCTGTCCTGTGCACCCTCGTACCACTCCCCCGTTCACCATTCATGTGTTCTCTGATAAAGAACCGGCAGCAACTCCTCTGCACCAGTATCGGGATCACACTACATTATCATATAAGACATCATTAGTTGTATGTCATGTAATGGTTAGATAGTTTCATATATAGTAATTACCTGTCAATGATTTATGAATAACCTCGATCTATCGCAATGCGTCATATGGAGTTTGTTGCGGTTCGCAGCATTTGTTTCACATATGACCTACAAAGAAGATGTAATGACAGTACTGACATCATTGTGAAAAATTAGTGATTATAATACAAACACATCACTTGATAGTGTGGGTCAAGGAAATGGCGACACACCACCTCCCAATCCTCTTGGGATATCTTATCGTATGGCCCCGCTTTTGCTTTATCTCGCGCATTTTCGAGCAAAAGCACTTAAATTTACTGCACAATTGGACATCGATGATCGATCACCCTCCTCACATGGTCATCCTCGAGGATGTCCATATCAAACTCCTCCTTTATATATAGGTAATACAATTACAATGTTAGACAGTTGTTAATTGGCTAGTATATTAAAAGTAAAAAAACATTTAATTTAAAAGGACTTTATAGGGTTTGGGATTACTTACAAAAATGCGCATGTAAAGAACCATGCACTGCTCCTGAGTCACCTGCGGCCAGCTGAAGGCTGTGACTAGAGAATATTGTTGGCATATAATGTCAAGCTCCTTCATCCACGCGGTGCACCAATCGTTCAATGGGGCGGTGTAGCCTGGAGTAATGTCAATCCGAATCTCCTACTTTGTCCTCTGTAGGTGCTTCTTCAGCGACATGTTCTTCGCTGCACCACGACTTGACCTGACTGTGGATGTAGATGCTGAAAGCAAAGTTAAATTAAGAGCAACATTATAATCATACACGTGAATAACTAACATCAATAGTTGAAATGTAAATAAATTAATCATATCCATACAAACATTGCTTATCACAGTTGGCAACTCACCCTGCATATAAGTCTAATAAGTGGTATCCATGTCTGGTCAAGGTGCCAATGGCTTAGACAATGGTGCCGCCGCATCAGGACCAACAGGCTCCACCGGTCTTGAGGATGTCAGATCATCCTTATGCGATGTAGTCATGTGCTTGAAAGAAAATCGGCCACGTCGACCTCCCGGTGCCATATCTGCAAATTATTAGACAAGTAAATATAAGAAATATGAATATTAGATGGATTTATAATACATATATTTTAAGTTATTTACACAGGTCAAATACATAGTGACAAACATAACATACTTACCCCCTATACGTCCTCAATATCGGTATCATCCTCACTTTCTAAAGTGGTTTCCTTTTCACCATAGTACTCGACCCTTGTTTTATCTTCCCCATCAGTTTTCTCATCATCGATGAAGTGAACGTCTATAGAAGGTTCAATTGTAATGTCAGCAGTCCCTACATGTTTTGCGTGGCACCATCCCAACTCAATGGCATAGGATCGACTTCTTCTTCGATAACATTGAAAGCAAATTGTGCTACTACACTGAAAAATGGCTTGTCTTCTTGGAATGTAGCCTCACTAGCACTATTCTCCCCATCTATAACTTCTGTAACAGCATACAAACTTCAGGGAGGAATCTTTTCGGCCATATGCCATTCGTCCTTCAATTTGGTGTCTTTAAGGTAAAACACTTGTTTTGCCTATGTTGCAAGCACAAAAGGGTCATTTTGATACCAAGTTTTGCTAAAATTGACATTAGTAAAGTAGGCATTGGTGTTTATCCCAGTCTTTTTATTGCCGATGTCCCACCAGGTACACTTGAATAGGTGGACGAGTCTGTTGGCTTCATAGTTAAGCTCTATAATGTTGTCCAACACACCAAAGTAGTTAATTTCTTCATCTCCTTTTGTGCCTAGCACTGAAACCCCACAATGTTGGGTTCTTCTATGCAGTTCGAGGGACTTTGTATGAAATCGTAACTCGTTGACAATGCAATCGCCGTAGCAGTTAACTCGTTGATGGGGGCCACATGCCAACGCGTACAAATCTTTACTTACCGTTGGTTCCTTATTGTAATACATAACTTTCATCTATTAAACAAACAGGAGTTTAGAAGGATAAACCATCAATAGTGAAAACATACATTACTTCTCACTCGAGCAGTATTTGTTACTTACATGACTCCCAAATCAATTGATAAATTCCTTCTTATGTCTTTCATCAACATTCCATTCATTTTGGGCTAGGAGTTCAGCTTTATATTCGCTATATCCAACAATAGTACATGTTAATGTCAACTGCGTATATAATTATGCATATGTAAATACAATGCAAAGTAAGGAGTTTGGAACCACGTACTCGATATATGGAACAGTTTCATCACAATTATTGAGGATGTAAAAATGAGTCTTTTGTAGGTCGTCCATTTCAATGAAATCGAAAACTCGTGCACAAAGAGGCCGAATATTTTCTCGAAATATAAAGCTCCTTGGTTCTTCATCTTCGGCATTAATAGCATGAGCATATGTATTTTGCTCCTCATGAGTGAACATTGTGTCAATATCATGTAGATACATTGAGAAAAATGTAAGACATTCACTATCAATGTATGCCTCAATGATTGAACCTTCTGGCTGTGTCTTATTGCACATGTACCCCTTCAAAGTAGACAAGAACCTGTGCATTTTACATAGCATTATAAACTTGTAGACACAATAAAGAAAATAAAATAAAAACAAGAAAATCACGTGACCATTATACAAGGACTTTATAATTTACCTCTAAATAGGATACATCCAACGATATTGAACCTGTCCTCCAATTATGACCTCCTTTGGTAAATGAATGGCTAGGTGGACCATCACATCTAAGAATGCCAGCGAAAATATTTTTTCCAACTTGCATAGTATGATCACGATGTCATCCTCTAACCGTTCAAGTATGTTTATGCTCAATTTTTTGGAGCACAATTGTCGAAAAAAGATTCCAAGCTCAATTAGTACCGAGTGAACATCTTCATTCAAGTGTCCATGAAGGAAAATGGGTAGAACCAGTTGTAGAAGGACGTGACAATCATGACTTTTCATTCCTAGCATCTTCCCTTCCTTCGTGTTTATGCATCGAGCTATGTTCGATGCATATCCATATGAGAACTTCACTGATTTCAACCATTCTAAGAATTTATTCTTCTCATCCTTCAAAAATATGTAACAAGCTGATGGCATGTCAATTTTGTCCCCATCATGAAATAGGTGCAACTCAGGCTATATTCTAATATCTTCCATATCCCGGCGAGCATTTGCAGTGCCCTTTGTCTTCCCATTTATATGAAGCAATGTACCAATGACATTCTCACAAATGTTCTTTTCGATGTGCATGACATCTAAGTTGTGGCATAGTAGAAGATCTTTCTAGTATGGCAACTCGAAGAAGATGCTTCTCTTTGTCCAATTCAACTCCCACTCAGCGCATTTTCTTTTTCTACTGGTCGATGGTTCCCCAAATTTCACATATCCGATCAACCTTAGCTGGTTTAATATATCTTCCCCACTTAGTCGCTTTGGCTACGACCTTTGTTTAGGTTTTCCATTGAAGCTTTTGACGCCATGAGTCCTCCAAGGATGTCCAGTTCATAGAAAACGATGATGACACATAAAGCATAACTTGTGGCCATGCTTCAAGGAAAAGGATCTAACACCCTTATTACATATTGGGCATGCTAAGTAACCTTTTGTGCTCCAACCTGATAGGTTGCTGTAAGCGGGGAAATCATTAGTTGTCCACGAGACTGCAGCACGCATCCGAAATGTTGTCCCGGTTTCCACATCAAATGTCTCGACTTTATTTTTCCTATAGTTCCTTCAACTCATCAATTAACGGACACAGGTAAACATCAATATCATTACTAGGTGCCCTCGGTCCGGGAATGAGCAGAGACATATAAATAAAAGTTTCTTTCATACATCGCCATAGCGGCATATTGTATGGCATCATCATAATTGACCACATGCTATACAGGTTGTTCATGTTACTGAAAGGATTTAACCCATCTGAAGCAAGGCTAAGTATGATGTTGCAAGGATCACTAGCAAATCATAGATGCATTTTATCAAAATTGGCCTAAGTTTCGGAGTCCGCTGGATGGCTAAGGGTGTTTCCATTTTGAATATGTTTCTCTTGATGCCATCTCATATCTATAGCAATCTTTTTGCACATATACAATTGTTGCAGCCACGGGATTAATGGAAAATGTCGTAAAACATTTTTGGGGATCTTCTTACCCTTCTTCTGATTAGTTGTATACCTCGGTTCACCACATTCTAGGCACTCGTTTGCATTTTCATGTTCTCCATAAAAGAGTGCACAATCATACCTACACACATTTATTAGAGTGTAACTGAGACCCAATTCATACATGCATGTCTTCATCTCATAAAAAGACTTAGGAAGTGTTTCACCATCAGGCAGTGCTACCTTAATGAGGCTTAAGTGCATGTTGAATGCACTCTGAGGTAACCCATGCATTGTCCTTGCATGAAGCAACTTTATCAGAAACTCTAATTTTGAGAACTTCTTATAGTTTGGATATAGGGGCACCCGTGCATCCCTTATGAGATTAGCAAATGGTTTACCGAGTCGATTCAACCTACTAGGATCACAAGGTAAAGTACCTGCTGAAGTAGACTCATCACTAGTACGTGACACAGGCACATCGCTCGTGTCCATTGCAATCCCCCTTTGCAAGCCACCTAGCATTTCAATTACCCCTTCCGAACAGGTATCACCACCTACTATATTTGCCCCCTCATCTTCATCGTTATCATCATCACTCTGAACTGCATAATCTTCACCGTGGAACACCCATGTTGTGCGCCTTTTCTCCATTCCAAAGTCTAATAAATGTGAATGGACCAAATCAATGTGTTTGAATGTTATGATCTGGCATTTCTTGTAAGGACACCTTATTCTACTGGCTTTATTTATACGAGGACGCGCGAACTTTATGAAATCATGCACCCCTTTCACGTATTATGGAAAAAAACCTACCCTGAGTGTTCATCCAACTCTTATCCATGTTCATTAATTACCCTATAACATGTTCAAGTAAATGGTGTTATTATTCTAGTTCTCATAATGTTTATAATGCATGCATTGTGAATCCTATAATCAACCATCATACTCTAAAGGGTACGGATCCTATCCTATTTAGGAATGTTGCATTTACATTGTGATCAATCGATCAAATTCCTTTGTCGTAGTAATTATAAATTTTGGCAGCATCTCCCCATGTCTCTCCAAGTACACGAGATGGTGGAAGTGAACATGTTGCTAGTTTTCCATCACTAAAAAATTGTCACGACACCCCACTATATACCCAGAGAACACAAGTAGAGATGCAATCGAAATATATAATGACAATTGACAAAGCGTGAACGATGACAACAATGTAAATACAACTTCCTAAACTGTCCACCTTGGACAACCAAAGACCGGTTGAAATACAAACATTACTAATCGTATGTGAAACAAATAATTAACATGTTCCAATGATTATTAGTCAACATAGTATGACTAATAATCAATTGAAATATAACAATTGATTTGTCTCACATGTACGATTATATATGAATGTATAGTAACCGTTCTTCGATGGGTCTAAGCTTCAATGAATACATGTAATGGCAGTAATTAGTTTGGAGTTTTACTTCATATGGAACGTAAGATTGTTGCTCTAAGGCAAGTCTTTTTGATTTTCAATTGTGAGCCTAAGATCGCCTCTTTTGTTACAAATTTCAATACGTGAGAGGTGTGAGTTAGAATGACTTTATGTTTTAACTGATCATCCATATATTTCTTTGTACATAGTTTTATTATGGAAAAATTTTAACAAAAATTCGGCAGCATGCCATCTGTAAATTGAACATATCCCAAAAAATTCATGCACTAAAACTTGATGGATTAAAGCAAACAAATCACGATAATACGCATCATGCAGATACCAGTCAGTTTGAGCATGCGAGAACCTAAATCCACTACTAGCATGCAATTCATAATGTACTACATCAACCATGCAATTGGCTTTCAACACAAACATGTATTTCAGTATTTCAATTTACAATGGAGATTAAATTAAATGAAAGAGGTGATGGGTAGGTTTGATATACGGTAGGTGTTGAAGGTATATGGATAGGTTTGATGGAGGTTAACGGCCCTCGTGCCATTTTCGTCAAAAGAAGTGTGTGTGTCTAGTGTGGGAATGATCCGATTTATGGCAATTCTTTCATTAAAAATTACAAATTATGAGTACCATGTAGTGGCTTTTCGGATCGTTGATTTTTATGTGTAAATATTTTGAATAAAAAGTTTAGATCAATTAAATTTGATATTATTACTAAGTTAATTAGGTATTGTTCGATAAATGGGTGTGTAGAGGATGATAATCTATATCTCTCGCATAAATGTATTCTTGAACTCGATTGTGATGATGTTGACATTCACTTTGACTATTGGTTTTTTTATTTTATTTTATTTTATTTTATTTTTTTTAAGAAAGTTTAACTTAGAGATCAATTAATAAATAGAAATTTGGTTATCTAACCATACCACGGTAAATTAATAGTTAGTGGCAACTCCCTGTATTTTATTAACCTCATTTCTCAGCATCACTATTGTTTCTCTCACATTTTGACACATATTTTGGCCTATTTTCATTTCTGGGATTGTCATCCCTCAGTGCTGAGATCCTTCCGAGACGTGTCAACACATGTATATAATATGTATTAAACATAAGTATTAAAATTAAGTCAAGTTAAAAAAAATAATAATAATAAGTCAAGCAATGTTGAGTTGTACATTGAGTCGAACCTGAATAACTCACAAGCTGACTTGACTCATTGTTGAGTTTGTTTCTTTGTTTTCCTTATTTACATTAGACAATAGTTTATATACAAAGTTTTTGGAATATTGAATATTGGTCACTCATTAATGTACAAGTTGTAACCAGATCAACAAATAATTAACTTTATGTTCAAGCCCAAGCTATCATACATTTTTCAGGTAATACTTGGTTTGAGTTTTGCTCCCAAAGTAAAGAAATGTTTTTTAATTGGTAACCAAATGAGTGTTACTGCTCTAAATCTTCTATAGATAAATTCTTAGAACTCACTTATTTGATGATACAATTGCTCTTTAAGTTTAATTTGTTATGTTGTTTGGATGAAGAATTCATATGGTCTTAATCTTCCTAACATTTTGTTTTTGGTTTATTGGATTTTGTTCAAGCTTAATGCATAATAGACCAGATGATCAAGGAGTTATTAAGCGAACATCAAAAGAAGAAGCCGGCGGCATCATCTATTATTTTTTTAATATAAAAAAAGGACGCAGTATAACTCTTTCTAAAATGTTTTTATTGTTTAGTCCTACTAAAATGAAGCCATGCCTTTGGACAATGAATTGGGAAAAATTTCAAGACATATTTTTATTTTTTTCCTGAAGGATTTTATTTGAAAAAAAAAAGGAAAATAAAATAGACATATATTTTCATCATATTTTATCTCTACATTAAATAGTATTAAAGATAAAGATGCATTCCAATATGATTAAGAATTAAAAAAAAAATGTTAATCATGCATCAAATTAAAAATTTATTCATGATTTATTATATATCTTTTTCCTTCTCAACTTCTTCCATAACCAAATATGAAAAAGTAAATTAAATTAAAAAACCATACCTGAATCGGGAGAGCGCAACCGGGGTTGGGAGGCAGAGGACTCAACGGCATCCTAAGTGGGTAGCGGCTACGACTGCTTCTGCGGCTGCGGCTGCTTTAGCTACGACTTTGGTTCCGAGGGTAGGGAGACGAGCGCTAGAGACGACTACAGGAGCGGGAAGAAGGAAGGTGTAGGTGGTGAAGAAGGAAGGAGGGAAAGGAGGAAAGAAGGGAGAAGGGAAAGGAGGGGGATCGGGGAGGGAGGTTTGAGAGAGCAAGGAGACGAGCGCAGAGCGAGAAGCGAGAAAAGATCAAGAAAGAAGGGAAGAGAAGGGAGATTGGGGCAAAAGTTATAAAATAAGTATTAGTGACTAATCCAAATCTGTCACTAATAAAGGGTTAATAGTGACAAATTTCAATATTCGTCACTAATACTCTAAACTATTTTTTTTATTTATAATAAAGGAAGTATTAGTGACGGTGCCCAAATCCGTCACTAATAATAGGCTAATAGTCACGAATCTTCAAATTTGTCACTAATAGTCTAAACTAATTTTTTTTATTTTTTTAAAATAAAGGAAGCATTAGTGATGGTTCCCAAATCCGTCACTAATAATGGGTTAATAATAATGAATCTTCATATTCATCACTAATACTCTCAACTAATTTTTTTTTATTTAAATAAAGGAAGCATTAATGATGGTTCCCAAATCCATCACTAATAATGGGCTAATAGTGACGAATCTTCAAATTCATCACTAATACTTTAAACTATTTTTTTTTTAATAAATGAAACATTAGTGACGGTTCCCAAATCCATCACTAATAATGCGCTAATAGTGACGAATCTTCAAATTCATCAATAATACTATGAACTAAATTTTTTTTAAAATAAAGGAAGCATTAGTGACGGTTCCTAAATTCGTCACTAATAATAGGCTAATAGTGACGAATCTTCAAATTCGTCACTAATACTCTGAACTATTTAAAAAAAAAAGTTTTTTAAATGAAGGAAGCATTAGTGACAATTCCCAAATCTGTCACTAATAATTGGCTAATAGTAATGAATTTTCAAATTCGTCACTGATACTCTGAATTAGTTTTTTTTTTTTTTTAAATTTTTTTAAAATAATGGAAGCATTAGTGACGGTTCCCAAATCCATCACTAATAAGGGGCTAATAGTGACGAATCTTCAAATTCATCACTAATACTCTGAACTAATTTTTATTTTTTATTTTTTAAAATAATAGTAGTGATAGTTATTTTACCGTCACTAATAACTGTCTTTTAGTGACGAATTTAATTCGGCACTAATACCGCACAAATCATCACTAATATTTTCCCGAGATAAATTTTGCGAGAAAAATATTTTTCCGCTATATTTTCTGGTTTTTAATGACCAAACTATTAGTGACGGTTTCATATCCATCAATAATAGTGTCGTATTAGTGACGGTTGCTGAAACCGTCATAATACCACACTTTTAGTGACGAAATTGAATCTATCACTAATAGTTTCGTCACTAAAAACTAGTTTTTTTGTAGTGAGAAGTGAATAGTCAAGAGAGTCAATAGGACATGCTTTGTAAGTACTTCAAAGAATATTCAAGCATGAAATTTTTTGTGGGCTTATTAGGAACAAGAGACTTAAAGACCTAAAACTTAAATCATGGAACATATTTTTTTAAGAAAACAAATTGAAATTCCAAGAATTGAGAAGCAAAGAGAGTTCTTACAAAAATCATTTTAAAATCAGCATTTTGTCTTGCCAGAAATGTGACTAGAATCGCCAGTAGGCTGCCAAATTAAATGGTTTTAAAATGCATAGACAAAAGGCCATCAGGCTACTGCCTAGACGAGGAAATCTAAGAAGCATGTCTGGGTTCTGCCAGACTACTACCACCCTACTGAATTTGTTTTAAACTAAGAAATTCAATGATAGGCGCCTGACCAAAAGGTGACAGGCGATTGCCATCCTACTGACTTTGTTTTTAAACTGAGTTTTAATTTGATAGGCGCCCGGCCAAAAGCACCAGGCTAGTGCCACGCGGCAAATTTCAATTTTTTAACAAAATTTTTTTTAAAAATTTTGATTGCTTGGGGCTCAAGCTTATTTAAAACTTGGGCACTACTCCAAGTAAACTTAGGGATTAAGTTAATGGGTTTTTAAATTTATAAATAAGCCTCGAGATCATGAATTAAACCACCAAGCATCAAATTCAACATTCATACTCTTAATTGCTCTCAAGTATTCAAAGGTTCTCTTGCTCACTCATTGTGCACGAATTCTACTAAAGCTTTGCTGACTCTCAACACTGATCTTGTGCCTCAATTCTGAATCTTTCAATCATTGATAGACTTAATTGGTGATACATTCCCTTGAGCTTCAATTTAAATTTCATATTGAATTACTTTGGAGTATATAGTATTAAACTATACTAATTAGCTTTTTTGAGAGCATCTTTTGTACAAATTCTCTTGAATCTTTTCTTGTAGATTGATAGATGGTTCAAGTCCTTGAATCATTGGTGGACCAAGCGAGGGTTATCGTTTGGAGAGGCACACTCTAGCCTAATTGAAGGAGGGATTGTAACGGTGTTGTTCCATACGAAAGGAACCGATTCAGTGGAACCCTTTGGTGGAATTGGCCAAAGGCGAGGACATAGGTCGGGGATAAGCCGAACCTCATAAAACTTGGTTTTCTTCTCAACCCTACTCTTTTAATTTCTACACTATATATATTCTTGTGTATGCTAAGTGTAGGTTGCAGGGCTTAAAAATTGAATTCAAAGAAGATTCCTAATCTATAGAAAGTACGTTTCAATTAACCATTTGTGGAAACCCACAAAGAGTTGCAACTTCTTGGTTATTTTGGTTATTGGTATTGCGTGGTTGATTGGATTGTTTAAGTTTTTAGCAAATTGTCGTGCGTTTTATTTTTGATTGATAATTGATTGATTTACTTAAGTTTTTGCTGTGAGTACTAAACAAGTAAGTAAAATAATTTAAGAACTTAAAATTTTTAAATAACCCAATTCACCCCCACTTGGGATCACTATTCCACTTTCATCTATAAGAATCTTTAGTTGGAACATAAGATTTTGATTCTCTTACAAAATATCCCATGTAAAGTTGTCTCATTTTAAGCTTTTCCTTTTCATTAAAACCAATACCTTCCTTTTCTAGGGAATTTCTTTTAGTTGCAAGGAGTTTTTCAAAATTATTTTGTCCTTCTGTAAATTTACAAATAATCTTAGATTTATCTTTCAAATTCCTTTCTTACTCCTCAATTTTTAAATCCTTGTCTCTCATTAGGGATGCATGAGATTCATTTTGACTTTCTACTAACTTTGAAAATTCTTTCAATTTTAATTTCCAATCTGAATTTTTCTTATTCATTTTCTTAAGCATTTTAAGGGTATACAAATATTTTTGTTGCAATTCATCATAAGAAGACATGCTATTTTCATTTTCTGAATCACTAGAATAATAAGATGAAGCAGAACAAAAGGATTGTACCTCGTGGTCTTCATAAGCCATCAAACACAAATTTACAATCTCATCATTGCTGGATTTAGATTCTGAACTACTGGTACTACGAGTATACCAACCAATCTTTAGTGCCTTCTTCTTCTTCTTGGACACTTTCTTTAGCTGGGGATAATATGGGTTGATGTGCCCGACTTCTCGGCAGTTCTAGCAAGTTGGTGGATCTTCTTTCTATTTCCTCTTTCTAGTCTCTCCTCTTTTTGATTTCGAGTTCTTCAATTTTATAGTGTATTTATTGTTCTTTCCCATGAACTTTCCAAATTTATTAGTGAGAAGAGCCATGTTATCATCTGATTCTGAAGCACTTCCTTCATTGGAGCTTTTAGATGATGCCTTAAGTGCTGTAACTTTCTTTGTTTTATTTTGATCATTCTTCCTTTCATTTATTGCTAGTTCATAAGTAAAAAGTGATCCGACCAGTTCATCAACTGACATCTCCTTCAGATTCCTTCTTTTTGCTATTGTAGTAGCCTTAGCTTCCTAAACTAGCGGTAGTCCCCTAAATATTTTCCTAATCAACTCACAAGTAGGGTAAGATTTACTGAGAGCATTTAAAGAATTCGTGATGTGTGTGAATCTAGTATACATGGATTGAATAGATTCATCAGCAGTCATTTTAAATGCCCCATATTCACTAGTAAGCATGTCTATACTACTATCTTTTATTTCCTTGGTACCTTCATATGTTATTTCTAATTTTTTCCAAATCCCTTTAGCAGTGTTACAAGCCATCACCCTATTAAACTCATTTACATCTAGTGCACAAAATAGCAAGTTCATTGTAGTAGCATTTATTTGCACAGATTTCCAGTCTTCCTCTGTATACTCATCTTCAATCTTAGGAACATTTACCTTGTCAACTACTTTCATAGGAACATGATTTCCTTTAGATACAATTTTCCACACTTTCCAATTAACATTTAAAAGATATATACTCAATCTTCTTTTCCAGTAGGTGTAGTTTACACCGCAAAAAATAGATGGTCTAGTGGACAAATGTCCCTCACCAAATGGGGTTACACCGATGTGTGCAATGTGATCTTTTTACAAAAATAATGGTCAAGTCTATGTAAACCTCGCTTTGATATGAAATGTGAATTAAGGTGTTATCCCAAGAGTGGGGTGAATTGGGTATTATTAATAAAATAGGTCCTTTAGATTCTAATTTTGAAAACGATACATTCAAATTTTCAAGCTACCAATTACTACCTCAATAAATTTTTATTAATCAACCCAAAGAGTAATTTTAAGTGTCTTTATCAAGTATACAATGTTACCCAATTATTCAAACATACACCAATTAATCAACACATACACAATCCTGGTTCACAACCCGAACCGTGTATACAAAATGGTGATTACAGTTTTTGTAACAACTCAAAAATTGTTTCCAACCAAGCTAGTGAATACAAGATAAAACCTAACACATAATCATATGATAAATACTTGAAACTCAGTATGTATGTAAAAATGTGGCTTTTATAAGACGAATGATATGCTTCACAAATCTACCCTTCAAGCAATATCTTCAAAAAATTTAATTTTTATAAATAAATACTTTGGAGATCTTAGAGTTTGATTTTGAATCACTTTATGCAAGAATACCAAATAAGATCCTTAAAAAAATAGACTTGAATATTATACAGATCTAAGTTCTTGCTATCAAATAACTCGTAAGATTAAATCTTTGAGTAAACATATGACTATAAATATTTCAAAGAGTTAAACAATATTTCCCAAATACTTTTTTTTTTACAAATAAAGTAGGTCTCTTTAAATAAAAATTTATTTTTGAATATCACAAGGATTCAACCTTTAGAATATTGTTCCCAAAAACATTTTTCAAATAAATAGCTATTGGAAAATTAATTTCTTACACCCAAAAAGTTTTTTTATATGAACGAATAATGGAGAAAACAACTATTTAATAAAAATTGAAAGCTCAATAAAATAATTTCTCAAACATCAAGATCAAACCTAGATTTAGCAGAAGTTTGCTTGGATCTTGAAGATGTGAATGCCCAGACAAGTATGATTTCCTTGGAGTGCAGGCAACGATTCTTAGCAATAGGATTCAAAGCCCTCAAGAGATAAACAGAAAGCATTCAAAGCTCCCCATACTATTCCAAAAGTGAGGCACTAGGGTTTTTTTTTATAAGATTTCTCGATCCTAGGTTTAATCCTGGCTGTTGGATCAAATAAATATAATGATTTTCGTCTGTGTTTTCACTGAATTGCGTTTAAGTGTCTCGATATTCGTCGATGAGTGGGGTAAGTACGTCGATGAGTGTACAACACCCTAATAGCTTTGGTGTATTCCCAAGAGTGGGGTGAATTGGGTATTTAAAAATTTAACTCCTAGGTTCAACTAATCTAACAACAGTATATCTCAACCTAGGGTCTTTCTAACATATACCAATTGCGCAGATGAAAATAATATGTGGAAATTTAAATCATGCGCATCATTCACACTATAACATACACGTGTTGTAAATATAAAGTGTGAAAATATAAACAGACACACGATATGTTATTGGGGTTCAACCAATACTGCCTACATCCTCACCTCTAGCTCACAAGCTTGAGGATTTCAGTAATGCTCACTTAACGGGTGGAGCGGCACCGGTTACAACCAGGTCAATGAGCGGGGCTGACCTTAACCTACACCTTACTAGGATGGTACACCTAACTTTCCTGTCCGAGTCTAAGCCAATCTGGGACTATTTAACAGGGGTAATAGTTAAACCATACGTGCACATAGTTTTGCAAAATAAACAGGTATTGAATATACATAAAAGATTGTGCTTATTTATTATGTTTTTTGCTCAATGAGGCATGACAATAAGTTTTGTAAGATAAACCTTTTTTCAAAAGAGTCTTCTTTTTAAGACCTAAGGATTTATCATCTCCTATTTCTCCCTTCTTGCAGATTATTTTCAACATTTTCTTCATGTTTTTCTTCTCTGAGGTTGTATGAAAAGATTTCAATTCTTTTAATTGTTTTACCACCTTTTTTATTTTCATTTCTTAGGAAGATTCAATGTTTAGGTATCCTCCCTATAAGCTTATACATTTTAGATGAAACATTTTCTAGTTTTCTCTATATGGGCATGCTTTCATCAATCAATTTAGCACAAAATCCATCACAAAATTTAATACAAGAATTGTAACCAGAATCAATGTATACATTATAATTAGCCAGTATATCACAAGATTTAGCAGATGATTCATCACAAGTTATATCACAAAATTCTTCACAAGAATCATTGCATGCATTAACAACAGAACTATCATTATTTTCAATAGATGTTTCAATATAAAATGTATCATAGAATTCAGCAAATGAATCATCTATAGAGGCTGAGATAGGATCATATACCTCTTGTTCTATTAGTGCAACTACCATGTCATTTACCACTTCCTGAGTGGTGGTCTCATTCTCCCAAGATTCTCCATATTTCCTTTCAAGTTCATCCCTGATTTCTTGTGCACTCTTACATGCCACAATATCAACAAAAATATTAGAATCTAATGCAATATATAGTAGATCCATGGCATTAGAATTAATTATATTAAAATCATTTTCATTTATTTGTGCACATCTTCCTTTAGTAGTCACAAGCTAGACCCACTAGTCCATAGATTTTAAAAATATGCTCATTCTAATTTTTTAATGGGTGGAATTTACACCACAAAACATTGGAGGATTGGTGACTGACCATCCCTCTCCAAATGGGGATACACCAATATGAGTCATTGCGATCTTTTATAAAAACGTTTAAGTCAAGTGCAACAAGGCTCGGATACCAATTGTTAGCTTTTGGTGTATTCCCAAGAGGGGGGTGAATTGAGTATTTAAAAATTTAACTCCTAGGTTCAACTAATCCAACAACAGTTTATCTCAACCTAGGGTCTTTCTTACATATACCAATTGCGCAGATGAAAATAATATGTGGAAATTTAAATCATGCACATCATTCACGCTATAACATACACGTGTGGTAAATATAAAGTGCAGAATTATAAACAGACACACGATATGTTATCGGAGTTTGGCCAATACTACCTATGTCCCCGCCTCTAACTTGCAAGCCTGAGGATTCCACTAATGCTCACTTAAGGGGTGGAGCGGCACCAGTTACAACCAGGTCAGTTAGCGGGGCTGACCTCAACCTACACCTTACCCGGATGGTGCACCTAGCTTTCCTAACCGGGTCTAAGCCAATCCGAGACTATTCAACAAGGCTAGTCTCCCTCTTCAGGCCCATGCCTGGAATACAACCGATGTAAAATTTTACGTACAAACAAATGCTTCTTACACAAGCTGATATGTACCGATTCAACACAAATTAATCAATGCACATCAATTATAACTATAAGCTCGGCGCTCTACGTGTGCAATCAACACTCAAAATAATGACTTTATCTAATCAAGTACAAGAGTGTATATCAAAGTAAGATTTGAAACACAATATTTGAATATCATAGTATTAAATCAAGATTTCAAATATGCTAGCTAGATGATTCAAATAACCTTAATAAGATGTTCTCAATGTATTAAGCACAATGGATGTTTGAATGCAAACTTTGAAAATGATTTTTGCACACAAAAAAATATAGGCTAAGGTAATTTGCAATGACAATGCAAGAACCACAAGCCACTAAGTCTTCCCGGACAAGATTTATCAAATAAAATTGGTGGGAGATCTTAAATCTTCAATCTTAACAAAACTCAAACAATCAATATAGCAAATGAGAGTATGAGCTAGTGAGATTAAGCACAAGCACTTTAGAAATACTCACTACACTTAAAAAATAAAGGAGAATGGAGTGTATAAGTGTTTGGGAGTAGTATGGGCTAAAAATGGATTTTTCATTTTGAGAGAATTTTGACCCTAATCAATTTGCTAATCCCTTGCTAATTATTGCAAATGAATGTGTATATTTTGGAAAGGGGTAATTTTTTACCATTGGGGACTCAATGGGGATAATTAGAAAAGTTCAAAATAAGTTTAGAAAAATTAACCCAGTTTATGCCTTTTAATTTTAGTAAAAAATTAATTTAACCCGAGAGATTCTGGTACTTGGTTTGAGGTTTGAGTGCCCAAATAAACTCAATTAAAAAAATCAATTTTTAAAGGTTCGGGTGCCTGAAATCAGGGTCGGTTGGCTGAACAAAAGACATAAGCATTATGTCTGAGTTCGGGTGCCTGACACTAAGTTTGATTAACCAAACGGTCCACTTCAATCGCTTGAGCCCTTTTTGAATGCGAATGTTCGGCTGCCTGGGTTGGTGAAAAGATTCTGACATGGTTTCAGTCGTCCGTGGGAGATATGTTCATTACAGGTTCGGTCACCAGAAACCGGGTCAACCCGCTGACTTCTCAGTGGTTCGGGCACCCCATGTGTTTAGAACACCAAGGGTTCAGTCGTCCAACCTCTCATAATGTTTTTCATTTTAAGTCCAATTTTGCCTTATTTAATTTCCCAGATATAATAAGTGATCTTGGGGACTATGCTAAGTGTTGTGCAAGGACCTAGTGGTCGATCTAGGGTCATTTTTCTTGCCAAAAAAATTCGGCGTCGGTTGACACCTAAGGTCAAACTACAGTCTTGAGCTTTAGTTTCTATATGCATGCCATGTATTAATTATTATAGACCGTTCCTATATTACTACTACAGACCCAAATTACACAAAATATAAATTACAATGAGTGTTAAGGGTCTTTAATCTTCAAGTTTTCTCATGTGCTAGCATATGATCTGATAGTATAAACCTGCACACAAATTTGACGGACATTAAATACCAAGGTATTTGTCATGATCAAAACAGGATATGACCAATAGGGTTAACACACTTGTTTGTCGATGAGGTTATGAGTTCATCGACGAGAGCACTGTTTAAACTTTTTGGGCTCTCGGTATTTGTTCGTCGATGAGACAACATTATTCATCGCCGAGTGGCCTTCATATATTCATCGACGAGGCCATTGGGTTTGTCAACGAGGCCTCTAAAATTTGCCTCGAAAAATTTCTTTCAACTTAGAACTAATGTAAATGTATTTTTCATGGAATGCATGAGTCCTAAGGTCTATCTAATGTATATTTGACCTTCGAGTTATATAATATGAAATCTGTAAATACATTCAATTCTAAATACCCATTCCCATTGAAGATCTTGAACTTGAAGCTTGGTTCTTCATCATTTTACTGTTTTAGTTCCATGGATTGAGCCAAATAATATGTACTTTAGATTCCTCGTGGCTTCCATATCAAGCTTACCGTTCTTGCATTCTAAATCATGAGCCTATTCACAAACTCAATTGCACAGGTCAAATGCCAAGTTATTTTTTATTATAAAAACAAGATTGGGCTAATAGAGTCAATATAAAGGCTTTACTATTCAATGTACATCTTAAGAAAATTCCTTCGTCTGATTTTACGGCAAATTTTCCTAAGTCCTCTTTATCATTTAATACAAAGCTTTTACACCCAAATACATGAAAGTAAGATATGTTCAATCTTCTTCCTTTCCAAAGTTCATAGGGGGTCTTCTCTAGGCTTGTTCTAATGGAGACTTTATTCATCACAAAACATGCGGCATTTACCACTTCAGCCCAAAAATACTTTGGTAAGTTATGTTTATTTAGCATGGTTCTAGCCATTTCCTAAAGTGACCTATTTTTATTTTCAACAACTCCATTTTGTTGAGGAGTGCGAGGTGCCGAAAAGTTGTGAGTTATTCCATATTCATCACAAAATTTCTCAATGTCTTTATTAATTCATATTTAGAACTTCGTACCCTTTTTTCATTTTGAAGCTTCTTGCATAAGTTAATTAACATCTTACACACCTCGTCTTTGAAGGATAAAAAAAGTACTCAAGTAAACCTGGAGGGTTCATCAACAATGATGAATGCGTATTGCTTTCCTCTTAGACTTTGTATTCTGGTGGGAGCAAATGAGTCTAGGTGAATAAGTTCTAAAGGCCTACCAGTGGAGATGTGTTTCTTCTTTTAAAAACTTGTCTTAATTTGCTTTCCAAGTTGACACGCATCACATACCTTGTCTTTTACAAACTTAGTGTTGGGTAGTCCTTTGACTAAATTCTTTTTAGAAAATTTGGAAAATAGATCCATACAAGCATGTCCTTATCTCTTATGTCATAGCTAGCTAGCTTTATTCTTAGCTGTAAAGCATGTGACTTCTTGAGATATCAGGTTTTTGAAATTTATGCAATATACATTGTCCACCCTATTTGCAATGAATAAGGTGTCATGCTTTTCTCTATGTTCAGCTATGCATTTATCTTGTTTGAAGATTACATCAAAACCTTTGTTACTCAATTGACTAATGCTAAGTAGATTATGTTTCAATCCATCTACCAAAAAAATATCATCAATTATTAAAGAGGGTTTTTACCAACTTTTCCGATGTCGATTATTATGCCTTTAGCATTGTCTCCAAAGGTGACATCTCCTCCATCTTTTAGCATCAATGAGATAAACTTCGATTTGTCTCCAGTCATATGTCTTGAACATCCACTATCCAAGTATCATTTGTCTTTTGATAGAGTGGACCTAAACCACACCTAAAAGAAGAGTTTCAAGGTGTTACTTACCCAAGCCTTCTTAGGTCTTTTTGATTCAGTTTTAGTTTTAGTTTTGACTCTCCATACTTTCTTGACTTTGATATTTTTTTTCTTTTATATGGACATTCAAATTTTATGTGACCCTTCTTCTTATACAAGAAATATGTTGTGTGTTCATATGGATTTGTAGAAGATGTACTTGTAAAGTGTTTTGAGACTTTTACAAAGTAGCCCATGTAGAGGTTCTTTTTCTTCTTGTTTTCATCTCCATTGAATCTTATTCCTTTTTTATCCAAGGACAATCTTTGTGATCCAACCAGTTTACCAAAGTTGTCCGTTCCTCTAGTAAAATTGTAGATATTTTAGATCCTCAATTTTACTATTGAGATCACAGATTTCTATGTCTTTTATATTCTTACCATTTACTTGCAGCTTTACTAGATCTTTCGACATGTTGATTCTACTCATGAGTTCATTAATAAGTGAGTCTTTTTATTTTTCAGCTGATGTCGATGTCTCTAGTTGGTTCATTAGTTTTTCATTTTGTTCTTTCAATGCCATGTTTCTTTTGGTTACTTTTATGAACCTATTATGCGAGGAAAATAGTTTAGTCTGAATTTCAGGCATGCTTTCACATGAGTCGCTACACAATTCATCATTAGAATCTTCATATGAGCTAAAGAAGCCGTCTCTTTCCATGAAGCAAATGTTTGCCATGTCTTGATCATTTGATACATTTTCTGATTCACTCGAGCTTGAAACATCCCATGTGGTAGCTTTCATCACCTTCTTTTTCTTCATCTTGGCATCTTTCTTAAGCTGTCGACAACCAAGTTTTATATATCCAACTTTTTTGCAATTATAGCATGTAGACAGTTCATTCTTTATTTCTTTCTTACTAGTTTCTCCTTTATCATGTTTTGAACCTTTGAATTTTTGAGTAAATTTCTTGTTCTTTTTGAAGAATTTTCCTAGTCTTCTAGTGAATAAGACTATATCACCATCATTTAATTCATTGTCTTAATCTTCACTAGAGCTTTCTTTTGTAGCTTTTAGACCTATTGACTTCTTTTGTTTGATACCTTCAGTATTTCTATCACTTATTGTCATCTCATATGTGAGTAGCAATCCTATCAATTCATCTAACGAGGTATTCTTCAGATTTATGCCTACTGTTATGGCAGTGGCCTTAGGTTCCCAAATCGGTGGAAGTCCTCAAAGAATTTTTTGAATCATCTCATAAGTAGGGTAGTTTTTCCCTAATGCACTAAGCCAATATATTATATAGGTGAACCTAGTATATATACTAGTAATGGTCTTTTCAGGGTTCGTCCTAAACACCTCATACTCACCGGTGAGCATGTCAATTCTACTATCTCTTACGTCAACCGTTCCTTCATAAGTAACTTCAAGTTTATCCCAGATTTATTTAACTGATTTAAATCCAATGATCCTATTAAATTCATTGACATCTAAGGTACAATATAGTGCATTCATCGCACTAGAGTTTATCTGCAGCATCTTCAAATCATTGTCAGTCATCTATTTTTCGTCCTTAGGTACGTATCTCCTTGTTATCTACACTTTTAGTGGGGATGAGGTCATCATGTGTGACTACTTTCCAGACCTTCCAATCCATGGTTTGCAAAAATATTCTCATTCTCAGTTTCCAAAAGATGCAATTTACACTGCAGAAGATGGGTGGTCTAGGTGAGGATTGGCCTTTGCTAAAAGGAGATACACCTACGTGTGTCATATGAATCTTTATGTAGCTTCTAGTTTAATATTTACTACAACCTAAAGCTCTGATACCAATTGAGATTAAAGGTGTACTTCCCAAGAGGGGGGGGGGGGTGAATTGGGTTTTTAAAAATTTCTTTATTTAGTTAAGTATAACCCTTTTCAATCTAGTATGACTACAATCACACAATCCCTTTTCAATTTAACTTGACTACAATAACAATACCAATAATATCATAACCCAACTTCTAATACCAATTCTTCTATGGATAAACGATATGTAAGATCAGTTGTATATTACAATGAAAAATATTAAGATAGGATTTCACGAGATTGATCTCAAATACCCTGCAATATACCTTCAATGAGATAATTCAATTCACAATATTTATCCCAGCTATGTTCTCAAATTTCAATATTCAGAATTTATCCAATCAAACAAGCAATATAGTTTCTTGATTTCAAATATGAACAAACTCAGTATTTTAGAAAAACTTCCAATATGCAGCAAATTCTCAACAACCAAATAATCATACACGCAGATTATATGTTTGAAATAAAGTAAAGAGATTAAGGGAAGAGAAGCTAAAGACTAGATTTTTTACAAGGTTTGGCCAGCGGCCTACGTCCTTGCCCCAAGCAACACGCTGTGAGGATTTTATTTTTCCAAACTTTGTTACGTGGTGAAGTTACAACATCTTTCCCTCAAAGGTGGAGTTTGCCTCTCTAACAAGAATCCCCTCTCGCTAGGCAATGATTCAACGATCTTGAATTGTCAAACAAACAAGAAACCAAGAAACAACTTTGTTCGTACAAGCAACACTCTCAATTAGAGCATATTTGTATAATTGAAATTCAGTATACTTCAATCAATAAACAATATAGAAGATGAAGCTCACAAGAATATCACCAGGGTTCTAATTTAGATTTGAAAATCTCAGCAAAATAGATCAGAAATTCCTGGACTATATCAGCAGTATCACAATAGTATTTCATAAAGTATTTCAGCAAGATAACTTTGAAGTTTCGATTTATATGTGTGTTGATATTGTATATAATTTGCAAAAATATCAAGTATTTATAGAGAAATAAAGTATCTTACCATTTTCCCTAAGTTTTTTTTAAGTTCGGAGCCCAAGAAATCAATTTTGGAAACTTTCCCAATGCTGTTTAATTGTTAAAACATGTACCTCAATCAACTATTTCCTGAGGTCAGTCACCTGAGCTTTTTAAGTTCAACATATTTTGAAACCACAGTGAAGAGTCAGTCGAATGGGCAAGGTCAGTGGCCTTTCTTGGCTCTGTTTGCTCATAATTCATCAAAATAAAATGTCAATTGTCTTATGAAAATTCAACAGTCGCCTGTCCTGTTTGCAACTTCTATGTTTTACCAAAATTTTATTTCAAAATATAACTTTTGATCTTGGAAAATGTAAGTGAGACTTCTAAAAGAATTTTCCATGATTTTAAGCTCAGGTCTCTAAGTTAATAATATTTCTTAAGAGCTTCATACATCAATGTTGAATTTGTGAAGTTATTATATGGGACTTATGTACGATAACTCTATCCTAAGAACTAAGTATTCATGCTTTTTCTTGCTTTTATATCCAGCTTGAAATGTCGTCTTCAATATTTTTCAACTTCATCATTCCTTATAACTTTAAGCACAAGCTTTATTCAAGTTTGTTAGCCTTAGAGGCTACGTAAACTTAATTGTCTTGTTTTGATGATAACAACCCATTAGTGGTTCTAGGTAGGATTATCTTTGCACAATAAGCCTTAGTAAGAACAAACACAAATGCAAAGATTAAGTAGATTCTTAATAGGTTAGACATTATCAAAAAGGGAGAGAATGTTAGCCCTGTCAGTTACACTATCTTGGCTTATATGTTTTGATGATATTAACCTAGTTGTTGTTTCTAGTATTTTCCATCCTTGCATATCTTATCTTGTATAGGTACATAGTGTCAGATACACAGAGGTACCAAATCAGAAGCAAAGAACGGACCTAGTAGACATCAAATAGAAAAGATCGGAAGGACACTGACTCAGAAGCACCAAAGCACATCCTGAAGTTTTTATTGTGTATAAATTAATTGTAATAAGGGTTGTGTGAGTGAGTGCGTATTATAACTCTTGCGGTGTGTGTCTTGCATGATTTTCTGAGTAAGAGTTGAGCCATTGCATAAGCATACTAGGACACATGAGTTTATAGGATTGCACTAAAGACATAAACAAAAACTCACCTTTCGTGGCTTTCTAAGTTAAAATAAGAGTTTGTCAAATGAATCCTAAAACTCAAATATGTTTTCAAAGGGACAAGTTTTTAACATCCTAGTTTTAAGAACATTTTTATACTTAGTCCCGATTGTATTAAAACAAGTTTAATGTCCTAAAGGTTCAAAGAAAGTCAAGTATTTTTACGAAAGGATATACTAAGCATATAAGATATCAAAATGGGTTTTCAAACGTGTTTTATTAATTAAAATATCTTATATTCAAAAGTAAACTCATTTGGACAAGTTTTAATCTCATTAGAGTCAATATATTTCATATACTTTTGTCCAAGAATGTTTTAAGTCATTAAAATGTAAGGAAAAACAAAGCAATCGTCACTACCATAGTGCAATCTTGAGTCCTGAACACCTTGCGGTATTTTGGGCATAACTTTTTCTAAAAAGTCCAAATGGGCAATCTTGAGTCCTGAACACCTTGCGGTATTTTGGGCATAACTTTTTCTAAAAAGTCCAAATGGGGCGATCTTGGTGTCCCTGGAAAGCTAAGAAAAAATTCCACAACTTTCATTTTGGTGACTTTTTCTGATTCAGGGACCTCGTCGATGAAATTCAAGATTTCGTCTACGAATTTTGGGCAGAAGTGCCCCAACGGGCGGAAAACGGCTAGTTGGCCAAATAAAATAGTTTTTCTTTCCCCCAACGGCTAGTTAACGGCTCCTTTGGTTCTTGGGCTATAAATACAAGCTTTTAGACTTGTATTAAGATGATTTTGAAGGTCTTTGATCATTGTTAGTAAAAAACATCATTTTATACAAAACCTAGCACATTGCATATTAGTTCTTCATTACATGTGCTCATTCTCTCTTGCTCACTTATTATGTTTAATTCAATTCTTGAGAGAATAGTGTGAGGTTTGACTTGTAAATCATATTTACTCATTGTAAGGAGCATTCTTTGTAATCTTCCATCTTCTTGTGAAAGGTTCTTTGTGAACCAAGTTGTAAGGTTCTTTGTGAACCGAATCGGTAAAGGCTCTTTGTGAGCGATAGGGATTTGTTTCCAAGTTGTAAGGCTTGCTCCACTATGGAAGGAGCAATTATAGTGGATTGAGGAATCCTTGGCTTGGTGCTAAGGCATGGACGTAGGCTTGGTGCCAAACCACGTAAAAATACCGTTGTTATTCTTTCTCTCCCTTGCACTCTTTATTTTATATCTTGTGCATGATTTATATTTATATTGTGATATAATTTCTTCTATCTTGCCAAGAGTTTTTATTTTGTAGAAAAATACGTATTCCGCGAAAAGAGTCTATTCACCCCCCCTCTAGACTATATACTCCGGGTTGTGACTTCCAACAAAGTTCTTTGAATACTCGATCTTGATCACATGAAAGCATTGGAGCCCTAAACTATACTTAAACAAACATGTTAAGTATCCTTGATTTGTTATCATAAAAAAAAAAAAAAAAAAAAAAAATTAAAACCTTGTTAGGTCAACATCTCCAAAAGTTGTATCTTTGGGTGAAGGCATTTGTATAATTATCTTTTACCAAAAACCTAGAGAGAGAGGAGGGGGAGAGAGGTGGGGGTATTAATGGAACAACAATTCTCTGCTCTTAAAAGTTGCATATACGTACTTTGAATGATGACATATGTGTATCAAATTTTGCAAAAATACAAGGGGAAGTGTGCGCATCTACTAAATTGATTCAGTGGGTGTGTTAAATAATTAAATTGACATAAACCTTTTATATTCTTACTAAATTATAACACCATGAATGGCACCCCATTAGGGATCTTGAACCAACATATAAAGTTCAAGAGGATAATTTCTTCTAAGTGAGACTACGCAGAGATGAGTCTTTTGTACTTGGTAACCTCTTGACATTTTTTCCCGTCAACAAATGCATTATTAGTGACGGTTCTAAAAACAATTACTAATATAAAGATTATTAGTGATGGTCTTTCTTTTCAAGTATTCTACTTAAGGACATGTTCTTCTCGTTGCATTTTACTTTCAACTCATCCAGATTCTCATTTGTGGTGTCAAGCACACTGGCTAGGTTAGCCACAACATTATTTCTACCATGTTTTGCTTCTTGGACAATATCAACAATTGTTTTTATCTGTCCACTACTACAAAGATAGTCTCCTAGCCTACTGGCCTTGCTGAATTGTAATCATCTTCACGAGCAACCACCCATGTATAGATATTTGAACAAAGTTGTTTCTTTCGTGCATCCCATTCCTTTTTACTATGATGAGTTGCTTCAAAAGATCTCTCAAACTTTATTGCATTTAAAAAACCAACCCAATTAATGCAGAACTTCACCACAGCTTCCCTGGTATGTACACGGTCATTCCAAAAGGTATGAACTTGAAGAAGTTTAAATTTAGAGAATTTTTTCAATTCAACCAATATTCACTATTAATGACAACTTTTCTTCCATCTTTTTTGTCCACTATGTTAAGAACAATCCTCGTCCATGGCCAAACATATAGATTATTGACTCACTCTGAAAATGTGCAACTCGGAAGCTATCCCAAGTATAGGAGTTAAGTCATGTAATAATTAGCCCAAAGGCCAGATCGTCTCATTAGGGAATGCATTTTAATTCCAAATTTTGTGTAATTTCAAAAGAAATTAAAAAAAGAAAAGTTTATTGAACACAGTTTAGATTTGGTTTCTCGGATGTTTGAGATTTTTGTAATGAAATTTAAACCTTAACTAAAAATTAAACATGCATAAAATAACTAAATGAACGCCAGATTTAACACCAGAGTAATGAAGCAAACAGGATTGCAATTATTCAACTAACTAAAGACCGACTAAGATAAATAATAAATAAAATCCACTAAAGAAAAATACAAAATTTCAGACTGGGATCAGACAAGATAAGCAGAATGAAAACACTAACTTTATTAATAAAACACCCAAGAAAATTGTTTAAATCCTAAAACAATATTTAAATAAGAAAAGACAAAACCACTTAGCAATCCCGAACAAACTTAAGAGCAACAACTATTTTAATGCAAGAAATTAAAAAAAAAACAATTTGGATGTAATAATATTAAAAAAATTAAAAATTTTGAAATAACTTAAAGAAAGAGAAGAGAAATGAGTGTTGAGAGATGAGAGAAAAGAGAGAAGACAGAGAGAGGGAGGCAGGCTGTGTGGTCTTCTGGTGTGGGAGAAGGCTAGCCGTAGCAGCAGCACAGTAAGGAAGCATGAGTGCTCATGTTCATGGGATATTCAGCACAGCAAGCAGCAGTTGCAGCAGTAACAGAGATGAGAGAGATAGATGGAGAAGGCGAGCGAACTTCGAACAAACGCCGGAGAAAACCAAAAATGAGCACCGGAGAAGACGAACACGAACTTAAGAATCCAAAAGATAGAACTGATAAATCCGAAACTGAGAAAGACGAGGACTGTCGCCGGAGAAACTAGCTGAAGACGAGAGCTAATGGAGAAGATGAGACTGAGAGACGAGAGAACTGAGAGAGAAACCAAGACAAAGAGAGGGAAAAGAGACGAGATAGAGAGGGGGACTGTTGCGGCGCTCCACCGACCTCTAGAATCGACCCCTTGCCAAGCCAAAGAAAAAAACCCACACTTTCCAGCTTCAAAACATGGCAAGGTAAGGCCACTCACTTTCCCACCTAGCCTTGTCACATGCATGTGCGTGGGTTGCATGTCTTCACACAATATATATATATATATATATATATATATATATATATATATGTCTAGGAAAACCCTAGATGCTCACGGTCTTGATTTGGACTTTGGGTCATGTACCCAGCTCTCCACGGACATCGCTCGGCTTCTAAAAATTATCTTTGATATATAATCTCATTTAATACTCACGTCTCACGTACATTCTATTTTCAAATTTAATGTCCAAAAATTATCCTACAATAATAAAATACGAGTGTCCATAAATTTTTGACAAAAATAATATAATTATCTAAAAATTATCAAATGAGTTCGCTGATTAAAACAATACACATAATCAGACATTTAATTAAAATTATAATCTTTAATGCATGAATTTAAATGCCTAACTATGCATCTTTGACCTGTAATCAATTATTCCGCTCTAGAATTTGAGAGATGGGTGCTGGTTCAAAAGGGTGAGATGTTTGGTCCGACTCATCAGTTAGGTCAGTTTCCAGGTATTTTGCTAAGGCAAAGTCATTTTTATGTTTGCATTCGCTCATTGCACTTGATAGCCATTTTCGTTGCTCCATTAGAAGTCTTTTTGAATCAGTATTTGAAAATGATTTTTAGCCACTGCATTTGAAGCAAACTGCTTAATTAATTAGAAAAACCATCATAATAGTACTTTTTACCTTTCTCTCCATCAACAAATGTATTATTAGTGACGGTTTGTGAGAACAGTCACTAGCTAATATAAGACTATTAGTGACGGTCTTTCTCTTCAAGCATTCTACTTAAGGACATGCTCTTTTCGTTATATTTTTTCTTCAACTCGTCCAAATTCTCATTTGTGGTGTCAGGCAGACTAGCTAGGTTAGCCACAACATTATCGTTAGCTTTACCGTAATCCCAAGAGGGGGGGGGGGGTGAGTTGGTATTTTTTAAATTTCTATCCCCTAGGTGTTCTTCCTAACAGCAGTATGTTCATAACCTTATGGTCAATTTAGTGCAAGTAATAATAGAAATTAAATAATGCAATTTAATCAATTACACAAGCACCAGAAAGTAGTAAAGGAAAGGGTGACACACAGATATGTTATCGAGGTTCGGCCAACTGCCTACGTCCCCGCCTTGGCTAACCAGCACAAGAATTATCACAATAACTTGCTCACTTAACCAGGTCAAATTAACACAGAGCTGACCTCAACCTTAACCAGGTCAATTAGCATATGGTTGATCTCAACCTTTACACCAATCCTTATAGGACTAGATTACCGTCCCCTCAAGCCACGCCTAGAATCTCTTAGATATACAATCAAAAGGTACAATACAAGGGTGCTTTCACGTAAAGCAAATTTGTACCACAAATGCGCACAATCACAAATACCACAAATGATTTAAAATGTAAGCTCAGTGTGGTCTAGATAGTTCAACTCTCAAATATATTTTCTATCAGTGTAGTACGCACGTGAGAGTGTCAATAATAATTTGTGTATTTCAAAATATTCAATCAAACGTGTTTACGCAGAATATCAAACAAGCCTCAAGAATATCAATCAGTAGAATATTTCAATCACATAAATATGTATATGCTTGGACTTGCAAAATATATATGATCTTTGTTTTCAGCAAAAATATATGAGTGAATAAATATTACAACAAAGATGTTTCACCTCAAAAACAAATATTTCCTCAAATGGTTTTCAAAATAAAGAGCAATAGATATTTGTAAATGATTTTGAAAATATTTCGCAATCAAAAGCAAATGCGAGCTTCTTAAGATGTTGCAACGAATATGCAATCTTAGAAGATCTAGTAAAGTCTTCTTAGGATGAACTTATCAGCAAAGTCCCCTAAGAATCCTTTTAGGTTTGGCTCTCAACAAAACGAAACAATCTTAAGGCAAAGAGAGAGCAAACCTTTTAATCTAAACACTCAAGAACACTTACAGATGATTTAACAACTTTTGAAGGTAAGCTAGAGTGTATTTGGAAGAGTATGAGCAATGAGAAATATTTTACTTGAGAGAGAATTTGATTTTCTATATTTTCAAATCAATTGCCTAATTTTCCCAAATGAAAGAGTACATATAGACATACCAAAATTTTTGACCGTTGGGGACCTATTAGGGATTGTTAGAAAAGATTAATGACATTTAAATCATTTTAACCTTGTTTAAAGATATTAACTACGGTAAAAAATTAAGTGCAACCCGAGAGGTCTGGTCGACCAGAACAAGTTTGGTCGACAAAGTCTCGTATGGTTTGGTCGACTAGGGGACTTTTGAACTGAGGGCTCGCTTGACTAGGAAAAGGCGATTTCTCAATTTTCTGAGGTTCGGTCAATTAGACCAATTTGAACTGGCTGGTTTGGTCGACCAGACTGCTGGGATTTCTCCCGAGGACCATCCGGTTGACTAGGTAGTTGGAGAACAAAAGTACTCGGTCGACCAGATGGTCAAAATGTTGACCAGGGAGGGTTTCGGTCGACTAGGTATTTTTGAACTACCTGGTTTGGTCGACCAAGTGGTCAAACTTTTGACCCAGGGAGGTTTCGGTCGACCAGGCCAAAATGAACTGACTGTGCTGGTCGACCGAAAGTGCATCATGTGTGCATTTCGATCCAATCTTGAAGCATACAAACCCTAATGAATTGCCTATCAAACATATGTGTAAATGTGTGTGTCCTAGGGTCACTTGAGGTCCACTTTGAAGACACCGAAAAAGTCTGGTGTCGGTCGACCTTCCCTAAGGTCATTTTAAATTCGCATTTGGTTTGAGCTTACAAAATAAACCATGCATATAATGTGTGTGCTTATTACAAACCGAATACCCTAATTACTATTACAGACAAATTTCACTACAAAAATATTACAATCAAGAGTATGAATTTGTCTTCAAGCTTTGAGCTTTCACATGCCATTATTGATCTGCTAATATAGACCTGTACATGAACTAGATATTTATTAAATACAGGAGTATTTGTCATTATCAAAACCGGGCGTGACCTATAAGGTCAACAATTATTTCTACCCTATTTTACTTCTTGAATAATATCAACAATTTTTTTTATCTGTCCACTCCTATGAAAATAGTCTCCTATTAGCCCTACTGAATTGTAATAATCTTCATGAGCTACCCACCCATGCATAGATATTTGAACCAAAATGTTTCTTTTGTGCATCCCATTCCTTTTTACTGTGATGAACGACTTCAAAAGATCTCTCAAACTTTATTGCATTTAAAAAAAATTAGTCCAAACATTGCAGAATTGTTGACCTTTTCCTAGTTAACAAATACATTATTAGGGACGTTCTAAAAACAATCACTAATACAAGACTATTAGTGATAGTTTGAGAAAAATGTCACTAATAATAGACTATTAGTGACGGTTCTCAAAACCGTCACTAATACAAGACTACTAGTGATGGTTTTCCTAAACTATCGCTGATAATAGACTAATAGTGACAGTTTATGAGAACTTTCACTAATATTCTGAACCTTTTCCTAAGTCTAAAAATCGTCACTAATAAACACCTATTGCTGAAGCTTCGAAGTCGTCACTAATACTCGAGAAAACGTCGCTTATATTTTCCTGCAATAGTTTGAGCGAGAAAAGTGGTTTTTAGTAACGAAAGTATTAGTGACAAAATTGAAAGTGTGACTAATACTTTTGTCACTAAAAACAACTGTTTTTGCAGTGACAGTCTATCGATGCTGATGTTGGGGCTATGTATCCAACCCTAAAAGCTTTCAACTACATGATTTTGATTATATTTCATAACGTATATGAGGCATGCATTTTGAATCCTAAAATCGACCACATTTTCTCTAAAGGGTACGGATCCTATGCCATTCAGGAATGATGCATTTACACTGTAGTCAATCGCTTAAATTCCTTGATCATACACATTTTAAATTTCAGTAGCATTTCCCCATGGTTCTCCAAGTACATGAGATTGGGGGAGTGAATATGTTGCTAGTTTTTCACTAACAAATTTTCACGAATACCCCACTATGCACCACGAGAATGAACAAAACGTAAACAATGATAAAAATGTAAATACAAATTCCTAAATTGTCCATGAATTAGCCAATTCAAAAATGGTTGAAATACAAATATCAGTAATCGTAAATGAAACAAATAATTAACATGTTCCATTTATTATAAATCTAGACAATATGTGATTATGTGTCAAAATTTCGTAATTAGGCATTTAAAATTGTTAATTAAATATTATAATTTCACTTAAATGCCTGATTATGCCCCATATTTTAACATTGAGCTCATTTGATAATTTTAAGATAATTGTCTTATTTTGTCAAATATTTACGGATATTCATATTTTATTATTGCAGGATAATTTTTGAAAATTAAAGCTGAAATTAAAAATGTACATGGGTCGTGTGTGAGAGAAACCGTGTACGTGAACCATACACGTTACCGTGCACGCATTTGTTTGAAGCCGTGTGTGTGTGTAAAATTGAAGAGACCAGTACATGCAGGTGTGAGCTTAAGCCCTTGAAGAGGCCATGCACAAGGAGTTGAAGGCTGACCACGTGAAGAAGAGGCCTACCATGCGTGTGTACACGTGAAATTAAAGACTAGGTCATGTGTATGCATTAAATGAGTGCATAGGCCATTGACAAGACCACATGAGAGTTGAAGCCTGTGCATGCACACTACAAAAAATCAGGGTATTAGTGACGGTTTTAAAATAATTGCTAAATGTGCTGTTACCACTAACTTTTAGTGACGAATTCAAAATTTCGTCACTAATAATGGAGTATTAGTGACGGATTATAACCATTACTAAAACCCTAATACCGTCACTATATAGTCTAGAATAATTCGTCACTAATAGTAGGGTATTAGTGAGGAATTAAAAATTCATCATTACTAGTAGGGCATTAGTGACGAATTATAAATTTGTCACTAAAAGAAGGGTATTTGTGATAGATTGAAATTCGTCACTAATAGTTTAGCATTAGTGACGAATTACAGATTCGTCACTCATACTCTGGTATTAGTGAATGATTCATATTCGTCACTAATACCCTACTATTAGTGACGAATTAGATATTCGTCACTAATACCCTAGCATTAGTGAAGGAGTCAAATTCGTCACTAATAGTAGGGTATTAGTGACGAATTTGAATCCTTCACTAATAATTAGAAAAAAAAAAAATTCTTTAATACTAATTTTTTTAATCATCAATTCTTATATAAAAATTTGTAATTAAATTTTCAAATACATAAACTGAAACCATAATTACTAAAAAATTTGTAAATCATTTAAAATTTCGAATTTAAATACAAATTCAATTAAAATAAAGAAATAACATATGTTCTGATAACAAAAAATATTTAAAAATTTTCAAAATTCAAACACAAATACTAGTACAATTCAAATTAAAATACAAAAACTCCATTTATTCAAATAACAATAAAAATTATAAAGAAGTAGTCAAAAGTTGCATCTAACGACTGTAGTGCATGCATGCATGACCTCATGCTGATGTTATATGACAGCTGCGAATCCTACAAATTAAGAGTCATTAAAAAAAAATTCAGTATACCAATGGAGGAGAGTCGACACCTAGTATAATCAGGAAAAATAATTATATGATATAATAAATTTGCAAGATTTCATAATCATGCATATTACATAATTTGTACGGTAGTACTATCAATAATGAAAAATGTAACGTTGCATTTGAGAGCATAGATTTTGAACATTTTGAATGGATTTGGACAAATTTTAATACAATTTGATGTTACGTTTTATTTAAATTCAATGTAAATTCAAGTCCAAAGTGTCTCCAAACACGAGGAGCATACAATTATATTGAATTTATTAAAGTCTATTTAAATCTAAATTTAAGATCTAAAATGCATGCTCTCGAATGCAGCATGAGATTAGTTTATAGGGGATTTGCACAATGACTCAATGAGGTAATAGCATTGCGTGGAGAAGGGGATGCAGCGAATAAATCCAGCCGGGGACACGTGTCCATTAACATGCTTTACTGTTTCGTAGACAAGCATTATTGCTCTACTTGAAATAAAACTCTAAACAATGATTGTGGGGTTTGCAGAGGAGGGAAATGGGAAGATTCATGGAGAAAAAGGTCATGAACTGACATGAGCAAGTGTGTATCTTTTCAAGTCTTAATGAGAAAATATTAGAACTAAGTAAAATATGTCAGTCAGATGGACATGAAATTGGTCATTTGTTTGGTAGCTGAGAAAATCATGGAAAATAAAATATGCCTTAGGCGCTTTCATTGGTGATCTCATGCATGGACCATTTTTTTTCACTTTTTTTTTTGTTCTTTTCTACAGTGACATTGCAACCCATATGTCCAGAAGAATCCCTAATTTGTGTCAAATCTTGGCATTCCTACGGATTTCAAAACTAGAAATTTGAAGCATAGATAGAGGGAGGGTGAATGTGGTTACGTGGGCAATATTTACATTTACCTATCCACTTGTTAGACAAATCCAACTTAGAATTTGACCTTATCTGCGCAATATTTTTATTAGGACTAATCGAAATGTCAATCCAATCGTTATTACTTTAACATTCATTTTATCATAATTATCGGTGTTCATGGTTTTTTTTTTTTTTTTTTTGGAAAAATTTTAACGAAAATTTGGCAACATGCCCTCTGTAAATTGGATATTTTCCCATAAAACCTGCACTTGATAGGTTCAAATAGATCATTTATAAGAAGTTCAAGGTACACAGAATCTATATCCACTACCAGCACGCAATACATATCAACTGCATCTGCCATGTTGAAGGTATTCTAGACTAGCATGCAATCATGTAGCAATTAACAATTCACGATAGTAATACATGTATCCATTAAATTCATAATATAAATAGCAGAGAACAATGGATAGTATTGAGTTCAGTGCAGCATTGTTATTCATCTAGGCATTTGGACATGAATGTTATGAGATGATGAGAGCATTTAATTTAAATAATTATAAAAATGATGCTCCCTCTGAGTTATGTATATATTCAACTTATGCCTTTTTTCAAATTTTCAAATCCTTAGCCAAGTATTTATAATATTTTCAATTATTTCGACTCGGCAATGAATGCTTTAGGCTTACCGGACCAAAAACATATATATGAATGCTTCTTTAAATGAACTAAGCCTATATTGCCTCATTTCTTATGATTCCAAACTTTCACTCATCCTTTCAAAAATATTTTAACATTGAAGCTTATCATAATTATCGGTGTACATGGTTTTCTTTTGGGAAAAATTTTAATGAAATTTCAAGAGCATGTCGTCTGTAAATTGGACATTTTCCTATAAAACCTGCACCTGATAGGTTCAAATAAGTCATTTATAAAAAGTTTAAGGCACACAAAAACCTATATCCACTACCAACATGCAATACACATCAACTGCATCCACTATGCAGGAGGCATTCTAGACTAGCATGCAATCATGTAGCAATCAACAATTCACGACAGTAGTTCATGTATCCATTAAATTCAGAATACCCAACAAGTAAAGCTATCATTCGTACAAGATGAATAGCTATCATATGAAAATTTCTCAATTGAACAAGATATACAACTATAATAATAAATAAATAAATAAATAAATAAAAACATGTACGCATTATGCAACCATTTCAAGTAATTAGAAATGAAAACATCCAAAAGCAGGATGGATCCATAAGGAGGATGCATTTAGAAGGACCACATATCCAAAACTACGGTCCATTCAAAAGGAAGTTGCCTTGAAAACGAAGATGCATCCACAAGGAGGATGCATCCAAAAGGAGGTTGAATCCGCAGAGAGGATGCATAGGCACATCCACAAGGAGGATGCTTTCATAAGGATGATGCATCCAAAAAGTGCAACACTAATGGAACTTTCTGAAACAAGAAAGATTGAAAAATAATATTATTCTCAAGTCATATCTGTTTGTAATATTAATTTTTTACATTATTCATCCAAACTATCTATAACTACATAATATAAAAATTGCCCCAAATATGAGACTTTAGTTCTTCCTTGAATTTGTACTTTTCATAGAGAATACATGTAATGCTATCTCCCCCCCCCCCCCCCCCACAAAAAAGGACCCCATTACTGTCACCCCTAACACTCAGCTTAATGGTTTTTTGTATCCAAGTTAGAATAACGTATAAAGCTCTTCAGAGGAGCTAGTATGAGTATTTGTTAATCATTAAAAATTTTGCTATATTATAACACAAACAAAATCATAAAATACTTTTGCACAAGTACTATGTTAAACTATAAGTACCATACATACCTTCTTATCAGAGGAGCCACCTGCATCATCTGGTCGAGATTGGCGCATCATTTCCTCGAACCACACTTTCCTACTCATCATGGCTTGCATTTGGGCTTGAAAGTTGGAGACCGTGTCTCTCAATTGCATGTTCTCCATTTCCATCATCTGCATCTGTCGAGCCATCTCCTACTTATCATACTCAGTATCTCGACGCCCTCGTTCCATCTTTGCACAAGCCGCACCCATGGATGATGATGTTGTTGGGGCGATGTATTCACTTCCAAGACCTTTCATCTAGCCCCCCGCTCGTTGCCCAAGCACCTGGGAAGTGATCTCGAAATCTGTCATGTGCTGACTCCCCTCTGAAATAGGTGCATCCCTCAGCTCGACCATTCATGCCTAATTTCAGTCACAAAAATGATAAAAAGGAATAAGTAAGACTAAAACTTTTATGTTTTGAAAAAAGTAATAAACTAAATCTTTTGTTTCACTTACATGCTTGTCTTACACACCCTCGCACCACTCCCCCGATTGTCATGGTGTGTTTTCTAATAAAGATCGGTAGCGGCTCCTCTGCGCCAACCTTGAGATCACGCTACATTATCATATAAGACATCATTAGTTATGTTATGTAATGGTCAGATAGTTTTATATATAGTAATTACCTAGCGATGATTTACTAATAGCTTCAATCCACCACAATGCGTTGTAGGGAGTTTGCTACAGTTCGTGGCATTTGTTTCACATATGGCCTACAAGGAAGATGTGATGACGATTTATTAGTGACATCATTGTGAAAAATTTGTGATTATAATACAAATACACCACGTGATAGCGTGGGTCGCAGAATTAATTTACAATATCGCAAAACCTTTTTGGGAATATTTTTACCCTTCTTCTAATTAGTTGTATACCTCGGTTCACCACATTCTGGGCACTCGTTAACATTTTAATATTCACCATAAAAGAGTGCACAATCATACCTACACGCATGTATTAGAGTGTAACCGAGACCCAATTCACGCATGTATGTCTTCACCTCATAAAAAGACTTGGGAAGTGTTTCACCATCAGGCAGTGTTGCCTTAATAAGGCTTAAATGCATGTTGAATGCGCTTTGAGATAACTCATGCATTGTCCTTACATGAAGCAACTTTATTAGAAACTCTAATTTTGAGAACTTTTTACAGTTTGGATATAGGTGTACCCATGCATCCCTTATGAGATTAGAAAATAGTTTACCGAGTCAATTCAAGGTACTAGCATTGCAAGGTATGGTACCTGCTAAAGTAGATTCATCACCAGTATGCAACACAGGCATATTGCCAGTTTCCATTGCAATCCCCCTTTGCAAGTCACCTAATATTTCAATTACCCCTTTCAAACAGGTATCACCACCTACTATATTTGTCCCGTTATCTTCATCGTTATCATCATCGCTCAGAACTACGTAATTTTCACCGTGGAACACCCATGTTGTGTACCTTTTCTCCATTGCAAAGTCTAATAAATGTGAATGGACCAAATTAATGTGTTTGAATGTTATGTTCTAGCATTTCTTGTAAGGACGCCTTATTCTACTGGCTTTGTCTGCACGAGGACATGCAAACTCTATGAAATTATGTACCCCTTTCACGTATTCTGGAAAAAACCTACCCCGAGCGTTCATCCAACTCTTATCCATATTCTTTAATTACCCTATAATATGTTCAAGTAAATGGTGTTATTATTCTGGATCTCATAATGTTTATAACGTATGCATCATGAATTTATAATCAACCATCATACTCTAAAGGGTATGGATCCTATCCCATTCAGAAATGTTGCATTTACATTGCAATAAATTGCTCAAATTCCTTCGTTGTAGTCATTATAAATTTTGGCAGCATCTCCCTATGTCTCTCCAAGTACATGAGATGGGGGAAGTGAACATGTTGCTAGTTTTCCATGACTAATAAATTGTCACAACACCCCACTATGCACCTAGAGAACACAAGTAGAGACGCGCTCGAAATATATAATGACAATTGACAAAGCGTGAACGATGACAATAATGTAAATACAACTTCCTGAACTATCCACATTGGACAATCCAAGAATGGTTGAAATACAAACATTACTAATCGTAAGTGAAACAAATAATTAACATGTTCAAGTGATTATTAGTCAACATAATATGACTAATAATTAATTGAAATATAACAATTGATTTGTCTCACATATACAATTAGGTATGAATGTATAGTAACCGTTCTTGGATGGGTCTAAGCTTCAATAAATAAATGAAATGGCAGTAATTAATTTGTAATTTTACTTCATATTCCATTTAGTTCTTGACCTTTCACTGTACCCTTATGATTGTTGTTCTTAGCCAAGTCTTTTTTATTTTCAATTATAAGCCTAAACAGATATAAAATGGTGAAATATACATATTCCTAATTTAAACAAATCCAAGAATGTTCACACTTATAAAAAATAAACCTCTAAAGTCCAAATAACATTTCCAATGGTATAAATCAAAGGTTAGGAAATTCAGAAGCGTCCATAGAAGTCCAATAAAATTTATCTAACCATCCTTAGTAGACAAACCCATAAAATCTAGATCACTAAATGGGGCAGATGGATGCCTGAAGTTTCATTGTAGGCAAACATATGTACATGCACATAGACAAATTTCATGCATGCAACTTGTGGATATGGGATGACCAAGTGGTGAATGGAGATGCAATAAAAGGTAGAAATTAAGATAGCCAAAATTTTGAAATAAGTAAAAGTAACTCCAGTTTAAGAAAAAATGAGCAATTTTAGTTGCTGAGATTTGCAAGATAATAATCAATAACTAACTGTCAATAATTATCAATCTAATTTAAGGGGTGACAAGTGAAGACGAAGAAAAATGTGATTTTTTTGTCAGAAGAGATGATTGCCTATGTTTTTAAAGCACATGATTCTATAAAGAAGCTAATTTTTCAAACCAGGATTTGAACAGCTAACCTCAATGTCTATGCATTTATGAAATTACAGAAAAGATAAATCAAATCCTAACAGTAGAAGCAATGCAGTTCTAGTATCTCCCAAAATACAGGTAGAAATCAAATGCTCCATGTATTTTCGTTAATTTTAAAGGCAATACAATGTAGATAGACACATTGAAGCACACGTACAACCATTCAAAAGCATGGTAAAATAGAATGCAATAAAAAACAAATAACAAAAAAAGAAATAAAATAAAAGCACAAGGGCGCATGAGTGCAGTACATAAGAAAAAGAGAAAGCGCATAAAAATATCACAAGCATCTAGTCTATCCTAATCAGAATCTGAATTAGAATCGGAACTGCACAAGCAACAAGATGAGGCTATTGCTCTAGCGGCATCTTGGTCCCGTGCCATTTCCTCAAAAATACGACACATTTTAGGGGTAAGAGGGGAGGGTTGTGGTTCCCTGTATAGGTATGGCCTGAGGGCCTGAGGCAGAAAATGGTCAGGAATGTCTGCCGAAGGTGAATTATAGAGGGCTTGAGGCAGCAAATGGTCAAGAATGTCCGCCAGAGGTGAATTATCATAATCATATGGCATGGTCCACCTAATCATACGAAACAACACCGGATGAGCGGGCATGTCCTTTATAAGCCCTGAGGTAATAGTCGAGGACTGCTCTCTACTAGGTGGCGCAGCAAAACGTGCCGGGTGCAACTGCACATCCTCAAGAGTCATCCTTGGTGCTCTTGTCTCATCCAAAATCCTTTCGTGCTCACTCAGTACAGCTTGACCCTTGGAAGAAGACTCTCCCCTTGGTGAGTCCTAAACCCTCTGTCGCATTGAGGCTACCCGAGGCTCTCTTCGCGGAGGCATTAGCCAATAAAGAGGAAATCCTAGGATTTAAGTTCAAAACAAATTTTTTTCTAGAGGGTCATACTTAACAATAAAATTACTTCTTCATATTCACACCTACTTATTAAAAAATTTCAACATAAATTTAATTTTAAAACTCATTTACTAAACCAAGTAAAATTATTAGTTACTTGTTCATGTGAGCACTTCATTTTAATATATATATATATATATATATATATATATATATATGATTTTAATATATTAATTCATAAATAATAAGATAAATATTTAAGCTGTTTAGGGTGAGTTTGATGCCCCTCTTTTGTCCTATCCTTTTTAAAAGATAAAGGTAGGTCTAATTTTGGTATAGTTTTTTTAGTTCATAAAAATCAACTTTTAGTTTTTTAGAAGTTACAAAATTAAAAATTGAAAAGCTAAAAGCTAATTTATTTTCGAACAAATTAATTTTTCTATTGTTGCCCTTAATTTTTTCTAATACTATAACACAGCCATGTCTTTTATTCACCCCAAACTATGTCGGTCGAAATTTTAACATACTATAGTGGTAATGCAGAAAATGAAAGTGGATGATATTGACTGTTGGACCATTTTGTATTTATTATTTATACATATAAACTGAGAAAGTAGTGAGAAAAGGGAAGGAAAATATTAAGAATTTAGATTTTCATATTTAGTTTTTTTAAAAAGTATATATATTTCACTCATAAATTTAGAATATATATATATATATATATATATATATATTCTAAATTTATGAGTGAAATATTTTGAGTTTGAAATTTTTGTATTTAGATTTTGATTTTATTTCATTTTTAATGAGAATTAGTTTTGTGTTGCAATGAAGCAAGATTAATGTTAGTGCCACCTCCATTCATTTGAACCATTCAATACACAATTAAATTAAATTAGTAATGGGAGTGACGTGTTGAAATAGTAATAACAAAATTTAATGAACATCACCAATGATGCTTCTCCAGCAAGCATGAAACATAAAAGGAGAAAAAATCAATACAAGTCAATCAATTCTCTTATTTCTCCTTCTTGTGTATCAAACAATAGTGTTCAGGAGTATAGATTTTAGGCTATTGATTTAAAATTTATATAAATTTGAAAGAAAATTATTATAATTTTTCTATTATATTTTATTCAAATTCACACAAATCTAAATCTAGGGTCTCAATTTCATACTCCAAATATACATAAAATAATCACATATATTCTTACCCAATATTTAGTATAAAAAAATAGAATAAAATACAAAACTTGACAGTTTTTCCAATGTGCTTAAGCCCCAACTGAAATTTAAGCATATACAAAAATGACATCAAATTCTTCAAAATAAACATACCTGCTTGAAGGCTGGAAGGCTTCTAGCGGTTGTTTAGCGGTGCGAAGGCGACGGGGACAAACCTGGAGCCTCAGTGGGGGTGACGAAGAGATAGCGAGTGGTGGGTAGCGGCGGCAGGCTTCCGATGGTTGTTGAGCGGGGCGAAGGCAATGAGGATAGATCCGAAGCCTCAATGGCAGCGACAAAGAGATGGTGAGTGGTGGGTAGCAGCGGTGGCGGCTGCAGTACCTGTTGAAGGCAGCCGGAGGAGGAAGGAAAGGAGGGGAAAGAAGGGAGCAGGGAAAGGAGGGGAAAGAAGGAAGAGGGAAAGGAGCGGTCTCGGGAGAGGGCAGAGGCAGCCAAGCGGGAATGGAAAGGGAAAAGAGGGAAAGGAAGGAAGATTAGGGCAAAGTTAATAAAAAGACTAGTAGTGACGAATCAACAATCGTCACTACTAGAAGGGCAATAGTAACGAATTAATAAATTCCTCACTAATACTGTAACGCCCTGAACCCTTAAACCTGGGTCTGGCGTGTTATACCTAATAAAGTCCTGATAATCCATAATCCATATCATACGCAATGGAAAACATAAACAAAATCTCCATATAACATAATACCAGAGTTTACTAATTCTAACAATAATCCATATTAAATCACCCATCACCTGCATTTCTATAAATCTACATAACTTCCAAAACAATTCAGTATTTTCACAATCATTCCTTACTCAATAGCCTTAAAACATAAAGGCATAAAACACAAATATTTACATTCCCCAAAATTAACATAGAAATATATCATTTCCTTTTTCTATTTCCCAATAATGCTATAAAAACCTTGAGCTCTCAAAGCTCGATCTCGAAGAAATCCTAAAAAAGGATAAATTCATATTCGGGTGAGACACATCTCAATAAAAGAAAAAATAATATATTAAAACAGTGTGTGGCCAACATGAGTTTATAATCAATATAATATTTAACGTTTAAAAATCGTTAACACAATCTTTGAAATCATTCTCTGATCCTATTCAAACACATGCAAATGTTTAACCCACGAGATTACCTGAGCATAGGGGTGATTACCCACCCATACATGTAGCACCCCTCTACTTTGATATTTAGGCAACCCAAAGGTCGCAGCTAAAGCATACCAGGGCACTCACCTTACTCAGTAAGCCCTCAAATGATAAATTGATCTCGTACTCACGCATTCAACAACAATTTACCGGCAAAGACCCTAAGGATAGGGAATTCTACCCGCCCATACAAGTAGGTTCCCTCTACTCTAGTGCGTTATGCAACTATTGCCACATCTGAAGCTACTAGTGCACTCGCCTTACTCAGCAAGCCCTCAGACGAAGAGTGCGCCCCGCCCAAACGTAACATGTTCTACATACATAAATTCTTCTAATATCATAATACATCACTCTTTCCATCATTATTCAATCATTCACATTCTTTCATGTTCATTACTTAACATTTCCTTGGGTTTCACTTTAAGTGACTCTTTCCCATTTGTATCATTCACATTTCACATTTCATTTCATTGCTTTGTCATTCTTTGTCATTTCATTTCATAATATTTTCATTTCATTCCTTCGTACTTCAGCCGCTCTTTAGCCATCATCAGTTAGTCCACATAGAAATGCGCTAGAATCTACTACAGTTAGTCCACATAAAAATGTGCTAGAATCTGCTAACCCGACTTTTAGCTGTCGTACATTTACCCAACATCTTTCAGCTGTTTACATGGTTGCATTAACACACACAAGCAACATAGTTCATGTCATGTTTTATTTACAATGCATTACTTACTTAACTTGCATCTCATACATTTAACATATATTTTCACACAGCATTCTATATACTCATGCCACACCATTTAGCAATAAAATTCATACACTACCTGTAAAATAAGCCAACCAACATTTAATGTTTATATACTGAAAATAACTTTTATTTCTTACATAATTATTCTGAAAATATTTCCACTTTCATCAGTTCATTTTCGCATATGCATATCTAATAAACAACCCTAAACTTGAAAAAATATAATTTAAACAGTTGGCATTTTACCCATATTGAAACATATACACGCACATGTAACACAATTTATTTTTTTCATTAAATTCATAAAAATTCTGATTTAATATATATTTTTCCCTTTACCTTGTTTCTTGAACTACGCCAACAGGGACCCCAAAAAGATGCCGCGGTACTCACCCAGATCCTGAAATTAAATTCCTAGTTCCAATAAATTATTTCTAAATAAAATATTATTTAAATATTTCCTAGGGCCATAATTCCTAAATAAATAATAATACCCGCAAATATACTAAATTTTCCAAATTTCCTAAATCCCACTCTGGCTTTGGAGTAGGGCCTAGAAAACCCCAATTGGAAATTTATCCACGTCAAAATGATGACAATCGCGACTAGGACCATGTGGTGGTACCCAATCGCCGATTTAATAGTAGATTTAAAGCAAAATTGAGAAAATGGAAAAAAATTATCTTTCCCCAGGAGTAGTGCCTAAGCCGTTCCCATGAAAAATCTGCTCTAGTAGAAATCTCGGCAGCGGAACCAAGATTCCAACGGCACCTTCCGTTTCCCGATCCGTCGCAAACTCGCCGAAAAATTGAGAGAAGGAGAGAGACGGAGATGGAGGTGGCTACGGCTGATGCAGGAATTTTGCAAAGGGGAGGCGTGGGGGGGGGGGGGGGGCGTGCCTTCCTCTGACTTCTTCTTCTTCTTCTTTCTTCTTTCTTCTTTCACTTTATATATATAATAATAATAATAATAATAATAATAATAATAATAATAATAATAATAATAATAATAATAATAATAATAATAATAACTTACCTATATACATACATACATATATATATATATATATATATATATATATATACATACATATCTTATTTCAATTAGTTTTTTTTTAAATCCAATGCAAAAATGTTTAATTTAATAAATAATTATTTAATTTATCTTAATTTAATTTAATTTCTTTATTTTTAATTTTTTCTTCTTCTTTTTCCCATGCCATTCCTCTTATTTGTTTATCTGTTATTTTATTTATTATTTTTTTTCCAAATTATTTTAATCCTTTTAAATTTTTGGGTCTTTACAAATACTCTACAACCAAATTTTTTTTTATTTTAAATATGTGAAGTATTAGTGATGGTCTTCAAATCCGTCACTAATATAAGGGAAATAGTGATGAAAATCGAAATTCGTTACTAATACTCTAAAATAAAAAATTCAAATTTATTTTAGAATACGGGAAGCATTAATGACGGTTCAAAAATCCGTCACTAATACTGGGGCAATTGTGACGAACATATAATGTCGTCACTAATACTCTGACACAAAAATATTAAGATTATTTTTAAATACGGGAAGTATTAATGACGGTTCCAAAATCCGTCACTAATACTAGTGCAGTAGTGACGAATAAAAAATTTCGTCACTAATACTCTTAGGTATTAATGTAAGAACCCAAACTGTGATAACTGTATTTAAATATTAAAAGAGGGGCAAAATTGGAATTTACCAGGCTTCGTCGACAAAGCCAGATTTCATCGACGAAGTGTGTGCTTTTCTCGTCGACGAAATTCAGAGCCTCGTCGACGAGGAAAAGCCGAGAGGTCTGGGAATTTGGAAATATCAGACTTCGTCAACGAGGCCACCGATTCGTCGATGAAATCAGTGAAAGATTCATCGACGAAGGTTCAATTTCGTCGACGACATTGGGCCAGATCAAGGGCTATAAAAGGGAAATTTCATTTCTTCTTCATTAAGAAAACTTGTTGACCTTATAGGTCACGCCCGATTTTGACAATGACAAATACTCATGTATTTAATAAATATCTAGTTCACGTGCAGGTCCATTTTAGCAAATCATTAATAGCACGTGAAAGCTCAAAGCTTGAAGACAAATTCATGCTTTTGATTGTAATATTTTTGTAATGAAATTTGCTTGTAATAGTAATTAGGGTATTCGGTTTGTAATAAATACACACATCATATGCATGGTTTATTGTGTAAGCTCAAACCAGATACAAACCAAAAATGACCATAGAAAGACTTTAGGGTATTCCCTTCGGCTGACCGACACTGGACTTTTTCGGTGTCTTCAAATTGGACCTCAAGTGATCATAGGACACACACATTTACACATATGTTTGTTAGGCACTTGAATAGGGCTTGTATGTTTCGAAATGAGACTGAAATGCACACATGGTGCACTTTCGGTCGGCCAGCCAAGTCAGTTCATTTTGGCCTGGTGGACCGAAACCTCCCTGAGCCAAAAGTTTAACCATCTGGTCGACTGAACTAGGTAGGTCAAAAATCCTTGGTCGACCAAAACCTCCCTAGGTCAAAAGTTTGACCACCTAGTCGACTGAACCAGGTTGTTCAAAGAAACCTGGTCGACTGAAACCCTCCTTGGTCAACATTTGACCATCTGGTCGACCGAGCACTTTTGTTCTCCAACTACTTGGTCGACCAGAGGGTCCTCGGGAGAATTCCCAGCGGTCTGGTCGACCGAACATGCCAGTTCAAAATGGCCTAGTCAATCGAACCTTGGAAAATTGAGAAATCGCCCTCTCCTGGTCGACCGAGCCTTTAGTTCAAGACTCCCCTGGTCGACTGAACCATATGAAACTTGGTCGATCGAAACATTTTTGGTCAACCGGACCTCTCGGGTTGCCCTGATTTTTTACCGTAGTTAATTTTTTTTAAACAGGGTTAAATTGGTTAAAATGTCATTAAACTTTTTCAACAATCCCTAATAGGTCCCCAATAGTCAAAATTTTTAGTATGTCTATATATACTCCTTCATTTGGGAGAATTAAGTATTGATTAGCAAAAACCAAAAAATCAAATTTCTCTCTTAAGCTATATACTTCCTATTGCACATATTATCTCCAAATCCACTCAAACTTACCTACTTCATCTCAGTATCATTTGTAAGTGTATTTGAGTGTTATTGGTTTGAGGTTTGCTCTCTTATTCTTTGATCGTTTGAATCGATTTTCTCGAGAGCATTACCTAAGTATTCTTAGGGGGCTTTTCTCATAAGCCTATCCTAGGAAGACTTTGCTGAACTTCTAAGTGTTGCATTCTCATTACAATATCTTAGGAAGTTTGTATTTATTTTTGGCTTGCAAAAATATTTTCAGACGTACTCAAATATCTTGTGGTATTCATATTGATATATTTGTGAAAATATATTTGTGTGTGTTATATTAATATTTGTGGCAATATCCATTCAAGCCTACATCATTTGTTGAAATACAAAGATTACATATATCTTGCAAACCAAGCATATACACTATTCACGTGATTGACATATTCTGCTATTTGAGATATTTGAATATTGCATGATATCTTTGTTTGAGCTTCTTGATTGAGAATGTCTAGAAATACAAAGATTGCTTGTTGACACTCTCACGTACGTATAACACTGATAGAAAATATATTTGAGAGTTGAATTACTTAGACCACACTGAGCTTACATTATTAAATCATCTGTGGTGTTTGTGATTGTGCGCATTTGTGGTACAAATTTGCTTTACGTGAAAGCACCCTTATATTGTACCTTTTGATTGTATATCTGAGAGATTCCATGTGTGGCCTGAGGGGGCGGTAATCCAGCCCGGTAAGGATTGGTGTAAAGGTTGAGGTTAGTCTTGTGATAATTTGACCTGATTTGTATAGGTGCCACTCCACCTGTTTAAGTGAACAAGTTATTATGATAATCCTTGTGCTGGTTAGCCAAGGCGGGGACGTAGGCAGTTGGCCGAACCTCGATAACATATCTGTGTATTACCCTGTTCATTACTGCTTTCTGGTGCATGTGTAATTGATTAAATTTCTTTAATTAACTTTTGATATTACTTGCACTAGATTGACTATAAGGTTGTGAACATACTGCTGTTAGGAGGAACACCCAAGGGATAGAAATTTAAAAATACCAATTCAGCCCCCCTCTTGGGATCACGGTAAAGCTAACAAAACTTAATATCTCTCTCTCTCTAAACTCTCCCTACTCTCTATCTCTCTCTCTAGATTTCTTTGCTGATCATTGATAGAATTAGGAAACGGAAGCTACGACAAGGATCGTGGAAGGATTCTCTACAACTTCTACAGATCGGAATCTCGTTTCAGAGGTTTTCAAGTTTTGGCGAAAAATCAAGGTAAGGTTCGGTTTTCAATTTTGATCTGGTAGTTTTGTAGGTATCAGTCTTATGAGTATTTTCTGTACTGTGATTTGTAGGTTTTGGAACTCGGTTCTCTATTTAGGAGCCTTGGAGTTCGAGATTTATTATACGGGGTTAAGGTAAAGGGAACTTTGTTTATATTGGTTCTTTTCGAAATCGGACTCGGTGGAACTGTGGTCCACGGTCCTGTGTGTGTTTTCTCTACTCATTTGGGGGGATCTAACGGGGAAAACTATGGGTTTTTCATTATTGCTGTTTTGGGAAAAAGGGGGCGACGGGCTGAATCCCGAGTTTTGTTGAAAACCAAGTATATGTGTGATTTATACTGTGATATTGGGATGGTCGTGCCTTGACTTTGTTTAAACTGTATTTTTTTTAGAAAACTATGATTTAGATTACCAAATGAGTGTGGTTTTTTTGGTTATATGAGCATGCATGTGTGTGTGATTGCGGAATGGCTGATGGGAACACAGTTCCAAAATGAGTCCAGGTACGGAGAGTGTCCGACTCTATATCTGAGGGTGTGTGTTTATCACTTGCCACGTAAGCAAGAGTTCCGGTACTATATCCGAGGGCGTGAGCCTTGTCCGACAGATTAGGCCGAAGGGTGCGGATCCACCATTTAGCGCTAGTACGATGCCATGGGAAGTCAAGGACTAGCCATGTGCCGGTGGCACCGTGCTTCGCAGGTTGGCTCCGAGCCGATACCGGATTTTCATGGACCGGCTTCGGGCCGAAGGGTGTGACGACACCGGGTTACTAATCATGTGTGTGTATTGTGACGGGGTTGCGTATAAATGGCCGTCGTATATGTGCGTGTATGCACTGTGTAAATTAGTACTGGATTCCATTCAACTGCATGTATGTTTTTTTTTTGTCATGATAACACTCAAATCACACACACCGATATAACCTGTGTTCTTCCTTACTGAGAGGTGTCTCACCCCTACTATACGTACATTTTTACAGGTCCTTCGAGTAACTGAAACTAGCGTGCTGGTGTAGGGAGCGTAATGGCCGGTGTACTGCATTAGCACTTAGGTAAGTGCTAGGACTGTAGTTTTGTTGGGTTGCCATTTTGGGTTGTATTTGGGCACCCAATTTGTACGTTTGGATAGAGTCATGTTTTGCTCTTGTATAGACTCTGGTATGATACTGCATATGTTGATATAGAATGACTTTTTCCCCTGTGTATCTTTTTATGATTGGTTGTGTTTAGGGTGCCTGGGAACCCCATGGGGTCGGACCCTCATCCAGTGAACTGTATCTTTTGATGATTTGTTTGATACAGGGACAGGTTAGGTTACATTCTCACCTTTGGGTCCCATTTCGGGGTGTGAAGGGGGGTGTGACAATTAGTGACGGTTCTCAAATCCGTCATAAATACTGGGCAATAGTGATGAATATTTTAAGTCATCTTTTATACTCTGAAACAAAAAATTCTTATTTATTTTTCAATACGTGAAGTATTAGTGATGGTTCCCAAATCCGTCACTAATAAAAGGCTAATAGTGACGAACCTGTATATTCGTCACTAATACTCTGAACAAAAAATTTTATTTATTTCTAAAATAATATTAGTGACGGTTACTTATTCATCACTAATAAGAATCTTTTAGTGACAGATCTTATTTGTCACTAATACTGTACAAATCATCAGAAATATTTTCTCGGGATAATTTTAGGCAAAAAACTATTTCCTGTGATTTTTTTCGGCTTTTAGTGACGAAATTATTAGTGATGAAATTGAATTTTTCACTAAAAGCCAGGTTTTTTGTAGTGGCATGAGAGAGGTCGTATGAGATTAAAGGAGCCGTTGGAGCTTGTGTGAAGACCAAAACAAATGATGGACATGCGAAATATAAAGAGGCCGACCTAGGGGGAATTAAGTGGAGACTATGGGCTTCAAAATGCAAGGAACCCATGAGCTGGAATGGAGGTGACCACATGAACAAGTCCATGCGTTGGGCGCCTCTTTGAAGAACTGGCCAAATGCTAACAAAAAAAAAAAAAGAAGTAGGGTTTAGTGAGCTAGGCCTTAAAAAGGCATTGATGTGACAACATCAAAGGGTGGTCTACCCATGCTTGAAGGCTCTGGAGCTTTAGGAGAAGGTTAGGCCTCGGGCAGCATCAGCTGAACGTAAGGGGGGCTTTTTTTGTGTGTTCCTTAGAGTTGCTTTAGTGGGCATTAGTTGAAAGGGTAGGCTAGGGTTACTTTGAGGTTTTGGTAGGTTTTGATTTTAAGAGGTTTTTCAAGAGTAGGGTTTGCTTTTAGTGTTCGAGAGAGGGGTAGCCGCATAAGGTCTTCTCCTCGAGGGACCAACGCCGTAGAGAGCTCTCCACCTCACCCCACATTCACAACCACTCTCCATTCCTATATCTTTTCCTTCCTGTCTCTCATCTCTCCTTCTCTTTTTGCTCTCTCTCTCTCTCTCTCTCTCTCTCTCTCTCTCTCTCTCTCTCTCTCTCTCTCGCATTTAAATAATTGTTTAAGTTATTATTATTGTTACTTTATATTTTATTTTATTTAAAGTCTCTGTTAAATTTAAATTTTGTTTGGGTCATTTACATTATTATATTCAGTTTGTCTTTTATTTTTTATTTAATGTCATTGTTGGAATGAATTGTGGTTTGGATTATTTTTCATTGTTAAGTTCGATTTGTTCTTTTTAAAATCTTTCTTTAGATTTTGAATATTTTTTTGTTTCTATTTATCTTAAGTTATCTTAGTTATTATTGTGTTTGAGTTTATTATTTAAGTTGTTAAAGAGTCAAGTTCATTTTCAGTGGAACTATTGTTGGATTAATTTTAATTTTTGTTTAAGTTATTGATTGAGTTAAGTTTAATTTTTGAGTTGGTGTTTAATTGAGGATTTTATGGTTGAATGCTTAAGTTGAGTAATAAAGTTTTCTTCTTTGGGCTTTTGTTCAAAATTTCAAGCATAGGAGTGTGTTCTGCATTTAATTTTGTTATCATTTATCTTATTTTGTGGATGAATCTATGAGTGAGAAATATTAGTTGTGTTAATTTTCTTGTCGTTTATTTACTGTTACCCATTTCTTATCATTAATTTTATGTATGTGGTGTCCGTAGTTTGTGTTTTTCTTCGGTTTAATTTCGTCACAAATTCTCAAAAAACCCAAAAATAAGAATCTGAACTGTGTTCAGTAAAATTTGTTTTCTTATTTTCTTTTTCTATTTTACATGAATTTGAAACTGATCTGCATTCCCCGAGGAGATGATCTAACCATTAGGCTAATTATTACACGATAGAACTCCTACACTTGGGATATTCTTTACGCTGCTTATTTTTATAGTGAGTCAATTTTTTGGCGTCATTGCGGGGGAATATCATAATTAGTTTCAAACTAGTGTTTTTCTCTTTTTATTTTGATTTTCCTAAAAAAAAAAAAAAGTTTTGAAGGAACTATGGCTACACCTGTACCACGTTTTCTTATGGATTTTTTGTAGCCTACACGAACCACTACACCATTTTGCATTGTGTTATCTGATGATGTGCACATAATATCACGATTAAGCATGGGATGATGTCAATGATACCTCAGTTCCACGGGATGGATTCTGAGAGTCCTTACCAGCACTTGACAGACTTTGAGGTAGCCTAAACTACTTTTAATGCTAGAGTTAGAACTAATGAATTTACTAAACTTCATTTATTTCCTTTCTCTTTCAAGGATAAAGTGAAGATGTGGTTTAATTCTTTGAGGCTAACTCTATCTTTAATTGGAATGATATGGAACGAGAATTTCTACATATGGAACGAGAATTTCTACATAAATTTTTTCCCTTACAGAGAACTCAATTTTTGTAGGAACATATCAATCAATTCATGCAAAGAGCGGATGAGACATTTCATGAAAGCTGAGAGAGATTTAGAGATTTGGTTAACTTGTGTCTCCACCATGGATTTGAATCTTGACGCTTGGTCAACTATTTCTACATTGCATTGACTCCTGAATCGAAACAGTTCGTTCATACTATGTGTTCAGGAGAATTCTTCGACAAGCAATTTGATGACGCATTGATTTTTTTGGATTATTTAGCTAAAAATACTCAGTAGTAGAACACTAGGATTGATAGAAGATCAATTATAGCTCAACCACTGAGAGCAATGCATGGTGGAGAGTGGTATGAACTGAAAGATGATGTTGATGTTGAGGGACGTATAGCTAAGATCACCATAAGATTGGATGCTATGGAGATCGAAAAAAAGAATAGTATAAAGCAACTTTGGAATCAACCTTCCTAGTCCTATGCACCACCTTATCAGCCGTCATATCATCAGGCTGTCTTTCAACATCAATATCAGCCACACTAGATTTCTCAGATCTATTCTTTAGCAGCGCTCGCTTCACCAATGAAGTCTCTTGAGGATAGCATGGCACAGATGACTAATACAGTTAAGCAATTTATGCAAATTTAGGCCACAACTAGCAGTCAGAATTTTCAAGCCATCAATAAGATAAGCACCAATTTGACTAAGATGAGCACGATGTTGAATACCCTAGAAAAAGGGGAATTTTCGACACAACCTCAGCATAAACCTCAAGTATATACATAATGTCTCTGGGGATTCTCTTGAAATAGGGAAGGTCATTAGTACTTTAAGAAGTGGAAAGGAAGTTTCTTGACCTGATATACCCATCGATAGACAAACAGTTGTCCCAACACTTGAAGTTACAACTGTGATAGATGAAGCTAAAGAAAAATCAGAGGAAGCAAGCTTAAAATTGAAGAAGTCAGTTAATGTAAAGGCCAAGACTAGTAAGGAGCACCGACCTGTGGTTCCTTATCCTCAAATATTGATAGCCATGGAACTGTCATTCCCTATTGGATTAAATGTCGAGGATTGCAATGTCGAAACAAATCTTTATAGTGGTAAGGTGATAGGTACACCAAATAGGGAGGTTGAATGGTAAGAGTTCAACTTTCAAGGAATCAAGTAAAAATTTTGATGTTGATGTTTCTGAAGCACCATAGGTAATTGTTCCAATATCTATTCCTAAAAAATTGGTTCTTAAATAAGTGAATTCCCTTGAAAACATACTTAATAAAGATCATTTCTTGTTAAAACAAGGAAACCAATCTGCACATGTTTTTTCTGCAACTTTGAAGAGCAATGATTTATTTGAGGCTAACTTCTGTGTAGGTAACAAAATTGATTCATTGTGGTGACTCAAATTTGGAGACCCGCCAGTACAATTTATAAACCTGTACCCACCAGATGAAATTCTTCCCAAGCCTCCTTAAGGCATACTGTGATGTTTTTCTTTCCTTTATTTTCATTTTGTTTTATTTTGTTCTATTTTTAGTTTATTTTCAGGTACATTTTCTTTTACTATCAGTCTTTCTTTTCCCTTACTTCTCTACCCAAGTATGCTTCTACTTCCCTCAGTATTATTCTTTTGCTTCTCTTTTCAACCATTGAGGACAATGCTACATTTTAGTTGTGGGGAGCAGCGCATTTGCATGTGATATTGTGTGTTTCCATCTGATGATTTTTAATGTGATATTTGAATGAGATGTTTGCATGTCAGTTTGGTCCACCTTAAAGAAATACTGGTATTGAGCTCAGAGCATATTGGATTCCTTATTTGTGAATGTTACATGCCAATTTTTTTTCTCTTTTTTATGATATAGAACATGTAGGATGTAGTGCGAATAAGAGTTTAAATCAAAAAAGGAACTTTATCTATTTCATTTAGTTGCAACCAAGGAAAGATGTTGAAATTTTTGCTACACACACTACACAGGTCAAAATATTTAGAAAGACTACCTTAGATCGTTTTTGGTTGATGTATACTTCAATTGTTTGGAACATTACTGAACCATATCCTAATGGCATAGAAAAAAAAAAGAGAAGAGAAAAAGAAAAAGCTTGAAGAAAATGAAAATTGGAAACAGGCCAGAGATCAATTGCAAAAAGAAAAGAAGAAAAAAAATCAAAAAGAGGGAAACAATTGTGTTTTGGAAAGGGCTACCTATTACCGGGGCCCTAACTAAATAAAAAAGTGGGTACCTTTTAAAGCGTACTAGCGTGAAAGGCAACATTGCACATTCATGCATTGGAAATGATTACCTGCTATTGGGGCCCTAACTAAACAAAAAACTGGGTGTCTTTCAAAGTGTAATAGTGCAAAAGTTGTCAATACAATGGTTTTGAATTAGAGTAAGGTTGCACGGTTATCTTAGATATTGTGATTGAAACCGTTAATGTCTATTGGTACTTGAGAAGTAAGATGTGCTCCCAAAATGAAGGATGAATTGGGTTTTTTAAATTTCTTTAGAAAACTTTAACCCTCTTAAAATCTTGAGTTGATTTTAATTACACTTTTACATCAACAACTCAACTCTTTATTAATTACCCAACTTGATAACAATTGTTATGTAAATATGATGTTATCAATTCAATTTTCAATACTAACAATTTCAAAGTTTATTTTAATTCAATCACAAACTCCTTGTTTAAAATCAGTGTTCAATAATTCTTCAACTTCCAGTAAATGTTAAAACATCCACGTAGTTAATATTTGCAAATATTTAAAGAGATTTAGGAAGATAAGAGAGACACTGGATTTACAATGTTCAACCCAAGATCTACGTCCTTGCCTCAAGCAACCACTGTGAGGATTCTAACTTTCTTTATTAGGCCAAAGTTACAACCTCTCTCCTTTTCAGGTGGAGTTCCCTCTCTAACGAGAATCCCCTCTCGCTAGGAAACAATCCAATAAACTGAATCATCAAGAAAACATGACCCAAAGAACAACTTCTGTTCATACAAGAAAACACTCTTAGCTAGAGCAGATTTGTGCAATTTAAATTCAATATACTTCAGAAATATATCAATATAAAGAGATGAAGTTCAAAGTAAATATCACCGGGTTTCTTATGATCATACAAATCTCAATTAGAAGAGCTAAAACCCGTGAACTTTTATCAGCAAATTCACAGCAGAGATTTCAGTAAGATTTTAGCAAGAGAGCTTTTAAGAGTAGAAAGATGTTTGCTTGATTGCTAATTGTTGGTGTATGTAATCCTTGGGTTTAGTATGTATTTATAGATAGAAAAACTCAAATTTTTGTATTCCCTAAGTTTACTTACAGTATTCCCCAAGTTTTGACAAAGTTTAGGGTCCAAGCAATCAATTTAGGAAATTTTCCCTTGCTATTCTAATTTTTAAAAAATAAAGGCCATTCGACTGAATTATTAGAGTCAGTTGCCAGTGCCTTTATAAATCATCGAAATTTCAAACACAGAATAGGGTCAGTCACTTGATCTTGAGAGGTCAGTCGCCTGATGTCATTCTGTCTGCTCAATTTTCTCAACATAAAAAGTGTCATTCGACTGATTAGACATGGTCAGTCGCCTGAAGTTACCACTTTCCAAAAAATTTTGAATTTTTATCTGTTAAATATGTCAATCAACCGATCTTACAAAGTCAGTCGCCAAAACTAGCAATTTTTCAAAATCTTTGCTTCTCAACCTTAGAACTTTGAAAACTTAAATGATACTTAAAAAATACTTTCCATGGTTTTCAAAATATGGTCTCTAAGTCAATAATTGTTCCTAAGAGCTTCAAACACTTATATTGAACATATTCGAAGTACTCACATGAGACTTTTAAACAACTATGGCACTTCTATTCACTAAGTCTCCATGCATTGCTTCCTTTCTTTATGCTTGTCTTGACTCCATGCTTCAATAGTCTCTTAGCTTCATAAGATCTTCTATCTTTGAGTTCAAGCTTTCAAAAGACTTTTTCAAGTACTTGTTCTTGAACGCTTGAGTCACTTGATCTTGATACTAAAGTTATTTGCAATGTCGTCACTTAACCAAACATGTTAAGTTCCCTTGATTTGTTATCATCAAACTAAGATTCTTAAGCCTTGTTAAGCCAACATTAGTCAATCTTGGAATTCTAGTCTTATTCTCATGCACGTGAGCTTTGTTACACTCCATTACCTTGGTTGATTTATCAAATGGTGTATAAGTCTCTCAGTTGATACATAACTTGGAATAATCTATGTCCTGTGTTCCTAAACTCATTAAGAATATTTCATGGCATGTGATTTTCATGAGTATTGGGATTATGGTTGCTTTTCCCCTAGTCTGATTGCGTTCACGTTATTTGTTAGACACAAGCAAAACGTTAGTTGGGGGGTGTGATTACACATCAAAATTGTGTAATTAGGCATTTAAAATTGTTAATTAAATATTAAAATTTCACTTAAATGCTTGATTATGCCCCATAATTTAACATTGAGCTCATTTGATAATTTTAAGATAATTATCTTATTTTGACAAAAATTTACCGATATTTGTGTTTTATTATTGTAGGATAATTTTTGAAAATTAAAGTTGAAATTAAAAATGTATTCGGGTCGTGTGTGAGAGAAACCATGTACGTGAACCATGCACAAGAACGTACACATGCATTTGTTTAAAGTCATGTGCGTGAGTAAAATTGAAGAGACTAGTACATGCAGGCATGAGCTTGAGCTCATGAAGAGGCCATGCACAAGGAGTTGAAGGACGACCACATGAAGAAGAGGCCTGCCATGCATGTGTGCATGTGAAATTAAAGACTAGGTCGTGTGCATGCATTAAATGAGTGCATGGGCCATTGACAAGACCACATAAGAGTTGAAGTCATGCATGCATGAGAGAGGTTGTGTGAGATTAAAGAAGTTGCTGGAGCCTATGCGAAGACCAAAAAAAATGATGGCCATGTGAAATACAAAGAGGCCGGCCTGGGGGAATTAAGTGGATACTATGGGCTTCAAAATGCAAGGAGCCCGTTAGCTTGCATGGAGGTGACCACGTGAACAATGCCATGCACTGGGCGCCTCTTTAAAGAACCAGCCAGGTGCTTACAAAAAGAGAAAAAAGAAAAGTAGGGTTTAATGAGTTGGGCCTTAAAAAGGCATTGATGTGACCACGTCAAAGGGTGAATTGCCCATGCTTGAAGGCGCTGGAGCTTCGGGAGAAGGCTGGGCCTTGTGTAGCAGCGGTTGGCTGTAAGGGGGGCATCTTTTGTGTGTTCTTGAGAGTTGCTTTAGTGGGCACTAGTTGAAAGGGTAGCCTAGGGTTACTTTGAGGTTTTGGTAGGTTTTTCTTTTGAGTGGTTTTTTTTTTTTTTAGTTGGGTTTTCTTTCAGTGTTGGAGAGGTGGGGGGCGCATAGGGCCTTCTCCCTAAGGGACCAACGCCGCAGGGAGCTCTCCTCCTCACCCCACATTCATGGCTACTCTCCATTCCCATATCTCTTTCTTCCTCTCTCTCATCTCTCCTTCTCTTTTTACCCTCTCTCTCTCTCTCTCTTGCATTTAAATAATTGTTTAAGTTATTATTATTGTTACTTTTTCTTGGCCTTACAAGGCTCAAAATCTTATTTTGATGATAACAAATCACAGGAACTTAACATATTTGGTTAAGTGATGATATTTAAGGATTCAAGTATGTAAATATAAGGTCAAGTGCACACAAGGATTATTGAAGGCTTATACTCCCAAGAAAGAAGATCTCATAAAGCTAATACTATTAAAGCAAGGATTCAAAGATGATTTGATGAAGCTTAAAGTGAATTGAAGTTGGAAGTCAAGATAGACTTAAGAGATGGAAAAACATGAAGACTTAAGTGCTTAGAATGTCAAAGTCTTAAAAAGTCTTTATGTAAGTACTTCAAGCGATTTCAATATGAATGCATAAAGCTCTTAGGTGAAATACTTGAAAGTATTTTTATAAGGTCAAAAGTTATTTAAAAAAGGTTAAAATTATTTTTGGAATGAAAAACACCAAAATAAGATTTTCCAAATTCTGTTATTTTTTCTATATTCGCATTGATGTGCATTTTTCTTTATCAAACAGTCTTGATCTTAAAATGTATTCAACAGGAAAGTTGTGGGATTTTCTCTTATATTTCTTTTGATATCAAGAATGCCTAATTTTCAATTCTACAAAAAACGTTATAACCAAAATACTGAAGGGTGGTCAAAGTTGTCAGGCGGCTGACCCATGTATGTTCAAGCAACTGACAAGTTGACGAAACCTAGTCAAGCGATTGACCTCTCAGGATCAGGCGACTAACCCTCTATTGTGTTGCAAAAATACTCTGAACTAAAGGCTTAGGTGACTGACCCAACCCCTTAGGCAATTGACCTTCGATTTTTCAAATTTAAAACAACAAGGGAATGTTTCCAAAATAGATTTCTTGGGCTCCAAACTCTTTCAATACTTGGGAAACACTCCAAGAAACTTAGGTAAGATGAAAATATACTTTTTAACTCAATAAATACATGTTGATTTCAAGAATTAAAAGAACCCAACAAGAAAATCAACCTTAATTCTCATATTTTCAAAGCTTTCTCATAGAATACTCTTGCTCATACTCTTGTTGAGATTTTTCTGATTTAAAGGCCATGGTTCTTGTGTACTTATCTGAGTTTTACAAACTAAAAAAGAACCCTAGTGATATCTTCTTAAGCTTCATCTTTCGATATTGTGATTTTGATTGAAGTATATAGATATCAATTGTACTAATCTACTCTTTTGAGAGTATCATTGTACACCAAATTGTTTCTTGTTTCTCCTGTAGTTTTAAACAGTTCAAGGTTTGTTCAATCGTCATACCAAGCATGGGGTCTCGCCTGGAGAGGGGGCTCCACCCTAATTGAAGGAGGGATTGTAATAGTTTGCTTTGCCCATAAAGAAGCGTTATAGTGGAATCCTTAGGTTGTCTTACCTAAAGCGAGGACGTAGGCTAGTATAGCCAAACCTCGTAAAAACCCTAGTCTCATTCTCTACCCTTACTCTTTAATTTTTTGCATATATAAATTGTGTGGTTGTGTATCTAAGTGCAGGAAGCTGAAATATTGAGATTGAGAAAATTTTTAATATAAGTACATTGATTGATCTTTTGCGGAAACCTTAAAGGGAGTACGTTGATTAATTATTTTCGGAAATCTTAGTTAAAAGGAAGTGCATAAAATCCATAAATAAAAGGATTTTATCAAACTCTATGCTGAGTTATACAAATGCTGAATCAAGGAAGTGTTGTTGAAACTCTTATATGGGTTAAGTAACTTGTGATTAAATAATTGGTTTGTTTATTGGGTATTGATTGACATTGTTGAAAGTATCACATTAAGAATCATTGGTTTGTATTTGATCAATTCATTGATTGAGTGTGGTTTGTGATTGGCTTAATTAAGTATTGAAAATCAAATCATTCTTGTGTGATTAAGAAACTTACAAAACGTTGAGAATTTGTAAAAAGATTTAAAAGAAACTTTTAAAAACCCAATTCACCCCCCCCCCTCTTGGGACTACACACCTTGGTTTTCAATTGGCATTAGAGCGGGGTTATAGAAAATCTTAATTAGAAGTTATATAAAGATCTAAATGGCACACACAGGCTTAGCTCCCTTTGGAGAAGGTCAATCCTCAATCAGAAATCCAAATTTTTTTTGTTTTAACTATACTTTTTGGAAACAAAGAATGAAAATCTACCTTCAAACTATGGACTGGAAAACATGGAGGGTTTTCACACATGGTGATCTTATCCCTACCAAATTTGTAGATAAAAGAGAAGTACCCAAAGAAGAAAAAGATATGACTAAACATGATCATAAGATGTTACAAGTTAACTCAAATGCTATAAATGCACTATATTGTGCCCTTAATATAAATGAGTTCAATAGGGTCATAGCATGTAAAATAGCCAAAGAGATATGAGACAAACTAGAGGTAACCTATGAAGGTACCGTTGACTTAAAAGATAATAGAATTGACATGCTTACTAGAAAATATAAAGCTTTTAGAATGAACCCGGATGAATCTATTACAAGTATGTACACTAGGTTCACTCATATCTAAACTCCCTTAATGCCCTAAGGAAAAACTACTTTACAAATGAGATGATCCGAAAAATACTTAGAGGTTTTCCACCCATTTGGGAACCCAAAGCCATAGTTATAATGGAAGGAATAAATCTTAAGAATACCTCACTAGATGAACTAATTGGATCTCTTCTTACTTATGAAATGGTAATAAATGAAAGAAGTGGAAAATGTAAAGCCTAGGAATCCATTACATTTAAAGCCTAAAACGAAAGCTCTAGTGATGAAGATGAAGAAGAGATGGATATAAATGAAATAGATTTCATAACCAAGAAACTTGCAAAAATCCTTAGAAAGAAGAATAAATTTTTAGGAAAAATCTGGAACTCAAAATCAGATGAAGATGAAAAAAAGGAAATCTATAAAAAGAAAACAAAGGTTGAACTTCCAACATATTATAATTATAAGAAAGTTGGACATATAAAACCAGATTTTCCATAACTTAATAAAGATTCCAAAAAGAAAAAGGAAAATGGAAATGAAAGCCACTACATGGGATAATATTAGTACAAGTAGTTTAGATAGCGAATCAAGTGACCAATAGGTTGCTTGCTTTATGGCATGGGACAATGATGAAGAACAAAGCTCCTCATCCAAATCATTTAATGATTATAGTGATAATTCATCTAATGAATCCAATGATGAGAGTATGCCATCCTATGAAGAACTACAAAGTGAATTATTCAAGGTTCATAAGATTCTAGCTAAAGTAACTAAACGATACATTTCATTGAAAAATAAGAATGAAGCTATTATGAAAGAATTAGAATCTAAATATCTTGTTGAAAGAGAAAATGATTTAAAAATCAAAAGATTAGAAAGTAAGAATTAAAAAGTAATAAAAGAGCTGGAAGACTTAATATCTCAAACTTCAATTGAAAAAGAAAAGGATCTTGTTGATTTAGGTGTAATCCCAAGAGGAGGGGGGGTGAATTGGGTATTTTAAAAATTCTTTGACCCTATTTACCACTTACTCCCTATTTGTATATTTAACAAATTAATAGTAGGGACTTATGACTGAATTAAAGTTATTTTATCAATGAGTTCCGTTTATCCAATTAATTGTGTGTAAAGTAATTCAACATTCACATGCAATGCAATTAATATAATGTAGTGCGTAAAATAAAGAGTTAAGGGAAGAGAGAATGCAACCACAATTTTATGAGGTTCATCCAACTCGGCTTACGTCCTCGCTTTGAGCAACCCACTCAAGGATTCTATTATAATCCCTGCTCCTTAAATTGGGACGAAACTTCCCTTACAATCCGCTGCTTACAAGAGGTACAACTCTCTCCTAATCCGCTACTTACAAGAGATACAACTTCCTCCTCACACCCGGTTCACAACCCGAACCGTGATTACAATTTAGGCACAAATCTGCAAAATCTCAATGTCGCTTCTAACAAAAGCTTATGAGTACAATTCAAATTCCTAATACATTAACATATGATGTAACCTAAAGCTCAAAATGTATGGAAATGATACATTTGTCTATGTATGATATGCTTTAACACACAAATCCCTCTTTAACCAAAACTCCTAAGTAATGATATATTTAAAATGTTTTGGAGAATTTTAGGGTTCTTAGTTCACTTTGCAAAGATGCACAAATATATCTAATGTGAACTTGTTAAAAGCTTTATCTTGAATGTTTTATCAATCTACATCAAAAATCTTTATATCAAATATTTATTCACAACCCAATCTTTGTAATATGTAAATATATACGATAAGTAATTCAAAGATCAAAATATTGAGTGTAATGTTTTCCAAATAAAATATCCCCCCATAAGATAACTATTTATGAATACCAAGGATATATATTCAAGTGTTTTAATATATCTAAAATATGAATCCTTTAACTAAATATAAACTTGAATCACACCATTCAATCAACAACACAACCTAAATCAAGATCAACCTTTTAATTCTTAATCAAAAATAGATTTTTCAATAATAAGCTCTATGAACACTATATATATATATATATATATATATATACACTCAATCAAAAACCAATCAACCAAAAGCTAAACAACTTTATCAAGTAATGATCTTTTCAAAAAACAATTTTTATACGTATGAGCACACTCAAGATCAAACTTTTCTAATGATAATCAAGAACAAGTAATGAGATGAGAAGTTCTTGAAAAATAATAACTTGAATGATCAAACCTCAATACTAGAATGAAAATCTAGATGAGTAAACGAGTTCCCTTCAAGATTCTGAGTTGATGTGCCTAAGTTTGATGATTAGAAATTGAAGCATAGGCAATCGTATCGCAACAAGAGCAAGTTTTCCAATATATTTTAAAAAAGATGTGTTCTTCTCTTTCTTATGTGTCTTAGCTTGGTTCTAAGGTTTAGATATTTAGTATTTATAGTGTCTTACCCTTAGGATTGATCTCAACTGTTGGATCAAAGAAATAGCTCGCGAGTTCATTTAATAAAAATCTGATTTTTAAACTTTCCCGCGACTTCAGACTACTAATGTTGAAGTTCAGACTCCTAAAGTGACTTCAGGAGTTTGAAGTTTCAGTTCAGGCAACCAAAGTACCTCGGCCTTCTTGCTGTGTTTTCCCATTAATTCTTCAGGCTACTGAGGGTGAGTTCAGGCTACTGAGGGTGAGTTCAGGCTACTAAAGTCCCCTTTTTCTTAATTTTCCTTTTTTTTTTTTTTTTATTTAAAAATCCATTTTACTTTCTTTCTTGGTTCTTTTATAAAGGTACTTTCCAAGGTTTTAAGAATATTTCTAAGTTCATGAAAGTCCCCTAATGATATACATGAAATGCATGAGTCCTAAAATCATTCTAAGTTATCTTGAGCCTCAAATTAAATCATACAAAAATGTAAATACATAAGTTCTAAATACCCATTCCCAAGATGTTCTTTAACTTTTTTGCTTGCATCTTGATTCTTGTACTCTTTGATTTCCATGGAGCTTGCCAAAATGTATCAACTTTACTTTATGGCTTCCATGGCTCATTATCTTTCTGTGCATACTTAATATAGGTCATGTTCACAAACTCAATGCATAGATCAAATATTAAGTGATTTTTCATTATCAAAACAGGATTGGACTCGTAGAGTCAACAATATCCCCCTTTTTGATGATTACAAATACACGAGCAAAAATATAAAATGGGCTACGCCTAACAAGGCACCCCCTCAATTAATGCACCAAATATTCAATGAATGACAATATGCTCAGGTTCATACACAAAGTATTTAGCCTGAATCCAAATGAAATATGAAATATGCTCATAATGAATATGCTCATGATCTTTCAACCATGACATCAACAACAGTTTTTGCCCCTTTGTATATCTCATCATTTGCATAACTTTAATAACAATTTTTGCTCCTGATTTTTCTTTACTTTTGATTTTTTTTTTGTTATTATTTTTGCTCCTAATTTTTCTCCCCCTTTTGACATCAACAAGAAGGTGTATAATAATAAGACATGAATGGACATAGCTTTATGTTCTTCTCCCCTTTGAAATCTTAAAGTTTTAATCTTGCTCAACCATTAGATTTTTAACGGACTTTACTTCTCCCCTTTTTACATCAACCATCCCCCTTGCTAATGCATAAGTTTCAACGATTATGTGAGGATACAAAATATTGATTGATGCGATACCAAATGTGAACTAATGTTATATCAAATGCGAACAAAATGTTGATACCAAATGTTGATTAATGTGATACCAAAGGTTGATTAATTTGATACCAAGTGATTACATCTTAAGTGACGTTGCTCCCCTTGAATTATGTCATCTAATATAATTCTAGGCAACCACACTTATTTTACCTCAGAAAAGTTCTCCCCTGTTTTACATATTTAAGCTCATACACATTATAGATTATGCAGTTTAAAAAAAATCTCTCCCCCTTTAGTTCTCATCAGAAATTTACTCTAGTATATATCTCTCACCTTTTGGATCTTCAATTCACGTTGTGTTATAGATATTTGCTTTAAGTACATTTCCAAAAGAATTATAACCAGAAAGACTAACCATACAGATCCTAATTATATCAATGCATTTCAAAACAAATCATGTGTTTAACTCAAGCAGTTTTTGGCAAAACAATATATTTTTCATTTTGCATATTCAATAGAATCATCATAATTGAGTGCATGCTATAGAAAGTTCACTGCACATCTAAGCACAAGACATATTGGTAAGCATAATAAGATAGGAAATCATTTTGAGATGCTCCCCATATGAATTTTAATCCTTGTGTACATGAAATGAAATGCTTATACTTATCGAAGATTTATGTCACTACTAGTTCAAAGCCATATAAGCAGTCATTCTAAACTATTTTGACCAACTATAGTGAAACTATGATGCACATGCGTTCTTTATGCTCTTTCTTTAGTAATGGAGCTCAGCTCCCTTAAATATGTTCAAGCATGCAACAAGTTTAGTTTATAATAGCTTAGAAAATCATGTGGTTAACATGTTGTATCACATTTGCACAAAAGAATTTACACATGTCATTTATGATTTGATACCAGATGTGAGCACAAGATATAATACTCAATGTGATTATGCTTAGGTTTAAGAGCCATAGTATTTCAAGCTATTTGCTCCCCTTCAATTATGCACTTATCATATTCTTATGTCTTTCCTTATAATCATTCTTTAGCAAATTAGCCAAGTGAACTAAGATTTTTGAATGATTTATACTTAACTTTACCAACATTAGCTTAGAAAAACAAAAAGTCATAAACCATTTTACTTCAGAGCCATAAGCCTATACTGCTTCTTTTCTTATGCATCTCAATGCACAGGTTTTGTAGTCATTTGCATTTTCATATAGATTGAAATCTATAGCATATAACTTAGCCATTTGACACATTCAAACTCTTCTAATAGATTTGACTTGAAGTTTGAGAGCTTGTGAAGTGAGATTTTGCAAATACTCTTAGCCATTTTGTTAGCTTTATTGTCAATCTATGGTCAATCTAGTGTGAGCAATATAAACCTATGGTCAATCTAGTGTGAGCAATATAAATAGGACAGGAATTAAATGAAGCAATTTAATTAACAGAACATGCACCAGAAGAACAATAAAGTAAGAGTGACACACAAAAATGTTCTTGAGGCTCAGCCAATTGCCTACGTCCCCGCCTTGGCTAACAAGCACAAGGATTATCACTATCACCTGCTCACTTAACCGGCTGGAGTGACACCTATACAAACCAGGTCAATTAGCACAGGGCTGACCTCGACCTTTACACCAATTCTTACCGGCCTGGATTATCGAAACAAGCAATGACTTGGAATCTAAACAAGATATTTCAACAATACATCAACATTCCAAGTATACTACGTAGATAATCAAACTAGTTTCAAAATAATTTTCTTCAACGAAGTGAGCACAAAGCTAGTTTGAAAGGGTTGCTTGCTTGTTTGAAAAATCTTTGCACACCAAAAGCAAAGCTATTGGATACTTGCAATGAAGTGCAAATATCCTAAGCTTTATAGGTTTAGTCCCACACGAGATTTATAAAAGGGAAATCCATGGGATAAACCTAAACCATACTCCCAACAAAATAAATCTCAAGCACACACAAACAATGGGAGTAATAGCTTTTAGCAACAAATAAACAAACACAAATAAAGCTCTCACAATCTCGGATTTAATCAGAGGATGGAAGTTTGAGAGTATTAAGGCAAAAATTTGATTTTCAGGAGAGAGAGAATTTTTGCTAAACACTTTGCTAATCGCCACCTAATCATGCAAATGAAGGCCTATTTATTGGCTGGTAAAAATTTATAGCCATTCGGGACACAATGGGAATAATTAAGAAAGTACCAAACAATTAAAATTTACTTAGCCCGTATAAACTTATTTTTACCGCGGTTAAACTATTTTTAACCGGCTAAGGTTCAGGTGGCTGAATCTGAGTTTGGTCGCCTGACAAGACACAACTCAAAAAGATGTTCAAATAAATTCAGTCGCCCGTGTCTTAGTTCAGCAACCCAAATCAAAATCAGTAGCAAAGCAACATGACTTCGGGTGCCCAGTATACACGTCAAGTGCCCGAACTCTTGAGTTCGGTCGCCTGAGTCGGTTTTTGAACTGAAATGCCGGTCACCTATGTTGGCAAGATGTCCCTTTTGAGACATTCGGGTGGCTAAGGAATATGTGAACATTTTTAGTTCGGTCACCCTAGTTCAGGTCAACATGTTGACCTCCATTGTTCGGTCGCCCGAGGTAGTTTGAATTGTCAGGGTTCGGTTGCCCATCCCCTCTGAGTTTGTTTAGATATATTCAATTTAAGCACAATTATTTCACACTCATATTTTATGCAATGTGTGTATGTGTGTGTGGGAGCCTAGGGTCTTACTATGGTCAAGTTGAGCCTACGCTATATCTTGTGTGCATGATGTGCATGTGATAAGCATACAATCACATCCTAGATTACTATTATAGAACTTATTACATAAATGACTAATATATTACAATGTAAATTTCAAAACTTCACGGTCTTCTTGTTTCTTGAAGTGCCATGAAGGAAGTTTGATTTGAACATGCACAAGCACTTGACAAATATGAAATATCAAGATTTGTCATTATCAAAACCGGGTGCGACCTATAAGGTCAACATTTTCCCCCTTTTTGATGATGACAAATAATACTAACAAAAATATGGGTTAAGCCAAAGAAGGCTCCCCCTTTCAATATGCATTCTAAAAAAATTATATTACCCATTATTTTTTCCCCTTTTCCATCTCCCCTTTTTGGCAACAGAAAAAAGGGCCAATTAAAGTAAACCAGTCAAAGAGTAAATGTTACGAATATACAAGAAAAATTGGAAAGATTTATAGAAATTTTGGTGGAGTGCCGTTTGTAAATTAGACTTTCCAAAATATATCCTATATAATTGTAACCTGTTTGAGGTTATATATCCTAGCAGTTTATCCACAGCTACTCAAACAGTTCAGTATGGTCCAATCAAGTAAATAAAATATTAATATGAACATGGAGTGGACAAATTTTGCACTACAAATGAGAAACAATATAAGCATGCAATATGAACTGTGCACATAATCAATAATCAACTTTCACGAAGTCTCAAGCAAGAAGATAAGTCAACAATAGGATTAGTTGCTAAGACTTGAAAAAGTTCCCATGAGAAAGCTCCCCCTAAATTTATGCAAGTTATGAAACATTTAAGTTTTAGGAAGCTTCTCTACTATGCATTAAGCCTAACTTACGTCTAATTTGTATGAACCTATCCTCGGGTAGTGGTTTAGTGAATATGTCAGCCCATTGTTCATTGGTGCATACAAACTCAAGTGCAACATCTCCTTTTTGTACATGGTCACGAAGAAAATGATGTTTAATCTCAATGTGTTTAGTTCGTGAATGTGAAATAGGATTTTTAGAGATGTTGATTGCACTAGTGTTATCACATTTAATCGGTATTGTTTCATAGTACAATCCAAAGTCCACAAGTTGTTGTTTTATATAAAGAATTTGGGCACAACAACGTCCAGTCGCAATATATTCAGCTTCGGCTATGGATAAGACAACTGAGTTTTGTTTCTTGGAGAACCAAGAAACAAGAGATTGTCCTAAGTAATGACAAGTGCCGCTAGTGCTTTTTCTATCAACCTTAGTACCGACAAAGTCAGCATTAGTGTAACTAATAATCTCAAAGGTAGTATGCTTAGGGTACCACAATCCTAATTCAATAGTTCTAACTAGATACCTAAGAATTCATTTAACAGCTTTTAAATGAGATTCCTTAGGAGCAGCTTGAAACTTAGCACACATACATACACTAAATATAATATAAGGCCTTCTAGCAGTAAGATATAGAAAACTTCCAATCATGCCACAATACAATTTTACGTCAACAGGGATCCTTGCTTATCTTTATCAAGCTTAATGGAAGGGTTCATGGGAGTATAGAGAATTTTGAAATCTTCCATATTAAATTTCTTTAGCAAATCCCTGATATATTTATATTGGCATATGAAAGCTCCACGATTAGCTTGCTTAATTTGTAGCCTTAAGAAGAAACTAAGTTCATCCATTATGCTCATTTCAAACTCACTTTGCATGCATTTTGAAAACTCATTACACAACTCATCATTGGTTGTTCCAAAAATGATATCGTCCACGTAAATTTGAACAAGAAGCATATTATCATTTTCGGACTTGATGAAGAGTGTAGTGTCAATCTTGCCCCAGGTAAACCCATTTTCTAGTAGAAAGCTACTAAGCCTCTTATACCAAGCTCCAGGAGCTTGTTTCAATCCATACAAGGCTTTAGATAACCGGTAAACATGATCAGGATATTTATGATTTTCAAAACCGAGTGATTGTTCTACATAAACCTCTTCATTAATATAGGCATTTAGGAAAGCGCCTTTAACATCCATTTGAAACAGTTTAAAATTTTTAAAAGAGGCAAAGGCAAGTAGCATACGAATAGCTTCTAACCTAGCAATAGGAGCATATGTTTCATCAAAGTCAATCCCTTCCTGTTGGTTATACCCTTGGGCAACTAGTCTAACTTTATTCCTAGTTACTACCCCATTCTCATCTTTCTTGTTTCTATATATCCATTTAGTTCCAATGATGGTGTGCTCATTAGGCCTAGGAACTAAGGTCCACACTTTACTTCTTTCAAATTGATTAAGCTCTTCTGTATAGACATCACCCAAGACTCATCTTCTATGACTTCTTTAATGTTTTTAGGTTCTTCTTGGGATAATAAAGCAGAATGATTCACTATATTTCTCAAGGAGGATCTTATGGCTACACCATGGGATGGTTTGCCTATTATTTGATCTATAGGATGATTTCTAATGAATTTCCAGTCTCTAGGCAACTGCTGATTTCCATCTTTATTATCTTCAAATGATTTTTCATTTGTTTCTTGATTTTCACTTGCATTGTTTTCAATAGAAATTTTCTCTAAGCATTTTCTAATATCAATATCATCTTCATCATCTTTATTAGAAAATGGATTAGACTCATCAAACACAACATGAATAGATTCAATGACAGTTAAAGTTCTTTTATTAAAAACCCTATATGCTTTGCTATTTAATGCATATCCTAGGAAGATACCTTCATCAGATTTGGAATCAAACTTTCCTAGATGTTCATTATCTCTAAGCACAATGAATTTACAACCAAACACATGAAAATAGGAAATATTAGGCTTATGGTTGTTCCACAATTCATAGGGGGTTTTATTAATTAATGGTCTAATCAACACCTTATTCATAACATAGCACGCAGTATTAATAGCCTCGGCCCAAAAATATTTAGGTAAGTTATGTTCATTCAATACAGTTCTACCCATTTCTTGTAGTGACTTGTTCTTTCTTTCTACTATACCGTTTTGTTGAGGTGTCCTAGGTGCAGACAAGTTATGTGATATACCTTCTAAGTCACAATATTTTTCTATGCTTTCATTTTTGAATTCGGTGCCTCTCTCACTTCTTATGTGAGTGATTTTATACCTTTTTTCATTCTGAATTCTCCTACAAAGTTTGGTGAATTTTTCACATGATTCATTTTTATGTGCAAGAAACAACACCCATGTGAATCTAGAAAAGTCATCCACAATTACAAAAGCATAAGATTTACCACCAAGACTTTGCACAGAATTAGGTCCAAATAGATCTAGGTGAAGCATCTCCAAAGGTCTAGTGATGGATATGAATTTCTTTTTCTTAAAACTATATTTTGTTTGTTTACCCATTTGACATGCATCATATATTTTATATTTTATAAAAGACATCTTAGGCAAGCCTTTAACTAATTCTTTTTTAACAAATTTAGACAATAAATCCATGCTAGCATGTCCTAAACGCCTATGTCATAAACAACTAGCTTCATTTATAGCAGAAAAGCAAGTTATTTGTTGTGAAGCTAGATTATCAAGAGAGGTAGTATAAACATTTTCATGTCTATCAGCAGTAAAAAGCACTTTGTGATATGTTTTATTTCTACTATGCATTTGTCATTTTCAAAAGATACTTTATATCCTATATCACACAACTGACTTATGCTAAGTATATTATGATTCAATCCATCAACCAACAAAACATTATCAATAGTAAGAGAGGAATCCTTACCGACCTTACCTACCCTGATGATACGTCCTTTGGCATTGTCCCCAAATGTTACATAGCCTCCATCCTTGGGAACAATTGATGTGAATTTGCCCTTGTCGCTGGTCATGTTTCGTGAGCACCCACTATCCAAGTACCATCTCTCCTTGGAGGAGGACGATCTTAGGCATACTTGAAAAATAAGCTAAATGACTGATGATGGTCCCCAAATTTTGTTAGGTACACGGGGGTTAGTAGCAGGATCTCCCTTAACTACTCATACCTTCCTAATTCTAGCATGCTTATTCCTAAGTGGAAAATCAAATTGAATGTGACCAATCTGTTTACATTTAAAACATTTTAATCTACACTTAGGTTCCTTAGGAGGAATATGAGTTTTTGACTCACGTGAAAAGTGTCCTAAGTAAAGATTAGGCCGTTTTACATTTTCAATACCATTAAAACCAAGGCCCTCTTTACTTAAGGAGTTTCTTTGGGCACCAAGTAATTTTTCAAAATTTTCTTTGCCCTTAGTGAATTTAAAAATGATTTTAGAGCTACCTCCGATTTCCTCTCAAGCTCAACAATGGTAGCATTCTTTTGTTTTAAAATGGAGGCATGAGAGGTTTTCGCAATATTAAACAGTTTTGACCAATTCTCACATTTCTTTTTCAAATCATCACTTTCTTTGGTCATTTTGCCTAATAATTTAGATACATAAATATAGTCAAGTTGTAACTCTCTAAAAGTAGGCATGCAGTTAGAATCAGAATCAGATGAATAAAATGAAGATAATGATCTAGAAGACAGTACCTCATCTTCGCGTGCCATTAAGCACAGATTAGCAACCTCCGTGTCACTATGATTTGTGTCCGAGTCGTTGCTGTGGTATTGATCCCATGAAGTGCTTGCCTTCATAGCTTTCTTCTTTTTCTTGGTTTCCTTTTTCAGCAATGGGCAGTCTGGTTTGTTGTGCCCAATTTTATTGCAGTTATAACATGTGGGAGCATTTGACTTTTCTTTTCTTTTGCTAGACTCTCCCTTTTCAGTAATAGGTTCCCTGTAATTTTTGAATGGCTTTCTGTTTTTCCTGAAAAATCTGCTAAAATTTTCTGGTTAGCATATCCATATCCTCATCAGTTTCAAATCCTCTGCACTCACAAGATATGTTCGTGGAGGTTTTTATTGCGGTAGCTTTCTTAGCCCTATTATGCTCATTAAGCCTTTCATTTATGGATAATTCATAAGTAATTAAGGAACCTATTAGTTCATCTAAGGTCATGGCCTTAAGGTCTCTAGCCTCAGCAATGGCCGTAGCATTGGCTTCCCAAACATGAGGTAAGCCTCTAAGGATCTTCCTGATCATCTCATATGTGGGATAGGTCTTTCCTCATGCATGTAGTCACTGGTCAACATATGATGTGTGTGAATCTAGTGTACATGCTCTGACTAGACTCACCTACATTCATCCTTAAAGCCTCATACTCACTGGTCAACATATCTATCCTACTATCTTTCACATCTCTAGTACACTCATATGTGACTTCTAACTTATCCCATATTTCTTTTGCAGTAGAACATGCCATAATCCTATTAAATTCATTTACATCAAGATTACAGTATAAAATATTCATGGTAGTGGCATTAAGACTAACAACTTTCATTTCATCATCATCATATTCATCCTCAGTCTTAGGAACCTTAGTTACACCCTCAGTTTTCATAGGGATATAGTTTCCTTTAGAGACGATCCTCCACACCTTCCAATCAGTATTCTGAAGGTAAATGTGCATCCTCTATTTCCAGAAGGTGTAATTAACACAACTGAAAATAGGAGGACGTGTGGAAGATGGTCCCTCAGGGAAAGGGGTCATGAAGCTATGAGCCATATTTGATCTTTTTGCAAAATGACAACTAGTCTATGCCACGTGGCTCTGATACCAATTGTTAGCTTTACCGTGATCCCAAGAGGGGGGGTGAATTGATATTTTCAAAATTTAACACCTAGGTATTCCTCCTAACAACAAAATACTCACCAACCTATGGTCAATCTAATGCAAGCAATATAAATAGGACAGGAATTAAATGAAGCAATTTAATTAACAGCACATGCACCATAAGAACAATAAAGTAAAAGTGACACATAGAAATGTTCTCGAGGTTCGGCCAATTGCCTACGTCCCCGCTTTGGCTAACAAGCACAAGGATTATCACTATCACTTGCTCATTTAACCGGGTGGAGTGGCACCTATACAAACCAGGTCAATTAGCAAAAGGCTAACCTCAACCTTTACACCAATCCTTATCGGACTGGATTACAGCCCCATCAGGCTACGCCTGGAATCACTCAGATTTACAACCAAATGGTACAATGAACTAGTGCTTTCACATAAAGCAGATCTATACCCAAATAATATGCTCAATCATATACGCATCAAAAGCAAGGATATAGTGTAAGCTCAGTGATGCAAGGTTTATTCTATCAATACTCAACACAGTATATTCAATATGAAGCTCAAGAGTATTCAACACAATACAATCAATATGATGTTCAAGAATAATCAACACAAGCAATGACTTCGAATCTAAACAAGATATTTCAAAAATACATCAATATTCCAAGTATACTATGCAGATAATCAAACTAGTTTCAAAAGAATTTTCTTTAATGAAGTGAGCACAAAGCTAGTTTGAAAGGGTTGCTTGGTTGTTTGAAAAATCTTTGCACATCAAAAGCAAAGTTATTAGATATTTGCAATGATAGGTTTAGTCCCACACGAGATTATAAAAGGGAAATCCGTGGGATAAACCAAAACTATACTCCCAACAAAATAAATCTCAAGCACATAGAAACAATGAGAGTAGTAGCTTTTAGCAACAAATAAACAAACACAAATAAAACTCTCACAATCTCAGATTTGATCTGAGGATGGAAGCTTGAGAGTATTAAGGCAAAATTTTGATTTTTAGGAGAGAGAATTTTTGCTAATCACTTTGCTAATCATCACCTAATCATGCAAATGAAGGCCTATTTATAGGCTGGTAAAAATTTATAGTTGTTCGGGACACAATGGGAATAATTACGAAAGTCCCAAACAATTAAAATTTACTTAGCCCATATAAACTTAGTTTTACCGTGATTAAACTATTTTTAACCGGCTGAGGTTCGGGTGGCTGAATCTGAGTTCAGTCGCCCAACAAGACACAGCTTAAAAATATGTTCAAATAAATTTGGTCACCCGTTTCTTAGTTCAGTAACCCGAATCAAAATCAGTAGCAAAGCTACGTGACTTCGGGTGCTCGGCATACACGTCGGGTGCCCGAACTCTTGAGTTTAGTCACCTGAGTCAGTTTTTGAACTGAAATGCTTGATCGCCCGAGTTGGCAAGATGTCCCTTTTGAGACGTTCGGGTGGTTGAGGAATATGTGAACATTTTTTGTTCGGTCGCCCTAGTTCAGGTCAACATGTTGACCTCCATTGTTCGGTCGCCTGAGGCAGTTTGAACTGCCAGGGTTCTGTCGCCCGTCCCCTCTGAGTTTGTTTAGATATATTCACTTTAAGCACAATTATTTCACACTTATATTTTATGCAATATGTGTATGTGTGTGGGAGCCTAGGGTCTTAATATGGTCAAGTTGAGCTTACGTTATATCCTGTGTGCATGATGTGCATGTGATAAGCATACAATCACATTCTAGATTACTATTACTGACCTTATTACATAAATGACTAATGTATTACAATGTAAATTTCAAAACTTCACGGTCTTCTTGTTTCTTGAAGTGCCATGAAGGAAGTTTGATTTGAACGTGCACAAGCACTTGACAAACATCAAACATCAACATTTGTCATTATCAAAACCGGGTGCGACCTATATGGTCAACACATTTAATTATCGTTAAGTTCGGAAGAAGATTTATTGTGTGTGGACAATATTTAGAATATTTTTGTGGAAGTAGATATATCCAACTAAATAGGCCAAAGAGCAATTTGGAGAATATTAATTTTTGAATGCTGCTCATTAGGTGTTTCTAATTATCCGACTATTGGACGGTACCTTATAAGTATGTCTTCAATTTTAAGCAAGGGTACTACCCTATAATGGATGAATCTTTACCAGATTTAATCATGGTATGGTAAAGATTTCTTGTGGAGGATGTTGCTTAATCACATATCAAACTTAGGGATTTTTATGTTTTAAGCACAGAGGGAATATTCATTAAGAATGTCTTTGTAAACAATTTTATTCCCCTAGAGAATGCCCCAGATTTGATTATAATGGGATATCTTTTAATAAGCACTTGAAAGATATAAAGTTTATGATTATTAGTGCTTGTGGTTAAAGTGATGACTGATTTAATCCTTTGAGGCTCCAAGAATGAGTTTAGGATTAGATGAGTTTTAATATATGATTTATTCCTAAGGCTCAATCTTATGCATTGGACATGATCTGCTTAACTTAGGATTTTAATATTTAAGCATGTGTTAAGCACTAAGAATTATTTGTTAAACAACAATGCTTTAATCCATTTGGAAGTGGATTTATTCTTCAAGGTTATGATTTATGTTACTCATTACAAGGATATCAGGTTCTCGATATTTTAACTAGTTAAACCTTCGACCTTTGCTTTGAATACCTCAAGATTTGCATGTTATTCAATATTTTAACATTTTACCCAATCATTACAATATAGAGGCATTAGATACTTAGAGTGGATATATTGCTCGCAAGAATCATATTGACTTGACTTTCTTGTAGGATTCTTAGTGTAATACTAGTGTAGTAGATACACATACTACGATTTACGATTTAAGCATATACTATTCCCAAGCCTATTAGTTATCACGTCCCTATTACTAGTCCTAAGAGCAAGGAAAGAATTAAATGGCCATGTGATTCCAATTTGAACCTTTCTTGATTACCCAAGTCATTTTCTTGTCTTTGTCTCGAACACCTCTATGTGGACACTTATATCGGGTATGCCTTTTCATTTTACAAAACAAGCAAGTTTTGTATATTCATGGGAAAGTATGCTTATTTCTTCTCTTCTTACTTAATGTGGCTATGATTATTTCTTCTCTTCTTACTTAATGTGGCATAGCTATGGAATTTTTGAGATGCATCCGAACCCATTTTGAAAATATGCTTTCTTTTAACTTCTAAGGGTTTATTTAAACTCTCTTTAGCATGTTCATCTATTTTTCTATCTAAACATGTGATCTTCGGGATCTTCATGATTTTCTTCTTTTCTAGAATAGCATGATAATCTTTTAATTCCTCTAATTGTTTAGCTATCCTTCCATTTTCATTTGTCAACCATATTTTCTCCTAAGATATCCTAGCTAGAAGCTTATGCATTTTGACTAAAGGTATTTTTTTATCTCCATATGAAGACATGCTTTCATTACATGATTCAACAGATGATTCCACCCAAAATTTATCACAATAAACATCATATGAATCATTGCATGCATTATTTAAGAAATTATCCACAGATGATTTTACACCTGATTCATTACAAGAATTGTCATAATATCCATCATTTGAATTATTGCATGCATCAATAGCAATTTTTTCACAAGGGACACTGCAAAAATCATTATTAGAATTATCTACATATGATTTAACACATGATTCATTGCATAGTACAACGTAGGATTCATCACATGATTTTTCATAAGATTTATTGCAAGATTTATCACAAAAATCATCACATAAATCAATAAATGAATCATTATATGAGCTAGGTTGAGATACATATACCTCTTCCTTGACTAACTCATTTAGTTTGCAATTTTCTACCTATTGATCATTTGAACTTGACATTTCTAGAGTGGTGGTTTCTTTCTCCAAGGTTTCTCCATACTTCCTATCAAGTTCTTCCCACATATCTCTTGCACATGTACATGCCGTAAATTCTTAAAAAATGTTAGAGTCTAAAGCATGATAAAGCATATCCATGGCATTTGAATTTGCATGTATTAAACTAGCATTATTTTCATTTGAAGACACACAAATTCCTTTAACTATCACTTGCCAGGCCTTTCTATCTATTGATTTTATAAAAACACCCATTTTCAGTTTCCAAGCCGAAAAATTTTCACCGTAAAATATTCGAGGACTAAGATAAGATCGTCCCTCACCGAAAGGGGTTACACCGATGTGTATCATGTGATCTTTTTGCAAATGAACTATTAAGTCTATGTAAACCCGTTCTGATACCAACTGTTGATTTAGGTGAAATCCCAAGAGGGGGGGGGTGAATTAGGTATTTAAAAAATTCTTTGACCCTATTTACCACTTACTCCCTATTTTTATATTTAACAAATCAATGGTAGGGACTTATGACTGAATTAAAGTTATTTTATCAATGAGTTTCATTTACCCAATTAATTGTGCGTAAAGTAATTCAATATCCACATGCAATGCAATTAATATAATGTAGTGCAGAAAATAAAGAGTTAAGGGAAGAGAGAATGCAACCACGCTTTTATGAGGTTTAGCCAACTTAGCCTACGTCCTTGCCTTGAGCAACTCACTCAAGGATTCCACTATAATCCCTGCTCCTTAAATTGGGATGGAGCTTCCCTTACAATCCGCTGCTTACAAAAGGTATAGTTCCCTCATAATCTACTACTTACAAGAGGTACAACTCCCTCCTAATCCAAGGCTTACAAGAGATACAACTTCCTCCTCACACCCGGTTCACAACCCGAGCCATGATTACAATTTAGGCTCAAATCTGCAAACACTCAATGTTGCTTCTAACAAAAGCTGGTGAGTACAATTCAAATTCCTAATGCATTAACATATGATGTAACCTGAAGCTCATAATGTATGGAAATGATACAATCGTTTATGTATGATATGCTTTAACACACAAATCCCTCTTTAACCAAAACTCCCAAGTAATGATATATTTTAAACGCTGTGGAGAATTTTAGGGTTCTTAGTTCACTTTGCAAAGATGCACAAATATATCTAATGTGAACTTGTTAAAAGCTTTATCTTGAATGTTTTATCAATCTATATCAAAAAACTTTCTATCAATTATTTAATCACAACCCAATCTTTGCAATATGTAAATATATACGATAAGTAATTCAAAGATCAAAATATTGAGTGTAAGGTTTTCCAAATAAAATATCCCCCCATAAGATAAATTTTATGAATACCAAGGATATATATTCCAGTGTTTTAATATATCTAAAATATGAATCCTTTAACTGAATATAAACTTGAATCACACCATTCAATCAACAACACAACCTAAATCAAGTAATGAGCTTGTTTAAGAAAAATATGTATATGTATATGCACATTCAAGATCAACCTTTTAATACCTAATCAAAAATAGATTTTTCAATAATAATCTCTATCAACACTATATATATACTCTTGAATCAAAAACCAATCAACCAAAAGCTAAACAACTTTATCAAGTAATGATCTTTTGAAAAAACAATTTTTATACGTATGAGCACACTCAAGATCAAACTTTTCTAATGATAATCAAGAACAAGTAATAAGATGAGAAGTTCTTGAAAAATAATAACTTGAATGATCAAACCTCAATACTAGAATGAAAATCCAGATGGGTAAACGAGTTCCCTTCAAGATTCTGAGTTGATGTGCCCAAGTTTGATGATTAGAAATTGAATCGTAAGCAATCGTATCGCAATAGGAGCAAGTTTTCCAATATATTTTCAAATAGATGTGTTCTTCTCTTTCTCGTGTGTCTTAACTTGGTTCTAGGGTTTAAATATTTAGTATTTATAGTGTCTTACCCTTAGGATTGATCTCAACCATTGGATCAAAGAAATAGCTCACAAGTTCGTTAAATAAAAATCTGATTTTTAAACTTTCCCGAAACTTCAAGCTACTAATGTTAAAGTTCAAGCTCCTAAAGTGACTTCAGGGGACTGAAGTTCCAATTCAAGAAACCGAAGTACCTCGGCCTTCTTGCTGTGTTTTCTCATTAATTTTTCAGGCTACCAAACTTAATCTTCAGGCTCCTAAAGAAATTCTTCAAGCTACTGAGGGTGAGTTCAAGCTACTGAAGTCCCCTTTTTCTAAATTTGGTAATTGTGTATCCCTTTTCATTTTGGACTTTCTTGCATAGGTTTATAAATTGTTCATATGCTTCATCTTTGTGACCTAAGAATAATACCCATGTGTATCTTGAAAAATCATCAACTATGACAAAGGCGTATGATTTTCCTCCTAAACTTTGAATTGGGTTTGGTCCAAATAAGTCTAAATGTAGCATTTGGAGTGGCCTAGTAGTGGAGATCTCTTTTTTCTTCTTAAAGCTTGTTCTTTCTTGTTTTCCTAGTTGGCATGCATCACAAATTTTGTCTTAAGCAGTCCCTTAACTAATTCTTTCTTAACTAGTTTTGAGATTAAATCCATGTTTGCATGTCCTAGTCTCCTATGCCAAATCTAGCTTATTTCATTCATAGCAGATAAGCATGTCACACTCTATGAAGTTAAGTTATCAAAGCTTGTGGTATATGGATAGCGTATGCTCACGTCACATGATCGGGGAAAAAGCAAAGTTCACATCCATCATACTCAAGGATAAAGGGTTTTTAACTTTTGGAGATAATGCTAAGGGAAGGATCACGAGTGTAGGTAAAGTCGGTAATGATTCCTCACTCATTATAGATGATGTTTTATTAGTTGAAGGTTTAAAGCACAATTTATTGAGCATAAGTCAACTATGTGATAAAGGCTACAAAGTATCATTTGAACATGACAAATGCATAAAGGATTTATCATTCAAGTTATTATTTTTCAAGAACTTCTCATCTCATTACTTGCTCTTGATTATCATTAGAAAAGTTTGATCTTAAGTGTGCACATACGTATAAAAATTCTTTTTTGAAAAGATCATTACTTGATAAAGTTGTTTAGCTTTTGGTTGATTGATTTTTGATATTTAGTATTTATAGTGTCTTACCCTTAGGATTGATCTCAACCGTTGGATCAAAGAAATAGCTCATGAGTTCGTTTAATACAAATCTAATTTTTAAACTTTTCCACGACTTTAGGCTGCTAATGTTGAAGTTCAGGCTCCTAAAGTGACTTCAAGCGACTAAAGTTCTAGTTTAGGCAACCGAAGTACCTCGGCCTTCTTGCTGTGTTTTCCCATTAATTCTTCAGGCTACTGAACTTAATCTTTAGGCTCCTGAAGAAATTCTTCAGGCTACTAAGGGTGAGTTCAGGCTACAGAAGCCCCCTTCTTCTCAATTTTCCTTTCTTTTTTTTAATTTAATAATCTATTTTACTTTCTTTCTTGGCTATTTTATAAAGGTACTTTCCAAGGTTTTAAGAATATTTTTATGTCCATAAAAGTCCCCTAATGATATACATGAAATGCATGAGTCCTAAAATCATTCTAAATTATGTTGAGCCTCAAATTAAATCATATAAGAATGTAAATACATAAGTTCTAAATACCCATTCCCAAGATGTTCTTGAACTTTACTGCTTGCATCTTGATTCTTGTACTCTTTGATGTCCATGGAGCTTGCCAAAATGTATCAGCTTTACTTTATGGCTTCCATGACTCGTTATCTTTCCGTGCATGCTTAATATAGGTTATGTTCACAAACTCAATGCACAAATCAAATACCAAGTGATTTGTCATTATCAAAACAGGATTGGACTCGTAGAGTCAACAGATCTAGTCATTAAAGAACTTGAAAGTAAAATAAATCAGATGACTAAAGAATTTGTTAGGATGCAGGCTAATTGCAAAGGAATAAAAGATTCTGAAATACTTTGCCTTGAGAGTAAAATTGAGGATCAAAATAAAATAATTTATAATTTTACTAGAGGAAAAGAAAACTTTGAGAAACTAGTTGGATTACAAAGAATGTCTTTGGATGAGGGAGGCATAAGATTTAATGTAGTTGAAAATAAGAAGAACAAGAACCTTTACATAAGGTATTTTGTAAAAGCCTCCAAAAATTATGCTAGCACCTCCTCAAATGCTTACACACATACCACATGTTTTCTATGTAAGGAGAAAGGACACATTAAGTTTGAATGTTCATTAAAAAGAAAGGATGTAAAAATCAGACAAGTTTGGAGAATAAAAGAAACATCACTTGTTAAACCATTAGGACCTAAAAAAATATGGGTACCAAGATGAAAGCCTTAACTCCTTGATCATGTTAGAAGAAGCCAATAACATAGAAACTGAACAAAGCTGAAATGGAATATATTTTTCTTGAAGATTAATATTCATGACATTATTGCGAATTCATGAATATAAAACAAGGCATTGTTTGGCCACAATCAATGGATGAATTGTCCAAGGCTTATTTGTCTTTGCTACTTCTTGCATTAGAATGCATATGCTTATTGATAACCTTCCTTATTTTATTAATCTAAAAAATGGGGAGAGTGACTTGAGTTGAAAAATTGAGTATGAAATAAATTGGTATATAAATTGTATGCAATAAATTGGTATCTATGAAATAAATTGATATCCATGAGCAGTGCATGATATGATATTAGTATTGGTATTTATAGCACATGATATGATATTAGTATTGGTATCTATGAAATATATTTGTATCCATGAGCATGATATGATATTGATAATAAATTTTCTTTTTCTGAATGATGGATGATCATGTTTTGATTGAAATATATGCTAGCTTATGGACCTTGTTATTGTGATCTAAATGCAATTTTTTTTTTTTGGTCCTTAGTACTTTTACGTAATATTTCTATTAGTCTATCCATTTTTTGATATAAAAAGGAGGAGAAAATTAGCAAAATTGAATGTGAGCAAACTGAGCATAAGCATGACATGATAAGTTTAAAAGCATGACTGACATTGATGATTACTAATGATGACTGATAATGATGATAGCTTCTTATGATATTTATTTTCATATTATACATGGAAACATAGTTTGTACTTCAAGAATGAAATTCTAAATCTATTGAATATGAAATACATTTCATTCAGGGGGAGTTATACTTGTCATGACTTATGTTCATTACTAAAAATCATTGAAAACTTTGATATACAATCTTTTGTATTTCCTCATGCTACTTTGAGACTTATTGTCTATCTGCTTATGCATGATGAATGCAAATTTTTGTTTTGTGTCTTTACTAGATATATACTTGTTAGCTTTGGTGTATTCCCAAGATGGGGGGTGAATTGGAATTTTAAAATTTATCTCTTAGGTTAAATGAGATAGTCATATAACAAAACTTAGGGTCTTTCTAATCATTCACTAATTTGCGCAGATAATGAAATGCAAAAATTAAATCATATGCAACATTCATAATATAACATACACGTGAGGTATATATAAAGTGTAGAAATATAAATAGACACACGATATGTTATCGGGGTTCAACCAATACTACCTACGTCCCCGCCTCTAGCTCGCAAGCTCGAGAATTCCACTAAAGCTCACTTAACGGGTGGAGCAGCACCGGTTACAACCAGGTCAATTAACGGGGCTAACCTCAACCTACACCTTACCACGATGGTGTACCTAGCTTTCCTAACTGGATTAAAGTCAATCCGGGACTATTCAACAAGGCTAGTCTACCTATTCAGGCCCACGCCTAGAATACAATCAATATGAATTTATGTACACAAAAATGTACTTCTCAACTAAGCAGGTATGTACTACAATACACAAAATATAATCAATGCACCTCAATGATGTATGAACTATAAGCTCGGTGCTCTACGTGTGCAATCAACACTCAAAATAATGACTTTATCTAATCAAGCATAAGAGTGTATGTCAAAGCAAGATTTGAAACACAATATTTGAATATCACAATATCAGATCAAGGTTTCGAATATGCTAGCTAGATGATTCAACCAACCTTAATAAGATGTTCTCAATGTACTAAGCACAATGGATGTTTGAATGCAAGCTTTGAAAATGATTTTTGCACACAAAAATATAGGCTAAGGTAACTTGCAATGACAATGCAAGAACCACAAGCCACTAAGTCTTCCCACACAAGATTTATCAAATAAAATTGATGGGAGAACTTAAAGCTTTACCCTCAACAAAAATCAATCAATCAATATAGCAAATGAGAGAATGAGCTAGTGAGATTAAGCACAAACACTTTAGAAATACTCACAACATGGAGTGTATAAGTGTTTGGGAGTGGTATAGGCTAAAAAATGATTTTTGATTTTAAGAGAATTTTGGCCCTAATCAATTTTCTAATCCCTTTGTAATTATTGCAAATGAACATACATACATACATACATATATATATATATATATATATATGTATGTATATAGGCAAGGGGAATTTTTTTATCGTTAGGGACTCAATGGGGATAATTAGAAAAGTTTAAAACAAGTTTAGAAAAATTAACCCAATTTATCCCTTTTAATTTCAATAAAAAATTATTTTAACTCAAGAGATTCGGGTGCCCCGTCTGAGGTTCAGGTGCCCAAATAGACTCAGTCAAAAAATCAATTTTTAAAGGTTCAGTTGCTTGAAGTTAGGTTCGGTTGGCTGAATAAAAGAAAAAAAATTTGTCCGTGATTCGAGTGCCCGGATCTAATTTTAGTTGATTAAACTCATGTGTTCAGTCGCTTGAGGCCATTTTGAACGTTAAGGTGTCAGGTCAAGGATTCGGTCACCCGAGGGTAGAATATTCATTACTGGTTTGGTCACCCGAGTCTAGGTCAACCTGCTGACTTCCCAGCGGTTCGAGCGCCCAAGGTGTTTTGAACACTTGGGGTTCAGTCACCTGACCTCTCACATATTTTGCTCATTTAAGTCCAATTTTAAACCAATTGATTCCCCTGATTATGTAAGTGATATGGGGACTATATGTGCATTTGTTTAGGGACCGAAGGTCTTTCTATCCTACCGAAAAAATCCGGCTTCGGTTGATTGAAGGTCAAACTACGGTCTTGAGCTTTAGATCCTATATGCATGATATGCAAATTATTATAGACCTTTTATTAATTAAAATTATAGACCCAAATAGAAAATACAACGAATAAATATGTCGAGACTTCACTTCTCTTCAAGTCGCCACATGCCATCAATATGATCCAGTAAGTATGATCCTACACACAAACTTGAAGGTCATCAAATTAAAGAGTATTTGTCATTATCAAAACTGGGAATGACCCATAGGGTCAACAATAATTTTTCTTATGGTTGCTCATCACCTTGGTACTCGTACATTTTTCTTGATATCTTACTTTTTCTTATTGATGTCAAAAGGGGGAGAATTTTTGGGAACAAATTGAGCATGACTCTGCATATTTAAGCATGTATATGGCTAAAATTGAATTGATATGAATTGTTGAATATTGGCTCAACTATAAAATGATGTATATGAGCATGATATTGAAATTGATATTGATCTTAATACTGCAAATATTATAAAGTTAATGCTTATTGTAAGGGGGAGCCTTTTTAAGGCTTACTCATTTTTTTGCTCCTTAGTTGTCATCATAAAAAATGGGGAGATTGTTGGCCTTAAAAGACTTAAAATATTTGTTTGATGATAACAAATCATAGGAACTTAACATATTTTGTTAAGTGATGATATTTCAGGACTCAAGTATGTGAATACAAGATCAAGTGCACATAAGGATTATTGAAAGCTTATACTCCAAAGAAAGAAGATCTCATAAAGCTTATACTATTAAAGCATGGATTCAAAGATGATTTGATGAAGCTTTAAGTGAATTGAAGTTGGAAGTCAAGATAGACTCAAGAGATGGAAAAACATGAAAGACTTAAGTGCTTAGAATATCAAAGTCTTAAGAAGTTTTCATGTAAGTACTTCAAGTGATTTCAGTATGGATGCATGAAGCTCTTAGGTGAAACACTTGGACCTAAATACCTTTTAAAATACTTGTAAAATATTTTTTAAGGTCAAAATTTATTTCAAAAAAGTTACAATTATTTTGGAATGAAAAGCACCAAAACAGGATTTTCCAAATTCTTTCATTTTTTCCATATTCGCATTTATGTGCATTTTTCTCTATCAAACACTCCTTATCTTAAAAGTATTCAACATAAACATTGTGGGATTTTCTCTTAGCTTTCTGTTGATAGCAACAACTTCTAATTTCAAGTTGTATAAAAAACGTTATGATGAAAATACTGAAAGGTGGTCGGAGCTGTCAGCCGGCTGACCGTTTTCTGTTCAAGTAACTAACAAGCAGACAGAACCTGGTCAAACGACTGACCTCTCAGGGTCAGGCGATTGACCCTATACTGTGTTGCAAAAATACGCTGAATTAAAGGCTCAGGCGACTAACCCAAGCCCTCAGGTAATTGACCTTCAATTTTTTAAATTTAAAACAGCGAGGGAATGTTTCCAAAATAGATTTCTTGGGTACAAGCTCTTTCAATACTTGTGAAACACTCCAACCAACTTGGGCAACACGAAAATGTATTTTTTAACTCTATATATACATGTTGATTTCAAGAATTAAAAGAACCCAACAAAAAAAATCAATCTCAATTCTTATATTTTCAAAGCTTTTTCATTAACACTACAAAAAAAATGATTTTAGTGACGAAACTATTAGTGATGGATAAAATTTTGTCACTAAATGTAGGTATTAATGATGGTTTTGACAACCGTCACTAATACGGCACTATTAGTGACTGATTTGAAACCGTCACTAATAGTTTTGTCACTAAAACCCAAAAAATATTGCAGGAAACCATTTTTCCCGCAAATATTATTCCGGGAAAATATTAGGGACGATTTCTACGGTGTTAGCGACGAATTAAATCCGTCACTAAAAGACATTTATTAGTAACGATTAAATAACCGTCAATACTATTATTTAAAAAAATATAAAAAAATTAGTTCAGAGTATTAGTGATGAATATAAAGATTTGTCACTATTAGCCCCTTATTAGTGACGGATTTGGGAACCATCACTAATACTTCATTTATTTAAAAAAAAATTTTAAAAATTTAGTTTAGAGTAATGGTGAGGAATATAAAAATTTGTCACTATTAGCCTCTTATTAGTGATAGATTTGGGAACTGTCACTAATACTTCATTTATTTAAAAAAATACAAAAAATTTAGTTCAAAGTATTAGTGACGAATGTGAAGATTCTTCACTATTAGCCCCTTATTAGTGATGGATTTTGGAACCGTCACTAATATTTCCGTTTAAAAAAAAAAAAAAAATTTGTTGTAGAGTATCATTGACGAATATGCATATTCGTCACTATTGGCCCATTATTAGTGACAGGTTTGAGAACCGTCACTAATACTTCCATTATTTAAAAGAAATTAAAAAAAAATTCAAACTATTAGTGACGAATTTATATATTCGTCACTATTGGTCTCTTATTAGTGACGGATTTTATAATCGTCACTAATACTTCCCTTATTTAAAAAATAAATAACAAAATTTTGTTTCAGATTATTAGTGACGAATTTACAAATTCGTCACTATTGGCTACTTTTTAGTGACGGATTTGAAAATCATCACTAATACGTCCCTTATTTAAAAAAAATAAAAATAAAATTTTATTAAACACTATTAGTGACGAATTTTAAGATTCGTCACTAATAGTTTTACATTGAAAAGTCGCACGCAGGTTCCTCAATCTAGCTTTCCCTCCAAGCCTCCTCACTTCCCTCCACTCTCAATCTCTCCATCTCTCTTCGTCTCTCTGGTCTCTCTCCATCTCTCTTCGTCTCTCTAGTGTCCCTCTCTCATTCTGTCCTTCTCTCTTCCTCATTATCGGCACCGACGCTCTGATCTATCCCTGTTGCCTTCGTTGAGGAGATCAACACCGCCAAAGCCCTTCAAGGTATATTCTTATTCTCTCCTCTCTCTCTCTCTCTCTCTCTCTCTCTCTCTCTCTCTCTCTCACTCACTCATTCACTCTCTCTCTCTCTTTCTCTCACTTTTAGTCTCTTCATATCTCTCAACCTATTTGGTTTTTCTCTCTCAGTGTTGCCATCTCTTCGTCGCCACCGCTGAAGCTTTGGGTCTGTCCCTGAGACCTTCATCGAAGAGATCCGGCACCGGAAGCCTTCCAGCCTTCAAGCAGGTATGCTTGATTTGAAGAATTTGATGTCATTTTTGTTTATGGAAAAATTTCAGTTGGGGCCTGAAGCACATTGGAAAAATTGTCAAGTTTTGCAAGTAAATGTATTTTGCTTCAATGCCTGCAAAGATGTTAATTGCATTTTTTTTTTTTTTGCTTCTGTTTTTCCATTTCATTATTTATTTTGACTTTTTAGAGGTTCTTTCTATGTTTGAATTTCAGGAGTTACAACTCTTTGCTAAGTTCCAGTGCTAAGTTTATCGAATTTTTGGCTTGATTGTTGAAATGAGATTTAAAACTTGTGTTGGACGAAAAAGAAGTTGAAATTGCAAAACTAATCTAGAAATAAATTCTCTTTTATAATCCATGTTTTTGCTTAAAGATGTAAATAGTGTTTATTTTCCCTGAATTTGTTTTGTTTTTTTCTAGGTTTAATTTAATAATGTTTAAGCACTGATATTATTGTATCCAGATTAACAATAATTAATGTTGTTGCGATATTATATCGAGATTATCAATAATATATGATGCTATGATTTTGCATCATGATTCATGACAAAGTAATAGCACATTAAAGCTCTTCCATGAAACCATCTTGGGCTGGTTGCGCTACTTTTATGTTTTCCCCAGGATTCATTTTCTTTTAGTCTTTGAGATTGCAATGCCCTTTTATTTGTTATTGGATTGTGTTTAACAGGTTATGCCACTTTACTCCTTTTTCCTTGGCCTATTTTTTTTTTCCTTTTTCCTTTTTCCTTTTAACTTGTTAGAATCCCTGACATTCTTTTATTTGTTATTGATTTGACTTTTGAAGTCGTGAATTTCATAGCCATCCTTTTATTCACAAGAATAAGAACCAAAAATATAACACACTGTTTTAAAATGAATAAACATTAGCAAGTAATTCATTTGCTACAAAATGCATAAGTTCAAATTGACCTTTTTAAAAAGAGATGATAAGAATAAGTTTATTGAAATCGTTTTAAAAATATTTAGTCTCTTTATGAAAAAGAAGTCGCTAGAAAGAAAAAGTTATATTTGAGTATATGATGAAAACAGTTGTAAGGTGTTTAAAAGTATATAATAACTAGAAAGAATATGGTCTTTTAGGAAATATAATTGATACATTGACCGTGTTATAGTGTCAGAAAAAATTAAGGACAACAATAGAAAAAATAAATTGTTCGTGAAAAAATTAGTTTTTAGCTTTTCAAATTTTAATTTTGTAACTTCTTAAAAACTAAAAGTTGATTTTTAGAAACCAAACAAACTATACCAAAATTAGACCTACCTTTATCTTTTAAAAAGGGCAAAACAAAATAGGGGCATCAAACTCACCCTAAATAGCTTAAATGTTGACCTTATTATTTATGAATTAATATATTATCATCATCATCATCATATATATATATATATATATATATATATATATATTAAAATGAAGCGCTCACATGAACAAGCAACTAATAATTTTACTTGGTTTACTAAATGAGTTTTAAAATTAAATTTATGCTGACCTTTTTTAATAAGTAGGTGTGAATATTTTCTCCTAATTTTATTGTTGAGTATGCCCCTCTAAAAAAAAAATTTGTTTTGAACTTAAATCGTAGGATTTCCTTTATATTGGCTAATGCCTCCGCAAAGGGAGCCTCGGGCAGCCTCAAAGCGGCAAAGGGTTCAGGACCTGCCAAGGGGAGAGTGTTCTTCCAAGGGTCGTGCTGTACTGAATGAGCACGAAAGGAATTCGGATGAGATGACAACACCAAGGGTGACTCTTGAGGATGTGCAGTTGCCCCTGGCACGTTCTGCTGCACCACCTAGTAGAGAGCAATCCTTGAATGTTACCCCAGGGCTTATAGAGGACATGCCCACTCATCCGGTGTTGTTTTGTACGATTAGACTGACCATTCCGTATGATTAGGATAATCCACCTCTGGCGGACATTCCTAACTAGTTGCTGCCTCAGGCCCTCAGGCCACGCCCATACAGGGAACCACCACCCTCCCCTCTTACCCCTAAAATGCGTTGTCTTCTGGAGGAAATGGCACGGGACCAAGATGCCGCTAGAGAAGTAGCCTCATCTTGTTGCTTGTGCAGTTTTGATTCTGATTCGAACTCTAATTAAGAAAGACTATATGCTTGGGATATTTTTATGTGCTTTCTCTTTTTCTTATGTACGTCACTTATGCACCCTTGTGCTTTTATTTTATTTCCTTTTTGTTATTTGTTTTTTATTGCATTCTATTTTACCATGCTTTTGAATGGTTGTATGTGTGCTTCGATGTGTCTATCTACATTGTATTGCCTCTAAAATTAATGAAAATACATGGAGCATTTGATTTCTACATGTATTTTGGGAAATATTGGAACTGCATTGCTTCTACTATTAGGATTTGATTTATCTTTTCTGCAATTTCATAAATGCATAGACATTGAGGTTAGTTGCTCAAATCCTGGTTTGAAAAATTAGCTTCTTTATAGAATCATGTGCTTTAAAAACATAGGCAATCATCTCTTCTGACAAAAAAATCACATTTTTCTTCATCTTCACTTGTCACCCCTTAAATTAGATTGATAATTATTGACAGTTTGTTATTGATTATTATCTTACAAGTCTCAACATCTTAAATTGCTTATTTTTTCTTAAACTGGAGTTACTTTTAGTTCTTCTAGAATCTTGCTATTTTTATTTCTACCTTTTATTACATCTCCATTCAACACTTGGTCATCCCATATCCACAAGTTGCATGCATGAAATTTGTCTATGTGCATGTACACATGTTTGCATACAATGAAACTTCAGGCATCCATCTTCCCCATTTAGTGATCTGGATTTCATGGGTTTGTCTACTAAGGATGGTTAGATAAATTCTATTGGACTTCTATGGACGCTTCTAAATTTCCTAACCTCTGATTTAAACCATTAGAGATGTTATTTGGACTTTAGAGGTTTCTTTTTTGTAAGTGTGAACATTCTTGCATTTGCTTAAATTAGGAATGTGTACATTTTGCCATTGCATATCTATTTAGGCTTATAATTGAAAATCAAAAATACTTGGCTAAGAACAACAATCTTAAGTGTATAGTGAAAGGTCAAGAACTAAATGTCATATGAAGTAAAATGCCAAATTAATTACTACCATTTCATGTATGCATTGAAGTTTAGACCCGTCCAAGAACGGTTACTATACATTCATACCTAATCGTACATGTGAGACAAAAAATGTTATAATTCAATTGATTATTAGTTATACTATCTTGACTAATAATGACTTGAACATGTTAATTATTTGTTTCACTTACAATTAGTAATGTTTGCATTTTAACAATTCTTGGATTGTCCAATGTGGACAATTCAAGAAGTTGTATTTACATTGTTGTCATCATTCACGCTTTGTCAATTGTCATTATTTATTTCAAGCGCGTCTCTACTTATGTTCTCTAGGTGCATAGTGGGGTGTCGTGACAATTTGTTAGTGATGGAAAACTAGCAACATGTTCACTTCCCCCATCTCGTGTACTTGGAGAGAGACATGGGGAGATGCTGCCAAAATTTATAATGACTACAACAAAAGAATTTGAGCGATTGATCACAATGCAAATGCAACATTCCTAAATGGGATAGGATCCGTACCCTTTAGAGTATGATGATTGATTATAGGATTCACGATGCATGCATTATAAACATTATGAGAATGTAATGAACACCATTTACTTGAACATGCTATAGGGTAATTAATGAACATGGATAAGAGTTGGATGAATGTTTGGGGTAGGTTTTTTCCAGAATACGTGAAAGGGGTACATGATTTCATAGAGTTCGCGCGCCATCGTGTAAACAAAGCCAGTAGAATAAGGTGTCCTTGCAAGAAATTCCAGAACATAACATTCAAACACATTGATTTGGTCCATTCACATTTATTAGACTTTGGAATGGAGAAAAGGCACACAACATGGGTGTTCCACTGTGAAGATTACGCAGTTCAAAGCGATGATGATAACGATGAAGATGAGGGGGCAAATATAGTAGGTGGTGATACCTGTTCGGAAGGGGTAATTGAAATTTTGGGTGACTTGCAAAGGGGGATTGCAATGGACACAGGCGATGTGCCTGTGTCGTGTACTAGTGATGAATCTACTTCAGCAGGTACTATACCTTGCGATGCTAGTATGTTGAATCAACTCAGTAAACCATTTTCTAATCTCATGAGGGATGCACGGGTGCCCCTATATCCAAACTGTAAAAAGTTCTCAAAAGTAGAATTTCTGATAAAGTTGTTTCATGTAAGGATAATGCATGGGTTATCTCAAAGCGCATTCAACATGCATTTAAGCCTCATTAAGGCAGCATTGCCTGATGGTGAAACACTTCCTAAGTATTTTTGTGAGGCAAAGACATACATGCGTGAAGTGGGTCTCGGTTACACTCTAATACATGCGTGTAGGTATGATTGTGCACTCTTTTATGGTGAACATGAAAATGCAAACGAGTACCCAAAATGTGGTGAATGGAGGTATACAACTAATCAGAAGAAGGGTAAAAAGATCCCCAAAAAGGTTTTGCTATATTGTCCATTAATCCCGTGCTTGCAACGATTGTATATGTGCAAAAAAACTGATACAGATATGAGATGGCATCAAGAGAAACGTCTTCAAGATGGAAACACCCTTAGCCATCTTGCGGATTTCGAAGCTTGGGCTGATTTTGATAGAATGCATTCATGGGTTGCTAGTGATCCTCGCAACATCAGACTTAGCCTTGCCTCAGATGGGTTCAATCCTTTCGGTAACATGAACAACCCGTATAGCATGTGGCCAGTTGTGATGATATCATACAATATGCCGCCATTATGAAAGAACCTTTCATTTATATGTCTCTGCTAATTCCCGGACCAAGGGCACTTGGTAATGATATTGAAGTTTACCTGTTTCTGTTAATTGACGAGTTGAAAGAATTACGGGAAAAAGGAGTGGAGACATTCGATGTGGAAACTGGGACAACATTTCGAATGCATGCTGCAGTCTTGTGGACAATTAATGATTTCTCTGCTTACGGCAACCTGTCAGGTTGGAGCACAAAAGGTTACTTAGCATACCCAGTATGTAATAAGGATGTTGGGTCCTTATCCTTGAAGCATGGTCTCAAGTTATGCTTTATGTGTCATCGTCATTTTCTATGAACTGGACATCCTTGGAGGACTCGTGGCGTCAGAACCTTCAATGGAAAACCTGAACAAAGGTCGTAGCCAAAGCAACTAAGTGGGGAAGAGATATTAAACCAACTAAGGTTGATCGGAGATGTGAAATTTGGGAAACCACCAACCAGTAGAAAAAGAAATCGAGCTAAGTGGGAGTTGAATTGGACAAAGAGAAGCATCTTCTTCGAGTTCCCATATTGGAAAGATCTTCTACTATGCCATAACTTGGATGTCATGCACATTGAAAAGAACATTTGTGAGAATGTCATTGGTACATTGCTTGATATAAATGGGAAGATAAAGGACACTGCAAATGCTCGTCAGGATATGGAAGATATGGGAATACGGCGTAAGTTGCACCTATTTTGTGATGGGGACAAAATTAGTATGCCATCATCTTGTTACACATTTTTGAAGGATGAGAAGAATAAATTCTTCGAATGGTTGAAATCAGTGAAGTTCCCAGATGGATATGCATCGAACATAACTTGATGCATAAACACGAAGGAAAGGAAGATGCTAGGAATGAAAATTCATGACTGTCACGTCCTTCTACAACGGGTTGTACCCATTTTCCTTCATGGACACTTGATTGAAGATGTTTGCTTAGTGCTGATTAAGATGGGAATCTTTTTTCGACAGTTGTGCCCCAAAAAATTGAGTGTAAACGTACTTGAACGGTTAGAGGATGACATCGTGATCATACTATGCAAGCTGGAGAAAATATTTTTACCAGCATTCTTCAATGTGATGGTCCACCTAGCCATCCATTTACCAAGAGAGGCCATAATTGGAGGACCAGTTCAATACCATTGGATGTATCCTATTGAGTGGTAAATTATAAAGTCCTTGTATAATGGTCACAAGATTTCCTTGTTTTTTTTTTCTTTATTGTGTCTACAAGTCTATAATACTACGTAAAATGCACAGGTTCTTGTCCACTTTGAAGGGGTACATGCGCAATAAGGCATGGCCGGAAGGTTCAATCATTAAGGCATACATTGACAGTGAATGTCTTGCATTTTGCTCAATGTATCTACATGATATTAACACAATGTTCACTCGTGAGGAGCGAAATGCAGACGTTCATGCTATTAATGCTGAAGATGAAGAATCCAGAAGCTTTATATTTAAAGAAAATGTTTGGCCTCTCGGTGCATGAGTTTACGATTTCATTGATATGGACGACCTATAAAAGGCTCATTTTTACGTCCTCAATAATTGTGATGAAACTGTTCCATATATTGATTACGTGGTTCCAACCTTCTTACTTTGCAGTGTATTTACATATGCATAATTATATACTTAGTTGACATTAACATGTACTACTGTTGCATATAGCGAACATAAAGTTGAACTTCTAGCCCAAAATGAACGGAATGTTGACGAAAGACATAAGAAGGAATTTATCAATTGGTTTGGGAGTCGTGTAAGTAACAAATATTGCTTGAGTGAGAAGCAATGTATGTTTTCACTATTGACGGTTTATTCTTCTAAACTCCTGTTTATTTAATAGATGAAAGTCATGTATTATAATAAGGAACCAACGGCAAGTAAAGATTTGTACGCATTGGCTTGTGGCCCTAATCAACGAGTTAACCGCTATAGCAATTGCATTGTCAACGGGTTACGATTTCATACAAAGTCCCTCGAACTACATAGAAGAACCCAAAATTATGGGGTTGCGGCGCTAGGCACAGAAATAGATGAAGAAATTGACTACTTTGGTGTGTTGGATGACATTATAAAGCTTAGCTATGGAGCTAACAGACTCGTCCACCTGTTCAAGTGTACTTGGTGGGACATCGGCAATAAAAAGACTAGGATAAACACCAATGCCTAGTTTACCAGTGTCAATTTTAGAAAAACCTAGTATCAAAATGACCCTTTCGTGCTTACGACGCAGGAAGAACAAGTATTTTACCTTAAAGACACCAAATTGAAGGGGTGAAAGGCATGTGACCCAAAATATTCCTCCCCGAAGTTTGTACGCTATTACAAAAGTTGTAGATGGGAAGATAAGTACCAGTGAGATTGCATTCCAAGAAAATGAGTCATCTGTCAATGCAGCAGTGCAATTTGCTTTAAATGTTGTCGAAGAAGGCGCCGATCCTATACCATTGCATAGGGATGGTGCCAGAGCAAAACACATAAGAACTGCTGAAATTAAAATTGAACCTTCTATAGATGTTCACTTCATCGATGATGAGGAAACTGATGGAGAAGATGAAACAGTAGTCGAGTACTGTAGTGAAGAGGAAGACACTTTATAAAGTGAGGATGATACCGATATTAAGGACGTATAGGGGAGTAAGCATGTTATGTTTGTTACTATATATCATACATGTGTGAATAACTTAAAATATATGTATTATGCATCCATCTAATATTCGTACTTCTTATATTTACTTGTCTAATAATTTGCAGATATTACACCAAGAGGTCGACGTTGGAGACTTCCTTTTAGGCACACGAGTACATCCTATGAGGATGATCTGACATCCTCGAGACTGGCGGAGCTCGTCGGTCCTGATGTGGTGGCACCATTGTCTGAGCCATTGGCACCTCGGTTAGACATGGATACCACTTATGCGACTGATACACAAGGTGAGTTGCCAACCGTGATGAGCAATGTTGGTATGGATACGATTAATTTGTTTACATTTCACCTATTGATGATAGTTATTCACGTGTATGATTATAATGTTGTTCTTAATTTAACTCTGCTTTCAGCATCTATGCCCACAGTCAGGTCAGGCCATGGTGCAGCGAAAAACATGTCACTAAATAAGCACCTGGATAGGACAAAACAACGGATTCGAATCAACATTCCTCCAAGATACACCGTCCCGCTGAATGATTGGTGCACCGCGTGGACGAGGGAGCTCAGCATTATATGCTGACAGTATGCTCCAGTCACCGCCTTCAGATGGCCGCACGTGATTCAGGAGCAGCGCATGGTTCTTTACATGCGGTAAGTAATCCCAAACCCTATAAAGTTGTTTTTAAATTTAATGTTTTTTTGCTTTTAATATACTAGCCAATTAACAACTGTCTAACATTGTAATTGTATTACCTATATATAGAGGAGGAGTTCGATATGGACATCCTCAAGGATGACCATATGAGGAGGGCGGTCGATGTCCAATTGTGCAATAAATTTAAGGGCTATCTCTAAAAAATGCACTCCCATTTTCAAGTGATGGGAGATGAAGCAGACGCGCGATCATATGATAAGATATCCCAAGAGGATTGGGAGGTGGTGTGTCACCATTTTCGTTACCCATGCTATCAGGTGATGTGTTTGTATTATAATCACTAATTTTTCACAATGATGACGCTAATAAACCATCATGGAATCTTCTTTTGTAGGCCATATGTGAAACAAATGCTGCGAACAACAGTAAACTCCCTACGACGCATTGCGGTGGATCGAGGTTACTCGTAAATCATCGACAGGTAATTACTATATATAAATCTATTTGACCATTATATGACATAATACTAATGATGTCTTATATGATAATGTAGCGTGATCCCGAGACTGGCACAGAGGAGCCGCTGTTGAATCTTTATTAGAGACCACACCAATGGCGATCGGGGGAGTGGTGCGAGGGTGCGCACGACAGACATGTAAGTGAAACAAAAGATTTAGTTTATTACTTGATTCAAAACATCAAAGTTGTAGTTACTTATTCTTTTTTATCATTTTCATGACTAAAATTAGGAACGGATGGTCGAGCCGAGGGATGCACCTATTTCAGAGAGGAGTCAGCACATGATAGATTTTGAGATCACTTCCCAGGTGCTTGGGCAACGAGTGGGGGCTGGGTGAAAGGTCTTGGAAGTGGTACATCGCCGTAACAGCATCATCATCCATGGGTGCAGCGGCTCGTGCAGACATGGAACGAGGGCGTCGAAAGGCCGAGTATCGTGAGCAGGAGATGGCTCGATGGATGCAAATGGTGGAAATGGAAAATGTGCAATTAAGAGACACGGCCTCCATCTTTCAAGCCCAGATGCAAGCCATGATGGATGGGCAAGCACATTTTGAGGAAATGATGTGTCAATCTCAACCAGATGATGCGGGTGGCTCCTCTGATTAGAAGGTATGTATGGTATTTATAGCTTAACATAGTACTTGTGCGAAAGTATTTTATAATTTTGTTTGTGTTATAATATAGAAAAATTTTCAATGATTAATGAATACTCATACTAGCTTCTCTAAAGAGCTTTATACGTTATTCTAACTTAGACACTAAAAAACATTAAGCTGAGTGTTAGGGGGTGACAGTAATGGGATAAATTTTTTTGGGGGGGGGGGGGGAGATAGCATTACACGTATTTTCTAGGAAAAGTACAAATTCAGTGAAGAACTAAAGTCTCATATTTGGGGCAATTTTTATATTATGTAGTTATAGAGAGTTTGCACGAATACTGCAAAAAATTAATATTACAAATAGATATGACTTGAGAATAATATTATTTTTTTATCTTTCCTATTTCAGAAAGTTCCATTAGGGTTGCACTTTTTGGATGCATCATCCTTGTGAAAGCATCCTCCTTGTGGATGTGCCTATGCATCCTCTCTGTGGAGTCAACCTCCTTTTGGATGCATCCTCCTTGTGGATGCATCTTCATTTTCGATGCAGCTTCCTTTTGAATAGACCATCGTTTTGGATATGTGCTCCTTCTAAATTATAAAGACCCAAAAAATTAAAATGATTAAAATAATTAGGAAAAAATAATAAATAAAATTAATTAATTAATTAAAATTATTAATCAATTAATTAGTTAAACATTATTAAATTGATGTATTCAATAAATAAATAAAAAGAAATACTATGAAAAAAAAGAAGAAAAAAAACAAATTGAAATAAGATATATATATGTATATATATACATGTAAGTTATTATATAATATATATATATATATATATATATACATGTTATAAAAAATATATATAATATTATATATTAAATATCAATCTAGATGCTTATCATCCAAATAATTTCTCAATCTCAAAACAGAGAAGGCTTGCGAACCCCACCCCCCTGAGTTTTTTTTCCTGCACCGCGGCTATCTCCGTCTCGGTCTTTCTCTCCCTCTCAAATTCTTGGCAGATTGGAAAACGGAAGGTGTCGTTGGATTCCTAACTCCACCACTAACATTTCTATTGGAGCAGATTTGTCGTGGGAGCGGTGTAGGCACCATTGTTGGGGTAAGGCAACCTTCCCTTAATTTCTCAATTTCTTGTTAAATCTACTGTTAAATCGATGATCAGGCACCACCACGGGGTCTAGTCATGATCGTCGTCATTTTGACATAAGTAAAGTTCCAATTGGGGTTTTCTAGGCCCCACTCCAAAGCGAGAGTGGGATTTAGAAAATTTGGTAATTTGGCTATATTTAAGGGTATATTTATTTATTTAGAATTTATGCGTTTAGGAAATATTAAAATAATATTTTATTTAGGATTAATTACATGGAACTAGAATTTTTTATTCAGGGTCCAAGTGAGCATCATAGGTATTTTTTCGGAGGCCCTGTCAGCGTAGTTCAAGAAACCAGGTAACGGGAAATTATATATTAAATCAGATTTTATGAAATTAAAGGTAATAAATTATGTTATATTATATGTATGTTTTGGTGTGAATTATAAAATGCCAACCATGTAAAAATATGTTTCCTAAGCCTAGGATTGCTTATGTAGTTATGTATATATGAAAGTAAATGAATGAAAGTGAAAAGTGATTTCTGAGGAATTATGAAAGAAAAGAAATGTATTTTCAGCATATAAATGTTAAATGTGGATTGGCCTATTTTACAGGAATATGTATGAATTTTTACCGTTAAATTGTGTGGCATGCGATTCTGTGCAAATATATGTTAAATGTATGAGATGCAGGCTAAGTAAGACATTATGAATAAAATGTGATATGGACAATGTTGCCTATGTATGTTAAATGCAACCATGTAAATGTAAGACAACTGAAAGACAGGCATGTTAGCGGATCTATCTCATTTCTATGTGGACTAACTGATGACAGATAAAATGAGTTGTGTTAGTAGATTCTAACGCATTTTTATGTGGACTAACTGATGATGGTTAAAGACCAGCTATAGTACGAAGGAATGAAATGAAAATGTTATACAATGAAATGAAATGTGAAACGTGAATGATACAAATGGGAAAGAGTCACTTAAAGTGAAATGCAATGCAATGTTAAGCTATGAATATGAACAGATGTATATGATTGAATAATGATAAAAAGAATTATGTTTTATGATATTAGAAGTATGTATGTACGTAGAATATGTTATGATTGGGTGAGACATACCTTTTTCCTGAGGGCTTGTTTCGTAAGGCGAGTGCACTAGTAGCTACAAATGTTGCAATAGTTGCATAACGTACTAGGGCAGAGGAACCTATTTGTATGGGGGGTAGATTTCCCTATCCTTAGGGCCTTTGCCAATAAACTATTATTGAACTATGAGAGTACGAGATTAATCTTACACTTGAGAGCTTACTGAGTAAAGTGAGTGCTCTAGTATATTTTAATTATGACCTTAGGGTTACCTAAGTATCAGAGCAAATGGGTGCTACTTGTATGGACGGGTAATCACCCCTATCCTTGGGTAATCTTGTGGGTAAATCTCTGCATGTGATTGTTTAGGTTTGGAAAATTGTTTTAATGTTATGATAATGATTTGAAAATTTATTTTAAATGATATCTATATACCTCATGTTAGCCACACGTTGTGTTTAATATATTGTTTCTTCCCTTACTAAGATGTGTCTCACCCGAATATGAATTTATCTTTTTTAGGATTTTCTCGAGATCTAGCTTTGAGGGCTCGAGGTTTTTATAGCATTATTGGGAAATAGAAAAAGAAAAAGGGTATATTTCTATGTTAATTTTGGGGAATGTAAATATTTATATTTTGTGTCTTTATGTTTTAAAGCTATTAAGTAAGGAATTATTGTGAAAATACTGAAATGTTTTGGGAGTATTGTAGATTTATGGAAATGCGGGTGATGGATGATTTATTATGAATTATAGTTAGAATTAGTAAACTCTGGTATTATGTTATATGGAGATTATGTTTATGTTTTTTGCTGCGTATATATTGATTTATGGATTATCAGGGATTTTATGAGGTATAACGCACCGAACCTGGGTTTAAGGGTTTGAGGCGTTACATTGTGGTATCGGAGCAGTGTCTAGCTAGAAGTGTGATTAATTTCACATGGCCTGGATATGGAAATGGTAGAGTATTAGGTTAGAGATGATTTATACCAAAGTATAGGAATAAGTTAGGATGAAAATAGGAGATGCACAGGTTAGATATTGAGAAATAAGTTTGGTGTAGGGAAGTATAAGATTTTGTTTTGTACTTTAGAGGCGAAAATACGTCGACGATTCCTTGTGATTTTTCTGAAGCAGTCGACGGCCTCAGAAAAGCCACGGTAAATCTTAGATGATTTCGTTTCTGAGCTGTGAGACTGGTCCTTATATGGAGAACTTGGATGTGCATTGGATTTAAAGTATATAATTCTGCTATTGGGATTATGATGTGGGATATGGTAAATCGTAGAATTATGGAAATGAAAGTTTGGGTAACAAATTTCGAGGACGAAATTTCTTAAGGAGGGGAGAATGTAAAGACCCAAAAAATTAAAATGATTAAAATAATTAAAAATATTAATAAATTTAATTAATTAATTAAAATTATTAATCAATTAATTAATTAAACATTATTAAATTGATGTATTAAATAAATAAATAAAAAGAAATAGTATGAAAAAAAAACTAATTGAAATAAGATATATATGTATATATATATACATGTAAGTTATTATATAATATATATATATATATATATGTTTATAAAAACTATATATATAATATTATATATTAAATATCAATCTAGAGGCTTATCATCTATATTGATTTCTCAATCTCAGAACTGAGAAGGCACGCCAAACCCCCCCCCCCCCAAGTTTTTTTTCTACGCCACGGCCATCTCCTTCTCCATCTTCCTCTCCCTCTCAATTTCTCGGTGGATCGAAAAACAGAAGGTGTTGTTAGATTCCTAACTTCGCCACCAATATTTCTATTGGAGTGGATTTGTTGTGGAAGCAGCGTAGGCACCATTCTTAGGGCAAGACAACCTTCCCCTAATTTCTCAATTTCTTGTTAAATCGACGATAAGACACCACCACGGGGTTTTAGTCGTGATCATCGTCATTTTGACATAAGTAAAGTTCCAATTAGGATTTTCTAGACCCCACTTCAAAGCGAGAGTGAGATTTAGAAAATTTGGTAATTTGGCTATATTTGAGGGTATATTTATTTATTTAGAATTTATGGGTTTAAGAAATATTAAAATAATATTTTATTCAGGATTAATTACATGGAACTAGAATTTTTTATTCAAGGTCCAGGTGAGCACCGCAGATATTTTTTCGAAGTCCCTGTCAATGTAGTTCAAGATACCAGGTATGGGGAAATTATATATCAAATCAGATTTTATGAAATTAAAGGTAATAAATTATATTATATTATATGTATGTTTTCGTGTGAATTATAAAATGCCAACCATGTAAAAATATGTTTCCTGAGCCTAGGATTGCTTATGTTGTTATGTATATGTGAAAGTAAATGAATGAAAGTGAAAGTGATTTCTGAGGAATTATGTAAGAAAGGAAATGTATTTTCAGCATACAAATGTTAAATGTGGATTGGCCTACTTTACAGGAATATGTATGAATTTTTACTGTTAAATTGTGTGGCATGAGATTCTGTGCAAATACATGTTAAATGTATGAGATGTAGGCTAAGTAAGACATTATGAATAAAATGTGATATGGACAATGTTGCCTGTGTATGTTAAATGCAACCATGTAAATGTAAGATAGCTGAAAGACAGTCATGTTAGCAGATCTAGCTTATTTCTATGTAGACTAACTGATGATAGTTAAAAGGAGCTGTGTTAGCAGATTATAGCGCATTTCTATGTGGACTAACTGATGATGGCTAAAGACTAACTGTAGTACGAAAGAATGAAATGAAAATGTTATGCAATGAAATGACAATGGAATGACAATGCAATGAAATGAAATGTGAAACGTGAATGATACAACTGGGAAAGAGTCACTTAAAGTGAAATGCAATGCAATGTTAAGCTATGAATATAAACAGATGTGTATGACTGAATAATGATAGAAAGAATGATGTAATATGATGTTAGAAGTATGTATGTACGTAGAATATGTTACGATTGGGCAAGGCGTACCTTTTTCCTGAGGGTTTGCTAAGTAAGGTGAGTGCACTAGTAGCTACAAATGTGGCAGTGGCCGCATAACGTATTAGGGCAGAGGCAACCTACATGTATGGGCGGGTAGATTTCCCTATCCTTAGGGCCTTTGCCAGTAACTATTGTTGAATTGTGTGAGTACGAGATTAATCTTACATTTGAGGGCTTGTTGAGTAAGGTGAGTGCTCTGGTATATTTTAATTGTAACCTTAGAGTTACCTAAGTATCAGAGCAAAGGGGTGCTACTTGTATGGATGGGTAATCACCCCTATCCTTGGGTAATCTCGTGGGTAAATCTCTGCATGTGATTGATTAGGTTCGGACAATTGTTTTAATGTTATGATAATGATTTGCAAATGTATTTTAAATGATATTTATATACCTCATGTTAGCCACACGTTGTGTTTAATATATTGTTTCTTCCCTTACTAAGATGTGTCTCACCCGAATATGAATTTATCTTTTTTCAGGATTTCCTCGAGATCGAGCTTTGAGAGCTCAAGGTTTTTATAGCATTATAGGGAAATAAAAAAAGAAAAGAGTATATTTCTATACTAATTTTGGGGAATGTAAATATTTATGTTTTATGTCTTTAAGTTTTAAAGCTGTTGAGTAAGGAATGATTGTGAAAATACTGAAATGTTTTGGGAGTTATGTAGATTTATGGAAATGCAAGTGATGGATGATTTATTATGGATTATAGTTAGAATTAGTAAACTCTGGTATTATGTTATATGGAGATTATGTTTATGTTTTTTGCTGCATATATATTGATTTATGGATCATCAAAGATTTTATCAGGTATAATGCACCAAACCCGAGTTTAAGGGTTCGAGGCGTTACATAAATGCATCCTCCTTATGGATCCATCCTGCTTTTGGATGTTATCATTTCTAATTATTTGATATGGTTGCATAATGCGTACATGTTTTTTTATTTATTATTGTTATCATAGTTGTATATCTTATTTAGTTGGTAAATTTTCATATGATAGATATTCATCTTGTACGGATGATAGCTTTACTTGTTGGATATTCTAAATTTAATAGATACATGTACTATTGTCGTGAATTGTTGATTGCTACATGATTGCATGCTAGTCTAGAATGCCTCCTGCATGGTGGATGTAGTTGATGTGTATTGCATGATGGTAGTGGATATAGGTTCTCATGTGCCATGAACTTCTTATAAATGACTTATTTGAACCTATCAAGTGGAGGTTTTATGGAAAAATGTCCAATTTATAGACGGCATGCTACCGAAAATTCGTTAAAATTTTTCCCTAAAAAAAAAACCATGTACAATGATAATTATGATAAAATGAATGTTAAAATATTTTTGAAGGGATGAGTGAAAGTTAGAAATCATAAGAAATGAGGCAATGTAGGCTTATATCATTTAAAGAAGCATTCATTTATATGTTTTTGGTCCGGTAAGCCTAAAACATTTACTGTCGAGCCTATATCATTGAAAATATTGGAAACACTTGGCTAAAGATTTGAAAATTTGGAAAAGGCATAAGTTAAATATATAGATAACTTAGAGGGAGCATCATCTTCATAATTATTTAAAGTAAATGCTCTTATCATTTCATAACGTTCATGTCCAAATACCTAGATGAATAATAGTACTACACTAAACTTAATACTATCCACTGTTCTCTCCTATTTATATTCTGAATTTAAAGGATACATGTACTACTATCGTGAATTGTTGATTGCTACATGATTGCATGTTAGTCTAGAATGCCCCCTGCATGGCGGAAGTAGTTGATGTGTCTTGTATGCTAGTAGTGGATATAGGTTCTCGTGTGCCTTGAACCTTTTATAAATGACTTTTTGAACCTATCAGGTGTAGGTTTTATGAGAAAATGTCCAATTTACAGACGGCACGCTGCCGAAATTTCGTTAAAATTTTTCCCGAAAAAAAAAACCATGTACAACGATAATTATGATAAAATGAATTTTAAAATATTTTTGAAAGGGTGAGCAAAGGTTAGGAATCATAAGAATGAGGTAATGTAGGTTTAGTTCATTTAAAGAAGCATTCATTTATATGTTTTTGGTCTGGTAAGCCTAAAGCATTCATTACCGAACCTAAATCATTGAAAATATTAGAAACACTTGGCTAAGGATTTGAAAATTTGAAAGAGGCATAAGTTGAATATATACATAACTTAGAGGGAGCATCATCTTCATAATTATTTAAATTAAATGCTCTTATCATCTCATAACGTTCATGTCCAAATGCCTAGATGAATAACAATACTACACTGAACTCAATACTATCCACTGTTCTCTCTTATTTATATTCTTAGTTTAATGGATACATGTACTACTGTCGTGAATTGTTTATTGCTACATGATTGCATGCTAGTCTAGAATGCCCCCTGCTTGGCGGATGCAGTTGATGTGTATTGCATGCTAGTAGTGGATATAGGTTCTCGTGTGCCTTGAACTTCTTATAAACTACTTATTTGAACCTATCAGGTGCAAGTTTTATGGGAAAATGGTCAATTTATAGACGGCATGCTGCCGAAATTTCGTTAAAATTTTCCCAAAAAAAAAAAATACCAAGCACAACTCATAATTATGATAAAATGAATGTTAAAGTAATAAGATTTGGATTGACATCTCCATCAGTTCTAATTAAAATATTGCACGGATAAGGTCAAATTCTAAGTTGGATTCGTCTAACAAGTGGATAGGTAAATGTAATCTGCATATATTTCAATGATTTTCTTTGTATTTATTTAGTTTTACTTTTTAATTAAGAGGAAAACGTCTAGTGGCACGGCAAGAGAGTGGTTGAAGCAGGTGGGGTGCACTCTACTTCCTATATATATACTCTTCCCCTACCATGTGTGCCAATGATGATTACAACTTATGCATTATAACCTTACTCTTGTTAGACCTGTATGTTACAAAAAATTGGAGTCATTCTAAGCATTTTCTTTGCAATGAAATTACTAGCAAACATTATATGTATGTTATTTTGCATGTATATATATAAATATGCGTGCGTGGATTATCATTTTCTCCTAAATTATGAGCAACTTATTCTTTTGTTTCCTTTCATTTTTCTCAATTTCCTTCAAAACTTTTCAAAATGCATCTATCTAAAAGGAGGAGCATGTAATGAAACATGACTCCTATTTTAAGTCCTCTCCTATTTTAAGTCATATGAACATTTCCCTTTTATTCAACTTATATGATTTCTCCAAAAACTGTTTTATTTTTTAGAATGGCAAACTGATTAAGAAGAGTACAAATTAAATAATTAATTAATGAAAATTTTAAAGACGTAATTAAAACCTGCTCGTAAGCACCTTAGCTCATTAAAAGGGCAATAGAGAACTCAAATATTAGACATAAATATATTTAATTGGAGATTAGGGTAGAAGGACAAACTAACCTCATGTCCTAAAAACGTAATCAACTATTTGAAAGGTCTTAAACACCATCATAGAAAACAATTATAAAATAATTTTCATGATTAAACCTGATTAGCAAAGACTTTACCTGATTAACAAAGACTTTAAACACTATCACAAAAAAAAAAAAAAAAAAAGATAAAACAACCTCCATAACTAAAGGTGTCTCAATCTTAATATAATAATTACACGTATGGTTAATGAACATTATCAAATTCTTGGTTGCTGATTCAGCTGCTTTGGCATTTTCTATTATTGGTGTTCTCTTCAGTTTTTCTATTGATTTGTTGGCCGCTCACTGTTTTTATTGCCTTGTTGGTTTCCTGTTTTGGGTCTTCCTGCACTTTTGTATCCTCAGACTTTTGACTTGATCTTTGTTTATTAATGAATTCACTTGGTTTTACCTTTTAAAAAATTAAAAGGTAATTACACATAATATATATATATATATATATACACGTAGTTGCAAGTATAGTTGTGTGTGTATCTTCTCATGATTATTCAAAGACCCTTTCATCCCTTCGACTTTATGGGCTAACTTTCAAGTGTGCAACTCAATGGAAATATGTGAACTCAGTATTTAACTTTAAATACTGACATTATTTTTTTCATTATTGATATTACTATTGTACAAATTGTGTAATATGCATGATTATGAAATCTTTGCGAATTTGTTATATCATATAATTATTTTTCCTGATTATCCTGAGCACCAGCTCTCCACCATTTGTATACTAAATTTTTTTAATGACTCTTAATTTGTAGGATTCGCGGTTGTCCTAATATCAGCACGATGTCATGCATGCAGGCACTACAGTCGTTAGATGCAACTTTTGACTATTTCTTTGTAATTTTTATTGTTATTTGAAAAAATGAAGTTTTTGCATTTTAATTTGAATTTGTACTAGTATTTGTATTAGAATTTTGAATATTTTGAAATAATTTTTGTTATCTGAACATATGTTGTTTCTTTATTTTACTTGAATTTGTATTTAAATTCAAAATTTTGAATGATTTACGAATTTTCTAGTAATTATGGTTTCAGTTTATGTATTCGAAAATGTAATTATAGAATTTTATATAAGAATTCATGATTAAAAAAAATTAGTATTAAAGATTTTTTAATTTTTCTAATTATTAGTGAATGATTCAAATTCATCACTAATACCTTACTATTAGTGATGAATTTGAGTTGAGCCGTTCTAGAATTTATAGTGACAGTATTAGGGTTTTAGTGATGGTTATGATTCGTTACTAATACTCAATTATTAGTGATTATATATTTAATTCGTCACTAAAAGTTAATAGTAACGGTACATATAGCAACTATTTTAAAACCATCACTAATACCCTGATTTTTTGTAATGTGAATACTCTTGCTTATACTCTTGCTAAGATTTTACTGATTTAAAGGCCACGGTTCTTGTGTTCTTATATGAGTTTTAAAATCTAAGAAATAACCCCGGTGATATCTTCTTAAGCTTCATCTTTCTATATTGTGATTTTGATTGATGTATATAGATTTCAATTCTACTAATCTACTCTTTTAAGAATGTCATTGTACACCAAATTGTTCTTATTTCTCTTGTAGTTTTTTATGGTTCAAAGTTGGTTGAATCGTTGAACCGAGCGTGGGGTATCACTTGGAGAGGGGGCTCCACCCTAATTGAAGGAGGGATTATAACGGTTTGCTTCGCCTGTAAAGAAGCTCTATAGTGGAATCCTTAGGTGGTCTTGCCTAAGGTGAGGACGTAGGCGAGTATAGTCGAACCTCGTAAAAACCTTGGTCTCATTCTCTACCCTTACTCTTTAATTTTTTTGCATATATAAATTGTGTGGTTGTGTATCTAAGTGCAGGAAGCTGAAATATTGAGATTGAGAAAACTTTTAATTTAAGGAAGTATATTGATTGATCTTTTGCGGAAACTTTAAAGGGAGTACGTTGATTAATTATTTTCGGAAACCTTGGTTAAAAGGAAGGGCATAAAATCTATAAATACAGGGCTTTTATAAAAACTCTACCCTAAGTTATACAAATGCTGAATCAAGGAAGTGCTGCTAAAACTCTTATATTGGTTAAGTAACTTGTGATTGATTAATTGGTTGGTTGATTGGGTATTGATTGACATTGTTGAATGTATCACATTAAGAATCATTGGCTTGTATTTGATCAATTCATTGATTGAGTGTGGTTTGTGATTGGCTTAATTAAGTATTGAAAATCAAATTATTCTTGTGTGATTAAGAAACTTACAAAATATTGTGAATTTGTAAAAAGATTTAAAAGAAACCTTTAAAAACTCAATTCACCCCCCTCTTGGGACTACACCTTGGTTTTCACTTTTAGTTTTATTTTATTTAAAGTCTCTATTGAATTTAAATTCTATTTGGGTCATTTACATAGTTAAATTTAGTTTGTCTTTTCTTTTTATTTAATGTCATGGTTGGAATGAATTGTGATTTGGATTCTTTTTCGTTGTTAAGCTTGATTTGTTCTTTTTAATTTCTTTCTTTAGAAATTGAATATTTGTTGGGTTATATTTATCTTAAGTTATCTTAGTTATTAGTGTGTGTAAGTTTATTATTTAAGTTGTTAAAGAGTCAAGTTTGTTTTCGGCGGAACTATTGTTGGATTAATTTTAATTTTTGTTTAAGTTATTGATTGAGTTAAGTTTAATTTTTGAGTTGGTGTTTAATTGAGGATTTTATGGTTGAATGCTTAAGTTGAGTAATAAAGTTTTCGTCTATGGGCTTTTGTCTGAAATTTCAAACGTAGGATTGTGTTCTACATTTAATTTTGTTATTGTTTATCTTATTGTGTGGATGAATCATTGAGTGAGAAATATTAGTTGTGTTAAAATTTTCTTATCATTTATTTACCGTGACTCGTTTCTTGTCATTAATTTTATGAATGTGGTGTCCATAGTTTGTGTTTTGCTTCAGTTTAATTTTGTCACAAATTCTCAAAAAATCTAAAATTACGAATCTAAACTATGTTCAGTAAATTTTTTTTTTTCTTATTTTTTTTTTCTATTTTACGCAAGTTTGAAACCGATCTGCATTACCTGAAGAGATGATCTGGCCTTTGGGCTAATTATTACATGACAGAACTCCTACACTTGGGATAACTTTTGCGCTGCTCATTTTTAGAGTGAGTAAGTTAGCTAATAATTAATTGAATATTAATTTATTTGTCTCACATTCACGATAAGACATGAATGTATAGTAACAATTCTTGAACGGGTCTAAGTTTCAATAAACAAATGCATATAATGAATGAATGCTTTGATAAAAACCTTATTATAAATAGAACATAAACTATCCAAATATAAGAAGAAATAGCCTTGATTTAAGGAATTCAATTTGAAACAGAAAAAAATTAAAACCCATAATTTAAAGGCAAAGGCATCTAAGGCCTTTCTTCTTTCTTCTTCTTCTTAATGATACCGTTATTTAAGAACAACTCATACTAAGTCTTGTGATTTAATTTTTATAATTCCTATTATTATTTCTAAAATAGTGAATTGTTATTTTGTCGGTCTACTATTGCACAGGCCTTTGCTGGTATGTCTTTATTCTTTTCTTTTCTTTTCTTTTTTGTTGCAATTTGTACCATTGCAAATTTGCAATTTCTTTTATGGATTGTTATTTCCTAGTTTGGCTCATTTGAATGCTTTTAATTTTAATTTTTTTTTACAAAAGCCATAAAATGGAATGTATATGAAATTCAATGAATAATATAGAACTTAGGCTGTTTAAATTTTTTAAAAAAGTTCAGTTAATTTAGTTTTCAGGTAACCAATCATACTAGTGGGTTTAGTCTCAGTTTATACAGACATTCAGCCAAGTTTGTTTGCTTTCTAGACTCGAATTAAAAAAAAAAATCAATTCAGAAAAAGTCACCAATTGCACAAGCCTACCCTACCATTGAACTCGAAATCAAAAAATTCATAAATTCTTATAAGTCACTGTGGTGCGTGTGACTCAACTTGATCGAGTCAACAAACCCTAAACCTACCCAAAACCCAAACCAAGCCCAACTCACCCTGACCCAATCCAGCCTATGACCCAAGCCACCCAACTGAAAATCCAAGACCTAGGCCTATCCTAACTCCACCCAACCAGGCCTAGTTCCTATTACCTTGGCCCCCAGCAAAAAGAACCTAACCTAAAACCAAACCCATGACCCAACCTAGCTAAACTAAGCCTTGAACTAGGCTCAGTTAACATACCTAAGATCTTAAGCCCTTTTAGCCAAGTAACCTTAACCTAGCACAAGAACCAAACTAAACTCATATGATCCAACTCAAGCCCAATCCCCAAACCTAATTCAATTTTAAATATAAACCCAACCAACCTAATCCTAGGCCCACCTGATTAAACCCCAAACTTAACCTAGCTAGATTAACCTAGGTTAACCTTACCTAACCTAGGTTAAGCTACCCATCTTGAAACCCTATTTAGCTCATAGAAAAGTGCAAGAACCCCAATAGAAATCAACAAAATAGAGAAAGAAAAGGAGAGAAAAAGCAAAAAGAAAATGGATTTTTGCCTATGCGAAACCCAAATTGAATAGCTTAGCATAGAGCTTTAAGCTTTCTGCCCCCTCAATCCCTTGTTTGACCTGGGAAACAAAAGAAAGAAAAAAGTGAGAAAAGGATGTGGCAGGCTGCAAGCAACACGATGGGGATGCAACAAGTGGTGGACAATTGTAGTAGTGGCAAGCAGCAACCGGTTGTGGCTATAGCAAGCGAAAAATGGATGGCTAGCAGCAACCAAGCAGCGGCGACAGGTGGCTTTCCAGTGAATGGCATGCACTAGCAGGATAGGATGCGGCATGGGAGCGTGAGAAAGAGAATAGGGATTTAGGATGCATGGGATTTTGTAGGAGGGAAAGAACGTGGATGTTAGCTTTGGTGTGTTTCCAAAAGGGGGGGGGGTGAATTGGGTATTTAAAAATTAATCCCTTAGGTTTAGCTAATCTAGCAGTATTTCACAACCTAGGGTTTTCCTATATACACACACCCAAATGCACAGATAATATGCGGAAATTAAATCATTAGCTATAACATACATGTGCTGAAATGTAAAGTGTGGAAAGTATAAAGTACACGCATGATATGTTATTGGGGTTTGGCAAACTGTGCCTATGTCCTCACCTCTAGCTCACAAGCCCGAGGATTCCACTAAAGGTTCACTTAAAGGGTGGAGCAGCACCAATTACAACTAGGTCAATTCAAGAGGCTGACCTCAACCAACATGCCTTAACAGGATGACGCACCTAACTTTTCTAACCGGGTCTAAGCCAATCGGGGACTATTCAACAGGGCTAGTCTCCCTCTTCTGGTCCACGCCTGGAATACAACCAATATATATAAAATTTACATACACGGAAATATGCTTCTCACACTAAGCAGATATGTACTACAATATGCACATGTAATAATCAATCCACACCAAACACATAGGAACTATAAGTTCAGTGGTGTATATGTGCAATCAACACTCAATGTTATCTCTATAAACAATCAAGCACAAGAGTGTTCTAACAAGCTATTTCTTTGAAACTGGATATAACAAGTCACAATACTAGATTAGGGTTTCAAAGATGCTAATCAAGTTCAAACTAACTCAAAATATTTTCTTTCAGTGAAATAAGCACAATAGTAGTTTGAAGTATATAGCTTGCAAAAAAAAAAATTATTTTGCACACAAAAATAAAGCTATAGGAATATTTGCAATGGCAATGCGATGATTTTTAAGCTAACAAGATTTTCCCAACACTAGATTTATCAAATAAAAAACTGTGGGAAAACTCTTGCTTAAGTCCCCAAAATCAATGACAATCAATCAAGCAAAATAGTGGGAGTATCTAGCAATATCAAGCAATAAATAAACACTCACAAAGTAAGATTTCTCAAGGGAATGAAGGTGTTTGAGATGTTAAAGGGTTGGAACGAACAAATAGGGTTTAGGAAATTTGAGAGAATTTTTGGCTAATCCTATTTGCTAATCACCACTAATTTTTGCAAATGAACCCCTATATATAAAGAATGGGTAAATTATGACCGTTGGGGGACACATAGGGTATTCTTAAATTTGTTAAAAAAGTTTAGCAAAAATTAACCCTGGTTAACCCTTTAACCTCGGTAAAAATATTAATCAACCCGAAGGAATTCAGGTGGCTAAACTTAAGTTCGGTCGCCTGAATAGACTCATCTTGAAAATTCATATAAAATAGTTCGGGTGACTGAATTGTCATTCAGCTGGCTGAACAAAAGTTAGAGAGTTAATTTCGAGGTTCAAGTGCCCGGTCATATGTTCAGTAGCCCGAACTTATATGTTCGGTCGCTCGGGGCTTAATTTGAACTAGATTGTTTGGTAGTCTGAGTTGGTGAAAAGTCCTTTTCAGGTGGTTCGGGCGCCCGCGGGCAATGCGTTCATTCTGGTTCAGTAGCCCGAACCAAGGTCAAACTGTTGACTTCTCAATAGTTAGGGCGCCCGAGGTGATTTGTTCACCTGGGGTTCGATCGCCCGACCTCACTCATTTTATGCCTATTAAGTTCATTTTCATTTCAATTAATTCCCTTGATATGTTCAGTGATTATGGGGACTTTCTTACGTGCAAGTGCTGGAACCTGGGATCTTTCTAAGGCCATTTTACGAATGCCAAAAAACCTGGCATATCCCTAAGGTCTCTCTAAGGTCTTGAGCTTATAGATCCTACATGCATTCAATGCAGATTATTACAGACCTTTTCTTAAATGAAATTATTACAGACCCAATGATAAAAAACACAACAATAAATATGTTGGGTTTTTACTTCTCTTCAGGTTGCCACATGTCATTATGTAAGTATTTGCCAATAAGAACCTGCACACAAACATGGCAACCATTAAATACCTGAGTATTTGTCATAATCAAAACTGGGTATGATCCATAGGGTCAACAATCTCCCCCTTTTTTATGATGACAAATACTTGCCTACTTCTCCCCTTTTTGGCAGCAGCAAAAAGGGCCTAGATAAACATCTAAGTATATATAGGCAAATAACAATAATTATCATTCATATACAAGATATGCTTTTGGAAATTTTTGAGAAAATTTGGTAGCACACCGGTTTGAAAATAAAACATTTCCCAAAAACATGTCTGTATATAAATGACCTGATTGAGTTCAAGTATATAATTATCCACAATAGTCAACTCAAACAGTGTAGTATTGATTATCACAATAAAAAGAAGTATAACTGTCAATATGCAAGAGATATGATAGTTATGCATTTCATATCACAAACAAGTTCATAGAGTATAAAGCAATGACAGGTTTAACAATTAAGCACACAAACTCTACAACTGGTCATTTAAAGAATTAAACGACATGAAAATTAAATTAGACCAGAATTATCCACAAACCCTAGCAGTTTAAATCATATCATAAGACCCATGGAAGATTTGAGTTAAAAGCACACAGCATATGATACCAAAAGAAGGTTTGAGCATAAAACAGTCTAACTAGTTCGCATGCATTTTCATGTTTAGTTACTCAACCAGTTCTGCGACTTTAAAACATATATGTATATAGGAATCATGAGGCAAGAGAAAATATTTTAGTTTTGAAATTAGTTCTTGCCATAAAGTATTACACTGAATATGTATACATAATATATATCCCCCTTATGATGTTTGCTTAAAATACTGGGGCTTGCTTGCCAAAAAGAATTTCATGCAAGGAAGCAAAAATTTTCTGGTTTGTTAATTAAGCACACAAACTGCAATATAACTAGAAAATCACAACCACAATGATCCTAAAGATGTCAAACAATTTAAAGTAAGGATCACATGGCAAACACAAACAACATGTGGCAAAAGAATATATATCAACGTAAGATTTTCAATAAAACATTTCATTTAATCTTATGCCACATTTGATTCAACAACATATCTAAGCTAAAAGGTTTGTGAGCATAATATGATAGGCATTTTAATTTTAGATGCTCCCCTTATAAATTTGAGTACGTGCATAGATTCTTTAACTACTTATACTAACCAAAGATTAATTTCATTTTGCTCGATAGTATAAGCCATCCATTTTGACACTTTATCATAACTACACTGGATATTAGCTTATTTATTTCAAACATGGCAACCAGTATAGTCTCCCTAGAATCTTCAAAATGCATCAGAGAACATATATTAAGGCATGAAATAAAGCATATAACCGAGAACAATCCATATCTAAATATATAGCTTTAAGAGCTAGATATGATGTTCAAGATTCTTAGAAGAGCCTTAATATTTAAAATTCAAAGCATGATGCAAATGAGTTCTTTATGCTCCTTTTCTAGGGATGAATCTTAGCCTTTCTAAATATTTGATGATTATGCTAGGATGAATTTTCTTAATTGATTTTCTCTCATCCTTTCAAAAATATTTTAACGCTAATTTTATCATAATCATCTTTAACACAAGGTTTTGGTTTAGGAAAATTCCTATCGAAATTTTGGTAGCATGTCGTCTGTAAATCGAATATTTTCCAAATTTTTATGTACCAAAACCTGATAGATTCAAGCAATCAATTCAAAATAATTCAGTTTGAGTATGCGAGAACCTATTTTTACTATCAGCTTGCAATACACAACATACTACATCAGTCATGTAGTTGGCGTTCCAAAAAAGCATGCAAGTAAATAAGTTTTTGCAACAGCCTTGTAGATGGCGTTCCATGCAATCTAGTATTATCAAATAGTATATTCAATAATAGTTCAAAATACTAGATAATTACAAATCACTATCCATCAAGATATAACATGAACAATGAATAACAGTGGATAGTTAGGAGTTTAGTACTATGTTGCTTTTCATAAAGACATATGGAAATATAATAATGAGAGCATTCAAAAGAGTCATGAAATTTTGAAAAGAAGTGCTCCTCCTGAGTTATGTACTAATCCATTTTATGCCTTTTTCATTTTCTAATTTCTTTAGCCAAGTGTTTTAAGATTTTTGATGATATGTGCTTGCCTTTGGATGAATAGGCTTAAAGGACCAAAAAGTCACAATAGATATTTCTTTAAGTGAGCTAAGCCAATATTGCCTCTATTGATATGAATTTCAATACACGTGAGAGACAAGAGTTTGAATGGCTATGAATTTCAAATGCATGTGCATAGGTCTCCTTGAAGTTTATCCATTCATCTAGATTAAGACCTACAACAATCAACTTACCCATTCAACTCATTTCAAAGGATATGAAGCTCTAAAGGATATAACTTAACGTTTTGAGAGCTTATAAGGCAAAGTAAAGAATAAATACTCTTAACAGTTAAATTTCTATTAAGTTCAAAAGAGTATTTAGAATAAGTGAACATTTTCTAAAATATTTTCATGGAAGTGGATATGTCCAACCGCTTAGGCAAAGAGCTACTAGAAGTGTATGAATTTTTGAACACTGCTCTTTAGTAATTGGAAAGTATCCTTCAGATATGATCACATAGAGGAGCAAGGATACGAACCAAGGAATGGGTGAAACCCTACCAAATATGATCGTGGTTTGGTAAGGATTTTCTATGGATGAGATAAACCAAAATTAGAGGATTTTTATATTTTTGGTTGAAAGGGAATATTTTGATTTGATCAATAAAATTTGAATCTCTTTGTGGTTGCCTCTAATCTTGATTACAAGGGATGTCTTTTTAAACAAGCACTTGTATAATAGGCATTTGTGATCATTAGTGCTTAAGCTTAGAGTGATGAATGCTACTTGTTCAAGGCTTTAAAGTTCAAGATGGGTTTAGGATTAAATGATATATAGTGTGAGGTGAATCCCCTAAATCACAAGCTTGTGCTATGGACAACAGTAACTTAACTTAAGATGATTTATCTTTACGCATGAGTTAAGCGTTTTGAATTAAATACTAGGCATAGATGCCATGACCATTTGGAAGTGGATAAAGATTCTTAGTATAACAAGATAGGTGAGCGTGTATACTAAGATTTATATTTTAAGCAACAACCATGTCCCAAGCCTACAGTCATCACAACCCCCTAAACCTAAGCCTAGGATCTAAGGAAACATTTAATAAAGTAATATTGGTTTAAATCCATTTTTCCTTAGGACCTACGGGGTTTGCTTTCATGATCATCCACATCATTTCTTTGTCTAGGCCTCGTGCACTTCTAAATGGACAATTAAAATTGACGTGCCCTTTCAATCTATGGTGCAAGCAAGTTTTGAATAAATATGAAAGATTGTGCTTACATACCCAATTTTTACTAGATGTGGCAAGGAAAGATTTATGACGATGGGATTTATAGAGTGAACCCTTTTTGAAAGCATTTCTCTTCTTAACTCTAAAAGGTTTATTTGAACTGTACTTCTTAGATTTGAAGATCATTTCAGAATAACTGTCAATTTTTCTTTCTAAGCAGATGATTTCCAAAACCTTCTCCATTTTTCTCCTTTCTAGAGTGGCTTGATATTCTTTCAAATCATTTAAGTGCTTTGCCACCTTTTCATTTTCATTTTTCAAAAATGTTTCCTTCTTTGATATGTCAACTAGAATTCTATGCATTTTAAATGAGGTCTTTTCTAGTTCCACGGAGGAAGGCATGCTTTCAACAGTAAATTCAATATATGATGCATCAGAAGATATATCATAATTATTACATGAATCATTGCATGCTTTGTCAATAGGATTATCACAGGGAATATCAAATGATTCATCAAACGAATTAACACAATAACTTTCACATGAATCATTGCATGCAATAACAGTTGTATTTTCACCAAGAACCACAAATGATTCTCCACATGATATTTTGCAATAATCAACATAAGAATCATCAACTGCATAACAAACTGAAACAAAAGGTGAATCATATACCTCTTCGTTGGTTATTGCAGTATGCTCATGATCTGCCACTACCTGATCATTAAGATTTGGAGCATTTAGAGTGGCAATCTCCTTTTCCTGGGATTCTCCATATTTCTTTTCTAGTTCATCCCAGATTTCCTGTGCACGATGGCATGCTACAAACTCAACAAAAATATTAGACTCTAAAGAACAATATAATATATCCATGGCATATGAATTTGCATGCATAAAATTAATACCATTTTCTTTACTTGGCATACAAATTCTATTCACAATCACTTGCCAGGCCCTCTAGTTCATAGATTTTATAAACATACTCATTCGAATTTTCCAATGGGTGTAGTTAACACCATAAAACAACGGAGGACTGTTGGGTGACTGTCCCTCACTGAATAGGGATACACCATATTGAGCCATTGTGATCTGTTTGCAAAAACGTTTAAGTCTAGTGCAACGAGGCTCTGATACCAATTGTGAGCTTTGGTGTATTTCCAGGAGAGGGGTGAATTGGGTATTTAAAAATTAATCCCCTAGGTTTAGCTAATCTAGCAATATTTCACAACCTAGGGTTTTCCTATATACACACCCCCAAATGCACAGATAATATGCAGAAATTAAATCATTCGCTATAACATACACGTGCTAAAATGTAAAGTGCGGAAAGTATAAAGTACATGCACGATATGTTATCAGGGTTCAACCAGTTGTGCCTATGTCCCCGCCTTTAGCTCGCAAGCCTGAGGATTCCACTAAAGGCTCACTTAAAGGTTGGAGCAGCACCGATTACAACAAGGTCAATTCAAGGGGCTGACCTCAACCAACGCGCCTTAACAGGATGACACACCTAACTTTCCTAACCGGGTCTAAGCCAATCCGGAACTATTCAACAAGGCTAGTCTCCCTCTTCAGGTCCACGCCTGGAATACAACCAATGTATATAAAATTTGCATACACAGAAATATGCTTCTCACACTAAGCAGATATGTACTACAATATGCGCATGTAATAATCAATCCACACCAAACACGTAGGAACTATAAGCTCAGTGGTGTATATGTGCAATCAACACTCAATGTTATGTCTATAAACGATCTAGCACAAGAGTGTTCTAATAAGCTATTTCTTTGAAACTAGATATAACAAGTCTCAATACTAGATTAGGGTTTCAAAGATGCTGATCAAGTATTCAAACTAACTCAAAATATTTTCTTTCAGTGAAATAAGCACAAGAGTAGTTTGAAGTATATAGCTTGCAAAAAAAATTATTTTGCACACAAAAATAAAGCTATAGGAATCTTTGCAATGGCGATGCGATGATCCTTGAGCTAATGAGATTTTCCCAACACTAGATTTATCAAATAAAAATCTATGGGAAAACTCTTACTTAACTCCCCAAAATCAATGACAATCAATCAAGCAAAATTGTTGACTCTATGAGTCAAATTCGGTTTTGATAATGACAAATCATTTGGTATTTGATATGTGCATTGAGTTTGTGAACATGAACTATATTAAGCATGTACATAAGGATAACGAGTCATGGAAGTCACAAAGTAAAGCTAACAAATCTTGGCAAGATCCATGGAACTCAAAGAGTACGAGAATCAAGATGCAAGCGGTAAAGTTCAAGAACATCTTGGGAATGGGTATTTAGAACTCATGTACTTACATTTTCATATGATTTAATTTGAGGCTCATCGTAACTTAGAATGATTTTAAGATTCATGCATTTCTTGTACATCATTAGGGAATTTCCATGGACTTAGAAATGTCTTTAAAATCATGGAAAATTTGTTTTATAAAAGACCTAAGAAAATAAGCAAAGTAAAATTTAAAACTAAAGAAGAAAAATTAAGAAAAAGGGGACTTCAGTAGCCTGAACTTCACCTCAGTCGCCTAAAGAATTTCTTTAGGAGCCTGAAGATTAAGTTTGCGAGAAACTTAAAAAATTGTGATTTTTATTAAACGAATTCACGAGCTATTTCTTTGATCCAATGGCTGAGATTAATCCTAAGGGTAAGATACTATATATACTAAATATCTAAACCCTAGAATGAAGCAAAGACACACAACAAGAGAAGAACACATATTATTGCAAGATTGTAGAGAAACTTGAGCTGATTGTCTGTACTTCATTCTACTTTCATCTTCTTTGGGAAAATCTATTCCGAAAATCAAAGGGCATTCATTCATTCAATTGTACTTCAATCTAGTATTGAGGTTTGATCATTCAAGTTATTATTCTTAAGAACTTCTCATCTCATTACGTGTTCTTGATTATCATTAGAGAAGTTTTGATCTTGAGTGTGCATATACGTATAAAAATTGGTTTTTGAAAAGATCATTACTTAAGAAAGTTTGTTAGCTCGGTTGATTGGTTTTTTATTCAAGAGTATATAAATATACATATATATTGTTCATAGAGATTATTATTGAAAAACCTATTTTTGATTAAAAGATTGATCTTGAAAGTGCCTATACATATACATAGTTATTCTAAACAAGATTATTACTTGATTTAGGTTGTGTGATTGATTTAAAGGTTTGATTCAAGTGTGTGTTTGTTAAAGGATCTATATTTTAGATATATTAATGCTTAATTAATTATCCTTGGTACTTATAACTATACATTTTATTGAGGAATATTTTCTGAAAAACAATATACTCAGTTTGTGATTGAATACTTGAAAGAAAATTTTGTGATTTTGATTGATTTAATATTCAAGACAAAGTTTTTATTAATAAGTTCACATCAAATATATTTGTGAATTTTTTCAAAGTGAACCAAGAACCCTAGTATACTCCAAAACATTTTAAATATATCGTTACTTGGGAGTTTTTGTTAAATAGAGATTTGTGTGTTGAAGCATATCATACATAAAACAATTGTATCGTTTTCATACATTCATGAGTTTCAAGTTTTAATCATATGTTAATGTGTTAGGAAATTGAATTTTACTCACAAGCTTTTGTTAGAAGCATTGTTTTGAGTGTTATTTTTTAGATTCTATTATATATACGGTTCGGTGTGTGAACCGGTGTGTGAGTAGAGAGTTGTATCCCTTGTAAGCAGCGGAGTAAGAGAGAGTTGTGCCTGTTGTAAGTAGCGGATTGTAAGGGAAGCTCCGTCCCAATTTAAGGCGCAGGGATTTAGTGAAATCCTTAAGTGGTTGCTCAAGGCAAGGACGTAGGCCAAGCCGGCTGAACCTTGTAAAAACCGTGTTTGTCTTCTCTCTTCCCTTTACTCTTTATTTTTAGCACTGCATTTAATTAGTGTATATTGCATATATAGGTTGGATAGCCTTACACATAAGTAATTGAGTAACAAGAATTCATTGGTAAATAAATAAGAAGGGTTTAAGAGGTAAATAAGTGTCAAAGAATTTTTTTTGAATACCCAATTCACCCCCCCCCCTCTTGGGCTTACACCTTATTAGAATTGGTGTATTCCCAAGAGGGGGGTGAATTGGAATTTAAAACTTTTTCACCTAGGTTAATTTATCCAACAAAGGTGAATACACAACCTAGGGTCAGTCTATGCAATTTCCAAATGCGTAAATAAGTATAACGTGGAAATTAAGTCAAACACATCATTCACCCATAACATACATGTGCAGTAAATATGAACTGCATGAATATAAACAAACACACGATATGTTATCGGGGTTCGGCCAACTGTGCCTATGTCCCCGCCTCTAGCTTGCAAGCCGGAGGATGCCACTAATAGCTCACTTAAGGGTGGAGCGGCACCGTTTACAACCAAGTCAAATTAACACAGGGCTGACCTCAACCTTAACTAGGTCAATTAGCGTGGCACCCTCAACCTACACGCCTTAACAGGATGACGCATCTAGCTTTCCTAACCGGGTCTAAGCCAATCCGAGACTATTCTAGGGCTAGTCTCCCTCTTCAGGCCCGTGCCTAGAATATAACGGGTTTGCTTAATAAAACAAACGGTACAGTGATTTTACTTTCAAGTAAAGCAGATTTGTACCCAGTTACGTTCAATCACATACACCACAATATGAAATAATATGTAAGCTCAATGTGGTCTAGATGGTTCAACTCTCAAAGTATTTTCTATCAGTGTAATGCGTACATGAGAGTGTCAAACAAACAATCTTTGTATCACAAGAAATGTTCAATAAATAAGCTTACACAAAGATGTCTAGTCTCAAGCATTTCAATCTGCAGAATAATTTAAGCATGTGAGTATCAAATGAAGTACAACCTCGGTTTGCAAAAGATGCGTAATCTTTGTATTCAGCAAGTAATATATGAGTGAATGAATATTGCAACAAAGATCGCTATCACACAAACAAATATCTCTCCGAATATTTTACGGGATAAAAGCGCAATAGATATTTGGAAGTGTTTGAAAGGTTTTTTCAACCAAAAACAAATACGATCTTCTTAAGATCTTGTAATAAAAGTGTAAGCTCAGAAGATCAAACAAGGTCTTCTTAGGATAGGCTTATTAGCAAAAACCCTAAGAATCCTTAGGTTTAGCTCTCGATGAAAATAAATCGATCAAATATGAATAGGAGAGCAAACCTATTAAAGCAAAACACTCAATCAACTTACAAGTGATGTAGGCAACAACGGAAGGCAAGTATGAGTGACTTTAGTAAGAAAATGAGTAGTGTAGGGTTTTTATTTTTCAGAGAATTCTTCCCTAATCAAAGTAGCTAATCTCTCTTAATTTTCTCAAATGAACTCATATATATAGATATGGGAGAAAATATGACCATTGGGGACCTATTGGGTATTGTTAGAAAAGATTAATGACATTTAAATCAATTTAACCTTGTTTAAAAATATTTAACCCGCGATAAAAATAATGGCAACCCGAGAGGTCTGGTCGACCAAAAATGTTTCGATCGACCAAGTCTCAAACGGTTCGGTCGACCAGGGGAATATTGAACTGAGGTTTTGGTTGACCAGGCGAGGGCGATTTGCCAATTTTCTAAGTTTCGGTCGACTAGGGCATTTTGAACTGCCTGGTTCGGTCGACCAGACCGCTGGGAATTCTCCCGAGGACCCTTCGGTCGACTAGGTAGTTGGAGAACAAATGTTCTCGGTTGACCAGATGGTCAATTGTTGACCCAAGAGGGTTTCAGTCGACTAGGGCCTTTTGAACAACCAGTTTCGGTCAACCGAGTGGCCAATCTTTGACCTAAGGGAGTTTCGGTCGACCAGGGCCTTTTGAACTATCTTTGCTGGTCGATCGGGTGGTAAAATTTTGACCCGAGGGAGTTTCGGTCGACCAGGCCAAAATGAACTGGCTTGGCTGGTTGACCGAAAGTGCATCGTGTGTGCATTCCCGTATTAAAGCAAACAAGCCCTATTCAAGTGCCTAACAAATATATGTGAAAGTGGGAGTGTCTTAGGGGCAATCGGGGTCCAATTTTGAAGACATCGAAAAAGTCCGGTGTAACCCTAAGGTCGTTCTATGGTCATTTTCTCATTCATGGTTTGTTTGAGCTTACGTAGTAAATCATACATGTGATGTGTGTGAGCTTATTACAAACCAAATACCTACTTACTATTACAGACCAATATAAATATATTACAATGTTGAATTATAAATTGGTCTTCAAGCTTTTCTTGCTTTGTGCACATTATGATCTTATCACCCTTAGTTCCTGCACAAAACCTCAAACGCTCATTAGATACAATGAGTATTTGTCATAATCAAAACCGAGCGTGACCAATAAGGTCAACAATCTCTCCCTTTTTGATGATGACAAATACGACAAGCAAAAATATAGGGTTAAGCCTAAGAAGGCTCCCCCTCACAATATGCATCTAATGTATTAAAACAAACCCATTATTTTTGTCCCTTCCAACTCCCCCTTTTGGCAACAGCAAAAAGGTCCATTTAAAATCCTAGTCAATGGGTGATTACTATACTTATGCATGATGAACTTTGGAAAGATTTTGGAAAAATTTCGGAAGAGTGTCGTTTGTAAATTGGACTTTCCAAAAGATATCCTACATAAGTATAATCTGTTTGAGTTTAAATTTCCTAACAATTTATCCACAACTACTCAAACAGTTCATTATGGTGAGCGCATAGATTAGAGGTATAATCTTTCAATCATTCAATAATATAATAGTTATACTTATGTACAAGGAATGACAAGGATAACCTCAACAATTTAAACACGCAAACAATATAACTGGTTATTACAAAGTTCGAATGACATATCAAACATGATTAAACTAGAAATATACACAAACCTTTTGAAGTTGAAACATATCATAAGACCCATGGAAGATTTGATTTAAAGACACACGGCATATGATACCAAAAAGAAGGTTTGAGCATAAATATAGTCTAACTAGTTCACATGCATTTTCACATATTATCAATGAACCAGTTATATAATGCAACACCCTTAAGAGATTTCATGACATAAAATTTTAATACATAGAAGGCACAAGTCATGAAGGCATGTAAGCACACTAGCAAGACATACAATATATCCAATATGAGTTCAGTTCTTGCTTTCATAGATAAATATATATATATGATAAAGGTACTGGGGGAGTTGCTTGATGAAAAGGAGAACTTCAATTTTAAGATAATCAAGCAATAATTTTCTGGGTTGTCAATTATGCACATACTAAATTATAATCAGAAAAATCATAACCATAATGATCCAGAAATTTAAGATTCACATGCATGATCATATGGCAAATCAAGTAACAGTGGCAACAAGAACATGTTTCAATCTTATGATTAAAGCATTCCATTTAAGCACAAGCCACACTTGATTAAAAGTAGACATAATCCAAACATATTTTGTGAGCAAGACAAGATAGACATTTATTTTTAGATGCTTCCCCTAAATGTATGCAGATTATGAAACAATTACTTCAAATGTATACATGCATTTGGCACACACAAGTAATGTTTCAATTATTTGGGCAAATATCTACAGAAAATTTGGCAGCATGCCGGCTGTAAACAGGACATTTCCCAAATTTTACCTGCACAAAAACCATTCTCAAACAGAAAGAATCATAGAAGTAAGGCATGCGAGAACCTATCATCTACCAGCAGGCAATTCTCAACAACTGCATCCACCATGCAGTAGGCATTCTATACTACTCATGCATTTCAATATCATACACAATTAACCACTAGAACATGCAAGTCAAGAAACTGCAGATGCATATATATATATATATATATATATATATATATATATATATATCATAAATAACCAGGGTAGTATGTCAATAATATCATGAGAGTACAAAATAAAATGAAAGAGCTGTTTTTATTTAATACAGACCAGATGATATAAGATAAAACAAAAAAAATCAAGGCCACGCTATCTGATCTGCGAACAACTCCGGAGTCTATATCTCCCCTCCATCATCTCCTCAATCCTCTCCTCCATCACCACCGTCGGCAGCATCAAAATCAAAGTCCATCGTCATCCGATCTCTCTCATCCTGCATCTCTTGAATGCGGTCACTCAGCTCACTAAAGCCAGCTATCATGGTCCGCTCCAAATCTGTAAGGTGACTATCAGTGGAGATGGAGTGCTGCTGGAACTCCTACTGAAGTGCAATGGATGACGATGCCAAGTCTTGCAAGTTTGACTGGACTGATCCTCGAAACTATATGAACATGTCAGATAAGCCGGAGATAGCAGCCATGAGATCCACATTCGATGGCTGTGGAGGCTGTGGTGGCTCCTGTGGGGCCTCTACCTGTGCTACTGCTGCTCTAGAGGGTGCCCAAATGTTCCCTACGAGCTCGTACCCCATCAGTCTAAGGGTCACGCCAGAGAAAGTGTCTGCCAGTTGACTCCTCTTTAGTGAAGCCACATTCGTCCTCATGACTCCAATATTCCTGAACAATTTGTCCAGGATTCCCCCATATGGCATGATCACTTAGTGGCCAATCGTCTTGGCCATCATCCAATGGATAATCAAACTCGGCAGGTCCAACTTCTTCCGAGCAAAGAGGCACCACATGATAAAGCAATCTAAAAAGGAGACGTGCACTCTAGATCCCGCCTTGGGCAAAACATTGTATGTGATCAGATGGTGCACAACCTTAGCCTCTAAACTGAACTGTCTATACTGGGGAGGATGGTTCTGGCTAGCAGTGCCAGGGTCAGACATGGTCAGGTTGGCGAATGTGGCTACGGTAAATTCCTGCTCAAATATCCAGGAGTTACCCACATCGGGGCACTCAAAATCGCCACGGCCAATGTTGAGGATGTCAAATATATATTGTGCATCAAAACGCACATCTGTCCATAGAACATGGGAGAAGCACCCGTTCTCATCATTGCCTAGGTTGGCATAGAACATTCTAACGAAGGTCGGGTAATGCCCCCCAGGTTGGTAGGAGATAAAAGATCTCCACCCTTGATACTCGAACATATCTAAAATATTTTGAAAGTACTGGCCCATAAAAACTAAGTCGAGTATCTTACCTAATATAGCTTCCTTGGGATGAAACTCTCGTATGTACCACATCTTGCACCTATCTAAGAGAAAGTACTCATCCTCTGCGTGAGCAAGATCATGGGCTTCAATGTGAGCCATGGCAATGAAGATTGTGAGGCTTGGATTGATGGAAATGCAAAGAAGGAATGGAAAGTCTCTCAAGAATCTTGCGCAAATGAGCTGAAGATAAGGAAAACCATATATATATAGCAGCTCGGTCGACTAGAACTTTATACGGTCGACCGACGCTTGAGATTTCCTAGGCACTGACACATTTCTGTCGACCGAGGAAAAAATGAACTAGGATGGCCGGTCGACCGTAAGGGTGTATTGTGCCATGTTTCGGTCGACTAGGGAGATACCAAAAGTGTCGATCGATCGGGGAGAATATGCTTACTAGGGTTCGGTCGACCAAGCAGTCAAAGTCAACCTGTTCTAGTTGACTGGGGCATTTTATAACTGCAGTGCTCAGTCGACCGAGCATAGTGTATTTGCCCAACTTTGCCTGATTTTTTATCCAAAGTTCTCCCTAAACTCCAGATTTGATGTGTAATTGTATAACCATGATTCTTAGGGATTCTTGGTGAAAAGATATCGCTCAAATGAGGTGCGTACCGAGAATTGACTTATCGACCTATTTTAGCTACCGAGCACTATGGAGTATGAGGCTTTTCTTAACTTGTGCTCTATGGTGATTGGAGAGTATCCTACAGAGATGATGGCATAAAGGAGCAAGGATACGAACCAAGAAACGAGTGAAAACTCATCGAGTATGATTGTGGTTTTGGTGAGGGCTACCTATGAAGAGGATAGGTGAGTGCGTATACCAAGATTATCACTATAAGCAACGACCACTTTTCAATCCTATCGTCATCACAACCTCTTAAACTTAAGCCTAGGAACTAAGGAAATATATCAAGAATGTATTTTTTTATTTGAATTTTCTTTCCTTAAGTCCTACAAGGTTTGCTTCGCTGATAATCCATCTCATTTCCTTTTCTAGTCCTCTCACACTTCTTAGTAAGCAATTAAACCACGTATGTCACACAGATTTGAAAAATAAGCAGGTATAGAATATACATGAAGGATTGTGCTTATTTATTCCATCTTTCTTTAGTGAGACTAGAATATAGGTTCTATGTAAGCAACCCGAACCCTTTTTGAAATGAGTTTTCTTTTTAGATTCGAAGGGTTTATTATGATTATTCATATCATTTTTAATCTCAAGAGCAATTTTCGAATAATCATCTGTTTCTTCATCCAAGCATGCAATATTCAATATCTTCTCAACCTTTTTCTTTTCAAGAATAGCATGAAAATTTTTCAGCCCCTTTAATTATTTTTCTATTCTTCTGTTCTCATTCTTTAGACATATTTTATGCTTAGAGATTCTAACTAGAAACTTGTGCATTTTCAATGAAGTCTTTTCTAGTTCTTCATATGATAGCATGCTTTTAATATCCAAATCAGCACATGATTCACCAAAAGAATTATCACAACAGTTTTCATACGAATCATTGCATGCATGGTCAATAGGGCTATCATGAAGTAAAAGGGATGATTCATTCCATAATATACTGCAACATTCAATATATGAATCCTCCCAAACATCACTATCAAAACTATTATGATATCCAACAGATGGTCCAGCATTTGATATGTTACAAAAACAAACATATGATTCATCACAAGATTTTTCATTGTAAACAATGCATGAACCATTTACAGCATTATCAGCAGATGATTCAGTATATGACCCAACACAGCATTCATCATCAAATGGGCTAGAGTGAGAATCATATACCTCGTCGTTGATGTCTAGCTCATGAATTACCTCCTCTTGATCATTTGGAGGAGTTACCATCTTCGTTTCCTGGAATTTTCCATATTGCTTTTCTAGTTCATCCTAGATTTCCTGTGCAGTCTAATATGCCACAAACGCAATAAAGAGATCAGAATCTAACGCAATATATAACATGTCTATGGCATTAGAATTAATCATGTTAAAATCAGTTTCATTTATTTGTGCACATCTTCCTTTGGCAGTCACAAGCTAGATCCTCCAGTCCATGGATTTCAAAAATGTGGTCATTCTAGCTTTCCACATGGTGTAGTCGACACCACAAAATACTGTAGGACTGGAAAGTGACTGTCCCTCAACGAATGGGGATACACCAATGTGAGCCATTGTGATATTTTTACAAAAACGTTTAAGTCAAGTGCAACGAGGCTTTGATACCAATTGTTAGAATTGGTGTATTCCCAATAGGGGGGTGAATTGGAATTTAAAACTTTTTCACCTAGGTTAATTTATCCAACAATGGCGAATACACAACCTAGGGTCAGTCTATGCAATTTCCAAATGCGTAGATAAGTATAACGTGGAAATTAAGTCATTCACATCATTCACCCATAACATACATGTGCGGTAAATATGAACTGCATGAATATAAATAAACACACGATATGTTATCGGGGTTCGGCCAACTGTGCCTACATCCCCGCCTCTAGCTCGCATGCTGGAAGATTCCACTAATAGCTCACTTAAGGGTGGAGTGGCACCGTTTACAACCAGGTCAAATTAACACAAGGTTGACCTCAACCTTAACCAGGTCAATTAGCGGGGCACCCTCAACCTACACGCCTTAACAGGACGACGCACCTAACTTTCCTAACCGGCTCTAAGCCAATCCGGGACTATTCTAAGGTTAGTCTCCCTCTTCAGGCCCATGCCTGGAATACAACGAGTTTGCTTAATAAAACAAACGGTACAGTGATTTTGCTTTCAAGTAAAGCAAATTTGTACCCAGTTACGTTCAATCACATACACCACAATTTGAAATAATATGTAAGTTCAATGTGGTCTATATGGTACAACTCTCAAAGTATTTTCTATCAGTGTAATGCGTACGTGAGAGTGTCAAACAAACAATCTTTGTATCACAAGAAATGTTCAATAAATAAGCTTACACAAAGATATCTAGTCTCAAGCATTTCAATCAGCAGAATAGTTCAAGCATGTGAGTATCAAATGAAGTACAACCTCGGTTTGCAAAAGATGCGTAATCTTTGTATTCAGCAAGTAATATATGAGTGAATGAATATTGCAACAAAGATCGCTATCACACAAACAAATATCTCTTCGAATATTTTATGGGATAAAAGCGCAATAAAAGTGCAAGCTCTGAAGATCAAACAAGGTCTTCTTAGGATAGGCTTATTATCAAAAACCCCTAAGAATCCTTAGGTTTAGCTCGCGATGAAAATAAATCGATCAAATATGAATAGGAGAGCAAACCTATTAAAGCAAAACACTCAATCAACTTACAAGTGATGTAGGCAACAATGGAAGGCAAGTATGAGTGATTTTAGTAAGAAAATGAGTAGTATAGGGTTTTTATTTTTCAGAGAATTCTTCCCTAATCAAAGTGGCTAATCTCTCTTAATTTTCTCAAATGAACTCATATATATAGATATGGGAGAAAATATGACCGTTGAGGACCTATTGGGAATTTTAGAAAAGATTAATGACATTTAAATCAATTTAACCCCGTTTAAAAATATTTAACCCGCGGTAAAAATAATGGCAACCCGAGAGGTCCAGTCGACAAAAAATTTTTTGGTCGACCAAGTCTCAAATGGTTCGGTCGACCAGGGGAATATTGAACTGAGGTCTTGGTCGACCAGGCAAGGGCGATTTGCCAATTTTCCGAGTTTTGGTCGACCAGAGCATTTTGACCTACCTGGTTCGGTCAACCAGACCGCTGGGAATTCTCCCGAGGACCCTTTGGTCAACTAGGTAGTTGGAGAACAAATGTTCTCGGTCGACCAAATGGTCAACTGTTGACCTAGGAGGGTTTCGGTCGACCAAGGCCTTTTAAACTACCAGTTTCGATCGATCGAGTGGTCAATCTTTGACCCAAGTGAGTTTTGGTCAACTAGGACCTTTTGAACTACCTTTACTGGCCGACTGGGTGGTCAAATTTTGACCCGAGGGAGTTTCGGTCGACCGGGCCAAAATGAACTGGCTTGGCTGGTCGACCGAAAGTGTATCGTGTGTGCATTTCGATCCCGTATTAAAGCAAACAAGCCCTATTCAAGTGCCTAACAAATATATGTGAAAGTGTGAGTATCCTAGGGGCACTTGGGGTCCAATTTTGAAGACACCAAAAAAGTCTGGTGTAACCCTAATGTCTTTCTATGGTCATTTTTTCATTCATGATTTGTTTGAGCTTACATAGTAAATCATACATGTGATGTGTGTGAGCTTATTACAAACCAAATACCTACTTACTATTACAGACCAATATAAATATATTACAATGCTGAATTATAAATTGGTCTACAAGCTTTTCTTGCTTTGTGCACATCTTGATCTTATCACCCTTAGTTCTTGCACAAAACCTCAAACGCTCATTAGATACAATGAGTATTTGTCATAATCAAAACCGGGCGTGACCAATAAGGTCAACACACCTTATTCAACAAAAATAGTGGGAGTATCTAGAATATCAAGCAATAAATAAACACTCACAAAGTAAGATTTCTCAAAGGAATGAAGGTGTTTAAGTGTTATGGGGTTAGAATGAACAAATAGGGTTTAGGAAATTTGAGAGAATTTTTGGTAAATCCTATTTGCTAATCACCACTAATTTTAGCAAATAAACCCCTATATATAGAGAATGGGTAAATTATGACCGTTGGGGGACACATAGGGTATTTTAACTTTGTTAAAAAAGTTTAACAAAAATTAACCTTGTTTAACCCTTTAACCTCGGTAAAACTATTAATCAAGCCGAAGGAATTTGGGTGGCTGAACTTAAGTTCGGTCGTCCGAATAGACTCATCTTGAAAATTCATATAAAATAGTTTGGGTGCCCGAATTGTCATTTGATTGGCTAAACAAAAGTCAGAGAGTTAAGTCCGAAGTTCGGGTGCACAGTCATATTTTCGGTAGCCCGAACTCATATGTTCAGTCTCTTGGGGCTTAATTTGAACTAGATTGTTCAGTAGCCCGAGTTGGTGAAAAGTCCTTTTCAGGTGGTTCGGGTGCCCAAGGCAATGCGTTCATTCTGGTTCGGTAGCCCGAACCAAGGTTAAACTATTGACTTCTCAACAATTAGGGCGCCAGAGGTGATTTGTTTACCTGGGGTTCAGTCGCCCGACCTCACTCATTTTATGCCTATTAAGTTCATTTTCATTTCAATTAATTCTCCTGATATTTTAAGTGATTATAGGGACTTTCTTACATGCAAGTGCTGGGACCTAGGGTCTTTCTAAGACCATTTTAAGAATGCCAAAAAACCTGGCGTATCCCTAAGGTCTCTCTAAGGTTTTGAGCTTATAGATTCTACATGCATGCAATGCAAATTATTACAGATTTTTTCTTAAATGAAATTATTATAGACCCAATGATAAAAAATACAACAATAAATATGTTGGGTCTTCACTTCTTTTCAGGTTGCCATATGCCATTATATGAGTATTTGCCAATAAGAACCTGCACACAAACTTGGCAACCATTAAATACCTAAGTATTTGTCATAATCAAAATAGGGTATGACCCATAGGGTCAACAGAGGATATTTGGAGAATTTTTTAGGGATGGTTTTAAAAATCGTCACTAATAACTAAAAAATCATTACTAATATATTTGTGTCATTGTTAGTGTCATGTCTCGAACCCGCAAATGGGTCCCAGGTATGAATTTAGTAACCTAATCTGTCTCTATATCAATTAAAACATACATGATACAACTCAAGAAGTCCGACCCCGTGGGATGAACGGAAGCCATCTATACATACACATAAACATTTATACTCATCAAAATATGCAGCGAAATACGGTCTTTCTATACATAAATGGTACCATACCAGAGTCTATATCATATAAGGATATACGTCCCTATGAATACCATACATACTATGGGCATCTACAAAATCCATCACAACAACCCGGTTACAAAAAAACTCATACCTATCAGGCACTAGTAGTAGCTAAACGACACCCCTCGCTTCCGGACGCTAGGATGCTAGTTTTGGCTATTCGAAGGACATGAAAAATATTTATATATTTGGGGTGAGACAACTCTCAGTAAGGAAGAAAGTATGTTATATCAGTGTGTGGCATACGAGTGTTATTTTACATAAAGCATAACACTATACAATACGATACAATTCCAAACATTTCCATACAATTCCAGTATTTTTGCAAAACCATTCCAATACATACGATACCCAAAACATACGGTCAGTGTCGTCACACTAGTACGCAACTACACGAGGTCACCTAAGTCTCACAGCGATTACATTGCTACATACGCAACTACGCTATTAGCTTTACCATGATCCTAAAAGGTGGGGTGAATTGGTGTTTTTAAAAACTATCCCCAAGGTATTCATCCTAACAATAGTATGTTCACAAACTTATGGTCAATCTAGTGTGAGTAATATCAAAAATTAAATAAAACAGTTTAATCAATTACACAAGCACCAGAAAGCAGTAAAGAGAAGGGTGACACGCAGATATATTATCGAGGTTCGGCCAACTGCCTACATCCCTGCCTTGGTTAACCAGTACAAGGATTATCACAATAACTTGCTCACTTAAATGGGTGGAGTGGCACTTATACAAATTAGGTCAAATTAACACAGGATTGACCTCAACCTTTACACCAATCCTTATCGGGATGGATTACCACCCCCTCAGGCCACGCCCGGAATCTCTCAGATATACAATCAAATGGTACAATATAAAAGTGCTTTCATGTAAAGCAAATTTGCACCCAAATACGTTCAATCACATACACCACAGATGTTTTAAAATGTAAGCTCAGTGTGGTCTAAATATTCCAACTCTCACATATATTTTCTATCAGTGTAATACGTACGTGAGAGTGTAAACGAAAATCTGTGTATTTCAAGGTATTCATTCAAATGTGCTCACACAGAATATCAAGCAAGCCTCAAGAGTATCGATCAGCAGAATATCTCAATCACATAAATATGTATATGCTTGGACTTGCAAAATATATACGATCTTTGTTTTCAGGCAAAAATATATGAGTGAATAAATATTGCAATAAAGATGTTTCACCTCAAAAACAAATATCTCCTCAAATGGTTTTCAAAATAAAGAGCAATAGATATTTGTAAATGATTTTGAAAATATTTCGCAACCAAAAACAAATACAAGCTTCTTAAGATGTTGCAACGAATATGCAATCTCAGAAGATCTAGTAAAGTCTTCTTAGGATGAACTTATCGGCAAAGTCCCTTAAGAATCCTTTTGGTTTGGCTCTCGATAAAAATGGATCAATTTCACAACAATGAGAGAGAGCAAACCTTCCTATCTAAACACTCAAGAACACTTACAGATGATTTAATGAGTTTTGAATGTAAGCTAGAGGGTATTTGGAAGAGTATGAGCAATGAGAAATATTTTTCTTAAGAGAGAATTTGATTTTTTGTTTTTGCTAATTTATACTTAATTCTCCCAAATGAAAGAGTATATATAGACATATCAGAATAGTAGTATCTTTTTCTTTTAAAATAGAGGTATGAGAGGTTTTTGTCATATTAAATAATTTTGACCAATTTTCACATTTCTTTTTCAAATCATTATTTTCTTTGGTCATTTTGCCTAGCAATTTTGAAACACGAATATATTCAAATTGTAATTCTCTAAATGTAGGCATCCTGTCAAAATGACAATCATCAGATGAATAATAAGAAGATGATAAACAGGAAGACAATACCTCATCCTCATGTGCCATCAAACACAGATTAGTGACCTCCGTGTCACTATGATCCGAATCTGAGTCGCTGCTGCTGAATTGGTCCCATAAAGTCCCAGCCTTCATGGCTTTCTTCTTTTTTTTAGCCTCCTTTTTCAGTAGTAGGCAGTCAGGTTTGATGTGCCCCACTTTGTTGCAGTTGTAGCATGTAGGAGCATTTGATTTTTCCTTTCTTTTGCCGGACTCTCCCTTCTCATTAGTGGAGTCTCTGTATTTTCTAAATGGCTTCTTGTTCTTTCTGAAAAATCTGCTAAACTTTTTGGTTAGCATGGTCATTTCATCATCAGTGTCAGATTCACTATACTCACTAGATGTGTTATTAGACGCTTTTAATGCAGTCACTTTCTTAGCCTTGTTATGCTCATTAAGTCTTTCATTTATGGACAGGTCATAAGTGATCAAGGAACCTATCAGTTCATCTAAGCTCATGGTTTTAAGGTCTCTACCCTCACCAATGGCGGTAGCCTTGGCTTCCCAAATAGGAGGTAAGCCTCTAAGGATCTTCCTGATCATCTCATATGTGGGATAGGTCTTTCCTAATGCATGCAGTGAGTTTATGATATGTGTGAATCTAGTGTACATGCTCTAAATGGACTCACCTACATTCATCCTAAAGGCCTCATACTCGCTAGTCAACATATCTATCCTACTGTCTTCACATCTCTAGTACCCTCATACGTGACCTCTAACTTATCCCATATTTCTTTCACAGTAGAACATGCCATAATCCTGTTAAATTCATTTACATCAAGACTATAGTATAAAATATTCATGGTAGTGGCATTAAGACTAACAAATTTCATATCATCATCATCATATTCATCCTTAGTCTTAGGAACCCTAGTTGCACCCTTAGTTTTCATAGGGACATAGTTTCCCTTAGAGACAATCCTCCACACCTTCTAATCAGTATTCTGAAGGTAAATGCACATCCTCGGTTTTGTGTAATTAACACCACTAAAAATAGGAGGTCGTGTGGAAGATGGTCCCTCGGGGAAAAGGGTCACAGAGCTATAAGCCATATGTGATCTTTTTTTCAAAATAACAACTAGTCTATGCAGCCTGTCTCTGATACCAATTGTTAGCTTTACCGTGATCCCAAGAGGGGGGGTGAATTGGTATTTTTAAAAACTATCCCCTAGGTATTCCTTCTAACAGCAGTATGTTCACAAACCTATGGTCAATCTAGTGCGAGTAATATCAGAAATTAAATCAAGCAGTTTAATCAATTACACAAGCACCAAAAAGTAGTAAAGAGAAGGGTGACACACAGATATGTTATCGAGGTTCGTCTCACTGCCTACGTCCCCGTCTTGGCTAACCAGCACAAGGATTATCACAATAACTTGCACACTTAAATGGGTGGCGCGGCACCTATACAAATTAGGTTAAATTAACACAGGGTTGACCTCAACCTTTACACCAATCCTTACCGGGCTGGATTACCGCCCCCTCAAGCCACGCCTGGAATCTCTCAGATATACAATCAAATGGTATAATATAAAAGTACTTTCACATAAAGCAGATTTGCACCCAAATACGTTCAATCACATACACCACATATGTTTTAAAATGTAAGCTCAGTGTGGTCTAAATATTCCAACTCTCAAATATATTTTCTATCAGTCTAATACATACGTGAGAGTGTCAATGACAATCTATGTATTTCAAGGTATGCATTCAAACGTGCTCACACTGAATATCAAGCAAGCCTCAAGAGTATCAATCAGCAGAATATCTCAATCACATAAATATGTATATGCTTGGACTTGCAAAATATATACGATCTTTGTTTTCAGAAAAAATATATGAGTGAATAAATATATTGCAACAAAGATGTTTCACCTAAAAAACAAATATCTCCTCAAATGGTTTTCAAAATAAAGAGCAATAGATATTTGTAAATGATTTTGAAAATATTTCGCAACCAAAAGCAAATACGAGCTTCTCAAGATGTTGCAACAAATATGCAATCTCAGAAGATCTAGTAAATTCTTCTTAGGATGAACTTATCAGCAAAGTCTCCTAAGAATCCTTTTGGTTTGGCTCTCAATAAAAATCAATCAATCTCACAACAACGAAAGAGAGCAAACCTTCCTATCTAAACCCTTAATAACACTTACAGATGATTTAATGAGTTTTGAATGTAAGCTAGAGGGTATTTGGAAAAATATGAGCAATGAGAAATATTTTTCTTAAGAGAGAATTTGATTTTCTGTTTTTGCTAATTAATACTTAATTCTCCCAAATGAAAGAGTATATATAGACATATCAGAATTTTTGACCGTTGGGGACCTATTAGGGATTGTTATAAAAGTTTAATGACGTTTAAAACATTTTAACCTTGTTTAAAAATTTTAACTGCGATAAAAAATTAGGAGCAACTCGAGAGGTCTGTTCAACCAGAAATGTTTTGGTCGACCAGGTCTTATACAATTCGGTCGACTAGGGGGATTTTGAACTAAAGGTTCGGTCGACCAGGAGAAAGTGATTTTTCAAATCTCTGAGGTTTGGTCGACCGGACCATTTTGAACTGGCTAGTTCGGTCGACCAGACCGCTGGGAATTTTCCCGATGACCCTCGGTCGACCAAGTAGTTGGAGTACAAAAATGGCTTGGTCTACCAAATGGTCAAAATGTTGACCCAAGGAGGTTTCGATCGATCGGACCTTTTTGAACTACCTAGTTCGGTCGACTAGGTCCTTGGTCAATGGTTGACCCAGATCCGGTTTGATCGACTAGGCCAAAATAAACTGAGTTGGCTGGTCGACCGAAAGTACACCAAATGTGCATTTCAGTCCCGTTTCGAAACATACAAGTCCTACTCAACTGCCTAATATTATGCAAGTGCAAATGTGTGTGTCCTAGAGTCATTTATGTCCAAAATTAAGATACCAAAAAAGTCCAATGTCAGTCGACCGAACTCTAAGGTCTTTCGACGATCATTTTTGGTTCATAGTTGGTTTAAGTTTACAAAATAAACCATGTATGTGTTGTGTGTGAGTTTATTACAAACCAAATATCCTAATTACTATTACAGACAAATTTCACTACTAAATATTACAATTGAGAACATAAATTTGTCTTCAACCTTTAAGCTTTCACGTGCCATCAATGTGTCTGCTAATATAGACCTGCACATGAACTAGATATTTATTAAATATAGGAGTATTTGTCATTATCAAAACTGGGCGTGACCTATAAGGTCAACATATGCTGCGACGACTAAGGCCCACAGTGATTACATTGCTCCATACGCAACTACACAAGGTCACCTAAGTCTCACAATGATTATATTGCTACATACGCAACTACGCTATGACGACCAAGGCCCACGGTGATTACATTGCTCCATACACAACTACACAAGGTCACCTAAGTCTCACAGCAATTACATTGCTACATACGCAACTACGCTGCGACGATCGAGGCCCATAGTGATTACATTGCTTCATACGATGTAGAACACACCCGTCGGTGTCCAGCCAGAACATACTGGTGATATTTCACACCCCAGATATAGAGCCGGCCACTCTCGCCCACTGTAGTTAACGGGTACATGGCGCAACGTGTGGTAATTAGCCGCCACATAACTATTTTGGCATACGGTAATTAGCCGTCCCTAGCCGATTTCACAAAACCTGGAATCATTTTGGATCTCATACTCTTATACACATCAGCGTATGGTAATAAGCCACCATATAGCTGTTTTACAAATACTTGGAACAAATACATACAACCATACATATCACACTTATTTGGTTTACGGCAAATCTTATCGTTTATAAATTCAAGTATACAGTTTATGCAAATATGGACTACGGTCACCTTAATAATACAGTTTCAACATAACCAATAGTTTTCCAAACAAAGTAGAGATGATACTCGAAATCCCTAATTTTTCCAAAAACTGTAACCCAAAAATCTTGCATTTTTACCCGATAGATTTTTCCAAATAAGTTACCAAAACATACATACGATCGTAACCTACAAGCTTACCAATCCTGATTTCGAAAATAAACTGATATAAACCCCTTACCTTAACTCGAATTCCAACTACAAACTCTACGGTTCCCAAAACTACGAACCGAGACTCCAAAACCTACAAACCATAGTACAATACATACTTATAATTCGTACTACTACACATATATTGAATCAGAAATGAAAATCGAGTCTTACCTCGATTTTAGGCCGAAACCTGAAATCACTCGAAATGGAATTTCAATCCGCTAGAAATGTAGAGAATCCTTCCTTGATCCTCACGGTAATGTCCAATTTATGAATCAGGCTACGAATGGTGAAGAAATCGAAAAGGGAGAGAGAGGGTTCCGAATTCTAGAAAGAGAGAGAGAGGATTTCCAAATCTTAGCCAATAAGTAACCCAAAATATCATTTTTAAAGGCCTTTGACCCAGGTGGATTCGTTGACAAATTGGCGTCCTCGTCAACGAGTTCGCTATTAGCTTCGTCAACGAGTCGGTGGCCTCATCGATGAATCAGATATTTCAATTCCTCTGAACCTCTCGGCATTCCCTCGTTAACGAGTCTCTGAATTTCGTTGATGAGGAGCCTTCAACCTTCGTCGATGAACCCGGGCCTCGTCGACGAACCCTACTTAATTTACCATTTTATCCTTATTTTACATAATTAACCCATATATCACGGTTCGAGTTCTTACAGTTAGAGTAGGAAAACCTACGTTTAGTGATGAAAGTATTAGTGACGAACCGAAAACCGTCACTAATAATGCATTATTAGTGACGGATGCAAGTTTCGTCACTAATAGCTTAAGTATTAGTGACGCATTTTGATTTCATCACTAATATAGCATTATTAGTGACAGTTTCTGGTTCGTCACTAATACTTTTGTCACTAAAAAATGACATTTTTTGTAGTGTCTAATGCAAAATCATGTAAATTTTTTTTTGTAATGCAATGGATTTATTGTCTTTTATTTTTTATAAATTTATCTTGTAACCAATTTGCATGTTGATGGACTTTTCGTTTAACTCATAAGTTTGATCAATCGTAACAATGGACCAAGTGAATCTTGTATACTTCATGGAGTCCATATCCCTATATGTGTACCATGGAATGGCTGGAATATAACTTTCAAAAAACCTAATGAAACCTTTTTAATTAAGAGTTCCATTCAATCTTCTAATGATTTGAATTCTAAATTGTTATCATGGGAGATTAATCATTTCCATTAGGCTAATGGGCATTTAGTGTTGAATTATGGCTTATTCTAGAAGCCTATCATTGTCATTGAAGTCTTCAATTGTGGGCTATTTTTTCTAAGGTAGGTGATTAGTGGTTGTAATAGTGGTATTTCCTAACCTATATAAACTCATTACCTCAATTTGTAATCTCATCCTCAAATTTGCCTACTTCTCTCTTAGGCACATTCTCTCTTCTCTCTCTCATTTTGTAATATTTCTACAATAGAGAAATATTGATTGATAGCGTCCGAGGACGTAGGCACAATTAGCTGAACCTCGTTAAATTCTGGTGTTCTTCATTTTATCTATTCAATAGTTAACTTTTGTCAGGTATAGTTGTAGTAATATATTGTATGAATTACATGTCTAAGGAAAATTCTGTCTAGGAAAGAGGGATTTAAGCGGTCCGTTGTGACCTCCCACTTCCCTGGGAATTTACCTAGTGTAATTTTGTACAATTATTCACTCTCTATTTACCTGTACAATAGTAAACTGTTGTAAAGTTAAGTGGAACAATCTCAAGTTTCACAACATTTAGGATTATCTAAAATATTTTTTTTAAGAGTCTAAAAGATAGGTTAACTTATTATCCACAAACTTCAACAAAAGGGAGGGATAGAGAAAAATATAAAATAATATTTTATATATATATATATATATATATAGAGAGAGAGAGAGAGAGAGAGAGAGAGAGAGAGAGAGAGAGAGAGAGAGAGAGACGTGTACTTTCCCCCCGTACAATAAGGAAGAAAACTCCCAGTTTTTTTTTTTTTGTTGCATACATGGGGAATGATCGATGGCTAATCAAGCTTGTTTGGAAGCCCTAATTAATGAAGCCCGCAGCATGAGAACTTTTGAGAAGGTTAAAAATACAGGAGCTAAAAGAAAAGAGGAGGTGGAGAGGGGAGGAGGGTAGATGGCAAAATGGGACGATGCATGTGAGGTTGGACACAAAAAATCCATCATCCATTTCACTCATCGACATTTCAGAATCACACGAGTATAGCTAACCTCACTAGCTAGTTTCTTTCCTTTGGTTTCAACCCATCTCTATTCTCCCCTCTACGTTTTTTGGAAGGCGAGTGATCACCCGTCATTTCATCTACCGCTCTCTCTCTCTCTACACTATTTATTACATAATCCTGCTCACCCCTAACTCTCTCTCTCTCTCTCTTATATTTCACAATTGATTACGTAATCCTGCTCAGCCCTCTCTCTCTCTCTCTCTCTCTCTAAGGAAGGAGGGTTGTTGTTAAGGGGTGCACATGCACCGTCCATCCCTCTATATATGTCACCCGTGAGTCAAACCCCCCTCTCCGCACGCGTGAGCCTCGTGGCAGCTGCACATAACACTTCAAAAAGAGTGTAGTCTTCACGCGCGTCTCCTAAGATCTTTTTCCGCATTATCCTTCTATAAAATCAGCTCACACCCCCGCCCAGAACGGACCACACAGGTTGAACCAAAGCCGCTGCAGGCATATGGTACGACTCTCCATCAGGCATCAGACAAGGTAGAACCCCCCTCCCCCTCACCCAAACCCTCTTCTCTTTCTTCTTCTTCTTCTTCTTCTTCTTCTTCTTCTTCTTTCTTCATTATTTTTTAACTCAGTTTCTCCTTTGAGCTTTGCTTTTTATAGCTTCTTCAGTTCTGACCACTGATTATTTTTGTATACCACGCATGTGATTGCTTGAATCCAGGTCCAGTTGAGTCAGATGATTAACGTGACAGTAAATGAACGGTAGATCATCCCGCGAAGGGACTCTATCTTTAGATACAACGGCACGGGTGAGTTTGTTTCATGCTATGCTCGTCAAGTGAGCAGTCTTTAAGTTGCGGTTTGACCTTTGTTTCGTTGTCTGTTCGACCTTGAACTTCTTATGTTTCACTCAGTTTCTTCCTAAAACCCTACTTTGGGCATCGTTTGTGTGTGTGTGTATGTGTCTATATATATAGAGATAGAGAGAGAGAGAGAGAGAGAGAGATCATCTTAGAATACGTGCCTAGCTAGCTCACTCTAGCTGATGATGAAGTGCAGTGGAAGAGTTTTTTGTGCACTAGCAGCATGCACTCGTGTGTATATGCGTGTTTTCTTTAAGTGATTCTATGTGATGGATTAGATGAATGCAAGGGTAGAGTTCTGTATAAGGATAAGGTTGTGGTTTTAGTACTAGCAGGTGTAAGCTTGCATATTATCTGTCGATGGGGTTAGAATATTAATTAAGGAAGATAAAGAGGAAGTAGCTGATTGATATATATATTTTATGATTTTGATTGATGGATTATTGATGAGTAGTGGGATTTCTGTTGGCCTTTGGTTCAATCTAAGGGTTCTTTCTTTTCGAATCGGTTGTATCCACTGAGGATGAGCGGATTACTTGATAATTTTACCGATATTGATTCAAGTAATTATGTTGGATTAATTAGATGTTCTTAAGATGATCATATCAGTTGAAGGTTTGTTGGATTCACACAATCCTTGCACAGGTACGCTATAAATTGTTTGACTTCTAATGATTGTGAAGACAATTAGTTATCACTGGGTTTGGAAGTTCAACTTCCGAAATTTAAAGTTTAGGCTGGATCTGATATTGGGGGTACAGACTGATTATTGTCCTGAGATTGCTTGGATATGTGGTGATTCTTAGGTTAAAAAATGATACTTTTCCGGAAATTTTATAAATTGATACTTCATTTTATTGGATCAATTGAATCATATATAGATATATATCCTGAAGGTAGTATCCAGACTATGGTTAAAAGAAATGTGAGAAAATTAAGGTCGATCTCTACTTTACTATTTTTTGTTCAATAATCCTCTATGCGCCCCTGGCAAACATTCACATGGCTGTTAATTTGTAGGAGACAAAGTTTATGAATGAATCTTATATGTGAATTATTTTGATGAGTGAATTGAGGATTATAGCTTTTAAAAGAAAAAATAATAAGGAAGGCGATTAGGATGCCATGATCAAAGATAGATGCTTGGTTAAAGTGCATGCAATTAAACATCTTTTAAAGTGATTGGTTGAGATGGGAAAATAGTTAATTGGGATCCTAATGAGGAGTTTTTTGGGACAACAATTTTTGTGTGATGATTTTCCAAACCAAATCTAGTGGCCCTCATTGGTTGGGATCATGGGTTTATATCCATTTATACAAGTATGCGCAGCACAAACAAGCTAGCATAAGCTTCCATTCTTTAGAGCAATCTTTCTAATAAATATTCTTCTCTTGGATATGTTTTTGCACAAGTTAGCCTAACTTAATTTGTTAAGTATGATTAAATAGGGTGGCGATTAAAATTTGCTTCTTTGAAAAGGTACTATGTAAAATTCTTTACTCTTTTTTCTTGAAATATAGAAGATAACAACTTTTAATATTGATTTCCCAAAAAATAATTATGTCACTTCTATACCAACTAGATTTAAGACGTACTAGTTCATTTTTCTTTCATAGTTGCGCTACCTAGATAGGTGCCGTGTTTATGCTCTCTCTCTCTCTCTCTCTCTCTCTCTCTCTCTCCCTTAATGCAAATGCCTAAACTTGTGCAACAGATTAACATATCTTTCAAGTCAAACAGAGAAGTTATGAAACTAGTCAAATCTTGCTAGAGTCTAGTCTTTCTTCTATTAAATAATAAATTTCATTCTCTAGTATATACCTAGCAAGTTTTAACTTTCAAATAGGTTCAATAGTCATGCACATAAAATATTGCCCCATATATATGTCAAGCATAGACTAGAATGAGTAACAATATAGGTGCGCCCATTTGATAATCTCAGTAATACTTGAACCATGGTCTTTGTTCAATTATTTTAGGAGTTGTAGTGGTGTTATGCGCTTCATTTAGCTCCTTAGACTCAAATCGTTAGATAGGGTATTAGAGTTAGTGATATTACCAAAAAATGTGAAGCCCAAGGTAGGTTCGTGTAAGCAATAAGCACTCTGGACATTGTAGCTTGGGTAGAGAAAAATACGAACTCCATATAGTGTGCTTGGGACCAATAAAAGAACATGCACTTCAAAAGTATTAAGCACATCCAAAAGATCCACTAAAACTTGTTTTTAAGCAACTGTAAATATTGTTTTGCTTCTCACCTAATTTTTGTGTACAACCAGAAGTAGAAGTTGATTGGCCAAGGACACTCTTTTGTTCATTTCAATTTTTTTAGGCACTAGCCCATGCATTAAAAAGAGGGGGAAAAATTTTTTTAGAAAAAAATCAATTACTTGGTCATCCGAATATGGGTCCTTGCGAATGCAACAATGTTTAATAGAAATGGAGGCATTTATGATAATGTGTATAATATAGTTGGGTACTATTTTGTATCTTTCTAATTAATTTCCTTACCCTTTTACCAAGAAAAAGCTCATAATTCAAAGCATGAAGACCGGTTTTTTGTCCTTGGGAAGGCAGCCATGATATGTGATGGGTGGTGAGGGCACCATGAAACCTTGACAATTTGTGGTCGTGAATTCCTTGAACAGATTATAGTATTTCTCAAGTTAGGTAACTAATGAATACAAATTATTATGCTTCTCTTCTTTAGCCAAGGGTTTAACTATGTTTCATCAAATATTGAGTTATTATTTTATTTTATCTCACATGGAGTAAATTTTTATTATCTTATAATTACATTTTAATATTTTTTAAAAAAATTTATGTATTGACAAGTGATTAATTCATTTTGTTAAAAAAAAAAAGTGATAAAGAATGAGGTGACGTGAAAATTAATTATGTTTGTTTTATTTTTATTTAAAAAAAATCAATTAGAAGGTCTGCTAGACTTAGGCTACATTTATAATAAAAGGGTTAATATTAAGAGTTAAACGTTGCACAGAAAGCATAATTTAATTTTTATACATTATTAGACTGCACAACCAATTATTATGTAATTTTTGGGAGATATAATTACTAAATTTTCATCCTTTAAAAATAGTCTGTATATATAAGAAAGAATAAAGTTTGCAAGTTAGTCGTCTTTACTCTTGCTGTGTGAGTTTATAATATCTCGAGCATGTAATTTTTTATTCTTCATTAAAATAAAATAGTTTGATGTCATTATTCTTAGCAGTAGTATGCGATGGGATCAATATCATGAAATTTTTTTTCCAGCTAACATACTAGTTTAAAATAATCCAAATATTTGTCTCATATGTACATTTCAAAGCCAAGAGATAGGATATAGGTGAGCGACCTTGTCCTCCCTCCTTTCTAAAAATATATTTGGTAGACTAGATCTGTTGTATCATCCATTGACTAGTCCAATAAAACGATGATAACTCATGAATTTTTTTATTTATTTTAAAAAGAAATGAAGTTATGACTTACTCACTTTCATCTTTAAATCAAATAATATTACAAGCTTATGATTAAAATAATAAAATTACAAATAATACACATTAAAAATTACTATACTAAAAATAAAACCATTATAATTATTTTACTTAACTGTTCTACTTTTAGAATTTACTTTACAATTAAAATTTGATTGGGCATGATAATTGAAAAAATAATAATAAAAGTATTTTGTAATTGACTGTATTATTATTTCTTAAAATTTATAAGCAAATTTGTTTTTATTAGTTTAAGTGTATAAAAAGAATAATTTAATCCAAAAAAACTATTTGTAGTTGTTAAAATTTGTAGCAATAGGTTGCCAAAATAACTGAAAATCATAAAATTCAATTTTCAATTTTTTGGCAAACAATTAAAAATCAACGATAGAAATAGAAAACTGACAACATAAATAAAAGCGTCTTTATAATGTGTTTCTTTACTATGGAGAAAGAGAAATAAAAAGTAGAAAATAATAATAATACTAAATGAACCCTTAACTTACGAATTATGTGGTAGACTCGGTGTACTTAATAATTTATCGTGCTTCTGGGATGTCGTTAGGCACGAGGGTGTAAATGGCAACTTGGGTCGGGTCAAATCTAGAGTGGCTCCAAATCTATCCACAGGCTTGGGCCGTTGGGCCTGAGGCAACTGAGCCCAAAATCTAGTGCTACCAGTACCAGGGAAATTTTAGAGCCCATTGTTTTTAATATACATAAATATCTTTTAAAATCTTCGAAAGCAAAGGAAATGGCACTCATGATGTAATGGTTAAGGTCGAACCGTCAACGAATGTGAGGTATAAGCAAGGACTGTGCGCTTGACGAGGCTGCGCATGGAACTCAACACCCTTTTTGATTGCTGCAAGCTCTCTGTTCCTCCGCCTTCTAGCCTTAGCCTTTCAGAGCCAAACAATAGCTAAAGGTATGTATGTATTCTACTTTTAAATGCTTTTAGTTTAATGAGAATAATGTCTTTTCGCTATTGCTATTGCCATTGTTGACGATCGATAAAGCATTCAGCCTCTTCCCAAAGCTACGACCAGCGGCGCAAGAAATTTGCACAGCGGTAAAAATTGCAATGATGCAGTTGCCGCTCAAAGGCGTTCGGCTTTTGGGTATAATGATGAGTCTTTTGGTTGCTTCTTCAACACATTTGATGTTTGGATACATATTTTTTTGTGAATTAAAGAAAAAAAAAAAAGTGTGATATTAGGATGGGGCTGGGCTATCCTATTTATGCTTTATATGCCTCTCAATAAACAAAAGAGTAGCTTTGGTATCACTTCCAAAGATTAGAAAAATGAAAATTAAAAATCACAAACTGAACCTAAAAATAAGAATCGAGTAACTTGTTTTGTTAACATTTAAAGCAAAAGAAATACAAGTTAAAATTTTGATTAAAACTCTTTCAATAGTCATGCACATAAAATATTGCCCCATATAAATGTCAAGCATAGACTAGAATGAGTAACAATGTCCCATTTGATAATCTTAGTAATACTTGAACCATGGTCTTTGTTCAATTATTTTAGGAGTTGTGGTGGTGTCATGTGCTTCATTTAACTCCTTAGACTCAAATCGTTAGACAAGGTATTAGAGTTAATGATATTACTAAAAAATGTGGAGCCCAAGGTAGGTTCGTTTAAGCAAATGGAATAAGCACTCTGGGCATTGTCGGTTGGGTAGAGAAAAATACGAACTCGATATAGTGTGCTTGAGACGAATAAAAAAGAAAAATACACTTCAAAAGTATTAAGTACATCCTAAAGTTGCACTAAAATTTGCTTTTAAGCAGCTGTAAATACTGTTTTGCATCTCACCTATGGAAAGAAAAAATTTTGTGTACAACCATAGAAGCTCATTAATTTGCCAAGGACACACTTCTGTTCATTTCACTTTTTTTAGGCACTAGCCCATGCATTAATAGAATGATATGCATGGACGCATTTATGATAATGTGTATAATATTGGTAAGACTATTTTGTATCTTTCTAATTAATTTCCTTTCCCTTTTACTAAGAAAAATCTCATAATTTAAGACCGGTTTTTTGTCCTTGGAAGGCAGCCATGATATGTGATGGGTGGTGAGGGCACCACGAAACCTTCACAATTTGTGGTCGTGAATTCCTTGAACAGATTATAGTATTTCTCAAGCTAGGTACTAATGAATACAAAGTATCCATTCTCTTGTTTAGCCAAGAGTTTTACTATGTTTCATCAATATTGAGTTATTATTTTATTTTATCCCACATAGAGTAAGTTTTTGTCATCTTATAATTACCTTTAGAAAAATCTTTTAAAAGCTTATGTAATGACAAGTGATCAAATTCATTTTGTTAAAACAAAAAAAAAGTGAAAAAATGAGGTGACGTGAAAATTAGTTATGTTCGATTTATATTTTTAAGAAAAAAATTCAGTTAGGAGGTCTACTAGACCTAGGCTACATTTATAATAAAACCGTTAATATTAAAAGTTAAACGTTGTACATAAAGCATAATTTAATCATTATACATTGTTAGACTGCACAACCAATTATTATGTAATTTTTGGGAGATATAATTACTAAGTTTTCATCCTTTAAAAATAGTCAGTATATATAAGAAAGAATAAATTTTGCAAGCTAGTCGTCTTTACTCTTGCTGTATGAGTTTATAATATCTCGAGCAGGTAATTTGGTATTCTTCATTAAAAATAAAATAGTTTGATATCATTATTCTTACCAGTAGTATACGATGGGATCAATATCATGAAATTTTTTTTCCAGCTAACATACTAGTTTAAAATAATCCAAATATTTCTCTCATATGTACATTTCAGAGCCAAAAGATTTGTTGTTTTTTTGTCTCACATTGGTAGAATAGTTTCATATTAGTATAAAAGGTTGTTTTGAATTTTTTATATTATTTGTCTCACATTGGAAAAAAGTGTTTTTTGGACTTGAGGTTGAAACTATATAAAGAGTTCAATTCTTCATTTGTAAAAAACACCTCAAAGTTGTACTTTATCAAGAAGTAGTGGATTGATCATCGGCACCCAAAGACGTAAGTAATTCTATACCGAACCTCGTAAATTTCTTGTCTTGTTCTTTTTATTATTTTATTATTGGTTTCTGCATTGTTTTAATTTCTTATATATTCAATAACAATAATTGTAGTATTGGTGTCTGGCACAAGTGGGGTGTCCCGCACAACAATTGGTATCAGAGTTAGGTTGAATAGTGTTGATATGGAGGTGTTCCTCTGTTAGAATCCTTGATTCCACGTTTGATGCCTAAGAAAGACCTTAATTAAGTGAGTGCTCAGAGACCATTGCAGCTCAGTCGCTCCCTAGAGGTCGACCTGGTCAAAGTGAAATTTTATAAGATAAAACAGAGTAGACACAGTTGGTACGTACTATTCATCCTAGGCCTTTTCCTTTGTTGGTTTCTATTGAATATATAGAAGATGATAGAAACTAGTGCAACAGTAGAAGAAACACTGTTCACACGAACTCCAACCCCTTCGGCTTCGACATCATCATCGAAGACGATAGCTAATGCTCGGTTTGAGGTGGAGAAATTTGTTGGTACCAATAATTTTGGTATATGGCAATGTGAGGTGATGGACATCTTGTATCAACAAGAAATAGATATTGCTTTGGATGATAAACTAGTAGATATGGGTGACAAAGATTAGGAAAAGATCAATCGTCAAGCATGTGGTACGATTCGTCCGTGTCTCGCCAAAAATCAGAAATATTGTGTTATGAGGGAGACATCTACAAAAAAATTGTGGAAGACATTAGAAGATACATTTATGACCAAGAGTCTGGAAAATCGACTCTATTTGAAAAAGAAATTGTTTCGGTTCCAGTATCAACTAGGCATTTCGATGAATGACCACATACATGCTTTCAATAAAATTTTGGCCGATTTGTTAAATTTGGATGAAAGGGTAAAAGATAAGGATAAAGCCATATTGCTACTGAATTCTCTCCCTGATGAGTATGAACATTTGACCATCACTTTATTGTATGAGAAAGATAAAGTTACTTATGATGCTATTTGTACTGCATTGATTAGTACTGAACGCAAAAAGAAGGATCAGAGGGTTCATAAGGAAATAGCAGAAGCACTAACAATAAGAGGACGTTCTCAGAGTCGTATGCCTGGAAGGAAAAGTAAATCTCATGGGAGGAGTAAATCTTGTGAGAGACCTGCTAAAGATGAATGCGCTTTTTGTCGTGAGAGAGGACATTGGAAGAAAGATTACCCTAAATTATAGTAGAAGAATAAGGGAAAAACACATTCTAATGCCAATATAGCGAATGATGATGGAAGTGAGTCAGATTTTTCTCTTGTTGGAACATCTTCGTCACATTATTTTGGTGAGTGGATTTTGGATTCTAGTTATTCCTATCACATGTGTCCCAATAAGGAATGGTTTTCTAATTTTGAAGAATTAGATGGTGGGGTTGTTTTTATAGGAAATGGTAATATTTGTAAAACAACTGGAATAGGATCAATACAGTTGAAATGTCAAGATGGAACTATTAAGACCTTGACTGATGTTAGGTATGTTCCAATCCTAAAGAAGAATCTAATTTCATTGGGTGCCTTAGAATCTAAAGGGTTCACTATCACTTTGAAAGATGGAACCTTAAAGATTAAATCAGGTGCATTGGTGGTGATGAAAGGAATAAGGAAAAATAACTTGTATTATTTATAAGGTAGTACAGTTATTGGCTCAGCAGCTATTGTTTCTGAGAAAGATGCAGGTTCAGATACAATCAGGTTATGACATATGCGATTAGCACGTGCAGGAGAAAAATCTTTACAACAATTAGCTAAGCGAGGTTTGTTAAAGGGTGCAAAGATGTGCAAACTTGAATTTTGTGAGCATTGCATTCTAAGAAAACAAACTAGAGTGAAATTTGGCACAGCAATCCATCAGGCTAAAGATATTTTAGACTACATCCATACAGATGTATGGGGGCCCACAAAAACTACTTCGTTGGGTGGTATGCATTATTTTATTAATTTTTTTGATGATTTTTCCAGAAGAGTGTGGGTGTATTTTATGAAGCATAAAAATGAAGTGTGTGATATTTTCCTTCAGTGGAAAAAATTAGTTGAAACTCAAACTGGAAAAAAGATTAAATGGCTCAGATCAGATAATGGTGGTGATACACGAGTCACCCGTTTATGAAGGTATGTCAGGATGAAGGTATTGTTCGACACTTCACATTTCAAAATACACCACAGTAGAATAGGGTGGCGGAGCACATGAATCGTACTTTTCTAGAGAAAGTTCGATGTATGTTGTCTAATACTAGGTTAGACAAAAGGTTTTGGGCTGATGTTGTTAGATATGCGTGTCATCTCATCAATCGTCTACCATCATCTACAATAGGGGGGAAAATACCCTATGAGGTATGGTCTGGAAAGCCTGCTAGTGATTATGATTCTTTACATGTATTTGGTACTACGACTTATTATCATGTTAAAGAATCTAAGTTGGATCCAAGAGCCAAGAAAGCAATATTTTTGGGGATAAGTGCACGAGTCAAAGGATGTCGTCTTTGATGTCAAGAGATGAAAAAAATGATTTTAAAGTGGGGATATGACTTTTGATGAACTTGCGATGATGAAGAAAATAATACGCAAAGAGTCACGAGTTGAAAGAAGACTAGTGGTACTCAACAACAGGTGGAGGTTGAGACAATTTTAGGAAACCCAGTGAGAAATGAGACTACACAAGGTAACTCTCCTGTTATAGTGGGGAATAGTGTACAAGAAGAGGAGATTTTAATTCGATAATCTTCACAGCAACAAGAATCAACTGTTTCTCAAAGGCCAAGACGAGAAATTTGAAACCTGCTCGATATACTGATATGGTGGCCTATGCACTTCCAGTTATGGATGATAATATTCCTTACACTTTCAAAGAAGCAATAAGGAACTCTGAATCGAACAAGTAGAAAAAAGCAATGGATGAAAAAATGTAGTCTCTTCGTCATAATCAGACTTGGGAGCTAACCCAACTGCCCAAAAGTAAGAAAGCAATTGGTTGTAAATGGGTTTATGTAAAGAAAGAAGGATTTCTAGATACAAATAATGTTCGCTTCAAAGTTAGATTGGTAGCTAAGGGCTACGCACAGAAGGAAGGCTTTGATTATAATGAGCTAATTTCTCCAATTGTTAAACATTCTTCCATTCAAATTTTGTTAGCTTTGGTAGCACAATTTGATCTTGAACTAGTTCAACTCGATATAAAAACTGCATTTTTACATGGTGATTTAAGTGGAAATCTATATGACTCAGTCAGATGGATTTCAGGTTGCTAGAAAATAAAATTGGGCATGTAAACTGGGTAAATCGTTGTATGGTTTAAAACAGTCTCCAAGACAGTGGTACAAACGATTTCATTAGTTTATGATAGGTCAGAAGTACATAAAAAATAAACATGATCATTATATTTATTTTCGCAGACTACCAAATGGATATTTTATATATTTACTCTTGTATGTTGATGATATGTTGATAGCTTCAAAGAATAGGGAATAAATCAACAAGTTGAAAAATCAGTTAAATTAAGAGTTTGAGATGAAAGATCTTGGTGAAGCAAAGAAGATACTTGGTAATGAGATTCGCAAAGACAGAATGAGTGGAAGAGTTAGTTTGTCTTAGAAATAGTATTTGAAGAAGGTAGTACAGAGTTTTGGCATGTCTGAGCAGTCAAAACCAGTAAGCACTCATTTTGCTCCTCATTTCAAACTTAGTGCTGTTTTATCTCCTAAATCAGATGAGGAATGTAAGTATATGTCATAGGTTCCTTATGCAAGTGCTGTTGGTAGTCTGATGTATGCAATGGTTTATACTAGACCTAATATTTCACAAACTATTAATATGGTGAGCAGGTATATGCATGATCCAGGTAAAGGACATTGGCAAGTTGTGAAATGGATTTTGAGATATATTATGAATACGATTGATGTTGGTATAGTATTTAAGAAAAATAATACTATTGATCAACGTGTTGTTGGATATGTGATTCTGATTTTGCAGATGATTTGGATAAACGTTGATCAACTATTGGATATGTTTTTACATTTGCTAATGGTCCAGTGAGTTGGAGGTCTACCTTACAGTCTACCATTGCCTTGTCTATTACAGAAGCAGAGTACGTGGCAGCTTCAGAGGCTGCTAAGGAAGCTATTTGATTGCAGGGTTTATTTAAAAATTTGGGAGTTGTTCAGAAGCACATTTGTTGTGTTCTGTGATAGTTAAAGTGATATTCATTTGGCAAAGAATCAAGTCTACCATGCACGAACGAAGTATATCGACGTTTGTTTTCATTTTATGCGGGATATTATTGATAGAAGCAAGATACTTCTTCAGAAGATTACTACACTTGAAAATCTCACAGATATGTTGACCAAGATTATAACAACAATCAAGTTCAAACATTGTTTGGACTTGATCAATATCCTGCAAGTTTGAATAATTTTGGAAGGCGCCGATGATGTAAAACTCTAGAAAATGTTAGTGACTGAAAAATTTGTTGAATTTATCGTCAAGGTGGAGATTTGTTATTTTTTTGTCCCACATTGGTAGAATAGTTTCACATTTGTATAAAAGGTTGTTTTGAATTTTTTATATTATTTGTCCCACATTGGAGATAAGTGTTTTTTGGAGTTGAGATTGAAGTTATATAAAGAGCTCAACTTTTCATTTGGAAAAAATATCTCAAAGTTGTACTTTGTTAAGAAGTAGTGGATTGATCATCGGTGCCCGAGGACGTAGGTAATTCTATACCGAACCTCGTAATTTTCTTATCTTGTTCTTTTATTGTTTTATTATTAGTTTCTACATTGTTTTAATTTCTTATATATTCAATAGCAATAGTTGTAGTATTGGTGTTTGACACAAGTGGGGTGTCCGACACAATAGAGATAAGATATAGGTGAGCGACCCTTTCCTCCCTCCTTTCTAAAAAATTATTTGGTAGACTAGATCTATTGTATCATCCATTGACTAGTCCAATAAAATGGTGATAACTCATGAATTTTTTGATTTATTTTAAAAAGAAATGAAGTTATGACTTACTCATTTTCTTCTTTAAATCAAATATTATTACAAGCTTATGATTAAAATAATAAAATTGCAAATAATACACATTAAAAATTACTATAATAAAAATAAAACTATTATAATTATTTTACTTAATTGTTCTACTTTTAAAATTTACTTTACAATAAAAATTTTATTGTACATGACAATTGAAAAAAAATAGTAGAAGTATTTTGTAATTGACTGTATTATTATATCTTAAATTTATAAATAATTTTGTTTTTATTACTTTAAGTGTATAAAAAAAATAATAGAAAACTGACAACATAAACAAAAGCGTCTTTATAATGTGTTTCTTTACAATAGAGAAAGAGAAATAAAAAGTAGAAAATAATAATAATACTAAAAGAATCCTTAACTTACGAATTATGTGGTAGACTCGGTGTACTTAATAATTTATCATGCTTATGGGATGTCGTTAGGCACGAGGGTGGAAATGGCAACTTGGGTCGGGTCAAATCTAAAGTGGCTCCAAATCTATCCGCAGGCTTGGGCCGTTGGGCCTGAGGCAACTGAGCCCAAAATCTAGTGCTACCAGTACCAGGGAAATTTTAGAGCCCATTGTTTTTAATATACATAAAATCTTTTAATATACAAAAGAGTAGCTTTGGTATCACCTTCAAAGATTAGAAAAATGAAAATTAAAAATCACAAACTGAACTTAAAAATAAAAAAATGAGTAACTTGTTTTATTAACATTTAAAGAAAAAAAAAATGCAAGTTAAAATTTTGATTAAAAAATATTCATTTACATTTTTGAATGAAATAATATTATAAAAATATGGTTAAAATAATAAATTACAAATAATACACATTTAAAAATTACTATAATATAAATAAAATTTATTATAATTATTTTACTTGGTATTTCGACTTTCAAAATTTACTTTACAATAAAAATTTTTTCGACATGACAATTGAAAAATAGTAAAAGTATTTTGTAGCGGGCTTTATTAGTTTTTTAAAACAAATTATGTATATTTTTCATTTAATTATACTTAAGTTTATATAATCATTTAATTTTTATTGTAATTTAAAAATGTATAAAATTAATAATTTAATTTTAAAAAATTATTTTTTATATTAAAATTTCTAGCAACCTGATGAAAGCCATAAAATCTTATTTTCAATTTTTTTTTCTTTTTTTTGCAAACAGTTGAAAATCGATTACAAAACTAGAAAACTTACAACATAAGAAAAAAAAAACACGTGTTTATAATCTCTTTCTTCACTATAAAGAAACAAAAAATAGAAAACATGAATGATAACAAATAGTCTCTTAGCTTGTGACCTGTAGCATTGATTAAAAGGGTATTTGTCCCTAATGAGGAAATTCCGCCAACATTTTTGTCCAAATATTTTAATATTAGTGAAAAACAATGTGCTGGCCCATTTTAGTATTAAAGACTAATATTGCCTCATTTTATTTTATTTTATTTTTTTCAAGACTTTTGTATTTGTGTGTGACTCTTATACTTAGTGGGGCTCATAGACAAAAGATGAAAAACATATGTGTTGAAGTCTTGTACAGTGCAGCAGTGACTTGTTGACAAGTGTGCCTCACTCGTCGACGAGTAGATACTGAGAGCCCAAAAAATGCAGAAGTTCTGAGGTACCAAGAGCAGGAAAATCAAAAATTCAAAGACTCATCAACGACTGGGCCTCTCTTTGTCGTCGATGAGTTCTCTGCTCGTCGATGAGTGCACTTTGGGCTGTGAGAGAGAATTCAAATTTTGAATTGGAATGTTGGGATGGTTGGGTATTTGGAGGGAAGCCTCCAAGGGGTTGTTATATATGTTCTTCTGGGCATATTTCGACTGTAGAGAGATCATTGTATCAAGTGTATTGTGTACTTTCATTTTCATAGTGAAATTCTTGTGTCAATTGCTCCCATGGATGTAGGCTTTGCTGAACTACGTATATTCTCGTGTTTTCTTTATTTGCTTTCATATGTATTGGTTGTACATATATTGTGTCTTGGTGCTTCATCGTTTGCTACAATTTACAGATTCCATTATGCATCCTATACTCGATTTCCACAACAAATTGGTATCAGAGCGTTGTTGTCATGGCGTCAGGATCTTCTTTTGCAAGATTTGATGTTGTCAAATTCGATGGAACCATAAATTTTGGTTTGTATCAGAGGAGAGTTAAGAATATACTTGTACAACAAGGGATGGTGAAGACTCTACATGGTGTTCAAACGGATGGAATGGATGAGCCGAATTGGAGAGAATTGGAGGCAAATGCCGTTTCTACAATACACTTGTGTTTGGCCAATGAAGTTCTCTATCATGTGATGGAGGAGGATTCTCCAGCGGCTGTGTGGTGAAAGTTAGAAAGCTAGTACATGTCCAAATCACTTTCTAATAAGTTATTTCTTAAGTAGCATCTTTATTGGCTAAAGATAGTTGATGGTTCGAACTTAAATCAACACATCAATGCATATAATCAAATTATTAGTGATTTAATGCATGTTGATGTTAAGTTTGATGAAGATGATAAGGTTTTTATGTTACTAAACTCCTTGTAACCGACTTATACTTATGAAAATTTAGTTACCACTCTTATATGAGGAAAAAGGACTCTTAATTTGGAAGAGGTGACTAGTATCTTACTGAATTTTCATCAAAGGTTGAAAATATATGATGAAGGGGGAGGACTTGTGGTGAAAGGTAACAATGAGCATGGCAAAGGAAAGTTCAAAAGTGGATCAAGTCAAAAATCTCGTTCTCAATTCAAGAAGAAAAAGGATATCCGATGTTATAAATGCGGTAAAAAAAGCATGTTAAATCAGAGTGTCCGGATTGGAAGAAAGGAAATGATGAAAAGCATGAGGAGACTTCAAAATCAGCAAATGTGGTTAAAAAAGGTGATTCAGTTTGCAGTGATGGTGATGTTCATTCAGTTTTGTCAGGGTTGGATCACCTTACGGGCTCATGGATACTTGATTCGGCATGTTCTTACCATATGACTCCTAACAAGGAGTGGTTCAGCACCTATAGGTTGGTAAATTCAAGTTCAATTCTTATGGGTAATTACGTTTCTTGTAAGATCATTGACATAGGAAATGTTAAAATAAAAATATTTGATGGTGCTGTGAGAACCTTGAGTAATGTAAGACACATATCGGAGTTAAGGAAGAGTCTGATTTCACTTGTCACCTTAGATTGTAATGATTTTAATTACAAGTCCCAAAGTGGGGTTATGAAAATATGGAAAGATAATCTGACAGTGATGAAAGGGTAAAAGTTAGATGGGAATATTTATACACTGCAGGGAACTACTGTTTTGGGTGGAGCTGCAGCCATAGATATTAAATCTAATGAAACTGTCTTGTGGCATATGTGTCTCGGGCATATGGGAAAACATGGTATGAAGGAACTATACAAGAGAAAACTCTTGAAAGGTCTGAAATCATGTCACCTGGATTTTTGCAAGATTTGCGTTCTTGGAAAACAAAACAGGTCAAAATTCAAATCAGTTGTTCACAAGAAAAAAGGAATTCTTGATTATGTTCATTTCGATGTTTGGGGCCAAGTTAGAGTAGCATCAAGAGGTGGACATGTTTACTATGTGAGTTTTGTTGATGACTACTCATGGAAAGTCTGGGTATACTTCATGCGGCACAAGTATGATACGTTTGTCAGATTCAAGTTGTGGAAATTGAAGTGGAAAACCAGATAGGGAGGAGAATCAAATGTCTAAGGTCAAACAATGGGACCAAGTATGCTAATTATAGGTTCATGGAGTTTTGAGAGAAGCAAGGCATTAAGAGGCACTTTACCGTTTGCCGGACACCTCAGCAAAATGGTATGGCTGAAAGGATGAACCCAACTCTAGCTAAAAAAGCTTGGTGTCTCAAGCTTAATACAGGGCTACCGAAAAAATTTTGGGTCGAGACAATTAGTATGACTTGTTTTCTAATAAACTGATCACCAAGAACATCACTAGAGGGTAAAGTGGTAGAAGAGGTATGGATGATAAATGCATTAAACTATTCCGGATTGAAGGTATTCGGGTGTCCAACCTATGTTCATGTGTCTAGTGAGGAGAGATCGAAACTTGACCCAAAATCTAGAAATTGCATCTTTTTGGGATATCAAAAGGGTGTGAAGGGGTACAAGTTGTGGGATCTAGAGGCAAACAAGGTGGTAATCAGTAAAGATGTAGTCTTTGATAAGAAAGTTATGATGACGCGTACTTGTTAGTCATCCCACCCGGGAGTATATAGAGTCCAAATAGGGGGTGAATGGAATCTTTTTGCATATTTGGGTTTTCTCAATACCTTCCCCTCGCATAACTAAACTCCTTATCCCAACCCTGATAAAAGTAGACCGAGACTATTGGTTCCTTGGCATAGGTCTGGTTTAGTGACCAATCAAATGAGTAGTAATTAGGTGTTCTAACCGTACCTAGGTGAAAAATAGGTTAGTGACTCCAAATTTAAAATTTTCAAAAATTATATTTTATTTTCTCACAACCTAGGGGCCCTCGCTCCCGAGACGTCACGACAGGCTTCATTCTCAATTTTTCTCTTCAGAGCTTTATCATATTGTTCAATAAATTTCTTTAAAGCAGTCATTGCACCAACATAGTCTTTGAAAAAATCATTTATGCTCTCACTTCTTTATGAAGCAAACCTCCCTATGTAAAACGTGCTATTCACCAAAGCTAAAGCCATATGTTGACCATCCTCCTACAAGGAATGCAACCATCAAGTATTCTGAAAATCATATTTTTCAATTATTTTCATCCAATTTTCTTCAAATTCATATATTCTAATTGAATTCTATCACCCACCAATTTCTTTGGATTTTTTTTTTTTCATTATGTGCCATATGCACAAGCAATGGTAAGTATTAGGGAAAACCTCTTTAATTGCTCCTTGCATAGCCTTACATTGATCAATAAGAATGGCTTTAGGAGGATATCCATTCATGCACTCGAGTCATGTTTCAAATAATCATATGTAAGTCATGTCTCCACTCAATAGAAGGCCATCCAAGTAAAACTGAGTGACCATGATGGTTGACCCCAACAAATGGAGCAAAAGGCATGTCATATTTGTTAAATAAAGTGGTGTCAAAACATAACACATCACCAAAAGACTCGTATATGGCTTTAGATCTTGCATTGGCCCAAAAAACTTCTCTTAGGCATTCATCTTCATCCAAGTCAATACTATAGAGAAAAACTAAAATTATTTTTTTTCATATAAATAAAATGCTTGTGGAGAGCTTCTGCATCACCTTCTTTTAGATTCCATCACTTAAGTTGGTTGATATAATTTTGGCATTCCTTCTCACCAAATCATAGATTCTCATATCTTTCTACTTCTATAACAAATGAATTCAAATTTTTGCATGAGGATATGTCAGCTGCATCATTTAGCTCAAGTTGCTTCTTTAAATGGAAGCCTAATTTCTTGTTGGATCTGAAAAAATCGTGGTTAGGATGGGTTGACCGCATGATTATGTTCCAATTCATCAAGTGATAAACAAAATTTCTTATTATGTTGCACTATAGCATTGATCCTTGCCTTGTAATTATTTTTTATCAATGATCTACTTTTGAAAAGATTCTTTGCAACACTCTGTGCATTATCATCTCGAGCATATGTAAATTTGAAATATTTTAGTCACCTCTCTTCTGATTTTGACTTTCTTTTCATAATTCCAAATCTTTTTCCTAGTATAGGAAGTATATTAGTTGCCTCTCTTCTAATTTTGACCTTTTTTTCATTATTCTAAATTCCTTCTTCCTAGTATAGCTTCTATAAAATTCATAACTCCTTCATAAGAATTGAACTCCATTCCTACCTTAGGGATATTCTCCTTAAATAAACTCATGTGTGGGTCCTTGCATAGCTCATCCTTATTGAAAGCATCTCCATTGTCTAGGTCATCCACTACTTCTTTGAAGTTTTCAACATTCTTTCTTCTATAACATTATGTGAAATAAGATTCACAAAATTAATTTCTTTAATAGCAAAAATAAAAATAAAAGTTGATCTCATGGCATAGAAAACTCTTTAATAATAACAAAAATTAAACTGACATAATATTCTTTAGCCATCAATTTCTTTCTTTAAAAAAAATTCAAACTGACATAATAAGAATCAGTTTTGCTGTCCATAAATTTCTAAGCTAACAATAAAGGGGAAAACTGAAATTGTCCATAGAAATTGTTTTATAAATTTTCTTTTTTCAAAAGACTGCTAACAAAGATGAATTATTTTTGCTTTATATATATTTTGAAAACATATAAACAAGAATCATAACAAGAACATACACCTAAATACCCAATCTTTTAGTAAGGGAAACAATGCACAAACACAGGATAACTCCAGAAAAAAAAATTTAATTAAGAATGGAACACTATGTTCTCAAAAAAAAAAAAATGTTATATAATAAATTCTAAAGTTGGGATTTTTCATACTTGAATTACAAAAATTACTTTGTAGCAAATTTTACATATATATAAAAGGAACATTATGTTTTCAAAAAAATAAATGCTATATAAAATATTCTAAAGTTGGGATTTTTCATTCTTGAATTAAAAAAATTACTTTGTAGCAAATTAAAGCTTTCATTCTTGTATTACTATTGTATGTGGAGCTTGATTTCTAGTACATGGAGCATTATATGAGTTGTATTCCACGTACGACTTTTCTCTTGTTAGCCAGTTAGCAGGCAGAGTCTAAGGGGCAACACACCCCCATAAGGAAATAGTTTTCTATTAAGAGGGATACTTACGTAATTTTGTATTTTATGAAGGTTGCCCTACATCTCAAATTATATTATTATCATTTTGAAAATAAAAAAAAAAATTGTTAAATACGAGGAGAGTGAAGAAAAGGTTTAGGGTATTTTACTTGTATTTATTACTAAATAATGAAATCGGTAACCTAATCTAACTTTCGAGAAAATAGGTAAATTGCCGAACCACATAAATCTTGTGTTCAATACATTTTTTTTTCTTATTTTTCTTTTATTTGCTAGTTTTGTTGCAATTTTCATAATAGTAACATGGTGGAAGAGAAGAGACTAGGCTATTGCTCTGCCACATCAACAAGCAAAAAAAATAATGTAAAGGTGCCACCCTCTTTATTTATTTATTTATTTTGGGTTTAATTTGCACAATTGACCTTCTCTTTCCTTTCTTTTTTCTTTTTTTTTTTCTTAATGTTTTGAGATGCAATGCCACATGCACCTTGCCACATCAACCGATAAAAAATGTACTACTATTCGTTAGCTATGTCGCAACATACAAACAATTTCATATTTCAATGTTTAGTTATCAAGTGCAAAAAGGAATTAAAAATATACTAAATCAATGAACAAAAATTGATTCTACACATCAACAACATTTTATTTTTCTTATTTTTTGATCATATTAAAATAAAATTTTAATTTTTAATAATATTTTGTGTAGAGACAAAATACAATAGAAAATGAATTTACTTCTTATTTCTTTCCGTTTCCTTTCCACAAATGAAAGCACAGATCCAAATGAGTCTTAGAGAAAAAAAAAAATCCGTACATTTCACTTGTAATTTTTTTTGTTCGCTTATTGATCATGGTTGCTGACCTTATGATGAAATTAGTTCATTAGGCATTGGTGCATTTGCTCATTTCCTTTTTTCTTTTGCTGTTCTATTAGGGCTCATTAAATTGAACTAGACAACGAGAGAGAGAATATTTCCTATTCCATATCCTCTTTCCTTCTTCCTCAAGATTCTAACTTTATACTTATTATATAAAAGTTCCAAATTCTAACCATTAAGACGTCCTCTAAACGACCTATTCATTCATTTCAATTTTTTGACATTCTATCTCGTACATTAAGAAAAATAATAAAAGGTTGGAAAAATTATAACATTAAAATGAATTATACAAGAATAAATTTAGTCAATAAACTTCCTATTCTAAATTGGTTTAGCTAATTCAAATTTCATTCCATCCTTTTGGTAAGACATTTAATTTGCTTGTTAGATGTATAAAAACACATTAAAATCAACATAGGATGCAAGTTGGTACTTTTTCATTTTTCTACTTAATTTTTTGTCCTTTTTAGGTAAGAAAAAAAAATTGTCATTTAATGCAAGAATTGGAAAAAAAAAAATGTCCTTTTGCTCTTGGATGGGCTGACAAGCTTTATATTAAGTGATGAGAGACCATAAAACCATCCAATCTGTGGTTGTAAATTTTAGTTGGTGGCATTTCTCTAGATAGGTCACCACAAGAAAAATGGCTCTAGGGGACGACATTGTGGTCCTTGTTGAGAAAGATATCAACAAACAATCACAGAAAAATAATTCTTCTCCCTATATGCAAGCAAATATAGGGTATCTCTACTTTTATATGTGATGAAAATAATAAGAAAAATAATCTATCATATCAAGTCATAAGAATTCAAGCAGTTTTTTACATGGAAAACTTTCCTAGTGTGAGGAAGAAAAACCACGGGACCTTATTTAGTTGAAATCTTCACTATCAACCAAATAATTGGTACACAGAGTCTTCTTTAATCGCAATTAGAGGTTACAAAAATATTTCATCAAGATATCATCAATCTTACCAAATAGAAAGAGAATTGGAGAGCATATATACCAAAACCGCGGTTACTATTCACGGGCACAAATCCCAACTCTCGAGCCCAAAATCTGATCTCTACCGTTAAGATTGTAACTCCTTGAGTTGTGAACCTCTCCTCTAAATTTTAGCTCGATCGAACCACAAACAAAGCAGGATCAAAGTTTTAATGAAATCTATGCAGTATGAGAAAAATCACAATTTTCTTTCTTTTTTTGAGAAGTGATGACTCATCTCTTCTCCCATCTCTTTTTATAATTTCTTTTAGGTTATCACACTAAAGAGTTAGACTTTGGGCTTTTAATAAAGCCCACTTGGTGTAACAACCAAAATAATAATAATAATAATAATTTAAAAAATTAATTAATTAAAAAAATATTACTATTATTAATTAATTATTATTAAGAAAATTAATTAAATTAAGAAATTTGAGGATTTTGGGTTAAAAAAATTAATTATTATTAATTAATTAGTTATTATTAAGAAAATTAATTAAATTAAGAAATTTGAGGATTTTGGATATATATATATATATATATATAAGTATATATGTAAGTATATATATATATATATATATATATATATATATATATATATATAAGAATATATAATTATATATATAAAAGTTTAAAGTGTGGATAAAGGAAAGAAAGAAAAAAAAAAAAACTTAAAGGCTAAGTTTCCTGCTTGAACAAAGTAGGAAGAGGAAAGAAGAAAAAAAAAAAAAATTCTTCTCACGCGCACAATAGGAAGGAAAGGAAAAAAAAAATAAATAAATAAAATTCTCTCAGTTCACGTTCTCCACTCCTCTTCTTTCTACGATTTCGCTGCGGATTCTCGCCCAATTGAAAATCTGAAAATACCACTAGACTCCATTCTCCGCCACTGACATATCTACCGAAGTGGATTTGTCATAGGAGTAACGTGGGCATATCTCCTGGAGTAAGCCAAATTCTCATTTTTACCTCAATTTTTCTTAAATTTTAAATCAAATTGACGATTGAGCACCACCACGAGAATCTAGGGATGATTCTTTACAAATCTAGCGGAACGAATTTCTCGTGGGATTGTTGTAGAAATAGCCCAAAACTGGAATAAATGGGTTATTTAGAAATTAATTGATATTTAATTATTGTAAATTAGGAATGATTAAAATAATATTTTATTGGAGTTGATTTGATTGAATCAGAGTTCGGGTGAGTGCCGCGGGTATAATTTTGAGAGCCCTACAGGCGTGGTTCAGGGAATCAGGTAAGTGGGAATAAAATTATATCAGTATTTTATTAAGGTGAACCAGTTATTTACGAGCATATGAAATTTATTATTTATCTATATGATTTTCAAAATAGCCTGATTACTAGAAAAATGATGATTTTTGTTTAAGATTTATATTTGGGATAATTGCATATGATATTAAATTCGTGTGACATAAGAATAATTTTTCCTAACAAATTGAATATAAATTGTTGTGGCATTTGGGTGTGCATGTGGGGATGTTTGGAATGATTACAACATGATGAATAAATTGTTATGTTTGACTCCTGTGTGGAAATGTATTGATCTATTGGGATACTGTGTGGGAAATGAATTGAATTGTTGGATTCCTATGTGGAAATGCATTGATGCGTCTATGTGATTTAATTGATGTGATTATTCGTATGCATCTTAATATAACGTTGGCATGAGGAGGTTATTATATTGCCTAGATGTAAATCATGATACGACGTTCGCAGGTCGAGGAACTTGTCATATTGTCATTTATATGGGGTAGGACATTGGTAGGTCAAGGAGCTTGTTCTACTAATGTATGACGGGTAGGTTATAGGGATTGGATACTGGTGAATAGTGGTGCCTGTGTAGGCCACGTTATATCCTGTGTGGATTATGGCGCTTGTGTGGGTCATGTTATGTACCTTGTGTGGGTAGTGATGCTTGTGTGGATCACATATCCTATGTGGATAATGGCGTCTGTGTGGGTCATGTTATGTACCCTATGTGAGTAGTGGTGTCTGTGTGGGCCACGTGTAGATAAGAAGTACGTAGGTGCCTGTGTGGGCCACGTACTGATATGTACGCTGTTGCTCTGTGTGGGCCACGTACTGAGGACATTGGAAGACGAAGTATAAGTTGTGTGATTCTTCTATGGATGTGTTGTGCATGTGAATTTAATTAAAATATAATAGTAATGGTATAACATATTGTGAATGCATGTGTGTGCATGCGGCGAGGAAAACATACCACTGAGAGCTTGCTGAGAAAAGCGAGTGTTCTGTTAGGTAGTTTCTTGGTATCAGTGCAAAGGGATGCTACTTGTATGGGCGGGTAGACATCCCGATCCTCGGAAACCTTTTCCTTTAAAATAATAAAGATGTGTATATTGGCGGCGAGGTAATTCTTCACCTGAGGGCTTACTGAGTAAGGTGAGTGCTCTGGTAGGTAGTTTTTAGTACCAAAGCAAAGAGAAGCTAGTTGTATGAGAGGGTAATCCTCCCTATCCTTGGGGACTTTCGCTTACATAAAAATTATGTACTTGTGCATATTGGATATGTGTATGACATTAGATGTCAAGAATTATATTAATGTTACATTTTCCCAGTTGTTATTGATATTATGTGAGAAGCAGTTTATTTTGATATGTAAATATTAAAACTCATTTGTTATACACTGTTATAATTTATTCCACCCTTACTGAGAAGTGTCTCACCCCAGTGAATTAACAATTTTTCAGATTCTTCTGGAGACCGGGTTTGAAGGCCTAGGCTGGGATTGTATTTGGTGGTTTTTTTTCTGGGTATTGTGAGATATTGGTATATATTTACAGATATATATTTGTATTGGATTATGTTTTAAATGCTGGTTGTGGATATGGATATTTAGATGTTGTTGTGTTTGTTTTTGGGTTGTTATATAGAACTTTGGTATTTATTTGAGGTTATTTATTTATGTGCCGCTGCGTGCATGTTAATTATGGTATCAGATACAGGTGATTGGAACTCGTGACACCCGGTCGCCACTTGGCGGGTTTCGGGGCGTTACATTGTGGTATTAGAGCATTAGGTTATAGATTCTGCAGACTTTAGGATTGATTAATACCAGAGTATAGGTACGAATAAGGTTAAGGATAGGAATGGGTAGATTAGGATATTGATAGAATATTTTGAGTTTTGTTTCGTAGTTTAGAGGCAGAATCCCTTAATGGACTTCTATGAGTTTCTAAATTTGGCCTGTTTCAGAAAACCACGGTAAATTTGTTGTCGGTGATGTTTCTGAGCAGAGAGACTGGAACTCAGAATTAGAACTTGAGGGTTAGGTTGATTTGAGGATAAGCTAGTTGTTTGATATTTCAATTGAAGATTTAAATGTTAAACTGATTCGTTGTTCTATAATTTATTAGCGAATTTCGAGGGTGAAATTATTTTAAGGAGGGGAGAATGTAACGACAAAATAATAATAATAATAATAATAATAATAATAATAATAATAATAATAATAATTTTACAAAATTAATTAAAAAAATTTAATTATTATTAATTAATTAATTATTATTAAGAAAATTAATTAAATTAAGAAATTTGAGGATTTTGGATATATATATATATATATATATATATATATAAGTATATATGTAAGTATATATATATAAAAGTATATATAAAAGTTTAAAGTGTGAATAAAGGAAATAAAAAAAAAAAAAAAAAAAGGAAAACTTAAAGGCTAAGTTTCCTATTGGAACAAAGTAGGAAGAGGAAAGAAGAAAAAAAAAATTTCTTCTCACGCGCACAATAGGAAGGAAAGGGACAGAAAGGAAAAAAAAAAAATTTCTCTGAGCTCACATTCTCTATGCCTTTTTTCTCTACAATTTCGCTGCGGATTCTCGCCCAATTGAAAATCCGAAAATACCACTTGACTCCATTCTCCGCCACCGACATATCTACTGAAGTGGATTTGTCATAGGAGTAACATGGACATATCTCCTGAGATAAACCAAATTCTCATTTTTACCTAAATTTTTCTTAAATTTTAAGCCAAATTGACAATCGAGTACCACTACGAGAATCTAGGGATGATTTTCTACAAATCTAGCAGAGCGGATTTCTCGTGGGATCGTTGTAGAAATAGCTCAAAATTAGAATAAATGGGTTATTTAGAAATTAATTGATATTTAATTTTTCTAAATTAAGAAAGGTTAAAATAATATTTTATTGGGGTTGATTTGATTGAATCAAGGTTCGGGTGAGTATCGTGGTATAATTTTGGGAGCCTTGTAGGCGTGGTTCAGGGAATCAGGTAAGGGGGAATAAAATTATATCAGTATTTTACTAAGGTGAACGAGTTGTTTATGAGCATATGAAATTTATTATTTATCTATATGATTTTCAGAATAACATGATTACTGGAAAAATGATGATTTTTTTTAAGATTTATATTTGAGATAATTGCATATGATATTAAATTCGTGTGACATGAGAATAATTTTTCCTAATAAATTGAATATAAATTGTTGTGGCATTTGGGTTTGCATGTGGGGATGTTTTGAATGATTATGACATGATGAATAAATTGTTATGTTTGACTCCTGTGTGGAAATGCATTGATCTGTTGGGATATTGTGTTGGAAATAAATTGATATGTTGGATTCCTATGTGGAAATGCATTGATGCGTCTGTGTGAATTAATTGATGTGGTTATTCGTATGCATCTCAATATAACATTGGCAGGAGGAGGTTGTTATATTGCCTATATGTAAATCATGATATGACGTTGGCAGGTCGAGGAACTTGTCATATTGTCATTTATATAAGGTAGGACATTGGCAGGTCGAGGAGTTTGTTCTACTAATGCATGACGGGTAGGTCATGGGGATTGGATACTGGTGAATAGTGGTATCTATATGGGCCACGTGTTGCGGAAGCTGGAGTGGTGCTTGTGTGGGCCATTTTATATCCTGTATGGATTATGGCGCCTGTGTGGGTCATGTTATATACCTTGTGTGGGTAGTGGTGCCTGTGTAGGTCACGTTATATCTTGTGTGGATAATGGCGCCTGTGTGGGCCATGTCATGTATTTTGTTTGGGTAGTTGTGCCTGTGTGGGCCAAGTGTAGATAAGAAGTACGTAAGTTCCTGTATGGACTAGGTACTGATATGTACGCAATTTCTCTGTGTGGGCCACATACTGACGACATTGGAAGACGAAGTATAAGTTGCGTGATTCTTGTGTGGATGTGTTGTGCATGTGAATTTAATAAAAACATAATAGTAATGGTATAACATATTGTCAATGTATGTGTGCATGCGGCGAGGTAAACATACCACCGAGAGCTTGTTGAGAAAGTCGAGTGCTCTGCTCGGTAGTTACTTGGTATTAGTGCAAAGGGATGCTACTTGTATGGGCGAGTAGACATCCCGATCCTTGGAAACCTTTGCCTTTAAAATAATAAAAATGTGTATGTTGGTGGCGAGGTAATTCTTCACCTGAGGGCTTACTAAGTAAGGTGAGTGCTCTGGTAGGTAGTTTTTAGTACCAAAGCAGAGGGAAGTTACTTGTATGGGCGGGTAATCCTCCCTATCCTTGGGGACTTTTGCCTCCATAAAAATTATGTACTTGTGCATATTGGATGTGTATATGACATTAGATGTCAGAAATTTTATTAATGGTACATTTTCTTAGTTGTTATTGAAATTATGTGAGAAGCAGTTTATTTTGATATGTAAATATTAAAACTCATTTGTCACACACTTTTATAATTTATTCCACCCTTACTGAGAAGTGCCTCACCCTAGTGGATTAACAATTTTTCAAGTTCTTCTGGAGACCGAGTTTGAAGACCTAGGTTGAGATTGTATTTGGTGGTTTTTTTGTTTGGGGTATTGTGAGATACTGGTATATATATATGTATCGATATATATTTGTACTGGGTTATGTTTTAAATGCTGGTTGTGGATATGAATATCTGAATGTTATAGTGTTCATTTTTGGGTTGTTATATAGAACTTGGGTATTTATTTGAGGTTATTTATTTATGTGCTGCTGCGTGCATGTTAACTATGGTATTAGATATAGGTGATTGGAACACGTGGCACCTGGGCCCCACTTGGCGGATTTCGGGGTGTCACACTTGGGCTTTCCTCCATATGGAAAGAAATAACCCAAGAAATCTCCCCCTTTCTAACTATGTGAAAGGAATCGTTAGCCTGACGATCGAACAACAAACTTCAAGCTTCTCCCTTGGCAGTGTCTTTGTCAATATATCAGAAGCATTATCATCAGTGTGAACCTTCTCAAATTCCAGTAACTTATCGTTCAACGCATCTCTATTCCAATGGTATTGTACATCAATGTGCTTCGATGTTGTATAGAAACTGGAATTCTTAGCAAGTTGAATAGCACTTTGGCTATCACAAAACAACACATACCTCTATTGCTTGAAACCAAGTTATCTCAAGAACTTCTTTGGCCATAGCAACTCTTTAGTCGCTTTTGTTGCTGGAATGAACTCTGCCTCTCTCATAGAAAGAGTAATATACTTCTGAAGTCTCGACTGCCAAGCTATAGCCTGTAACGCCCCAAACCCTTAAACCCGGGTCCGGCGCGTTATACCTGATAATATCCCTGATAATCCATAATCCAATACGCAGCGAAAAACATAAATATAAACTTCACAAATATAATACCAGAGTTTACTATCCCTATCTATCAACTATAACAAATTAATCATCCACCTGTATACATCTAAAAATTAACATAAAAATATACCATTTTCTCTATCTATTTCCCAAAAATGCTACAAAACCTCGAGCTCTCTAAGCTCGACTTCGAAAGAGTCCTGAAAAAAATGCATTTATTCGGGTGAGACACATCTCAGTAAGGGAAGAAACAATATATTAAAACAACGTGTGGCTAACATGAGTTTATATAACAACATAATATTTAACATTTGAAAATCATTAACATAATTTCTAAAATCATTCTCTAATCCTAGCCAAACACATGCAAAAGATTCAACCCACGAGATTACCCGAGAATAGGGGTGATTACCCGCTCATATAAGTAGAACCCTCTGTTCTGATACTTAGGCAACCTAAAGGTCACAATTAAAGCATACCAAGGCACTCACCTTACTCAGTATGCCCTCAAGTATTAAATTAATTTTGTACTCACACAATTAAAACAAAGATTTACCAGCGAAGGCCCCAAGGATAGGGAAATCTACCCGCCCATACAAGTAGGTTCCCTCTGCCCTAGTACGTTATGCAGCTACTACCACATCTGAAGCTACTAGTGCACTCACCTTACTCAGCAAGACCTCAGGCGAAGAGTGCGCCCCGCCCAAATGAAACATGTTCTACATACATAAATACTTCTAATAACATAATATATTATTCTTTCTGTCATTATTCAACCAATCACATATGTTCATGTTCATAACTTTAACATTTCATTCCATTTCACTTTAAGTGACTCTTTCCCATTTTACATTGTTCACATTTCACATTTCATTTCCATTTAATTCATTTCCATTTTCATTTCTTTTCATTTCATACCCAGCATCTTTCAGCTGTTTTACCCAGTATCTTTCAGCAGTTTTACCCAACAATTTTCAGCTGTCATACATTTACCCAACATCTTTTAGCCGTTTTACCCATCATTTTTCAGCTATCATATATTTACCCAGCATCTTTCAGCTGTTTTACCCAACATCTTTCAGCTATCATATATTTACCTAGTATCTTTCAACTGTTTTACCCAGCATCTTTCAGCTGTTTACATGGTTGCATTAACACACACAAGCAACATAGTCCATATCATGTTTTATTCACAATGCACTACTTACTTAATGTGCATCTCATACATTTAACATATATTTGCATAAAATCTCATGTCACACAGTTTAACAATAAAATTCACACATTGCTTGTAAAATAAGCAAACCAACATTTAATGTTTATATACTGAAAATACTTTTCATTTCTTACATAATTATCCTGAAAATATTTTCTCTTTCATTAGTTCAGTTTCGCATATACTTATATAATAAATAGCCCTAAACTCGGAAAAACATAATTTAAATGGTTGACATTTTAAACTCATACCGAAACATATACACATATATATAACACAATTTTCTAATTTAATATATATTTTTCCCCTTACCTAGTTTCTTGAACGATGCCAACATGGACTCCGAAAAATACCTGCGGCGCTCACCCGAACCCTGAATCAAAAATCCTAATTTCATTAAATTATTCCTATGTAAAATACTATTTAAATATTTCCTAGGGCCATAATTTTTAAATTAATAGTTATACCCGCAAATATAACCAATTTGTCAAAATTTTCAAATCCCACTCTCGCTTGGGAATGGGGCCTAGAAAACCCCAATTGGAAGTTTACCTACGTCAAAATGACGACGATCACGACTAGGACCCCATGTTGGTGCCTAATCATTGATTTAACAACAGATTTAACGAAAAATTGAGAAATTAGGAAAAATATACTTATCCCTAGGAGTGGTGCCTACGCCGCTCCCATGACAAACCTGCTCCAGTAGAAATGTCAGCGGCGGAGTTAGGAATCTAACGATACCTTCCATTTTCCGATCGACGCTCGTTAGGCTGACGAAATCAAATTAGAGAGAGAAGGAGGATGGAGGAGTGAGACGGAGATACTAAGAGAAGCTAAGAGTGACTGAAATCTTGAGAGGTGTGAACTCCGGAGAGATAAGGTTTCTAATTGAATGGATTTCAAATTGAAATCCAATTCATTTAATTATATCTTTACTTTATTATATATATATATATATATATATATATATATACCTTATCCTTATATATATATACCCATCATATAATTTATTTAATTAATTCAATTTAATAATATTTAATTAATTAATTAATTACTAATTACTCTTTAATTAATAATTTTATTTTATTTTCATACTATTTTATTTATTTATTTATTTAATACATTAATTTAATAATAGTTAACTAATTAATTGATTAATAATTTTAATTAATTAATTAATAATTTTTTTTCGGGTTATTACATAGCCCCACCTACAAAAGTTATCAAATAGGTCGAAGTAGACTTATAAGTATCCACATCCCCTATCATTTCTGCATCTGTGTAGCCAACTAACAATGGTTGTCAATTTCCCAAACCAAGTCTCAATATGGAAATGCCTCGATAATACCTCGTGATCCCTTTATTCAATTCCAATGTTCTCTTCCCAGATTTGCCAAGAATCGGCTAACTACACTAACTGCATAGGCTTTATCTAGTCTTGTACAAACCATTGCATACATCAAACTTCTTATTACTAAGGTGTAAGGAACTCTTTCCATGTCTTTCTTTTCCTTATCTCTAGAAGGAAATTCCTGTACTTAGTCTAAAGTGGGTAGCAAGAGAAGAGCTAACCACTTTAGGTTTGTCCATATTGAAGCTCTAAAGCACTTTCTCAATGTACTCCTCCTGTGACAAATATAACTTCTTGGCACCCCAGTCACGATTGATTCTTATGCAAAGAATTTTCTTTGTTGGCCCTAAATCCTTCATAACAAATGACTTACTCAATTGCTTCTTCAACTGTTAATCCTTGAAGCATTCCTGCCAACAATCAGCATGTCATCCACATAAAGTAGTAAGAAAATAAAATCATTAGAAGAGAATTTCTGAACAAATACGCAGCAATCTGAAGTTGTCTTATTGTAGCCTTGCTCCCCCATAATAGACTCAAACTTCTTGTGTAAGAACCCGACTCTTGAAAATGGTTTTTAAATATTTAAAGAGAGGGGCATTTTGGTAAAAGAGCAGGCCTCATCGATGAAGCCAAATTTCGTCGATGAAGTCTTCGTCCTTCTTGTCAACGAAATTCAGAGGCTCGTCAATGAGGGAATGCCGAGAGGTTCAGGAAATTAGAAATATTTGGCTCGTCAACGAGGCCACCGTCTCATCAACGAAGCCAATGGCGGACTCGTCGACGAGGACACCAATTCGTCGATAAATCCACCTGGGTCAAAGGCTCTTTAAAAGGATATTTTGAGTTGTTAGCAATGAAGTAGTAGTTTTTTTTTCTCTCTCTCTCTAGGAACTTGGGATTCACTCTCTCTCTCTCTCTAGGAACTCGGGATTCACTCCCTCTCTCTAGATTTCCTCGCTATTCGTCATTAGAATCGTGAATCTGAAGTTACCACGAGGATCGTGGAAAAATTCTCTACAAGTTCTGTGGATTAGAATTCCATTTCGGAGATTTTCGGGTTTCAACGTAAAATCGAGGTAAGACTTGGTTTTCAATTCTAATTCGATAGTTTTGTAGGAAACAGTCTTGTGAGTATATTCTGTACTGTAAATTGTAACTTTTGGAACTCGGTTCACTATTTAGGGGCCTTGGAGTTCGGGATTTGCTATTCAGGGAAAAGGTAAGGGGAACTGTGTTTATATTGGTTATTTTTGAAATCGGACTCGATAGAACTATGGTTCACGGTTCTGTGTATGTTTTGGTTACTCATTTGGGGGGATCTAATAGGAAAAACTATGAGTTTTTCATTATTACAGTTTTGGGAAAAAGGGGGCGATGGGATGTATCCCTGGTTTTGATGAAAACCGAACGTATATGTTGATTTATACTGTGTTATTGGGGATGACTGTGCCTTGACTTGTTTAAACTATATTTTTTTGGAAAACCATGATTTAGATTACCAAATGGGTGTGGTTTGTTTGGTTATATGAGCATGCATGTGTGTGTGACTGTTGAAATGCTAGTAGGAACGGGGTTCCGAATTGTTCCAGGTACTGAGAGTGTCTGGCTCTATATTTGACGACATGAGCCTATACCGGCAAATCAGGCCGAAGGGTGTGGATCCACCAGTTAAAGCCAATACAATGCCATAGGATTCGGGGACTAGCCATGTGCCGATGGCACCATGTTCGCGGGTTGGCTACGGGCCAACGTTGTATGTCGCTGGCCGACTTCGGGTCAAAGGGTGTGATGACACCAGGATTGCTGATTATATGTATGTGTGCGTGTATGCACTGTGTTAATTAGTATTGGACTGCATTGAACTGCGTGTATGTTACATCATGATAACACTCAAATGCCACACATCGATATAACCTGTGTTCTTCCTTACTGAGAGGTGTCTCACCCTTGCTGTACGTATATTTTTACAGGTCCTTCGAGTAACTGGAACTAGCATCCTAGTGTAGGTAGCATAGTGGCCGGTGTACTTCGGTTAGCGCTTGGGTAAGTGCTAGGATTGTATTTTGGTGGGTTGCCATATTGAGATGTATTTAGGCACCCGTTTCTACATTTTGATAGAGCCTGTTTCTGCTCTTGTACAGACTCTGGTATGGTACTGCATATGTATATATAGAATGACCTTTTTCCATTGCGTATATGATTGTGTTTGGATGTGTTTAGGGTGCTTGGGAACCCCACGGGGTCCGACCCTCATCCTTGGTACTGTATCTGTGGATGTTTTATCGGATACAGGAATAGGTTAGATTACATTTTCACCCCTGGGTCCTATTTTTAGGTTCGAAGCGTGACAGCTTGGTATCAGAGCTAACAAGGTTACTAGATCTTGTAGACTTGGTTAGGCTTAGTTATGAGTACATACCAGAGTATTAGATGTGGATATGGGTAGAGTTGGTTGAAGGTTGTTCGGTTGCTAGACTAGGATTTGTTGACGATATTCCGTGTTTTTCCTGGGATGATGATCCCAGTAAAAGCAGGGCAGATCATTGATAACTTTTGTGTCAGTGTGATAGGAGAGACCAGACCTGGCAGGGAATAGTTAACACGATTAGTGTAGATCATGGTGTTAACTGTATGTGTTGTAGGGATACTGATAGATTCCTATTGTGTGGTAGAATGGAGCCCAAGGAGAATGACCTAGGAAGTGACTCTGAGGAGACTGCGAGTGATGAGTCTCCTTTTGTGCCTCGAGGTTTGAAAATGTAGGTGTTACAGGAGATCGGGTAGAGTGTGAGGAGACGCGATCGCTCTTCTGTTGTTGTGGGGTGTACCATTGAGAGGTTCACATGCATGCATCCGCGGACGTTCTCTGGATGACCTGACCCAACGACAGTAGAGGACTGGATGGAGAAGACTGAAAGGATTCGAGAAGTCCCGCACTGCATGGATAGGTAGCGAGTCCCCTATACTACTTTCTAGCTATCTGGGGAGGTGGGTCGATGGTGGACTGCGGTGAGTTTGCTGGAGAAGCAGAGAGCCAATTCAAGGAGGTGTTCTTCGATAGATACTTCTTAGCTTCTGTACGTGATGCGAATGCAGATGAATTTTTTGCTCTAACTTAGGGGAGTATGAAGGTGCAGGGGTATGCGGATCAGTACGTAGAGCTATCTCGCTTTGCACCATGTTTGATCTTGAGCGAGTATGAGAAGACTTGGAGGTTCAAGAAGGGTTTGAGGAAAGATATCCGCAGACTAGTGGGTATGCTTCAGATCCGTGAGTTCTCGATGTTGGTGGATAAAGCCACGGTGATTGAGACCGATGTCCGAGGATGAGGTGGATCGGGAATCGAGGAAGAGGACAATACCTTCTAGTTCTCAGATAGGATCTCGTCAGGGATCATGGAAGAAGAGGAACAAGGGCTCGGGCTACCGTCAAAATACCGAGTGTCAGGATTCTCAGGGGAGCTAGACTAGTGGTCGTTGTACTAGGTGCCTCAGAATGCACGAGGGTGAGTGTCGGTCTTTTGAAGGTAACTGCTATAACTGTGGTCGGCCTGGTCACATGGCTTGTGATTGTCGTGCACTGAAGCGAGATGTGCCTGCATTCAATGGGAACTGAGGGAGCAATCAGATACCTTGGGGAACCATTCAGACGAATACAGCTCTGGCCAGTGTATATTCTTTTACTCCAACGGACGCTAAGCATGCAGGGAACGTGGTGACATGTACCTTATTATTGCTTTCGAATAAGGCTTTTGTTTTATTTGATTCGGGTGCAACCCATTCTTTTGTATCTGTGAGTTTTGTTGGACGGTGTGGGGCTGAAACCCAAGACATGAATGAGGTGATATCTGTTCCTATGCCATCTAGGAGTGTATCTTTCTATAGGAAGATAGACTTCCCAGTGGAAATTCAGGGAAAGCTGCTACCGGTAAATCTTGTTGTATATGACATGTTGGGGTTCGATGTCATTTTGGGGATGGATTGATTGTTTTCCAGTTATGCTGTGATCGACTTTCGTAGGAAGGTGGTAGTTTTCAGACCTCCTAGGGAGCAGGAGTATGAATTCGTGGGATCGTGTGTTGTTCTAGCGCCACAAATTCTGTCGGTACTATAGGCAAGGAGGCTACTCTTGGATGGATGTCAGGGGTACTTAGCTTGTGTGCAGGAACCATTGCGGAATAAGTTGAGACTTGACGACATTTGGGTAGTCAGCGAATTTTCAGATGTGTTTCTAGATGATTTACTCGGTTTACCTCCAGATCGTGAGGTGGAATTTACTATAGAATTGCTGCCTAGCAAGGCACCGATCTCTAAAGCTTCGTACTGGATGGCTCTAGAAGAATTTCGGGAGTTAAAGGAGCAGTTGCAGGAATTACTGGACAGGGGTTTCATTCGACCTAGTGTTTCACCGTGGGGAGCTCCAGTATTGTTTGTGAAGAAGAAGGATAGGTCGATGCGGATGTGGATTGATTACTGTGAGATTAACAAGGTAACTGTGAAAAATCACTATCCTTTACCTCATATAGATGATCTCTTTGACTAGTTGCAGGGAACACAGGTCTTTTCGAAGACCGACTTGCAGTTAGGATATCATTAGGTGAGGGTTAGAGCAGGGGATGTAGTAAAAACCAATTTATGAACTAGATATGGCCACTACGAGTTCTTGGTTATGTCATTTGGGTTGATGAACACTTTGGCAGTGTTCATGGATCTAATGAACAGGGTTTTCCATGAGTACCTAGATCGATTCATGGTGGTATTCATTGACGACATTCTGGTATACTCGAGGAGTATGGAAGAGCACGTGGAACATTTGAGGTTAGTGTTATAGATTTTGCGGGAGAATAAATTGTATGCTAAGCTAAAGAAATGTGAATTTTGGTTGAGTTAGATTGCATTCTTAGGCCATGTGGTAACTGGTGATGGTATATTAGTTGATCCTAGCAAGGTTGAAGCTATAGTCAATTGGGCAAGGCCGAAGAGTGTGGAGGAGGTTCGGAATTTTCTGGGATTGGCAGGTTACTATTGTCGGTTCATAGAGGGTTTCTCTAAACTATCTGGACCTCTGACACGGTTGACCAGGAAGGAAGTTCAGTTTGAGTGAACCCGTGATTGAGAGCAGTGCTTTCAGAAGTTGAAGCCCTGACTGGTTACTGCTCTAGTGTTGACCATTCCTTCGGGGGATGGTGGGTTTGTGAGTTATAGCGACGCGTCTCTAAAAAGTCTAGGTTGTGTGCTTATGCAGCAAGGTAAGGTAGTGGCATATGCTTTTCGGCAATTAAAAGAGTGCAAGAAGAATTACCCTATGCATGATCTAGAATTGGTTGCTGTGGTATATGCACTGAAGATCTGGTGACACTATTTGTACGGCGTGCAATGTGAAATCTTCACTGACTATAAGAGCCTTAGGTATTTCTTTATGCAGAAGGAGTTGAATATGAGGCAGAGATGGTGGCTAAAGTTGATCAAGGACTATGATTGCACGATCAGTTATCACCCGGGGAAGGCTAATGTGGTAGCTGATGCGTTGAGTCAGAAGTCAGGGCCTACGACTGCATCTACGATTGTGACTCAGTATCACATCATACGGGTTTTGGAGAGCTCAGGTATAGAGTTGGTGGTTGGTGATCATCAGACTTATCTTGCTGGTTTGGTGGTCCAACCGACCTTATTTAAGCGTATAAAAGTTATGCAGGCTAGTGATGACAAGTTGGCAGAGGTTATGAAAAAAGTACAGCAAGGACTGGCTATAGAGTTTAACATCTCTAAGGAAGGTATGTTGAGGTTTGGGACCAGACTATGTGTTCTGAATGATGATGAGATCAGAAGGACGATTTTAAAGGAGGCACATCGTTCTATGTATGCGGTACATCCTGGTAGTACAAAGATGTATCGGGACCTGCGCGAGACCTTCTAGTGGTCTTGTATAAAGAGGCAGATTGTTTAGTTCGTGGAGCAGTGTCTGACGTGTCAGCAGGTAAAAGCTGAACATCAGAGGCCGGCAGGGCCGTTGCATCCTTTGCCTATTCCCATATGGAAATGGGAGCATATTTCCATGGATTTTGTGATCGAATTGCCGCCAGTACTTCACGGGCGTAATGCTATTTGGGTGATTGTGGATAGATTGATGAAATTTGCTCATTTCATACCATTGAAAGTTGGCTATCCTTTGAGTAGGCTAGCAGAATTGTATGTGCATGAGATTGTGAGAATGCACGGAGTACCGGTGTCCATAGTATCGGATTGAGATCCAAGGTTTACTTCTCAATTCTGGATGAGCTTGTAGGAGGCATTGGGGATGAAACTTACTTTTAGTACAACGTTCCACCCCTAGATTGATGGACGATCGGAGAGGACGATATAGATTTTGGAAGATATGTTGCGAGCTTGTGTGTTAGACTTTGGTGATAGCTGGATACAGTTTATGCCACTTGTAGAGTTCGCTTATAATAATAGCTTCCAATCTAGTATCGGGATGGCACCGTTCAAGGCATTGTATGGTCAGAGGTGTCGATCTCCTTTGTGTTAGGATGAGGTTGGTGAACGTCAGGTGTTAGGACCTGAACTCATGTAGTAGGTGTCTGAGAAGGTGGGTTTGATCCAGGAGAGGATTAGATCAGCTCAAAGTTGGCAGAAGAGTTATGCAAATGTTCATCGTCGTGAGTTAGAGTTCGAAGTGGGAGGTAAGGTATTTTTGCGTATTGCTCCGATGAGAGGGGTGGTGAGATTTGGGAGGAAGGGCAAGCTGAGCCCAAGGTATATCAGACTATTTGAAGTTCTTGAGCGAGTGGGTCTGGTAGCCTATAGGAGTTCGTGTATGAGAGAGTACAAATTTCGATTGGTATATATGTGTTCGATTGTATAAATGAGTTCGTGTACGAGAGAGTACAAATTTCGAGGATGAAATTTTTATTAAGAGGGGAGGTTGTAAGAACTCGACTCTTGACAATGGTTTTTAAATATTTAAAGAGAGGGCCATTTTGGTAAAAGAGCAGGCCTCGTCGATGAAGTCTTTGTCTTTCTCGTCGACGAAATTCAGAGGCTCGTCGATGAGGGAATGCCGAGAGGTTCGGGAAATTAGAAATATTCGGCTTGTCGACGAGGCCACCGTCTCATCGACGAAGTCAATGGCAGACTCGTCGACCAGGACGCTAATTTGTCGATGAATCCACCCAGGTCAAAGGCTCTTTAAAAGGATATTTTGAGTTGCTTAGTATTGAAGTAATAGTTTCGCTCTCTCTCTCTCTAGGAACTCAAGATTCACTCACTCTCTCTCTCTCTTTAGATTTCCTCACAGTTTGTCAATAGAATCATGAATCTGAAGTTACCACAAGGATCGTGGAAGGATTCTCTACAAGTTTTACGGATCGGAATTCTGTTTCAGAGATTTTTGGGTTTCAACGTAAAATCGAGGTAAGACTCGATTTTCAATTCTGATCTGGTAGTTTTGTAGGAAACAATCTTGTGAGTATATTTTGCACTGTGAATTGTAGGTTTTGGAACTCGGTTCGCTGTTTAGGGGCCTTGGAGTTCGGGATTTGCTATTCAGGGAAAAGATAAGGGGAATTGACTTTATATTGGTTATTTTTGAAATTGGACTCGGTAGAACTATGGTTCACGGTCCTGTGTGTGTTTTGGCTACTTATTTGGGGGGATCTAACGGGGAAAACTATGGGTTTTTCATTATTATAGTTTTGGGAAAAAGGGGGCGACGGGCTGTATCCCTGGTTTTGTTGAAAACCGAATGTATATGTTGATTTATACAGTGTTATTGGGGATGGTCGTGCCTTGACTTGTTTCAACTATATTTGTTTGGAAAACCATGATTTAGATTACCAAATGGGTGTGGTTTGTTTGGTTATATGAGCATGCATGTGTGTGTGACTATTGAAATGCTAGTAGGAACGGGATTCCGAATTCCAGGTACTGAGAGTGTTCGGCTCTATATTTGAGAGCGTGTGTTTATCGCCTGCCACATAAGCAAGAGTGTCGGGCTCTATATCTGACGGCGTGAGCCTATATTGGCAGATCAGGCCGAAGGGTGTGGATCCACCAGTTAGCGCCGGTACGGCCATGGGAGTTGGGGACTAGCCATGTGTCGGTGGCGCCGTGTTTGCGGGTTGGTTACGAGCCAGCGCCATATGTTGCGGGCCGGCTTCAGGCCGAAAGGTGTGATGACACTAGGATTACTGATCTTGTGTATGTGTGCGTGTATGCACTGTGTAAATTAGTATTGGATTGCATTTAATTGTGTGTATGTTGCATCATGATAACACTTAAATGCCGCACACCGATATAGTTTGTGTTCTTTCTTACTGAGAGGTGTCTCACCCCTACTGTACATACATTTTTACAGGTCTTTTGAGTAACCGGAACTAGCATCTTGGTGTAGGGGGCGTAGTGGCCGGTGTACTATGGTTAGCGCTTGGGTAAGTGTTAGAACTGTGTTTTGGTGGGTTGCCATTTTGAGATGTATTTAGGCACCCGTTTGTACGTTTTGATAGAGCCTGTTTCTGCTCTTGTATAGACTTTGGTATGGTACTGCATATGTATATATAGAATGACCTTTTTCCGCTACGTATATGATTGTGTTTGGATGTGTTTAGGGTGCTTGGGAACCTCACGGGGTCGAACCCTCATCCTTGGTACTATATCTGTGGATGTTTTATCGGATACAGGAACAAGTTAGATTACATTTTCACCTCCGAGTACCATTTCCGGGTTCGAGGCGTGACATCTTGTACCACTGTCTTGGTGTTTGTTTCAAACCATATAGGCTTTTCTTTAACTTGCACATATAATCGTCTTTCCCTTTCACTTTGAAAGCCTCTAGCTGCTTCATATAAATCTCTTCCTCCAAATTACCATAAAGGATGGCAGTTTTCACATCCAACTTCTTAACTTCCAAGTTAAGACTAGCTGTTAAGCCAAGTACAGTACGGATCAATGACATTTTTACAATTGGAGAGAAGATCTCATCAAAGTCAATACCTTTTCTCAGATTGAATCCTCTTACCACCAATCTAGCTTTGTATCATGGTCATGAAGAGAACTCATTTGGCTATGTTGACTTTATGAGTCAAATCATATTTTGATAATGACAAATTACTTAGTATTTTACCTATGCATTTGAGATTTTGAATAGGATCATGACTTAGTATGCAAGGATGGTAAATGCGCTTTGAAAGCCACAAGGAATTTGAAGCTCATATGATTTGGCTTAATTTATAAAAGTAAAAGAGTAAAAGGATAAAGGTAGTTCAGATTTTCAGTTGTAATTCGCATTAGGTTTGATTGTATTTGCATGTTTCATAAGATATGATGTGAAACTCAAAATGACATATAGACTAACCTTACGATGCATATCTTTCATGAAATATTCATATGCATTTGTCCTAGGTTGAATCTACATTTTAGAAGGTTAATAGGGCTGAAAAATAGGGCACTCGTCGAATAGTCCCCTGGCCTCATCGATGAGCAAATACCAAGACAATATAAATCTTAGATGGGCAATTCGTCGACAAATCTCATGGTCTTGTCGATGAACGAATGAAGGACACTTGGCGACGAATGTATGCACTCGCCGACGAGTCTATTGGGAAGAACGATGTTCCAGCGCTAAAGCGGCCATATTTTTATTATTAAAATTATTTTCAATGATCCAACGGCTAGAAATATTTTAGATGCCGAGAATACTTATAAATATCAACTCAAAACCCTAGCTTTACACCTTTTTTCTAACCTTTGTCTGCATTCCAAAGCATTCACATCATGTTTGGGCATTCATCACTATCATCTTCAAGATCCAAGTGCTCACACTCATATCATCTTATGAAAAACTAGCTTGATCTTGAGATTTGGTTAAGTTTATTATTGAGCATTTAATCTTTTTTTATAAGCTCATCTACTCCTGTATTCTTTTATATTTTTGGGAGCAAGAACCTTAGTGTTCCATATATTTGTTTTTAAAAATCGTTTGGGAAAAAAATTTTCTAGGGTTTATATCTTTGTGATACTCAAGCGTATTATTTTATTCAAAGATTTAATATTATCTCTACAAAATATGTTTGAAAGCAAGGGCTATGATCTGTGTGATATTCAAGCATATTTTTATTAAAAAATCTCATATTTTATTCTTGAAAAAATTGTTTGAAAACTAATCCTAAGATCTCCAAAGAAATCTTTTTTTTTTTTTGGGAAATATTGAATAAGGGTTAGATCTTGAAAGTATCATTCATATACAAATTTCTCACGTAAAGATCATATTTTTCACATACATCATTGGGAAAAATACATTCTCTCTTGAGCTTCATATTATAGTTTGTGAGAGTGCTTAGGGCTGATTATACTCATTAGCTTATTGAGAAGTGTCTGAGTGTTCAAAAATTTTTATTCATTATTTGTATTAATGGTTTGGTTTGTGAATCTTGAGGAGGAAGTTACGCCTCTTGTAAGCAGCAGATAGTTAGGAGGAAGTTACGCCTCTTGTAGGCAATGGATTATAATAGGAAGCTTCGCCTGAGTTTAAAGAAGGAGATTAGTGGAGGTGAGGACGTAGGCCAGGTTTGGCCGAACCTTGTAAAAACTATGTTTGCATCTATCTTCCCTTAACTCATTTAAATTTTCGCTTGCGTTTAATTATTTGCTTATTTTGTATGAATTGAATATTCATTACATTTTTGAGTGATTAGGTAATATTGATTATTTGATAAAGTCACCTAACTTGTACTTGTGAAGTTGTAGTTTTCAAAATTAGAATCTAAAGATCAAGAATTTTTTAAATACCCAATTCACCCCCCCTCTTGGGATTGCACCTAAACTCACATTTGGCATTAGAGCGAGGTTCCACTAGACTTAAACATTTTTGTAAGAAATCACAATGGCACACATTAGTGTAACCCCATTTGGTGAGGGACACTCATCCACACGTCCACCTATTTTTTGTGGTGTTAATTACATCTACTGGAAACAAAGATTGAGTATTTGTCTTCTAAAAGTTGATTGGAAAGTGTGGAGAGTTGTCTCCAAAGGAAATCATGTTCCTATGAAAATTGTTGAAAAAGAAAATGTACTTAAGATTGAAGATTGGAAATTAGTTATAATAAATGCTACTGCTATAAATATTTTATACTGTGCATTAGATGTAAATGAGTTTAATAGAGTCATGGCTTGTAAAATTGCTAAGGAAATATGGGAAAAATTAGAAGTCACATAAGAGGGTACTAAGGATGTAAAAGACAATAGGATAGATATCCTTTCCAGTGAATACGAAGTATTTAAGATGTCTCCAAATGAATCTATTCAATTTATGTACATTAGGTTTACCCACATCAGAAACTCTTTGCATGCTCTTGGTAAGACTTACCTTGCTTATGAAATGATCAGGAAAATTCTTAGGGGTCTACTGCCAGTCTGGGAGGCAAAGGCCACCGCCATAGCTGAAGGAAGAAACCTAAAGGCAGTGACACTGGATGAGCTGATCGATTGGCTCATTACATATGAATTGGTGATAAATGAAAGATTGAGTGAGTAGAATAAAGCAAAGAAAGTAACCGCACTCAAAGCATCTTCTAGCAATTCTAGTGAAGAGAGTTGTTCAGAATCAGAAGACAATATGGCTCTTCTAACTAAAAAGTTCAGAAAGTTCCTGAAAAAGAACAAGAAGTATACCAGAAAACTCCAGGACTCAAAAATAGAAAAAGGAGAGTCGAGTAGTAGGAAGCAAAAGGAAAATCCTCTGACATGCTACAATTGCAGAGAAGTTGGACACATCAAGCCAAATCGTCCTCAACAAAAGAAAGTTCCCAAAAAGAAAAAGAAAGTACTAAAGGTCGGTTGGGACACACACAGTACTAGCAGTTTAGACACTGAATCAAGCGATGATCAAGTTGCTAATCTATGTCTAATGGCACATAAAGATCACGATGTACAATCGTTTTGCTCCGCATCATCATATTATTCTAGTGATTTTGAAAATGATGATAGCATGCTTTTATATGACGAATAGCAACTGGAATACGTGTATACTTTTAAAATGCTTGATAAAATGACTAAAATAAATTCTTATTTGAAAAATAAATTAAAAGAATTCTTAAAGCTCTTAGAAAATCAAAATGAGTCACATGCTTCTTTAATAAAAGAAAAGGATTTGAAAATTGTAGATTTAGAAAGAAATTTCGAAGACAAATCTAAAATTAATTTTAAACTCACTGAGGGTCAAAATAACTTTGAAAGACTCCTTGGAGCTCAAAGAAATTCTTTAGACAAGGAAGGTCTTGGTTTTAATGGGAATGAAAACTTTAAACAGAAATATCTTTACATGGACTACTTTGTGAGAGAGACAAATATTTATGTTCCAACTAAATACTCCTATAGATATATTACATTGTTGACCCTATGAGTTTGATCCCGTTTTGATTATGAAAAAACCAATGTTTCTCACCTGTGCACTGAGTCTTTTGAACAGGCTCATCCTAAGCATGCACTGTTGGTAGGAACTCAAGTAAGTTATACGGACTATGAAGATCAAGCTTCATTTATGGCGCCTAGAGAATCGAAAGAATGAAGACCTATTTTCTATTGTATTTGCATTCATTTTTAATTAGTCTATACTATAATATGGTATGTAATAAACTGCATCACATGCATGATAGGATTAAATGCTCAAGACCGTAGAGTGACCTTAGGGTTCACCCTTCGGTCGACCAAAGCCAAGTTTTTGGGACTAGCTCAAAGACCTTAGAAAGACCCTAGGTTCCTGCACTTATACTTAAATTAGTCCCCAAAATCACATATATCATTAGGAGGATAAATTGAATTAAATAAGGATTTAAAGTCTTTGGGCGGCCAAACTATAGTGTTTAAAACACTTTGGGTGACGGAACCGCTAACCAATCAAAATGTTGACCTAGGTTCGGGCGACTGAACTCAAAAGGACCGTAGCATCCTCAGTCAACCGAACTAGTACTATGTAATTTTCCAACGTCCCCGAGCGCCCACACCTATAGTTCATTTTACCCTTGGGCAACCAAATATGTGAGTTCGGTAAACCGAACTAGAGACCGGGTGACCAAACTGTGGTTTTTTGGAAAATCGCCTCGGTTCAGCAAACCAAACTTATTTTCAGGCACCTGAACTTCAAATTTGCCTTTTCTTGTTGTAAGTGTTTGGGCGACTGAACCTGTGGCTCGGGTACCCGAAACTCTTGGGCTGAAATAATTTTAACTGCGGTAACACAAGGTTATTTGGGTTAAACTGGTTTAAAACATTTTTAATAATCCCCATTGAGTCACAACGGTTACTTTTTTAGGAGAAACTATTTATACCTTCTCATTTCCCTCAATTAGCAACAGATTAGCAAATAGATTAGTACAATATTCTCTCAATTTCTTACACTTCTATTTTCTCATACTCCACCATTTTTCAAGCAAAAACTGTTCATACTCTCTTACACCTTATTTGCAAAATCATTTTTAACAAAGAGAACTCTTCTCTATTGTTCCCCTAACTTGCAAATCAATTGCAAAGTGTTGGGAGATTTGATTAAGTTATTGTGCACCACTTCAAATCATTTCCTTGGCAGAAACTCTCACATTCATACTTGAAAATCTATTTTTGAGAGTTCTTGCTTGTTTAATCTTTCCCATAATATTTCATATATAAATATTTGATTGGGAAGATTTCGTTTTTAGCTTGCTAGTTTTGACATTCAAATATCTATTGTGCTTTACATTTAGAATATTCTTGACATATTTGATTTAGATTGTGTTAAAATTCCTTTGATTATTTGTGTGTTGAATATCTTATCTTGAATCAAAGGTTGAAATCTCACATATACATACACTCACACATCTTAGAGAGTTTACACTTTGAATCTCACCTGAACATTAAATCCATATCATCTGTGAGTGCATATTTATCTAGACTGTATTGTAGTACATATATGCTTGTGTAGAAGTGCTTAAAATTGTACATAAAATTTCATTTTCATTGATTGTATTCTAGGCATGGCCTGAGGAGGTGGTAATCTAGCCCGGAAGAATTGTTTGTAAAAGTTGAGGTCAGCCCTGTGCTAATTGACCTGGTTGTATTTAGGTGTTGCTCCACCCGTTAAGTGAGCCCATAGTGTAATCCTTGTGCTGGTGAGCCAAGGCAGAGATGTAGGCAGGATTGGTTGAACCCCGATATCATATTCGAGTTCACTTTTACATTTCCTGCATTATATTCTACTTTATGCTTGATTTAATTTCCCTGCTGGATATACTGCATATCTGATTGACACTACATTGTATCTGGTTGAGAAATACTGAAATTGTGGTGCATGTACTGAAAATTGTTTAATATATCGTATCTACAATTTCATATATACTTGGACTACTCTTAGGTTGCATTATACTGTTGTTAGATTAGTTTAACCTAGGAGGAAAATTTTTAAATCTCTAATTCACCCCCCCTCTTAGGATTACACCAAAACTAACAATTAGTATCAGAGCCCTGTTACCTAGACTTAAACGTTTTTTTGTAAAATGATCATGATGGCTCGTTTTGGTGCATCCCCATCTTGTGAGGGAAGGTTATCTATGAACCCTCTAGTGTTCCACAGTGAAGATTTTGCCGAATGGAAATTTAAGATGACTATTTTTATCAAAGCTTTAAATTGGAGATTCTGGAAAGTCATTGCTTATGGGAATGTTGTGCCTATGAAAATCATTGATTGTGTTGACATTCCCAAATTAGAAAATGAGATGAATGATGATGACATGTATTTAGTGCAAATGAATTTTGATGCCATGAACACTTTGCTGCATGCCCTTTGTTCTAATATTCTTTGTGAAGTTATGGCATGTCATGGTGCTAAAGAAATATGAGAGGAACTTGAAAAGATATATGGAGTATCTAAGCATGAAAAATCTATAGCTCCATGTGACTCCAGTTCAAAAGGCCATGAAGGAGAAAAGCAGTGCTTTATTGCTTGTTGAAGAGGTAAATTCCTCTCCCTCTACTTCTTTAAATGATTCATGCAATAATTCATGTGATAAATCTTGTGATACTTCTAATTCTGAATCATATGAGAGTTTTGATAATGAAAGCATGCCAACTTATGAGGAACTCAAATTAAAATATATTAAAACTCTTAAACGCTATACTATTTTGAAAAACAATAATGATGCTTCATTGAAAGAACTTGAATCACAAATTCTTGTTAATAAAGAAAAGGATTTGAAAATCATGAATTTGGAAAATAAGAATGTTATGCTGCAAAAAGAACTTAAAGACGTAAGATCCCAATTTACAATTAAAAATGAAAAGAATCTTCATATCCTTGATCTTGAAAATAAAGCAAACAATATGACTAAAGAATTTATGAAACTTTAGAATGTTTGCAAAAGTCTAGAGAACTTAAAAATTCAAGATCTAGAAAAGAAAATAGAAGATCAGTCTAAAATCATCCATACATTCACCAGAGGTAAAGAAAACTTTGATAAGCTCTTAGGTTCAACAAAATGACCATAGAGAAAGAAGATATATGTTTTAAAGGGATTGAAAATAGGAAAAGGAAGAACCTATAGATGGGGTACTTTGTAAGAGAATCTAAATATTATGCTAGTACCTCCTCCAGTCCATACACTCACTCCACTTGCATCTTATGTTAAAAGAAGGGGCACTTAAAAATTTGATTGCCCATTTAAAAGGAAAGTGTGAAACCCAAAGGAGTTTGGAGAGTCAAAGTACCAACTAGTCCTAGCCTATCAAGAATCAAAGACTGAAAAATGGTATGGGTTGTTAAGAAAGCAAACCCCTTGAAATTCAAGGAAGAATTTACTCAAATAGGAATTACATGATCACATAATTCTTCCTTAGCATTCAAGATTAGCAATAGGAAGTAGTGATGATTATAAGCTTGGGAAGTGGTTTGGGTTTCAAATGTCAAATCTTAGTATATGCACTCACTACTATTATTATACTAAGAACCATAGGGAAGCCAACCAATACAAAAATTTAAGTGTCTTATCCAATCTGAATTTAATTCATATATATCATATTGATGGGGTAAAAAATAAAAATATATCACCCATAGCATTTTAGAGTAAAATCCACTTCCAAATGGACATGGCATCTCTGCTAGGTAAATAATTCTTAATGCTTAACTCTTGCTTAAATGTGAATATTTTAAGTTAAGCAACTGTTGTGTTGACTTTATGAGTCATATCCCAATTTTGATAATGACAAATACTGGTAATTGATGGCTATCAAGTTTGTGTGCAGGTTTATATTCGCAGATACTTTGATGACACATGAAGAAGACCATGAAGATCCTAAAGATTATTTTTATTATATTTCATTATTATTCAATTCGGGTATGTAATAGTAATTGAGAGAAAAAGGTCTGTAATATTTAATGCATATCATGCATGTTGGAACTATAAAGCTCAAAGGCCTTATAACAACACTAGGTCCATACACATCACTTGAAAATCAAATGACCTTAGACTGAGCATAGGGAAACGAATGTCATTAGGGTTGATCGACGCCAGATTTTTTCGGTGCCCTTAAAAATACCTAGAATGACCCTAGCACACTCATACGTGCACAAATATATATATGTTTATATGGAAAGGGTGATCACATAAGTAAATAGAACTAAAATGCACTTAAAATGCATGTTCGGTCAATAGTACTTCACAAGTACAAATATGTCGGCCGACTGAACCAGTGACAGGGTCAACTATTTGACCACTACCCGATCGACCGAACATGGCTAAGTTCACTTCGCCCGGTCGACCGAACTTCCTTCGAGACAACCAATTGACCATACAGTTGACCAAGCCCAAATCTTAAGCCAACGTCCTGGTCGATTGATCCCACATGTGGGAGAATCCAACGGTCAGGCCGACCAAACTACCTAGTTGAAAACCTCACGGTCGATCGAACCATGCGGAAAAGAAAAATCGCCTTGGAACCCTATTGACCGGTTGACCGAACTTCTAGTTCAAATCTCACCCGGTCGACCAAACTTCTAGTTCAAAACTCACCCGGTCGACCGAACTTGAAACATTTGGTCCATCAAACCTTGCTTTCGGTCGACCGGTGCTCTCGAGTTGCCCTATTATTTTCACCGAAGTTAAAATATTTAAATAGGGTTAATTTGGTTAAAATGTTTTAAAACCATTATAATAATTCCCTATATGTCTTGGATGGTTTTAATCAAGGGGATGTCTATATATACCCCCACATTTGGAATAATTAGCATTGGATTAGCAATATTAATTAGGAAAAATCTTCTTTGTAAGTGTGATTGAGTGTTGTTCTCATTAGGCTTAAGCTCTCTCTTGTTCTTGTTGATTGAGATTATTTTATTAGAGAGCTAAGCTTGAAGTTTCCCTATGAGACTTTGTTAATAAGTCTTCCTTAAAAATACTTCATTGAGCCTTTGAGTTTTGCATTGTCATTGCAATACTCAAGGAGTTCACATAGGATTTTGATTGCTAAAATATTTTACAAGTCATTTTCAAAATATTTCTTGTGCTTATATTTGAGAAATATATATTTTGAGATATTTTCTTGAGTGCTAAAAGATCTTTGTTGTTATACCTTTGATTGAGATTATCATTCTAATACAAGGATCAAATAATTATTTTACAAACCATTGTTGAATATCTCTCGTAGTTTATTTTGATAAAAACTTCTGTTAAGATATTTGAAGTATACTTGTGATCTTTGCTAGTTCATTGTAATTGAGAATATTATTTTGACACAAAGATCCTATCACTTACACTCTCATGTACCAATTGCATTTTTGGCATTTATTTTGAGAGTATACACTAAGGCTACACTGAGCTTATCATATCTTATTATTTGGTAGTGTGCATTGATTTGTGATATTGTGCATAGTGGTACATATCTGCTTGTGTAAGAAGCATTTCCTTGTACGTAAAATTTTCTCATTTGTTGTATTCCAAGCACAGGCCTGAAGAGGGAGACTAGCCCTGTTGAATAGTTCTAGACTGGCTTAGACCCGGTTAGGAAAGCTAGGTGTGCCATCCTGGTAAGGTGTGTTGGTTGAGGTTAGCCCCTTTAATTGATCTTATTGTAATTGGTGCCGCTGCACTCGTTAAATGAGCATTAGTGGAATCCTCGGGCTTGCAAGCTAGAGATGGGGACGTAGGCATAGTTGGCTGAATCCCGATAACGTATCGTGCGTGTACTTTATATTCTTAGCAGTTTATTTTCCTACACATATATGTTATAGTGCATGATTTAATTTCCACACATTATCTGTGCATTTTGGTTTATGTGTATATAGAAAGACTCTAGGTTTTGAAATACTGCTATTGAATTAGCTAAACTTAGGAATAATTTTTAAATACCCAATTCACCCCCTTCTCGTGAATACACCAAAGCTAATAATTGGTGTCAGAGCCTCGTTGCACTAGACTTAAACGTTCTTGCAAAAATGTCACAATGGCTCAGTTTGGTGTATCCCCATTCGGTGAGGGACAGTCGCCTTCCAGTCCTCCATTGTTTTGTGGTATTGATTACACCACTTAGAAAACTAGAATGAGCGTTTTTATAAAATTCATGGATAGGATGGCCAGACAGGTGATTGTTAATGAAATTCGTATGCCCTTCGATGAAAATGATATTAGCTTAATGCATGCGAATTCATATGCCATGGACATGTTATGTCTTGCATTAGATTCTAATATTTTTGTTGAGATTGTGGCATGTATGAGTGCACAGGAAATTTGGGATGAACTTGAAAGGAAATATGGAGAATCCCGGAAGAATGAAACCACCACTCAAGGAGTGGTAAGTGAGAGGGAAATAGTATTAACAAAAGAAGAGGTATAGGATTCTAACTCAAACTCAATTGATGATTCTTATGCTGAATATTGTGTTGTATCAAATGATGAATCATCTATTGAATTTCATGATAGCTCTGTTGTTGATGTATGTGATGATTCTTGTAAAAAAATTTATGATATATCTTATAATGAGTCATTGACTGTTTCTTATAATGATACTGTATGCATTGATTCATATGTTAGTTATAGAGATAAATCTTGCATTGAATCTTGCTATGAGTTTTATGATGAAAGCATGTCATTGAACAGACCACTAGAAAAGGATTCATTTAAAATTCATAAGTCTCTAGTTGGAATGTCTTATTATAAAACATTTCTGAAAATTCAAAAAAAAAAAAAAAAGGTTGGCTAAACAATAGAGGAGTTAAAATATTATCATGCCACCTTAGAGAAGAAAAGCATGAAGGAAAAATTGAAAATAATATGCCAGGAAGAAGAAATGGGAGATGATAAACCCTCAGGTCATAAAAAGAAAAATCTTTTCAAAAAGGGTTCAAAATCACTTAATAAATCTCATACAAACTTTTATGTCTCATCGAGCAAACATAAGATTAATAAGCATGGCTCTTCATGAAAATTTAAAATTGCTTTTGTCATAAAATTAAATGGCACACTCTATCCACTTTTCCATCCAAAAGTGTCAGAGGCTTAGGAAAAGGAATGAAATGGATAGTCAGCAGAGCAAACCCCGTAGGGCCTAAGGAAAAATGGATTTAAATTGTCAAATTAGTTAATTCTTCCTTAGATCTTAGGATTAGGTTTAGGGGGTAGTGATGACTATAGGCTTGGGAAGTGGCGCGTACTTAAAATTCTTTGAAAATTTAACCAATACGAAAATTCATGAAAAATATCCAATCTAATCACTTAATGAAGAAATATCATGATGATTGGATAAAATATGAAAACATTGGCTGTAACATAATTGAATGAAATCCACTTCCAAATGGACAGAGCATTATTTTCCTGGTAAATAATTCAAATTACTTAACTCACGCTTAAATATGAATATCTAAAGTTAAGCATACTTTATCCATTACACAAGTTTGAGTTTTAGGAAATAAATTCTTCTATTTAAACATCTTATCCTAAACTCATATTGAAAGCCTTAAATGCCTAATAAAATGGTTAGTCATCACTCTAGGCTTAAAGCACTACTGATCATAAATGACTATTATATATTGAGTGCTTCTCATAGCTTTAACCAAATTAGAGGCGTCCTTTAAGGGAATCAAACTCATAAATCAAAATATTCCCCTTGAGCTTAAAATATAAAAATCCTTTAATCTTGGTTCACTAACTCTTCCATTGGAATTCTTTGCCCTTTCACGGCTATCTTTGGCAAAGACTTTTCCTATCACTTGATGTGTATTCTTACTCTTGATTATGATCATATCTAAAGGATACTTTCTATTCTCCAAAGAGCATCGTTCTTCAAATATCTATATACTTCTAAAGGCTCTTTATCTAAATAGCTAGGACTTACCTTCCAACTTGCTTATACTATAGAATGTCCTGCTTCACCTAAATACTCTTTTAAGCTTAATGATAATCTTGTTATCCAAGAGTATTTATCCTCTACACCTCAGAAAAAGCTCTCAAATTTTAAAATTAAATCATTTAGAGCTTCATATCCTTAGATATAAGTTAAATGGCTAATACGATGTCCATAGGTTTCAACATATATAAAAATGTAATAACTAAGAAACCTATGCATGAATGTTAAGAAAGAAAAGCCATTTGAACTTGGGCCTTTATTGTCACCCCCCGAACCCGAAAATGGGACCTAGGGGGTGAAAATGTAACCCAACTAGTTCTTGTATCATACAAAACATCTAAGATACAGAACAACGGATAAGGGTCCGATCCCGTGGGGTTCCAAGGCACCCTATACACATCTGAACATAACCATATACATAACGGAAAAAGGTCATTCTATATACATATGCAGTGCCATACCATAGTCTATACAAGAGCAGAAACAAGACTTTATAAAAAATGTACAAATGTGTGCCCAATACATCTCAAAATGGCAACCCACCAAAACATAGTCCTAGCACTTACCCAAGCGCTAACCGCAGTACACTGGTCAATACGCTCCTTATACTAGGACGCTAGCTCCGGTTACTCGAAGGACCTGTAAAAATGTACGTACAGTAGGGGTGAGACACCTCTTAGTAAGGAAGAACATAAGTTATATCGGTGTGTGGCATTTAAGTGTTATCATGATGCAACATACACGTAGTTAAATACAGTTCTTGTACTAATTTCAACAACAGTGCATACATGCACACACACGCATGATCAGCAATCTCGGTGTTGTCACACCCATCGGCCCGTAGTTGGCCCGCGACATACGATGTTGGCTTGTAGCCAACCTACGTAACACTGCGCCACCGGCACATGGTTAGTCCCCAACTCCCATGGCATCGTACTGGCACTAAAATGGTGGATCCACACCCTTTGGCCTGATCTTCCGGAATAGGCTCATGCCATTGGAATAGAGCCGGACACTACCAATCTATGCCAGCGATTTCATACACCCTCAGATATAGAGCCGGACACTCTCAATACTTGGAACAATTCGGAGCCGCGTTCCTACTAGATTTCAACCAATCACACACACATGCATGCTTATATAACCAAACAAACCACACCCATTTGGTAATCTAAAATCATGGTTTTCCAAAAAAATACATTTTAAACAAATCAAGGTGCGGCCATCCTTATAACACAGTATAAATCAGCATATACATTTGGTTTTCAACAAAACTAAGGATACAACCCGTCGCCCCCTTTTACCCAAAACTGTAATCATGAAAAACCCATAGTTTTCTCCATTAGATTCCCCTAAATTAGTAGCCAAAACACACACAGGACCATGAACCACAGTTTCACCAAGTCCGATTTCACAAATAACCGATATAAACACAATTCCCCTTACCTTTCCCCCAAGAGAGATTTCTGAACTCTAAGACCCCTAAACAGCGAACCGAGTTCCAAAACCTACAATCAACAATACAGAATTTACTCAAAAGACTATTTCCTACAAAAATACAAGATCAGAATTGAAAACCGAGCCTTACCTTGATTTTACGCCAAAACCCAAAACTGGCCAAACCAAAAATCTGATTTGTAGGACTTGTAGAGAATCCTTCCATGATCCTCGTGGTAACTTCATATTTACGATTCTCACGACGAACAATGAAGAAATCTAGAGAGATGAAGAGTAGGGAGAGTTCTATAGAGATAGAGAGATAGGATTTAGTTTTCTTAGTTGAGAAGTAATGAAAACTTCTATTTATAGCCCTTTGACTCGTCCACTTCTCGTCGACGAATTGCGTCCTCGTCAACGAGGTTCTATAGTCTTCTCGTCGACGAGACCAAGACCTCGTCGACGTCTCTGGGATCTTCAATTTTTCGAAACCCCTCGGCTTCTCCTTGTCAACGAGCCTCTAAACTTCGTCGACGAGAGATACAAGGCCTTCGTTAATGAACTCTGGCCTTCGTCGACGAACTCTAGCTTCATCGACAAATCCTATTCAAATTCAAAATTTATCCCTCTCTTATTTATTTAAACCCACCTATCACGGTTCGGGTTCTTACAACCTCGCCTCTTTACAAAAATTTCATCCTTGAAATTTTCAATCTCTCATTTACAAACTCATATATACAACTGAATACATACACGCATCTCTAAGAAGAACACTGGTGACTACTATAGCGCAACCTTATTATACACATACACATACATACCCTCACTTATGGCGGAGGAATACTGTGGTTACATATACAACTGTCTTAGGAGTTCACAATACACATACTTCCAACAACTAACCACCTATCCCAACCCAAAGTCGGATAATATACAAGTGCTCAAAACAACCGTGGATACTTCCGGCGTATTTTCATTTCCAGTTCCCAAGAAGTTTCTTCAACCTCATGGTTCCGCCACAATACCTTCACTAACGATATATCTTTGGTACGAAGCTTCTGAACTTTACGGTCTAGAACTTAAACAAGTATCTCCTCATACGCTTAAGTATCCCCAATTTTCAACTCATCATAACTGATAACATGTGATGGGTCTAGCACGTATCTTCTCAACATGGATACGTGAAACACATCGTGGACCCTCGAGAGTGTTGGGGGTAGTGCAGTCCTGTAGGCTACCAGACCCACTCGCTCAAGAACCTCAAATTGTCTAAGATACCTCGGCCTCAGCTTGTCCTTCCTCCCGAATCTCATCACCCCTTTCATCAAAGCGGTACGCAAAAATACCTTAACCCCCACCTCGAACTCTAAATCACGTCGACGAACATCTACGTAACTCTTCTGTCGACTCTGAGTTGATTTAATCCTCTCCTAGATCAAATCCACCTTCTCAGAAGCCAGCTACATAAGTTCAGGTCCTAACACCTGACGTTCACTAACCTCATCTCAACACAAAGGAGATCGACACCTCCGACTGTACAAAGCCTCAAACGGTGCCATCCCGATACTAGTGTGGAAGCTGTTATGATAAGTGAACTCTACTAATGGCATAAACTGTAACCAGCTACCACCAAAGTCTAGCACACAAGCTTGCAACATATCTTCCAAGATCTATATCGTCCTCTCTGACTATCCATCAGTATAGGGGTGGAACACTATACTGAAACTAAGCTTCGTCCCCAACGCTTTCTGCAAGCTCATCCAGAATCGAGAAGTAAACCTCGGATCTTGATCTGACACAATGGACACCGGTACCCCGTGCATTCCTATAATCTCATGCACATACATATCTACTAATCTATTCAAAGGATAGTCAACCTTTATCGGTATGAAATGAGAAGATTTTGTCAACCTATCCACGACCACCCAGATAGCACTGCCCGTGAAGTGCTGGCGGCAATCCGGTCACAAAATCCATGGAAATATGCTCCAATTTCCACACTGGAATAGGCAAAGGCTACAATGGCCCTACCGGCCTCTGATGCTCAACTTTTACCTGCTGACACGTCAGACACTGCTCCACGAACTGAGAAATTTGCCTCTTCATACCAAACCACTAGAAGGTCTCGCGCAAGTCCCGATACATCTTTGTACTACCAAGATGTATCGTAAACAAAGAATGATGCGCTTCCTCCAAAATTGTATTTCTGATCTCATTGTCGTTCGGAACACATAACCTGGTCCCAAACCTTTGTACACCTCCTTCAGAGATGTTAAACTCTATAGCCAGTCCCTGCTGTACCTTTTCCATAACCTTTGCCAACTCTGCATCACTAGCCTGCGCGGCCTTTATACGCTCAAATAAGGTCGGCTAGACCACCAGGTTGGTAATGAAAGCCTGATGATCACCAAACACCAACTCTATGCCAAGGCTTTCCAGATCTCGTCTAATATGATGCTGAACTACAACTGTCGATACAACTGCAGACTCTAACTTCCGACTCAACGCATCAACTATCACATTAGCCTTGGGTGACAACTAATTGTGTAATTGTAGTCCTTAATCAATTCTAGCCGCCGCCTCTGCCTTATGTTCAACTCCTTTTGTGTGAAAAAGTACCTGAGGCTCTTGTGGCCAATAAAGATCTCACACTGAACACCATACAAATAGTGTTGCCAGATCTTCAGTGCATATACAACAGCAGCCAATTCCAGATCATGCGTAAGGTAATTCTTCTCATATCCTTTCAGTTGTCGGGAAGCATACGCTACTACTTTACCCTACTGCATAAGAACACATCCTAAACCTTTCAGAGACGTGTCGCTATAAATCAAAACCGACTATCCCCCGAAGGAATGGTCAACACTGGAGTAGTAACCAGCCAATGCTTCAACTCTTGAAAGCACTGCTCACAATCACTGGTCCAGTCAAATTGCACCCCCTTCCTGGTCAATCGAGTCAGAGGCCCAGACAGTTTAGAAAAATCTTCCATGAACCGACGATAATAACTTGCCAGTCCCAGGAAACTCCGAACCTCTTGCACACTCTTCGGTCTTACCTAGTCGACCACAACTTCAATCTTGCTAGGATCAACTGAGATAACGTCACTAGTCACCACATGGCCTAAGAATGCAATTTGATTCAACCAGAATTCACACTTCTTCATTTTAGCATACAATTTCTTCTCCTGCAGAATCTGTAATGCTAACCTCAAATGATTATCGTGCTTCTCCGAACTCCTCGAGTATACCAGAATATCATCAATGAATACCACCACGAACCGATCCAGGTACTCATGTAAAACCCTGTTCATCAAATCCATGAACACCGCTAGAGCATTCGTCAACCCAAAAGGCATGACTAAAAACTCGTAGTGGCTATATATGGTTCGAAAAGCAGTCTTTGCTACATCCTCACCTCTAACCCTCACCTGATGATATCCTGATGGTAAATTGATCTTTGAAAAGACCCTCATCCCCTGCAACTGGTTAAAGAGATCATCGATACGAGGAAAAGGATAGCAATTCTTCACAGTTACCTTGTTAATCTCATGGTAATCAATGTACATCCGCATCGACCCGTCCTTCTTCTTCTCAAACAATACTAGAGCTGCCTAGGAAGAAACACTAGGTCGAATGAATCCCCGGTCCAGTAATTCCTGCAACTGCTCCTTCAACTCTCGAAGTTCTGCTGGAGCCATTTGGTATGGAGCTTTAGAGATCGGCGCCTTGCTAGGCAGCAATTCTATAGCAAACTCCACCTTTCGATCCGGAGGTAAACTGAGTAAATCACCTAGAAACACATCCAGGAACTCGCTGACTACCCAAATGTCCTCGAGTCTCAACTCATCCCCTGTCTATTCCTTCACACAAGCTAGGTACCCTCGACACTCGTCCATGATTAATCTCCTTGCCTGTAGTGCCAACAAAATCTGTGGCGCTAGTAGCACACACGATCCCACAAATTTGTACTCTTGCTCCCCAGGAGGTCTGAAAACTACTACCTTCATATGACAGTCAATCACAGCATAACTGGAGAATAACCAATCCATCCCCAAAATAACATCGAACCACGACATGTCGTATACAACAAGATTTGCCGGTAGAAACTTCCCCTAAATTACTACTGGGCAATCTACCAACATCTTCCCACAGAAAGATACGCTCTCAGATGGCGTAGTAACAGATAACAACTCATTCATGACTTGGGTCTCAACCCCACACCGTCCAACAAAATTCACAAATATAAAAGAATGGGTTGCACCCAAATCAAACAAAACAGAAGCCTTTTTTGAAAGCAATAATAAGGTACCTATCACTACATTCCCTGTATGCTTAGCGTTTGCTGGAGTAAGAGAGTATACTCTGGCAGAACTGTATTAGTCTAATGGTTCCCCAAGGTATCTGGTTGCTCCCACGGTTCGCACTGGATGTCGGAACATCTCGCTTCAGTGCATGACAATCATGAAACATATGACCTGGCTGGCCACAGTTGTAACAGTTACCCCCAAATGACCGACACTCACCCTCATGCCATCTGTGGCATTTGGCACAACGACCACTAATCTGGCTCATCTGAGAACTCTGGCGCTTGGTATTTTGATGGTAGCTCAAGCCCTTGTTCCTCTTCTTCCATGATCCATGATGAGATCCTATCTAAGAACCAGAAGGTACAATCCTATTCCTCGATTCTTGATCCATCTCATCCTCTCGGATACTTATCTCAATCACCGTGGCTTTATCCACCAACACTGAGAACTCGCGAATCTGAAGCATACCCACTAGTCTGTGGATATCCTTCCTCAGACCCTTCTCGAACCTCCGAGTCTTCTCATACTCACTCGAGATCAAACACAGCGCAAATGGGGGCAGCTCTATATACCGAGCCACATACCCCTGCACCGTTATACTCCCCTGAGTCAAAGCAAAAAACTCATTTGTGTCAAAGAACACCTCCTCGAAATGGCTCCATGACATTTCCTCAAGACTACCCCTCTGCTTCTCTAGTAGATTCATTGCAGTCCACCATCAACCCGCCTCCCCGAATACCTGGAAGGTAGTATAGAGGACTCACTGCCTATCCATGCAGTGCAGGGCCTCCAAGATCCTCTCAGTCTTCTCTACCCAATCCTTTGCTATCGTTGGGTCAGGTCCTCCAGAGAACATTGGAGGATGCATACATGTGAACCTCTTAATGGTGCACCCCGCAGTAATAGGAGAGCGCTCACATCTCCTCATACTCCACTCGATCTCTCGTAACACCTGCCTCATCAAACCTCGAGGCACAGAACGAGACTCATCACTCGCAGTCTCCTCAGAGCCACTTCCCAGGTCATTATCCCTGGGCTCTATTCTCCAACACAATAGGAATCTATCAGTACCTCTATAACATGTACCATTAACATAATGATCAACAACTAATCATGTTAACTATTCCTTACCAGGTCCAGGTCTGTCCTATCGCACTAACACGAAAGTCATCAATGATCTGCCCTACTTTTACTGGAATTATCATCTCAGGAAAAACACGGAATACTGTCGACAAATCCCGATCTAGTAATCGAACAACCCTCAACCAACTCTATCCATATCCAACATCCTATACTCTGGTATGTACTCACAGCTAAGCCTAACCAAGTCTACAAGACCTAACAACTTGGTTACCTCTGATACCAAGTTGTCACGCCCCGAACCCGGAAATGGTACCCAGGGGTGAAAATGTAACCCAACCAGTTCCTGTATCATACAAAACATCCAAGATACAGAACAACAGATGAGGGTCCGACCCCGTAGGGTTCCTAGGCACCCTATACACATCCGAACATAACCATATACACAGCGGAAAAAGGTCATTCTATATACATATGCACTACCATACCAGAGTCTATACAAGAACAGAAACAAGGCTCTATAAAAAATGTACAAACGGGTGCCCAATACATATCAAAATGGCAACCCACCAAAACACAGTCCTAGCACTTACCCAAGCGCTAACGGCAGTACACCGGCCACTACGCTCCCTACACTAGAACGCTAGTTCTGGTTACTCGAATGACTTGTAAAAATGTACGTAGAGTAAGGGTGAGACACCTCTTAGTAAGGAAGAACATAGGTTATATCAGTGTGTGGCATTTGAGTGTTATCATGATATAACATACATGCAGTTAAATACAGTTCCAGTACTAATTTCAAAACAGTGCATACACGCACACGCACACATGTGATCAGCAATCCCGATGTCGTCACACCCATCGGCTTGAAGCCGACCCGTGATATATGGCGTTGGCCTATAGCTAACCCGCTTAACACAGCGCCACCGGCACATGGTTAGTCTCGGACTCCCATGGCATCGTACCGGTGCTAAACTGGTGGATCCACACCCTTTAGCCTGATCTACCAGATTAGGCTCACGCCTTTGGATATAGAGCCAGACACTCTGCCAATATATGCCAGCGATTTCATACGCCCTCGGATATAGAGCTGGACACTCTCAGTACCTGGAACAATTTGGAATCGCGTTCCTACTAGCATTTCAACCAATCACACACACATGCATGCTTATAACCAAACAAACCACACCCATTTGGTAATCTAAAATCATGGTTTTTCAAAAAAGTACATTTTAAACAAGTCAAGGTGCGGCCATCCCTATAACACAGTATAAATCAGCATTTACATTTGGTTTTCAACAAAACTAGGGATACAACCCGTCGCCCCCTTTTACCCAAAACTGTAATCATAAAAAACCGATAGTTTTCCCCATTAGATTCCCTCAAATGAGTAAGCAAAACACACACAGGACCATCAACCACTGTTTCACTAAGTCTGATTTCACAAATAACCGATATAAACACAATTCCCCTTACCTTTCCTATAAGAGAGATTCTCGAACACTAAGACCCCTAAATAGTGAATCGAATTCCAAAACCTAAAATCAACAGTACAGAATTTACTCACAATACTGTTCCCTACAAAAATACCATATCAAAAATTGAAAACCGAGTCTTACCTCGATTTTACGCCAAAACCCGAAACCGGCCGAACCAAAAATTTGATCCGTAGGACTTGTAGAGAATCCTTCCACGATCCTTGTGGTAACTTCAGATTTACGATTCTCGTAACAAACGATGAAGAAATCTAGAGAGATGAAGAGTAGGGAGAGTTCCAAAGAGATATGATTTAGTTTTCTTAGTTGAGAAGTAATGAAAACTTATATTTGTAGCACTTTGACCCGGCAACTTCTCGTCGACGAATTGCGTCCTCGTCGACGAGGCTCTGTAGTCTTCTCGTCGACGAGACCAAGACCTCATCGACGAGCCTCTGAACTTCGTCGACGAGAGATACAAGGCCTTCATCGACGAACTCTAGCTTCGTTGACGAATCATGATCAAATTCAAATTTTATCCCTCTGTTATTTATTTAAACCCACCTATCACGGTTTGGGTTCTTACATTTATCATATATTGAAACTCATAAGTAAAAAGGCTTACATTGGCTTGTGACCCTGAAGAAGTATTGCATGTGAATCTTTTGTCCTCTAAGCCTAAACATGTTTAGTCAAGATTAAATCATGAAAAATATAAACACTTGGCTAAGTAATTAGAAAATGAAAAAGGCATAAAATGGATTAGTGCTTAACTAGCATTTATCGTTCATATCTATGCTCTCATATTCTTATATCGTTTATACCTTTTTGCCTATATGTGCATAGCATTGCAGCTAATTTGATTAATGGCTAAAATTTCTTTGATGGATAGTTTATATCTCTACTATTGAGTTATACTGAATATCTTGAGTTGACTATACTACTGAAATGCATGCTTAGTATAGAATGCCTCCTGCATAGCGGATGCAGTTGATGAGAATTGCATGCTGGTAGTGGATTATAGGTTCTTGCATGCTCAAATTGAACTATTTTGAATTGATTGCTTGAATCTATCAGGTTTTGGCGCATAAAAATTTAGGAAATGTTCAATTTACAGTCAGCATGCTGCCAAAATTTTAGTAGAATTTTTTCAAACCAAATCCTTGCACAACAATGATTATGATGATAAAAATGTTAAAATCTTTTTAAAGGGATGAGTGAAAATAAATTGAATAATTAAATTTCATTCTAGCATAATCATCAAAGATTTAGAAAGGCTAAAATTCATCCCTATAGGAAGCGCATAAATGACTTATATGCATCATTTCGCTTTTGAATATTGAGACTCTTCTAAAAATCCATGAACATTATATCCTGCGCTTGAAGTTTTATGGTTTGATATGGAATGTTCTTGGGTCATGAACATTATTGCATGCCTTAATATATATCTTTTGATACATCTATGGTCTATAGGGGTAACTATACTGATAAGGATAAATATAGCTGATTAATAATCAGTATAGTTAGTTTAAAAGACTTAAAATGAATGGCTTATACTCTTGACATACTGAAATCAATTTTGATGAGTATAAGTAGCTTATTTCATCTAAGCTATAATTCAAATTGAAAGGGGGAGCATCTAAGCATAAATTTCTATCTTGCTTTGCTCACAAATATTTTTAGCTTAGATCTATTGTGAACTCACTGTGGCATATGCTTAACCGAAATGATCTTTGTGAAAATCTTAAGTTGATATATATTTCTTTGCCACATGTTGTTTGTGTTTTCCATATGATCCTTACTTTAAATTGTTTGACATCTTTAGGATCATTGTGGATGTAATTTTCTGGTTATATTTTAGTTTGTACTTAATGGACAAGCCAGAAAACTTGACCTTGCTTGCTTTAAATTAAAATCTTATTTTTCTAGCAAGCAACCCCCATTATTTTTTGCAAATATGAAAGAGGATATATTTTTAATACCTATATATATAACAGAAATGCTTTTAAATTACATGTTTTAGTTTTTGCTCATGTGTTAGAGGCTTTCATGACTTGTGCTATCTATGCTTTAAAATTTTAAGTAATGAAGTTATTTTTTTTGTTTGTTTAAAAATTTACAAAGGATGTTGCATAACTGGTTCATGGATCTTACATGAAAATGCATGCGAACGAGTTAGATTGTTTTTATGCTCAAACCTACTATTTAGTATCATATGCCGTGTGCTTTTAACTTAAATATTTGACGGGTCTTATGATATGTTTCAATTGCAATGGTTTGTGTATATTTCTGATCTAATCATGTTTGTTATGTCATTTGAACTTTTAAATGACCAGATATACAGTTTGTATGCCTTATTGCTATATTTCATACTTTGTGAATTTGTTTATGCTTTGAAATGCATGACTATCATAACTCTTGCATGTTGATAGTTATACTCATGTTTACTATTTTTGATCATACTAGACTATTTGAGTTGAATGTTGTGGATAATTGAAAATTTGAACTCGAATAGGTCATTTTCATACAAGTAATTTTGGGAAAATGTTTTATTTTCAAACGACATGCTGCTGAAATTTTTAAAATTTTTCCCAATCTTATTGTGTATTTAAATGATTAATACCCAATGTCTTTGGCTATTTATGTTTTTAGTCATTTTTTCTATTTCCAAAAGGGGGAGATAGATATAAGACAAAAATTGGCTAGTAGTACTTGAAAAAAATATCTGCATTGAAATATGTTTGTTTTGCATTATGCATATCGTCAGGGGGAGCTTTTCTAGGTTGTACCCGCTTTTTGCACGTTGTATTTGTCATCATAAAAAAAGAAGAGATTGTTGACCCTATAGGTCATATCCCGGTTTTGATAATGACAAATACTAGTAATTGATAACTATCAAGTTTGTGTGTAGGTCTATATTTGCAGATATTTTGATGGCACATGAAGAAGAGCATGAAAACCCTGAAGATCATTTTTATTATATTTCATTATTATTCAATTTGGGTCTGTAATTGTGATTACGCGTCAAAATTGTGTAATTAGGCATCTTAACCCGAGCTTTATGACTTATATTTTTAATTAAATGTCCAATTATGTCTAATATTTTAATAAAGTTCCAAAATTATCATTTTTGAGTTTTATTGCATAATTTATGAATTTTTGGTAATATTTTATTGTAGGAAAATTCTCGGGTACCAAAATAGGCACCTATTCGTATTTCATGCATAACTTTTCCATATGAACTTTTATCGAGATGATTCAAATTTCTAGAGAAAGAGGAAAGGATTATCTATACTTTCTGTGTTTTTAGTTTTGTGAGAAACAGGTTCCAAGAAGGTCAAACTTGGCTGTGAACTGAGAACAAAAAAATAAAAAAATAAAAAGAAGAAAAAATAAATAAATACACAAGCCTTGATGTGACCTAGCCATGCAATGCCGAGTCAGTTGCTTCCAATCGGGTCACCTATTCGGGTAGGGCTATACTTTCCCCTCCCTATTTATTTTTCCTTCCTCTTCCCCCTACGCAAGCAGCCCCCGCGGGCTCTCCTCGCTACTTTTCCCTTACTCTCCCCTCTCCCTCTCTTCTTCCCTGAATCTCCTACTCTCTTCCCTTGTATCTCACTCTCCCCTTCTCCTTCTCGCCTCTCTCCTTTTTTTTTTCTTCCCTCAATCTCTCTCTCAGCTTCTCTCCTTCTCCATGTTTCTTCCCTATCCCTTGTAGATCACCGCAACTCCACCAGCCCTTCCCGAACAGCTCCACAGGCAGCCACCTTTGCCCCTTGCTACCGTGCACCACACTAGAACAGCCACCACACTCACCAAGAACTTCCATCATAGTAGGAGCCCTCTGCACAGCTGTGACAACCTCCAGTTACCCTCGGGTCCTCTGCAACTACAGCCTTCAACCACTCCACCCCTGCAGCAGAGAGTCGTCTCCAGCCTACGCATGGCCACTCCTCTACAACTCCATGAGCAGCTCCAATCGAGACTTCCCAGCAATCGAGAACCAGCCTTTACCTCTCAGCCAGCCTCCCCTGCACTCTCTCTCTTCTTATGTCTTTCTTTTTCTTTATATAGTTAACTATTATGTTTTTTTTTTAAATTTATAAAGTATTTGATGTTGTTTTCTCTCTCTTGTTTTTATTTATTTATTTGTTCTTTAATTGAATATTAATATGATTATGGTTCATTTTCTTTAGTATTTAATTTTTTTTATTTAATTTATTTGCTTAATCAGATTATGTTCGGCTTACTTAGGATCGATTTGATTAAAATTCGTGTATTTATTGTGTTCAGTTATCGTTTAGGTCGATTGATGGTTTAGTTTTAGTTCGAGTCCTGGAATTGTTTAAAGATATGATTTTTAGTATGTGCATTGAATCTGATTGAGTCCCCATTGCATGTTTTAATTTCATGTTCTAGGTTACCATCTTTAAGTAACACGTGTTCCGATGTTTCCTTGAGTAGATTATGGTTTCCATCTTTGTTCTCTAATTCATTGCATGTTAGTTTTAGGACTTTAAATTGTGTGTCATTTAATTCTTCAGAAGTGAAATTGAACAATCTTGAAATCTCGAATCTGAACTGAGTTCAATGTCGTTTTGTTTTCGATTGGGAGAACGTAAAATTTGAGGTTAAAACACATTTCCTGAGGAGACGATCTAGCCATTGGGCTGAATATTACACGACGTAACTCCTATATTTGGGATAGCTTTCGAACTACTCATTTTTTGAGTGAGTCAAATTTTTGCTGCCGTTGCTGAGGAATGTCGATCTTAGTCTCAAATTAGCATTTTTCTCGTTATTTTAATTCAGTTTATGAAAAAAGAAAAAGAGAAGAAAACAAAAACAGCAAAAAAATTGAGTTTTGAAAAATATAAACACATAAATATGGCTGCACTTGCACTGCGCACGATCATTGACTTTTTGCAACTTGAATATGCCATTGCATCCTCTTTCACTTTGCCTAATAAAGAACTTGATTTCCTGAGGTAGCATGGGAGGAAGTCATTGTTACCTCAGTTCTACGGGATGAAATTTGAGTGCCCTTATCGGCACCTGTCAGAGTTCGAGTTGACTTGCAATATTTTTTCTCCCATGCTAAAACTGATGAATCTACTAAGCTGCATTTATTTCTTGAGTCTTTGAAGGATAGAGTGCAGATGTGGTTTAATTCTTTAAAACCTCAATCTATCACTAATTGGGCTGATATGAAGTGTGAATTTCTACATGCGTTTTGTCCCTCACTGGAAACTTAATTTTTGTAGGAACAGATTCTTAATTTTGTGCAACAGGATGACGAGACATTTCAGGCTTGCTGGGAGCAATTTAAGGATATGTTAAGTACTTGTCCATATCACGGGTTTGACTCATGGAGGTTAGTTGATTATTTTTATACTGCTCTTACCCCTAATTGCAAGTATTTTGTTCAGACCATGTGCAATGGAGAACTCTTCAGCAAGGATCCAGATCATGTACTATCACTTTTTGATTACTTAGTTGATTGTGTACCATAGTGGAATACACGATAAAATCAGGCACCCATGACTATACACCCTATCAGCATGATCAGTGGTAGAAAGGCATATGAGCCAACATACTATCCAAATAACCCTCCGCTTCTGTACCAGCCACAACAGATCCCTTAGAGCTGTACACTGTCAAAACCTTTTGAGGAAAGCATGACACGGATGGCGAACTTGTTCTAGCAGTTCTTGCAAAGTCAGATCAATTAGTATACTCAGCATACCTAGGACTTCAACGAATTGCGAGACACCATTAATGCGATAAGCACATAGTTGGACATCTTAGAACAAGAGGAATCGCTCACGGAATATCAGCCTAGAGTACCAGTAACCACAACAAAAAATGCACGATGTTCTCTTTGAGACAGTAGAGGCCGCCATCACTTTAAGAAGTGAGGAAGATGTTCTCCAATTTGAAATGCTCATCGCTAGACAGCTAGTTGTCCCCGCACTAGAAGTTACGGCTGAACCAAAAGAGGTCAAAGAAAAATCAGAGGAAACGGGCCCAGAAATGGAGCAGTTAGTTAATGAGGAGATTGATACCAATATAGAGTACCAACCTGCGGTACCTCACTCTCAAAGCCTAGAAACCGTGGAACTGTCACCTCTCCTAAATCAGATGTACATGAGCCTAATGTGGAAGCAGACCCCTGCGGTGGTGAGATGATATGTACATCCGATAAAGAGGATGACCAGTCTGGTGAGAATCTAATTTTCAAAGAACCAAGTAAAACTTGTAATGTTAATGCTTCTGAAAAACTAAAGATAACTGTTCCAATAACTTTCTCTTAAACACTAGTTCATAAAGAAGCAAATTTCCTTTACACGATCTTAAATAAAGACCCTTTCTTATCAACACACGAGGGTCAACCTGCACACATATTGTTTGGTATATTGATGCGTATTCATTCATGAGGCTGATTTCTGTGTAGGTATGAAGACTGATCCACTGTGGTGGTTCAAATTTGGAGAACCGCTGGTGCAATTTATAGACCTGCGGCCACCAGAAGAAATTCCCCCTGAGCCTTTGCCAGACAATTGTGATGTTTTTCTTTCCCTTATTTTTCTTTTATTTTATTTTATTTTATTTTTAGTTAGTTTTCAGGTCCATTTTCTCGTAGTTCAGTTTTTCTTTTCCATTACCCCGTTGTTCTGGTATGCCTTACCTTTCCCATGCACTGTCTTTTCTATTTCCCCTATGCTTTCACATTGAGGACAATGTTCCACTTTAGTTGTAGGGGATGAGCATTCACATGTGACACTTTGCACGTACACGTACTGGGTTTGTATGGGTCTCATATTATCAAAAAAAAAAATCAAAAAGAATAAGAGAAAGAAAGGAGGAGCACTGAGGAATTACATTGCATTATGCCATGCTTAGAACTGACTCATACCCTTCACGTACTTGCGTATAACTTAAGAATGACACACTTGAGTCAATCAAGTGTAGTTTCTCTTTATATGATTTTATGACTCCATGAAGAATTGATTGGTCATACATTCATGTTAATCTGGCTATATAATTTCCTGTATTTACACGACACCTTACGAAGCTGAATAAAAACATTCACGTGATTCATTGCACTTAGGGTTTCCTGTGAGCACTGAGAGAACACCCGTGATGACTATGACACCTTGTGAGGTATTGTTCAGCCAATTATCGTTCTTTTGAGCTTTTGACGTCAACTCAGAGTTCATGAAACTCAACTTTCCTTTTTTATTTTTATTTTTTCTGGATATCCCTTGTACACTAGACTATGTTTTGATTTGCTAGCCTAAAGGTGACACCTAGTGGGGAGATAGAAACCTAGGTCATGTAGCCTACTCAAGATGTGAAGGCTGAGCCACTCCTAGAGATAGACTTAGTTCATGGACCACTATTCGAGCTCAATTCCCATTGATGGTTTGAAGATTACAAAAAAAGTGTTAAGATTGTCCTAATTGATAAAGAAAATAGACAGAAAATAAAGAATGAGCAGAAGAAAGACTAAGTAATACACATGTGCATGAAATGAAATGTCAATGTTGGTCCACATAAATATCACAGAGAGTCAAGGACATGACACATATTTTCCATGTATGAAGATTCTTCAACCCATTAATGCCTCAGATGTATTCACGACAAGTTTGTGAATAAGTTGATCTAGGGTGGTCTTGGTTGGATATGACGAGTAGGTGAGAAGATGCTAGGGCGAAGGACCCAACATCTCATAGATAGGCTAGTTCTTTCCCAGACTAGTCCACTCCATACACTTAGTGTTCGTTCCTTTTAATATGTGGGATGTTTGATAACGACACTCCTCCTCACATATGATGAGTGAACCCATTTTCTTTGAGTTTTCTTGAGGATATACCATTTAGGCTGAGTCAAAGTGATCGTTCTGTAGGTGTCCACTGGTAGGTGTACTGAGTCACACACATCACACACACCTCGAGAGTTTACCTCTTTATACTTGGACTTGTATGACTGCATTAACTCTGAAATGTGCCACTAGTTAACTTCATGTGAGTATATTTCTCTTAAATGACACATAAACGATGAAACTTACATGAGTGACGTGCTTCAAAGTTGTGTGCATTGAATATGAACAAGCCTATGTGACATTTAGTTATGTTCTTATATGTGAAACGGTATACTTGTGTTGCATGTGCATTGATTTCATGATCACTAGAGTTTGTAATTGTAGGCACTACCCTGAAATTCATTCACGTAATTTGTTAGAGACTAGAAAAATGTTAGTTGGGGGGTATGATTACGCGCCAAAACTGCGTAATTGGGCATCTTAACCCGGTCTTTACGGCTTATATTTTTAATTAAATGTTCAATTATGCCCAATATTTTGATAAAGTGCCGAATTTATCATTCTGGAGTTTTATTGTGCAATTTATGAATTTTGGGTAATTTTTTATTGCAGGAAAATTCTTGAAAACCAAAACCGGAACCTGTTTGTATTTCATGCATAACGTTTCCATCTGAGCTCTGATCGAAACGATTCAAATTTATGGAGAAAGAGGAAAGTATTATCTATAACTTTTGTGTTTCAAGTTTTTCGAGAAACTAGATCCAAGAAGGTCAAACTTGGCAGTGATTGCAAAGAGCAAAAATGAAGAAAAAAAAAAGAAAAAAAATATATTAGACCATTGATGTGACCCGGCCAGCATGGCCGGTTCAGGTCAAGCTGCTGGATCACCTATCCAGGTCGCCCTGTTCAAATAGGTTATGGATTCTAGGGTTGTTCTCTCCCTCCCCTTTATATTTTCTTCATCTTCTTCTTTCCTGCAGGCAGCCCGCGGGGCTCCCCCTCCTTCCCTTCTCTTCTTCTTATTTTTCCTTTCTCTTCTCTCTTTATTTTTTTCCTGGTCTCTCTCTTGCTCTCTATCTCTTTTCTTCTCCCTCTCCCTAAGCTCTTGTCTCCTTCCTTCTCCTCACTCTCTCATTCTCTTTCTCTCTTTCTTCTTTCTCTTCCTCCTTCAACTTCTCTGCCTCGAACCACCACTCCAGCCCTGCTGCAACTTCGGCAACCGCCTGAGCTGCCATCAGCAGAGTCGTGAGCCACGACCACCGCACGGCCACGAGTTTGCAGAACCAGCCCAGCTCCCACAGAACCCAAAGCCCCAGTAAGCAACTTCCATCCTCTGGCAGCCACCAAGCATCAGTAGCGACAACATCTGAACTAGGCTCCCTTCGCCCAGCTTGCTGCAATAGCCCGCGAGCCAACCCACACACAGCCAGGCCCCTGCTCTTTTTCTCTCTCTCTCTCTCTCTTTTTCTTTTTTCTCTCTCAGTTTTTTTCTTATTTTTTTTTATTTATTGTTATTGTTATTGAGTATTGATTTAAGTGCTATTACACTTTGTTAAAGTTTTATTTTATTTTTACCTTGACTATTGTTTAGGATTTTGTTTGAAATATTTATATTGTTTTTTTTTCACCATTGCAGTATTTATTTATTTATTTATTTTCCCTTCAATTAAGTCCGCATCAGAATCTTTTAATGCTTCGATTTAGTAATTTTATCTAATGATGTTTGGTTCTAAAATTTTTTTAAAAAAAAGATATAAAATACGAAAAGAAAAAAAAAAGGAAAGGTTTTGTTTTTAAGAAATTAGAATAGTTGTCTTATCAAAATTTAGTATTTTTAACGAAGCTCGGTTTAATCAGGGTCAGTTTTATCAAAGCTCACATTTTTATTGTGTTTCGTTATTGTTTAAATTTAGATTTTTTTTTGTGTTTTGTTACTTTGGTTTGAGTTCTTGATTCATGTTAAAAGTTTAGTTTTTAGTCTGGGTTTGGATCTAATTGAGTTTCCATTCTTGTGTGTTTTAATGCCTTATTCAAAGTTACTGTTTTTAATTAATGCGTGCTCTGATGTTTTTTTGAGTAAGTTAGGGTTTCCATTAGTGTTCTTTACTTCAATGCATGCTAGTTTTAGGGCTTTAAATTGCGTGTCATTTAATTTGTCACAAGTGAAATTGATCCATCTTGAAAAACCCAAATCTGAACTGAGTTCAATGCACTTTTATTTTTGATTGGACGAACGTGAAATTTGAAATTAAAATGCATTCCCTGAGGAGATGATCTAGCCCTTGGGCTTAATATTACACAACAGAACTCCTATACTTGGGATAGCTTCCGAGCTACTCTTTTTTCGAGTGAGTCAAATAATAATTAGGAGAAAAAATGTTTGTAATATTTAATGCATCTCATGCATGTAGGAACTACAAAAATCAAAGGCCTAAGAATGACTCTAGATCCCTACACATCACTTGAAAATCAAATGACTGTAGACTAAACGACTCTAGATCCCTACACATCACTTGAAAATCAAATGACTGTAGACTAACCATAGGGAACCGAATGCCTTTAGGGTCAACCGACGCCGAATTTTTTTCTGTGTCCTCAAAAAGACGTGGAATGACCATAGGACACTCATACATGCACAAATATATATATATATATATATATATATATATATATGTTTATATGGAAAGGGTGATCACATAAGTAAATAAAACCAAAATGCACTTAATATGCATGTTCGGTCGACCGTACTTCACAAGTACAAATATGTCGGTCGACCAAACCGGTGATCGGGTCAATTGTTTGACCACTGCCCGGTTAACCGAACACGGCTCAGTTCACTTAACTTGGTTGACCGAACTTCCTTTGAGCCAACCATTTGACCATACGTTCGACCGAGCCCAAATCTTAAGCTAATGTCCTAGTCGACCGATCCCACACATGGGAGAATCCAACGGTCAGGTTAACCAAACTACCTAGTTCAAAACCTCACGATTGACCGAACCATGCAGAAAAGAAAAATCACCTTGGAACCTTGTTGACCGGTCGGCCGAACTTCTACTTCAAATCTCACCAAGTCGATAGAACTTGAAACACTCGGTCAATCGAATCTTGCCTTCAGTCGACTGGTGCTTTCGGGTTATCCTATTATTTTTACTGCGGTTAAAATACTTAAATAGAGTTAATTTGGTTAAAATGTTTTAAAACAATTATAATAATTCCCTATATGTCCTGGACGGCTTTAATCAAGGGGATGTCTATATATATCCCCTCCTTTGGATTAATTAGCATTGGATTAGCAATCTTAATTAGGAAAAATCCTCCAAAATTTAAAAATCTCCCATACTCATTTTTTAGCCTCCTACACTCATTCTTACAAGATTTTAGTGCTTAAATCTCTTTGTATGTCACGGCCCGAGCCCTGAAATGGGACCCAGGGGTGAATTAAGTAACCTAACCTGTCTCTGTATCAATATAAACCATCCATGATACCATATACAAGAGGGTCCGACCCCGTGGGGTAACGGATGCCCTATATACATACATACAAAACATGTCCATACTCATCAATATACGCAGCGGAATATGATCTTTCTTTACATCAAACTGTACCATACCAGAGTCTATACCATACAAGGTTAAACATACCTACAAATACTATACATATCACGGGTGTCTACAAAATCCATCAGGACAACCCGGTACAAAATTTGTACATATTAGGTACTAACAGTAGCTAAACACACCCCCCGGTTCCGGATGCTAGGATGCTAGTTTCGGCTACCCGAAGGACCTGAAAAACTTTTGTATATATTTGGGGTGAGACACCTTTCAGTAAGGGAGAAAATAGGTTATATCAGCGTGTGGCATACCAGTGTCATTTTCATACTTCATAACACATACATACGATACAGTTTGAAACACTTACGTACAGTTTCAAAACAAGTTTCATACATTCCCATACAATTCCATTACAGTTCCAGTATTTCCACAAAATCCATTCCAGTTCATACGATACTCAAATACATACATATATACATATGGTCAGTGTCGTCACACTACTCACAACTGCACAAGTCACCTAGTCTCACAGTGGTTACGTTCCAACACATTAAACTACAAAGGTTTCCGACTCAGGCCTAATAGTGAATCCATTGCTACATATGCAACTACACAAGGTCACCTAGTCTAACCCCGATTACGTTACCATGTGCAAACTACGCTGCGTCAACCTAGGCCCACTGTGGTCTGTTGCTACATTCGGTGACCAACCAAATCATACTGGTGATATTTCGCACCCTGGATATAGAGCTGGCCACTACGCTACGTCAACCTAGGCCCACTGTGGTCTGTTGCTACATTCAGTGACCAACCAAATCATACTGGTGATATTTCACACCTCGGATATAGAGCCGACCACTCTTGCCCATGGTAGTTAGCCATTACAGGGCACAACATACGGTAGTTAGCCGCCCCTAGCTATTACGGAGTACGGGTGTTAGCCGCCCCTAGCTGTTACGGCGTACGGGTGTTAGCCGCCCTTAGCCATTTCGGCGTACGGTAGTTAGCCGCCCCTAGCCGTTTCACAAAACCTGGAATCACTTTGGAACTCACGCCCCTATATATTTCAGCGTACGGTAATAAGCCACCACATAGCTGTTTTTCACAAATATGTGGAACATTTACATACATACACACATATCACACTTATTTGGTTTACGGAAAATCATATCGTTTACAATTTCAAGTATACAGTTTATGCAAATATGGATTACGGTCACCTCAATAATACAGTTTAAACAACATAAACGGTTTTCCAATCAAATAAGAGATGATACTCGACATCCCCAATTTTCCCGAAAACTATAACCTGAAAATCCCGTGTTTTTACCATATAGATTTCCCCAAATAAGTAGTCAAAACATATATACGATCGTAGCCTACAGGCTTACCGATCCTGATTTCAAAAATGAATTGATATAAACAGAATCCCCTCACCTAAATCCGAAACCGAACCACGAACTCTACGGCCCTCAAAACTATGAACCGAGACTCCAAAATCTACAAACCACAATACTAAACATGCTTATAATTCATACTACTATCCATATACTGAATCAGAAATAAAAACCGAGCCTTACCTCGATTTTGGCCTGAAACCCAAAAATCCCGAATCAAGATTCCGATTTGCAGAAGTTGTAGAGAATCGTTCCACGATCCTCGTGGTAACTCCGGATTTCCAATCCTACCAACAACCGACAAGGAAATCTAGAGAGAAGAGAGAGAGAGTTTAAAGAGAGAGAGAGAGAGAGAGAGAGAGAGAGAGAGAGAGAGAGAGAGAGAGAGAGAGTAGAGAGACTTAATGAAGAAGAAAACAATTTTTCCTTTTTTAAGCCTTTGACCCGCCCATTTTTCGTAGATGAAAAGTACCTTCGTCGACGAAAAGTCAAGGATTTCGTAGCGAATGTCGGCAGCCTCGTCGACGAAGTCTGATATTTAAACTTTTCCAGACCTCTCGGCTTCTCTTCATCGACAAACCTCTGAATTTCATCAACGAAAAGTCTACTGCCTTCGTCGACGAAATCTGGCTTCGTCGACGAAATCTGCAGGAATCCATTTTCTATTTTTCGGGTTCTTACATTGTAAGTGTGATTGAGTGTTGTTCTCATTAGGCTTAAGCTCTCTCTTGTTCTTGGTTATTGAGATTATTTTATTAGAGAGTTAAGCTTGAAGTTTCCCTGGGAGACTTTGTTAATAAGTCTTCCCTAGGAATACTTCATTGAGCCTTTGAGTTTTGCATTGTCATTACAATACTCAAGGAGTTCATATTGGATTTTGATTGCTAAAATATTTTACAAATCATTTTCAAAATATTTCTTGTGCTTATATTTGAGAAATATATATTTTAAGATATTTGCTTGAGTGCTAAAAGATCTTTGTTGTTATACCTTTGATTGAGATTATCATTTTAATACAAAGATCTAATAACTATTTTACAAACCATTGTTGAATATCTCTTGTGGTTTATTTTGATAAAAAATGACTGTTGAGATATTTGAAGTATACTTGTGATCTTTGCTAGTGCATTGTAATTGAGAATATTATTTTGACACAAAGATCCTATCACTTACACTTTTACGTACCAATTGCATTATTGGCATTGATTTTGAGAGTAGACACTAAGGCTACATTGAGCTTACATATCTTATCATGTGGTAGTGTGCATTGATTTGTGATATTGTGCATAGTGGTACATATCTGCTTGTGTAAAAAGCATTTCCTTGTACACAAAATTTTCTCATTTGTTGTATTCCACGCACAGGCCTGAAGAGGGAGACTAACCCTGTTGAATAGTCCCAGACTAGCTTAGATCCAGTTAGGAAAGTTAGGTGCGTCATCCTGGTAAGGCGTGTTGGTTGAGGTCAACCCCTTTAATTAACCTGGTTGTAACTGGCGCCACTCCACACGTCAAGTGAGCATTAGTGGAATTCTTGGGCTTGTAAGCTAAATGTGGGGACGTAAGCACAGTTGGTCGTAGCCTGATAGCATATCGTGCGTGTACTTTATATTCTCGGCACTTTAATTTCCTGCACATGTATGTTATAGTGCATGATTTAATTTCCGCACATTATATGTGCATATGGGTTTATATGTATATAGAAAGACCCTAGGTTGTGAAATACTACTGTTGAATTAGCTAAACCTAGGAATAAATTTTAAATACCCAATTCATCCCCCCCCCCCTCTTGGGAATACACCAAAGCTAACATGTTGTCCATTACACAGAGATGAGCTTCAAGGGTCCATCATATTCTACATATCTTTAACCCTAATCTCAGTGATCAAAATTTTAGTCATCACTCTAGGCTTATTCACCGTTGATTACATCTCCTCATTCTCTTGGTGTTTATTAAAAGACATATTTTTCATAATCAAAATTAGAGGCAGTCACTAGGGGATTCAAGTTACAATATTAAATCAAAGTATTCCCTTTGAGTTTTAAATATAAATTCTCTAATCTTGGTTAACTTATTTCCTCTATAGGAACTCTTTACCAAACCATGATTGTATATCCGGTAAAGACTACACCTATCCATCGGTTTGTATCCTTGCTACAAATCATGATCATATCTATAGGATACTTTCTACTCACCGAAGAGCATTGATCAAAATCATTCATATTCTCCTATATGCTCTCTACCCAAGCCTGGACATGATTACTTCCATGAGAATAATTTAATTCATGTTCACTTATGTTGACTCTATGAGTACAATCCTATTTTGATAATGACAAATCACTTAGTATTTGATCTGTACATTGAGATTGTGAACATGAACAATATTTAGCATGCATGGAAGGTGATGAAGTCATGGAAGCTATGAAGATTAAAGCATATATATATATATATACCCTAGCAGAAGCTATGGAACTAAAAAGAGTGGAAGAATGAAGATGCAAGCATCTTATGCAATCATCAAGTTCAAGATCGTCATGGAAATGGGTATTTAGAATTGATGTATGTGCATATTTTATATGATATAGCCAGAAGCTCAAAATATATACACATGCATCTCATGAACACCTTCTAGGGTTAAATATAGATTTAGAGACTCTATTTAAAATCCTGAAAAATGTTTTATGAAGAAGCAAAGCAAGAAAGAAAAAATGGTTTTTGAAAACAAAATAAAAAAGTTGAAGTTGAATTGCATAGTCGACTGAGGATTATCCTTAGACGTCTGAAGAGGCAACTTCAGACGACTAAAGTTTTACTTCAGATGTCTGAAGAATTTCCTCAGAAGACTGAAGATTTAGTTGAGTCAACTAAAGATTTAAATGATGAAACATAGAACAGGCAGAATGACTTCAGAAGATTGAACCCTGAGTTCAGTCGTCTGAAGCAGGGACTTCAGAAGTCTGAACCTTAAGTTCAGTCGTATGACCTTGTGTCTAGTTTAATTTTTTCAAAACTTTAAGGAACTTCAGTCATTTGAACCCGAGACCTTAGTCATCTAAACTTGTAGAAACTTGAAAAATCTGATATTTAGCGAGAGAACACGCGAATTATTTACTTAATCAAGTTGATCCAAGGGTCAAGACTTAACCTAGGGCCGAGAGCACTTATAAAATAAACCTCTAAACCCTAGTGCCTCAATTTTTGGATAATATTGAGAGACTTGAACATATCGTAACACGATTGCCTGCACTCTAACTTATACTTATCAAGTTTGGGCAAATCATCTCAATTTTTCAAAGGGATTTCATTTACACATCTTGAAAGCAAGCTATGGTGATTGAGGTTTGGTAAACAAGGGATTTGTTTGCATTTTCAATATATAGATATCTTGAAGATTTTTCATATCTCAAACTCATACATCTATTACTCTTATTGAAAAAGAAAAAAAACCTTGTGTTGTTACATAAAATTTATTTGTGAAAGGATTTTCTAAACATTGAATATTTGGTGATCTTCAAGTTCTTATTTTTATTCAAACTCAATATTTTGTTATTGCAAAATATACTTGATTGAAAAGTCTAAAGGTTCTCAATATATATTTGTGAGAAATATTATTGTGACAAGTAGTGTTTGAATCTTTGTAATATTCACAGTCTTTTATTTATTCAAAGATTCAACTTTACAAATTATTTGATAGCAAGAATTTAGATCTTCATAATATTCAAGACCAATTTTTTTAATAAGATCACATTCGGTATTTTTGTATCTAGTAAGTTGAACTAAAACCCTAAGTTCTCTAAAGCATCTACTTATATAATTATTTTGGGAGATTTGATCAAAGGGAAATTTTGTGAAGCATATCATTCATATAATGATTACATCATTACATATATACTGAGTTTCAAGTTTTATCATATGAATATATATTAGTTTTTCCATTGTACTCACTAGCTTTGCTAGAAGCAATATTGAGTTTTTGCAGATTTTAAAATTTATATTGTAATCACGGTTTGGGTTGTGAACTAGGTGAGAAGGAAGTTGTGCCTCTTGTAAGCAGCGGATTGTAAGGGAAACTCCGTCTCGATTACAGGAGCAGGGATTTAATGGAATCCTTGAGTGAGTTACTCAAGGTGAGGACGTAGGTCGGGTTGGCTGAATCTCGTAAAATCGTGTTTGTCTTCTCTCTTGCCTTATCTTTTTAATTTCCTCTTGCATTTCATTATCATCTTTTGCATGGTTTTATGTTGATTTATATTATACAAACTTCATAATGAATTGGGTAAAATAGAATTTATTGAGATAATAATTTGAATTAATTTTAAGTCTCTAGAATTAATTGGTTAAATATTGAAATAGGGATTAAGTGGTAAAATAAACTTAAAGATTTTTAAAATACCCAATTCACCCCCCCTTTTGGGATTACACATGAATTAACAACTTATAATGAATACTCTTCTGTCCTTAATAGAAATTTAATCCATAAGAGTCATAAGCTCTCAACTTTTAAATCAAATCATTTAGAGCTCTACCTTGATTGTGTTGAATGGCTAAATTGGTTGCCTAGGTCCTTATCTTGATAAATTCATATATCTCAAAGTAACGTATGCACATGTAATTAATATCGAAAGTCATTCCAACTTATGCCTCTTACATGTATTGAAATCATAAGAAAAGAGGCAATTATAGGCTTTATTCATTGAAGGAATATTGATTGTGACTTTTTGGTCCTTTAAAGCCTATGCATCTGGAGCCAAGTTTTAACTATTGAGAATCTTAAATCTCTTGGCTGAAGAATTTGAATAACAAGAAAAGGCATAAAATGACTAAGTGCATAACTCAATGGGAGCATCTTCCTTTGATTGTTATATTAACTAAATGTTCTCATAATCATACTACATGCTTGAATGCCTTAATGAATAACAGTATGTGCTGAACTCAAATCTATCCTCTGCACTCTACTATTTATATTCATTAATGGATGGATTATATTTTGTTAAGTTGTTGATTACTACTTGATTACATGCTTAGTTTAGAATGCCTCCTGCATGGTGGACGCAGTTGATGTGAATTGCATACTAGTAGTGGATTATACGTTCTCGCTTGCTCAAACTGAATTATTTTGAATTGATTGCTTGAATCTATCAGGTTTTGGTACATGAAAATTTGGGAAATGTTCAATTTACAAACAGCATGCTACCAATCGGTGGAATTTTTCCCATGTACAAAGATGATTATGATAATAAAAACATTAAAATATTTTTTAAATAATGAGTGAAAACTTAAATAGAAATATCAAACCTTCATCCTTACATAATCATCAGGTAGTTAGAGGAGTTAAGCTCCATCCTTACAGAAACAGTTTAACGAACTTATACGCATCACCTCTACCTATTGAAATATTGAGGCTCTTTAGAAAAACTTTGAACACTATATACAATACTTGAACTTTTTCTTGGTTTATAAGCATCATGTTATGTCTTAATATCATTTTTCTGATGCACGTATGATTTGTTGGGATAATTATACTGGTTTAAAATTTTTTAATATTTTAATCAATATCCATGTATAGTTCATAAGAAACTTATACTACTAAGCATAGTGAAATGAATCTTAATTTGTATAAGCAAATCATTTCACCTAAACCATATCTTCAAATTGTTAAAGGGGGGGGGGGGGGAACTCAACTTAACTTTCTCAGGATCTGAAATTCCTTACCAATTCTAGCACTTTCATTCATGTTCTTAATATATATTGAGATGTGTGTATCATACTAATCATGAATGTTGGGTGTATTCGAATCATGGCATGCACTATTTTGGACTATACTGAATATCTTGCATGCATTGATAATGAGCTATTCTTGTAATCATTCAGGTTTTTGATTTATTTTTGGGAATTGCTCTATTTTCAAACGGCATGTTGCTAAAATTTCAAAAAATTTCCCAAAATTGAATCTTATATCTGAATGTCTTGTGTTTACTTTCCTACCTTAGCCCCTTTTTGCTGATGTCAAAAAGGGGGAGAAGTGTCTAATGCAAAATTGGGAAAGTTAAATGTATCTTAGTTCATATTATCACTTTATACTATTTGAGCTTTAATTGACAATTAAAATTGAATGCATAATTTGTGTATGTTTTTCTTCATTTGTCAAATGTCTGCACTTAAAATTCAAATTCTATGCATATACTTAAGGGGAGCCTGTTTGGCTTTGCCCACTTTTACAAGTTGTTTTGTCTTCATCAAAAAGGGAGAGAATGTTGACTCTATGAGTCTAATCCCATTTTGATTATGACAAAACCAATGTTTCTCACCTGTACACTGAGTCTCTTGAACAGGTTCATCCTAAGCATGCACTGTTGGTAGGAATTCAAGCAAGCCATACGAACTATGAAGATCTCGCTTCATTTATGGAATGAAGACCTATTTTTTATTGTATTTGCATTCATTTTTAATTGATCTGTATTATAATATGGTATGTAATAAACTGCATAACATGCATGATAAGACTAAATGCTCAAGACCATAGAGTGACCTTAGGGTTCACACTTTGGTCGACCAACGCCAGGTTTTTAGGACTAGCTCAAAGACCTTAGAAAGGCCCTAGGTTCTTGTACTTACACTTAAATTAATCCCCAAAATCACATATATCATCAAGGGAATAAATTAAATTAAATAAGGATTTAAAGGGTAAAAATAGTGAGGCTTCGGGTGACTGAACTATAGTGTTCAAAACACTTCAGGCAACCGAACTGCTAACCAGTCAAAATGTTGACCTAGGTTTGGGCGATTGAACTCAAAAGAACTGTAGTGTCCTCGGTCAACCGAACAAGTACTATGTACTTTTCCAACATCCTCGGCACCTAAACTTATAGTTCATTTTCCTCTCGGGTGACCGAATATGTGAGTTTGGTAAACCAAACTTGAGACCGAGCGATCGAACCGCGGCCTTTTGGAAAATTGCCTTAGTTCAGCAAACCAAACTTATTTTTAGGCACTCGAACTTCAAATTTGCCTTTTCCTATTGTGAGTGTTCAGGTGACCAAACCTATAGCTCGGCACCCAAAACTCTTAGGTTAAAATAATTTTATCTGCAGCAACATAGAGTTATTTGGGTTAAATTGGTTCAAAATATTTTTAATAATCCCTATTGAGTCCCAACGGTTACTGTTGGAAGTCCCAGCCCGGAGTATATAGTCTAGAGGGGGGTGAATAGACTCTTTTTTTGCGGAATACGTATTTTTCTACAAAATAAAAACTCTTGCCAAGATACAAGAAATTATATTGCAATATAAATATAAATTATGCACAAGATATAAAATAAAGAGTGTAAGGGAAAGAAAGAACAACACCGGTACTTTTACGCGGTTCAGCACCAAGCCTACGTCCACGCCTTAGTACCAAGCCAACGATTCCACAATCCACTAAAGATACTCCTTTATTGGCTAAGAAGCCTTACATCTCGAGAAAAAATCCCTACCGCACTCACCAACAGCCTTCGCTTCGATTCACAAAGAACCTTACAAGAGATTGAAAATATAATTCAATGCTCCTTAAATGAGCCAATATGAAATACAACCAAATCCTCACTCTATTCTGTTAGCTTTGGTGCAATCCCAAGAGGGGGGGTGAATTGGGTATTTAAAAATTATCACCTAGGTTAAACCAGATAAGCAGTATTACTTAACCTAGGGTCTGTCTATGCAAATGTAAATCTAATCATTTACAATATAACATACACGTGCAGTAAGTAAATTGCGGAAATGTAAAGAACACGCACAATATGTTATCGGGGTTCGGCCAACTGTGCCTACGTCCCCGCCTCTGGCTCGCAAGCAGGAGGATTCCACTAACAGCTCACTTAAGGGTGGAGCGGCACCGTTTACAACCAGGTCAAATTAACACAGGGCTGACCTCAACCTTAACCAGGTCAATTAGCGGGGCTGACCTTAACCTACACGCCTTAACAGGACGATGCACCTAGCTTTCCTAACCGGGTCTAAGCCAATCCGGGACTATTCCAGGGCTAGTCTCCCTCTTCAGGACCGTGCCTGGAAATACAACCAAAGTGTATAAAATTTGTACGCGGAAATATGCTTCTAGAAAAGCAGATGTGTGCACCAATACAGCTCAATTAATAAAGTAAGCACGAATGATATGTAGATATGCTCAGTGGTCTAATGTGTGCTAAACACTCAATCAAGTATGATAATCAATCAAGATCTAGAGTGTGTATCTAAGCAAGATTTGAAACTCAATATTCGAATATCACAAAATCATATTTGGGTTTCAAATATGCTAAGAAAGATAAATCAAACAAACTCAATATGATATTTCAATTTCTAAAGTACAATGGAGTTGTTTGAAAGATTAGCTTTTCACAAGAGGATTTTGGACACAAAATCTAGGTTTAGGTATCTTGCAACAACAATGCAAGAACCACAACCCTCAAAGTCTTCCCACACAAGATTTATCAAATGAAATCTATGGAAGAACTTTAGGCTATACTCTCAAATAAAATCAATCAACCTTTATACCAAAAGAGAGTATTAGCTAGAAAAATTACGCACAATAGCCTTATAGAAATACTCACAATGCTTAGAGAAATAAAGATTGAAGAGTATGTGAGTGTTTGCAAGAAGTTTTTGGCTAATATAGGGTTTTAAGAGTTGAGAGAGTTTTGCCCTAATCAAGTTTGCTAATCCTTGATAATAATGATAAATGAATGGGTATATATAGGCAAGGATGTATTTTTGACCATTGGGGACCAATTGGGCATTATTAAGAAAGTTTTAAATCATTTTAAAATAATTAACCCTGTTTAAAAAATATTAACTGCGGTAAAAAATCAGGGCAACCCGAGAGGTCCGGTCGACCAAAAATGTTTCGGTCGACCAGGACTCAATTGGCTCGGTCGACCAGGGGACTTTTGAACTGAAAGGCTCGGTCGACCGGAGAGGGCGATTTGCCAATTTTCCGAGTTTCGGTCGACCAGGGCATTTTGAACTACCTGGTTCGGTCGACCAGACCGCTGAAAATTCACCCAAGAACCCTTCGGTCAACTAGGTAGTTGTAGTACAAAAGCTCTCGGTCGACCGAATGGTCAACTGTTGACTCTGGAGGGTTTCGGTCGACCAGGGACTTTTGAACTACAAGTTTCGGTCGACCAGGGGGGTTTCGGTCGACCATGGTGAAGGCTCGGTCGACCGGGGCTCAAATCAGCGAGTTTCGGTGGACCGTAGTGAAGGCTCGGTCGACCGGGAGGTCAAAAAGTTGACTCCCACGTGGTTCGGTCGACCGGGGACAAATGAACTGTAAGGGCTCGGTCGACCGGCGTCTAATTTTCTGTACAAACACTGTTCAGTGTTTTGGCCATAACTTTTCCTATACAACTTCAAATTGGATGTTCTTGATACTAATATAAAGGTAAGAGAAAATTCCACAACTTTTATGTTGAACACATTTTAAGATAATGACTTTTGGATTGATAAAAATGTCCATCAATGAGATGGAAGAAACATGAAGGGAGTTTTTCTCTTACGAACACATTTCAGTGTTTTGGTCATAACTTTTTCTGTGCAACTCCAATTTGGATGTTCTTGGTATCAAACCCAAGCTATGGTAAAATGCCACAATTTTCATGTTGAACATGGTTTGATATGAGATCCAATTGAGTGAGAAAATTTCTAATTTCTAATGGCCGGTCGAATGGCCGGTTGACCGATCCCTTTGAAAATTTTAGTTTTTGCCTTCTTTTAACTTCAAAACCATTTAAAAACCTTTGTATAAGTTAGGCATTTTATGAAAAAGGTTTTTCATGTTATTTGGAGGTCCTATGGTCAATCTAAGGTCAATTTGAGCATACCTACCTATCATACATGATGCAAATTATTACAAGCCATATGAGTGCACAGTCCATAATAAAATTACATCCCAGAATGAAGAAACTGAAAAATAAATACAAATGCAGCACAAGATTCTTCATTCATCGGCACGAACACCGCACGCCATCATAATAAGTCTTTTAGTCTCGAAGCGCGCACAAGGTGATCCTGCATGCAATTCTCAGTACAACCATTAGTACCAAGAGTATTTGTCATAATCAAAAACTGGGTGTGACCAATCAAGTCAACATTCTCCCCCTTTTTGATGATGACAAATACTTGCCTACTTCTCCCCCTTTTGGCAACAACAAAAATGGACTCAAATAAACATTTAAGCACATAGGCAAATGATCATCTGTAAACAAGTGATCTGATTGAGTAATATATATTCAACACGTTTACAACTACGTACTCAAACAGTCCAGTATTCTCAAAAACATTTAAATAGAAGTATACCTTTTAGTCATTCAAAAGATAGAATAGTCATGCATTTCATAGCACAAACATGTTCATAGAGTATAAATTAATGACTATTTTAGTAGTTATGCACACAAACTATATAACTGGTTATAAAAATGATTTAAATGACATGAAAAACAAAATCAGACCATGAAAATGCACAAACTATTTGGAATTTAAACATATCATAAGACCCGTGGAAGATTTGAGTTAAAGGCACATGGCATATGATACCAAACAGGAAGTTTGAGCATGAACACAATCTAACTAGTTCGCATGCATTTTAATGTGTAGGTATAGAACCAGTTATGCGACTTTAAAACAATATATGTATATAATAATAATAATAATGAAGCAAGAGAAAAGGTTTAAGTTTTGAAATTAGTTCTTGCCATAAAGTAATAAATATATATATGTATAAATATATATCCCCCTTATGATGTTTGCAAGATGGTGCTGGGGGTAGCTTGCAGAAAGGAAGTTTTAATTTAAAACAAGCAAGCATAAATTTTCTGGTTTGTCAATTAAGTACATACAATAGTATATCCAGAAAATCACAACCATGATGATCCTAAAGATTTAATAATTCACATCCGGGATCATATGGCAAACACAAACAGCATGTGGCAAAGGACTATAAGTCAATGTAAGATTTTTACCAACAACATATCAGTTAAGCACACGCCACATTTGATTCGACACCATATCTAAGCTAAAAAGTTGGTGAGCATAATGTGATAGTCATTTCAATTTTAGATGCTCCCCCTATCAATTTGAATTATTGCTTAGATATTGAAAATTACTTATACTTTGAAAGGGATTGATTTCATTGAATATGCCAAGGTATAAGTGAGCACACAAACCATTCTTCAACAACTATACTTGATGTCTATTAACAACATTCATCCCAAATTAGTATAGTCACACCTATAGACAACAAGAGCATCAAAAATAGATATTAAGGCATGCAATGCAACTCATGATCCAAAAACATTTCATATCAAAACATGGGACTTTACGTGCAAGATATAATGTTCAGGGATATAGGAAGAGCCTCAATATATCAATAAACAATAGTGATGCATGTGATACCTATAAATTCTTTCTATAGAGTAGGTGCTCAGCTCTTTAAGTGTTTGATGATTATATGAGGATGACATAGGATGACATTTAATTTTCAATTAGTTTTCACTCATCCTTTCAAAAATATTTTAACTTTAATTTTATTATAGTCATCCTTAAACACAAGGTTTTATATGTGAAAGTCCTAGCAAAATTTCGGCAGCATGCCGTTTGTATATAGGACATTTTCCCATACAAATTGTACCTAATTGGTTCAACAAGCAATTTATATTTCAGTTCAAGGCATACGAGAACCTATAATCCACTACCAGCATGCAATTCACATCAACTGCATCCGCCATGCAGGAGGCATTCTAAACTAAGCATGCAATCAGATAGTATAATCAACTATCCATATAACATGTAAACCATCCAACTAGATATTATGAACAATAAATAACCGTGGATAGTTAGAAATTCAGTGCAATACCCATATGGACATTTAGGCATGAAATAAATATATGAGAGCATTTTAATTTATATAATCATGAAAGAATATATGCTCCCCCTTAATTATGCGCTAATTCATTTTATGCCTTTCCTTATTTTTCAGGTTCTTTAGGCCAAGTGAATTAAGATTTTCAATGTTATATGCTTGGCTTTGGATGAATAGGCTTAGAGGACCAAAAGGTCAAAAGATATATGTCTTTAAATAAGCTAAGCCAATATTTGCCTCTATTCTTATGATTTACAATACATGAGAGGCCTAAGTTCAAATGACTTTTCATTTTAAGGTTCATGCATAGGTTTCTTTGAATTTTTGTTCCATCATATGGATTGAAACTTATATCAATTAAATTAGCCATTTTAACTTAATTTATGAGGATGAAGCTCTTTAAATGATTTTATATAAAGTTTGAGAGCTTGGAAGAGAATTGAATACTCTTAAAGATTAAGCATTTTATTTAGGTTTAATAGAATATTCAAAAGTAGGACATTGTATAAGATAAGCATTTTGAAGAATATGTCTTAACTTATTTTGGCAAAGAGCATTGTGGAGGATATGAATAACTAGGAACTGATGCTCTTTGGTGATTGGAATGTATCCTTTAGATATGATCATAATTTTAGAGCAAGGATACGAACCAATGAGAAGGATGGATCTTTACCTGATATGATCGTGGTAAGGTAAAGATTCCCTATGGAAGGATATCTTTTAATAAGCACTATAAATATTTGGAATTGATGATTAATAGTGCTTCAAACCTAGAGTGATGACTAAACATTTTATTAGGCATTTAAATTTAATGAAGGGTTTAGGATTAAATGATATATAGTGTGAGATGGATTCCCTAAACCATAAGCTAGGCAATGGACAAAATGTATGCTTAACTTTAGATATTCATATTTACGCATGAGTTAAGCAATTTGAAATTTTAATACAAGACAAAAATGTCATGTCCACTTGGAAGTGGATTTTCATTCAAGCAGTCAATACTTTCATATTTCAACCAAGGAATGTATGCATTAAGTTCAGATTGGTTGTATGCTTGGATTTGCAGATTGGCTTGATTTTTCAAAATACTTAGTATGTAAGATTTTAAATAGTTGGTATATACTAAGATTTTACATTTTCAGTCCCGAACCATTCCTAAGCCTTTAGAAGATACTACCCCCTATGGCTAATCCTAAACAATAAGGAAGAATTATGTGATTATGTAATTCCTGTTTGAGCAAATTCTTCCTTGAATATCAAGGAGTTTTCTTTCTTAACAACCCATATCATTTTTCTACCTTTTATTCTCGATGGGTTAGGACTAGGTGGTACTTTGACCTCCAAACTTGTTTGGGTTTCACACCTTTTCTTTTAAATGGGCAATCAAATTTTGTGTGCCCCTTCTTTTTACATAGAATGCATATGGTGTGAGTGTATGGACCGGAGGAGGTACTAGCATAATGTTTTGATTCTTTTACAAAGTACCCCATGTATAGGTTCTTCTCTTTCTTATTTTCAATTCCATTAAAACCTATACCCTCCTTATCTAAAGTCATCTTTTGTGAGCCAAGCAATTTATCAAAATTTTCTTTGCCTCTAGTGAACGTGTGGATGATCTTAGATTGGTCTTCTATTTTCTTCTCTAGATCTTGAATTTTTGAGTTTTTCATATCTTTGCAAACACATTGAAGTTTCATAAGTTCTTTTGACATATTGTTTTCTTTATTCTCAAGATCATGGATATGAAGATCCTTTTTATCATCATTAGAAACTTTAGATTTCAAAATAGTCAATTCCTTTTCTAATGATTCATTCTTGCTTTCCAATCTTTTAATTTTCAAATTGTTTTCTCTTTCAGCAAGAATTTTTGAGTCACATTCTTTCTCACATGCCTCATACTTGTTTTTCAAAGTTGTATATCTTTTATTAGCTTTAACAAGTGACTTATGAGTTCTAACATATTCAACTTGCAATTCCTTATAAGTAGGCATGCTTTCACTATCAGTACTATCACATGATTCAGTATTAGATGCATCATTCAATTCATCACATGAATCATAATCAGATTTATCTACTAAAGTAGAAGGAACAGAGATAACCTCATTATCTATTAAGGCAACAAAGCACTGGTTACCTCCTTCAAGATTAGAAGGACTTGAGTCACATGGAGAGATCACAATGTTTTGCATGGGTGCTCCATATCTCCTCCCAAGTTCTTCCCATATCTGCTTAGCACTACTACAAGCCATAACCTCACATAAAACATTAGAATCTAAAGCATGCAGTAAGGTATTCATGGCATCAAAATTTACTTGTACTAAGTTCCTATCATGGTCATTCATTTCACACTCAGATTTAGGAACATCAGTACACCCAATAGATTTCATAGGCACACAATCACCCTGGTCAATGACTCTCCAAAATTTTCAATTTAAAGCTTTCACATACACAGTCACTCTAAATTTCCATATAGCATAATCATTACTATAGAATATAGGTGGGTGTGTGACCAATCTTCCCTCACATGAAGGGGATGCACTAACATGAGCCATCATGATCTTTTTACCAAATAACGTCAAAGTCTAAGTTACGAGGCTCTGATACCAATTGTTAGCTTTGGTGCAATCCCAAGAGGGGGGGTGAATTGGGTATTTAAAAATTATCACCTAGGTTAAACCAGATAAGCAGTATTACTTAACCCCTGTCTGTCTATGCAAATGTAAATCTAATCATTTACAATATAACATACACGTGCAGTAAGTAAATTGCGGAAATGTAAAGAACACGCACGATATGTTATCGGGGTTCGGCCAACTGTGCCTACGTCCCCGCCTCTAGCTCGCAAGCAGGAGGATTCCACTAACAGCTCACTTAAGGGTGGAGTGGCACCGTTTACAACCAGGTCAAATTAACACAGGGCTGACCTCAACCTTAACCAGGTCAATTAGCGAGGCTGACCTCAACCTACACGCCTTAACAGGACGACGCACCTAGCTTTCCTAACCGGGTCTAAGCCAATCCGGGACTATTCCAGGGCTAGTCTCCCTCTTCAGGACCGTGCCTGGAAATACAACCAAAGTGTATAAAATTTGTACGCGGAAATATGCTTCTAGAAAAGCAGATGTGTGCACCAATACAGCTCAATTACTAAAGTAAGCACGAATGATATGTAGATATGCTCAGTGCTCTAATGTGTGCTAAACACTCAATCAAGTATGATAATCAATCAAGATCTAGAGTGTGTATCTAAGCAAGATTTGAAACTCAATATTCGAATATCACAAAATCATATTTGGGTTTCAAATATGCTAAGCAAGATAAATCAAACAAACTCAATATGATATTTCAATTTCTAAAGTACAATGGAGTTGTTTGAAAGATTAGCTTTTTACAAGAGGATTTTGCACACAAAATCTAGGTTTAGGTATCTTGCAACAACAATGCAAGAACCACAACCCTCAAAGTCTTCCCACACAAGATTTATCAAATGAAATCTGTGGAAGAACTTTAGGCTATACTCTCAAATAAAATCAATCAACCTTTATACCAAAAGAGAGTATTAGCTAGAAAAATTACGCACAACAGCCTTATAGAAATACTCACAATGCTTAGAGAAATAAAGATTGAAGAGTATGTGAGTGTTTGCAAGAAGTTTTTGGCTAATATAGGGTTTTAAGAGTTGAGAGAGTTTTGCCCTAATCAAGTTTTCTAATCCTTGCTAATAATGATAAATGAATGGGTATATATAGGCAAGGATGTATTTTTGACCGTTGGGGACCTATTGGGCATTATTAAGAAAGTTTTAAATCATTTTAAAATAATTAACCCTGTTTAAAAAATATTAACTGCGGTAAAAAATCAGGGCAACCCGAGAGGTCCGGTCGACCAAAAATGTTTCGGTCGACCAGGACTCAATTGGCTCGGTCAACCAAGGGACTTTTGAACTGAAAGGCTCGGTCGACCGGAGAGGGCGATTTGCCAATTTTCTGAGTTTCGGTCGACCAGGGCATTTTGAACTACCTGGTTCGGTCGACCAGACCGCTAAAAATTCACCCGACAACCCTTCGGTCGACCAGGTAGTTGTAGTACAAAAGCTCTCGGTCGACCGAATGGTCAACATATTTTCTCAAGGAATGAATCTTACAAGATAAGTAAGCAAGAAAGGATTGAGCACTTGTGAAGAATAACTAAAATGCAAAGTAGAAAGTGAAAAGTGCTTAGGTTTTGGAGAAAATGATATTTTTCACAAATATGATCAACAATGCTCAAAACCATGTTAATACAAGTATAATAGCTTGTATTTATAGCCCAAGAGCCAAAGTAGCCATTAACTAGCCGTTAAACTAGCCGTTGCTAGTCTTGACATTCAAATTGCAAGACATGAAATCTTTGATATAATCTTTGATATTGTTTTTGCAAGTTTCAATCCAAAATATCTATTGTGTTTTACATTTAGTGAAAAGCAAGGTGTAGTCCCAAGAGGGGGGTGAATTGAATTTCAAAATTTTCTCTTAATTCATTTTAAGAATCCTTAAACTTCTTTTATTTCTTTTAACCAATTCTCGACTTGTTTGTTTGATTTGTCAATCACACAAGAACTTAGTTTCTTTTGTACAATCAACAACACACCTATGTAAACATCCAAGTAACCAAACCAATCATCCACAATTTGAAAGTAAACAATCAAACCAAGATTTAAAATATACAGCACTTTGAATAATGTAAGAACTTAATATGGTTGTTTATTTCTATAAGCCTTATGGATATAAATTTGAACCAAGCCCTGTAGTAAATGATAATTTATGCTTGCTGATATGGACTTGATTCTTCAATATGATTTTCAACAAAACATTCACAAACACACTTATTCCCTAATGTTCAGCTTTTAAAAAAATTTTCAGTTTAATAAGTTAAGGATGATCAACTAACGTAGTCTCTTTCGGTTTTCGCAATCAATGCTGATCAAACCAAAACAAATTATCTTTTGGTCTATTTAACAATCAAACACTTAGAATTCAGAGATTTATAAAGCATCCATGCAATTTATAAACTTTGCTGAAAAGTAAAGAGTAGGGAAGAGAGAATGAGACCAGAATTTTTATGAGGTTCAGCTTAACCTAGCCTACGCCCTTGCCTTTGACAAACCACTAAAGGATTCACTAAATCTATTCCTTTACCGGGTGGAACAAACCTTTACACACTCTTTCAGTAGGCTAGAGCCCGCCTCTCTAAATGATGTACCCTCATTCGGTCACTCCTTCAAATATGCTAAAGCCCGCCTCTCCAAATGATGTACCCTCATTCAGTCACTCCTTAATTAGGCTAGAGTCCACCTCTCTAAGCGATATCCCCACACTTAGCCAACAATCCAAATAACCTTGAACCGTAAATATCTACAAGATACAAATCAAATAGATGTACAAAGAATGCTCACACAAGAGCTGATTAGTACACTTTGAAAAACTAATATACTTCAATTTAAAAATACCAAAGGAATGAAGCAAGAAGCTCAATGTAAATATCATCGGTTTACTTCTCTTTGATGAGGATGAAGAACTTAAATTATTTGCTTCAGAGAAGATGTAAAAACTCTGAGATTTCTTAGAAATTTCGCAGCAATTCAGAGCTATGAAGCAGATAGCAAGATAGCTTTGAGTGAAAGAGATTTTGAAAGAATGTTCAATGCTTGGTGTGTATGTGAAGATCATAAACCATGTATTTATAGGCTTGAAAAATATTCACATTCGTGCTGCCCAAGTTTACTTGGAGTGCCCCCCAACTTTCTAAGAAGATTAGGGTGCAAGTCAATTAGATTTGAAAATTAGAAGTTTGAAAAATCTGCCCATTGCCGTACTTCGGTTTCCTAAAGTGCAACCTCGGTCACCTGAAGTGGGTTCAGGTGCTTGAAGACACACTGCCTGTTTTAAATTTTTTAGAAAAATGTTCAGTCACCTAAGGTGTTCACCTCGGTCGCCTAGACAATAAAGAAATAGTTTTTCTTCTTTCTTTTTCAAAGATATTTGGCTTCCTTGCTTTCTTACTTTCGAAAGATATTTTCTGTGGTTTTAAAATAAAGTCTCTAAGTCCATCTTTATCCCCTATTGAGCTTCATTTTATTCACAATGAAATTTTTTCCTTTGAAGTACTTACATGAAGATTTCCTAACAAATTAAACACTTCTTGTTCTTTGAAAATTTCATGGTTATCTTTGAGCTTTGAGTTCTTTCCATCTTCAGCTGTCTTTGAGCTTTCCTTTTTTATCACTTCATAATACATCACGCACCTTTAAGCTTGTTGGTGATCTTTCAAAACTTTGTTGGTTTTGGTTTTCTAAGTTTCCTGAAAATACATCACTTAAATAAAACATGTTAAATTCTACTTGTTTGTTAGCATCAAAATAGGATATTAAGGGATATTAAGCCTTGTAAGGCCAACAATCTCCCCATTTTTTATGATGACAAATAAGAAGAAAAAGTTGGAGTGTGCCTTAAAAAGACTCCCCCTTTTAATAAGCATCATCTTAATAATATTTGTAAGATCAATATCAATTTCAAAAACTCTATTGCAATCATGTTCATCACTTCATTTAAGTTCAAGTTTATCAATCAATATCAAGAACTTCTCCTCCTTATGTTTATGCTCAATTTTTGTAATACCATGCTCAATTTTTACTCAAAACTTCTCCCCCTTTTGACATCAAGCAAAAAGAGAAAAAAATGATTAAGTTCAAATAAACATATCATCAAACATGCATATCAAACATATGTACACACTCAATTTATTATTTTTCAATACAACATTTGTAGTGTGTTTTAATAGTCATGTATATTTGTAACATCTTTACTAACAACTTTTTCCCCCTTTGACATTATTCAAGATACCAATTGTTGATTTTATGATACTAATTTAAAATTTAATTCATGATATCAATTTAAAATTTTATTCATTCATGATACCAATTGATTAATATGGAAACGATCATAATATAAGCAATAAGTCATAACACTCCCCCTGAATTCAATACATTTAGTTTTGTTACCAATTATGCTTTTATCATCCCATGTTTCAAAACATTTATTCACATCATCTATCAAATATCAATATCATGCTAATATCATCAATGTCATATCATGCTCATAGATATAATCATACTTGACATGCTTAAAAACAAATTTAGCTTTTAGATTGTGACACCAAGTGAGCTTTTAAATTTTGATATCAATTAAAATATTCATGGATACCAAAGTACTTTATAGATACCAAAGTCATTATCATGCATAGCTCATGGATACTAATATAACTATTATATCTTTCATAACTCATAGATATCAACATAAAGAACAGTAAGTTTATCCATGTGATTCATCAATAGCATGCATGGTCAAGAATTAATCTCATATCAAAAATAATCTCATGCTCGCCATAAATTTTCAATATAAGTCAAGTCAAGTCAAGTCATACACATGTAGCATATAGCATCTCATATAGGCATGTAAGCATGTAGCATATAGACTTTTATTCTCAAATATCTTTTTCTTAATCAAGGTGCTTATGTAATAAGCTCAATTTGATATTTTCTTAAGTTAAGCCTTGTAAAAAATCATCTTATGATTTTGGCCAACAATGTCATTTTGAATTTGTTATAATAAGATCTTAAACTCATGTTTAAGTTTTTCTATTTCAACTAGTTTGTTCGTTGATCATGAATTAAGTTACTTTCTCAATTTTTAAAGGGGAATGACTTAATCCATGGAGTTTTTCGTTTATGAACTAGTCTTTCATCTTGGTACCCATACTTTCTTGGGTCCAGTTGGTTTAATAAAAGATGTTTCTTTTACTCTCCATACTTGTTTAGTTTTCACATTCTTTCTCTTAAATGGACATTCAAACTTTACATGCCCCTTTTTCTTACATTGATAGCATATGGTCTTAGTGTAGGCAATAGAAGATGTGCTAGTATAGTCTTTGGATTCTTTTGAAAAATAACCCATGTAAAGATTCTTTTTCTTTTTATTTTCAATCCCATTAAATCCAATACCTTCTTTGTTCAAGGTCATCCTTTGTGAACCTATCATTTTGTCAAAGTTTGTCTTTCCTTTTGTGAAGTTATAAATGATTTTTTCTTTATCTTCAATCTGATTTTTGAGATCTTTTATCTGTATCTCTTTCTTGTTGTCAACCTTCTTTAGTGATTTCTCTATCTCTAATTCTTGAGATAATTTTCTTACTTTATCCTCAAATTAAGAAATATATATATCTTTCTTATATTCTATAGAGGATAGGGATCAAAGGTCTTCTATCATTTTTTTCATTCTTACTTTCTAATTCTTTGATTCTCAAGTCTTTTTCTTTTTCAGCAAGATTTTTAGCTTCTAATTCTTTTATTGCAGCATCATACTTATTTTTTATTTTCATGAGTTTTGAATCCTTTTCTCTTTCAGCAGTTATAAGGGATTATAACTCTTTCATTATACCTTCATCCTTAATTTTCAATGTTTAGTTGCTTTAATTAGCATCTTATGAACTTTAAATAAATCATTTTGTAATTCATCATAAGATGACATACACTCATCATTGGATTCATCACTACAAGAATTATTTAAAGATTTAGACAAGGAGCTTTCCTCATCATCTCAAGCCATAAAGCATGTATAAGCAACCTCTTGGTCACTTGATTCATTTTTCGAACTACTTGTACTCATGTTGTCCCAAGTAGTGGCTTTCATGGCCTTTCTATTTTTCTTCTTAGAAGCTTCATATTCACTTGTAAGCATATCAATCCTATTATCCCTAACATCTATAGTGTCATTGTAAGTGACTTCTAGCTTGTCCCATATTTCCTCAATTGATTTACAAGTCATTACTCTATTAAATTCATTAGCATCTAAAGTACAATATAAAGCACTAGAATTAACTTGAAACATCTTATGATCTAAGTCTGTCATATCATTTTTCTCCTTAGGAACTTGTTTTCCATCTACTAGTTTGAAGGGAATTTGGTCAGCATCCCTGACAACCTCCCAAGCTTTCCAATTCATAGTTTTAAGATATATTTGCATTCTCTTTTTCCAAAAAGTATAGTTCAAACCATAAAAGATGGGTGACCTAGTTGAAGATTGTCCATCTCCAAAGGGAGCTACGTCTATGTGAGCCATTAAGATTTTTATATAGCTACTAATTAAGATTTTCTATAACTTGGCTTTGATACCAATTGAAAAACAAGGTGTAGTTCCAAGAAGGGGGGGGGGTGAATTGGATTTTAAAATTTTCTTTTAATTTCTTTTAAGAATCCTTAAAGTTCTTTTATTTCTTTTAACCAATTCTTGACTTGTTTGTTTAATTTGTCAATCACATAAGAACTTGGTTTCTTTTATACATTCAACAACACAACTATGTAAACATCCAAGTAACCAAACCAATCATCCATAATTTGAAAGTAAACAACCAAACCAAGATTTAAAATATACATCACTTTGAATAATGTAAGAACTTAATATGGTTGTTTATTTATATAAGCCTTATGGATATAAATTTGAACCAAGCCCTGCAGTGATTGATAATTTATGCTTGCTGACATGGATTTGATTCTTCAATATGATTTTCAACAAAAAATTCACAAACACACTTCTTCCCAATGTTCAACTTTTAAATAAACTTTCAGTTTAATAAGTTAAGGATGATCAACCAATGTAGTCCCTTTCAATTTCTGCAATCAATGTTAATCAAACTAAAACAAATTATCTTCTGGTCTATTTAACAACCAAATACTTAGAATTCAGAGATTTATAAAGCATCCACACAATTTATAAACTTTGCTGAAAAGTAAAGAGTAGGGAAGAGAAAATGAGAATGAGATTTTTACGAGGTTCGGCTTATACCCAGCCTACGTCCTCACCTTTGGCAAACCACTAAAGTATTCACTAAACCTATTCCTTTACCAAGAAGAACAAACCTTTACACACTCCTTCAGTAGGCTAGAGCCCGCCTCTCCAAACGATGTACCCTCGTTCAGTCACTTCTTCAAATAGGCTAGAGCCCACCTCTCCAATTGATGTACCCTCGTTCGGTCACTCCTTAATTAGGTGAGAGCCCGCCTCTCTAAGCAATATACCCACACATAGCCAATGATCCAAATAACATTGAACCGTCAATATCTACAAGATACAAATCAAATAGATGTACAAAGGATGCTCACACAAAGAGTTGATTAGTACACTTTGAAAAACTAATATACTTCAATTTAAAAATACCAAAGGAATGAAGCAAGAAGCTCAACGTAAATATCACCGGTTTACTTCTCTTTGATGAGGATCAAGAACTTAAATTATTTACTTCAGAGAAGATGTAAAAACTCAAAGATTTCTCAGGAATTTCGCAGCAATTTAGACCTATGAAGTAGATAGCAAGATAGCTTTTAGTGAAAGAGATTTTGAAAGAATGTTTAATGTTTGGTGTGTATGTGAAGATCATAAACCATGTATTTATAGGCTTGAAAAATATTCACATTCGTGCTGCCCAAGTTTACTTAGAGTTCCCCCCCAGTTTCTGAAAATTAAAAGTTTGAAAAATCTACCCGTTGCCGTACTTTGGTTGCCTGAAGTGCAACCTCGGTCACCTCAAGTGGGTTCAGGAGCCTGAAGATACAGGGTCGGGTGCTTGAAGACACACTGCCTGTTTTATATTTCTTCAGCAAAATCTTCGATTGCCTGAGGTGTTCACCTCGGTCACTTGGACGGTAAAGAATCAGTTTTTCTTCTTTCTTTTTCAAAGATATTTGACTTCCTTGCTTTCTTACTTTTGAAAGATATTTTCTAGGGTTTTAAAATAAAGTCTCGAAGTCCATCTTTATCCCCTAATGAGCTTCATTTAATTCATAATGATATTTTTACCTTTGAAGTACTTACATGAAGATTTCCTAACAAATTAAACACTTCTTGTTCTTTGAAAACTTCATGATTATCTTTGAGCTTTGAGTTCTTTCCATCTTCAACTGTCTTTGAGTTTTCCTTTTTGATCACTTCATGATATATCACGCACCTTTAAGCTTATTGGAGATCTTTCGAAGATTTGTTGGTTTTGGCTTTCTAAGTTTCCTAAAAATACATCACTAAAACAAAGCATGTTAAGTTCTACTTGTTTGTTAGCATCCAAATAGGATATTAAGGGATATTAAGCCTTGTAAGGCAAACATTTAGAATATCCTTGGCATATTTGATTTGGATTGCGTTAAACTTCCTTTGATTATTTGTGTATTGAATATCTTATCTTGAATTAAGGGTTGAACTCTCACATATACATACACTCACACATCTTAGAGAGTTTACATTTTGAATCTCACTTGAGCATTAAATACATATTATCTGTGAGTACATATTTATCTTGACTATATTGTAGTACATATATGCTTGTGTAGAAGCGCTTAAAATTGCACAAAAATTTTCATATCGATTGATTGTATTCCAAGCGTGGCCTAAGGGGGCGGTAATCTAACCTGGAAGGATTGTTTGTAAAAGTTGAGGTCAGTCTTATGCTAATTGACTTGGTTGTATTTCGGTGCCGCTCCACCCATTAAGTGAGCCCATTGTGTAATCCTTGTGCTGGTGAGACAAGGCGGGGACATAGGCAGGATTGGCCGAACCCCGATATCATATTTGGTGTCACTTTTAAATTTCCTATATTATATTCTACTTTGTGATTGATTTAATTTCCTTACTGAATATACTACATATCTGATTGACACTACATTGTATCTGGCTAAGAAATACTAAAATTGTGGTGCATGTACTAAAAATTGTTTAATATATCATATCTACAGTTTCATATATATACTTGGACTACTCCTAGGTTGCATTATACTGTTGCTAGATTAGTTTAACCTAGGAGGAAATTGTTTAAATCTCAAATTCACCCCCCTCTAGGGATTGCACCAAAGCTAAGATACATGCTTTTAGTGTAAGAAATTAAGCCACATAAAATTTGATTGTCTTTTTAAGAACAAAGATGTTAAAATTAAGAAGGTCTGGAAAGTCATATAGAGTTGAGCACTAACCCCCATGGACCCAAGAAAATATGGGTACCAAAATTAGTCAATTAAATGTCCATTATGGGTGTGCTTGAGATCGTCCTCTTCAAAGGATAAATGGGACATGGATAGTGAATGCTCTTGACACATGATCAGAGATAAAGTAAAGTTTGTGTCCATCACACCTAAAGATGGAGGATTTGTCACCTTTAGGAACTATGTAAAAGGTAAAATCATTGGAGTAGGTAAGGTTGGTAAGGATCCTTCTCTCATAATAGATAATTTTTTACTGGTTGATGGATTGAAGCGTAATTTGTTAAGCACAAACCAACTTTGTGATAAAGGAAATAGAGTATCATTTGAGCATGATAGATGCATAGTAGAAAACATGACTGAGAATAAAATTTTGTTTACTACTGAACGTAATGAAAATGTTTATACCACTTGTTTTGATAACTTAGCATCTCAACATGTGAAATGTTTTTCTGCTATAAATGAGGCTAGTTGGATTTGGCATAGGAAATTAGGACATGCAAACATGGACTTATTATCTAAACTAGTTAATGAAGAATTAGTAAAAGGTTTGTCTAAACCTCAGTTTGTGAAAGATAGAATATGTGATGCATGCCAACTAGGAAAACAAACTAGATCTAGCTTCAAGAAAAAGAATGTCATCTCCACCACTAGACCACTTCAACTGCTGCACTTAGATCTATTTGGTCCTAACCAAACTCAAAGTCTAGGAGGTATGTCATACGCTTTCGTAATTGTTAATGATTATTCTAGATTCACATGGGTGTTGTTTCTTGCATATAAATATGAAGCATGTGAAAATTTTATTAAATTATGTAGAAGAATTCATAATGAAAAGGGTTATACGATCACACGTATACAAAGTGGTAGGAGTAGAGAGTGTCAAAACAAGGGTATGAAAGAATACTGTGATTCACTAGGAATCTCTCATAATTTTTCTGTATCTAGGACACCACAACAGAATGGAGTAGTTGAAAGAAAGAGCAGATCCCTATAGGAAATGAGTAGAACAATGCAAAATGAACATAAGTTACCCAAATACTTCTGGGCCGAAGCAGTGAGCACTACTTACTATGTATTGAATAGAGTTCTAATTAGGCCTACTTTTAATAAAACTCTTTATGAATTGTGGAATGGTCATAGACCTAATATTTCTTATTTTCATGTCTTTGAATGTAAATGTTTTGTTCTTAGAGATAATGAACATCTAGGAAAATTTGACGCAAAATCTGATGAGGGTATCTTCCTAGGTAATGCCTTGCACAGTAAAGCCTACAAGGTGTATAAAAAAATAACATTGATTGTTGTAGAATCCATTTATGTAGTATTTGATGAGTCCAATCCGTTTTCTAAAAGGTCTAATTAAGATGACCTAGAGATAAGTAAGGGATTAGAAAAACTATCTATTGAAAATAATTCAGATAAGAACACTGAAGTTAACAAAACATCTTCTGAGGATAATCAAGTCAAAAGAGAGGTCCATGAACTACCTAGGGAATGAAAGTATGTAAAAAATCACCTCAAAGATCAAATTATAAGAGAACGTCACGTGGAGTAGCTACTAGATCATCACTTAGAAATATGATTAGCCACTTTGCATTCTTATCACACGAGGAGCCTAAGAATGGTAATGAGGCAATTGAGAATGAATCAGAATCATGGGTGATATCTATGTAGAAAATATTAAACTAATTTGAGAGAAACAAAGTCTAGACCTTGGTTCCTAGACCTAATGATCATACTGTTATTGGAACAAAATGGGTCTATAAGAACAAGAAAGATGAAAATGGGATAGTAATTAGAAACAAAGTCAGACTAGTAGCTCAAGGATATAACCAGGAGGAAGGCATAGATTTTGAGGAAACATTTACTCCTCTAACTTTAATGGAAACTATTCGGATGTTATTGCCATAAGTTGCATTTTAGAACTTCAAATTATATCAAATGGATGTCAAAAGTGCATTTCTAAATGGCTATATAAATGAGGAAGTTTATGTTGAATGATTACACGTCAAGTTGCGTAATTAGGCAATTAAATTCATGCATTGACGATTATAATTTTAATTAAATGTCTGATTATGTCCATTATTTTACTCACTGAGTTCATTTGATAATTATCCCATTTTGTCGAAGAATTTATAGATTTTTTATATTTTATTATTGCAGGATAATTTTTGGGCACTAAAGTCAAAATTACACGTGAAAGTCGTACGTGAGTCGTGTACGTGAGCGTGAGCCATGCAAGTGACCGTCTCATGCATGCGTGAAGAGTTGTGTGCCACGCGAGCATGTTTATGGATTTCCATGCATGTACATGCATGGAACTACGTGAGCCTTTGGAGAGCCTTGAAGCAAAGGGAACTGGACCATGCACGTTAATGCATGAAGATAGGTCGTGTGTGTGCACTAGGTTGAAAAATGAAGAATTCTTGCATGTGTGGGCTTGAGAAAAGGCCGCATGGCCATGCACGTAGGGACAGCTAGGCCTGAACCACGGCATGCATGTATAAAATATCAAGCTAGGCTCTCCTCCGTGGGCAGCATCTTGTGAAGCCCATTGTGTGTGGATTGGAAGAAAGTTGGGCTAACCCATAGGGTTTTTCTATACTCGTGCGGCAGGGCTAGTTAGGGCAACATGGTGCGGTAGCAACCTTTAAAAGGAGATTTGCACAGACGAGAGGGGGGGGGGATCAAACACATTCTTCTTCTTCCATCTCTCTCTCTCTTAAGTTTTTCCTGCAGATCTTTTCCTGTTTGATGGAAATCTCCCATCTCTCTCTCAATTTTAAGGCGTCTTTTTTTCTCTCTCCGACGTTGCTCTATTTTTTTATCTTAGTTCTCCCTCATAGTCTTTCCTAGTTCTGAAGATCTGTTTGCTCTCACCTGTTGTCTTTGGCTTCTCTCAACTCAGAGCTCGTCTTCTCCAGCGCTCTCTTATTCTCTCCGGCGGCTCTTGAGTTCTCGTCTTCTCCGGCACATCATCTCTTTCTTTTTATCATTGTTGAATATTAATTAGTTGTTGGATTAATTTTATTATAGTTAAGTTTTCTTTTCTTTTAAAATCTTTAAATCTTGTTAGTTTAATTTATCTCTTTTTCATTCTCTCTTTTCTTTTTAATGGTTGCTCAAGTTACTAGTGTTTATTGGAATTGTGTTTTAATTAAAGTTTGGAATTTTTAATTTATATTTGGTTATTATTGAAGTTCAGTTTCTAGTTTGCGTTTTGTTAAGTTCTTGAATGTTTAAAGTTTAGTTTTGTTGGAGTTCATATTTGATTGATTATTTTAGGATTGTGTGTTTCTGTTACGTGATCAACTTTTCATTTTTAGGCATTTGTCTGAAATTTTTAACATAATTTTTATTTCTTGTCTGAATGGTTAAACGTAAGATTATTTTCTGCAATTAAATTTTTTATCGCCTATCTTATTGTGCTTGTCTCACGTTTCTTGTCATTAATTTAGTGTGTGTTAGGTTCATAATTTAAATTTCACATTGTTTTAATGTCGTCACAAAAATCTTAAAAATCCAAGAAACTGAATCTGAACCATGTTTACTAAACTTTTATTTTCTTATATTCTTTTGGGATTACGCAAATTTTGGAACTAAACTGCATTCCCTGAGGAGACGATTTGGCCCTTAGGCTAATTATTATACGGCTGAACTCCTATACTTGGGATAGCTTTCGCACTGCTCATTTTTAGAGCGAGTCACGTTTTTGGTGTCATTCCAAAGAATGCCATATTTAGTTTCTAACTAGTGTTTTTCCCTTTTATTTTGCTTTTCTTCACGAAAAAAAAAGGTTTTGAAATATATGTATATGGCTGCACCTGCACCACATACACTTATGGATTTTTTGCAGCCTACACACACCACCACACCTCATTGCATTGCTTTACCACATGACGCATTGAATTTCACGATTAAGCCTGGGGTGTTGTCAGTGATACCCTAGGTCCATGGGTTAGATTCTGAGAGTCCCTATTAGCATTTGACAGACTTTGTGTTGGCCTGCACCACCTTTATGGGAGCTTATGAGTATATCAAGCTCCGCTTATTTCCTTTTTCTTTGAAGGATAAGGCGAAGATCTTGTTTAACTCGTTGATACCTAACTTTATTAATAGTCGGACAAATATGCAGCATGAGTTCTTACACAAATTCTTTTCTTTTCAGAGAACCCAATACCTGCAGGAGCAGATCATTCAGTTTATGCAGAAGGGTGATGATACTTTTCAACCTTATTGGGAGAGGTTCAAGGATCTGATAAATATCTGTCCACATCACGAGTTTGAATCTTGGAGGTTGGCTAATTATTTCTATACAGGTTTTACTTTTGAATGCAAACAATTTGTCCAAGATATGTGCAATGGAGAATTCTTCAGAAAGGAACCAGATCAAGCACTATTATTCTTTGATTACTTAGCTGAAAGTGTCCAACCATGAAATACACAATACGATCAAGCACCAATGGCAGTACAACCTCTCAGCGCAATCAATGGTGGAGGTAAATATGAGGTCAAAGAGGAGAATGATCTCCAAGCTCTTATTGCTACACTGGAAAGGAGGGTAAAAGAATTAGAAAAGGAGAGTAGTTCTAATAAAATAAAATCAACAAATTGGGTTAACAAAGCTCCAAATAAGCTATTCTCAAACACCTACACTCCATAATGAAGGAATTACCCGAATTTCTTATGGGAGAATGATCACTTTGGTCCACACTCTTCACAATTTTAGCAGCCTCCTCAGTCTTATGCACTACCTTCGCAACCGACATATTATTCAGTTACTCCTTTGCATTAGTATCTACCACAACAGATCTATAAAAGCTACACACTTCCAAGATTTCAATGTAATGAAGCTCCTATTCCACTGACGACGTATTTTGAGGATAACATGGCACAAATGGCAAATACACTTCAAGAATTCATGCAAATTAATACTCAGACCATAAATGAATTGTTGGGCACCATTAATGAGTTGAGCACGCAATTGAGTACCCTAGAAAAAGAGGAATTTTTGGCCCAATCTCAGTCTAATCCTCAGGTATACCGACAACAACATCAACAAGTACATAATGTCTCAGTGAATCCTCTTGAGACAGAGAATGTCGTTAGCACTCTGAGAAGTGAAGAAGAAGTTCTTCGACCTAAGATACTCATCAATAGACAAACAGTTGTCGTGACACCTGAATTTGCAACTAAGACAGATGAAGTTGAAGAAGAATCAGAGGAAGCGAGCTTGGAATTAAAGGAGCCATCATCCCAGCCAGATATTCAAGTGCAAGTGACAACCATGGAACCATCATTACCCACTGTAGTGAATGTCAAGGATTGCAATTCCGAAGCAAAACTCTGCAACTGTAAGGTAATTGGTGCACCAGATGAAGAAGTTGAACAAAATGGTGAGAGTACAACTTTCAAGAAACTAGGTAAAAATTTTAATGTTGATGCTTCTGAAGAACTAAAGGTAGTTGTTCCAACAACTTTTCCTAAAAAATTAGTCCTTAAAGAAGTAAATTTCCTAAAAAACATACTGAATAAATATCCTTTCTTGTTAAAACAAGAAAGTCAATCTACACGTGTATTGTTTGGTATAAAACTGATTCATTATGGCGACTCAAATTTAGAGACCTGCCAGTTCAATTTATAAAACTACACCCACTAAATGAAATTCCTCCAGAGCCTTCGCTAGACAGACTGTGGTGTTTTTCTTTCCTTTCTTTTCATTTTTTTTTTTCACCTTGTTTTATTTTTAGTTAATTTTCAGGTAAATTTTTTCTTAGTTTCAATTTTTCTTTTCCCTCACTTCTCTACCTAGGTATTTCTCTACTTCCCTCCTTATCATCTCTCTCGTCTCCCCTATGTTTTCACATTGAAGACAATATTTCACTTTAGTTGGGGGGGATTAGAAAATACATTGAAACAAAAAATTGAAAATGGATAATTAGGTCATGATTAAAACTGACTTATACCCTTTACATACTTGCATATAACCTTAAAGTTACACACTTGAGTTATTTATGTGTAGTTTCTCCTTATATGGCTAATCTAAGAATTGTAACTTCATGAAGGTTGATTGATAGTTCATTCGTGTTAATCTGGCTATATAAACTCTTGTATTTACATGGTATCTCATGAGACTAAAAATACACATTCACGTGAGGTACTGTTGAACCATTTATCATTCTTTTGACTTTTGACGTCAACTCAGAGTTCGTGAAACTCAACTTTTCCTTTTTTTTCTAGATATTCTTTGTACACTAGTCTTGGTTTTTGACTTTCTAGACTAGAGGTGACATATAGTGAGGAGATAGAAACCTAAGTCTTGTAACATACTCAAGACGCGAAGGTTGAGCCACGCCTAGAAATAGACTTATTTCATGAACTCCTATTCGAGCTTAGTTCTCATTGGTCATATGAAGACAATAAAGGAAGTGTAATGATTGTCCAAACAAACCATGAAAATACAAAAATTGAAGAATGAGCATAATAAAGAAAAAGAGAAACAAAAATGCACAAGAATGAAGTGAAAGATTAATACCTGCTCTACACAATTATAATAAAAAGATAGGGACATGACATATGTTCTCCACATATGAAGACTCTTCAACTGCCTAATGCCTCATATGTATTCACGTCTGATTAATGAATAAGTTGATCTAGGATGGTCTTGGTTGGATATGGCAAGTAGGTGAGAAGATGCTAGAGTGAAGAACTCGACACCTCACAAATAGGCTCGATCCTTTTCAGACTAGTCCACTCCATACATTTAGCTTTTTTTCCTTACAATATGTGGGATGTTTGATCCTGACACTCGTCCTTATATATGACGAGTGAACTCATCCTTTTTGAGTGTTTTTGAGGGTATACCAGTTAGGCCGAGTCAATAAGACCATTCTGTAGGTGTCCACTGGTATCCTGGGTCTAACGAGTCTTATACATTACATATGCTTCAAGATTTCACCTATTTATACTCGAGTTTATATGGCTGTATTAACTCTGAATTGTAATTACTGGTTAATTTTATGTGAGTATACTATTTTTAATGGCTATATAATGATGAAACTTGCATAAGTGACTTACTTCAGACTTGCATGAATTGTGTATGAATGAGCTAGTATGTAATCTAGTGATATTCCTACATGGGAAATGGTATATTTGTGTTGCATGTGCTTTCATTTAATATTCACTAAAATGGGTGTTTGTGGGTATCGCCCTTGATTGCATTCACGTTATTTGCTAGAAACTATCAAAACGTTAGTTGGGGGTGTGATTACGCATCAAAGTTGCGTAATTGGACGTTTAAATTCATGCATTGACGATTATAATTCTAATTAAATGTCTAATTATTTTCATTATTTTACTTACTGAGTTCATTTGATAATTATCCCATTATGTCGAAAAATTTACGGATTTTTTATATTTTATTCTTGCAAGATAATTTTTGGGCACTAAAGTCGAAATTGCATGCACGTGAAAACATTAGTGGAATCCTCGGGCTTGCGAGCTAAGGCGGGGACGTAGGCAATATTGGCCGAACCCCAATAACATATCGTGTGTGCACTTTTAATTTTCGCAATTTAAATTTCAGCACTTGAATGTCTATGTCTAATTGTTTGAATATTTGATTGGGTTTTGATTATATAGAAATACCCTAAGTTTGTGTAATACTGTTTGTGGAATCTGAATTGACCTAGAAAGAAGTTTTAAAATTCCAATTCACCCCCCTCTTGGGTATACACCAATTCCAACATCCTCATTCATTGTTTCCAAAAAGTATAGTTGACACCGCAGAAAAGGGGTGGTCTATGAGAGGATTGACCCTCAACAAAAGGAGATACACCTGAAGTGTCATAACGATCTTTATGTAGCTTCTAGTTAAAATTTACTACAGCCTAGCGTTCTGATTCCTATTGAGAAGTAAGGTGTACTCTCAAGAAGGGGGTGAATTGGGTTTTAAAATTTTTTTTGTAAACTTTTAGTTAAGTATAACTCATCTTCAATTTTAGTTTTGATTTAACAAATATATTTATTCAACAATCACGCTCTCTAATAAATTCTTATCAACAAGAGATGATATTGTTAATTCAACTTTCAGAATTTTAATAGATAAAATTTCAAATTAGATTTTCTTTTCAATATACTTCAAAGACAATATTGATTTCTGAAAGTTATCTTGAATTTTATTTTAATCTTGTTTCAATAGAATGATTTATTAAACAAGATTAAATATTCAGCACTTCAAAAATTTTAATCCAATCAACTCCTTGATTCAAATCAATATTCAATATTCAATTTCAAGTTCAAACCTTTGAGGTGAAGACACAATTGATCTAAAATATGAATCAAAAACTTAATCAACCAATCAATAAGGTTGTAGTATGCTGATTTCACAATATGAATCAAAATAAAGATTTCAACAAGTTTCCAAAATTTAGACTTTGAATTTAAGTACAAAACAAATTAGTTAGTTAATGAGCTTTGATACTTATCAATCAAGACACTTCCTATAATCAAGGTTTCAACAAAAAGATTAATCAACGTACTCTCTTTGAGGTTTTCGCAAAAGATCAATCAATGTAGTCCCTTAAATCAAAGTTTCCTCAAAATCCCAATAACATATTAATGTTCAACAACTAAGTAAACATACACGCAATTTATATATATGCAGAAAATTAAAGAGATTAGGGAAGAGAAAAACATGAGATTTTACGAGGTTTGGTTATACCCACCTACAACCTCGCCTTAGGTAAACCACCTAAGGATTTCACTATACCACTCCCTTAACCGGGCGGAGCAAACATTTTACACACTCCTTCAAGTAGGATGGAGCCCTCATCTCCAAGCGATACCCCACACTTGGTACAATGATTCAACAACCTGAACCGTCAACAAAACAACAAAAGAATTTGGTGTACAGAGACACTCTTAAGAAGAGCTGATTAGTACACATTTGAAGCACAACCATATACTTCAAATCAAAATATCAAATATAGAGAATTTGAAGCTTTAGAAATCTATCATCATGATCTTATTTGTTTGATTGAAAGATTCAAAACTTGTGCACAAAGATCAGTGAGAAAATATCAGCAAGACTCAGTAAAAACTTCAGCAAGTATGTGAGCAAGAGAGCTTTCGAAGATTGTAAGTAATAAGGCTTGTTTGCAGATTTTAATTCTTGGTATCTAAAATCCTTTGTCTTGGGGGCTATTTATAGAGTTTAGAAAGTGTATTTCATATTCCCGAAGTTACTTGAAGTATTTCTGTTACTTTTAAAAATTTGAATTTCGAGGGGTCAGTCAACTGGACTCAAGGGGTCAGTCACTTGGGCTCTTAAAATCAATGAAATTTCAAAGTCAGTGTAGGGTGAGTCGACTGGGCTTGCCAGGGTCAGTCAAATAGGCTTTTACTGTCTGTCCAAATTTATTCTGCATAAACGTTTAGTCGATTGGACCAACAATGGTCCGTCGCTTGGACAGTTCAAAAACTTATTTTTCAATTTGTTTGCAAAATCTTTTTGTGGTCTTTATAATGTCAAAACACTTTGATACTCTTGAAAATATTTTCCAGGGTTCTTAAAAATATGGTCTCTAAGTCAATGATTTATCCTAATAAGTTTCAAAGAATCCATATTGACTTTTGAATGAAGTACTTAAATAAAGACTTTCTTAAGACTTAAAAACGTTCTAAGCTCGGAGTCTTCATATTTGTCTTTTGTTGAGTCCATCTTAACCTTGAGCTTCAATACTCTTTTAAGCTTTCATCAAATCATCTTTGAATCCATGCTTTCATACCCTTTAAGCTTTCATTTTTCAACTTGTCCTTGGAATATAATCTTTCAATAAGCCTTGTAATCACTTAATCTTAAACTCACATACTTGATTCTTGAAACATCATCACTTTAACCATAACATGTTAAATAGTCTTGATTTGTTATCATCAAAATAAGATTCGTAAGTCCTGTTAGGCCAACAATATCAACATCTCCCTTACCCTAGTGGTCATCCTGAACATCATTCTCAACTTGAGATGGAAAATTCTTCAAAGGAACTGGATCCACATCAGTCAAACTATCATCTTACTAAGACATAGATTTCTCTGCCTTCTTAATATCCTGAATGGTCTGATCTTCTACAAACACAACATCTCTGCTTCTCACAATTTTCTTCTCAATTGGATCATAAATTTTATATCCAAACTCATCTTGACCGTAGCCAAGGAATATACACTGTCGCGTTTTCTCATCAAGTTTGGACCTTTCATCTTTTAGAATATGCACAAATTCTTTGCACCCAAAAACACGCAGGTGATTATAGGAAACATTCTTACCTATCCAAACTCGGTCTAACATACCAAACTGTAGAGGAACACAGGGTGTAAGATTCAACACATGAACAACAGTGCTCAATGCCTCCCCCCAAAAGGATTTTGGCAACTAAGCTTGTGAAAGCAAACATCTTACTCTCTTAACTAGTGTTCTGATCATCCTTTCTGCTATGCCATTCAACTAAGGTGTTTTTGGAGGTGTCTTTTGATGTCGAATACCTAGTTGTCTGAAATACTGATCAAATGGACCAAAATACTCTCCACCATTATCACACTGGATGCACCTCAATTTCTTCCCAGTTTGTCTCTCAACTAGGGCTTGAAATTTCTTGAACTCAACCAACACTTGGACTTTTGATTTCAAGGTATATACCCACAACTTCCTTGAATGATCATCTATGAAGGCCACAAAGTATCTGGAGTCACTAAGTGTTCTCGTCTTCATAGGGCCACACACATCTGAATGTACCAAATCCAGTATCTCTAATGTTGACTTTTTGAGTCCAATCCCTACTTTTGATAATGATAAACCGCAAGTTTCTTATGTGTGTACCCAGTGTTTGAACAAGTAACATTTCAGAACACACACATAAGGAGATTGAAATCGAAGCCAGAAGAAACTTGAAGGACATGTACATCAACCGGCGTATTCCAAGGAAGTCACAAGAGTAAAGAAGATTTAAGACATTTAAATTTCACTTGTATTGCATTAAGTTTTTCTATTTGGTCGGTAATATTTGCATCTGCATACATGATATGAATAAAGCTCAAACGAGACCGTAGATTGACCATAGGGATCCGAATGACCTTAGGGCACCCTTCGGTCGACCTTCAAACGACTGACATTGGATTTTTTTGGTAGACCTTAAAAGGACCTAGACTAACCTTAGGTCCCCCATGCATGCATAAAAGAGTATCTTATTAAAATAAAGTTAATCATCATATGAATAAGGACAACATTATAAAAGAAAATGACCGAAAATGCCCAAATCGGCATGTTTGATTGACCGAACTCAGTTATACTGAGATCTTCGGTCGACCGAACCCCAGCGGGTCAACATGTTGACTGCTTAGTCAACCAATCAGATATATATAGACAAGCTCTAGTCGACCGAAATCCCACCAGGTCAACAAGTTGACCTCTCGGTCGACCGACTAAGATTATATGGGCAACACCCTGGTCAACTGAACCCCCACGTGGGAAATGCCAACCGCACAATCGACCGATCTGCTAGTTCAAAAAGACCCGATCAACTGAACCGTGCGGATTTGGAAAATCGCCTTTGAACCCTTCAAGTACAGTTGACCATCTTTCTAGTTCAAAATACTCCTAGCTGACTGAACCTAGACACTCGGTCAATCGAACCTTAAGTACGGTCGACCGGCGCTCTCAAGTTGAGGAATTTTACCGAGGTTAAAAACGTTGTTATTTTTACTAATCTTATTTAAATTTTTTAAAAAAATGAAAAATATGTCCTTAACGGTCAGATTTCCTAAGGAGTCTATATATACCCCCTTATAACTCAAAATTAGTAAGATGATTAGTTAGAAAATCCTCTCAAATTTTTATATCATATTTTCATCTTCCTAAGCTTGTTTTTCATCCTCTCTTTGTTATATATTCAAATCATTGTCAAGAGAGTATTCTTTATCTTGAGCATTTTATTTTTACAAATCATATTACTTATACTCTCATATCCCATTATTTTCAAAATCATTATCTTGAGAGTAAATCCTAAGTTTTCTCCATATATTTTCATTGATAAAAATCTTTGGAGAAAAACTTGTTTTTTGCTTGTGAATCTTGCACACATATTGCAAGACTTCAAAAGCTCAAATATTCTTCATTGCAAAACTATTTTTGAGCAAAAATCTTAGTTCCCCTGAGTTTTATTTGAAAAACTAGTTTTTGGGAAAAATCCTAACATATTGAAAAGAGTACTTTGAGCATATTCTTATTTTAATATCTCTACTTAGTAGGTTTCTTACTCTTGTTAGTAAGAAAATCATTTTCACACTCTGTCTTTATTGAGAAATATTTTTTAGTGAAAAATACACATTCTCACATTAAGCTTTAATTTATATCATATGTGAGAGCATTATTTGGTTGAGCATATTGGTGCAAATCTGCTTAGTATAAGAAGCACTTTACTTGTACACAAATTATATTGTGAATCTGTTATATTTCAAGCGTGGGCATGAAGAGGGAGACTAATCCTGTTGAAAAGTCCTGAATTGGCTTAGACCCGATTAGGAAAGTTAGGTGCACTATCTTGGTAAGGTGTAAGTTAAGATCAGCCCCGTTAAGTGACCTGATTGTAACCAGTGCCGCTCCACCCGTTAAGTGAGAATTAATGGAATCCTCGGGCTTGCGAGCTAGAGGCAAGGACATAGGCACAGTTGGCCAAACCCCGATAACATATCATGTGTGCACTGTCTATATATTCGCAATTTATATTCCTACACGTGTGTGTTATAGTGTGACTGTCGCGTAGGATTTAATTTTCATATTTTACATTTATCTACGCATTTGGGTTTATGTATATATAGATAGACCCTAGGTTGAGTATCACTATTGGATTAGCTAAATCTAGGAATAAATTTTAAATACCCAATTCACCCCCCTCTTGGGAATACACCAAAGCAAACATCTGACTTTCTCAAATGAGGGGAATTCTTAAAGGAAACTCCGCTCTGCTTCCCTAATAAATAATGAGTACACTTTTTCAAAAGTGTACTTTTCAGTCCACATAATAGACTTTTCTTCCCTAGTAGAGCTAATCCTCTCTCACTCACGTGAGCCAGTCTCTTGTGCCACAACTCTATTGTACCATTATCCTCCATTGCATTAACAATGTCGTTGGAGATATTTGCTTGCAAAACTTACAATGTAGAGTGCTTCATGCCTCGAGCCACAACCGTAGCACCCCTGGTGAGCTTCCACTGGTCATCACTAAAAGTATTGTAGTACCCTTCGTCATCAAGTTTACCTGCAGAAATCAAATTCAAACGAATGTTGGGAATATGTTTCACATCTCTGAGAACTAAACTCGTGCCATTATTTGTCTTCAGATACACATCCCCAATTCCATTGAATTTAACCAAGCCATCATTGCCCATCTTTACAGTTCCAAAGTCATTGGATCTATAGGATGTAAAGAGACCCTTCCAAAAAGTAGCATGAATGGAGGCACCATTGTCAATCACCGAACTGGTCTCGTGGTATGCAACATCAATCATCATCATCCTCTTTGTCATCTCCATTCCTTGTTCTCTTCCCTTTCTCATTCTTGTTTTCTTTCTTCAATTTCCTACAATATTTCTTGATGTGTCCCTTTTTCCCGTAGTGATGACACTCAACATTTGCAAACTTGTTGGACTTACTTATGTTGTTTTCTCTATTCATTGGACCTCTGCTCTTACTTCTCCCCCTCTTTTTTGTAACCAAGATCTCTGACTATGAAGAAGATCCCTATGTTTTTCTTCTCATCTCTTCATTTAGCATACAACTCTTGGTCATGTCCATTGTAATTACACCTTCTAGAGTGGAGTTAGACAATGAAGTTCTTAACGTCTCCCATGAGTCTGGTAATGAACAAAGCAATCATAACCCTTGTATCTCATCATCATACTTAAATACCCATTCCAACCAACTAATTAATAATTCCTCAGAATATATTTTGGTGATTAGATAAAGGAGTCTGTTGACCTTATAAGTCACACCCGGTTTGGATAATGACAAATACTTAAGTATTTGATGGTTTTCAAGTGTTTGTGCAGGCTTAGATAATCATCTCAAGGAATGACACTTGAAGCAATATGAATACCCTGAAATTTTTAATTTGTATTGCCAATTCAATTAATTTAATATGGATTTGTAATAGTAACTAGGAATATGGTCTGTATTACTTACTCGCATATCATGCATATAAGATATATGGTAAGCTCAGTTAGACCATAGTATGACTCTAAGTCCCAACACTCTGACATATATCATACAAAATATAAAAGTGTTAAAAATGCACTTAAATTGAATATTATCAGGGAAAGTAAGAGAGCTCGGGCGCCCGAACTGTTGAGAAGTCAATAGTTGACTTCGGTTCTAGGTCTACCGAACTATTTTGTGCATACCGTCCACAGGCGCCCGAACCACCTGAAAGGGACATTAAACCAACTCGGGCTACGAACTGTTTAGTTCAAACTGAGCCCCGAGCAACCGATGACATGAGTTCGGGCTACCAAACCTATGACTGGGCACCCAAAGTTACGAAGCAATGTTTCTCACTTTGAATTGGGCCACCGAACTTGAACTCATGCTGCCGAACTGATTTTAACAGCTTTTATTATTGTGTTTATTTGGGCGACTGAATCACGGTTCAGCCACCCAAACCTCCCCGAGTTAAAATTATTTTAACTGTGGTAAAATCGGGTAAAGCTGGGTTAATTGTGTTTAAACTATTTGAAAATTTGCTAATAATTTCCAACAAGTCCCAAACGGTTATAATTTTACCCTTGCCTATAAATATAGGCTCATTTGCAAGGATTAGTAATAATTAGCAATTTCATTAGCCAAAAATCCTCTATTTTGAAAACACTCTCTTTGTCCAAATACTTTTAAATTTCTATTTCCTTAATACATTCTAAGATTGAGAGAGCATATTTAGAGTGCTTGTGATTGCTACACTTTGCTAGAAACTCCCATTTGAGTGTTTGATTGTGATATTATTTTTGGGGAGTTTAGCTTAGGTTTATCCCACAGATTTTGATATTATATATCTTGTTCTGGGATAAACTAAGTAAGCTTAGGATATTTGCATTGTTATTGCAAGTGTCCAATAGTTTTGATTTTTGTTGTGCAAAGATATTTTCAACAAGGAAAATATTTTCAAACTAGTAGTGTGCTTATTTCATTGAAGAAAATCTTTTTGAACTAGTTTGAATATCTTATTGATATCTTTTGAATATTGATTTACTACTGAACTATGCTTTGCTTAAATTCCAAGATACCGCTTGTATTGAACACTCTTGAGCATTTCACTGATTATACCATATTGAGTGTTGATAGCACAATTATTTGTATCATTGAGTTTACACTATATTCATATCATTGATGTGTATGTGACTGCGTGTATTGAGTACATATCTGCTTTACATGAAAGCATAATCACTATACTAGTTGATTGAGAAAATACTATTGTATTTCATGTATGGCCTGAGGGGGTGGTAATCTAGTCTGGTAAGAATTGTGTAAAGGTTGAGGTCATCCTTGTGCTAATTGACCTAACTGTTTAGGTGCCGCTCCACCCATTTAAGTGAGCATTATAGTGGTAATCCTTGTGCTAATTAGCCAAGGCGAGGACATTGGCAATTTGCCGAACCTCGATAACACTTCTGCTTGTCACTTCTCTTTACTGCTTTTGGTGCATGCTTAGTTGATTAAATTGCATTATTTAATTTCTACTACATACTACAAGTGATTTATTTTACTTGCACTAGATTGACTTTAGGGTTGTGAATATACTACTGTTCGGACACTGACCTAGGGCATTAATTTTAAAAATACCAATTCACCCCCCTTTTGGGATCATGGTAAAGCTAACAATTGGTATCAAGGTCACGCAGTATAAACTCATAGTTATTTTACAAAAGATCTTAGATGACTCATAGTTTCGTGACCCCTTTCCCTGAGGGACCATCTTCCACATGACCTCTGGTTTTCAGTGGTATTAATTACACCTTCTGAAAACAAAGGATGCACATCTACCTTCAAAATACAGACTGGAAGGTGTGGAGGATTGTCTATAAGGGAAATTATGTTCTTATGAAAATAGATGGTACAACTAGAATTCTTAAAACTGAGGAAGAATATAATGATGATGATATGAAAGTTGTTAGTTTGAATTTCATTGCTATGAATATTCTATATTGTGATCTTGATGTGAATGAGTTTAATAGAATAATGACATGTGCTACTGCAAAATAAATTTGGGTTAAGTTAGAAGTCACATATGAAGGTAGTAGGGATGTGAAAGATAGTAGTATAGATATGCTGACTAGTGAATATGAGGCCTTTAGAATGAATGTAGGTGAGTCCATTCAGAGCATGTACACTAGATTCACACACATTATAAACTCACTACATGCATTGGGTAAGACCTACCCTACATATGAGATGATTAGAAAGATCATTAGAGGCTTGCCTTCTATTTAGGAAGTTAAGGCTACGACCATTTCTAAGGGTAGAGACCTTAAAGTCATGACTCTAGATGAATTGATAGGCTCCATGATCACAAATGAATTAGCCATAAATGAGAGACTCAATGAACATAATAAGCCAAAAAAGGTGATTGCATTGAAAACCTCCACTAATACATCTAGTGAATGTAGCGAACCTGACACTGACGATGATATGGCCATGCTAACTAGAAAATTTAATAGATTTTTCAAGAATAATAGAAAGTCATACAAAATATATAGGGAGTCTGCATCTAAGAAGGGAGAGTCTAGCAAAAGAAAATAAAAATCAAATGCTCCCACGTGTTACAATTGCAACAAAGTTGGGCACATCAAGTTGGACTTCCCACTACTGAAAAAGGAGGCTAAGCAAAAAAAGAAAGCCATGAAGGTAGGCACTTCATGGGATAAATTAAGTAGTAGTGACTTAGACTCAGACTCAGACTCAGACTGCAGCGACTCAGAGGTTGCAAATTTGTGCTTAATGGCACATGGTGATGAGGTATATTTAAGATTGTCCTCCTCCAAGGACAGGTGGTACCTGGATAGCAGGTGCTCATGACACATGACCAGTGACAAGGCAAAATTTGCGTCAATCATTCCCAAGGATGGAGGATATGTGACGTTTGGTGACAACGAATAGGGATGCATCATCGGCGTAGGTAAGGTTGGTAAGGATCCTTCCCTTGTCATTGATAATGTTTTGTTAGTTGATGGGCTGAAGCATAATTTGTTGAGTATAAGTCAATTGTGTGATAAAAGATATAAGGTATCATTTGAAAATGATAAATGCATAGTTGAAAGTAAAACAGATCATAAAGTTCTTTTTACTGCGGATCGCCAAGAAAATGTGTACACTACCACTTCTGATAACTTAGCTTCACAACAAGTAACTTGTTTTTCTACAATAAATGAAACTAGTTGGTTATGGCATAGGCGCTTAGGACACACTAGCATGGACTTATTTTCAAAACCAGTGAGAAAAGAATTAGTAAAAGGCTTGCCTAAAACATCATATGTAAAAGATAAAATTTGTGATGCATGTTAAATGAGTAAGCAAACAAAATCAAGTTTTAAGAAAAAGAAATTTATATCTACCACTAGACCACTTGAAATGTTTCACTTGTATTTGTTTGGTCCTAATTCTGTGCAAAGTATTGGTAATCATATGTCTTTGTCATTGTTGATGACTTTTCTAGATTCATATGGGTGTTAAAATGAGGAATAGCTCCCCAAGAAGGGGGGTGAATTGGATTCTTTTGAATTTTAATAATTTTAAGCTTTTGATTTTAACACCCAGACAACAAAGTATATGAATGACAATCACACTTAAAAAGACCGAAATTCAAATACACAAGTCAATTAATGATATCAAATTAATTCAATAACTTAACCAAGAATATTAGTTGATTTTCCTGTAAGATTTTAGAATGCATTTCTCTTGATCAAGATTTCCGCAGATGAACCAACGTACTCCCTTCTAGGGTTTCCGCAAACAGTTAATCAAACCGTACTTTCTAAATATCAAGTACCTTGTTTCTTTTAAGAACCTGCAACCTGCACTTTTAAACCAAATAATAAATAAAGAATGTAAAGTAAAGCAGAGAGAAAGAGACAAGAATTTTTACGAGGTTCGGCTTCAACACAGCCTACGTCCTCGCCTTTGGCAAAACACCAAAGGATTCCACTATATCAGTTCCTTTACCTGGTAGAACAATACTTATTTACAACCACTCCTTCTGTTAGGCTAGAGCCCGCCTCTCCAAATAATAACCCCTTGTTTGGTCCAATGATTCAATAACTCTGAATCGTTTAAGAATGATGATAAAGAAATTTGTGTACAAAAGAGAACTCTCACAATAGAGTAAATTAGTACAATGATCAGCACACTTATACTTCAATGTAATTCAAATATAAGAAATTTGAAGCTCAATACATAGTATAAATTACCAAATAATTTTTCAAAGAAAAATGAAGGATTCTGATTTTTGAAAGCTTAGCTTCAAAATATAAATCAATATCAGATTAGAAATTTAAGCTCAAGAGAGTTTTAGATCCTTCGAGAATTTTGAATACTTGAAGATCGGTTGATCTAAAAACCTTGAAGATTGCTGGATCTAAAAAATTTTGAAGATTACTAGATCTAAAAACTTTCGAAGATTGCTCGATTCAAAAACCTTTGAATATTGCATCAATGTCTATAACCATTTGAAGATTAGAACTATTTATAGAGGTTTTAGAAGTCATTCATTACTTCCAAAGATTCCTAAAAATCATTTCCAGGTATTTTGAAATAAATATGTCCAAAAACGTGGTTTAAAAAATCTTCCCGTTGAGAGATTTAATGCCAACGTTCGAGTGGAAGTTGCCTGTCACAGAACAACCTCTCAACACAAAATGCTTGGCAGTCGCCTGCCAGAACCTAGGCAGTCGCCTGGCTTGTTTACACAGGCGCCTATCAGTTTAGACAGTCGCCTGTCTAGCTACTAAATTTTTGAAAAATCATTTTCTTAATGTGGCAGTCGCCTGCCTCATTATGGTAGTCGTCTGGCCCTTCATTATTTTCAAAAAGTTTTTCTTTACTTAAACCCTTTCTTTTTATTGATTTAAAAAACATTCTTTAGAGTATATATATAAAAACATATTTTTGAATTTCTATGAGCTTCAAACCACTTTATACTTGAGATTTACTTTGAAGTACTTACATTTAGAATGTCCTTAAAATATATATATATATATATATATATATAATTCTTTTAGTCCTCAATCTTGTTCTTTCATTATCTTTGTGGTTGCAATCTCTCCTTTGAGCTTTTTACAGTATAGTTTTGTTCTTCATGCTCTTTATAATCCATAAGCTTTACTTCGTGTTCTTCAAGGATTCTTTATAATCCTTAAACTTCCTAACTTCCTTATGCACTTGAGCTTTATCGTTTTCCTGAAAAAACTTTTACTTAAAACATATTAAATATATCATTTTATTTATTATCATCAAAATAAGAATTGTAAGCCTTATTAGGTCAGCATGTGTTATTTATTTCACATAAAAATGAATCATGTGAAAAGTTTACCAAACTTTGTAGGAGAATTCAAAATGAAAAAGGCTATAAGATAACTCATATAAGAAGTGATAGAGGCACGGAATTTAAAAATAAAGGCATAGAAAATTATTGTGACCTAGATGACATATCACATAACTTTTCTGCACCTAGGACCTCTCAACAAAATTGTGTGGTAGAAAGAAAGAATAGGTCATTACAAGAAATGGGTAAAACTATACTGAATGAACCTAACTTACCTAAATATTTTTGGGCTCAGGCCATAAATACTGCTTGTTATGTCATGAATAGTGTATTGATTAGATCGTCACTTAATAAAACCCCTTATGAATTGTGGAACAACCATAAACCTAATATTTCCTATTTCCATGTTTTTGGTTGTAAATGCGTTAAGGATAATGAACATTTAAGGAAATTTGATTCCAAATCTGATGAAGGCATTTTCCTAGACTATGCTCTTAATAGTAAAGCATATATGGTTTTTAATTAAAGAACATTGACTGTCATTAAATCTATCCATGTTATATTTGATTAATCTAATCCATATTCTAAGAAAAATTAAGAAGATGATATTGACATTAGAAAATGCTTAGACAAGTTATCTATTGAAAACAATGCAAGTTAAAATTCAAAAGTGAATGATAAATCATCTGAAGATAATGACAATGAAAATGAAATTCAGGAGTTGCCTAGAGATTGGAAATTCATTAGGAACCGTCGTATAGATCAAATCATAGGTGAACCATCCCGTGGTGTAACCACAAGATCTTCCTTGAAGAACCTAGTGAGTCATTCTACTTTCTTGTTTCAAGAAGAACCTAAAAGTATTAAAGAAGTTATAGAAGATGAGTCTTGGGTGATGTCCATGTAAGAAAAACTTAATCAATTTGAAAAAAACAAAGTGTGGACCCTAGTTCCTAAGCCTAATGATCATACCATTATTGGAACTAAATGGGTATATAGAAATAATAAAGATGAGAATGGGGTAATAACTAGGCAAAGGCTAGACTAGTTGCCCAAAGTTATAATCAGGAAGAGGGGACAAATTTTGATGAGACATATGCTCCTGTTACTAGGTTGGAAGTCATTCATATGCTTATGTCGCTGTTAAAAATTTTAAATTGTTTCAAATGGATGTTAAAGCACTTTTCTAAATGGCTATATTAATGAGGAAGTTTATGTAGAACAACCACCCGATTTAGAAAATCATAAATATCCAGATCATGTTTAATGGTTGCCTAATGCCTTCTATGGATTAAAACAAACTCTTAGAGCTTGGTATGAGAGGTTTAGTGGTTTTCTGCTAGAAAATGGGTTTACCTATGGCAAGATTGACACTACACTCTTCATCAAATCCAAAAATAATGATATGTTCCTAGTTCAATTTTTTGTTGACGATATCATTTTTGGAGCAACCAATGATGAATTGTGTAATGAGTTTGCTAAATGCATGCAAAATGAATTTGAAATAAGCATGATAGGTGAACTTAATTTCTTTTTAGGGCTGCAAATTAAACAAGTTGAATATGGAACTTTCATATGTCAATCTAAATATGTCAGAGACTTGCGAAAGAAATTTAATATAGAAGATTATAAAATTCTTGGTACTGCTATGAGCTCTTCTATTAAACTTGATAAAGATGAGCAAGGGATCCCTATTGACATGAAATTGTATCATGGCATGATTAGGAGTCTTCTATATCTCACTATTAGTAGGCCTGATATTATGTTTAGTGTGTATATGTGTGCTAGGTTTCAGGCTGCTCCTAAGGAATCTCATCTAATAACGATTAAATGAATCCTTAGGTATCTAGTTTGAACTATAGAGTTAGGACTATGGTACCCTAAGCATACTACCTTTGAGATTGTGAGTTATACTGATGTTGACTTTACCAATAGTAAGGTTGATAGAAAGAGTACCAGCGGCACTTGTCACTATTTAAAACAATCTCTCGTTTCTTGGTTTTCCAAGAAACAAAGCTCAGTTGCCTTATCCACAGCCAAAGTAGAATATATTGCGGTTAGAAGTTATTGTGCTCAAACTCTTTACATGAAACAACAACTTATGGATTTTGGATTGCACTATGATATAGTACCGATTAAATGTGATAATACTAACGCAGTCAACATCTCTAAAAATCTCATCTCACATTCACGAACTAAACACATTGAAATTAGACATCACTTCCTTCGTGATCATGTGCAGAAAGGAGACGTGACTCTTGAGTTTGTATGCACTAATGAGCAGTGGGTGGACATTTTCACTAAACCACTTCCAGAAGATAGGTTCATACAAATTAGATGTGAACTAGGTCTCATGCATAGCAAAGATGTCTCTTAGATATTTCATAGTTTGCATAAATTTAGGGGGAGCTTTCAAAAAATTTTCAAAGTCTAACAACTAATATAACTGTTGATATCTTTTATTGGATTAGACTTTGTGAAATTGATTATGTTTTGCAATGTATAATTCTCATGTTTACTGCATGATGATGATTACACTTATGTTTTATATCTTGATCATATTGGAATTGTTTAAGTTGTCTAGTCATGGATAAACAGTTAGGTCTTAAATACTCCAAACAGGTCATTTTTATACAGGAATCTTTGGGAAATGTCTTATTTTCAAACGACATGTTGCCAAAATTTTTTAAGAAAAATTCCCAAATTTCTCTTGTATACAAATGATTCTTACCTATTGCCTAAAGCTATAAGTTTCATGGCCCTTTTTTATGTTGCCAAAAGGGGGAGATGGATAAGAGGGCAAAATTTGGGTTGAGTTGAACTTAAATGAAAAATTATTTAAAATTTTACATAATGCACATTGTTAGAGGTAGCCTTCTAAGGCTATACCAATTTTTGCATGATGTATTTGTCATCATCAAAAAGGGAGAGAACATTGACCTTATAGGTCACACCTGATTTTGATAATGACAAATACTTAAGTATTTGATAGATTTCAAGTGTTTGTGCAGGCTTAGATGAGCATCTCAAGAAATGATACTTGAAGCAACATGAAGACCCTGGAAATTTTAATTTGTATTGCCAATTCAATTAATGTAATATGGGTTTGTAATAGTAACTAGGAATATGGTTTGTATTACTTACCTACATATCATGCATATAGGATATATGGTAAGCTCAGTAAGACCATAGTATAACTCTAAGTCCCAACACTCTCACATATATCATACAAAACATAGGAGTGTTAAAAATGCACTTAAATTGAATATTATCAGGGAATTGAGAGAGCTAGGGCGACCGAACCCCAGGAAATCAAAACTCCTCAGGCGCCCGAATTGTTGAGAAGTCAATAGTTGATTTAGGCTCTCGAGGGACCGAACTATTTTGTGCATACTGTCCACGGGCGCCCGAATCACCTGAAAGGGACATTCCACCAATTCGAGCTACCAAGCTATTTAGTTCAAACTGAGCCCTGGGCGACCGAAGACACAAGTTCGGGCTACCGAACCTATGACCGGGCACCCGAAGTTAAGAAGCAATGTTTCTGACTCTGATTCGGGCCACTGAACTTGAACTCAGGTTGCCGAACTGATTTTAACAGCTTTTATTATTGTGTCTATTTGAGTGACCGAATCATGGTTCAGCCACCCGAACCTCATTGGGTTAAACTTATTTTAGTTGTGGTAAAATCGGGTTAAGTTGGGTTAATTGTGTTTAAACTATTTGAAAATTTTCTAATAATTCCCAACAAGTCCCAAACGGTTATAATTTTACCCTTGCCTATAAATATAGGCTCATTTGCAAGGATTAATAATAATTAGCAATTTCATTAGCCAAAAATCCTCTCTTTTGAAAATACTTTCTTTGTCCAAATACTCTCAAATTTCTATTTCCTTGATACATTCTGAGATTGAGAAAGCATATTTAGAGTGCTTGTGATTGCTACACTTTGCTAGAAACTCCATTTGAGTGCTTGATTGTGATATTATTTTTGGAGAGTTTAGCTTAGGTTTATCTCATAGATTTTAATATTATAAATCTTGTGCTGGGATAAATTAAGTAAGCTTAGGATATTTGCATTGTTACTGCAAGTGTCCAATAGTTTTGATTTTTGTTGTGTAAAGATATTTTCAACAAGGAAAATATTTTCAAACTAGTAGTGTGCTTATTTCATTGAAGAAAATCTTCTTGGATTCGTTTGAATATTTGATTGATATCTTTGGAATATTGATTTGCTACTAAACTGTGTTTTTCTTAAATTTCAGGATACTGCTTGTATTGAATACTCTTGAGCATTTCACTAATTATACCATATTGAGTGCTGATAGCACAACTATTTGCATCACTGAGCTTACACTATATCCATATCATTTATATGTATGTGACTGCACGTATTGGGTACATATCTGTTTTACATAAAAGCATAATTATTGTACCAGTTGATTAAGAAAATACTGTTGTATTTCAGGCGTGGCCTGAGGGGGCGGTAATCCAACCAGGTAAGGATTGTGTAAAGGTTGAGGTCAGCCCTATGCTAATTGACCGGGTTGTTTAGGTATCACTCCACCCGTTTAAGTGAGCATTATAGTGGTAATCTTTGTACTTGTTAGTCAAGGCAAGGACGTAGACAATTTGCTGAACCATGATAACACTTCTGCATGTCACTTCTCTTTACTACTTTTTGGTGCATGCTTAGTTAATTAAATTGCATTATTTAATTTCTGCTACATACTACAAGTGATTTATTTTACTTGCACTAGATTGACTTTAGGGTTGTGAATATACTGCTCTTAGGATACTAACCTAGGGCATTAATTTTAAAAATACCAATTCACCCCCCTCCTCTTGGGATCGCGGTAAAGCTAATAGAGTCTCATCTTGATACCTCAAAGTCATCATTTGTTTAATAAAAAACAACTTATTATTTCCAGTCTTTCTAGCATATATTTATTCAAGTTTACTCCATAGAGAACATGCATTTGTCTCTCCACTAATATGGTTCAAAACATTATCATCTACCCACTGCCTAATATACCCACACACTTATCGATGTAACAAATTTCATTCCACATAAGACTTTTTTTATGATTTTTCAGCACTAAACATTGGTAGGTAATAATCTTTCACATAAAAAAGGTCCTCTTTTTTTCTTTTCCATATGTGATAATTTGAATCATTGAGTCTAATCATTCTGCTCGTATTTGCTTCCATAACTCAAACTGCCAACCTGGTAATCTATCAACCCAGCTCTGATACCACTTTATTGGGAGAGACATCAACAAACAACCACAGCGGAACAATTCTTCTCCCTATATGAAAGCAAATATAGTGTATCTTTACTTTTATACGTGTTGAAAAATAATAAGAAAAATAATCTATCACACCAAGCTACAATAACAAAAGCAATTTTTTACTTGAAAAACTTCCCTAATGTGAGGAAGAAAAACCACGGGACCTAATCCAATTGAAATCTCCACTATCATCCAAATAATGGATACACAAAGTCTTCTCTAATTGCAATTAGAGGTTACAAATATATCTCATCAAGATATCATCAATCTTGACAAATACAAAAAGAATTGGAGAGAATATACCAAAATTGCGAATACTGTTCACGAGCATAAATCCCAACTCTCGGCCTCAAAATCCGATCTCCACCGTTCAGATTGTAACTCCTTAAGTCGTGAACCTCTCTTCCAAATTTCAACTCGATCGGACCACAAACTAAGTGGGATAAAAGTCTTGAGGAAATCTCGGCAGCATGAGAAAAATCACATTTTTCTCTCTTTCTTTTGAGAAGTGACGGCTCCTCCCCTCTCCCCTCTTTTTTTATAACTTTCTTTAAATTATCACACTAAAGGGCTAAACTTTGGATTTTTAATAAAACTCACTTGGGGCTTTCCTCCACATGGAAGGAAATAACCCAACAATCCTTACAAACATAGTCTCCAAATGTATAAGGGACGACTTAGATAAGTTCTCCCTATATTGGGGAAGATAGGTTGTCCCTATAAAAATTTATGGGCACAAATAGTTGTCTCCTTAATTTGATGTTTAGAACGAATGTCATTCCTACACAATGCTCCAAGGACAAAACGTGGTCCCTTGGATTTTCATTTAGAAAATAAGGAGTTTATATCAATGAGTGGCGATTGAAGCAGTTATGGTCGCACAACCAATGATGTCAGCCTGAGGAGAATGGATTCTGTTTGTGAAGTGCAAGGGGATTGCCTAAAACGATGTGAAGCCAAGTGTGAATCTTTGAATTTGACCTCTGCTTCGGTTGAAGCTGGACAACATAAATTTTGCATTTTAAGAACAAGAGGGGATAATGTATTTCCATGTGTTGTTGGTTGAAACATTCATGCAAAACTTCAGCAGCAAGCGAGTTCTTATTTAATTCTACTCTTCTTAAGACCTCTTCTGGCTTTGGTTGTGCAAAGCTTCAATTTTTCAATGCTTGGTGTTTTTGGATTGACATGTTTGCAAGAAGATCATAACATTGTTTTTAAGAAAATTGAATTGCAACTCCTTGATGGTGGTTTTGGTTGGGAGAATGTCCTTTATATTCGTCTGTAAATCGCTAACATAAATGAGTTTGCATTGCCAAATGAAACATATGTGAGATTTATTCTTTAGGAGAAATGCCTTTTTGGTGTTCCATCTCGCAGTACAATTGAATTGCCTCTGCTGCAAGTGGGCTTAGGGAGGGCTTATGTTGAAGTTTTAGTGGCAAGTCACCCGAGCAAAAGAGTTCTACATGTGCAAGGTATTTCCTGCTGGGCACCTAGTTGCATTGGACCATACAACTAGGTATGTTATAGGCCTGCCTACCATCCACACCAGAATAAATGGAGTTTTTTGAAGAAAAAAAAAACCTGCAAGAGCATTCTGTAGTCTTTGTAAGAGGGGGGAGGGTTAGCTCGAAGATGTAGAACAGAAATTCATTCCAGATTTTTTGTTCACTAGTCAAGATACTTGTGTGTTGTTTTTGAAAATTTTGATGCATTCAAAAAATATATATATGATAATGGGGAAGGCAATAATGCGTTGTCCATGCCAACATCCAAATGGAAAAATAAAAATAAAATATCAAACATTGAGAGTGGGAAATGAATTAGCAGACAACTGGATTGGATGTGGACAAGTTGACATTTAATAATTAATTTTGATATGGACAATATGAAATTTTGTTTTTGCTGAAATTCAATTTCTTGTAGGGACAAGAAGACAGAAGCATTTCAGGGATTGACAAACAAGATAGCAGCACCAGATCATCATCGTTCTATTTCTTATTTGAGTTCTCTGTCTTTTCTAGGCAGCAAATAAGTTTTGATTTACAAGCAGAGTTCCCAGCAAAACTCAGGGTGGATCAATGGGGACAAAATATTTACCAATCGAGGAAAATATATTGTGCATGCCAGACTTAGATACAGAATAAATGAAATTTGATTTGGTAACTAATGATGTTACTTATGTCATTTATATGAGTTGGGATTATAAACTGGTACTTTGAAAGCTAAATATAGGATGAGGAAACATTGTCAAGAATTTCATAGGACACATAAATGGTATGGCATTCATTCTAACTTCTAAAAAACCTAACTCTCAATTACAAGGAATTGATAATACATCTTAATAATTGCGTTGGTACAAATATTTGATACTTCAGTACCTAGAAAAGTCGGAAAACAAGTTCAATTGTCTGACACAAATAACATAATGGCAGCATGCTCAGATAATCTAAGACAAGAACAAAGTTTACAAAGAAAATGTGGCAATTACTGGAGCTTGACAACAAGGGCATGATAGCTATAACTACAAGATAGCTATCATGTAAAGGATGCATAAAGCATTTAGCAATTACAAGACATCTTAGAGTGGGAGGCCCCGACTAAAATGATGCATAGCCTTGTAGCAGGACACACCATTGTTTTATCAGCATACACAAATTATTAGGACAACAGGATATGCCATGGCACAGTCACAATATAAGGGTAGTGAGAGAAAAATAAGTTATAACTTCATTTTTAGCTTGTAACTCAAGTGACTAAGCATTAAAATTAAATGGTGGCAGTTTAAAGATGGTTGCAGAAATTCTAAATTCTAAGACAACAAATAAATTCCAACCCATAAGTGGCATTGGATTCTGAAAGAATATGAAAGATAAGTAGTTAAAAATGTGGCATTACAACATTATAAGAATATAATGAATACAATTTCTGAATTCTGTTATTTACTTCATCTTCAATCTTCCTCTCTGCATTACTCTCATTACAAAGTCCCAAACCAAACTGGTGAATCCCCTAGAAAAGGATAAGACACTCCATACTCAACATATCCAGTAATGCCCTTTGAGGCTTCAATAGTGTATGAAAATATTAATTTTGGATTAATGCAACTTGGGTTCTGGCTCAATTTGTGTTACCCCTAAGACTTGGCCTTTGTGGAGTCGATGAATATTACTAGCGGCCAAATCCTGAAAATATATTCATATTCTCTTGAACAGAATCAAAATATCCCTGCTGAGTTGGTTATCCTCACTAGCACCAACAATTTATCATCAATTTCTAAGGGTAGATTTGAATTTGCAGGCACTCACGAAAGGAAGCATGAATGGGAAGGGAATGAGAATGAACAACAAACAAAAATCCAACCATAGAACATGAATGGGAGGTGAGAACGAACAAGAAATGAACCTGAAGCTTCGATCTGAACAAACGAAACCATATTATTTAAGTGAGAACGAACCTGAACAAATAGCGCACACAATTTTTTTGTGAACCTCCAACCCAATGATAACCTTGACTTCCATCCCAGCAACGAATAGCAACTAGCCTAGCTGAAACCCTAGACACTTCGATCTGAAATCTTGGAAACTTCAATATGATTGGAAGTGAGAATATTGTCTGAGTGGGGGGGAAAAATTTGAGAATGTTCGAGGGAAATTTTCAACATTGCGCACTCAATCAAATTCCAACGCTAAGTGAGAATGCCGTCCCCTAAAATTTTCCTCATGAATTTGGGAAGTCGTCCAATACAAATTGTATTACTTCCAAGACTATTTTAATCCTTACTCGGCAAAACGGACAAAACCAGTATGATCCGTAACTCACATATTTAAATTAGGTTTGGATTTAATATAAATTGACACAGTTTATAAATACATTAATTCAGACTTAACTCATTTATTAAACGGATGAGGTGGATTTGGATCGGGTCACTCGGTTTATAACCTATTTAAAAATAAAATGAAGTTTTTTTTTTTTAAAGTCATTTTATATGAAATGTTTTCAATTTTTTAAATTAAATAAATTATTTTTTAAATCAGTGACCCATTTATTAAACAGGTAGATTTGTGTTTATATGGTAGTCATCTATTAATAAACAGATCAACCTGAACTCAAACTTGTTTAATCCCAATCCGTTTATTACCCGTCCAAACCCAACTCGTTAACCCATTTTGCCACCGCTATAGTTGATGAATTGAAGAAGTTGTCTCCTTGCTTGTCCCCTAAACCATTTTTCTTATGATGGGTGCAAATAGATTCAAATTTTTCTAGCTTTTATTTATTTTCTTATTTAGTTAAGAGTTGCGTAGGTGCAAAATGAATTCAATTCTTTTCTATCTTTTATTTATTTTCTTATTCCATTAAGAGTTGGGCTGTGTAATTAAAACCTAGTCACTATTTTATTGTATCAAGTTATCATTATCTTAAAATTAATTTTATTTTTCTTAAACAAGTCATCAATGAAACTTAATCAATTATTTTGAGAAAAAAATATATAATAAAACTAAGGTGTTACGTAATGTTTTTACTTAATTTTATTGGGAAATCCACTAACTTTAGGTTGTATTTCGAACAAACTTTTATGGCTTAATTGGTTCCAAAGAATAACAATTATTCGAATAAGACAAAATATAATTTAAATTTTGAAAATCAAGGGAATATTTATTCCTTATATATTCCTAATTATTTCATTTGAGATGCAATATGAAAAGAATAAACATCCCCGTGATAAAATTTTGGAATGGTTATTCCTTATTTATTTTCTATTATAGACTAATAAAAATTACGCATTGTTATTTGTTTTATGGTAATAACATAGTTTCTTATATACCTAATTAAAACTAACACAATCTGTCCTTGGCAATAGGCATTCTACGAATTAAATGTAACTTTACTTTTAAAAGTTCAGTCTAGCTTAAAAGAAGACTAGTTTAATTCTTCTTATATATTCTTACGCTCACAAGTCAGTCGAAGCAATATGTGGATTATGGATACATTAAAATGAAAATGATTAAACTAAAGAACATTAGTCATGTTATTTTTTTTATTACATAGGAACTCCAACCACCAACAAGCCCTTCAGTCCCCCTGGTGTGGCACCAAACCTATAGATCAGCGTCCTCTCCCTAAGTCTCATTGATTAGGTAAAGTCCGGAATGCGGACACGGCTTCCGTGCATCAGTTGGACGTTCAGCCAACCCGACCCTCGAGATACATCTCCATTACCATTCACGGTCCCCGCTGACTCACAGAAAACTCTAATCATCCACGATCTCCGCTGGCTTACAGAACGAACTCTCACTATCCACAGTCCCCACTGGCTCACAGAGTAAATTCTTACCATCCGCAGGTACCGTTGGCTCCGTGAGTATATCTACCTGGAATTGAACCTCCGATACTCCTTCTTACGTACTGATACCTTTCCACTACATCATGCCCATAGAGGCACATTAGTCATGTTATTGATTAGATGATTAAGGGTGAGTTTAACTCTATGGTTGATTGGATGAATTTTTCCTTCTAAAATGTAAATGTTACACTTAATTTGGTTTGTATAGATTTTTCAACTTTTAAAAAATAAATAGTTCAGTGTCATTGTTAAAACTTATGGAACGAACATAAAAAAAAAAAAATTTGAACGTGGAATTAGAAATAAAAACTAAAAACAATATATTTTGTTAATAATTTCAAAATTTAAGTAAAGTAAAAGCCTAATTAAACTCATGTTTGATCCTTTCATTGAACCAAATTATGATTAGAAAATAATAAAAATGCAAAAAATAAAATAAAATAAATTAGAAGACATTATGAACAAAAAATTAAATTAATTATGATATTTCTTAAACTCATTATTTAAATGCTTGAAGAACAAGCCATTGTACAAAACAATTGAAAAAAGGTAAAAAACTTTGTTTGAATTTTTAGAACATTTATGAATATTTTTATTCTAATTATATCTTAAATTCACATGATTGTTTTATTTTATTTAAATGATGAATGATTTAATACACAAAAGATAATTATGGATAGTAAAGTATGGTAGCAATAGGTTTCCACAATAATTGGAAAACATAAATCTAATTTTTTAATTTTTCTAAAAATTCATAATAAAATCAAAAACCAGCAATACAAAGAAACATTTGTCATGACTTACATTTTCATTGTACTATGAAAGTAGAAAATATATCTATATATCAAACAATTCCTTAATGTTTAGTTATTTTAGGAAACTTTTGATAGTTATGCATTTAAAATTTTTGAAAGAAAATTAATTTCTTTTCACAACAAATTAATTTATTCAATGGGTGGACCTTTTTCTAAAAAATATTTCAAATTATCAACGTATCAATTATTTTTATTAAAAAAGCATTTATTTTTGTTATTTTAAAAAATTTTAGAAACCTCACATTTATTTTATCAAAATTTAAAATCTATAATTTCTTTCTACTAGCTCTTTTTTATTTTTTATTTTTTAAAATGTAAACATCTTTTACAATAATTTTATTCCTTTTGATTGAATTTTTTTTCTTTTATAAAAAAATTACCAAAAAGGGCAAAAAAAAAAAAAAAAAGTCCACCACTCAAAAGTTTCTCCCCATGTTCACTTTTCAAAGCCATGAAATTTGGTATAAATTCAATGGGAAGGAAAAAATCTAGCAGCCTGTAGTGATATTAGTGCTCTCTCGCACTAGTGGTTGGCGTTAGGTTTGAGAATGGGATCTTTGATGTCATTCGCAGAGTCAGGATGGGAAATGATAACGCTAGCACATCCATAAGGACAAATATCCACTACATAATTTTTTTTTTTTTCTAAATTTTAAAATTTTTTAAAAAAATTTTAAAGAGAGTGTAGGAAGGTAATTACAATTTTATTATAGGATCAAAGCTCACTTTTCTGAGATAGGGCAAAGCTAACTTTTGAGGGTCTTCTATTTTCTCATAGAATCTCACAAGCATATTTCGTGTGACTAAGCTCGAGTTTCGATTGTGCAATTATGGAACTTGGTCCACCTCTTTATTAGAATATGAAGGTATTTCTAGACTAATAAAAGTTTCTTATTGAATAAGGCAAACTTCTTGAAAAGGAAGAAAGCTCCTTACATCCTAAGGGCAGGGCACTTTTAGAAAAGGGAACTATCAAAACAAAACCCTAACTCCTAGACCCTATAAAAGAGAGGCTTAACGCTCTCTACGAGAGAAATTCACATTCAAAACTTGGATACATATGTTGGGAATAATATCAACAAACAACCACCACGGAATAATTTTTCTTCCTATATGCAAGCAAATATAATGTGTCTCTACTTTTATACGTGATGAAACTAATAAGAAAAATAATCAATCACACCAAACTATAAGAACACAAGCAATTTTTTACTTAGAAAATTTTCCTAATGTGAGGAAGAAAAACCACGAGACTTAATCCATTTGAAATCTCCACTATCAAGCAAATAATTGGTACACAAAGTCTTCTCTAAATGCAATTAAAGGCTACAAATATATCTCATCAATATGTCATCAATCTTGGAAAATACAAAGAGAATTGGAGAGAATGTACCAAAATTGTGGTTACTAAACACGGGCACAAAATCTGATTTTCGCCATTCAGATTGTAGCTCCTTGAGTCATGAACATATCTTCCAAATTTCAATTCAATTGGACCACAGATGAAGCAGTATAGGAGTCTTGATAAAATCTGAGCAGTATGAGAAAAAAAACCATGTTTTTCTCTCTTTCTTTTGAAAAGTGGCGGCTCTTCCCCTCTCCCCTCTCTTTTTATAACTTCGTTTAGGTTATCACACTAAAGGGTTGGGTTTTGGTCTTTTAATAAAACTCACTTGGGCTTTCCTCCACATGGAAGGAAACAACCCAACAAATCTCCCTCTTTCCGACTATGCGGAGGGAATCGCCATCCCAACGATCAAACAATAAACTTCAAGCTTCTCCCTTGATAGTGTCTTTATCAACATATCATAACCATTATCATCAGTATGAACCTTCTCAAGTTTTGGTAACCTATCGTTCAATGCATCTCTAATCCAATGGTATCGTACATCAATGTGCTTCGATCTTACATAGAAATTGGAATTCTTAGCAAGATGAATAGCACTCTGGCTATCACAAAACAACACATACCTCTGTTGCTTTAAACCAAGTTCTCTCGAGAACTTCTTTGTCCATAGCAACTCTTTAGTCGCTTTCGTTGCTACAATGAACTCTGCCTCTATCGTAGAAAGAGTAATACACTTCTGAGGTCTTGATTGCCAAGCTATAGCCCCACTGACAAAAGTGATCAAATAACCCAAAGTAGACTTACGAGTATCCACATCCCCTACCATATTTACATCTGTGTAGCCAACTAACAATGGTTGTCCATTTCCTAAACCAAGTCTCAAATTGGAAGTGCCTCGAAGATACCTTTATGATCCACTTCACTGCATTCCAATGCTCTCTTCTCGGATTTGACAAGAATCGACTAACTATACCAACTGCATAGGCTATATCTAGTCTTGTGAAAACCATTGCATACATCAAACTTCCTACTGTTGAGGCGTAAGGAACTCTTTCCATGTTTTCCTTTTCCTTATCTGTAGAAGGACATTCCTTTCTACTTAGTTTGAAGTGGGTAGTAAGAGGAGAGCTAACCACTTTAGCGTTGTCCATATTGAACCTCTGAAGCACTTTCTCAATGTACTCCTCATGTGACAAATATAACTTCTTGGCACTCCTGTCATGACTAATTCTTATGCCAAGAATTTTCTTTACTGGCCCCTAATCCTTCATAGCAAATGACTTACTTAATTGCTTCTTCAACTGTTCAATCCTTGAAGCATTCTTGCCAGCAATCAACATGTCATCCACATAAAGCAGTAAAAATATAAAATCATCATCAGAGAATTTTTGAACAAATACACAGTGATCTGAAGTTGTCTTTTTTTAGCCTTGCTCCCCCATAAAACACTCAAACTTCTTATACCACTATTTTGGTGCTTGTTTCAACCATATAGGCTTTTCTTCAGCTTGCACACATAATCCTCTTTTCCTTTCACTCTGAAACCCTCTGGCTCTTCATATAAATCTCTTTCTCCAAATCACCATGAAGAAAGACAGTTTTCACATCCATCTGCTCAACTTCCAATTCAAAACTAGCTGCTAAGCCGAGTACTATACGGATCAATGACATCTTTACAATTGGAGAGAAGATCTCATCAAAGTTAATACCTTTTCTCTAACCGAACCCTTTTACAACCAATCTATCTTTGTACCGTGGCCGTGAAGAGAACTCATTTTGCTTCTTCTTGTAAATCCACTTGTTCTCCAAAGCTCTTTTTCCCTTATGTAGCTTCACTAACTCAAAGGTGTGGTTATCATGCAATGATTGCACCTTATCTTGCATGGCCTCAACCCTCTCTATCATGTGTTCATCTTCCTTGGCTTTTGCAAAACACTCAAGCTCTCCCTCATCATTCAATAACACATACTATTTTGATGAATACCGAGTGGAAGGATGTTGGTCTCTGGCTGACCTCCTGGATAGAATCTCTGGTGGAATCTATGGCACTATAAATTGCTCATCAATATCAACATCTCCCTGAACCTGTAAGGGAACATTCACATCACCTCTACCCTGGCGGTCATCTTGAACATCATTCTTAACTTATGATGGAAAATTTTTCAAAAGAACTATATCCACAACAGTCAAACTATCACCCTGTTGAGACATAGATTTCTCTGCCTTCTCAACATCTTGAATCGTCTGATTTTCTACAAACACAACATCTCTGCTTTTCACAATTTTTTTCTCAACTGGATTATGAAACTTGTATCCAAACTCATCTTGACCGAAGCCAAGGAATATACACTGTCGTGTTTTCTCATCAAGTTTGGACCTTTCATCTTTTGGAATATGCATAAATGCATTGCACCCAAGGGCATGCAAGTGATTATAAGAAACATCCTTACCTGTCCAAACTCAGCCTGGCACATAAAAATGTAGAGGAACATAGGGTGTGTTGACTTTTTGAGTCTTATCCCTATTTTGATGCTGACAAAGCAATAGTATCTTATGTGTGCATTTAGTGTGTGAACAATTTTTCATATTAGCACGAATATAAGATACTGAAAAATGGATGCTAGCAAGAACATAAAACTCACACTCTCCTAGCATTTTCCATGAATATTTAAGAGCAAAGAAGATAAAGAAGACATTTTTTTTACTTGTATATGTATTTATTTTTATATTTGGTCAATAATAATGCATACATCTGCATGATATGTTTTGAATGCTCAGATCGACTGTAGATTGACCATAGGGAACCAAATGACCATAGGGCACCTTTCGGTCAACCGATGCCGGATTTTTAGGGTAAATTAAAATGCCTAGACCTTAGAGAGACCTTAGGTCCTTGAACTTGCATTTAGGAAAGTACCCATTTTCACATATGCTACAGGGGAAATTTATTTTCAAAAACAGGACTCAATGGCATAACTTTAGTATGTTCGGTCGACCAAACCTTAGCAGTGTAAATGCCTTGGTCGACCGAACCGGGTTGAAGTCAACTATTGACCTCGCTTGATTGATCGAACCCAAACATACTACGACCTTCGGTCAACCTAAGTGTGACCAGTTCAGTTCAGCCCAAAAATTGAACTGAGGAGTCTCAGCTCCGTAAGTGAGACCAACTTGGTTCAGCCCGAAAATTGAACTGGGGTTTTCCTCGCCCCGTAAGGAGAGAATGTAAACGGCTTCTGCTCCACCCGTTTAAGTGAGTAAGATAGTATAATCCTTAGGGGGTATGCCCAAGGCAAGGACGTAGGCTGGTTTGGCTGAACCTCGATAATAAATATCTTGTGTCGCTCTCTCCCTAATTTCATTTAATTTGTGCACTTTAAATTCAGTATGTGCTTTCCTGTTTATTCATAGTTCTAATTACTTGCAAGCACACTTTTATTTAAAGGAGATATGTTGCGCGTGTATGTTCGCACTCACAATTTTATTATTTACGTACACCTTTGTATTATGAATGGGATATGATTTGTGGTGAATCGGCGAAATGTTTAAATTAGTTGAAATGTTTTTAAAATCCAATTCACCCCCCCCCCCTCTTGGGATCACACCAATTCCAACAATTGGTATCAAAGTCAAGTTACAATAAGCTTAACCGTTATTTGCATAAAGATCGCAACGGCTCAACTTTTCGGTGTATCCTAACTTTGAGGGTTAGCACTTTGCAAATCCTCCATTGTTTTCACTGTATAGATTTTACCATTTTTTTTTTTATTGAAAATGTTGTTGTAAAATCGATTGATTGGAGGTTTTGGAATTTTCTTCATACAGGAAATTATATGTAGAGACCCGAAAAATTATAGAAATTAAATAATAAGAGAAAGAGAGAAAAAGGAATTTTCCTAAGGATTTCAATAGGGTCTCGTCGACAAGTGAATAAGTTCTCGTCGACGAGTAGGGCTCTTAAGCTCGTCGAAAGGGACATGCATCTCATCAACGAGAAATTATCGAAAGGACTATTTATAGATCCTGAAACTCGTTGACGAGGAGAAGGTGTTCGTCGATGAGGCCACATGGACAAGCTCTCTGTATAAGCTTAAAAACTGATTTTTCTTGCATAAAATTTATAGGAATTCTCTCTCTCTCTCTCTCTCTCTCTCTCTCTCTCTCTCTCTCTCTCTCTCTCCCTTCTCTCTTCGATTCCGGCCACGTTCTTCATCAGTTCGACGATCGGAAGCCACCACGTCACGCTTGGGAAGATTCTCTACAAATCTACTGGAGTGATTCGTCGGTTAGGCTAACTTGGGAACCATTCCAAAATTTGGGTAAGTTGATTATTTTAATATTTATTAAGGTATTTGGTATTTTTGGGTTGAGGAAGGTATTGGATGAGTTTATATTGAGGCTTTGTTGGGGGGGGGGGGGATGCAATTTTAGGGTGTTAAGCTGGGGAACGCACGAGTGTGATTTTGGGGTAGTTTGTGGGCTTTTTTAAAAGTCAAGTAATGGGATAAACTAAGTCAGTTTTTTTTTTTAATGAAAATATATTTATTATTTTATAGCATTTAAATTCAGGCAAATATGTATATTGTAGAATTATGTTAAAAATAATGTTGTTGATCAGAAAATATGATTTCCATATATAATATCAGAAATATGATTTTAGAACAGATTTTACGTTCAGAATATTATTTTGTGTGGCATGAGTATGAAATTTTGTGATTTTATGTAATGTCAGAATGATATGTTGTTAGAATCAGCATGCTATTACGGTTTTCAACAAAATATTAAAAATGATATGAGAACTATTGAAATTAGGAATAGCTTTCCAAGAGGGGGGGGTGAATTGGCTTTTAAAAATTTCTTTTTAGTTCTTTTTAAAGTCCTTAACTTCTTTTAAAATTTAACCAATTCTATCACTTGTATATCTATTTTGTCAATCAAATAAGAACTTGGTTTCTTTTAAACAATCAACAATACCACTAATAAAACATTCAATATTCAACAACACAAATAATTAAACCAGTTAAACCAATCAATCACAACACTCAAACCAACAACCAATTTTTTTGCCAAATATAAGTTCACTGCAGCACTATTAGATTAATGGAAGATTAAAGATTCAATACTTTCTGAAATATAAACACAGCTCACTCAATCTCAAGCTTTATATCATTCAATCACAATATATTTATAGTATATGTAACTTTCAGCTTTTGTATTTAGTTTAGCCCTGTGGTGAATGTGAGTTTGAACAAAGCTCGGTATATAAGAAATTGCTTCTTCAATATGATGTTCAATATAAAATCCAATCACTCTTTCCAAATATTTAGAATTCAAATAAACTCTTGGTAAGTTTATGTTTGGGTGTTTAACCAAGTAACGTACTCCAGTATGGTTTCCGCAAAGTAAGGTTTAACCAACGTACTCCCTTTCGGTTTCTGCAATCCCAAATCAAAATTGAACCTTAAGTTTATTTAACTTCCAAATTACATAGTTTGTATGTTTATCAATTAAACCATCCACACAATTTGTACATGTACTGAAAGTAAAGAGTAAGGGAAAGAGAGAGTGAGATGGGGATTTTTACGAGGTTTGGCTTATACCCAGCCTACGTCCTCGCCCTTGGCAAACCACCAAAGGATTACTCCTTGGTTAAGGCTAGAGCCCGCCTTCTCCAAACGGTATCCCCTCGTCCGGTCACTCCTTACATAGGCTAGAGCCCACCTCTCTAAGCAATATCCCCTTACTTAGCCAACGATCCAAACAACCCTTGGAATCGTAAATCTACAAGAAATAATTCAAATAGATGCATACAAATAATGCTCACACATAGAGCTGATTACTGAAGAAGAAATGGATGAAGATGAAGTAGCCTTCATATCTAAAAAGTTAGCAAGAATACTGAGAAGAAGAAATAAATTCAAAAGAAGAAATCAAAAATTTGAATTAGATGAATCAGAAGAATAAGTTAGCAAGAAATCAAAGAATAAAACTCTTACGTGCTACAATTGCAATAAAGTTGGACATATAAAACTAGAATGTCCACTACTACTAAAGAAAGAGCCTAAGAAGAAAAAGAAAAAGGTCATAAAAGCCACTACTTGGGACATGATGAGTACAAGTAGTTTAGAAAATGAATCAAGTGACCAAGAGGTTGCTTATACATGCTTTATGGCTTGGGATAATGAGGAAAGTTCCTCATCTAAATCTTCAAATAATTCTTGTTGTGATGAATCCGATGATGAGAGCATGCCATCATATGAAGAACTTCAAAATGATTTATTCAAAGTTCCTAAGATGCCGATTAAAGTAACTAAACAAAATACTTCATTGAAAAATATGAATGAAGGTATAATGAAAGAGATAGAAACCCTTAAGGTTGTAGAAAGAGAAAAGGATTCAAGGTTCAAGAAAATAGAAAATAAGTATGAAGCTGCAATAAAAGAAATAGAAGTTAAAACTCTTGCTAAAAAAAAAAAAAAAATAACTTGAAAATCAGGAAATTAGAAAGCAAGAATGAACAAATGATAAAAGACCTTCGATCCCTATCCTTTACGGTATATGAGAAAGATATGTATATTTCTAAATTAGAGGATGGAATCAGAAAATTATTTCTAGAGTTAGAGAAATCATTAAAGAAAGATGACAACAAGAAAGAGATGGAGATAAATGATCTCAAGAGTCAAATCAAAGATAAAGATAAGATCATTTATAATTTCACTAAAAGAAAAGAAAATCTTGATAAGATGATTGGCTCACAAAGAATGTCATTGAACAAAGAAGGCATTGGTTTCAATGGAGTTGAAAATAAAAGGAAAAAGAATCTGTACACGAGATATTTCTCAAAAGAATCCAAAGACTATGCTACCACATCTAGTAATGCCTACACGAATACACTCTGCTATAAATGTATGAAAAAGGGGCATATCAAGTTTGAATGCCCATTTAAGAGAAAGTGTGTGAAGACTAAATAGGTGTGGAAAATAAAAGAAACATCCCTTGACAAATCAAAAGGAACCAAGAAATATGGGTACCAAAAATGAAATAATAACTTCATACAAAAATAAAATAGAGAGTAGAAGGATACATAAAAGATGGGTGTCTAAATGAAACAAAAAGAAACTCTAAAAGCTTATAACATAAGTGCTATTAAAAGATAGGTATACATCAATAGAAAGAGAAACTTGAACCATTATACAATAAGAGAAATAATTTGGAAAGGTACAAAATAAGGAAATAAGGAAATTTTAGAATTTGAAGAACTTCGGTTGACTAAGTTGATAATTTTAGGCTCCTACATGTACCTCAGGCACCTGAGCTCCATACCTCAAGCGACCAAACATCTACTGCCTATTGAATTTTAGCCTAGAAAATTCTTCAGGCGCCTGTACTTATTCTTTAGGCTCCTGAAGTTGCGGAGTCCTTATATTTTAAATGCGTGAAACCCTATTTTTTCTAAACTCTAGGCTCCTGAACCATGTTCTATCACTCACCTGAAGTTCCAAACACCAAACCTCCTTCAATCTCCAGCGCTAAAACCTTAGATTCCAAGCTTCTCAGTTCAATCATACACATTCTAGGGTTTAATAAGCCATCTGTTGTTCCAAGAAACCTCCATAATGCCCCGAATGAAGCAAACGGCAAATCGTGGCTCATCTTTTGGTAGAGATGATCCTAATATCGATCGATGGTTGGTATCCTCTTATGCAAAGCATATTTATCAAACTCTTCTTCGGTCCATAGATCCTATATTTGGTAAGGTTCTTGATGTCCAATTCTTTAACATAGAATTTCTTGATATTCTGCCATTATTCCAAACCATAGGATGGAAAAACTTTATTGTATACCAAGCTAAAGGATTGTTTCCAAATCTTGTCAAGATATTTTATGCTAACATGGTGCCAGGAAAAAAATAGCTTATCAAATGAAGTTAAGGGTAGGAAAATAATCCTTACTCCTCAATCGTTGGCTCCCATTCTTCACATTACTCCAGGAGAGTTTGAATGCCCTGCATTTGCCCAATCTTGGATACTTCATCAAGAGTTTACACTAGAAGAGTTTTTGCCACTAATCATGGAGAATGAACCTATCTACTTTGGACATCCGCCACTCTATAAGCAACTAAATTTGAAAGCCCAAATCCTTCAAAAGATCATCACAAATAATATTTTGCCACAAGCTGGATCATATGATCATCTCTCTTATATCGACTGTTTTGTGTTTTGGTGTTTATTAAAAGGGAAGAATCTTGATTTGGCTAGTCTTATTATGAAATGGATGTGGGCAAATATGGATGCAAAACGAGTCACTCTTCCATACGGGGGAGCTCTTAATATGATCTTTGCAAATCAGAATATCACATCTTCATCAAACTTTTTCATGAAAAGGACTAGATATGAACTCTTTACCTCAACCACTCTCAAACATATGGGATATAAAAAACGAAATTAGGAGTGGTTCTTAAAAGGAGGTAGACAACGAAGAGCAGCTGCTGCACCTCCTCTTTCACCTCAGACTTAGCCACAAGAATCCGCAACCGAACCTCCTTCTTGGTTCATGCCATTCTATAATGAATTCACATCTTTTAACCAAGATATGTGAAATGGGCTTAAATCTCTATAGGACAACTAGGAGGAGGAGGAGGAGTAGGTGTGCGCAAAGTCTATGAGTCTTTACATGTATTTGTTTCTAGCTCTGAAACTTTGAACCTATGAAATGTTTTGTTATAAGTTTGATTTACTATAAGTTCTAATGTTAATGTTAAATTTGAAACTTTGAACCTTCTGAACTTATGACTTAAAAGAAATTATTGAGTATGCTAATTGACAAGGGGAGTGTTATGATTTATCACTTGTGTATAATCATTTTTCTATTAATCAATTAATATCATGCATTATATTTTAAAATTGGAAGGACATGATTGACATTTCTTAGCTTTTAAGACGTAAACTTAAAAACAACTCTTTTTGTGATGCATTGTACTGCTATAGGTCACATCTTAGTGATGTGTTTTTAAATAGTACTACTTATGGTTCTCCAGATGCATATCTATATGGTTCTTTGCTCTTTGTATTAAAATTGAGTACCCTTTTTATATGATGTCAAAGGGGGAGAGATGGTTTAGAGAGCAAAAATATGAATTGAATACTAAGCTGAATTGAATATGCACGAAATTGACTATATGTTGAAAACATTATATGTTGACTATATAAAATGCTGAACTGAATACTATGCTAAATGTTGAAAAATGCAATATGAAAATTGATTATATAAATAAACTATGCAAATGCAAATATTAGGAAATATTACTTGAATCTATGCTTATTGTAAGGGGGAGCGTTCTACAAGTTTTTATAAAATTTTGCTCCTTATTTGTCATCATAAAAAATGGGGAGATTGTTAGCCTAACAAGGCTTTCACCTCTTGTTTTGATGATAACAAATGAAGAAAATGTTAATGACATTATGTGTTCAAGTAATGATGTTTTCAGGAATATGAAAAAACCAAACTCAACAAAGCTTCAAAAGATCACCAACAAGCTTAAAGGTGTATGGTGTGTCATGAAGTGATCAAACCGGGAAGCACAAAGAAATTTGAAGATGAAATGAACCTAAAGCTTCAAGATGATCATGAAGTTTCAAAGAACAAGAAATGTTCATATTGTTAGGAAATCTTCATGTAAGTACTTCAAAGTCAAAAATGTCATTGTGAATGAAATGAAACTCATTAGGGGATAAATATGGACTTAGAGACTTTATTTTAATACCCCAAAAAATGTTTTTCAAAAGTAAGAAAGCAAAGAAACCAAATATCTTTGAAAAAGAAAGAAAGAAAGTGATTTTGTATTGTCCAGGCGACTGAGGTTAAATCCTCAGGCAACCGAAAATTTTTACTAAAGAAAATCGAATAGGCAGTGCATCTTCAGGCGCTTGACCCTGTGTCTTCAGGCTCCTTAACCCACTTCAGGCTACTAAGGTTGCACCTCAAGCAACCGAAGTACGACAACGGGCAGATTTTTCAAACTTCTCTTTTTCAAATTTAATTGACTTGCGCCCTAATATTTTTGAAAAATTTGGGGGCACTCCAAGTAAACTTGGGGAGCACGAATGAAAATGTTTTTGAAGCCTATATATATATGGTTTATGAGAATCAAAATACACCAAGCATTGAATTAATTCTTTCAAGATCTCTTTCACTCAAAGCTTCTTGCTATTTGTTTTAAAGCTCTAAATTACTGTGAAATTTCTGAGAAATCTCTGAGCTTTTACAACTTCTCTGAAGTATCTGATTTAAGTTCTTGATCCTCATCAAAGAGAAGTAAATCGGTAATATTTATGTTGAGCTTCTTATTTCATTCTTTTGATATTTTAACTTTGAAGTACTTACATGAAGATTTCCTAACAATATGAACATTTCTTGTTCTTTGAAACTTCATGATCATCTTGAAGCTTTAGGTTCATTTCATCTTCAGATGTCTTTGTGCTTCCCGGTTTGATCACTTCATGATACACCATACACCTTTAAGCTTGTTGGTGATCTTTTGAACCTTTATTGAGTTTGGCTTTTTTAGATTCCTGAAAACATCATTACTTGAACACATAATGTCATTAACCTTTTCTTCATTTGTTATCATCAAAACAAGAGGTGAAAGCCTTGTTAGGGTCGAGGATTTCATGTTTTACTATGGTGGCGTAAGGGCCGTGATTAATAAGATACAAATTGCCAGCGTAGGGGCCGTGTTTTATATGTTATGATATGTAAAACTCATGAAAATATTATCTTGACTGATATTATTATGAAACAGTTATGTATTATTATTTGAGATTTCTATATGTTATTAGAACCTAGTTGACTTGGTTTATACTTTTACGAAGCACGGTACCGTAACTATATGATCACGATCATGTATATGTTAGTGCTACCGCTTACCATAAGGGGCAGTGGGAGATCAGCAATCGATGTGGATTTATGGTAGTGCAAGCATCCCTCTGGTGTCTGGACCAGAAGGGGCAGACCCATCGTACTTACAAACTTATGTTGATCTAGCATGGTCGGCCAACCATTGCTAGGTCTCACCTTTGGGCCTCACAACCGAGTCATGTGGGGGTAAGACATGACACCAGCCAGCTATCCATCCAGGGTGTATTTCATGTACAGTTACGTATAATGGTTTTATATATAGAAACTCTGTATGTGATATCATGTTATGATAAATTATGTTTTAAACAGATATGAAATAGATAGTTTGGCTAGATATGTTTTATGTACTGTTATATATGTATACTATGAAAATACTCATATTGCCACACACTAATGTTAGTTTATTTCCTTTATTGAGAGGTGTTTCACCCTAACTATATGAACATTTTAGGAGCCCTAGATAGAAGAGCAGATAAAGCTTCGCGGCGATAGAGTTCGATTGTTCTACCCTGTCTGAAGGGTAAGTTATTTTGCTAGGGTCAGACGGATTTTTGGGTGGTGATCCTAGGGCTCTTTTTGGATATTTTGGGATGTGTGTATGCATATGACAGTTGTAGTAAACTCTGGTATTGTGTTGGATGGATGATTTGATGTGTATATGATTTTACGTTTCCTACTGCTTAGGTATCAAAGCTGTATTTCAGGTTTATCCCTAGTACCCATGGGTTCAGGTTGATTATGTTTTATCAAGTTTATTATGTTTTGTTATTGTGGAAAAAATTTATGGTAAAATAGGCAGGTCATTACATCATATGCCATTAAAAAATGATTTTAAAAAATGCAAAATTTCCTAAATTTTGAAAATGAATTAAACTTGCATGACTTGTTTTTTAATGTATATCATCTATGTGCCATGCATATTTTTTTGTTGTGCCTTGTCACTAATGATTTTACAAGTTCATATTGTTTCTTAGTGCTAAAGAGTTTGGGAATATTAGAGGAATAGATAAACCGAGAGAGTGGAGTAAGCTAGTCTAAATTTAAACGTCTAAGAAGGAGTAAACTGACATAGTATATCTTCCTTCTTCTACTTTGTTGCTGATTCATATACTGATTCATGCGTTATATCTTGTATTAATTTCATTTGTGAATCATATGATGAATCTAGTGTTGAATTTATGTCATGATTCATAATGCGTATATTGTGTTAATTTTGTATGGATCATGTAATTTTTGTATGCCATCTTATGAGAAGCTAAATAGGAACATTTCTTTGATAGTCATAAGATCTTTATTGGATATAATATGTAAAGGGTTTTGATGCTTTAAATGCTCAAATAATGTTTGTGCTTAAAATTCAAAATTTTAGTATAATCTATTGTTATATTAAGAACCCTAGGAAAATCTAGCCAATACGTGAGTCTTAGTGATCATTTCCAATCTAAGCTTAATATATGCATATGATTATGTTGGTTAATATATGACAATATTGGCTATAGCATGCTTATATAAAACTATCAATTCTTAAATTAAATCATATAAGCATGTTTAAACAAATCTCATTCAAATGGATAAAATATTTTTTATTTGTTATATGATTCTTGATGTTATATATATATATATGCCTAACTTCAAAAATCTTAAATATAACATGATTTTTCCATCACATAGATTTGGGGGTCTAGAAAATTTATATTCTATACATTTTATAACCCTAAACTCATTTTGAAGCTTAAAAGTTTAATCATCTTCAATTGGCTGCATAATTGAGGGGGAGCAGCCTTATTTTTTAAAATTCATCCAATATGCATTTTATTGTAATGAGCTTATACTTTTTGGATGATTTGTTGTTGAGCTGAATGCAAATATCTATCTTTACTAAATGAATATATTTTCTGATGGATGAATATTTAAAAAAATATATATATATTTGATCTGCTTTGAGTTGAATGCCACTATCCATCAGTTGTCTAATGATTATATCTTTGTATGGATAGTTTATATTTTATTTGATATATTGATTGAACTGCTAAATGCATGCCTGTATTGAATGCCTTTTGCATGGCGGATGCAGTGATGTAAATTGCATGCTGGTAGTGGATATAGGTTCTCGTATGTTTGAGCTAAATTATAAATTGATTGCGTGAATTTATCAAGTTTTAGGTACATGAAAAAATGGGAAAATGTTCAATTTACAGACGAAATGCTGCCGAAATTTCGTAAGAATTTTTCCCATAAGAGAAGCCATGTATTAGGATAAATAATTTAATGCATGCTAAAATATTTTTGAAAGGATGAGTGAAACATAAAAGAATATTAATTTTCATCCTTAGTTATAGGTGCATGCCGAACCGTCCGTTGGTGCATGTTGAATTTTTTAAATGATATATGCTAAACTGAAAAACATGTACAATCTTTATATTTTTTTCCTAGGATGCTAGATAATTGAATATGTTGTACATGTAAAATCCAAACCGCTATATAAATTGAAGACATGTACATATTATGTTGACCTAGGAGAGACTAGTTCATGGACACCATTTGGTCCAATTCTTTGGGTTATGCACTTTCATTCTGGACCCAAATGGTAAAACATCATCCTTGTAATCAATCGTCACATGTTTTGATGATAGTCCATAAACTATGAGCAATTGCATGACTTAGGGGGAGTTTTTCATTTCACATACACTCATTGTGAATTTTGAATTGTGTCGTCCTTATTGAACCCTTATTGCATTACCCTTGAGTCTAGCCTTAATTGGCTATTGTGTATTTAAATTGAAATGCAAAAAGTCATGCTTGTATGTGCTAAATGTCTAATATTTGCTGCATAGTGAAATTCCTTGAGAAGGATGAATACTGATGAGTGTCCTTTAATGACTATCATCCTTGAGTTATGATGCAAGTATGTGTGCACACAAATATACAAGGGGAGCTTAAGTCTCACTTTAAATATATATATATATATATATATATATATATAATAAGAACTTAATGCCTAAAATTTCGTGCATGCTAAGTAATATTAAGAATGATGAACATGTGTTGAGTGTGCTTAATGAAATCCATCCTTGAACGTTAACGCACTTATGTATGCTTGAGATTATATCGGGGAGTTTAAGCCCCATCCTTGAGATAAGAATTATAACTCACCTGCCCCATGGACTTATACTTTCATTGTTTATACTTTTTGAGTTCAAAATTTATTTTGGTACCTTGAACTCATATCTTGTTTCTACTGAATCATTCTTTGATATGGATTCTTCATGGTATGGATGAACACCATGCAAGACCTATTGCTTGATATTTAGCACATGTGTGTTTAGGAACATTTTACTATTGAGATTTATTGATCTAACATATATCCAGTAAAATCTAAAAGGAGTACTTATACTGTTTGAACTAATTTTTGAGCCAAATGTTTATGACTATAGGGGCAAATATCTTGAGGGGCAAAAACATAGGGGCAAATATCTGAGCATGTGCTTTAACATTAAAACTAAATGCATAATCGTTTGAAGTGTCTTCTTTTGTGAATATGTTTGAGTTTTACTATTTATATTTTACTTTATGCATATTCTTAAGGGGAACCTTTTCAGACTGTACCCATTTTGCTCTTGGGTGTTTGTCATCATAAAAAAAGGGGAGATTGTTAACTTTTAGAGTCCAATCCCTATTTTGATGCTGAGAAAACACCAGTATCTTATGTGTGCATTTAGTGTGTAAATGGTTTTCATTTCAGCATGAACATAAGATACCAAAAAAAGGATGCCAGCAAGAACATAAAGCTCACACTCTCCTAGCGTTTTCCATGAAGATTTAAGAGCAAAGAAGATAAAGAAGACATTTATTTTACTTGTATATGCATTTATTTTTATATTTGATTTGTAATAATGCATGCATCTACATGATATGTTTTGCATGCTCAAACCCACCGTAGATTGGCCATAGGGAACCAAACGACCGTAGGGCACCCTTCGGTCGACCGACGCTGGATTTTTAGGATAAATTAAAATGCCTAGACCTTAAAGAGACCCTAAGTCCTTATACTTGCATTTAGGAAAGTCCCCATTTTCACATATGCTATCAAGGGAAATTTATTTTCAAAAACAGGACTTAATGGCACAACTTTAGTATGTTTGGTAGACCGAACCTTGGTAATGTAAATACCTTGGTCAACCGAACTAAGTTGAAGTCAACAATTGTCTTCGCTCGGTCGACCAAACCCAAACATACTACGACCTTCGGTCGACCGAACCTCCCTAGGGTCAAAGGTTTGACCCTTCGGTCGACTAACCTTAAAATGAGTTGCAACGCTCTAGTCGACCGAACTAACACGTGGAGAGATCCCAACACCCTGTTTGACCGAACCTTCAGTAGAAAATTGATCTGGTCAGCCAAACACCCAAGTTTAGTCAACCGAACCCATGTCTGGTCAACCAAACCTTGGAGGGTTCAAAATCGCCCTAAGATGGTTGACCAAACCTATAGTTCAAATGTTCCTCAATCGACTGAACTTGTCAATACGGTTAACCAAACCTTTAATATTATCAACCAAACCTCTCGGGTTAGAAATATTTTAAAGAATTAAAACATCATTAAAATTTAATTAAACTTTTTCAAAATATCGAGTGTGTCCCAAACGGTCATAATTTTCAGAAAATCTAGAAATACCCCTCATTTGCTTAGATTAGCAACTTTGATTAACCCAAATTTTTTCTCTAATCCATTGTTAATCAAAGTTCCCCCAAAACGTTTTTTTTATTATTTAAATCATTCTTTTGGAGCAAAATCTTTTATGAAAATCTCTCCAACTCTCTTTCATACTTTTATTTCAAAATCATTTTTTAGGAGAGTATTTTATTTAGGGAATTTTATTTGCATATACTTTCTCTTAACATTTAATCTTTGAAAAATATTTTTGAGAGTATTGCTTAGGTTTTCTCCCGATTATCTCTTTGATAAATATTTTTGGAAGAAAATTATTTATGACATAAATATTTTCTTGAGCTCAAATTCATAGATTCTTCAAATATTCTTTATTTGTAAAAATATTTTTAGGAGAACAATAATACTCATTTTTCATATACATTTTATTTGTGCATTAATTATTTAGATAAGCTCCCTTTACTCTATTGAGCTCAAATCATATCATAAGAGAGTGCATACATTTTAGAGCTTTAATGTGTACATTTCTGCTTGTATTTTGAAGCATTATATTATGTACAAAATTATTTTTCATGTACCGGTTGTGTAATAACCTAAAAAAAAAATTTAAAAAAATTAATTAATTAATTAAAAGTATTAATCAATTAATTAATTAAACATTATTAAATTAATTATTGAAATAAACAAATAAAAGGAATAGTACAAAAAACTAAAAAAGAACTAATTGGAATAAACATATATATATATATATATATATATATATAAGAATATAATAAAATAATTTTTTAATAGTAAGTATTGTTATCTCCTGAAGTTTAAAGAAGCTTCAGGAGAATTTAGAATTCATGGCAGCCGTCTCTCATTTCTCTCTCTCGCCAGTTCCACTCCACCTCCTCTCTCTCCCCCCTCATTTCTCAACGAATATTCGACCAATTGGAAAATAGAAGGTGTCGTTGGATTCCTAACTCCACCACCAATATTTCTACTGGAGCAGATTTGTCGTGGGAGCGGCGTAGGCACCATTCTTAGGGTAAGATAACTTTTTTCCTAATTTCTCAATTTCTCGTTAAATCTGCTGTTAAATCGACGATCGGGCACCACCATGGGGTCTTAGTCGTGATCGTCATCATTTTAACATAAGTAAATTTTCAATTGAGATTTTTTAGGCCCCACTCCAAAGCGAGAGTGGGATTTGAGAAATTTGACAAATTGGTTATATTTGAGGGTATAATTGTTTATTTGGTATTTAAGGGCTTAGGAAATATTAAAATAGTATTTTATTTAGGATTAATTTAATGAAATTAGGATTTTTTATTCAGGGTTTGGGTAAGCGCCGCAGGTCTTTTTCGGGGTCCCTGTTGGCGTAGTTCAAGAAACCAAGTAAGAAAAAATTATATATTAAATCATATTTTATGAAATTAAAGATAACAAATTACGTGGCATTATATGTATGTTTTGGTATGAATTATAAAATGCCAACCATGAAATTTATGTTTTCTGAGTTTAGGATTGTTTATATAGTTATGTATATGCAAAAGTAAATGGATGAAAGTGAAAAGTAATTTCTGAAAAATTATGTAAGAAATGGGATGCGTTTTTAGAATATAAATGCTAAATGTGGGTTGGCCTATTTTACAGGAATATGTATGAATTTTTACTGTTAAATTGTGTGACAGGAGATTCTGTGCAAATATATGTTAAATGTATGAGATGCAGGCTAAGTAAGTAAAGTATTAAGAATAAAATATGATATGAACAATGTTGTCTTTGTATGTTAAATGCAACCATATAAATGTAAGACAATTGAAAGACAGCCATGTTAGCAGATCTAGCACATTTCTATGTAGACTAACTGATGACAGCTAAAAGGAGCTGTAGACTAACTGATGATAGCTAAAGACGATCTATAGTACGAAGGAAAGAAATGAAAATGCAATGAAATGACTATGAAATGACCATGATATGAAATTACAAATGTGAACGATGAAATGTTGAAGATCACGTAAAGTGAAATGCAATCAAATGTATACGTTATGAACATGAATAGATGTGTATGATTGAATAATGACAAAAAGGATACTGTATTATGATACTAGAAGTACCTATGTACGTAGAACATGTTATGACTGGACGGGGCGTACTCTTCGCCTGAGGGCTTGCTGAGAAAGGCGAGTGCACTAATAGCTTCAGATGTGACAGTAACTGCATAACGTACTATGGTAGAGGGAACCTACTTGTATGAGAGGGTAGATTTCCCTATCCTTAGGGCCTTTTCTGGTAAGCTATTGTTGAACGGTGTGAGTACGAGATCAATCAAACACTTGTGGGCTTAGTGAGTAAGGTGAGTGCCCTGGTATGCTTTAGTAATGACCTTAGGGTTACCTAAATATCAGAGTAGAGGGGTGCTACTTGTATAGGCGGGTAATCACCCTTATTATTGGATAATCTCGTGGGTTAAATCTTTTGCATGTGATTGATTAGGTTCAGAGAATGATTTCAGTGTTATGTTAATGATTTGAAAAATGTTATTAAAATGATATTTATATACCTCATATTAGTCATACACTGTTTTAATATATTGTTTCTTTCGTTACTGAGATGTGTCTTACCTGAATATAAATTTATCTTTTTCAAGATTTCCTTGAGATCAATTTTAGAGAGATCGAGGTTTTGTAGCATTTTTGGAAAAATAGAAAGAGAGAAGGGTATATATTTATAAGTTAATTTCTAGATGTATAAATTTATGTTTTTTGTTCTATGTTTTGAGTTTTCTGAGATAGGAATGATTGTGAATATAGGATGTCTTTGGGGATATTTGTATATGTTGAATACAGGTGGATGATTAATTTATTATGGTTGGTAGATAGGGATAGTAAACTCTGGTATTATATAATTGGAGATTATAGTTATGTTTTCCGCTACATACATGATATTAGTACGTGGATTATTAGGTAATGAATAGATTAGTAGCATTCCGGGCCCATGTAGATGGTTAGGGCATTACAGGTTGGGTTCATCCCATTAATTGAACTGGGGAGTCTCAGCCCCATAAGTGATACCGGTTTGATTCAGCTCGAAAATTGAACTGAAGAGTCTCAGCCCCGTAAGTGAGACCTGTTCAGTTCATCCCGAAAATTGAATTGGGATTTTCCTTGCCCCGTAAGGAGAGGATGTAAACGACTTCTGCTCCGCCCATTTAAATGAGCAGGATAGTGTAATCCTTGGGGGGTATGCCCAAGGCGGGGACGTAGGCTGATTTGGCCAAACCTCGATAACAAATATCTTGTGTCGCTCTCTCCCTTATCTCATTTAATTTATGCACTTTAAATTCAGCATGTGTTTTCCTATTTATTCATAGTTCTAATTACTTGCATGCACACTTTTATTTAAATGAGATATGCTGCATGTGTATGTTCGCACTCATAGTTTTATTATTTACATACACGTTTGTATTATGAATGAGATATGATTTGTGGTGAATCGAGGAAATGTTTAAACTAGCCGAAATGTTTTTAAAATCTAATTCACCCCCCTCTTGGGTTCACACCAATTCCAACAGGGTGTAAGATTCAACACATGAACAACAGTGCTTAATGCCTCCCCCCTCAAAGGATTTTGGCAACTGGGCTTATGAAAGTAAACATCTCACTCTCTCAACCAGTGTTCTGTTCATCCTTTCTGCTATGCCATTCAACTAAGGAGTATTTAGAGGTGTCTTTTGATACTGAATACCCTACTGTCTACAATACTCATCAAATAGACCAAAATACTCTCCACCGTTATCGGTCCGGATGCACCTTAATTTCTTCACAGTTTGTCTCTCAACTAGGGCTTGAAATTTCTTGAACTCGGCCAACGCTTGGTCTTTTGAATTCAAAGTATATACTCACAAGTTTCTTGAATAATCATCTATGAAGGTCACAAAGTATCTGGAGCCACCAAGTGTTCTCATATTTATAAGGCCACACACATCTAAATGTACCAAATCTAGTATCTCTAACTTTCTCGAATGAGGGGAATTCTTGAAAGAAACTCTGCTCTGCTTCCCTAACAAACAATGAGCACACCTTTTCAGAAGTGTACTTTTAGTCATATAGTAGACTTTTCTTCCCTAGTAGAACTAATCCTATTTCACTAATGTGAGCCAGTCTCTTGTGCCACAACTCTATCGTACCATTATCCTCCATCACTTTAATAATGTCGTTGGAGATCTTTGCTTGCAGAACGTATAGTGCAGTGTGCTTCATGCCTAGAGCCACAACCATAGCACCCTGGTGAGCTTCTATTGGCCATCACTAAAAGTGCTGCAATACCCTTGGTCTTCAAGTTTACCTGTAGAAATCAAATTCAAATGAATGTTAGGAATATCTTTCTGTTGTTATCTCTATTCTTCGAACCTATGCTCTTACTTCTCCCCTTCTTTTTTGTAACCAAGATCTCTGACTATGAAGAGGATCCCTATGTTTTTCTTCTCGCCTCTTCATTTTGCAAACACCTCTTGGCCATATCCATTGCAATTACACCTTATAGAGTGGAGTTAGACAATGAAGTTCTAAGCATCTCCCATAAGTCCATAAATGAACCAAGAAACCATATCCCTTGTATCTTATCATCAAACTTAATACCCATTCCAGCCAACTGATTAATAATTCCTTGGAACGTATTCAAGTGATCAGATAAAGGAGTCCCGTCCTGGTACCTCAAAGCCATAATTTGTTTAATCAGAAACAACTTATTATTTCCATCCTTTCTAACATATAGTTGTTCAAGATTACTCCATAGAGAACGTGCATTTGTCTCTCCACTAATATGGTTCAAAACATTATCATCTGCTCACCGCCTAATATATCCACACACCTGTCGATGTAACAAAGTCCATTCCACATCAAAAAAAATTTTTTTTTTCTGGTTTTCGACACTAAAAACCGGTAGGTAATAATCTTTCACATGAAGATGATCCTCCATTTTTCCTTTCCATATGTGATAATTTGAACTATTGAGATTAATCATTCTACTTGTACTTGCTTCCATAACTCAAACTACCAACCTGACAATCTGTCAACTGGGCTCTAATACCACTTTGTTGGGAGAGATATCAACAAACAACCATAACAAAATAATTCTTCTCCCTATATGCAAGCAAATATAGTGTATCTTTACTTTTATATGTGCTGAAACTAATAAGAAAAATAATTAATCACACCAAGTTACAACAACACAAGTAAATTTTTACGTGGAAAAATTCCCCAGTCTAAGGAAGAAAAACCACGGGGACCTAGTCCAGTTAAAATATCTACTATCAACAAAATAATGGGTACACAAAGTCTTCTCTAATCGTAATTATAGGTTACAAATATATCTCATCAAGATATCATTAATCTTGGAAAATACAAAGAGAATTGGAGAGAATATATATGTATACCAAAATCATGGTTACTAGTCAAAGCCACGAATCCCAACTTCCGTGCTCAAAATTCGATCTCCACCATTCAGATTGTAGTTCCTTAAGTCGTGAACCTCTCCAAATTTTAGCTTGATTGGACCACGGACGAAGCGAGATCAGAATCTTGATGAAATCTGGGCAATATGAGAAAAAAAACCACGTTTTCTCTCTTTCTTTTGAAAAGTGGCGGCTCCTCCCCTCTTCCCTATCCTTTTATGACTTCCTTTAGGTTATCACACTTAAGGGCTGGGCTTTGGTCTTTTAATAAAACCCACTTGGGCTTTCCTCCACATGGAGGGAAATAACCTAACAACATATTGGAGAGGGAATTTACATCCAAAAACCTATGGACACACATATTGATAAGAGAGAAATCGCATGTTGAAAAGACAAGTATAAAGTAAGGAGGGATTTAATCTTGCAAGGCATGCTTGTTTTCATTTTATGCTAGTTCATGCTTTGATTTGATGTTTTTCCTATGATTCGTGTAGTATAAATTTCATAAAGTTGTGTGATTGTCTTTAGATATTGTCCTCATGATCGAACTTCCATCATTTAATTTGGTTTTCTTGAGTATCAAGTTATGCTTTTGTTTTGCACTTAAGTGGACTTGAAACTTACACACACACACACACACACACACAACCACACAAACATACATACATACATACATTGTTAGCCTAACATAGCTTTCGAATCTTGTTTTGATGATAACAAATAAGAGTTAATTTAACAAGTTGTTGTTTAAGTGATGATGTTTTAGGAAACCTAGTATGAACAAAGTTCAAAAGGTTCAAAGAAATGAAAGTACCATAAAGCTATACTTCATCAAAAAATGAAAAGCTCAAGAGGACCAAGATGTTCAAAACATGTGGAAGCTTAAAGAAGACTCAAGCTCAAGTCAAAGATGACTCAAGGCAAAGAAACACATGAATACTTCTAGCTTAGAGAGTTTATAAGTCATTAGGAAGTCTTATGTAAGTACTTCATTATAAATATTATTTTGAATGCTTTGAAATTCATTAAGGGTTGATATAGACTTAGAGACCTTACTTTAAAAAAACCCCTCAGAAAATTCTTTTTAAAAGTAACAAAGCAAAATGGCTAAGAGTTTTGAAACTAACCTAAAAAAATAGTATGTATAACTGTTCAGGCGACCAAGCTTCAAACCTTAGGCGATTGAAGATTTTTCTAAACTATTTTTGAATCGGTAGTGAAGGTTCAGGTGACTGACCTTTGAATGCTCAGGCGCGTGACCCTATTTTAAATTGAAATTTTACACAGTGTTCAGAAGGTTCAGGCAACTAACCCCTAAGGGCTTACGCGACTGACCCTCGAATGACTAGTTTTTAAATAGCTTTTTAAAATTCAAATTTGAGTTGCTTGTGCCCTAAATTTTGTATAAACTTGGGAAACACTCCAAGTAATTTAGGCAACGCAAATTTAACACTTTTTGAGCCTATAAATACATGGTTTCACAAATCAAATTAGTACCAAGAATTGAAAATCAGTTTTCAAGCCATATTGCTCATTTTCTCTCAAAGCTCTCTTGCTCACATATTCTTATTGAGATTTTTCGAGATATACTGAGTCTCTGATCACTCTTCTTTGAGCTCAAACTTCTGAATTGTTGATTCATATCAATAGAAGAATTACGGTGATACATTCTTAAGCTTCAAACTCATTCTCTTTGATATTTACTTTGAAGTATATTAGTGCTATAAATTGTACTAACCAGCTCTATCTGAGAGCATCTCTTGTACAAAAGAAAGATTTCTTGTTTCCTTGTTTTCTTTGATGGTTCAGGATTATTGGACCATTGTACCGAGCGTGGGGTATCGCTTGGAGAGGGGGCTCCACCCTAAAGGAGGGATTGTAATGGTTTGTTCTGCCCGCAAAGGAAGGTTCTAGTGGAATCCTTAGGTGGCCTTGCCTAAGGCGAGGACGTAGGCTGTGTATAAGCCAAACCTCGTAAAAAACTCGATCTCACTCTTTAATTTTTTAGCATATATAAATTGTGTGGTTGTGTTTCTAAGTGTAGGCAGCTGAAAGTTTGAGATTAAGAAAACTTTTAATTTAAGAGAGTACGTTGATTAATCTTTTGCAGAAACCTTAAAGGGAGTACATTGATTAATTGTTTGTGCAATCTTAGTTAAAAGGAAGTGCACCAATATTCATATAAATAGGGCTTTATTTAAACTCTAAGCTAAGTTTCGTAAATGCTGAATTAAGGAAGTGTTGTAGCTCATATAATTAGTTAAGTATCATATGTTTGAATGATTGATTGTTATTGTTAAAGGTATTTGGCTTGTGTTGATATTGAGTGTGGATTGTGGTTGGTTTAATTAAGCATTAAAAATCAAAACATTTTTGTGCATTTGCTAAGTATACAAAAGGTTGTGAATTTGTTAAAAGACTTAAAAGAATTTTAAAAACCCAATTCACCCCCCCCCTCTTGGGACTACACCTTAATTTTAAATCATACATACATATATATATATATATATATATATACATAACACACATACATTTATATAAATACATATATATATAAATATATATATAATGCATCAACATATATATATATACACGTATAAATACACACACTATACATATAAATATACACAAATTCTTAAACGCACGCACACACACGCATGCACACACACACACACACACACACCTATATACATACATTGATGTATGCATATCCTATGCACATGCATGTATACATGCATCACATACATCGTCTTACATTCACTCATATGTATACATACTTTTATGTACCCGTGCATCCATGCAAAACACATCCATACACATGCATTACGACATGCACACATACATTCATACATCGATACATCATATGCACGCACCAATGCATGCTTGCACTCATAGCCGCAACAATACATACATCCATGCATGCATGCTCAACCATCACACCCACACATGCATATATACACATTCCAACACACACTCACTTACGCAAATAGGCTGAAAATAAGAAAACAAAGAAGAAAAGAAGAATAAGAAAAAGAAGAAGAAGAAGAAGAAGAAGAAGAAGAAGAGAGAGAGAGAGAGAGAGAGAGAGAGAGTAAGAACTCACCTTAGGGGGTCTTGGGGCTTAGGGCTAGAAGAAAGAAAGGAAGGAAGAAAGAAAGAAAGAGAACGGAGAGAGAGAGAGAGATAAGAAAGCCCAAAAGCCCCCTTTCAGGTCTTAAATAAAGAAGAAGAGGGAGGGAAAAATAATAATAAAATAAATAGAAAAAAATCAAAAAGGGAGGGGCAATGTGGCTATGGCGTAGCCGTCAGAGCCACATTGTCAATACAGTTGAGGCGACGTAAGGGAAGAGAAAGATTAAGGGAGACAAAGGAGCAAGAATATTCATGAAAGAAAAAGAAAGAGAGGGAGAATAGAGAGATAGAGAGAGCAAGAAAAGGGGGGATGAGGGCCCCTTACCGCAAAAAAATGGCAAGTAGAAACCTGAACCTAGAAAAAATAAAGGAAATTTTAAAAAGGGAATTTCAGTGAGCTTCATCAATGAATCCCTTGTTTTCATTGATGAAGGTTCCTTTGTGGTTCATTGATGAAGTTCAGAGTGTCGTCAATGAAGAGATCCCGAACGACTAAAATTTCAGGCTTAAGGTTTGTAGACAAAACTCTTCCTTTGGCGACGAACGCCTTTCTGCAACTCGTCAATGAAGGGGCCAATTCATCGACGAAGTTGGCTGAGTTAACGACTTATAAATAGATATTTTAGTTGTTTAAGAGTTAAGAAATCAAAATTTCTTTTTATTTCTCACTCTAACTGGTGCCTCACCCTCTCTTTATTCTGTTTCTTTGCCGTTCGTCGCCCAGATCGACGATTGGAAGCTACCACAAGGATTAAGGGGAAATTCTCTACAAGTCTAGCGGATTAGATTCTTAAATAGGGTTTTTCCAATCCCACTCCAAAATCGAGGTAAGTAGGTATTTTGGAATTTCATGGTTGTTTTGGAGTATAGGAGGCCTAGGGAGCGTTTAATGTAAAGTATTCTGTGGGTTGGGATGACTAATTTATGGAAAATGTGTTTAAGGGTTTTGAACTTTAAACGCTGTAGGGCGTGGATTAAGGGTGTTAGAAGGCTTTCATGTAAGCGAGGTAAGGGGATTAAGTTAAGTCAGAAGTTTTAATAAAGTGAATCAAATAAAATACTATATATGAATATTTATGTTTTCAGTTGTTATTTCGAAAACCAATCGTTCAAATGGTCTTTTTAAACCTAAGATACATGATGTGATATTCTGACTAAAAAAAATAAACGGTCGAACGTATAGTTTGACGCTATAAATAGGATATACTGTATACGGAAAATTATGTGGCAGATGGATAAAATTGGTTATGAAATGTTGTGAAATACTGCAACTGTTTATGAAAATGCAGGTAGTTTTTTATGATGGCCTCAAGGGTCTAGTTTTATATGATGGCCACGAGGGCCTAGTTTTATATGATGCCCGCGAAGTCTTAGTTTATATTATGACAAGTTTAATATGAAATGAATTGTAATATAGTTTTTATTACTTAAATTGCATGATATGTTTTAGGAACTCTGAGGACCAATTATGTTATGTGCATGGTACCGTTGCTAGAGTTTCAATATTAGACCATGTGCACCCACACTATTCGCGAGGAGGTGTAGGGTGGTCTCAGCCGATTAGCCTCAGTAAAGGGGGTACGTTCCCTGGAATTCTGAATTTTCAGGATGTGGTAGGGCAATCGGATTCTCGCAAGTAAGTTGCGGATGCCTGTGTAGTTAGGGATTAGATGCAGACATATGTTTTGACTTAGTCTGGGTTGATATCCCCTAGGTCATAAGTCCAGCCTTCAGGCTGCACAACCCGTGCCATGGGGGAAGTAAATGGCATTAGTCCCAGGGAGTGTCTTTTATGCATATCTGTAGATTTATGTAAATGATATTATTTGATTACTAACCTGTTTATACCATGGAAACGAGATGAATATTTTCAATAGTATAGAGTGAATATAATGTATAAATGCTATTTTCAGTTAAATGAAAGATAAATGTTTTTTGTAAACATGGTAGCATGTTGACCACAAACTGATGTTAACTTAATCTTCCTTACTGAGAGGTATCTCACCCAATTATACAAATTATCTTTTTAGGACCGTCTTGAGGTTGAGGTTACTGAACTCTGGGGCGGTTGATAGCTGATTAGATTTTTGTGAGTGTTAGTAGGAACACTTTTGTAATTAAGTTGGGTTGAAGCTCGGAGTATGTATTATGGTTTTTGTTATGAATTTGAGGGACTTTGATGTATATTAATAGAATAGAACTCTAGTAAAAGATTGTGGAGACTATTTCATTTATTTTCGTTGCAATTATATAATGATTACGGTTTTAGGTACACAGACGTCACTTAAGTGGCACCCCAGGCCCATGTGGCAGGTCGGAGTGCTACAGGTTGTATCAGGGCCTAGGTTTGCTAGGTTCTATAGACTTTGACAGTTAATAATTACCAGAGTATAGGTTGAGAAAAGTTGATGATAAGAATGGGTAGGTTAGGTTGGGTTTTACTTTGGAAGCTTAGAGACGGTGATCTTTGACAGTTTTCTATGTTTTTCCTGGAGTGATGATTTCAGGAAAACCATGGTAAATCCATTGATGGTTTCGTTTATGGGTAGAGAGACAGGAGCTTAAAAATTTAGGTTGGGAGCGTTGGGTTGGAGGAGTATATACGTAGTGTCAGCGTTATGATTAGGGGCCGGTACCCTGCCAGTTTTGTAGTAGAAGTGTATAAATGTTCTTTTAACTGCAAACTTGTGTGCTTTAATTATTAGTTATTCCATACTTGCAACAACCTTGATAAATGTGGAATTTATAAATCAGTTTCTATCCTATATTCAGGATGGAACCAAGAGGAAAGGAGGTTATGGCTAGAGGGGACAATCATGTGAATACCTCCAGTGAGGATGACGTCGATGCCTCAGCAGTGTTGCATAGTATAGCATGTCAGGCTAGGAAGGAAGACTGGAGGGATACCCGAGAGCAAGATCACTGAGTGGCTGATAGAGGCTACACATTTCGGTAGTTTACCCATGTAAATCCGCAGGAGTTTTCAAAAGGAGCAGACCCAATTGTAGCTGAGAATTGGGTTCAAGAGATGGAGGAGTTGTTAGGTGTGCTAGAGTGCACATAGGAACAGAAGGTTCAGTTTGCCTCCTTTAAATTGGTGGGGGAAGAAAAAGGGTGGTAGAGGTCGGCCAAGCTAGTGGAGGAGCAGTGCCCAGGGTATACATCTACAACCTAGAGCCGCTTTAGAGAGGTGTTTTTTAGTAGATACTTTCCTGTCGCCACCTAAGAGGCAAAGGCAGAGGAGTTTCTTTATTTGACCCAGGGGCCTATGACTGTGTAGCAGTATGCGGCTAGATTTGTGGAGCTATCCCGTTTCGCTCCGCATATGGTCCCATATGAGCCAAAGAAGGCTCGGATGTTTGAGAAGTGTCTAAGGCAGGGTATACACGCCTAGGTAGTAGCATTATTAATGCAGAGTTTTACTGAGCTGGTGGACAAGGTGATGGCAGTCAAAGCTAGTATTCAAAAGGGAGAGAGAGCACTAAACTAGAAGAAAAGGACCTTGCCTTGGGGTTCTGAGTCTAGTGCTGGTCAGAGTTTATAGAGGCATCTTGGTAATTTTATGGGCCAGCGGTAGGAGATCGGGCTTCAAGGATCTCAAGGGAGTTCCTAGTATCCTACGTGTCTGAGGTGCCACAAGAAACACAGGGGCGAGTGTAAGGTTGGATCGACGGGCTGTTATTGGTGCGGTGGGGCAGGACATAAGATGAGGGACTACCCAACGACATTGAACTATGCACCTCCACAGCATCAGTATAGGAGAGGTACTACCCCGAGGTGGTCACCAGAGGGGCACCACCCAAGCACGGGTGTATTATATGACTTCGAGTGACGCCGAGCATGTAGGAAATGTAGTTACATGTAAAATTTATGTGCTTTGGCATAAAGTTGTTGTACTTTTTGATTCAGGTGCGATACACTGTTTCATATCTCGGGAGTTCATTAAACTATGCGGGGTAGAAACGCAGCCATTAGATACTATGTTGGGTGTGGCCACGTCGACAGGGTTAGTGGTAGTGTGTAACAAGGTAATCAAGGATTACCTAGTGGAAATTCAAGGAAGAAAGCTACTTACTAGTCTAATTGTATTTGATATGCATGGATTCAAAATTATTTTGGGGATGGATTGGCTAGCATCCAGTTATGCCAGCATTGACTACCGAACAAGGGAGGTAGTGTTCATACCTCTAGGGGAATAAGAATTTAAATTTTTTGGGTCATTTGTGCGCTCTACACCATAGATGCTTTCAGCAATTCATGCAAAGAGGTTGCTTTGAGAAGGCTGTCAAGGGTATTTTGCCTTTGTAAAAGAAGCACCAAAGCAAGAACTGAAGTTAGAGGATATTCCGGTGAAAAGGGAATTCTCCAACGTCTTTCCAAAGGACCTATCGGGATTGCCACTAAATCGTGAGGTGGAATTCGCCATTGAATTAACTCTAGAGACAACACCAGTTTCCAAGGCTCCATACTGAATGACTTCAGCGGAATTGAAAGAACTAAAGAAGCAGCTACAGGAACTTCTTGATAAGGGGTTCATCAGACCAAGCGTATCACCCTAGGGACTGCCGGTGTTATTCGTAAAGAAAAAGGATGGGTCCATGAGGATGTGCATCAACTACGGGAAAATTAATAAGATGACAGTGAAAAATAAGTACCTGTTACCTCGTATTGACGATCTGTTTGATCAACTGAAGGGCACCCAGGTTTTCTCTAAGATCTATCTGTGATCTGGGTATCATCAATTGAAAGTGAGATCAGAGGATGTATCAAAGACATGACTCACTCGAAAAATAAGCAGCTCGGAAGCTATCCCAAGTATAGGAGTTATGTTGTGTAATATTCAACTTAAAGGTTAGATCGTCTCCTCACGGAATGCGGTTTAATCTTAAATTTTATGTTTTTCCAATTGAAATTAAATAGTTACTGAACTCAGTTCAGATTCGGGGTTTTTAGGATTGGTTGAGATTTCTTTTGACAAATTGAATGAACATGCAAATTAAACCCTAATCCTAGCATGCACTAAATTAAATAACAAGAACTGAAACCCTACATCTAATCAGGCTGACATCGAAACACGCGTTAAACTTCAGAATAGAAAAGATGGTAACTTTAGCACGTAATTAAAACACGCAATAATGAAACTCACTCAAACGCAAATGTGAGCGATAAAAACTAAATCTTTAACAAAATTAAAAACTTAAACCAAAATCAAAATTAAAAGTCAACCAAGAATTTGAACAAAAATTATGCCTTTAACAACTTGAGCAATAACTAGACACAATAAAAATACAAACTTTAATAAAACTGACGCTACCTAAATCGAGCTTCAACAAAAAATTAAATCTTGAAAAAAAAAAAAGACAACTAATTTAATTTATAAAAACAAAAACAATATTTTTTTTATTTTATTCTTTTTTTTCTTTTTTTCTTCTTTTTTTTTAAAAAACCAAACTGGACTTAATTTAAATGATTAAATTAAATCTACCACTAATTAAGAGAAAAAAAATAAATAAATAACTCCAATAATAATTAAATACCTTAAACAATATTCAACATTTAAAATTTTAATTAAACTTTAAAAACTAAACTTTTATCAATATCCAACTAACTAAAAAATTTTAAAAAAAAGAAAATATAAAAGAAAGAGAGAGAAAGAGAAAGTCGTGGGGATGCTTGCTGCTAGCTGTGTATGGCTATGTACGTGGGTTGCAGAGAGGACCCTCAGGTGGCTATGGCTGGAAATGTGGAGTAGTGCTTCGGGTAGTTGTGCAACACAACAGAAGTTGCTGGAGGTGGTGTGTTTTGGTGGTTGGCCGGAGCAGCAATGGCCTCGAACTCCTCAGGTGTTGCTGGTGGCTAGAATGGGAGGTGGTCGTGGCTATGTCTATAGGGAAGGGAGGAGCAGCTGGGAGTGGTGATTGTGCTTCGGGTTTTGGTATGGCAGTAGGTGCAGCCAAGAGGAGAGGGAGAAATAGGAAGAGAAGGAGACTGAGGGAGGAGAGAAAGAGAGTTAGGGAGAGAAAGAGAGTGAGGGAGAGATGCTGTGAGAGTTGAAGAGAAGTAGGGGAAGAGAGGGAGGAGGAAGGGAAGGGATAGGGAGAAAAAAAAAGAGAGTTTGAAGAAGAGAGAGGGAGAGAAAGAGCAGGGCAGAGGGCTCTGGGGGCTACTGCTGAACAAGGGGTAAAAATATAAATAGGGAGGGGGGATGGCAGCCCTAGCTCACGGGCATACCTGGCAAGATGACCTGACCCGCCCTGCATGGCCGGGTCACATAAAAAATATTATATATTTTTTTTCTTTTTTCTTTCTTCTTTTTATTCGTTTACAAACGAAGCCAATCTTGACCCCCTGGAGCCCGTATCTCTCAAAGCTCAAAACACAAAAGTTGTTTGTAATCTTTTCTTCTTTCTCCAAGATTTTGAATTGTCTCAATTAGAGCTCGGATGAAAAAGTAATGCATGAATTACGAACTGGTGCCGGTTATGCACGAACTAAAATGCCTAATTACGCAGTTTAAGCGCATAATCACACCCCCCGACTAACATTTTACTAGTTTCTAGCAAATAACGTGAATGAATTTCAGGTTGGTATCCACAATTACTAACTCTAGAGAACATGAAATCAATGCATATGCGACACAACCATACCATTTCACATATAGGAATATAACTAAATTTCACACAAGCTCATTCATATTCAATGCACACAACTCCGAAGCACGTCACTCATGCAAGTTTCATAGTTTATATAGAATTTAAGAATAGTATACTCAAATGAAGTTAACTAGTGGCACAATTCAGAGTTAATGCGGTCATATAAGTTCGAGTATAAATTAGTAAAATCTTGAGGTGTGTGTGATGTGTGTGACTCATTAAATTTAGGATACCAATGGACACCTACGGAATGATCATTTTGACTTGGTCTAACTAGTATACCCTCAAGAACACTTAAAAGGAATGAGTTCACTCATCATATGTGAGGAGGAGTGTCACGATCAAACATCCCACATATTGAAAGGAAGAAATGCTACGTATATGGAGTGGACTAGTCTGAGAAGGATTTAGCCTATCTATGAGGTGTCGGGTCCTTCACCCTAACATTTTCTCACCTACTTGCCGTGTCCAATCAAGACCACCCTAGATCAACTTATTCACAAACTTGACGTGAATACATCTGAGGCATTAAATGGTTGAAGAATCTTCATACGTGGAGAACATGTGTTGTGTCCTTGACGTTTTTTATGGTATTTCTATGGAGCAAGCATTAGCATTTCATTTCATGTGCATTTATATTTCTTATTCTATCTTCTGCTCATTCTTCATTTTCTGTCTTTTCTTAGTTAATTAGGACAATCATTACACTTCTTTTGTTATCTTCATACCATCAATGGGAATTAAGCTCGAATAGTAGTCCATGAACTAAGTCTATCTCTAGGGGTGGCTCAGCCTTCACATCTTGAGTACGCTACAAGACCTAGGTTTCTATCTCCCCACTAGATGTCACCTCTAGGCTAGCAAGACAAAAATAGAGACTAGTGTACAAGGAATCATCCAGAAGAAAAGAGAACTGAGTTTCATGAACTCTGATTTGATGTTAACACTCAAAAGGACGATAAATTGCTCAAGGATATCTCACAAGGTGTCATAGTTGGCATGGGTGTTCTCTCATTGCTCATAAGGTACCCTAAGTGCAACGAATCACATGAATGTGTCTATTCAGCCTTATGAGATGTTGTGTAAATACAAGAAATTATATACCCAGATTAATACGAGTGTACTACCAATCAATTCTTCATGGAGTTACAAAGTCATATAAAGAGAAGTTATGCATAAATGACTCAAGTGTGTAATTCTTAAGTTATATGCAAGTATGTGAAGCGTATAAGTTAGTGTTAATCATGGCATAATTCAGTGTAGTTCCTCATTACTCTTCCTTTCTATCTTTCTTTGAATTTTTTTTTTTTAATTTTGTTTTTTGTTTTTTTATTTTTTGTTTTTTTTCTTTCAAATTAATATATAAAACCTAGCAAGTATACGTGCACAGTGTCACATGCAAATGCTCACCCTCCAACTAAAGTGGAACATTGTCCTCAATGTGAAAGCGTAGAGGAAATCGAAAAACTGTGCATGGGAGAAATAAGGTGTACCTGGGTGGAGAAGTAATGGAAAATGAAATCTAAACTACAAGATAATGTACCTGAAAATTAACTAAAAATAAAATAAGGTAAAACAAAATGAAAAGTAAAAAAATGAAAAACATCACAGTTGTTTGGCGGAGGCGTTGGAGGAATTTCATCTGGTGGGTGCAGGTTTATAAATTGAACTAGTGAGTCTCCAAATTTGAGCCGCCACAATAAATTAATCTTCATACCTACACGAAAGTTAGCCTCAAATGAATTAATACTCGTCAAAATACTAGACAATACGTGTGCAGATCGACTTTCTTGTTTTAATAAGCAAGGGTCTTTATTCAGCATATTTTCCAGGAAATTTACTTCTTTACGAACTGGCGTTTGAGGGGAAGTTGTTGGAACAGTTACCTTGAGTTCTTCATAAGCATTAGCATTAAAAGCTTTACCTGATTCCTTAAAAGTTAAACGTTCACCATTCTGCTTACCCTCTTTATCGGGTGTACGAAACATCTTACCACTGTAGGGATCTTCTTCAGCATCGGGCTCCTTGACATTTAATTCAGTTGGGAGTGATGGTTCCATAGCTGCCAAGCTTTGAGGATAAGGTACCATAGGTTGGTATTTCTTATTAGTATCAGCCTCCTTATTAACTGACTGCTTCATTTCTAGGCCCGTTTCCTCTAATTTTTCTTGGACTTCATCTGTTTTAGCCGTACTTTCAAGTGCCGGGACAACTGGTTGTTTGGCGATAAGAATCTCAGGTTGGGAAAATTCTTTCCCGCTTCTCAAAGTAATGGTCGCCTCCGCTATCTCAAGAGAAACATCATGTATTTGTTGTTGTTGTTGTTGCTACTGGTATTCTTGAGGACTAGGCTAAGGTTCCACTGGAAATTCCTCTTTTGCTAAGATATCCAACCGTGCACTTATCGCATTAACAACATCCCGCAATTCATTTAAAGCCTGAGTAGACTGTTTGATTTGAATTTGCATGAATTTTTGGAGCATATTCACCATCTTTGTCATGCTATCATCAGGAAATCCTAACGGCGCACAGCTCTGAGGGATCTGTTGTGGCTGATACTGAGATGGAAGGGTGTCTCGGTAATATGTTGGCTCATATGTATCTCCACCACTGATTGTGCTGATAGGGTATACTATTATAGTTGCCTGATTGTATCGTGTATTCCACAGTGGGACACTTTTAGCTAGGTAATCGAAGAATAATAGTACCTGATTCGATTCCTCGCTGAAGGGTTCTTCAGTGCACATGGTCTAGACAAAGTACTTGCAATCAAGGGTAAGAGTAGTATAAAAATGATTAACTAACCTCCATGATTCAAATCCATGATGTGAACAAGTACTTAGTAGATCTTTGAATTGCTCCCAGCAAGCCCGAAACGTCTCGTTAGCTTGCTGCACAAACTAAATAATCTGTTCTTGCAAAAATTAAGTTCTCTGTGAGGGACAAAACATATGTAGAAATTCATGCTCCATATCAGCCCAATTAGTGATAGAGTGAGGTCTCAAGGAATTAAATCACATCTATGCTCCATCCTTCAAAGAGGTAAGAAATAAACGCAGTCTAGTAGATTCATCAGCTCTAGCATGAGAGAAAAAAATATTGCAAGTTAACTTGAACTCTGTCAGGTGCTGATAAGGGCACTCAGATTCCATTCTGTAGAACTGGGGTAGCAATGACGTCCTCCCATGCTGCATCATGAAATCAAGTTCTTCATTAGGTAAAATAGTGGTAGATGGTGCAATGGTGTATTGAAGCTAGAAAAAGTCCATCATCGTGCGTGGTGCAGGTGTAGCCATATTTATTTGTTTATCTTTTTTTTTCAAAACTCAATTTTTTTTCTTCTTTTTGTTTTGGTTTTTTATTTTTTATTTTTTTCATGAGACTAATTAAAATGATGGGAAAAATGATAATTTGAGACTAAGATCGACATTCCTCAGTTATGGCGCCAAAAACTTGACTCACTCGAAAAATGAGTAGCTCAGAAGTTATCCTAAGTATAGGAGTTCTGTCGTGTAATATTCAGCCCAAAGGCTAGATCATCTCTTCAGGGAATGTAGTTTAATATCAAATTTTACGTTTTTCCAATTGAAATTAAAAAGTTACTGAACTCAGTTCAGATTCAGGGTTTTTAGGATTGGTTGAGATTTCTTTTGACAAATTAAAGGAACACACGAATTAAACCCTAATCCTAGCATGCACTGAATTAAATAATAAGAACAACCCTACATTTGATTAGGCTGACATCGAAACACGTGTTAAACTTCAAAATAGAAAAGATGGTAACTTTAGCACGTAATTAAAACACGCAATAATGAAACTCACTCAAACGCAAATGCGAGCGATAAAAACTGAATCTTTAACAAAATTAAAAACTTAAACCAAAATCAAAATTAAAAGTCAACCAAGAATTAGAACAAAAATTATGCCTTTAACGACTTGAGCAAAAACTAGACACAATAAAAATACAAACTTTAATAAAACCGATTCTAACTAAATCGAGCTTCAACAAAAAATTAAATCTTGAAAAAAAAAACAATAAATTTAATTTCTAAAAACAAAAAAAAATTTTTTTTATTTTTTTTTTTTATTTTTTTATTATTATTATTATTTTTATTATTATTATAATTATTACTATTATTATTATTATTATTATTATTATTATTATTATTATTATTATTTTTAAAAACCAAAGTGAACTTAATTTAAATGATTAAATTAAATCTACCGCTAAAATAAATAAATAAATAACTTCAATAATAATTAAATACCTTAAACAATATTCAACATTTAAAATTTCAAATAAACTTAAAAAACTAAACTTTTATCAATATCCAACTAACTTACAAATTAAAAAAAGAAAGGATAAAAGAAAGAGAGAGAAATAGAAAGCTGTGTGGATGCTTGCTGCTGGCTGTGTATGGCTGTGTATGTGGGTTGCAGAGAGGACCCTCGGGTGGCTGTGGCTGGAAATCTAGAGTAGTGCTTCGGGTAGCTGTGCAACATAACAGAAGTTGCTAGAGGTGGTGTGTTCTGGTGGTTAGCCGGAGCAGCAGTGGCCTGGAAATTCTCGGGTGTTGCTGGTGGCTAGAATGTATGGTGGTCGTGGTTGTGTCTGCAGGGAAGGGAGAAGCAGCTAGGAGTGGTGACTGTGCTTCGGGTTCTGATATGGCAGTAGGTGCAGCCGAGAGGATAAGGAGAATTAGGGAGAAAAAGAGACTGAGGGAGGAGAGAAAGAGAGTTTGGGAGAGAAAAAAGGGAGAGATGTTGTGAGAGTTGAAGAGAATCAAGGGAAGAGAGGGAGTAGGAAGGGAAGAGTTAGGGAGAGAAAAAGAGAGTTTGAAGAAGAGAGAGGGAGAGAAAGAGCAGGGCAGAGGGCCCCAGGGGCTGCTACTGAACAAGGGGGAAAAAATGTAAATAGGGAGGGGGGATGGCAACCCTAGCGCACAGGCATACTTGACAAGATGACCCGGCCCGGCCTGCATGGCCGGCTCACATCAAAGGTATTATATTTTTTTTCATTCTTCTTTCTTCTTTTTATTCCTTTACGAACGAAGCCAATCTTGACCCCCTTGGAGCCCGTATCTCTCAAAGCTCAAAACATGAAAGTTGTAGGTAATATTTATATCTTTCTCTAGGATTTTGAAGCGTCTCGATCAGAGTTCAAATAGAAACGTTATGCATGAATTATGAATTGGTGCTGGTTTTAGCTCTCGATAACTTTTCTGTGATAAAAAAATTCCAAAAGTTCATAAATTTCTCAATAAAATCAGAGATTATAAATAGGACACTTTGTTAATATATTGAGAGTAATCAGGCATTTAATTAAAAATATAAGTCCTAATGCACGAATTAAAACACCTAATTATGCAGTTTAAGCGCATAATCAAGACAACTTTTCAAACTCTATATGACCATTACAAACTTCTAGTTATACCGTTTGGTTTGATGAACGCACCTACAATATTCATGGATCTGATGAATAGGGTGTTTTATGAATATTTAGATCAATTCGTCGTAGTGTTCATAGATGACATCCTAGTGTACTTGAAGAGTCTTGTAGAACATGATGTTCATTTGAGGCTAGTACTGAAAGTACTTAGAGAAATGAGTTTATTTGCTAAATTCAGGAAGTGCGAGTTCTGGCTAGAATAGGTTGCATTTCTGGGACATGTAGTTTCCAGAGACGAAATCTCAGTGGAGCCGAGTAAAGTGGAGGCGGTAGTAGATTGGGCAAGACTGAAGAACGTGCAAAAGATTATAAGTTTCTTGGGTTTGGTAGGGTACTACCTGCATATTCGTTGAGGGATTCTCTAGGTTTTCAAGTCCTTTAACACAACTTACAAGAAAGAATAGTAAATTTGAGTGGACTAGTGAGTGCGAGTAGAGCTTCTAGGAATTGAAGCAACGACTAGTCACAGCGCTAGTGTTAACCATTCCATTAGGGGATGGTGGCTTTGTAATTTATAGTGATGCATCTCTGAAAGGGCTTGGGTGTGTCTTTATGCAGCAGGGGAAGGTTCCTGTGTATGCTTCTCGCCAACTCAAGGAGTATGAGAAGAATTATTACACGCATGACTTGGAGCTAGTAGCAGTAGTGTATGCGCTAAAGATCTGGAAACACTACCTATATGGTGAAAAGTGCAAGATCTTCACTAATCACAAGAGTCTAAAGTACTTCTTCACTTAAAAATAATTGAATATGAGACAACGTAGATGACTCGAGCTCATTGAGGACTATGACTGTACCATCTATTATCACCCAGGAAAAGCTAATGTGGTAGCTGATGCCTTGATTCAAAAGTCAGCGCCTGCATCAGTTTCAACAGTTGGGGTTCAGCATGATATTAGGATGGATTTGGAAAGGTTGGGTCTGGAATTAGTGGAAGGAAATCATCAGACATTCATTGCAAGCCTAGTAGTACAACCGACTTTACAGAAAAAAGATCAGGACAACTCAGATGAAAGATGCAGAGATGGTAGAGATTGTTAGTGGGATACAGGAGGGGTTGAATGCAGACTTCAATGTCTCTAGAAATGGGATTTTGAGGTTTCACACCAGTTTATGTGTGCCCGACGACGCATATATTAAAAAAGATGATATTGGAAGAGGCTCATTGCTCTCTCTCTATACTGTACATTCTGGAAGTACGAAAATGTATAGAGATTTGTGAGAATCGTTCTGGTGGAGTAACATGAAGAGGGAAATTGCCAAATTCATGGGGAGGTTCCTGATACGCCAGCAGGTGAAAGCAGAGCACTAGAGGCCAGCGGGACCACTTCAGCCACTTGATATTCCTAAGTGGAAGTGGGAGCATATCTCGATGGATTTTGTATTAGAGTTTCCTTTGACGGTGCATGGGAAGAATGGTATATGGGTTATTGTGGATCGGATGACAAAGACTGCACACTTCATCTTAATCAGAGTCAGTTACTTTATGGATAGGCTGGCAAAGATTTATGTTCAAGAAATTGTATGACTCCATGGTGTCCTAGTTTCTATTGTTTCAAATCGAGATCCACATTTCACTTCTTGGTTCTGAAAGAGTTTGCAGGATGCTTTGGGATCTCAATTCACATTCAGTACCGCATTTCACCCGCAGACGGATGGACAGTTTGGGAGGACCATTCAAATTCTAGAGGATATGCTGCGGGCATGTGTACTGGATTTTAGGGATAGTTGGATATGGTATTTACCGCTCGTAGAGTTTGAATATGATAACAGTTATTAGGCCAACATCGAGATGGAACCATATGAAGCTTTGTATGGTCGCCAGTGTCGATCTCCGTTGTACTCGGATGAGGTAGGCGAGCAGCAAATTTTGGGGCCAGAGTTAGTTCAGCAGACCTCTGCAAAGGTTGAGGTTACTAGAGAGAGGATTAAAGCAGCACAAAGTTGGCAGAAAAGTTATGCGGATACTCATTGAAAAGAGCTAGAATTCGAGATTGGTGATATGATATTCTTAAGGATCGTTCTGATGAAGGGGGTGATGATGTTTGGGAAGAAAGGCAAATTAAGCCCTCGATACATTGGGCCATTTGAGATCCTGGAAAGGATTGGTCCAGTTGCTTATCGAGTGGCATTACCCCCAGTGTTATCTAGGGTTCATAATGTTTTCCATGTATCAATGCTGAGAATGTACATGTCAGATCCTTTGCACGTGATAAGTTATGAACTTTTGGAGATCAAGGATACTCTGGCATACAAGGAGGTACCAGTTCAGATTTTGGATTGGAAAATATAGGGACTACGTACTAAGGATATACCATTAGTAAAGGTTCTGTGGCATAATTATGCAGTGGAGGAGGCTTTTTAGTGGGAGTTAGAGTTAGAAATACGTTAGAAATACCCACATCTTTTTAGTGGGGATCAGTGGTAGTCGGACCAATACAGTTGCTCAGGTAAGTATTAGTTTATATTGCGAGTTAGGTAAGGTGGGTTTGTCTAGTTTATTAGTTGTTTAAGGTTTTTTATTTTATGAATGGTATTTGGGAGTGTTTTGTATGAATATTGTAATCCCTCGAGACAATATATGTAACCACGGTTTTCCTATGCCATAAGTGAGAGTAGTTAATAAATTTGGGACGGGACTGCTATGTGGGTGGCTACCTACTCTTTGGTAGAGAGGGGTGGTGAGAGAAGGATATGATGGGAATCAGTTTGCAAATTTCTAGGGAGAAATTTTTATAAATGGGGGAGAATATAGAAACTCAAACCTAGAAAAAATAAAGGAAATTTTTAAAAAGTAATTTCAGTGAGCTTTGTCAACGAATCCCTTGTTTTCGTCGATGAAAGTCCTTCTATGGTTTGTTGACGAAGTTTAAAGCGTCGTCGATGAAGAGATCCCGAACAACTAAAATTTCAGGCTTAAGGTTCATCGAAAAAACTCTTCATTCGACATTGAACGCCTTTCTACAGCTCGTCGACGAAGGCGTCAATTCATCGACGAAGTTAGCCGGGTCAATGACCTATAAATAGATATTTTAGTTCCTTAAGATTTCTTTCTCTAGCCAGCGCCTCACCCTCTCTCTCTTCGTTTTCTTTGCCATTCGTCGCCCATATCGAAGATCGAAAGCTACCATGAGGATCAGGGGGAAATTCTCTACAAGTCTAGCAGAGTAGATTCTTAAATGGGGTCTTTTTAGGCACCACTCCAAAACCGGGGTAAATAGGTATTTTGGAATTTCATGGTTGTTTTGGAGTATAGGAGGCCTAGGGAGCGTTTAATGTAAAGTATTCTGTGGGTTGGGATGATTAATTTGGGGAAAATGTGTTTCAGGGTTTTGAGCTTTAAATGCTGTAAGGAGTGGATTAAGGGTGTCAGAAGGCTTTCTCGTAAGCTAGGTAATGGGATTAACTTAAATCAGAAGTTTTAATAAAGTGAATCGAATAAAATACTATATATGACTATTTATGTTTTCAGTTGTTATTTCGAAAACCAACAGTTCAAATGGTCTTTTTAAACCTAAGATATATAATATGATATTCTTAGTAAAAAAACAAATGAATGGTGGAAAATATTGTTTGACGCTATAAATAGGATATACTGTATACGAAAAATTGTGTGGCAGATGGATAAAATTGGTTATGAAATGTTGTGAAATATTGGAATTGTTTGTGAAAATACAAGTAATTTTTTATGATGGCCACAAGGGCATAGTTTTATGTGATGCCCGCGAAGGCCTAGTTTATATTATGACAGGTTTTATATAAAATGAATTGTAATACAATTTTTATTACTTAAATTGCATGATATGCTTAAGGAATCTTGAGGACCAGTTATGTTATGTGCACTGTACCATTGCTAAAGTTTCATTATTAGATCATGTGTGCCCACATTGTTCGTGAGGAGGTGTAGGGTGGTCTCAACCGATTAGCCTTAGTAGAGGAGGTACCTTCCTTGGAAGTCCGGACTTTCAGGATATGGTAGGGCAATCGGATTCCCACAAGCAAGTTGTGGATGCCTACATAGTCGGAGATTAGATGTAGACGTATGTTTTGACTTAATCTGGGTTGATATCCCCTAGGTCATAAGTCCAGCCTTCAGGCTACACAACCCATGCCATGGGGGAAGTAAATGGCATTAGTCCCAAGGAGTGTCTTTTATGCATATCTGTAGATTTATGTAAATGATATTATTAGATTACTAACCTGTTTATACCATGGAAACGAGATGAATATTTTCAACAGTATAGAGTGAATATAATGTATAAATGCTATTTTCAGTTAAATGAAAGATAAATGTTTTTTTTAAACACGGTAGCATGCTAACCACACACTGATGTTAACTTAATCTTCCTTACTGAGAGGTGTCTCACCCTATTATACAAATTATCTTTTTAGGACCGTCTTGAGGTTGAGGTTACTGAACTCCGGGACAGTTGATAGCCGATTAGATTTTTGTGAGTGTTAGTAGGAACACTTTTGTAATTAAGTTGGGTTGAAGCTCGGAGTATATATTATGGTTTGTATTATGAGTTAGAGGAACTTTGATGTATATTAATAGTATAGAACTTTGATAAAAGATTATGGGGACTATTTCATTTATTTTCGCTACAATTATATAATGATTATGGTATCAGGTACATAGACGTCACTTAAGTGGCACCCCCGGGTCCACGTGGTAGGTCGGTGCGCTACAAAGTAGCTCTAGCAGATTTTGGGGGGGGAAGGGGGCTAGGATGGGATGCCTATTAAAGGAATGAAGAAGAAGAAGAAGAAGGGGAAGAGCGACTCCAAAACGACACTATTTCCTTATTATTTTTTTAAAATAATAATAATAATTTCAAAATTATGAAAACAATGTCATTTTAATAAGTGGTAGGCGTGTGTGTGCCAGAGCGCGCTCTACGTGTGCTTGCACATGCATGCGACCACACGCTAACTCCATTTTCTTATTTTTCATTTTTTTAAAAAATAATATTTTAATTTTTGTTTTTTTAATTTTAGATATTTTAATATTAAAATATTTTGAAGATTGTGGTTATTTCAGGACAGATATGTGGAAAAAGTGCTGGAGAGATTTAGCATGGCTAATGCAAAATCGGTAAGTACACCGTTAGCGAATCATTTTGAGTTGTCAACCACCAAGTGCCCAAATATGAATGATGACGTTTGTGACATATCAAAGGTTCCCTATGTTAGTGCAGTGAGGTGTTTAATGTATGCTATGGTATGTACAAGACTAGACCTAGTACAAGATGTCAATGTGGTGAGCAAGTTATTTTCGAATCCAAATCAACAACATTGGTATGCAGTCAAATGGATTCTCAGATACTTGAGGGGTGCAATAAATTGTGACATTATGTTCAGCAGACAACAAGGCGATCCTTTAGTGGTTGGTTATGTAGATGCAGACTATGTAGGGGACTTGGATGATAGAAGGTCTACCACCAGGTATGTATTCACTTTTGTGGGAGGACTATTTATTGGAGGTCTATGGTATTGTCACTTGTTGCCTTATAAACTACTAAATCAGAGTGTATGATAGTGGCTGAAGCTTCCAAGGAAGTGTTGTGGCTTACAAGATTGGTCAAGAAGTTAGGCATTTAGTAAGTTGGAGTTTAGTTGCATTATAATAGTCAGAGTGCCATCTATTTGGAAAAAAACTAAGTACATCATGCGAGGACCAAGCACAAAGACATGCGGTTTCACAAAATTAGGGAATTTGTTGCTTCTGGTGAACTACTACTTGAGAAAGTTTGCACATCTCAGAATGCAACTTGTATGTTGACCAAGCTTGTTACTACGGACAAGTTCAAGCATTGCTTGGACCAAGCTTAATCAATGTCTCCAGTTGCTAGAAGGGAGGCGCCCCAACCTATTGTCCCAAGTGAATCTACGAGTTATGTTTTCAATTGGAGCTGCGGGTAGAGGTCTCTCTCTTAAGCCTTCAGTGTGCTTCTTGCTTGATACAGGAGTTTGCCTCCCTTCGCTCCTTTCTTGCCTAAAGGAATTCATGTAAAAAAGGGAGACGATTCTCAAAAGTAAGGAATTTGATGGCAAGAGCAAAGAGAAGAGCCTAGTGGATAACAAGCCCTTCGAACCATGAGACTAAAAAAAAGGGAGGTGGGGAGGGAAAGTTGATCTAAACGATTGACCCCGGACATACTCATGGGGAGTATGAGGAACCGACCCTTCTTTCTAGCACCGTGCTTTGTTGATGTAGATTCTTCCACTCCAAAGCCCCGACCAGTCTTGACTGAAAAGCTTTCAAACCCCTGTACGAGCAAGTTATACTAGCAACTGGTTGTGTCATGTTCGTTCTTGTTACACATATGATATGGTACCTCTTTATCCTAAGATCTTTTTTGCTAGTTGAGTTTTTGTGGTCCCTGAATTTGACATTAGTGGGTTTTGAAAGTCTGGTTTTTCAGCCATAGATTTTGGAGTCAATTTATGGGCATACTTAGTAGATGCAGATCTACTCATATTGAGTGGAACATAAGCACATGGAAAGCATGGTGATGAAAACAAGGAAGCTGAACTGTAGGAAGAAGACAGTTGACGGTTTGGTTGATAGTTACATCGATGGTTTACCCTCGGGAGAAAACTGTTGACGATTTGCTCGAAATCGTTGATAGTTTCAGTCTTTGCAACTCAGTCTCGGTATTAAACTGTTGATAGTTTGCTAAAACCGTTGATGGCTTTAGTCGGCGAAGATTTCAAATTTTGAATCTGGAAGATCAGTAGGTTGGGAAATTCGAAGGATTTTCCTTTAGGGATTACTACAAGGATATTTTAGGAACTTCCTAAATCTTTTGTACCTGCAGAGTTAGCATATAAACTATATTGTAACCCTTATTTGTGATTGATAGTGATATTCAGCTGCTTGTTCCTGTAGACGTAGACACATTGTTGAACCACGTAAATTCTTGTATCGTGTGTTTTATTTAATTTCCTTTATTATCCGTGTGATTGATTGTTTTCGTATTCATTCATTGTTAGTTGCTGCATTGCACGATCCGATTGATTTGTGTTTTCTGCTAAGCATTGGTATCTTTGCACAATATTTTAAAATCATAATAATAGATAGGGACAGTCAAATTTTTAATTTGCTAAAATATTTTAGAATATAAAGATAATTGGTTCTGGTTGAATCGTCCATGCAAATTTTTGAATCAAGTTAGTAAGAATGGTTGAAATATTAATTTATCGAAACATTTTACAATAGTGAAAAATAGTAACTAAAAAAGGAATTGCAGTTATGGATAAACATTGAAATAGTTATGGCATATTTAGATATTTAGTCTTGCATTGTGGTGTCACTTATCAGTTATATCAATCAATCAAGTTATTTTAAAAATTCAAAGTGAAACTAAAGTAGGGGATACCTTTTATATATGTAATATAGAAAACTTGTAAAATTCACATGATTCTTTGAAATTATAAAATACCTATATAACTGTTGTATTCATCTACTTAAGAAATCATCTTTTAAAAAAATAAAAAATAAAAGATTAATTTTGGAGGCATTAAAATTTTAACTAAATTACAAAATTATTTTATAAAAAATAAATGAACGCATGCATACTCTTAGAGCGGGTACTCAGTAACCATTACATATATAACAAATTGTTTCACTTTTTTATTTTTAATGATCTAAAATTCCAATTTAGACAAGTCCTTTGAATTTACCAAAGCGATACCAAATCAAGAAATGAAAATATTGTTATCCCTCCATTGAGGCATCCATGATTATTCGCTTTATGTTTAAAATCTCCTTTACGTACCCTAAGACCTTAGGTCATCAAAGTCTACCTCTACTTTACCAGTTGAGCAAACCCAATTGAGCAATTATTTCACTTAGTTGTGCCCATTTTATTTTTCTTAAAAATACCACTTTACAAACGTTTCGTGAAAAGAAAAAAAATTAATGCATAGTAATAAAAGTATTGGACATCGCTTGATTGGCTAACAACTATTTACATAGACAGAGAGTAAATAGTAGAAATATAAAATAAATTAATTGAAGGATTAAAAGAAATATAAAAACATAAAAATTGCGAATTAAGGAGAACCATCACTTAGCCGACGAATGATTAACAAACAAAAGGCTTGCGTGGAGATGATTCATACTCACAATAATTTATGCGATTTATTGGGTTGTTGGCATAAGAGGGTTGGAGGCCGGTGGCCCTTTTAATCAGTCATCAATGACTGCTGATTATTCCATGTTTGATAAAAGAAAGAATTCGTTTTTTTTTTTTTAATAAAAATTTTAATAATAGATTTTAAGAATTTTAAGAGTTTTTTTTCTTTTGAGTTTTATCAAAAAGATATAAACCTTCTATTATGTAAAGAGATAATTTTTTTTTTTTGGAGAGAGGTTTACGTTTTCTTGATAAATATCGAGAGATCTATGACATTTTCTAAATCTCACAAAAGTTAATAAAATTTTTAAAACCTAAAGGCAGGAGCGGCTCTTCCCAATTTGAGGCCTTAGGCGAATTATTTAATTAGGGGCGTTTGATATTTTTTTTAATTTTTATTTTTATTTAAAATTAATTTTTTTAGGTACATCAAATAATTTTTGCTGCACTACATGTGCAGAGATACTGAGTATTGACACAGTAGCTATTAGTCTTAATGAAGAGTTGACCCTGCCTAAAGGGAGTTTAAGAAATTTTTTTTTTTGCTAAATCGTAGGAGAGGTCAGTGTCTTACCCTATTCCTTGCTTCTCGTATTGTCTCCAACCACTCGGATCTGATTCTACCCTTACATGTGATTTGCTTATTTTTGGTGTTTAATTTTTATTTTTCAAAATATCTTTACATAAATAGTAATTAGGTAGTACAAAAATAACTCATAACCAATTAAAATTAATGTATAAATATGGTACAAGTAATTGATAACTAATTCATATTATAATTATTTTTTCTAGTATTTATTTACATTTTAATAAATTTTAAATTTGAATAAAAAATATTATATTATATTTCATTAACAAGTTATAACAAATTATGCTGTGATAGTGAATAGATTTTTTTTAGGAGGTATGATATTGAATAAATATTGGCAGAGATTTATAAAGTTAATTTAATTTAGTTATAAAAAATTGATAAAAATGACAATACAAAATTAATTAATTAGATAAAAATATGTAAAATCATATTGCACATGTATTGCATGTCTCCAACATCTAATACCACTAATTACCATTTACCCTGAAGGTGGGGAATGGATTTGAAAATTTGATTTTAAAATTATATGAATTTGAATGAAATTTAATATAAAATTAGATTAAATTTCTTCTGCACAAATTCAAATCCAATTCTAAAAATTATATACCTTCAAACAATATCTTAAAATTGTCTTAAACACACCCTCTTATGTGTCAAAGGATCAAATCATACTTGAAAAAATCTTTAGTTAGGTTTTTATGATAAGAGTTACATTTATATAATCAAAAAATAGTTTGATGTTATGAGTACAGGATAGTTAAAAGAAAATAAATAATTATCACTTAAGACCTAATAATAATCTTGCAAGTAGTTGTCTAACCAATTGGCTTGGACACTAGATTGCTCGTGTCCACCTAGTCTGTCATGCCTTAAATGGAAAGGATCTCTTAGTTTTGCTGCGCCTTGACTTGAGTTGCCACATCTGGTTTTTTCCACCCGTAACCTAAGAGGCTTTTCTCCTACACATGCGAATTGTAAGACATTGTTGAAAGACTGTGCCATTAAAATTATATATATATATATATATATATATATATATATATATATATATTGTAGACCATTTGGATTTAGTTTCATATAAGGTAAACCGTATATGTATCTTAACAAAAAGGTTGATGAACTTCCTGAGTAGAGCTTTGACTTTCTCCTATTGAACAAGTGCGCTTATATTTCTTTACTATTCGGAGGATTTTAGACTATTGAATTCTAATAAAATTCTAATAGTTGTGTATAAGAGAAATTTAGGATATTCATAACTCTATAGCATGTATTAAGTTTGATCACTGATGTATTTAGCTTTAAAAATTGAAATCATAATATATATATATATATATATATATATATATATATATAAATTAATTATGCCAAACAGCTGCATCAACATCTATATCTTAAATTAGATATATTTTTGGGTATATTAATTCTTGGGAAATTTATGTAGTTTAGCAAAGATAATACATTTTATGAATTTTATACATATGTACATGCTTAAATGCTAATTAATATATAATGAATGTGTTTTTCAGTAACCTTTAAAAACAAATTTCAATGAACCCTAAGCCTGGTGGTTCATCTCCTAGCCCCCCATGGGAGGTCCAAGGTTTGAATCCCCTCATGAGAATCTCCTTGGTTTTAGAAAGGGGTGGGGGTAGGGGTCAGTTTGCTCTGGTTTACCATTTGATGTTGACTACATGGTCGTGCATGGAAATGTGGACTATGAGGTTATACAACCTATGTATTTGTATGCATTTTTGAAAGTGATAGGCATATATATATACTTACATTTATATTTATATATATGTGTTCTTATCTTTTGTATTTTTGTTGCGAATGCTAGCCATCCAATGGCTGTTCACTTATAAACTCGTATTTCACATGGATGCAAAAATAAGAAAGTTAATCTATATTTGGAGAAACTTTAAATTTAGGTTTGTCTTAAATTTGGATAAGATAAATATATAATTATATTAAAATGTGTAAATCTATCCAAATATAAATCTAAAGTCCAAAATTCATGCTCTCAAATGTAATCTAAGAGTTTTTCAATTAGTTTATTTTGAAATTAAAAAATTTTATAATTCAAAATCCTTTGTCATCTCTTATATTTGGATTGTCATTATATAAAATATACTAATCATTAAAAATGATAAAATATTCATGATGGAAAAAAACAACTCAATAACATACAAAAGAAAAAAAATATTAAAACAAAATAAGACAAAACAAAATATGGACCACTCACACATTTGTTCTATTATCAAAATTACTTAACCTCTAGCTAGCTTTATACCATGTGAATGGGTTATCTAGTTCCATTATCTTATACCATGTAAATTGGGTTAATTGGTTCTATCCCGCACCCATAATGCATCAAATACATAGAAAAGATACTCAACTAACTTGACCAAACCCTATAATAATAGGAGATAGCATGTGCAACGCATGTGCCCCTATGCTGGTTACTCCTAAAAGTCAAAATCCACTTTTATGTTAGTCCTCCATTTTGACAACTTTGATTGTGATAATATTGCCCTTTACTTATTATTCATGTCAAATTTAAATCCCTATTGTATACCGAAAAGTTTGATGATTCCCAAAATATCCTTAAAAACTAAATTCTCTTTAAAATGTTTCCCAAGGATTTGAATAATCATTTTTCCTTTTTGCTCTCAACCTATAGTTTTAGTTTCATTTTTTTATTCAACTAATTGGTTTACTATTGCTCACTTCAAAGGAATAAAAATCATAGATATGTTGTGTTTCTATCGTAAGAATAATATCACTATCATTCAACTTGCCAATCACACTAACACTGGTAGAGGGATACTTTTGTGGCACAAATGCTTACCCTTCTAGATATTCCAATTAGCTTCTATGATGTTTAATCATCCTACTATCTCTATGTGAATTTTATTGTCGAAAGCTCTATAATCCTCTATATTGATTGCTAGAAATATATGTTCATTCATTGCCCATTTCATTGCAAGTAGATCTATTGTCCTAACTCCCTATATATATATATATACACCCTTCCCTTTACTTATACCACAAACCATGCCCCTTAACCCATCCTTTTTGTCGCTTCCATAGTGACATATGTGTGCCATCAGGAGCTATATATAAGCAATTGATCAAAGTAGGCTTTTTCTAATGGATGATGTGTCTCTGGCCTTGATAGCCCGATCCATTACAACTTGGACCATCATCATATGGAAATCAAGCTTAGACTTGGGTGCGAAGGAGAGGTAGCTCATGAAATGTTTGCAAGGTTAAGGGTAATAGGTGGTGTAACACCATGAGTTTATGTCATTTCATGGCATGTGATGCGGTGGTGGGAAAAAAGCAAAGGGAGAGATCTAAATAGCAACATAGACAAAGTAATTTTGTGCGCATTATTAACCAATAAGGGAATTTTTGAGGTTTTGTGGAGTCTTATTTGGGGGACAAACTACATTACATTTAAAAGTTGAGGTGTGTTTTGATTAATTATATGTTGATTGTTTCAATTGAGAAGATTAATGACAAGGTGAATATGCAAATATATTTTGTAAGAAATAAAAAAAAAATGGTGTATCTACATTCATTCCTCAATTTACTTATCTTTATGCATTCTTCATTGTCCTTCTCTATGCAAATAGATCATTTGGAAATTTTTTGGCCAACTTGTTATAATTTATTGGACTTATATAGCAGATTTTTTAAAACTCAAACTAAATGAATATCAGATATTTTGAGAGCATATAATTAATAGGTCTTATGGTAAGATATTACCATATTAAGGTTATGGGCCTAAAGCGCCAGTTCAAGAGATTTTAGTATATATAGGTTTTTTTGCACAAAGAGTATGTGATGGCTAGGGTTTACTTATGCTGGTAATTAAGCAATAAAGAGAAGTATTGCTCTCACCCTAATTTCATGTGGTTGTCGATCACATATTTATCCTAGAAAGGAAGAGGGTAGTTGCTCTCCTCGAATATCATAGAGTTCTTTGAAACCTCGATAATGAAACCTATGATGCAAGCTACACATCTTGAACTTATTTTCTGTATCATGTTCATGTGTTTGCGATTAATTTAGAAATCATTTTATTATTCTGAATGTTATTGTTACTATTTTAAAAATTATAATTTGGTATTAGAGCTTGACCGAGGTTTTTCATGGCTATCATTATTAAAAAAAGGTTGCTTTTAGTGATGACTTTTTTTAGTGACAAACAAAATTTCACCACTAAAGGAGTACTATTAGCCACAAAATTGAAATCAATCACCAATTGTTACCTTTTAGTGGCCAATGATCTATGCATCATTAATAATGTACTTTTAGTGACGAAATATATGTTGTCACTAAAATATTTGCCACTAAAAATCAAAATTTTGGTAGGAAGTAACACGCCAAATTTTTGTGGCAACGTATGTGGTTACTAGTGATGAAACTAAGTTGTCAATAATAGTGCAAGTTTGTTTTAGTATTAGTGATGGAGGCTATATGACTCTATTGTTTCAATATTAGTAGCAGTTTTGACTTTTGTTACTACTGATAAATTATTAGTGTCGATTTATATTTGTTAGTAAAGGATACAAAAAAAAAAAAACATTTTAGTGAAGGAGCAATATCAGTCACTAAAGAGAAGGTATTGGAGACAGAACCCTAAATGTGTCACTATAGATGACTTTTAGTGGCGAAATCAATATTTGTCACTAAAGGATAGTGACGATTTACTATTTGTCACTAAAACTGCTTTTGTTTTTTCATATTATGTATGATATATGGTTATGGTAGATATAATTAAAAATCTTGGATCGATGTACGTAATTTGTAATTATATTGAACTTGTATGTGTTTCAATATTTTTGTTTAAGAAATAAATTATTTATGGCTTATTTTAAACAAACACCTTCAACTTAAAAAAAAAATATTCGATTATTAGTGGCGGAGACTAAACTGTCACTAATATTTTCATTTAGTAACTAATATATGTCCGTCATGATTACTTTTAGGCTTCTTGAATTATTAGTGACCAATAAATTTCATCACTAATAATCAGTATAAATGATGGACTTAGTTCGTGCATTTACCATACGCAACGAGACTAATCCCTAGGTGGTCTTAGTGGATGAGTTATAGTCTCGTGAGGGTTTCCTGGGCAATACCCACAAACACCTATCTAATGGACATCAATTAAACTCAAACAAATAACACAACCATGCCATTTCACATACAGATATATGACATCATTACAAACATGCTCCAACCAATAACTCTATTATTAATATAACTCCAAAGCAAATCATCCATACGTGCCTCAACAAGATATAGCCATCAAGAAATCATAGTTCTCAAAGAATCAATTAGCGATTCATATTCAGAGTTAATATCATCATATAAATATTAGTATAAACAAGCATCATCACAAGCCATGTGTAAAGTAGATGATTTATTTCACTCAGATAATCCAAGTACACCTATAGAATGGTTGTCTTGACTTAACCTCACCAATATACTCTCAAAAACACTCATGAAAATGGGTTTACTCTCATATGTGAGGAAAAATATGCATGGTCAAACATCTCACATACATCGAAGAACCAACGAAGAAAAAGGAATTAATTATTCTTAGGAGGATGGAATCCAGCCTTATATCGAGGTGTCGAGTCCTTCACCCTTGCACTTTCTCACCTACTCACCACATCTTAGCAAGACTACCCTAGATTGATAATTTATAAACTACGCGTGGATCCATCCATATACATCGGAACACCCAAGAAAGCTTGATACTTGCAGGAATGTGGTGTGTTGTGTCCCTAGCTTGGCCATTCTTTTTCGTTTTTCCTTTTCATTTGGAGTAGGTATCTATGTATTTTTCACTATTTTTCTCTTTTTCTTTCTTTTTTTCTCATTAGTTTTCTTTTCTTTGTTTTTTTCTTTCATGACCAGCAAGGACGATCAATACAACTTATGTTGTCTTCATGCTACCGCTAGAGAGGTAAGCTCAAAACAAAAGTTCATGAATTATGCTTATCTCTAAGGGTGGCTTAATATTCACGTCTTGAGTAGGCAACAAAACCTATGCAAAGACTCGGATATAATAATAATAATAATAATAATAATAATAATAATAATAATAATAATAATAATAATAATAATAATAATAATAAAGGGAATTTGGTTTAGTGCAGATCAAATCGTCGACGATTTTGAGTTACTAAGAGCTAGTAAAGGTAAAACGGTTTGGTTAAAGACCAAATCGTCGACGGTTTCATCTGGGCCAACAGCTTAAATAGGACCCTAGTTCATTTTCTTTGAAACATTTCTCTCTCTCTCTCTTTCTCTCTCTCTCTCTCTCTCTCTCTTCAATTTCTCTCCATATTTAAGCCAAATTGAAGGATAAACACCATTAAGGATCCTAGTTTTGATCCAAAGGAATTTAATCGAGGTGGATTCATCGTTTAAGAATCATAAGCACCACTCTAGGGATAAAGTAAGGAGAATAGAATATGTCAGATATTTTTTGAAATTTAGCTGATTAAAATGAAGTTGATGATTATAGGATTGTTATGTATTATTTTTCTAAATAATCAGGCATAGGAAAATGATAATTTGGTATATTATATATACGTGTATTTGGGGAAAATTAGGTATTTTGAGTTAAGTAAATCCTAGAAAATGATTATACGTTTATTTCTTAGTAAAATATATTTTTCCCAAGTAGTTATTATATCATGAATTATCACTCAAATTGTGTGGCATGAGTATGATTATTTTTACTGCATAAATAAGCTTGTTAGAATATTTTATGATGATACACAACAAAGTATGATTTTATACATATTTATGATAAGACATGATTCAGACAACTTCATGATATGATAGGATTCATACAGAACTATGATATGACAAGAATTATTCAGATTTACGATATGATGGTTTTATACCGATTTATGATTATGACAGGATTTATATGAAATTATAAATATGACAAGTTTATACAAAATTATGAAAATAAGGTTATGTTATAGGATTATTCTATAATAAGTAGTATATGGTATAAGAACCCTAATGGACCAGAATGTTTAGGTTCATAACTTTTTAGAGTTGGTGAAGAAAACCACGGTAACAGAGACAAGTCTACAGAGAAGTGCAGAGATATAGTGTCAAAGGAAGAGGCCCACGCTTCCTAGCTTTCAAGAAGGTACAAGTCAAGGTCCATGGAGGAGGAAAAGTAACAGTGGGGGCTAGAGACAGGAGATGAGGAGTCGAGTGTATTAGGGAAATCAACCATACCCTACTTGCCCTCGATGTAATAAGAGGGATGTGGGGGAATGCCGAGTAAGATCAAATGCCTGTTATTAGTGCAGTAGACCAGGCCACATTGCACAAGAATGTCGTGGGTTGTTGAACAATGCACCTGCTCCTAATCGTTACTAAGGAAACAACCAAACACCCCGAGCTAGCTAGGAGAGGAACACCGCCTAGGTGCGGGTCTATTCTCTCACACCACGAGATGTTGAGAATGTAGGTGACATGGTGACAGGTACTATTTTTATTGTCACATAAAGTTATTGTACTGTTTGATTCAGGGGTGACACATTCATTCATAACTCTGGAGTTTATCAAATTATGTGGAGTAAAAGCTCAGCTATTGGATGTCAATCTATCTGTGGCCACATCGACAGGAGTAGTAGTAGCATGTAGGAAGGTTCTTAAAAACTATCCAGTGGGTATTCAGGGAAGAATGCTACCTACTGATCTAGTAGTGTTTGATATGTAAAAGTTTGGTGTGATTTTGGGAATGGACTGATTAGCCTCCAACTATGCTAGTATTAATTGTTAAAGGAAGGAGGTAGTGTTTAGACCTCATAGGGAGCAGAAGTACAGGTTTGTTGGGTGTTGGAAATGGTGTGATCCCAAGAGGGGGGGGGGGTGAATTGGACATTTAAAATATTTTCGTTAATTTAAACAATTACGCCAATTCACCACATCTCATATCTCATTCGAAATAAAATATGTATGTAAAGTAAGTGAGCAATGTGTGCATACATACACGTATGCTGCATATCTCATTTAAATTAATTTTGTGTGCATCCAAGATGATTATAAAAAAACATGAACAAGCATATACATATTGAAATTAAAGTTCGAAAAGTAAATGAGATAGGGAGAGAGAGACATATGATATTTGTTATCAAGGTTTAGCCAAACCAGCCTATGTCCCCGCATTGGGCATACCCCCCAAGAATTACGCTATCCCTGCTCACTTAAATGAGTGGAGCAGACGCCGTTTCAACCCTCCTTACTAGGCGAGGTAAACCCAACTCAATTATAAGGTTGAGCCCAACTTGTCTTACTTATGGGACTGAGACTCCCCAGTTCAAATTTCGGGCCGAACCCAACCAGTCTCACTTACAAGGCTGAGACTCCCCAATTCAATTAATGGGATGAACTTATTAATTGGGGACACACTCAGTATTTTTTCAAAATTTTTAATTAAAAGTTAATTACATTTAAGCCTTTAAAAAATTTGAAACCCGAGAGGTTCGATTGACCATATTTAAGGTTAGGTTGACCATGTCAATTTTGAACTACAAATTTGGTTGACCATCTCAGGGCAATTTTGAACCCTTCGTAGGTTCGATTGACCGTGGCTTAGATTCGGTTGACTGCTCATATGGTTCGGTTGACCGCCGCTAATTTGAACTATAAGTTTGGTCGACTAAGTAGTTAGGGGTCAGACACATGTTAATTCGGTCGATCGTGGAAGATGTGTTCAAAATAGAACGGTCAACCTATGCGAATTCAACATGTTGACTTCTGACCTGTTCGGTCGACCAAAACATTTATACTGCCAAGGATTCGGTCGACTGAGCTTTTAAATTAAGCCCAAAAATCCAATTTCGGTTGATCGAAGTCTACCCTAAGGTCTATCTATGGCCTTTGGTTCCTTACGGTCAGTTTAAGGATTATTTAAGCATTAAAATCATATCATGCAAGATGTATGCATTATTACATACCTAATAATAAAAGATTAAATGTAATACAAATTAAAATTAAATCTCATCTTCTGCTCTTCTCACTATGGAATGCGCCAGTTGAAGTAAGCTTTAAATCTTCTAGCTTCCATTTCCCTTTTTCCTTTTTTGTGTGTGTTGAATAGTAAACCTGTTTAAGCACTTAAAAACACACATAAGAAACTGGTGCTTTGTTAGTATCAAAGCAGGGATCAAACTCAAAAATTCAACAATCTCTCCCTCTTTGATGATGACAAACACCTAAGAGCAAAATGGGTACAACCTGAAAAGGCTCCCCTTTAAGAATATGCATAATGTAAAAATAACAATAATAGCTCAAGCATATTCATGGAAGAAGACATAACAAATAAATTTATGCATTTTATTTTGCGTTAAAGTGCATAGTCAGATATTTGCCCCTGAAGATTTTCCCTTTCGGTCATTATCATTTTGCTCAAAAAACATTCTCCCTCTTTTGGCATCAGCAAAAAGGGTTAAGTTAAGTATAAAGTAATTTTATCATTTAAAATAAACTTAGCAAGGAGAACTCCCCCTTTTAAGATAATTTTTAATTTTCTTTGAAAAACTCTCCTTGTTTTGATATAGGAGTTGAGCATAAAAAAAATTATAACTCGTTGAAAAATATAATAATTAAGCACACAACAATTTTTATAACTGGTCATTAAAAGATTAAAAGGCACATGAAAAATAAGATCAAGCCAGGATTATCCACAAACCATGACAATTTAAACATATCATAAGACCCGTGAAAGATTTGAGTTCAACACACACGACATATGATAGCAAATGTAGGTTAGAGCATAAAAGAGGTCTAACAAGTTCATATGCATTTCATATATGATCCATGAACTAGTTAAACAACACCATTTAAAAAAAAATTATAAAAAATATAATTTCATGATATAAAATTTCAATACAATACAAGCACAATCATGAAAAACATTCAAGCACACAAGCAAGATATAAAAATATTCTATATAAGTTCAAACCTTGGTTTTAAAAATGTATATGTATATATATAAATAAATATATATAAAATTATATATCTCCTTATGATTTTCGATAAATACTGGGGGCGATACTTGCTAAAAAAGAAACTTTAATTCTAAGAGCAAGCAAGCATAATTTTTCTGGTCTATCATTTAAGCCCAAATCACAAAGTACCAAAAAAATACAGCCACTTAGATCCAAAGATATTAACAAAATTAAAAAAAAAAAAAAAAAGGATCATATGGAAAAGCAAAGAACTGTGGCAAACAAAATATTCTCATTTATAATATTCAATAAAAACATCATGCTTTAAAGTACGCAAGCCACATAAAATTTCAACAACAGATTTAAGCTTATAATGTTGGTGAGCATAGTAAGATATAATTTTAATTACTAGGTGGCCCCCTATTAATTTGAATTTGTGCTTAGATACTATGGATAACACCTGCATCAGAAAATGCAAACATTAAGTTATGTGCAGTGTTCGTGCGTCCAGGAACATTCCATATCAAAGATGATTCAATAAAGACAAGATATGATGTTAAGGGTACCTAGAGAACTTTTGACTTAAAAAGTAAAAACAATAATAACATGAGTCCACGAGACAGGTGACTTTAATCCTTTTCTCAAGGATGGGGCTTAAAATCTTTGGTATAGTCTCAAGCACGCATTAGTGCATTAAAGGGCAAGGATGAATTTTCATTTAAGTACATTTAACATATGGTCATCCTTTACGACAAAACTCAGTATGCAAGAGACTATTGACATTAAGTACTTATTTATTTTTATTATGAGTGAGGCTTAAGCTCTCAATGTATATTTGCGTGCACACATACTTACATTATGGTTCAAGGATAATAGTCATTTAGGAACAATCACATATATTCATCCTTTATAAGAATTTCAGTATGCAGTAAATATTAAACATTCAACACATATGCATGACATATTGCATTTCATATAAAATGCACGATAGCCAAATAAGACTATACTCAGTGGTAATGCAATAGGGGTTCAAAAAAGGATGGCACAACTCAAAAATACTATGAGTATATACAATATGAAGCCTCCCCCTAAGTCATGAAATTGCCCTAGTTTATGGACCATCATCAGAACATGTGACGTTTAATTTCAGAGATGATGCTTTACCATTTAGGTCCGAAGTGAAAGGGCATAACCCAAAGATTTGGACCAAATGGTGTCCATGAACTAGTCCCTCCTAGGACAACATAATGTGTACATGTTTTAATTTATAGCTTTTTGGATTTTACATATACTAACCTATTCAATTATCTAGCATCCTAGGAAATGAGCATGAAGACTATGCATGTTTTTCAATTTAGCGCATACCATTTTAAAATTAAACATACACCCGTTAGTTATTTAATTATTTTGCATGCATTAAAAGAAAATTATAAAGTTCACCTTGCATGCATTTTATCATAATCTATTCTAGTACATGGCTTCATTTTTGGGAAAAAATTCTACTGAAATTTAGGCAGCATGCCGTTTGTAAATAGGATATTTTCTTATTTTTACCATGTACCTAATACCTGATAGGTTCAAGCAAACAATTCAAAATACTATTTAAGCATGCGATAACCTATATCTTCTACCAGCATGCAATTCACAATCTACTGCATCGGCCATGCAGTTGGCGTTTCAGATGAAGCATGCTTTCAGTAGATACATCAATAGATCAAATAAAATATAAACTATCCATATGAAGATAAAATCATTTGACAAGTAATGGATAGCGGCATTCAGCTCAAAGCAGTTATTTTAATTAACTATCCATCAAAGAGTTTAAACATCTCACAATATACGGATAGTAATTAGCAGTTCAAAAATAAATTCTTTGCTCGCCCTTAATTATGCAGCCAAATAATTTTATATTCAATCAATAATATTTGGCATAACTAATATTTTCTAATATGGGAACAATGTATGAATTCCTTAGACTAAATTTATCATTTAAAAATGATTTATCATTAAAGCTCAATAATGAGTTTAGGATTAAAAATTATATAGCAAAAAATCAATTTCCTAAAGCTCATTACACTGTGATGGACAAAATAATATGCTATATTTAAAATATTTGTACTACAGCACATATAACATCATTTCACAAATTAAAACCATTGTCCTTTTGAAGGGGATTTTCAACCAAAATCATTCTACAGCCAATATTGTTATATAATAGCCAATCATAATGATATTTATTTATATTAAGCATAGATTGAACATAACACTTTAATTTTCATATTGGCTTGTCTTTTCTATGGTTCTCAAGATGATAATAGTGTATACAAAAAATTAGAATTTTAATCACACACACTATTTAAACATTTAAAGCAATATATCCTTTTTAAAAAAAATATATATATCCTAATATCTTTTGAGTATTAACAAGGATCTATTTTGAGCACCTCATAAGATAGCATGTAGTCATAATTAAATTCACATGATTCATAAAAAAATGTAATACAAAACAAACAGTATGAATCATTGCATGAAATTTTCAATAAATTAGAAGGAGAATTGATATACCTTTTCAATTTACTCCTTCTTAGTTATTTAAGCTTAGAAGATGCGTTCTTCTCTCTCTCGGATTTTTCAATACCTCATGGTTCCCAACATCCTTAGTACTTAAAAAAAATATAAACTTTGTAAAAGCATTAGTGACTAAGGTAAAAAATAAAATAAGCATGGCACTCAAATGATATGCATTAAAATCATTTCATGCACATTCAAGGCATTTTTAGGTTTTGGAAACAATGCATTTTAAAAACATTTTTCTATGGGATATGATAGCTTTGACAAATACTTTCCAAATCCTCCAATCAATTCATTTTACAAAAGCATTTTCAATAATCAAATGGTAAAATCTATATAATATAAGCAGTAGAGGACTTGCAAAGTATTGACCCTAAAAACAGGGATATACTAGATATGAGCCGTTGCAATTTTTATGCAAATGCGGTTAAGCTTATTGCAACCGGGCTTTAATACCAGTTGTTGGAAATGGTGTGATCTCAAAAGGGGGGGGGGGGTGAATTGGACATTTAAAACATTTTCACTAATTTAAACAATTATGCTGATTCACCACATCTCTTATCACATTCGAAATAAAACTTGTATGTAAAGTAAGTGAGCAATGTGTGCATATATACACGTGTGCTGCATATCTCATTTAAATTAATTTTGTGTGCATGCAAGATGGTTATAACAAAACATGAACAAGCATACACATACTGAAATGAAAGTGCTGAAGGTAAATGAGATAGGGAGAGAGAGACACACGATATTTTTTATCGAGATTCAGCCAAACCAGCCTACGTCCCTGCCTTGGGCATAACCCCCAAGGAATATTACACTATCCTTGCTCACTTAAATGGGTGGAGCAAAAGCTGTTACAACCTCTCCTTACGGGATGAGATAAACCCCAACTCAATTACAAGGCTGAGCCCAACTTGTCTCACTTACGGGGTTGAGACTCCCCAACTCAAATTTCAAGGTAAACCCAACTAGTCTCACTTATGGGGTTGAGACTCTCCAATTCAATTAATGGGATGAACCCAATTGGTACAATAAAAACCATTTTTGTACATGATAAGCTGCTTCTAAATACAAATAGAGATGTACAACGTTTAAGCTCTAAATACATGCATAATATGAAATATGTTCAGTAAAGTAAATGTGCTATCAAATAATTTTGCACAAATAAAATATATATGAAAAATGAGTATTATTTTTCTCCTATAAATATTTTTATAAATAAAGAATATTTAGAGAATCTAGGAATTTAAGCTCAAGAAAATATTTGTGCTGTAAATAATTTTTCTCCTAGAAAAAAAATATTTATCAAAGAAATAACCGGGAGAAACCCAACCAATACTCTTTAAATAATTTTCAGAAAATAAATAACAAGCAAGAGAATGTGCATGTGAATACAAATGAAATGCCCAAAATAAATATACTCTCTTCCAAAGTGATTTTGAAATAAGTGAATGGAGAGAGAGTTAAAGAGTTTTTGTTTAAAAACATTTGTCCCAAAGGAATGATTTTTGCAATAAAAATGGTTTGGGGAAACTTTGATTAACAAAGGATTAGAGAGAAATTTGGAGTTAATCAAAGTTGCTAATCTGGAGTTATGAGGGGGTATTTATAGATTTTCCTAAAATTATGACCGTTGGGGACACGTTCAGTATTTTTCAAATTGTTTAATTAAAAGTTAATTACATTTAAGCCCTTTAAAAAATTTGAAACACGAGAGGTTTGGTCGACCATATTTAAGGTTCGATCGACCTTATTACTAGGTTTGGTCAACCGTGTCAATTTTGAACTACGGATTTGGTCAATCGTCTCAGGGTGATTTTGAACCCTTTGTAGGTTCAGTCGACCGTTGCAAGTTCGGTTGACTGCTCATATGGTTTGGTTGACCATGACTAATTTGAACTATGAATTCGGTAGACTAAGTTGTTGGGGGTCAGGCACGTGTTAGTTTGGTTGACCATGGAAAATGTGTTCAAAATAGAACGGTAAAACGATGCGAAGTCAACATGTTGACTTCTGACCTGTTCGGTTGACCGAGGCATTTATACTAGTAAGGATTCGGTCGAACAAGATTTTAAATTAAGCCAAAAAATCCAACGTCAGTCGACCGAAGTCTGCTCTAAGGTCTCTTTATGGCCTTTGGTTCCCTACAGTCAGTTTAAGGCACATCTGAGCATTAAAATCATATCATGCAAGATGTATGCTTTATTACAGACCAAATAATAAAATAGTAAATGAAATGCAAATTAAAATTAAATGTTGTCTCCTTCTTCTTCTTCATTGCTCTTCTCTTCATGGAATGCACCAGTTGAAGTAAGCTTAAAGTCTTCTGGCTTCTATTTCCCTTTGCCTTATGTGTGTGTTGAATAGTAAACCTATTCAAGCACTTAGAAACACACATAAGAAACTGTTGCTTTGTCAGCATCAAAATAGGGATCGAACTCAAAAAGTCAATGATGGGTCGTGAGTTCGCTCCTCACCACAGATAGTGTCAGTTATTTATGCGAGAAGACTCCTCCTGGAGGGATGTTAGGAGTACCTAGCTTATGTGAAGGAAGTACGAGAAAGAGAACTAAAGTTTGAAGATATCCCCATTGTGAGGGAATTCTTTGATGTATTCCCAGAGGATTTACCCGAGTTGCCTCCCAACTATGAAATCAAGTTTGTCGTTGACCTACTTCCAGGGACGACACCGATCTCTAAGGCTTCCTACAGAATAGCTCCAGAAGAGTTGAAAAAGTTAAAAGAACATTTATAGGAATTACTGGACAAGGGAGTCATCAGACCTAACGTGTCACCCTCAGGAGCGCCAGTGCTTTTCGTGAAAAAGAAAGATGGGTCTGTGAGAATGTGTATCGATTACCAGTAGATAAACAAGGTGATAGTTAAGAATGAGTATCCACTTCCTTATATAGATGATCTGTTTGACCAACTTCAGGGAACACAGGTCTATTCTAAGATTGATCTCCGATAAGGGTATCATCAGATGAAAACTCAGGCAGAAGATGTTCCAAAGACTGCTTTTTGAACCAGGTATGACCACTATGAGTTCTTGGTTATGCGTTTCAGACTGACCAATGCTCCTGCTGCATTCATGGATCTGATGAAGAGGGTTTTCCATCAGTACATGGATCAGTTTGTGGTAATATTCGTTGATGATATTTTGGTTTATTTGAAGAGTCCCGAGGAGTACAAGAATCATTTGAGGTTGGTACTTTAGGTGCTACGGGAAAAGAAACTTTATGCTAAATTCAAGAAATGTGAATTTTGGCTAGAGAATGTTACATTCCTTGGACATGTGATATCCGAGGATGGTGTTTCTGTAGACCTAAGTAAGATAGAGGCAGTAGTGGATAGGGCGAGACCAAAAAATGTTCAGAAAGTCAGAAGTTTCTTGGGCTTGGCAGGGTATTATCGCCGGTTTGTGGAAGGGTTTTCTAAATTGTTGGATCCTCTGACACGATTAACAAGGAAAAATTTAAAGTACGGGTGGACTGATGATTGTGAGTTGAGTTTTCAATAATTGAAGCAATGACTCATCATTGCTCCGATTTTGACTATTCCATTAGGAGATAATGGTTTTGTGATTTATAGTGGCATGTCTCAGAAAGGGCTTTGGGTGTGTTCTGATGCAACAAGGAAAAGTTATGGTGTATGATTCTAGGCAACTAAAAAAGTATGAGAATAATTATCCCACGCATGATTTGGAGTTGGCAGCAGTGGAAATGCGCTGAAAATTTGGAGGCAGTACCTGTACAGTGGAAGGTGCGAGATCTTTACAGATCATAAAAGCCTCAAGTACTTCTTTACGTAGATGGAATTTAATATGAGACAGAGGAGATGACTAGAGCTAATAAAGGATTATGATTATACCATCAGTTACCACTTAAGAAAAGCCAATATGGTAGTTGATGCGTTAAGTAGGAAGTCAGGGAATGCATCGGCCTCAACAGTGGTAACTCAACTCAAACCTATAATCTGGTAATGATCCTCCAAAATTTTGTAGAATCTATAACCTAAAGCTCTGATATCACTTGTAATGCCCCAAACCCTCTAGGTGGGGCCCGAGGTGTTGTGAGACCTATTCCACATCTCTGATACCAATCACATAGCAGAACAAATTAAACAACCTCAAATAAAATACCAGAGTACTAAACATATATGCAAACCCATAAAGAAGTATAACTGAATTCTCCATATTAGATATCTAGAAAAAAAAACATAAAACTTCACATATATCCGTTTTTTTAACCACTCACAAAACTAAATCCTGCCTTAGACCTTTATAAGCTCAATCACCTGAAGGTCCTGAAAAGAATAATAGATCGTCGGGACGAGACACCTCTCAGTAAGGAAGAAATAGGCTATAACAATGTGTGGCAGAGAGTTTAAATAAATACAAAATATAATTATCTGTTATTCAACATCAATAGCAGTTGAGAAATGCATCATTAAAAACATCACAGACATCTAATATCATAGTCATATACATAATTAATTTTTAGTGAAAATTCCTAAGAATAGGGAAGATTACTCACCCATACAAGTAACTTCCCTCTGCTCTAGTACCAATACCAAGGCACTCACCTTACTTAGTAAGCCCTCAGGTTATGTATCCAGGCAAAGTCTCCGAGAATAGGGAAGATTACCTGCCCATACAAGTAGTTTCCCTTTACTTTGGCACCAATAGAAAATTACCAAGGCACTTGCCTTTCTCAGCAAGCCCTCAGTGAAAAATGTACTTTGCCATGAATACTTATATGATTAATTTCACACACATCCAATGCTTTACATATCACACATATCAACGCATACACGCATATCACAACCTATCCACATAGGAAACTCACACACTTCATTCACACCCACATAGGGTCCATAACCACACATAAAATACAGTTCACATAGGACTCACATCCACATAGGAATACCGTCCACATTGGACTCACAACCACATGGGTTACTATTTGAGCTTCCCAACCACACAGGTTACAAATCCACACACACAACCTCATTCATAGTAAATTGGTAAAACAAACTCCTCATTCCACTACCAATGTTTTACCCCCTTAATATAAATGCCCATATAACTACCTTCTCATACCACTGCCAACACTATATGGTGATTTATATTAGGTACGATATAACGACCTCCTCATACCACTGCAAACGCTATATTACAATTTACATGAACCATAAAACATACATAACCAATTCACATAAACATTTCCACGCATTCAAGTTCACAGTATTTATTCATCCAAATCGCATCACAACTAGTTAGAGTTTGCATCCCAAATAGTAGCCACAAGCAAACATTAATCACAATCAAGCAGTACTCGTAACTATTTAATTAGGAAAGTTATTTTCATGCCACACAGTTTTTCTCCAAATATGATATATAATCAAAAATCATTATTTCCCAAATACCTAACTGTTTAGAAAATTATACCTAAATATATAAAAATTTTTATATATGAATTTAACCAGTTTAAAATTAATAAGAAGCCACTATAACATATTCCCCTTACCTGCTTCTCGAGATTCTACCTAAATCGAATAGAAAACGAAACCCTGTATTCTAAAAATCCTAACTTGATTAGTTTAACCCTAAGATATTTATCGTTTAACATCTCCTAGGCCCACACACTCCCAATACTTAATTTAATATTAAAAATAGTCTACTTACCCTGGTTTTGGAGTGGTTCCCAAGAACTTCAAACTGAGAATCTGCTCCGCCTAAGTTGCAGAGAATCTTCTCAAGAATATTGTGATGGTTTTTGATCGTCGAATCGGGCTAAATCTAGGTTGGATTTCAAGAAAGAAGGTAGGGAAAATGAAACCTAGAGAGAGAAAATGAGAGAGGAGAGAGAATTTCATGGAAGAAATGTTCCAGGGTTATACCCGGGCCTTCGTTGACGAGTTTAAAAGGTTCGTCGACGAAGCCAAGAAAAACATTCTTTGACAAGGTCATCCTGTTCATTGACGAAATGTTTAAAAACCTGAATTTTCCCTGCTATTGGTAATTCCTTGTCAATGAGACATGTGTACTCGTCAATGAAACCCAGAAGGATGTTTGTCAATGAGGAGAACAAATTCGTCGACGAGTCCCAGCTTGATAACCTTTTCAAATTCCTTTTTCCCTTTCTTTTATTTCCCATTTTTCCTTTTATTTATTTTCTTTTATTTTTCTGAATTTGGGTTACTACAATTATGATTGGGTAATATTTGAATACATTGGCTATAGCATGCCTAAATTTGTGGATCCCCTTAAAATAGACAAAGTTGTTTTTATTAGTCGAATAATTCTATATGCTTTACCTATGCCTAAATGTGATTTTCTAAAGTATAGCATACTTTTGTCTATTACACATAATTAGAAAAATATTGTTTTAATTTTTTTTTAATATTGTCTATGAATTAAAAGCCGATTGTGTCTTATGGAAAATTTTATTTCTCTTGGCTTGAAGAACTTAGTTATGCCCTTCACTTAATGAAAATAGGGTTATTTAAATTGAAGGCATATTATTTGAAGAAATATTGTTTAAATTTTTTTTTGATATAATCTAAGCATAAAATTCCAAATATTGCTTACTAAAAATATAATTCCTTTGGCTGAAAAGTATAATGCAAAAGGGGTGAAAAAGGGGCTAAAATATCAAATTGTGTAAAGCCCAATCGACTGGGACATAAGGCCTAGTCGACCGGACCCCCTCCGTTTTTCCCCCAGTCAATCATCCATAGATTGGAGCATTCTGTCTGTGCACCAGTCGACCGACCCTTTCATGCCTTGTAAGCCCATGTCGACTAGTCAGCTTAAAATGGTTCGATAAGGCCAATATTTCAAAGCCAAAGTTAATTCATTGAAAATTTAGAATGTTTGGCTAAAATTTTGTAGTATAAAAGATGAAAACATGATGCTTAGGCTGCATAATTGAGGGGGAGCAGCTTTGCTAAAATTCATCCAATATGAAATTAATTGTATTGTGCTTATTTTAAATATTTTATCAATTCATTTATATTGGATGCTTTATATGTGTAGAATGCCACTATCCATAAAATGCTACATGTTTAAATTCATGTGATGGATAGTTTATATTGAGATAAAATAGTGCACTAAACGCTTATTGTCTATTCTATGTTATATGGTGAAATTCATTTGATGGAAAAATATTTTTATATTCATTGGACATACTGAATTGCATGCTTAATCTAGAATGCCAATTGTATGGCCGATGCAGCATTTTGAAATGCATGCTGGTAGTTAACTAAGGCTTTGCATGACTGAATTAAATGATAATATATACACTCACATACTAGCTAGTTAACTGAGGTTATGACTTCATAAGATTGTCTTTGAAATTCTCAATGCTTTCACAAGTCTTATGTAGTATAATGAATAGTGACCATGTTAAACATATTATCTTGACTTTAAGTGGTCACTTAGATTGTTACATGCATTCTGTCATTATTAAATATTTGTTGTTGATGCATGTTAAAAGGATCATTTACATGTTGTCTTAAATGGTTAATTTTATGCCTTTGCATGCTGAATGATCATGGTTTGAAATTTAGTGCATGTTGGTTGATCTTCATGAATATTTATAATGCGTGCAAAATAATTAAATAGAGTGCTACATGTTGAACCCTATATGCTACGTGCTAAACTGAAAAACATGTACAATTTCCATGATCCTTGAATTTTCCTATGATGCTCTTTACCATACACACATTCTCAGGTTCTTGGTAAATCTAGTTTATGGACACCATTTGGTCCCAATCCTTGGGTTATGAACTTCATGTAGTACACAAATGGTTAATCATCATGGTATAAAATTCAAGTCTATGTAGCTAAGCAGAGTGCATGACATTGGGGTAATCTTCATTTGTCACACACTTATTGAGTATTCTGAGTTGTGTTATCATCATTTTGAACCTCAACTACAAAGTTATTGCATAATATTGAGTATAGCCTTATTGGCTATCGAGTGGTAAATGATTAATATTTTCTACATGCTGAAACTTCTTTGTAGGATGAACATATAATGAATGTGTATTAAATGAACATCATCCTTGAACTGAACTTGCATTCAATTGTGCATGCAAATATACAGGGGAGAATAAGCCCCATCCTTCATGAAAAAGGATTATAATCACCATCCCATGGACTTATGTGCATCATTGTTTTTGTTTTTGAGTCCTGAAGCTCTTCTTAGTACCTTGAACATCATATTAGGTCATTCATTGAATTATACTCTAATATGAATTGTTCTTAGCATGTATGAACACTTCTCAAGGCTTATTACAATCTTCCGATGCAAGTGTATCCTATAGGATTGATTATACTGGTTGCTTGTTGAAAATTGCTTCACTATTATCCAGTATAATTGCTTAAATGTTTTAAAATTGTTGCTTATACTATGTTAATAAAATTTCACAATTGATATTAGTATAAGTAATTAATTTTATCTAAGCTAGGCTTTAAATCAAAAAGGATAGATTTTGAAAAAATTCCATTTTTTATGTTCTCCCAACTCTATGCTTAGGTCAAAAGGTTACTATGGCCCCTATGTATTAGTATAATGAATTTCTTTCTGCCTATAGTAAATCTTAAACTCATAGCATCTAAGCACGTATTCAATCAAAAGGGGGAGCATCTAAAATTAAATTTCTATCTTATTTCGTTGACCAACATTTTTGGCTTAGATCTATATTGAGCTTAATGTGGCATGTGCTTAAGAATGATGATTTTATTGAAAATCTTAAATAATAATTAGTTGCTTGCCACAAATTCTTTGAGTTTGCGATGTGATCTTGCTTTTAAACTTTTTAGGATCTATATTTTTAGGCTTTCTGGTTATATTATGGATCGTTCTTAAACATATACTAGAAAATTTTTAGCTTACTTGAACTTTTATGTTAAAGTTTCCTTTTCAGCAAGCATTGTCCCCAGTATTTATTGATAATATCAAAAAGAAATTTTTTTTCTTAAATAAAATTTATGGCAAGATCTGAACTTATATAAGATAATTTTTTTTTCTTGCCTGGGTGCTTAAAGGTATTCATGACATATGCTTTTATAACTTTCTTAAATTTATTTTTGTCATGAAATTTTTCTTTAAAATTTAAGGATAAAAGGGGAAAAGGTTTAAATTTTTTTTAACTAAAGAGATTTGTTTTAGTCCTTTTGCTGATGACAAAAGGGGGAGATGTTTTAAGCAAAATTATAAAACTTTTTCCTTCTCATTTCGCATCCTCCATGAATTTTGTTATTTACAAAATGGAAAATGATAAATGTTCTTTAACTGAATATCTTTTTAAGAAAAGCTTCAATACTACATTGCACAATGAACCCAACTGAACTTAAATATATAACTTGAAAAGCACTAAAGTCTTCACGTGTGAATATGAACTTCATTGATTATATTTTTGATTTTATGCATATTGTAAGGGGGAGCCTTGTCAAGCATACCCAATTTTCCTCATGTGTTTGTTATCATCAGAAATGGGGAGATTGTTGACTTTTTGAGTCCGATCCCTATTTTGATAATGACAAACTACAACATCTCATTTGTGCACTAAATGTGAATAGGTTTTGTATATGCATGTATATCATATGAATTAAATTAAAGCTCAAAATGACCATAGATTGACGTTAGGGACCTCTAAGAAACATGAAAAACCTTTTATTTAAAATGCTAAACTTACAAAAGGTTTTTAAAGGGTTTTTGAACTTAAATGAAGGCAAAACGATGGTTTTAAATTATTGTAGCAGGTAACGTAACGTAACGGTAATGGGTGTAATGGAAAGCGAGAGTAGTGCATGCTACACAATGGGAAGCGGGTGTAACAGCGGTGAATTTTTTTAAAGCATGCACAACCTTGTGCATATTAGTGTACTTGCATGTTTTAAGTTTTTAGCCTTTCTTAAAAAGAGTTTGTGTATTTTGGTTCCTTTAGTTCGTGTAACTAGGTTATTTGGTAAGGGCGACAAGTTTACATTTGTTTTAAACCACCATTGATAGAAAAATTATGTGTGTGTGTGTGCGTGTGCGTGTGCATGCGCGTATTTATACTTCTCATTGTTCTTATCTATGATAAATTCTTATGTGTTCTAAATTTATTAATAAAAAAAAAGACATTATTCACTCCATTAATCTATTAGACACATAAGACATACGAATAATACAAATATAAAATAACTAGAAAATAAAGAAGGTTGAAATTGAAAAATATAGAACATAAATATCACATTACTAATATTATCAAAACAAAATATTTTCCTAACAAGTTAGTATTTTCAAATTGTTAATTAATGCATCTATTGTTAGTATTTAAAGAAAAAGTAAATTTTGTGTTAGAATTGGTGTGTTCCCAAGAGAGGGGGGGGGGGTTGAATTGGAATTTTAAACTTTTCTCCTAGGTTGAACTAGATGTTAGTAGAATATTACAACCTAGGGTTTTTCTATGTTGTTCCAAATACACCGATAAATATAATATACGAAAATTTAAGTCAAGCGCATCTTTCAAATAATAACATACACGTGCAGTAAATATAAAGTGTGGAAATATAAACAAACATACGATATGTTATCGGGATTCGACCAACTGTGCCTACGTCCCCTCCTCTAACTCGCAAGCCCAAGGATTCCACTAAAGGCTCACTTAAGGGTGGAGCGGCCAATTACAAACCAAGTCAATTAGCATAGGGCTGACCTCAACCTTAATTAGGTCAACTAGTGGGGCTGACCTCAACCTACATGCCTCAACAGGATGACACACCTAACTTTCCTAACCGGGTCTAAGCCAATCCGGAACTATTCCAGGGCTAGTCTCCCTCTTCAGGTCCGTGCCTTGAAATACAACAGATGTGTATTACAATCAAATGGTACAGTGATTGTACTTTTGTGTAAAGCAGATATGTACCCAAATACGCACAATTACATACACCACAATATGATTTAATGTGTAAGCTCAGTGTGGTCCAATATTTCAACACTCAAAATATTTTCTATCAGTGTAATGAGTACGTGAGAGTGTCAACTAGTATTATCTTTGTATCACAATATGTGTTCAATCTAATAGCTCACACAAAGATATCAAGTCTCAAATATTTCAATCAGCAGGATGTCTCAAGCATGTAAATATCAAATAATGTATATGCTTGGTTTGCAAAAGATGTGTAATTTTTGTATTCAGCAAATAATATATGAGTGAATGAATATTGTAACAAAGATCACTATCTCATAAACAAATATCTCTTCAAATATATTTTTCAATATAAAGCATACTAGATATTTGAAAATGATTTTAAAAGGATTTTGTAAACAAAAACAAATACAATCTTCTCAAGATGTTGCAATGGAAGTACAATCTTAGAAGATCTGACAAAGTCTCCTTAGGATAGACTTATTAACAAAGTCCCCTAAGAATCCTTAAGGTTTTGCTTTCAATAAAAGTAATATCAATCAAGTAGATCAAGGAGAGCAAACCTACAGAACAGCCACACTTAAACACACTCACAAAGAAGTTTGAGTAGTAAGATCAGGTAAGAATAAGTGTAAGAGGTTAAAAAATAAGTATTATAGGTTTTGGGATTTCTCCTAATCAAGATTGCTAATCCATTACTAATCTTTGCAAATGATGGGCTATTTATAGAGAATGGAAGAATTATAGTCGTTGGTGACCTATTGGGCAATATTAGGAAAGTTTAATGACATTTCAAATATTTTAACCTGTTTAAAAAATGTTTAACCTCTATAAAAATCAAGGCAACCCGAGAGGTCTGGTTGATCGGAACTATTTCGGTCGACCAGAGTTCATATGAATCGGTTGACCAGGACACCTTTGAACTGAAGACTCGATCGACCGAAAGTGCTTGTCTTAAGGGTGATTTTCCAATTTACCGAGATTCAGTCAACCAAGACATTTTGAACTAAATTGTTCGGTCGACCAGAAAGTTGGGATTTCTCCCGAGGACCCTTGATCGACCAGGTAGTTGGTATTCATTTTTGGCTCGGTTGACTAGAAAATTTGTTGACCGCAGGGGGTTTCGATTGATCGAGAGGTTTTGAACTATACTGGTTCGGTCGACCAGGACCTTGGTCAACTATTGACTCAAGCCTGTTTCGGTTGACCAGAGTAGAATGAACTGCTTTGGCCGGTCGATCGAAAGTGCACAATGTGTGCATTTCGGTCCTGTTTTGAAACACACAAATCCTATTCAAGTGCCTAACAATCATAGGTGCAATGGTGTGTGTCCTAGGTTCATTTTTGTCCAAAATAAAGACATCGAAAGAATCCGGTGTCGGTTGACCGAAGGTCATTCTAAGATCATTTTGCATTATGGTTGGTTTGAGCTTAAGTATTATCATGCATGTGATGTGTGTGAGCTTATTACAAACCAAGGACCTTAATTACTATCACAGACCAATTCTACAAATGAACATATTACAATTGAAAACAATGATTGGTCTTCCGGCTTTACTTGCTTTGTGCCTATATCGATCTTGACAATTTTAGTTCCTGTACAAAACTTCAAACACCCATTAGATATTATGAGTATTTGTCATAATCAAAATCGGGCGTGACCTATAAGGTCAACATTTTGTATCACTGTCTTCCTCATTATATTCTTTTGCCCCTCTTGCCACTTGGTATTGTGAGAATTATATATGAAAGAGAGGGAAAAAGTGAGAAGGAAAAGTAAAAATAAAATAATTTTTTGGTGTAACAGTCCTGCAGCAGTTACTTAACAGCTGCAGCCCGTAACAGCCGCTATGACTGTGATTTTTCCCAGTGATTTTGCGGTGTGTAATTGTATTGGTAACCCAAAAAACCATTACGTAACAGTGTTATGGAATGGTCGCGGCCTTTATTTAAAACCATGGGCAAAACTATATTTTTTTCAAAGGCCTCGGTTGACTAACTATTAAGCCCTAGTCAATTAGATAGTAGAAATGAACAATTTTCTCAATCAATTCATTCTCATCTTAAAGTACGTTCATCATGAAATATATGGCATTTTCTCTTAGACTTCTTTTGATACTAAAAAAGCCCCATTTGGAGTTTTCTAGAAAAAGTAATGCCCAAATTACTGAAAGGTGTTCGTAGCAGAAAATTTCATTCTTGTTTCTTCTGCCTCATTGATGAGCAAATTTCTCAATCAATCACTTTTTATCCTAAAACGTGCTCAACATGAAAGTTGTGGGATTTTATTTTTGATTTCTGTTGATACCAAGAACATCAAATTTGGAGTTGTATTGAAAACGTTATGTCTAAAAATATGAAAGGTGTCCATGTAGAAAACCCAAGTCCAGCCGACCAGACCTTGTGTATTTGAAGCCCTAGCCAACCGAAGCTTGGCCCTAGCTAACCGAGGTTTGACCCTAGCCGATCAGAGCTTAACCCCAGTCGATTGGACCTCTCGGGAAAGTTCCCCAACGACCGAAAAATGGCTATTTTTTGAAATATAATATTATTTTAACCCCCCAACGGCCATATAACGGCTATATTGGATGTTTGTCCTATAAATACAAGCTAAAACACTTGAAAAATGTTAGAAAATCACATTAAAAATGTTTTAGATCATTCTTTGATTCTCTCCCATTTCTATACCCCATTTGTTCTTTGAATCTCATTTTTCTCCTACTCTTCTTTTATTTGAAAATCATTTTAGGAGAAAATATTCTTGGGGGTTTTATGTGAAGAGGCTTGAGCATATATCATACATATATATTGGTTGATAGCCTTCTTTTTTTATTTGTGATATATTTTCAAAGATTAAAATTTCTCCTTTCCTCTTCTTTTGTAAATTCTTTTTGGAGAAATTTCTTTTGAAAAATGTCTTGAAGGCTTGAGCTAATATTCATGTTCATACATTTTGCTTGAATGCTTTCTTGCATTTTTTTTTTTGCAAAGGTCAATCGTTTTGAAGAAAGCCCTAATATTCTCCTACTCCTATCTTGAAATATGTTTTTTGGAGAATTTCTTTAGGTTATACAAGAATTGTTGGCCTAACAAGGCTTTCACCTCTTGTTTTGATGATAACAAATGAAGAAAAGGTTAATGACATTATGTGTTCAAGTAATGATATTTTCAGGAATCTGAAAAAGCCAAACTCAACAAAGCTTCGGAAGATCACCAACAAGCTTAAATGTGTATGTTTTGTCATGAAATGGTCAAACCAAGAAGCACAAAGACATCTGGAGAAGAAATGAACCTAAAGCTTCAAGAGGATCATGAAGTTTCAAGGAACAAGAAATGTTCATATTGTTAGGAAATCTTCATGTAAGTACTTCAAAGTTAAAAATGTCATTGTGAATGAAATGAAGCTCATTAGGGGATAACAATGGACTTAGAAACTTTATTTTAAAACCCCGAAAAATATTTTTCAAAAGTAAGAAAGCAAAGAAACCAAATATCTTTGAAAAAGAAGGAAAGTGATTTTGTACTGTCCAGGCGACTAAGATTAAATCCTCAGGCAACCGAAAATTTTTACTGAAAAAAATCAAACAGGCAGTGTATCTTCAGGCGCTTGACCCTATGTCTTCAAGCTCCTAAACGTACTTCAGGCTACTAAGGTTGCACTTCAGGCAACCGAAGTACAGCAACGAGTAGATTTTTCAAACTTCCTTGTTGACCCTATAGGTCATGCCCGGTTTTGATAATGACAAATACTCCTGTATTTAATGAATATCTAGTTATTGTGCAGGTCTACATTAGCAAATACACTGACGACACAAAGAGAAAGTGAATTTGAAGACCAAATCTCCTTTTGTAATGCATTTTATGTCTATTTGGTCTGTAATAGTAATTAGGACATTTGGTTTGTAATAAGCACACACAACACATGTATGGTTTATTTTGTAAGCTCAAACCAAATCATAATGCAAAATGACCTTAGAATGACCTTAGGGTTTACCCTTCGGTCGACTGACACCGGACTTTTTCGGTGTCTTAATTTTGGATATAAATGACCCTAGGACACACACATTTGCACATATGTTTGTTAGGCACTCCATTAGGATTCGAGTGTCTCAAAACGGGACTGAAATGCACACTTGGTGCACTTTCGGTCGACCGAATCAGGTAGTTCATTCTGCCCTGGTCAACCGAACCAGGCCTGGGTCAATAGTTGACCAAGGCCTTGGTCGACCGAACTAGGTAGATAAAAAACTCCTGATCGATCGAAACATCCATGGGGCAACATTTTGACCATCTGGTCGACCGAGCCATTTTTGTACACCAACTACCTAGTTGACCGAGGGTCCTCGGGAGAAATCCCAGCGGTTTGGTCGACTATACCAACCAGTTCAAAGTGGCCTGCTCGACTGAACCTCAAAAAATTGAGAAATCGCCCTCTCCTGGTCGACCGACCACTCAGTTCAATATTACCCTGGTCGACCAAACCATATGAGACTTGGTCGACCGAAACATTTTTGGTGGACTGGACCTCTCTGGTTGCCCTGATTTTTACTGTGAGTTAAATATTTTTAAACAGGGTTAAAATGATTTAAATGTCATTAAACTTTTCCAACAATTCCTAATAAGTCCCCAACGGTTAAAAATCATAGGGTGTCTATATATACCCTTTCATTTGGAAAAATTAAGCATCAATTAGAAAACATACTCAAAAATTCTCTCCCAAGCTAAATACATCCTACTTCTCATACTCTTGTAAAATCCACTCAAACTTACCTTCTTTATCCTTCTGTATCATTTGTAAGTGTATTGAGTGTTATTGTTTAGAGGTCTGCTCTCATTGTTTGAAGTGCTTTGAATCGATTTTCTTACGAGAGCACAACCTAAGTATTCTTAGGAGGCTTTTCTAATAAGCCTATCCTAAGAAGACTTGTTAAACTTCTGAGTGTTGCATTCTCATTGCAATAACTTAGGAAGTTTGTATTTGTTTTTGGCTTGCAAAAATATTTTCAAACGTACTCAAATATCTTGTGATATTCATATTGATATATTTGTGAAAAGATATTTATGTGTTATATTAATCTTTGTGGCAATATTCATTCAAGTCTATATCATTTGCTGAAATACAAAGATTACATATATCTTGCAAACCAAGCATATACACTATTCACGTGATTGACATATTCTTCTATTTGGGATATTTGAATCTTGCATGATATCTTTGTTTGAGCACCTCGATTGAGAACATATTGAAATACAAAGATTGCTTGTTGATACTCTTACGTACGTACTACACTGATAGAACATACCTTTGAGAGTTAAACTATCTAGACCACACTGAGCTTACATTTTAAATCATCTATGGTGTTTGTGATTGTGCGCTTCTGTGATACAAATTTGCTTTACGTGAAAGCACCCCTATATTGTACCATTTGATTGCATATCTGAGAGATTCCAGGCGTGGCCTGAGGGGGCGGTAATCCAACCCGGTAAGGATTGGTGTAAAGGTTGAGGTCAACCCTATGTTAATTTGACGTGATTTTTATAGGTGCCGCTCCACCCATTTAAGTGAGCAAGTTATTGTGATAATCCTTGTGCTGGTTAGCCAAGGCAGGGATGTAGGTAGCTGGCCAAACCTCGATAACATATCTGTGTGTCACCCTTCTCTTTATTGCTTTCTAGTGCTTGTGTAATTGATTAAACTGCTTTAATTAACTTCTGATATTACTTGCACTAGATTGACTATAGGGTTGTGAATATACTGGCTGTTAGGAGGAACAACTAGGGGATAGAATTTTAAAAATACCAATTCACCCCCCCTCTTGGGATCATGGTAAAGCTGACACTTCTCTTTTTCAAATCTAATTGACTTGCGCCTTAATATTTTTGGAAACTTTGGGGGCACTCCAAGTAAACTTGGGGAGTACGAATGAAAGTGTTTTTGAAGCCTATATATACATAGTTTATGAAGAATCAAAACACACCAAGCATTGAAAAATTCTTTCAAGATCTCTTTCACTCAAAGCTTCTTGCTATTTGTTTTAAAGCTCTGAATTGCTGCAAAATTTCTAAGAAATCTCTGAGCTTTTACAACTTCTCTGAAGTATCTGATTTAAGTTCTTGATCCTCATCAAAGAGAAGTAAACTGGTGATATTTATATTGAGCTTCTTACTTCATTCTTTTGATATTTTAAATTTGAAGTATATTAGTTCTAAATTGTTGTACTAATCAGCTCTTTGTGTGAGCAAGTTCTTGTACACAAGTATTTGATTTGTATCTTGTAGATTACCGATTCCAAGGGTTGTTTGGATCGTTGGCTAAGCAAGAGGATATTACTTAGAGAGGCGGGCTCTAGCCTAGTTAAGGAGTGACCGGATGAGGGGATATCGTTTGGAGAAGGAGGACTTTAGCCTTGACCAAGGAGTGTTGTAAAGGTATTGTTCCACCCGTTAAAGGAATAGGTTTAGTGAATCCTTTGATGGCTTGCCAAAGGTGAGGACGTAGCCTAGGTATAAGCCGAACCTCGTAAAAATCTCTGTCTCACTCTTTCTTTCCTTGTTCTTTATTTTCAGTACATATTTAAATTGCGTGGATGGTTTAAATTTAAAATCATATAAACTACATATATTTGGAAATCAAGTAAACCTTAAAGTTTGATTTTGATTTGGGTTGCAGAAACCAAAATGGAGTACGTTGGTTGAACCATTCTTTGCGGAAACCATACGGGACTACGTTACTTGGCTAAACATCCCAAAGATAAATTAACTTAAGAGTTTATTTGAATTCTGAAGTTTGGAAAGAGTAATTGGATTTTATATTGAACATCACATTGAAGAAGCAATTTTATATATACAGGGCTTTGTTCAAAACTAATATTCACCACAGGGTTGAAAGCATCAAAAGCTGAAAGTTACATATATTATATTGATTGTGATTGGATGGTATAAAGATTTGTTTTATATTCCAAGAGTCTTAAATCTTGAATGATTTCATCAATCTAATAGTGCTGCAGTGAACTTATATTTGGTAAATAAATTGTGGTTGTGTTGGTTTGGAAATGGTGGTTAATTATTTGATTGTTTTTACTTTCAAAGTGTGGTTGAAGATTGAATGTTTAATTGTGTTTAATTGTGTTTTTGATTGATTGTTCAAAAGAAATCAAGTTTTTGTTTGATTGACAAAATAGATAAACAAGTCAAAGAATTGGTTAAATATTAAAAGAAGTTAGGGACTTTAAAAAGAAATTTTTAAAAAGCCAATTCACCCCCGCTCTTGGGAAGCTATTCCTAATTTCAAGAGCCTTGAGCATATATCAACTACATATATACTTGCTTGAGAGGCTTCTCCTTTTATTTTATAAAGGTTAATCAGTTTGATAGAAAAACCCTAGGTTCTGCCATTCTTATCCTTGAATATTTTTTGGGAGAAAATATATGGGTTATTCAAAGGAGGTATGTTCAAGATTGCTTTGAGTATATATATAAATATATATATATATATATATATATATATTCATTGATATATATTTTTGTGCTTGAGAAGCATCTTGATAATGGCTAGAGCATATATTAACTTTCATATATCTTGCTCAAAAGCCTATTCGTATTTGAATTAAAAAAGGTTATTTGAAAAGAAAATTCATTTTTTCATACTCTCATTATTTTACTTGCAAAATATTTTTGAGAGAAAACTCATGCTCTACTGAGCTTCATGTTTAAATCATATAAGAGTGCATTTAGATCTTCAATTTGTACATCCCTTATTATTTGACAACCACTTTATTTGTATGAAAAATTATTTTCATATCTTTGTACCGGTTTGGCTCCGCTTGGTTAAGTGAGCTAGGAAGATTTCGACCTATAAAGAGAAACAGTTTGGCTCCGCCCAGTAAGTGAGCTAGGGGGCTTTACCCTGTAAGGAGTATGTAAATGGTTTTTGCTCCACTTGATTAAGTGAGCAAGGTTAATTAAATTGTTGGGGGAGTTTTGCCCAAGGTGAGGACATAGGCAGGATTGGCTGAACCTCGTTAAAATCTTTTGTGTGTGTGTGTGTGTCTCTCTATCTTGTTTATATTTTTGCACTTTATTTTCATACGTGTATACATGTTCATTTATTGTGTTAATAGTTTTGCATACACGCTCTTAATTTAAATGGAATATGTTCCACACGTGTATGTTTGTATTTACTATTTAATCATTTTACATACACGCTTATTTTTTAATGGGATATGATTTGTAGTGAATTGACATAAATTTAATTTAGCCAAAAAATTCTTAAAACCCATTCCACCCCCCTCTTGGGATCACACAATTCTTGTCAATATCGAGTTTGTTCATGAGCCTAATACCAAACTAGTTCACAAGCCTAATATCAAGTAAGTTCACACGTTACTAACAAATTAGTAACTTAGAGAGCACAGTACAAGGAGAGTTGTATATGTTGCATGCGGGAAGGATGAATAGCTTTCGAAAAGGAATCTATTGATTCTCTCTCAATTGGTTGAACCATAGGTGTGATGATTTACTTCATAAGGGAGGTTTGTGGTTCAAGTCCAGGATGGCCCATCTGCGCTAAGGAAAAGAATAGAAGAAGAATTTGGCTCCTTCATGCAAGCCTGAATTGGCTCGAGGGGGTTATAGCTCAGTTGGTAGAGCTCCACTCTTGCAATTGGGTCATTTTGATTACTGGTTGGATGTCTAGTTGTCTAGGAAGTAATGATAGTATCTTGTACCTGAACTGGTAGCTCACTTTTTCTAAGTAATGGGAAAACGAGTATGCAAACAAACTGACAAACAAGTTGGCCTATGAGCCTAATAAGTCGAGTATGAAGTAACTCAAACTCAGCTCATTTAATTAATGACCTTGAAATTTGAATTCATGTTTCACTCGTTTAATTTGATAAATAAAATTAAGCGAATCATTATCAAATCGAAAAACTGGCGAGTGGCTTAAGTCATTTGCTGCCCTACTAATTGGTCATGGCTCGTCTAAAGGCCAAACTTACGTTTTCTTGTAGAGATCCCTTGGGATTGATTTGGCTGGGTTCATTATTTTTTGATTTTGAATAGGTCTCTCTAGGCCGAGACCCAAAACTTTTTAATAGACACGTTGCTCTCTTAGATTTTGATAGAAACATGGCTTGTAGGTCGGCCATGTTCTATCAACAAATACTTCTAAGCCCACAAAATGGTCTCTCCCATGAGGCCCATTTTCACACATGCATGTTTGTACTATTTAAATTTAAATAAGTTAGATAGTGTTTGGTAATATGAATTTCAAAATTTAAATTTATGTATTTTTAAATATAATATTAAGTTAAATTTAAAAAGGATAAATTATTATACATAAAAAATAGAAAACATACAATATAAAAGTGGTCAGTTTCCTGAGAAAAAAATATTTTTAAAAAAAACACACACACACATACACACACAAAGGTGACACATTTCATAACATAAATAAGAAATTAGCTACTAGAATAATTTTTGTAATACTAGTTATGCGCTTATAATATATTTTTTAGTAGACTACTAGTGACGGATCGAAACTATCACTAATAATGCATTGGGGGGGGGGGGGGGGAATAAAGGTTAAGACTATTAGTGACACTTTTTGTAAACTATCTCTAATAATAGACTATTAGTGACGGTTCTAAAAACCATCACTACTAATGCATTTTTGGTGGTAATAAAAGGTAAAGAATATTAGTGACGCTTTTTATTTACTGTCACTAATAGTCTATTATTAGTGATGAATCTGATCTGTCACTAATAGCCTACTATTAGTGATGAATCAAAACCGTCACTACTGGTCCACTATTAGTGAGACTTATGATTCATCACTGTTACCCAAAAAAAAATGGTTATGATATTTTCTTGCGAATGTCCCTACTAGATGTTAGTACTGCTCATGATCAAGTGGAGTACCAGCATCAGCAATAATGCGATGATTTTGTTCAATTGGTGCAGCAACAGGATGGCAATCCAACATACTAGTCTCAGCTAGAAGATCTAACATGTACTTCCTCTAGGATATATAAGAAAATACCTTGTGAAGACTTAGTGACATCAATTCCAAAAAAATAATGGCATATTCCAAGGTCCTTCACTTTAAATTCTTTTGACAGCCTCTCCTTCAAATATATGATCGTAGTGAAATCATCATCGGTTATAACAATATCATATCCATACAAGATCAAGATAGCTACCTTCCTCTTGTTGTGTCGAAAGGATAAAGTATGATTAGCATTACTCTATTAATAATTCATAGAAAGGATAACTCATTTAAAACTATCAAACCAAGCCCTAGGAGATTGCTTCAAGTCATACAAAGTGGCGTAGCTTGCACACTTTGATAGTAGTAGAAGGGCTAGAAAAACCAGGTGGAATATCCATATAAACTTCTTCCTACAAATCTCCATGCAAAAAGGCATTCTTGACTTCAAGCTGAAAATATCCCAACCACGATTGATTGCACAGGAAACAACATTACACATAGTTTTAAGCTTTGCCATAGGTACGAATGTCTCCTCAAAATCAATCCCATATGTTTGCATATACCCTTTGGCCACCAATTGATCCTTGTACCTTTCTACCTTTCCTTTGGGTATTTGCTTTATTATAAAGATCCATCAACACCTAACCGGCTATTTTCCCAAAGGCAAATAGACAACCACCCATGTCTTGTTCTTAATCAAAGCTCCCATTTCCTTAAGCATTGCTGCCTTCCATCTTGGATCAACCATAGCATTCCTCCAATTGGAAAGGACTGTAATAGCAAATAATGTAGCTAGAAAACACCTATGTTCAAGAGAAATAGACTCATAAGACATAAAATTTCCTATATGTACATATCTTATAGGAGGATTACAAGAATAAATACATTTTCTAAAATCATTTTTTTTATCCAAATCAAAGATAAAGGGAGCGGAAATAGGTGAAATATTACCATAAATCTCAAAAGGATAGGAAGAAGATGGAGTAGAGGAAGGAGAACTTGGAGCTTCGGTAGGTGAAGGAGTTGGGGCTGGTAAAGTTGAGGATGAAGAGTGCAAAACTGGTGCAATCAACAAAAACTCCCCTTAGATTGTATTATCTTTGTCACCACTATCAGAAGAGTCATTAGACAAGTTTTTAAACTTCTTATTATTATCAACCAGCACCCCTTAACCATAACCAGTCTCCCCATTTCAACTGATTGCACTAGAAAAAGAGTAAAAGAGGTAAGGATTCATAATATTTAATAGGTGAACTGGTAAGAGTCATCTATAATGTAGTATGTCTCTGATTCTCAAAAGGTGACATCTATGCTGGCCAATATCTGTTTCTTAGTAGGATAATAACTCCGATATCCTTTTTGAGTAGCAAAGTAGCCTACAAACACACACTTTAGAGGTCGGGGATCCAATTTTCTTACATTGGGCCCGTGGTCTCGAACAAAACACACACATCCAAATATTTTAGGAGGCATAACAAAAGTAGTATCTCCTACCAAACATTGAATAGGTGTTTGAAACTATAAGGCCTAAAGTGGCTTCTAGTCAAGAAGATAAGTAGCAGTAAATATAGTCTCACTCCAAAAAAACTTTGAAACATTCATGGAAAAAAGAAGTGTTCAATCTACCTCTAGGAGATGCCAATTCTTTCATTTAGCAATTCTATTTTAAGCAAGCGTGTTAACACATATTGTCCAATGGGGTATACCATGAATCTCTTAGTACTCACAGAAATCCTAATTAGTATATTTAGCACTCCGTACGAAGTACTTTTATTTTGGCATCATATTGAGTGGCAATCATGTTGTGAAACTTCACAAATTAGGAAAATGCCTCATCTTTACTTTTCAATAAATATAGCCAAGTAACATGACTACGACAATCAATTAAAGTGACAAACCAATGATGCCCAGAAATATAAGTAATATTGGAGGGACCCAAAATATTTGAAAAAATAATATGAAATGGTTTGTTACTATGATAACTAGTGGCAGAATAAGTGCCTCTACCATGCTTGGCAAACTCACAAGCATCATAATCTAATTTTTTTTTTTTATCACAATGTGCATAATGTGAGGGAAATAAACAAGAAAAGAGTTATGAAAGAAATATGTCCTAGCTAATGGTGTTGCAGTAGCAATTCTTGAAGAGACATATCAGAGAAAGATGACACAGTTAGACCAGCCAACTCGAGACCATTCTTCAATGGTTTATTTTCCAAGTAGTAGAGGCCATCACGCACTTTACCAACACCAAGTATCATTCTCATGGTCATCGTAACAATGATTTGGATGAAATTCAACATGACAATTAAGATCTTTAGTAATAGAATTAATAGACAACAAATTAGTGGGAAAACTTGGGACATGGAGGATGAAGGAAAATTGAGGTTGGGTGCGCATTTGATATTTACTTTACCAAAAATATAGGTAAAGGTGCCATTAGCTATATGAACATTATTCCTACCATAACATGGTGAGTAGCACACTAAATTGTTAGACTGGCGTGTCATGTGGTTTCAAGCACCTAAATAAAAAACCCAAGGAGATGCAGTAGACAAACTGCTGCAGTTAAATGCATATGATGTCTAATACCGAATTGTGTATAATTACCATGATCAACGATAATGGGATCAAGCATCGAGTTAGTTAAGGCTGTATAAGGAGCTATACTTGAGTTCATATCTACTCAAGCCAGATATTGATGTAGGTTTTGCATTTTTTCTGCAAAAAGTGATCCAATGGCTAAATGTACCATAGTAGATGCATCACACTTGAAAACTTAGTCAAATTTTCCTATCCAGTTTGGCCACCACAACTCCCATGACTTCCGTTGTGATTAACACAACTACTTCCATAACCCAAATCATGTTGTTAAGGACGACCATAAAGTACCCAAAGTGTCAAGCACATGACCAATTTTGTGATAATGGGTACATATACAAGAATCATCATTGTGATGCCAGGACAAAGGCTGAGCAATAAGAGCTGATCGAATATGCTCACTAGAAGGCGCTAACGTAGCACGCCGACGTGTCTCTTCACTTAAAAAAAATAGATACTACATGATTATAAGAAAGGGAAGGGTCTCCTGAACCCAATACCTGCACACAAATGGCACTATATTGTAGATTTAAGTCACCAAGTAAGTCATTTGTACGTTCTTCCTCTATATAGCTTTTGATTATGCACCTAAATTGCATAATTAGGTATTTAAAATCTTGCATTAACGATTATATTTCTAATTAAACGCATAATTAAGTTCAATCTTTTAACGTTATGCTCAATTTATGATAATTAATTTTAATTTAATAATTTATGAATTTTGTGCATTTTATTATTGCAGGAAATATTTGGAAGTTAAACCTAGAATTAAAAGTGTTCGTGGAGGACCAGACACTACACATGAGCCATGCATGTTTAAAGGGTCTTATAAGTTAGCTGTGGGCTTCATGTATATGAGTTATATACGTGATGGGCCTGAGCTTTGAAAAGAGAAGGAGGGCATTTAAAGAAAAGAAAAGAAAATTTCAATAGTTTAGTGGGCTTTGAAATGTAGGACGGCCATCTGTGCGTGTGTGAGTGAGCTGGGCTGGGTTGATGTGACCTGATCATGCAGCGTATGAAGTGTGTGCGTGTGGGCTTAGGGCTTCAAGGGAGTCTTTGTTCTTTTATTTCTTTTCTTCTACTGGGTTTTCCAGTGCCTCACCCGTCATCTCTCCTCATTCTCTCCCTCTCTTCTTTTCCTCTCAATCTCTCCTTATCGGTTTCCTTTCGATCTCTCTCTATTATTTTCTTTTCTCTGTCATGTCCTTGCTCCTTCTCTCCCTCTTTTTTTTTTTCAACGTCTCTATCTCTCTCATTTTCTCTCTTTCCTTGCTGTCTGTTCCCCAATCTCCTCTATTTGCTACAGCTTCTCTTCCTTGTCCCTCTTGCTATGTGCCCCTGCTGCTATCTCCACTGCCACTGCTGGTTCATTTTGCTACCAACCCGAGAGCCTTCTCCCTTTGCTGCTCTCTACTACTACTGAAGGAGGACCCGAGGATGCTACCACAGCTCCAGTTTCTCCCACACTGCCAATTGCTCTCTCTCTCTCTCTCTCTCTCTCTCTCTCTCTCTCTCTCTCTCTCTTTATTTTTTTTATTGAATCTTGAATAATTGTTGAGATTATTTTTTTATTATTAAAAAACCATCTTATCTTTTTTGTTATTAAGTGGTGTTAATTTGAATTTGTTTTTTTTTTCTTTCTCACTTGCTTTTAGATTCTTGGTTGAGCATTGTTATTTTAATTTTAGTTTGTCTTTATCTTATTTAAAGTTTTCATTGGAATCTAAATATTTCTTTGAGTGTTTTTAGTATTTAAGTCAGTATTTTTATTTTGTTTAATCTTGTTTGGGCTTGTTATTAAATTTGGTACTTTTGTATGGTTTAATTTGTTTTTATTTTGGATGATTGCAGTGTTTAATTATCTCGTTATTATGGTGTTGCATCCGGATTTTATTTAATTATTCCATGCGTATTTAATTTTTAATTAAGGTTTAAATTTCATAGCAAAAATCTCAAAAAATCTAGGAACCCAAATCTGAATTGTGTTCAGTAACCCTTTTCTTTTTCTTATTTTCTATTAGAATTACACGAATTTTGGAATTAAGCTGCATTCCCTAAGGAGAAGATCTGACCCTTGGGCTAACTATTATGCGAATGAACTCCTATACTTGGGATAGCTTCTGAGCTACTCATTTTTAAAGTGAGTCAAGTTTTTGGCGCTGTTGTTGGGGAGTGCTAGATTTAATTTCAAAATTTATGTTTTTCCAATTATTTTGATTTTTAAATAAAAAAATTTTAAAAAACTATATAATAATAATAATAATAATAATAATAATAATTGAAAATTTTGAAAAATTTGATCATGCTTGTTTGCTGCTATGTTGGTGGATTTCTGCCATTTGCATTGATGTTTGATACCTTGGGTTAGAAGTCGTTCGAATAGACTGTTTAAAATTTCACTTAGCACCAGTAATGATACATAGAGCACAAAATCTTATTGTTCTCTTGTTACTTTTATGAGTGATTATGAAATTGATTTGAGTGATTTTTTGAATAAATTTTTGAGGTAGTTATGGCTGCACCATATACATTTCAAGATTTTCTACAGCCTACACGCACGTCTACACCTTTGTTAGCTTTACAGTGATCCCAAGAGGGGAGGGTAAATTGGTATTTTTAAAATTTAACCCCTAGGTATTCCTCCTAACAGCAGTATGTTCACAACCTTATGGTCAATCTAGTGCAAGTAATATAAATATATTATAAATTAAATAAAGCAGTTTAATCAATCAACATGAGCACCAGAAAACAGTAAAGAGAGGGTGACACGCAGATATGTTATCGAGGTTCGGCCAACAGCCTACGTCCCCGCCTTGGCTAACTAGCACAAGGATTACCACAATAACTTGCTCACTTAAACGGGTGGAGCGGAAGCAATACAAACCGGGTCAATTAGTACAAGGCTGACCTCAACCTTTACACCAATCCTTACCGGGTTAGATTACCGCCCCCTCAGGCCACGCCTGGAGTCACTCAGATATTACAATCAAATGGTACAAATAAAGGTGCTTTCAAGTAAAGCAGATAAGTACCCAAATGCGTTCAATCACATACACCACAATAATTTAATATGTAAGCTCAGTGTGGTCTAAATAGTTCAACTCTCAAATGTATTTTCTATCAGTGTAGTGAGTACGTGAGAGTGTCAAACGATTTCACATAGAATATCAAGCGATTTTCAAGTATGTCAATCAATAGGATGTCTCAATCACGACTATAGTGTATATGCTTGGTTTGCAAAAGCAATGCAATCTTTGTATTCAACAAATGATATATACTTGAATAAATATTGCCACAAAGATTAATATAACAAACACAAATATCTTTTCACAAAAATGTCAATATGAATACCACAAGATATTTGAGTAAGTTTGAAAATATTTTGTAATCCCAAAACAAATACAAAACTTCCTAAGTTATTGCAACGAAAATACAACACTCGGAAGTTTAAGTATTCTTATTAGCAAAGCCCCCTAAGAGAACTTAGGTTTTGCTCTCGTAAAAAACAAATCACTCAAACACGAATGGGAGAGCAAACCCCTTTGCACAAAACACTCAATACACTTACAAAGGATTTGGAGAGATGTAGGAAGTAAGAATGAGTGGTTTCTCAGAGCATGTGAACAATAGAGAGATTTTTGGCTTGAGAGAGATTTCACTTTTTGCTTAATGATGATGCTAATTTTCCCAAATGAAGAGGTATATATAGACACCCCATGATTTATGACCGTTGGGGACCTATTAGGGATTATTAGGAAAGTTTAATGACATTTCAAATATTTTAATCCTGTTTAAAAATGTTTAACCGCGGTAAAAATCAGGGCAACCCAAGAGGTTTGGTCGACTAGAACAGTTTCGGTCGACCAGAGTTCATATGGTTCGGTCGACTAGGAGGTTTTTGAGCTGAAGACTCGATCGATCGAAAGTGGGCGATTTCTTATTTCTCAGAGGTTCGGTCGACAGGGCCATTTTGAATTGACTGGTTCGATCGACCAGATCGTTGGGATTTCTCTCGAGGACTCTCGGTCGACCAGGTAGTTGGTATACAAATTTGGCTCGGTCGATCAAGTCGTCAATTTGTTGACCTCGGGGGGTTTCGGTCGACCGGGGGGTTTTGAACTACATTGGTTCGGTTGACCAGGACCTTGGTCAACTGTTGACCAGGCTTGTTTCGGTCGACCGGGGCAGAATGAACTGCCAAGGTCAGTCGATCAAAAGTGCACAATGTGTGCATTTCGGTACTGTCTTGAAACACACAACCCTATTTAAGTGCCCAACAATCATAAGTGCAACGGTGTGTGTCCTAGGGTCTTTTATGTCCAATTAAGAGACACCGAAAAAGTCCGGTATCAGTCGACTGAAGGTCGACCAAAGGGTAAGCCCTAAGGTCATTCTAAGGTCACTTTTAGTTTATGGTTTGTTTTAAGCTTACGTATTATCATGCATGTGATGTGTGTGAGCTTATTACAAACCAAAGACCTATTTATTATTATAGACCCTTTACATCAAAGAAATATTATTACAACAAAGAATGATTAGGTCTTGACTCTTCACTTTCTCTATGTGCATCTTGATCTGCCAATTTGAGTTCCTGCACATAACTTCAAACACCCATTAGATATAACGAGTATTTGTCATAATCAAAACCAGGCATGATCGATAAGGTCAACAACCTTCTTGCATTGTTTTACCACAAGATGCACCGAACTTCACAATTTAGCATGGTATGTTATCTATGATACTCGAGCATTTGACAGATTTTGAGTTGGTCTGTACCACTTTCATTAATAGCTAGGCTGAAATGCAGCATAAGTTCTTACATAAGTTTTTCCCTTTTCAGAGAACCCAGTACTTGCAGGAGCAGATCAGACAGTTCATGCAGAAAGGTGACGAGACCTTCCAAACTTGTTGGGAGAGATTCAAGGACTTGATGAATATATGTCCACATCACGGATTCGAATTTTGGAGGCTAGTAAATTATTTTTATACTACTCTTACCCCTGAATGTAAACAATTTGTCTATACTATGTGCAACGGGAAGTTCTTTAGAAAGGAATCGGATGAGGTTATATCGTTCTTTGATTACTTAGTTTAAAGTGCCCAACAATGGAACGCATGATATAATTAGGCACCAATGGCGGCACAACGTCTCAGAGCAATCGGTGGTGGAGGTAGATACGAGGTCAAAGAGGAAACTAATTTACGTGCTCTTTTTGCTTCTTTGTCTAAAAAAATAGAGGTTATGGAGTTAAAGAAAGTGAAAGCTGCGAAATCGGTGGAGGATTTTCCATTACTACCAGTATTGTAGGATAGTGGATTTGATCAGATGCAATCAATAAATTAGGTCAACAAATCTCAAAATCAACCATTCTTGAACACTCATAATCCGGGATGGAGGAATCACCTGAACTTCTTATGGAGGAATGATCAGTTTGGTCCATTTTCCTCACAGTTTTAGTAACTTCCTCAATCTTATGCACCACCTCCACAACCGTTATATCATCCAGTTGTAGTTCCTCAACAGCAGTATCAGCAGCAACAGATCTCTCAAAGCTATGCACCTCCAGGATTACAACCTAATTTTGCTCCTATTCGATCAAAGAAATCTTCTGATGATAGCATGACGTAGATGGCGAATATGTTTCAGTAATTCATACAAATTCACGCCATAACCAATAGTTAGAATACTCAAGCCATCAATGAATTAAGAGAAACTGTAAAGACCTGATTATTTTTTTTCCTAACTAATAAATAAATTACTCTAATACCCTTACTAGAGCATCTCAGGCCTCAGATGGGCATTGAGGTAGTTTTATACATAATAACACACCTATACAACGGAAACATAAAATCTTACATCCATATATATATATATATATATATTTACAACACCATAATTCAGTGTTCTCAACTATAATTGCATCTCACACCAATACCATCTACCCAAAAACACAACCCTCTGAACACACTTACCCTATTAGCGGGGCAATCAAGAAAACACTCTATCCGCGAGCCTGATCTACTCGCCTAGCTGGTTCACTTGAAAAAATGTTAAAGTAATGGGATGAGTCGATGCTCAGTAAGTGGAAATATGCTATTACAAGTATGTGGCGACCAAGTTGCATAACTATAATAATAACATTTGAAACTGTATAACCTGGAAAATCAGTAAAGACATATCTTACATTTATCGTAGCTTAAAATATAACTGTATCATCTGAATTTTATATTTTTCATACTACTAATATCGTATTATATTTCTAAAATCCTGTAAAACTATATACATGTACATAACTGTGCTTTTTCCCTTGAATTCTATATGTCATGATTTGACCCCTCATAACAGGGTTGTGTGGCCCGTAGGCGGGACTTAACTCTACTTGGCCCTGCAGGTAAGTCACTGTACTCTACCTTTCCTTAGTCCGACCAAACTGTATCCTCTCCTAGGCATGAAATCGGACTACTAACTTGTCAAACCGGGGCCCCTCAACCCAGAAACTGGGGAGCTGCATCCACTGCGAGTACGGTTGACGGTACCCACACACTATCTGAGATATGTGGTTGCACTCTATTCTGTAAATAGCAACGGTACCGTGCTCTATAAACTGTATCTGTCTGTGCTATTTTCTTAGGGATCTGATACTGTATAAATATATATACTATAATTATCTTTACTGTTTTCATCATGTTTCCAAAATAACCATAACATTATAATTTTGTATTAAATATACTGTATATCTTAATAATATAATTGTAGTATTTGGATGCTATAACTGTATATTTGACTGTATAATCTATCTGTATAATTTGTATGTATAACATGTTTGTGTAATCTATCTGTATAACCTGAGTGTTATGGCATTAGGAAAACATGGCATTCTGCAAATACTGTAATATATTGAACTGAATAAAATTTGTTTATATCTGTCTGATAAATATCTGTGAATATCTATTTATACTTGTATATACTGTATAACACGATATGGTGGAAAAGTTGTATAAATTCTATATCAGGTAAATATCTACTCAGGCCACACATACATTAAAAACTCTTATTCTGTAAAAATTTAATAGTAAACTAGTATACATTTATATACATAAAATCTCTGATAACATGGTTAAAACTCCTAGTGTAGCATATTTCCCTTACTTGATTTCTGCAAAAACCCCCACTGTGCCTAGTCCTACACCCGTAGGGTTCCCTACTCAACACCATAAAAACAACATCTACCAAAATAAAAATATCATTATTTTTCTATGTGCAACATTTTATATAACTATGGGAAAAACAAATACTGAATAAAATGCCTTACCTTGAAATTGAGATGGAATTCAAATCACTCCCACCAATGATCCACTCCAGTAGATTTGCAGAGAACTTTGCCAGAAGCATTGTGGTGGCCTCAAATCGTCAATCCAACAAGAAATGAAGTTGGCATCGAAGAGAGAAGGGGAGAGGGATGTTCAAAGAGAGAGAGGGAAAATTCATGTGCCAGTTTCTGCCAAAAATCCAGGTTTTAGCTTATTTATAGCCTGGGTTTGTCAACGAGTCCATGAATAAGTTAATCGACGAACCTGCACACCTCGTCGACGAATTTCAGACTACCATAAACGCCCTCTCGGTATCTTCTTGTGGATGAGATGTGTCCTCGTCGATGAGATCCTCATGTACCCTTGTTGAAGAATCCCCTGTGTTTGTCGACGAGGCCCTGATTAATTTCTTAGTTTATTACATTCTTCCCTCGTAAAATTTCGTCCTCGAAATTTACTATCTGTGTTGAACACCATCTATACAATCTACCATCCCCTAGAGGCAAACAGTCCATTTATTGTATTACTTACCCTCACTTATGGCAGAGGAATACCGTGGTTAAATTCAAAATCTTGGGAGATTACAACTATAAAAGAAAATTCTCCCAAAACTAAAATACTATCTATCCTATACTAAACAATATAAAATTATCATTTTTGAACTTTACAAACCACTACTATATTCCACTAAAAAAATGTGGGTATTTCTGACTAATTTCATCTTCAAGTTGCCATGAAACTTCTTCTACAGCATGGTTTCTTCACAAAACTTTCACTAGCTGAATTTCCTTGGTGCGCAGTTCTTGTGTCTTTCAGTCCAAAATCTGTACTGGTGCTTCCTCATTGGCTAGTGAATCTTTAAGCTCGATCTCTACATAGCTGATTATATGGGATGGGTCTAGGATGTATTTCCTTAACATAGCAGCATGAAACAGGTCATGAATTATAGACAGAGCTGGCGGCAAAGCTAGCCTATAGGCAACTGACCCCACTATCTCTAGTATCTCAAAAGGACCAATATACCTAAGGCTCAACTTGCCATTCTTCCCAAACCTCATAACTCCTTTTAGAGGAGCTATATTCAAGAATACTCGATCCCCCACATCAAATTCTAATTCTCGATGGTGAGTGTCTGCATAGCTTTTCTGCCGACTCTGAGTGGTACTAATTCTTTCTTTAATTAGTCGGACCTTATCACAAGCTTGCTACACTATCTTTAGACCCAAAACTCACCTCTCTCCTACTTCATCCTAGAAAATAGGAGAACGACACCTTCTACCATACAGTGCCTCATAAGGCGCCATGCCAATGTTAGCCTGATAGCTGTTATTGTAAGCGAATTCAACTAGCGGCATATACTGGGTCGAACTACCCCCAAAATCTTGCGCGCATGCACGAAGCATATCTTCTAATATCTGGATCATCCTCTTAGTTTGACCATCCATCTGAGGGTGAAAAGTAGTGTTGAATGCTAGTTGTGTACCCATAGCCTCCTAAAAACTTTTCCAAAATCATGAGGTAAATCGAGGATCTCGGTTTGAGACTATGGATATTGGTACACCATGGATGCAAACTATTTCTTGAACATATATTTCTACCAACCTGTCCATAGAATAACCAACTTTAATATGAAATGGGTGGTCTTCTTCAAATGATCAACAATCACCCAAATTGCATTTAATCCCTATCGCATTGGTGGTAACCCAGTAATGAAATCCATAGAGACATGATCCCATTTCCACTCTGGAATGAAAAGTGACTACAACTGTCCTGCTGGTCTCTGATGCTCAGCCTTAACCTGCTGGCATGTCAAACACTGCTGTACAAATTTGGAAATTTCCCTTTTCATTCCACCCCATAAAAAATACTCTCGCAAATCACTATACATTTTAGTACTGCCAAAATGGACAGTGTATAGTGATCTGTGAGCTTCTTCTAAAATTGTTCTTCTAATATCATCATCTACAGGTGCACACAATCTGGTGTGAAACCTCAGAGCTCCATCATCAGAGATACTAAACTCCTCTCCCTGACCTTCCCGCACTTTAGCCATAACCCCTACTATTTATGTGTCATCACCCTGAGAGTACTTAATCTTTTCATATAGCGTCGTCTGCACAACCAGGCTGGTGATAAATGCCTGTGGACCACCCTCTACCAACTCCACGCCAAGTCTCTCTAGATCCATTAGGATTGGATGTTGAACTTCCATTGCTTCTAGTGCTGATCCCACTGATTTCCTGCTCAGAGCATCTTCTACCACATTCGCTTTCCCTGGGTGGTAACTAATAGTGCAATCATAGTCCTTAATGAGTTCTAGCCACCTTCTTTGCCTTATATTCAGTTCTTTCTGGGTAAATAAATAGTTTGAACTTTTATGATCTGTGAAGATTTTGCACTCCCACCATATAAATAATGCCTCCAGATCTTTAAAGCATAAACTACTACAGCTAATTCTAAGTCATGAACAAGATAGTTTTTCTCATATTCTTTAAGTTGTCTTGACGCATAAGTAATGACTCTTCCATGCTACATTAACACACATCCAAGACCCTTCCAAGAGGCATCATTGTATATCACAAATTCATCTCCTCTTGATGGAATAGCCAGAACCGGGGTTGAAACCAACTGCCGCTTTAATTCCTAGAAACTCTGCTCACAATCACTAGTCCATTCGAACTTCACATTTTTCCTTATAAGTCGTGTTAATGGACCCGATAATCTGGAGAAACCATCCACGAAGCATCGATAATAGCCTATTAATTCCAGAAAACTCCTAACCTCCTGGACATTTCCCAGTCTTCCCCAACTCACCACTGCCTCTATTTTACTCGAATCAACCAATACACCTGCTTCAGAGATCATATGGCTGAGAAAAGAAACTTGCATTAACCAGAACTCACATTTCTTGAATTTTGCGTACAATTTTCTTTCTCTCAATATCTAGAACACCAGCCTCAAATGATGTTCATGCTCCTCAAAACTTCTCGAGTAGAGTAGTATATCATCAATGAATACAACCAGAAACTGGTCCAAGAACTGATGGAACACCTGATTCATTAAATTCATGAACACTGTTGGTGGGTTAGTCAACCCAAATGGCATTACCAAGAACTCGTAATGCCCATATATGGTTGGGAATGCTGTTTTTGAAATGTCTTCTGCTCCAACTTTCACCTGACGATAACCCGACCGCAGATCAATTTTAGAATAAACATAGGTCCTCTGGAGCTAATCAAACAAATCATCGATCCTAGGGAGAGGATATTTATTCTTAACTGTCAGTTTTTTTATCTCCTTATAATCGATACACAACGTCATGGTCCCGTCTTTCTTTTTCACAAACAAAACTGGAGCTTCCCAGGGTGACACACTGGGTTTGATAAACCCCTTGTCCAACAATTCCTATAACTGATCTTTCAATTCTTTCAATTCGATTGGAGCCATACAGCATGGTGCTTTAGATACCAGTGCTGACGCCGACAATAGATCCATAATAAACTCAATCTCTCGGTCTGGTGGTAAGCTAGGCAATTCATCTGGAAAAATATTTGGAAATTCATGCACTACTGATATATCAGCTTTTTTTAGTTCCTCTTTTGGCAATTTTTTTATGCATGCAACATACCCCTGGCAACCACCCTGTAACAGTCTCCTCACCTAAATAGACGACACCAGCTGTGGCGAAGCACGTACACGTGAACCCATAAATCAGTATTCTTGCTCACCCGGGGTTTGAAAATCACTTCTTTCTGATGACAATCTATGCTGGCGTGATGAGTTGCTAGCCAATCCATACAAAGTATCACATCAAACCCTTGCATATCTAGGACCACGATACTCTCTCTTGGATACCTACTAGAAAATTTCGAAGCACCGTCCTACATCTTACTACAGATCCTATCGGCATACCCACAGATAGTTCTACATCTAATAGTTGTGTCTCTACCCCAATTATTCTTACATATCCCACCGATATAAAGGAATGAGTAGCACCTATATCAAATAAAATGATAACTTTATATGGTAAAGCGATAAGGGTACCTATGACTACATCTCCAGCCACCTCGGCATCACCCGGCATCAACGCATAGACTTTTACCTGGGCAGTATTCCTCTGCTGACCTCCGTAAGGCGCCTTGTATCCACCCCGAAATGTTCTGGAAGTTGGTACATAATTTGATGGCATTTGGAACAATTGAGCCATATGGTCGGGTCTCCCACAGTAGTAGCAAACATTCTCTCCTAGCCGACACTCACTTGGGTGTCTCCATCCACATTTGGGACAAGTGGTAAGAGGTTGTCCACCCTAAAATCCACCGTGCTCCACCATTTGCCTCTATCCCCCACCAGATCTAACTCCTCTCCACGGACCTCGGCTGGACCCCACTTGAAAACTCGAGGGTGCGGTCCTCTTCTATTGGTTCTATATCTCAGTCTCTCTCAGCAAACTCTCCTCTACTATTATGGCTCGGTCAACCAATTCTGAAAAATCTTGTATTCTCAATACTGCCACCTGTTTGTAAATATTACACCTCAGGTTTCTCTCAAACATTCTAACCTCATTAACTTCATCTAGAATGATATAAGGGCAGAAATGCGATAGCTCAATAAATTTTGCCGCGTACTGCTGAACGGTCAATGATTCCTGGGACAAGCTCAGAAAGTCTTGTACTCGAGCCTCTCTAACTGGGGTAGGATAATATCTATCAAAGAATACATCCTTGAATTGGGCCCAAGTCATCGAAATTGGAATCGTCCTCTGCTCCTCTAATGGTCTAGTGATCGTCCACCATTGCTCGGCCTCCCCTGCCAGTCTATACATAGCATATAAGACCTTCTGCTCATCAGTGCAGTGAAGCACTGTTAGAATTTTTTCTACCTCCTGCATCCAGTTCTCCGCAGCTGCAGGGTCAGCTGCTCCTAAAAATGTCAGCGGGTTCATATTCATAAATTTCTCTATAGTACATCCCTGAGCTGGAGATGGACCTCCCTGCTCTCTAGAGCTCTAAGCTATCTCAGCTATAACTTGCTGCGCCATACTACGTAGAACGGCAAGAACCCGCTTCATCATCACCACTAGCGTGAGTGCTACTACCTCCTGGATTCATCCTACAATATTACCAAATTGTATTGAGTATCAGAATCGTACAATACTATACTAGCTAAAATACTCCTACTCTTTAATTACTAATTTAAGGCCGAGCTTTACAACATGAAAATAGAAATCATCGAAAGTTTACTATGGTTTTCCTAGACTCGTCACCCCAGGAAAATCATAGAAATCACCCCAAAACTCTACCTCCAAACCGCAGAGCAAAACCCTAAATTCTCATCCTAATTTTCCCAACATCACTTTCACTAATTCACTATGCCACTTTTCTTAAGATTCCATTTCTAAATTATGGTATTGTTTTACGCTACACTCTTTAGTCTACAGAACCTAGCAACCTAGGCTCTGATACCAAACTGTAACGACCCAATTATTTTTTTTCCAATTAAAAAATAAATTACTCTGATACCCCGGCTAGAGCATCTCAGGCCTCAAATGGGCACTGAGGTATTTCTATACATAATAACACAACAATACAACGGAAATGTAAAATCTTACATCCATATATATATATATATATATGTTGGCCTAATAAGGCTTACAATTCTTATTTTGATGATAACAAATCAAATGATATGTTTAATATATTTCAAGTAAAATTTTTTTAGGAAAATAACAAAGCTCAAGTGCATAAGGAAGTTTATGGATTACAAAGAATCCTTGAAGAACACAAAGTAAAGCTTATGGATTATAAAGAGCATGAAGAACAAAGTTATACTGTGAAAAGCTCAAAGGAAAGATTGCAACCACAAAGATGATGGAAGAACAAGATTGAAGACTAAAAGAATTATAATTTTTCCAAGGATATTCTAAATGTAAGTACTTCAACGTTAATCTCATGTATAAAGTGGTTTGAAGCTCATAGAAATTCAAAAATATGTTTTTATATATATACTCTAAACAATACTTTTTAAATAAATAAAAAGAAAGGGTTTAAGAAAAGAAAACTTTTTGAAATAATGAAGGGTCAGGGGACTGCCACATTAAGAAAATGGTTTTTTAAAAAGTCAGTAGCTAGACAGGCGACTGCCTAACCTGCCAGGTGCCTGCATGAAAAAGTCAGGCGACTACCTTGGTTCTGGCAGGCAACTGCCAGCATTCTGTGTTGAGAGTCTGCTCTATGACAGGCGACTGCTACTCGAATGTTGGCATTAAATCTCTTAACGGGAAGATTTTTTAAACCACACTTTTGGACATATTTATTTCAAAATACCTGGAAATGAGTTTTAGGAATCTTTGGGAGTAATGGATGGCTTCTGAAACATCTATAAATAGTCCTAATCTTCAAAAGTTTTTAGATGGATGTAATATTCAAAGGTTTTTGAAATTAAGCAATCTTCAAAAGTTTTCAGATCTAGCAATCTTCAAAAGTTTTTAGATCCAGCAATCTTCAAAAGGTTTTTAGATCAAGCAAATTTTCAAAGGTTTTTAGATCAACCGATCTTCAAGTATTCAAAATTCTCAAAGAATCTAAAACTCTCTTGAGCTTAAATTTCTGATCTAATATTGATTTATACTTTGATTCTTTGAAAAATTATTTGGTAATTCATACTAAGTATTGAGCTTCAAATTTCTTATATTTGAATTACCTTGGAGTATAAGTTTGATGATCATTGTACTAATTTACTCTATTGTGAGAGTTCTTTTTTTTTGTACACAAAATTTCTTTATCATTATTCTTAAACGATTCAGAGTTGTTGAATCGTTGGACCAAACAAGGGATTATTGTTTGGAGAGGCGGGGTCTAGCCTAACAAAAGGAGTGGTTGTAAATAGGTGTTGTTCCACTAAGTAACAGAATTAATATAGTGGAATCCTTTGGTGTTTTGCCAAAGGCGAGGACGTAGGCTGTGTTGAAGCTGAACCTCGTAAAAATTCTTATCTCTTTCTCTCTGCTTTACTTTATATTCTTCACTTGCTATTGTTGTATGATTTAAAAGTGCAGGTTGCAGGTTCTTAAGTAAGAAAGAAACAAAGGTACTTGATATTTGGAAAGTACGTTTTGATTAATCGTTTGCGGAAACCCAAAAAAGGAGTACGTTGGTTAATCTGCGGAAATCTTGATCAAGTAAAGTGCATACTAAAAGTTTACAAGGAAATCAACAAAAGCTTTAATATTTTTCATTGAGTGATTGAATTATCTTGATTTCATTTATTGACTTGTGAATTTAAATTTTAGTATTTTTAAGTGTGGTTATCGTTCATATATATCTTGTTTTCTGGGTAATTAAAATCAAAAGCTTAAAAATCATTAAAATATAAAAAGAATCCAATTCACCCCCCCCCTCTTGGGAAGCTATTCGTCATTTCAATATATATATTTACAACACCAGAATTCAGTGTTCTCAACCATAATTACATCACACACCAATATCATCTACCTAAAAACAAAACCCTTTGAACACACTTACCCTATTGGCAGAGCAATCAAGAAAACACTCTATTCGTGAGCCTCATCTGCTCGCCTAGCTGGTTCACCTGAAAAATGTTGAAGTAATGGGATGAGTCGACGCTCAGTAAGTGGAAATATGCTATTACTAGTGTATGGCGACCAAGTTGCATAACTATAATAATAACATTTGAAACTATATAAGCTGGAAAATCAGTAAAGACATATCTTACATTTATCATAGCTTAAAATATAACTGCAACGTCTGAATTTTCCATATTTCATACTGCTAATGTCATACTATATTTATAAAATGTTGTAAAACTGTATACATATACATAACTGTGTTTTTTCCCTGGAAGTCTATATGTTATGATTTGACCCCTCATGAGAGGGTTGTGCGGCCCGTAGGTGGGACTTAACTCTGGTTGGCCCACCAGGTAAGTCACTATACTCTACCATTCCTCAGTCCGGCCAAATTGCATCCTCTTTTAGGCACGGAACTGGACTACTACCTCATCAAACTAGGCTCCCTCAACCCAGAAACTGGGGAGCTGCATCCACTCCGAGTGCGGTTGATGGTACCCACACACTATCTGAGATATGTGGTTGCACTCTATTTTGTAAATAGCAATGGTACCGTGCTCTATAAACTGTATCTGTTTGTACTATTTTCTTAGGGATCTAATACTGTATAAATATATATACTATAATTATCTTTACTGTTTTCATCATGTTTCCAAAATAACCATAACACTATAATTCTGTACTGAATATACTGTATATCTTAATAATATAATTGTAGCATGTGGATGCTATAACTGTATATTTGACTATATAATCTGTCTGTATAATTTGTCTGTATAACATGTCTGTGTAATCTATATGTATAACTTGAGTGTTATCGCATTAGGAAAACATGGCATTCTATAAATATTGTAATATACTGAACTGAATAAAATATGTTTATATCTGTTTGATAAATATCTGTGAATATCTGTTTATACCTGTATATACTGTATAACATGATATGCTAGAAAAGTTGTATAACATATATATCGGGTAAATATCTACTCATTCCACACATACCTTAAAAACTCTTATTCTGTAAAAACTGAATAATAAATTGGTATACATGTATATACATAAAATCTCTGATAACATGGTTAAATCTCCTAGTATAGTATATTTCTTTTACTTGATTTCTGCAAAAGCCCCATACTGTGCCTGGTCCTACACCTGCAGGGTTCCCCACTCAACACTTTGAAAACAACATCTCCTAGAATGAAGTATCATTATTTTTCTATGTACAACATTTTATATAACTATGGGAATGACAAATACTGAATAAAATGCCTTACCCTGAAATTGGGATGTAATTCGAAACACTCCCACAAACGATCTACTCTAGTAGATTTACAGAGAACTTTCCCAGGAGCATCGTGGTGGCCTCAGATCATCGATCCAGAGAGAAATGAAGCCGGGATCGAAGAGAAAAGGGGAGAGGGACGTTCAAAGAGAGAGAGAGGGAAAATTCCTATGCCAGTTTCTGCCAAAAATATGAGTTTTAGCTTATTTATAGCCATGGGTTCATCGACAAGACACGTAATCTCGTCGATGAGTCCATGAAGAAGTTCGTCGATGAACCTACACCCCTCGTCAATGAATTTCAGACTGCCATAAACCCCCTCTCGGTATTATCGTCGATGAGACGTGTCCTCATCAACGAGATCCTCATGTACCCTCGTCAAAAAATCCCCTGTGTTTGTTGACGAGACCCTAATTAATTTCTTAGTTTATTACAAAAACTATTAATAAGATAAGTACTCACTATGATATCTTTTCTGATACCGTTCTCAAACGGATGGGGTATAAGATTTCTCCACAAGGGTGGTTTCATAAAGGCCATAGGATTGTCTCATCTGCTCCATCACCTCCTTCATCTTCCTTTTCAACACCTTCAATTCAGCTTGCTCCAGACACTCCTTCATGGTTTGCTCCATTTTTTAATCATTACATGACATTCAGTGATGGTATGAAATCTGGCCTCAGTACTTTACAAGAGAAGGTCACAGCCATAGAAGCTCATTGTTCAAAAATTGAGAAGTGAGCTGAAAAGATTGAGCAACAATTGACAAGTTCCTCTAAAGTAAAATCTCCAATGAGTATTAGTTCTGCTACTTCCAGTGAGGATGAATCTGCAGACCAAGAAGAAGGAGAAGATGAATCTAGAGAACAAGAAGAAGGAGAAGATGATAGTGAACAAGAGGAAGGAAATCATAACTCTGAAGAACAAGAAGAATAAGATGATGAAAGTGAAAATATGGAAGCCTCAGACTTATGTGCCTTTACCTATTATTTTATGTGTTTTTATGTGTTCTTTTCTGTGTTTTTATGTGTTTTTATCGGCTAAGCTTTCTTTGGTGTTCTAAAACTAGCATTTTGACTTGCAGCATCTCTCTGTTATGTACCTTTTTCCTCCTTTTTGATTAATGTCCAAAGGGGGAGAATGGTTGAGAGGAAGTTGTACGTGCAAAAATATGATACAATATGAGAGTATGGTTTGTGAATATGTGGTTTGTGAATATGATACAATATGAGAGTATGTATGTGGTTTGTGAAATTTTACATGGTTAATGTATTTTCCCTTATGTATACGTTTAAATATACCATGCTTATTAATAGGGGGAGCCATGAATGTTAAAAGCTTATTATTTTTTATTTTGTATACCTTTAAATATACCATGCTTATTGATAGGGGGAGCCATGAATGTTAAAAGCTTATTATTTTTGCTCTCGATTTGTCATTATAAAAAAGGGGGAGATTGTTGGCCTAATGAGGTTTACAATTCTTATTTTGATGATAACAAATAAAATGATGTGTTTAATATGTTTCAAGTAAAAGTTTTTTTCAGGAAAATAGTACAGCTCAAGTGTAAAAGGAGGTTTATGAATTACACAGAATCCTTGCAGTATACAAAGAAAGGCTTATGGGTTATAAAGAGCATGAAGAACAAAAGTTATACTGTGAAAAGCTCAAAGGAAAGATTGCAACCACAAAGCTTATGGAAGAACACATTTGAAGACTAAAAGAGTTATATTAAGGACATTCTAAAAATGTAAGTACTTCAAAGCTAAACTTAAATATAAAGAGGTTTGAAGCTCATAGAAAATTAAAAGAAAATATTTTTTATAAATAAAAAGAACTTAACAAGAAAATATTTTCTGAAATAATGAAGGGTCAGGCGACTGCTAAAATAAGGCAGGCGACTGCCACATTAAGAAAATGATTTCTCACAAAGTCAATAGCTAGACAGGCGACTGCCTAACTAGCCAGGCGCCAACATGAACAAGCCAGACGACTACCTTGGTTCTGGCAGATGACTGCCTGCATTTTGTGTTGAGAGTTGTTTTGTGACAGGTGACTGCCACTCGAACGTTGGCAATAAATTTCTCAACGAGAAGATTTTTTGAACCACATTTTTTAATATATTTATTTCAAACTATTTGGAAATGAATTTTAGAAATCTTTGGGAGTAATGGATGATTTCTAAAGTCTCTATAAATAGTCTTAATCTCAACATTTTAAAAGGTGAGAAGAAAGCATAGAGAGAACATTTGATGAGATATTCAAAAGAGTTTTGAAATTGAGCAATCTTCTAAAGTTTCCAGATCTAGTTATTTTCAACAAATTTTCTGATTCAGTATTATTCAAAGGCTTTTATATCAAAGTAAATTTTCAAAGGTTTTAGATCGATCTATCTTCAAGTATTCAAAATTTTGTTTTCAAAGGATCTAAAATTCTTTCAAAGATAAATCTCTGATCTGAAATTGATTTACATTTTGAAGCTAAGTTTTCCAAATCAGAATCTTTCTTTTTCTTTGGAAAATTATTTGGTAATTCATACTAAGAATTGAGCTTGAAATTTCTTATCTTTGAATTACTTTGAGGTATAAAGTGAGCTGATCGTTGTACTAATTTACTTTATTGTGAGAGTTCTCTTTTGTACACAAATTTCCTTATTATCTTTCCTAAGCGATTCAAAGTTGTTGAATCGTTGAGCCGAATAAGGGGTTATTATTTGGAGAGGCGAGCTCTAGTCTAATCGAAGGAGTGTGTTGTAAATTGGTATTATTCCACCAGGTAACAGAACTGATATAGTGGAATCCTTTGGTGTTTTTGCCAAAGGCGAGGACGTAGGCTGTGTTGAAGCTGAACCTCGTAAAATTTCTTGTCTCTTTCTCTCTGCTTTATTTTACATACGTTACTTGCTATTGTTATAAGATTTTTTTAAGTGCAGTTTGCAGGATCTAAATCGAGAAGGTTACAGAGGTACTTGATAAATAGAAAGTACGTTTTGATTAATTGTTTGTGGAAACCCAAAAGGGGAGTACGTTGATTAATCTGCGGAAATCTTAATCAAGTAAAGTGTATAATAAAAGGCTACAGGGAAAGCAACGAAAGCCTAAATAATTTTTGATTGATTGATTCCATTGATTGAATTATAATTTTAAATTTCAATTTTCTTAAGTGTGGTTATTGTTATTATATGATTGTGTTTTCTGGGTTATTAAAATCGAAAAATCTTAAAAATCATTAAAATTTAAAAAGAATCCAATTCACCCCCCCCCCTCCTTGGGAAGCTATTCCTCATTTCAGGGAGTAGTGTGAACTTGCTCCCGTTTCAATATATGAGTAGTTGGGTTTATGTGAGCTGAAGAAAACACCCATGATGTTATAGTTGGTAGATAGATCATTAAAAGCTCCACGAGGCATTATTGAAGATGTATTAGTACAAGTTGACAAATTTTATTACCCAGTGGACTTTGTAGTTTTGGATATGCAGCAACCTGTCTCCAACATCTACCAGGCACCTGTTATTCTTGGGTGACCATTCCTCGCTACCTCCAAGGCATTGATCAATTGTCGAAGTGGAGTACTAAAGCTCACATTTGAAAATATGACATTGGAGATGAACGTGTTTAATGCTCACAAGACGCCGACTAGGTGTGATGATTCAGAGGTACACACAGTTGATATGGTAGATGATTTGGATAATTCAAAGCTATTGTCAACATTTGATTTTAATGGTGCATTTGAGTGTGAATCTCTTGAGCAGCCTGAGGTATTTGATGAAAAAGTTCTCTTGATTAGAGAGTTGCTAGAACTAGAGGGGCAATCCACAGAGATAGATGCAATACCAGTTCACAATGCGCAATGGACACTGAACCCAACCATGACGGAGGTGGTAAAGAAAGAAGTGCTGAAAATGTTAGATGCTTACACCATCTATCCTATCACCGACATGTCACGTGCCCCTTGGTTTGATGATATTGTGAACTACCTTGTAACCGACCAAATGCCAGAACATGGGGTTAACTCGGGATAAGCGTAAGTTCTTTGCAGAGATCAAGATCATATTTGAGAAGACGGGTTTCCCTAATCAAAAAGACTAGTCAAAGAAACTGGGTAATGCATTCTAGGCCTACCAAATGGCATTCAAGACAAATTTAGGGATGTCCCCCTATAGGTTGGTTTACGATAAGGCACGTCATTTACCTGTTGAGATTCAGCATCATGCATTATGGGTTATAAAATAGATTAATCTTGCACTTGATGACACCAAAGGTTTGAGAAAGTTCCAAGTATGTGAGCTTAAAGGATCTGGGAGGGAAGTTTATGACATGGCCCACTTAGCGAAGAAGCAGATAAAGCTGCTGCATGACAATAAAATAAAGGATAAACAATTTTTCCTGAATCAACAAGTTCATCTCTACAACTCCAGATTACATCTGTTTCCTGAGAAACTGAGTTTCCGATGGGGTGGCTTGTACATTGTAATGGTAATAGATATTGTGGATCCAAAAAATGGTAATGGTTTCATGGTCAATAGACAGTGACTCAAGCCTTTCATGACTCCCTTCTATCCAAATGAAGAGGTCTTGCTTCTACAAGACCCTAGGGGAGTTTTCTGATATTTCTCCTTTACTACTTTTTCTTTTTGATTTATTTGTTTCTTTATTTGCATTTTTCTTTCCTTTTTCTGTTACATTATTTGGTAGTGATTTTTTGTGCTTTTTCTATTAGCTTGTTTCGCCCGTGCACAATTTTTCTATTGCCCCTAGGCTTTTACATTAAGGACAATGTTCCGCATTAGTTGGGGGGGGGGGTGAGAATTTGCATGTGACACAGTGCACGTTCACTTGTTGAGTTTTGTATTAATTAAACAAAAAAGAGAATTGAATATGGATGATTATGCCATGAATTAACACTGACTTATACCCTTCACATATTTGCATATAACCTAGGAGTTACACACTTAAGCTATATAGTGTTTTATTTATGTGTAGTTTCTCTTTATATGGCGAATTTAGGAATTGTAACTCTATAAAGGTTTACTAGAAGTTCATTTGTGTTAATTAGGCTATATAAACTCTTATATTTACATGGTATCTCATGAGGCTGAAAAGACATGTTCATATGATTCATTGCACTTAGGGTTCCTTGTGAGCACTGAGAGAGTGCCTGGGGCGACTTTGACACCTTGTGAGGTACTGTTGAGCCTTTTATCATTCTTTTGAGTTTTTGAGGTCAACTCAGAATTCATGAAACTCAACTTTCCTTTTCTTTTTTTCTGGATACTTTTTGTACACTAGTCTCGGTTTTTGACTTGCTAACCTAGAGGTGACATCCAGTGGGGAGATAGAAACCTTAGTCTTGTAGCCTACTCAAGATATGAAGGCTAAGCCACCCCTAGAAATAGACTTAGCTCATGGACTACTGTTCGAGCTTAATTCACATAGGTGGTATGACAACAATAAAAGAAGTGTAATGATTTTCCTGACTGACCATGAAAAGAAAGAAATTGAAGAATGAGCAGAAGAAAGAAGAAAAGAAATAGAAATGCACCAGAATGAGGTGAAAATTTAATACCTGCTCCAAACAAATACAACAAAAAGCTAAAAACACGACACATGTTCTGCACATATGAAGACTCTTCAATCGCTTAATGAATCATATGTGTTATGTCTGGTTTGTGAATAAGTTGATCTAGGATAGTCTTGGTTGGATATGGTAAGTAGGTGAGAAGATGCTAGGGTGAAGGACCTAACACCGCACAAATAGGCTGAATCCTTGTTAGACTAGTCCCCTCCATACATTTAGCGTTTGTTCCTTGCATATGTGGGATGTTTGATCGCGACACTCCTCCTTACATATGACGAGTGAGTCCATCTTTTTTTTAGTGTTTTTTAGGGTATACTAGTTAGGTTGAGTCAAAATGACCGTTCTGTAGGTGTCCACTAGTATCCTGGGTGTAACCATTCACATTACACATACCTTGAGATTTCGCCAATTTATACTCGAATTTATATGGCTACATTAACTCTAAATTGTAATTGTTGGTCCAATTTATGTGAGTATACTATTCTTAATGGCTATATAATTATGAAACTTGCATGAATGACTTGCTTCAGAGTTACGTGAATTATGTATGAATGAGCTTGTGTGTAATCTGGTTATATTCATGTATGTGAAATCGTATGGTTGTGTTGCATGTGTATTCATTTCATGTTTGTTAGAATTAGTGTTTGTGGGTGCCGCCTTGGATTTCATTCACGTTATTTGCTATAAACTAGTAAAATGTTAGTTGGGGGGGGGTGATTATACGCCTAAATTGCATAATTAGGTATTTAAAATCGTGCATTAACGATTATATTTCTAATTAAACGCCTAATTATGTTCAATATTTTAACATTGTGCTTAATTTATGATAATTAATTTTTATTTAATAATTTACGTATTTTGTATTTGGAAGTTAAACTTGGAATTAAAAGTGTTCGTGGAGGACCAGACACTACACAAAAGCCATGCATGTTTAAAGGGCCTTATAAGTTGGTCGTGGGCTTAATGTATATAGGTTGTGTACGTGATGGGCCTGGGCTTTGAAAAGAGAAGGAGAGCATTTAAAGAAAAGAAAAAGAAAAAAAATTAAATAGTTTAGTGGGCTTTGAAATTCAAAATGGACATCCATGCGTGTGTGAGTGAGCTGGGCCAGGTTGATGTGACCCGGCCATGCAGCGTATGAAGTGTGTGCGTGTGGGTTTAGGGCTTCAAGGGAATCTTTGTTCTTTTATTTCTTCTCTTCTCCTAGGTTTTCCAGCACCTCACCCCTCTTCTCTCCTCGTTCTCTTCCTCTCTTATTTTCCTCTCAATCTCTCCCTCTCGGTTATCGATCTCTCTCTCTCTCTCTCTCTCTCTCTCTCTCTCTCTTTCTTTTCTTTTCTCTGTCTCTTCCACGCTCCTTCTCTCCCTCTTTTCTTTTTCTTTTTTTTTTGTTTTTTTCAGCGTCTTTGTCTCTCTTGTTTGCTCTCTTTCTTTGCTTTCTGTTCCCCAGTCTCCTCTATCAGCTGCTACTCTTCCTTCTCTCTTTTACTATGTGCCCCTGCTGCTGTCTCCACTGCCGCTGCTACTTCGTTCTGCTACCACCCCGAGAGCCTTCTCCCCTTGCTACTCTCTGCTACAGCTGAAGGAGGACCCGTGGCTACTACCATAGCTCCAGTTTCTGCCACACAGCCAACTGCTCTCTCTCTCTCTCTTAATTTTTTTCTTTATTGAATTTTGATTAATTATTGAGAATTATTTTTTTTTTTATTAAAAAGTCATCTTATCTTTTTTGTTATTAACTGGTGTTAATTTGATTTTTTTTTTTCTTTTTCACCTGCTTTTAGATTCTTGGTTGAGGATTGCTATTTTAATTTTAGTTTGTCTTCATCTTATTTAAAGTTTTCGTTGGAATCTAAATATTTATTTGAGTGATTTTAGTATTAAAGTCAGTATTTTTATTCCGTTTAATCTAGTTTGGGCTTGTTAATAAATTTGGTACTTTTATATGGTTTGATTTGTTTTTATTTTGGATGACTGTAGTGTTTAATTATCTCGTTATTCTGGTGTTGCGTCCGACTTTTATTTAATTGAAATTGGAATAGCTTTTCCAAGAGGGGGATGAATTGGGATTTTTTAAAATTTATTTCCTTTTTTAATACCTTTGTATTATAACAATAATTAATGCTCAACCACAATCACAAAATTTAATCAGAGAAATTTCAACCAAAAACAGAATAATTAATCACTTTATAAAAGCCCTGTAGTAATGTGAAAGGTTTGCTGAATTTGTATAAGCCTTGTTGTTAATTTTTCACAAACAACCTTCTTCCCATTGTTCAGCTTTTAAAAAAACTTTTAGTTTAATAAATTAAGGATGATCAATCAATGTAGTCCCTTTCGATTTCCGCAATCAATGCTGATCAAACCAAAACAAATTAACTTCTAGTTTATTTAATAACCAAACACTTAGAATTCAAAGTTTGATATATCATCCTCGTAATTTATAAATTTTGCTGAAAAGTAAAGAGTAGGAAAGAAAAAAGAACACAAAATTTTACGAGGTTCAACTTCAACACAACCTACACCCCCACCCTTGGCAAAACAACCAAAGGATTCACTATCACCGTTCCTTTACCAGGCAGAACAATACCAATTACAACACTCTTTGGTTAAGGCTAGAGTCCGCCTTCTCCAAACAATATCCTCTTGTTTGGTCTAACAATTCAACACTCGAACTGTCAATCAATCTGCTACAAAGATGTAAAACAAGGCGTACAAGAATTTGCTCCTCAAAAGCTGATTAGTACAAACAAAAACTATATACTTCAACAAATTCACAGAATGAAATTCAAATTAAAGCTGCAGAGTTTTATCACCGTAGTAATCTTTTAATAGATGAAAGAATTAAAAATTGAAGCACAATCTCAGTGAGACAATCAGTAGAACTTCTGAGAATTTTGTGGATGTTGAGAGCAATGAAGAGCTTTCAGAATTTTAGAGTGCTTGAGAGAGAGTTTGATAGATGCTTTGAAAACTTGGTATCTAAATCAATGCATCTTGAGGGTATTTATAGATGAGGAAAGGTTTCTTGCTTGTTCCCCAAGTTTACTTGGAGTAGGGTCCAAGTTTTAAAATAATTTGAGCTTCAAATAACTAAAATTTTAAAAATATGCCCGTTGAGAAATTTGAAATTTTCCGCGAGTCAGACGACTTTGGGATCTCTGGCAGTTGTCTATCCATGTATTTCATACATGCTTTTCACACACAAAAAGGTGGAAGTCGGCTGTCCTCAAGGTGGCAGTCGTTTGTCATTGAACAACTCAGTTTAAAAAAAAATATCCAAAATGGTGGTAGTCAGCTGGTAGAACACACACAGACGTCTCATTTTGCACTTGCAGTCATCTGTCAACAACTTGATAGTCTTCTATCATGCTATTGAGTTCTTAATTTAAGTTCTTTAATTGGTCAGTCATCTACCCATATACAGACAGTCGTATGTCCAGCAGACATTTCTTCTTTTAAAAAAATTTTTAACTCTCTCATTTATGCTTAGATATTCTTGGAATATAAACTTGTTTAACTTTGAAAAACATGTTCCAAGACTTTAAAACTTCAAGTTTCTAAGTGTGTCTTTGCCTAATGAGCTTCAAAATGAAATTTCATACTTGAATCAACTTGAAGTACTTACAAAGTTTTGTTCTAAAAATAAATTTGACATTTTCTTTGCTTTGAGACACTTCTTTGTTTTGAGTTCTTTTTGTCACTGATCTTGGATCTTTCAGACTTCTCTGAGCTTTATTGGATCACTTTATGTGAGGCTTTCCTTGTTCCTTGATCCTTGTGAGCTTTCATGCTAGGGTATTTGAAGTTTTGAGCAAATCATCTTTACTTGAAATAGTATCACTTGGAAACACATTAGATAACCTTACTTTGTTATCATCAAAATCAAGAGTTGTAAGCCTAGTTATTCCAACAATCTCCCCTTTTTTGATGATGACAAATAAAGAGCAAAGATACAAAAATAATACTTCCCCGTCAATAAGCATAGTCTGAAAATAATTTCATTAAGACATAAGTTCAGAAGGTTCAAAGTTTTAGTTTTAGATTTAACATTGAAGGAACAAATTCTTAGAACTTATAGAACTCATAATACATCAAACTGGAAACAATTACATAAACAAATACATACATAGACTCATAGACTCGTAGACTTTGCTCACTCACATACTCCCCCTTTTGACATCAACAAAAATGCATAATACATTCAGAAACTGAGCATGTGTAGCATACAAAGTAGCTAAAAGTTCAAATATCATCAAAAGTCTATAGTAAAGTATCGGAAGCTGTGTCACTATCCTCAACAATTCCTTTTCCTTTGGATTGTTGTGATCCTTCTTCTTCTTCTTCTTCTTCTTCAGCTTCAGCAGTGTCTTCTTCTAATTTTTCCTGAGACTCTTCATCATCCTTTTTCATTACTCTCTTTATTTGAATCAGTGTCATTTTGTGTGACACGTTGCTTGATTTTGTCAATACGCTTATCTAGTAAAGTATATTTATCATCAATATTTGCGATCTTGTCTTGAAGTGAAGTAAAGCGAAGCAAAACCATCTCTCATTTCATAACTGCAGCTAGTATAGCGCTGATAAAAAGGAAGAAACCAAGGAGGCATATCAACTTCTTCAGGAGCTGGATTATGTTCTTTTGGTGCTGGTCATGCAGGTCTATTACCCTTAAACATCCATCCCTCGGTATACTTCTTGTAACCCATTCTCTTTAAAGTAGTGGAGGAGAATATGTTGTAATGGGTATGCTTCACTATTTTGGAAGATGGAGTAAGGACCTGAAAGTGAGCAAAAACTAAGGAAAGAATGCAACCATATGGAAGTCCAATTCTAGGAGATTTGAGCTTCATGACCATCCATTTGAGTACAAGGCTGGCTAAATCCAATTTATTTCCTTTTAGAATGCACCACATAACGAAACAATCAAAGAAGGAGATATGATCAAAGGATCCTGATCTTGGAATTATATTATAAGCAATGATCTTGTGAAGAATTTGCGCTTGCAAATTGAGCTATTTGTATGGTGGAGGGTTTCCAAAGTAGGCGGGCTGATCGTTGTTCATCACAAGAGGCAGAAATTCTTGTGGGGAAAAACCCTGCTCCATTGTCCATTGTTTTTGTATTGGATTACACTCAAAATCTCCATGCTTAATAAGAAGTATTTTCCTTAGTGAGTGTGGAGTAAGTGTGATCTTTTGGCCAAATACTTCAATCTCAAATCCAGCATCTTTCTTTACCAAGTTTGAGTAGAAAAGCTTAATCTGATCAGGGTAATATCCCTTGACTTGGTGAAGAACAAACTTATCCCATCCAATATTTTTTTGAACAACTCAAGAATCTCAAGAAAATTTTCTTCAAAGAAAGAGATATCTAGCACCTTACAAAACATTGGATCGATTGTAGAGATGTGATTTTGGTATAAAGCTTTTGCATGAGATGAAACTAACCATTTTTCAATTTCGTTGTTGCTAACAGGCCTTGAAGAAGAAGCTTTGTCCTTTTTCCCAACCGTTTTGGTTCTTGGCATGATGATGAAGCAATAATTTGAGAAACCCTAGATGTGAAGGATTTAGGGTTTTGATGGAGTGATGTTGGGAAGAGGTTTGGAGAGAAGAAACTTCAAAGAGAATGAAGAGGAGCTGGTTTATAGAAGAGGAGACGAATGGACAGGCATCTGGGGATTTTTAAAAAAGTGTTTTTATGTTAAATGAACATGAACCGCCGCAAGACAGTCGTCTGTCACCAAGTTGCCAGTTGTCTGTCAACTGTCTTTCTAGATAGACAGTAGCCTATTAGGCGCCTGCCTAGTGTCTGGTAGTCGTCTACCCTAAAAAAAACTTTTCTCTTTTAGTTAACCTCTCATACATGTAACATTCCCAATCCTCATTGGATAAATACAAATTGATCTTTAGCTAGTGGTTTTGTGAATATATCAGCTAATTGATCGTGGGTGTTAAAAAATTCAAGAACTATTTCTTTCTTTTCTACATTATCAGAAATGATGACGTATATCAATATGTTTGGTTCTTGAATGTGATACTGGATTCTTTGAAATATTTATAATTCTTGTATTATCACACTTTATAGGGATTGTTTGAGATTGAATTTTGAAGTCCCCTAATTGTTGTTTCATATATAAGGTTTGGGCACAATAGCTCCTAGTTGCTATGCATTCTGCTTCAGTTGTAGATAATGCTACGAAATTTTGTTTCTTTGAAAACCAAGAAACTAGTGAGTGTCCTAGAAAGTGACAAGTCCCACTAGTGCTCTTTCTATCTATTTTGCATCCTGCATAATCTGCATTTGAATAACTTATCATTTCGAAATCAGTTCCCTTTGGATACCATAAACTTAGATCAAGTGTGCCTAGTAAATATCTAAGGATTTGTTTAACTATTATTTGATTTGATTCCTTAGGAGCCGATTGAAACCTAGCACACATACATACACTAAACATAATATCCGGTCTGCTTGCTGTTAAATAAAGTAAGCTTCCTTTCATTCCCCGGTAATGCTTGGTATCTACTTGTTTTCCTTTTTCATCCATGTCAAGACTTGTTGAAGTGCTCATGGGAGTTCCTATGGGTTTGCTTTCCTCCATATCAAAATTTTTTAACATGTCTTTGATGTATTTTTTTTTATTTATGAATGTTCCATTTTTAGCTTGTTTAATTTGCAACCCTAGGAAGTAATTTAATTCTCCCATCATGCCCATTTCAAACTCTCTTTGCATATTTGTAGCAAATTAATTACATAAATATTTGAGTTGCTCCAAATATGATACCGTCAACATATATTTGCACTATAAGCATATCACTATTTTTGGTTTTTATAAATAAAGTGCTATCTATCTTTCCTCTTGAGAAATTGTTTTGAAGTAGGAACTTACTTAGTCTTTCATACCAAGCTCTAGGAGCTTGTTTCAATCCATATAAGGCTTTAGTTAACTTGAATACATGATTTGGGTTTTTAGAGTCTTCAAATCCTAGAGGTTGTTTAACGAAAACTTCTTCATTTATATAACCATTTAGGAATGCACTTTTTACATCCATTTGATATAATTTAAAGTCTTTATTGGCTGCATAGGCAAGAAGCATCCTTATGGCTTCCATTCTTGCTATGGGAGCAAAGGTTCCTTCATAATCGATACCTTCTTCTTGATTATAACCTTTTGCTACTAGCCTAACTTTATTTCTTACAACTACTCCATTTTCATCCTTTTTATTTCTAAACACCCATTTGGTTCCTATGATTGATTTATCTTTGGGTTTAGGTATAAGTTCTCATACTTGACTTCTTTCAAATTGATTTAGTTCCTCCTGTATAGCTATGAACCAAGAATCATCTTTTAAGGCTACTTCTATATTCTTGGTTTCATCTTGAGACAAAAAAGTATAATGATTACAAATATTTTTTAATGAGGCTCTAGTGGTTATTCCCTTTGATGGTTCACCAAGAATTTGATCTCTTGGGTGACTTTCAGCATATCTCCATTCTTTAGGTAGTTCTAGATTTTCTATAATGTTTTCATTTGAAACTTCATTATTATTTTCTTCTTTTATTTCAAGATCTTCTACTTTTTTTGAGATATCTTCTTTTTCATCGTTCTTAACTTTATTGTCATAATTATTTGATTCATCAAACGTTATGTGTACTGATTCAATAAAAGTAAGAGTCCTTTTATTATAAACCTTATATGCTTTACTATTTGTAGAATAACCTATGAAGATACCCTCATTAGATTTTGCATCGAACTTTCCTAAATCATCTTTAGTATTAAGAATAAAGCATTTGCACCCAAATATATGAAAGTAGGAAATGTTGGGTTTTCTACCTTTCCATAATTCATACGGTGTTTTGTCTATACTTGACCTTATAGATACCCTATTTACAATATAACAAGTTGTACTTACAACTTTTGCCTAAAAGTATTTAGGTAGATTATTTTCGTTTATCATGGCTCATGCCATTTCTTGGAGGGTTCTATTTTTTCTTTCTACAACTCCATTATGTTGTGGAGTCCTAGGTGCTAAAAAATTATGGTTTATTCCATGTTCATTACAAAATTTATCAACATCTTTGTTTTTAAATTCTCTACCTTGATCACTTCTTAAATTTGTTATATTATAGCCTTTTTCATTTTGTAATTTCTTGCATAAGGTGATTAGCATGTCACAAGCTTCGTTTTGTTTGCTAAGAATAGTACCCAAGTAAATCTTGAATAGTCATCTACTATTACAAAAGCATATGATTTGCCTCCTAAGCTTAAGGTTCTAGTTGGACCAAATAAGTCTAGGTGCAGGAGTTCAAGGGGTCTTTTAGTAGATATGTATTTTTTTTCTTTTTGAAGCTTGTTTTTACTTACTTTCCCTTTTGGCATGCATCACACACCTTGTCTTTTACGAATTTAGTATTTGGTAGTCCTTTTACAAGATTTTTCTTAGATAATTTGGATAAAAGATCCATACTAGCATGTCCTAGTTTCCTAAGCTAAAGCCAACTCATTTCATTTATTGCAACTAAAAAAGTTACATTTTGATTTATTAAGTTCTCAAGGTTTATGCAATATACATTCTTTATCCTATGAGCTATACACAAGGTTTTATGTTCTTGGGGTTTTGAATGTGTTTGAATAACACATTTTTCTTTCTTAAAAGTTATTTTGAACCCTTTGTCACTTAATTGGCTTATGCTTAAAAGATTGTGTTTTAATCCTTCTACCAATAGCACATTATCAATGGTAAGAGAAGGTTCTTTACCTATCTTTCCAATGCCAATAATTTTACCTTTGGCATGGTTGCCGAAATGCCGAAGGTGACGTATTCCTCGTCCTTTTGTTTTAATATGGTGAACTTGGTTCTATCACCGGTCATGTGCCTCGAACACCCACTGTCCAAGTACCATTTATTCGTTGATAGTGTAGTCCTAAAGCATACCTACAATGAGGGATTCATTGTATTAGTCTTTGGAACCCAAATTCTCTTAACTTTCTTTGAATTGTTTTTAGTTCCATTATTTACTTTCCATTCACCTTGTACTTTGACATATTTTCTTTTTAGTGGGCAGTTGAACATTGCATGTCCCTTAGTCTCGCACATGTAGCAAGTAGTGTGTTCATGTTTGTTATTTGAAGAAGTGCTAACATAGTGTTTGGCTTCTTTGACAAAATATCTCATGTATAATTTCTTATTCCTTTTGTTTGTTTTTCCATTATAACCTATGCCTTCTTTGTTTCCATTTAGTCTTTGTTGTCCAATCATGTTTTCAAAATTTTATTTTCCTTTAGTAAAGTTATAAATAATTTTCTCTTTATCCTCTACTAATTTTTTAAGTTCAATTATCTCTAACTCCTTTTTATTTAAATCATCTTCTTTAATTTTTCCTATCTCTTGAGTAATTTCTTTTATTTCATCCTTTAATTTTTCAATACAAGAATCTTTCTCCTTTTCATTGGTTTTAGATGTTTCAAGTTGCTTCATTAATTCTTTATTTTGATCTTTCAAAGTTATATTTCTCTTAGAAATTTTTATGAATCTTTTATGTAAAGAAAACACCTTAGCTTGTAATTCCTTATAGGAAGGCATGCTGTCACAAGACTCATAGTAAGATTATGTTGAGGAGTAGTAGGAATTTACCTCTTCGTCATTAGTTATGAAGCATATATTTGCCATCTCTTGCCCACTTGACTCGTTTTCTGTCTCGCTGGAGCTTGAATCATCCCAAGTGGCCTTCATAACTTCCTTCTTTTTCTTCTTGTCTTTCTTAAGTAACAAGCAGCCCAGTTTGATATGCCCTAGTTTCTTGCAACGATGGCATATAGGAGGTTCATTTTTACTTTTATTTTATTTTCTATTTGTCTCTCCTTTTTCAAGTTTCTTTTTATTAAACTTTCTAGGAAACCGTTTATTTCTCCTATAGAATTTGCCTAATCTTTTGGTGACAAATGCTAATTCATCTTGATCTAAGTCGCTTGATTCACTTTCTTCTCCACTCGAGCTATTACTAGAAACTTTTAATGCAATGAACTTTTTATGCTTGGGTTCAGGATTTCTTTCCTTTAAAACTATGTCATAGGTAAGTAGTGAACCTATGAGTTCATCTATAGAGGTGGTTTTAAGATTTCTACCTTCCGTGATAGCAGTAGCCTTTGGTTCCCATATAGAGGGAAGGCCTCTTAGAATTTTTCTAATCATTTCGTAGGTAGTATAAGTCTTTCCTAAGGCACTTAAGGAGTTGATTATGTGGGTCAACCTAGTATATATACTTGAGATTGTTTCATCTGAATTCATTTTAAATGCTTATACTCACTCGTTAACATATCTATTGTTCTTTCATTTATTGTTCCTTCATATGTCACTTCTAATTTGTCCCATATTTCTTTAGCCATCTTGCAGGCCATGACCCTATTGAACTCATTAGCATCTAAAGCACAGTATAGGGCATTTATAGCACTCGAATTTATTTAGGTCTCCATCCATAACTACTTCCCAAGCTTTCCAATCCATGTGTTGGAGATATATTTACATTCACTTTTTCCAAAAGGTATAGTTATGTCCACAAAAGATTGGAGGACGAGTTGAGGATTGGCCCTGACTGAAGGGTGCTACTCTTATATTTGCCATTTGATCTTTTTATAGTTTCTTGTTAGGAATTACTATAACTAGGCTCTGATACCAATTGAAATTGGAATAGATTTCCCAAGAGGGGGTGTGAATTGGGATTTTTTTTAACTTATTTCCCTTTTTAATACTTTTGTGTTATAACAATAATTAATGCTCAACCATAATCACAAAATTTAATCAAAAAAATTTCAACCAAAAACAAAATAATCAATCATTTAATAAAAGCCCTATAGTAAGTTGAAAAGTTTGCTGAATTTGTATAAGCTCTGTTATTAATTTTTCACAAACAACCTTCTTCCCAATGTTCGGCTTTTAAATAAACTTTCACTTTAATAAGTTAAGGATGATCAACCAACGTAGTCCCTTTTAGCTTCCGCAATCAATGCTGATCAAACCAAAACAAATTAACTTCTTGTCTATTTAACAACCAAACACTTAGAATTCAGAGTTTGATTTAGCATCCACGCAATTTATAAATTTTTCTGAAAAGTAAAGAGTAGGGAAGAAATAAGAACACAAGATTTTACGAGGTTCGGCGTCAACACAGGCTATGTCTTCGCCCTTGGCAAAACAACCAAAGGATTCACTATCACCGTTCCTTTACCAGGCAGAACAATACCAATTACAACACTCCTTGGTTAAGGCTAGAGTCCGCCTTCTCCAAACAATATCCTCTTGTTTGGCCCAACAATTCAATACTCGAACTGTTAATCAATCTGCTGCAAAGATGTAAAACAAGGCATACAAGAATTTGCTCCTCAAGAGTTGATTAATACAAATAAAAACTATATACTTCAGTAAATTCACATAATGAAATTTAGATTGAAACTCTACAGTTTTATCATCGTAGTAATCTTTCAATAGATGAAAGAATTAACAATTGAAGCACAATCTCAGTGAAACAATCAACAAAACTTTTGAGAATTTCGTGGATGTTGAGAGCAATGAAGAGCTTTCAGAATTTCAGAGTGCTTAAGAGAGAGTTTGATAGCTGATTTGAAAACTTGGTGTCTAAATCAATGCATCTTAAGGGTATTTTTAGATGAGGAAAGGTTTCTTGCTTGTTCCCCAAGTTTACTTGGAGTGGGGTCCATGTTTTAAAATAATTTGAGCTTCAAATAACTAAAATTTTAAAAATATGCCCGTTGAGAAATTTGAAATTTTCCGCGATTCAAACGACTGTGGGATCTATGGCTGTTGTCTGTCCATGTATTTCATGCATATCTTTCCCACATAAAAAGGTGGCAGTCGTCTGTCACTGAACAACTCAGTTTTTAATAAAAAAAAAAACATCTAGAATGGTGGCAATCGGCTAGCAAAACACACACATATGTCTTATTTTGCACTGGCAGTCATCTATCAACAACTTGATAGTCGTCTGTCATGCTACTGAATTCTTAATTTAAGTTCTTTAATTGGTCAGTCATCTGTCCATATACAGACAGTCGTCTGTCCAGCAGACATTCCTTCTTTTAAAACCATTTTTAACATTCTCATTTATGCTTAGATATTCTTGGAAGATAAACTTGTTTAACTTTGAAAAACATGTTCCAAGACTTTAAAACTTCAAGTTTCTAAGTGTTTCTTTGTCTAGTGAGCTTCAAAATGAAATTTCATACTTGAATCAACTTGAAGTACTTATAAAGCTTTGTTCTAAAAACAAATTTGACATTTTATTTGCTTTGAGACACTTCTTCGCTTTGAGTTCTTTTTGTCATTGATCTTGGATCTTTTAGACTTCTCTGAGCTTTATTGGATCACTTTATGTGAGGTTTTCCTTGTTCCTTGATCCCTGTGAGCTTTCATGCTAGAGTATTTGAAGTTTTGAGCAAATCATCTTTGCCTAAAATAGTATCACTTGGAAACACATTAGATAACCTTACTTTATTATCATCAAAATCAAGAGTTGTAAGCCTAACTAGGCCAACATTAATTATTCCATGCCTATTTAATTTTTTGTTAGAATTTAAATTTCATAGCAAAAATTTCAAGAATTCTAGGAACCTGAATTTGAACTGTGTTCAGTAACCTTTTTCTTTTTCTCATTTTCTGTTGGAATTATACGAAATTTGGAATTAAACTGAATTCCCTGAGAAGATGATCTGACCCTTGGGCTAATTATTATACGATTGAACTCCTATACTTGGGATAACTTCCGAGTTGCTCATTTTTTGAGTGAGTCGCCTTTTAAAAGCAATCACGTTATTGGGGTTGGAAGGAGTGAAAGAACAATAATAATCAACTTCGAACCATGACTTTTTCAGCTCAGCAACATAAGCTGTAACTACTATACCTCCTTGACGTATTTGCAACTTGAGTTGGATCTCATATGCTTATGTTGTATTTCCCTCTTCAAGAATAGGTTTGGGCTATTACCTCCCAAATTTATTGACCAATATCAAGTAAGTCAACATCTCATACCACCTCCAGTGCCATGGAACTAAGTAACCATTCCATTACGTGAGATTTTTGCTCCTCCCAACATGCAAGAGCTGCTTCATCAGTAGGTCTAATCTTTTTCTCATTAATGTAGCCTTCTATGCTCTTTCCTTTCAAAATAAGCTATATACTTCTTGAGCACATCAAATAGGTTGTAGGTCCATCAAGTTTAAAATTTACCTACTAGAAAGAAGTATTCTCACCAGATGGACAACCTAATTGACCATGGGCTAACTCAATCAGCATAGTCCTCAAATTGCCAAGCGTTAATGAATTCTCTTGTGACATAACTCATAGGCTAAAAGAAGGAAAATAATGTTAATAATATGACACCATTCCTTTGCTAATGTGGCAATGACATGGAACTGATGTGATGGGGATGCGACAGTGACTTTGCATTGACGTGGCGATGACATGGTGCTGACATGGAGCTAATGTATTAATGACACAACACTGCTTTGGTGATTAAGTGGCAATGATGTGGAACTAACGTGGCAATGAAGTGACCGTGTTGTGGCACTAATGTAGCACTCTCTTTCACAATAGAAAAAAAAAATAGTTCCAATCAAACCAGCCAAGAAAGGTAGTAAATAACAACAAAACTAGCCAAGAAAGGAGATAAATAATAACAAAAGTAGCCAAAAGAGGTAGTATAACACACACACACACACACACACACAAAACCAACCCAGAGAGGTAGTAAGAAAGGAAATACAAATTAATATGGCCCTCATACGTGTTGAAAGAGAAATATCAAATTTCTTAATATTTCTTTATTGCCTCTTCTATACAACATAAGGCTTTATTTATAGGTGATGGAATAAGGATGATTTTTAATGCCTAACTAATGTGGGATTAACTATACACACTAACTATTCACTAACTATTCATCCAACAATCTCTACTTTTGATAATTTTCTAACCAACTAGATCCCATAATCTAAAACCAATTTTTTTTATATCCATAACCCAGGTATTTATACTTGTCATCAAGTTACTCAAAGGACTTGAAAAAATTGTACGTACAGTAGGGATGAGACATCTCTTAGTAAGGCAGATCCAAGTTATATCGGTGTGTGGCATTTGAGTGTTATCATGACCCAAAACATACACAGTTCAATGCAATTCCAGTATTTTCATAAAACAGTTCCAGTACAGTGCATTCACGCACACACACGTGATCAAGTAACCCTGTGTTGTCACATCCTTCGGCTCGAAGCCGGCCTGCATTACACAGCGTCCCTAGCACATAGCGTAGCCCCAGGCTCCCATGGCATCGTACTGGTACAATTGGTGGATCCACACCCTTCGGTGATCAGCTGGTAAGGCTCACGCCCTCGGATATAGAGCCGAACACTCTTGCCACACATAGCAGGTGATATTTCACACCCTCAGATATAGAGCCGGACACTCTTTCGGTACCTGGAATAATTTGGAACCCCGTTCCTACAGCATTTCAACAAAATACAACCATGCATGCTCATATAACCAAAAAAACCACAACTATTTGGTAATCTAAAATCATGATTTTCCAAATATATACAGTTTAGACAAGTCAAGGCACGACCATCCCTATAACACAATATATATCACAATATATTTACAGTTTTCCAACAAAACTAGAGATGCAACCCAATGCCCCCTTTTTTCCCAAAACTGTAACATGAAAAACATGTAGTTTTACCCATTAGATTTTCCCAAATGAGTAACCAAAACACACACAAGACCGTGAACCATAGTTCTTCCTAGTACGATTTCAAAAATAACCGACATAAACAGAATCCCCTTACCTTTCCCCAAAAATCCAATCCCGAACTCTACAGCTCCTAAACAGCGAATCGAGTTCCCAAAACCTATAAAACATAGTACAGATTCTACTCACAACTCCATTCACTACAAAACTACCGGAATGGAAAAGAAAACTGAGTCTTACCTCGACTTTGAGCCAAAACCCAAAAATGCTCGAAACAAAGATCCATTCTGTAAATCTCAAAGAGAATCCTTCCCTGATCCTTGCAGTAATATCGGATTGTCGATTCAGGCAACGATCGATGAAGAAATCTAGAGAGAGAGAGAGAAAGAGATTTTCTTGATTACTTAGCTTGGAAGCAATAGAACATATATTTATAGCCCTTTGACTCGGCCAACCTCATCAACGAGATGGCGTCTTCATCGACAAGTCACTGAAGACAATTCGTGGACAATTCGGTGGCCTCGTCGATGAGCCTGAGATTCCCGGCTTCCCGAAACCTCTCGGCTTCTCCTCATCGATGAGCCTCTGCATTTCGTCGCCGAGTAACAGAAAGCCTTCATCGACGAACTCTAGCTTCGTCAACGAAGCTTGCTCAATTACCTTTTTACCCTTCTCTTTATTAATTTATTCCATATATCACAGTTTAAGTTCTTACAACCTACCCTCCTTACGAAAATTTTGTCCTCAAAATTTGCAATCTCTCATTCATGAACTCATTCACACAACCAAACACACACTTAACTCCACAAAGAACTGGCGACCACTACAACGCAACCCCGTCACAATATATACATACCCTCACTTATGGCGGAGGAATACCGTGGTTACAAACATAAACTACCTCAGGAGTTCACAATACGCACTCCCCAAGACTAACTACCTATTCCAAACCAAGGTAGGGTAATGCACACACATACTCAGAACAACTGTGGATACTTCCAGCGTATCTCTACTTCCAATTCCCAAGAAGCTTCCTCAACCTCATGATTCCTCCACAATACCTTCACTAATGGTATGTCCTTGGTATGTAGCTTCTGACCTTTACGGTCTAGAATTTGAACAGGTATTTCTTCGTATGCTAAAGTATCCCCAATCTCCAAGTCCTCGTAACTAATAATATGTGAAGGATCTACCATGTATCTCCTTAACATGGACACGTGAAACACATCGTGGATCCTCGAGAGTGCTGGGGGTAGTGCAATCCTATAGGCTACCGGACCTACTCGCTCAAGAACCTCGAATGGTATGATAAACCTCAAGCTCAGCTTGCCTTTCTTCCTGAATCTCATCGCCCCTTCCATCAGAGTGATTCGCAGGAATATCTTACCCCCTACCTCGAATTCCAACTCATGGTGGTGAACATCTGCATAACTTTTCTAACGACTCTACGCCGATTTAACCCTTTCCTAGATCAAACCCACCTTCTCAGATGCCTGCTGCACGAGTTCAGATCCTAACACTTGATGTTCACCAACCTCATCTCAATACAGAGGAGATCGACACCTCTGACCATACAGAGCCTTGAACGGTGCCATCCCAATACTCGCCTGGAAGTTATTATTATAGGCGAACTCTACGAGTGGCAGAAACTGCATCCAGCTACCACCAAAGTCTAACACATAAGCCCATAACATATCCTCCAAGATCTTTAATGTTCTCTCTGACTGTCCATCATTCTGCGGGTGGAATGCTGTACTAAAAGTAAGCTTCGTCCCCAATGCTTCCTGCAAGCTCTTCAAGAAATGAGAGGTAAACTTCGGGTCTCGATCTAACACAATGGACACCAGTACCCCATGCATTCTAACTATCTCATGCACGTATATGTCTACTAGCCTACTCAAAGGGTATCTAACCTTCATCGGTAAAAAGTGAGCAGATTTCATCAACTTGTCCACGATCACCCAAATGACATTCTGCCCGTGAAGTGCTGGCAGCAATACGGTCACAAAGTCTATGGAAATATGCTCCCATTTTCATTCTGAAATAGCTAAGGGTTGTAATGGTCCTGCCGTTCTCTGATGTTCAGCTTTCACTCGCTGACACATCAGACACTACTCCATGAACTGAGTAATCTTCCTTTTCATACCACTCCACCAAAAGGTCTCGCGCAAATCCCGATACATCTTCGTGCTACCATGATGCACCATATACAAAGGACGATGCGCTTCCTCCAGAATCGTCCTTCTGATCTCGTTGTTGTTTGGAACACATAGCCTGGTCCCAAGCCTCAACACTCCTCCTTCAGTGATATTAAAATTCGCAGCCAACCCCAGCTGTACTTTCTCTATAATCTCAGTCAACTCCACATCACTAGCATGCACAGCTTTAACACGCTCAAACAAAGACGGCTAGATCACCAAATTAGTAATGAAATCCTGATGATCACCGGCCACCAACTTTATACCAAGGCTTTCCAGATCCCGTCTGATATGATGCTGAGTTACAACTGCAGATACTATCGCACAATCTGACTTCTAACTCAACATATCGGCTACCACATTAGCTTTCCCCAAATGATAACTGATGGTGCAATCGCAGTCCTTGATCAACTCAAACCACCGTCTCTGCCTCATGTTCAACTCCTTCTGTGTGAAAAAGTACCTGAGGCTTTTGTGATCAGTGAAAATCTCGCACTGCACACCATACAAGTAGTGTCGTCAAATTTTCAGTGCATATACAATAACAGCTAACTCCAGATCATGCGTAGGGTAATTCTTCTTGTATTCCTTGAGTTGCCGAGAAGCATACGCTATTACCTTACCTTGCTGCATAAGCACACATCCCATACCCTTCAAAGACGCGTCGCTATAAATCACAAAACTGCCATCCCCAGAAGGAATGGTCAAAACCGGAGCAGTAACCAGTCGATGCTTCAACTCCTAAAAGCACTGCTCGTAATCACTGGTCCACTCAAACTTCACCCCCTTCCTACTCAATCGAGTCAAAGGCCTAAACAACTTAGAGAATCCCTCCACGAACCAACGATAATAACCCACTAGTCCTAGAAAACTCTAAACCTCCTGCACATTCTTCGGCCTCACCAGTCGACCACAGCTTCGATCTTGCTAGGATCAACTGAGATACCGTCCTTAGACACCACATGGCCTAAGAATGCAACCTAATTCAACTAGAATTCACACTTCTTCAGTTTAGCATACAACTTCTTCTCCCACAGAATCTGTAACATTAATCTCATATGGTTTTCATGCTCTTCCGAACTCCTCGAGTATACCAAAATGTCATCAATAAACACCACTACAAACCGGTCCAAGTACTCATGGAAAACCCTATTCATAAGAACCATGAACACTACTGGAGCATTTTTCAACCCAAAAGGCATGACTAAGAACTCATAGTGGCCATATCTAGTTCGGAAAGCAGTTTTCTCTACATCCTCGGCTCGACCCCTCACCTGATGATACCCTAACCGTACGTCGATCTTCAAAAAGACCTGAGTCCCCTGCAACTAGTCAAAGAGATCATCAATACAAGGCAAAGGATAACGATCCTTCATAGTCGCCTTGTTGATCTCACAGTAATCTATGCACATACGCATCAACCCATCCTTCTTTTTCACAAACAAAACTGAAGCTCCCCAAGGCGAAACACTAGGTCAAATGAAGCCCTTGTCCAATAATTCCTGCAACTGCTCCTTCAACTCCTTGAGTTCTGCTAGAGCCATCCAATACGGAGTTTTAGAGACTCGTGCCTTACTAGGAAGCAACTCTATTGCAAACTCCACTTCACGATCTGAAGGTAAACCGGGTAAGTATTTTGGAAACACATCCGAGAACTCGTTAACCACCCAAATATCCTCGAGCCTCAACTCATTTCGCGGCGGTTCCCTCATGCAAGCTAGGTACCCCTGACATCTATCTAAAAGTAACCTCCTCGCCTGTAGTGCCGATAGAACCTGTGGCGTCGAACGCACAGATGATCCTACAAACTTGTACTCCTACTTCCCAAGAGGTCTAAACACTACTACCTTTCTATGATAATCGATCACAACATATTTGGAGAATAACTAATCCATCCCTAGTATGACGTCGAACCCCGACATGTCATATACCACAAGATTCGTCGGTAGTAGCTTCCCCTAAATTACCACTGGGTAGTCGCCTAACATTCTCCTATAGAAGCATACACTCCCAGATGGTGTAGCTACAGACAATCTTTTTTTCTTGACTTGGGTCTCCACCTCACATAGTTTCACAAAATTAACAGATATAAAAGAGTAGGCTGCACCCAAATCAAATAAAACCACAACTATATTTAAAAGCAACATCATAGTACCTATCACCACATTCCCCGCATGCTCAGCATTCGTTGGAGTAAGCAAGTATACCCTTGCCGGAGCTGTGTTTGCCTAATAAGTCCTACGAGATACCTAATTACTTCCCCGATTCTCACTCGAATAAGGCATACCCCTCTTTTGTGCATGACAATCTCGTGCCATGTAACCTAACTGGCCACAGTTGTAGCAGTTACCTCCAAACGACTGACATTCACCACTATGCCATCTGTGGCACCTGATACAACGATCACCCAACTAGCTCATCTGAGAACCCTGATGCTTAGTATTCTGGCAGTAACTCAAACCACTATTCCTCTTCTTCCACGATCCTTGACGAGATCCAGATTGAGAACCACAAGGTACTGGCCTCTTCTTCGGTTCCTGATCCACCTCATCGTCCCAGATGCCGGTCTCGATCATAGTGGCTTTATCCACTAAAGCTGAAAACTCATGGATCTACAATATACCCACTAATCTGCGGATGTCTTTCCTTAGGCTCTTCTCAAACCTCCAAGTCTTCTCATACTCGTTCGAGACCAAACACTGCATGAAACGGGATAACTCTATATACCGAGCAGCATACCCTTGCACCGTCATATTTCCCTGATTCGGCGTAGAAAAATCATCCACCTTAGCGTCGCGTGTGGAAGCCAAGAAGTATCTTTCAAATAAAGCCTCCTTAAAACGGCTCCAAATCATCTCCATAGGACTGGCTCTCTGCTTCTCCAGCTGACTCACCGCAGTCCACCATCGCTCTGCCTCCCTAGACAGCTGGATGGTAGCATTAAGGACCCTCTGCTTATCTGTGCAGTGTAAGACCTCCAGAATCCTCTCGGTCTTCTCAACCCAATCCTCAACTATCATTGGATCTAGTCCTCCTGAGAACGTCGGAGGGTGCATGTGTGTGAACCTTTCAATAGTGCACCCCATAGCAGTAGGAGTGTTCGCGTCTCGTGACGCTTCGCCCAATCTCCCCCATAAACTGCCTCGTCAAACCTCAAGGCACAGAAGAAGACTCATCACTCGCAGTCTCCTCGGAGCCACTTCCCAAGTTGTTATCCTTAGGCTCCATTTTGAAAAACGATACGAACCTGTTAGTATTCCTACAACACGTATAGTTAACACAATTATCTACAACTAATCATGTTAACTACCCCCTCACGGGTCCAAGTCTGCCCCATCACACCGACACGAATATCATCAATGGTTTGCCATGATTTTACTGAAATTGTCATTCTAGGAAAAACACGGAACACCACCAACGAGTCCATGTCTAGCAACAAAACAACCCTCGACCTACTCTACCCATTTCTAATATCCTATACTCTGGTATGTACACAATGCTATGCCTAACCAAGTCTATAAATCCTAAGAACCTAGTTAGCTCTGATATCAAGTTGTCACACCCCAGACCCGAAAATGGGAACCATGGGTGAATTAGTAACCTAACTTGTCCCTGTATCATACAGTCATCAATGACACGGCACAATGAATGAGGGTCCGACCCCGTGAGGTTCGTGTACACCCTATACACATTCATATAAATTACAGATACACAGCGGAAAAAGGTCTTTCTATACATATTATGTACCATACCAGATTCTATACAAAAGGAATCCAGTTTCCATAATACAAAACATAAACTCGGGTGTCTGCCAAAACCACAAAAGACAACCTAGTATAGTCCTAGTACTTACCCAAGTACCTCTTGCAGCACACAGACCACTACACTCCCAACACAAGGATGCTAGTTCCAGTTACTCGAAGAACCTGAAAAATATGTACGTACAGCAAAGGTGAGACACCTCTCAATAAGGCAGATCTAGGTTATATCGGTGTGATGCATTTGAGTGTTATCATGACCCAAAACATACACAGTTCAACGCAATTCCAGTATTTTCACAAAATAGTTCCAGTACAGTGCATTCACGCGCACACACATGATTAAGTAACCAGGTGTCATCACACCCTTCGGCTCAAAGCTAGCCCGCATTACACAGTATCGCCGACACATGGCGTAGCCCTAGGCTTCCATGGCATCGTACCGGTACAACTGGTGCATCCACACCCTTCGGTGATCAATTGGTAAGGCTCACGCCCTCGGATATAGAGCCGAACACTCTTGCCACACATGGCAGGTGATATTTCACACCATCGGATATAGAGCTGAACACTCTTTCAGTACCTGTAACAATTCGGAACCCCGTTCCTATTGCATTTTAACAAAACACAACCATGCATGCTCATATAAACAAACAAACCACACCCATTTGGTAATCTAAAATCATGATTTTCCAAACATATACAGTTTAGACATGTCAAGGCACGACCATCCCTATAACAGTATATATATCACAATATATTTATGGTTTTCCAACAAAACTAGAGATGCATCCCAATGCCTCCTTTTTCCCAAAACTGTAACATGAAAAACCCATAGTTTTACCTGTTAGATTTCCCAAAATGAGTAACCAAAACACACATAGGACCGTGAACCACAACTCTACCAAGTCTGATTTCAAAAAAAATTGACATAAATAGAATCCCCTTACCTTTCCTCAAAAATCCAATCCTAAACTCTACAGCCCCTAAACAGCGAATCGAGTTCCCAAAACCTATAAAACACAGTACAGATTCTACTCACAACTCCATTCCCTACAAAACTACCGGAACGGAAAAGAAAACTGAGCCTTACATTGATTTTGAGCCAAAACCCAAAACTGCTCGAAATGAAGATTCGTTCCGTAAATCTCGAAGAGAATCCTTCTGTAATCCTCGCAGTAACGTCGAATCGTCGATTAAGGCAACGATCGACGAAGAAATCTAGAGAGTTAGAGAGAGTGAGAGAGAGAGAGAGAGAGAGAGAGAGAGAGAGAGAGAGAGAGAGAGATTTTCTTGATTACTTAGCTTGGAAGCAATAGAATAGATATTTATAGCCCTTTGACTCGGCCAACATCATTGACAAGATGGTGTCTTCATCGACGAGTCACTGAAGACATTTATTGACGAGATGGTGGCCTCGTCGACGAGCCTAAGATTCCCGATTTCCCAAAACCTCTCAGCTTCTCCTCGTCGCCGAGTAACAAAAAGCCTTTATCGATGAACTCTGGCTTCGTCGACGAAGCCTGCTCAATTACCTTTCTACCCTTCTCTTTATTAATTTATTCCATATATCACGGTTTGGGTTCTTACATAGATTCTATATTTCAAAGCAAAAGTCTGCACTTTCAAGTGCAATCATCAACAAAAGTGTTATGAAAAATGCCTCTCTAACAATGCACAGCGGAATATGTATATTGTATAAAGGATCAAATATACATTTGCAACAATCTAAATGATGAAAAAAAAAATACTTCCACAACCATAGCAATGTAAAGAAAACAAAGATAAAAGCAACAAAACTAGAAATTACATGGTTCGGCAAAGCCTACGTCCACAAGAGCAATCGGTAAAAGTTTCACTATTAAGATTAAAAATACATAATACAATGGATTACAATGATATTCCCTCCTTCTCTCCCCTATCACTACTCACAATATGCCTAGAATGGCATATTTAACAACCCCTCAGAGGCTTCCCTCCAAATACACAACCGTTCCAACGTTCCAATTCTAAATTTGAAATTTTTCTCACAACCATCAACCTGGTTGATACTCATAGGAATTCATATATGAGATTTTAGGGGACAAGTTGACATGGTCAAGCTTGGTCAAGACTCTCAGGAGTTCATGTATGATATTTATCTGCTCTCACTCATAGACGAAAGAGACACTTGTCGACGAGTGCCTGCTGCACAACACACCCATATGCTTTTCTTCTTTTGTTTATGAACCCCCACCAAGTATAAGAACCACACAAACACAACAATATCCACCTTGGTGATTATACACCCCTTAGGAGAACCTAAAAACAAATATGATTTCTCCACCTTGAACTTAGAACGTTCGGTTGGGACCATCTCCCTTCTAGCACTTAGATACAGACACCAAGTTCAAGCAATGCCGCTTGAACTTGTCGATGGCAGCTTCAGCTTCTACTATCAACCCCGATAGAGTTGTAGATGCAATACCTGAAAACTTCACCTTAGGCTTCCAATGAGACCATCCCATAATAGTAAACACAAAAACTACGGCAAGCCTTATGCCATCAAAGCCTCCTGCATAGTCTTCAACAAAACTAACAACTGACGGTTCACTCTTTGCCTACTGAAACACCCCATTGCACAATCATGAGGGACCTTTGATGTATCCAGGACATCACAGTCTATCCTTGGGTATCGAGTGGTGGACATTACATATTGATTCTCCACAAAACCCCCTTGAGATAGCAAACAAAATCTCCCTGTGGTTCCTTCCATAAAGACACCCTAAGATAACACCAATTTCCCTGTAGCCCTGTCCACAAAACCACCCTGAGATAATACTAATCTCCCTACAGTTTTATCTATGCAAATAAAAAAACCAAGACCCATCTTGGCTGTACCCAACACATTCATGTCAAAACCTTTCAACAGAGTTCCCAAATGATTAGACTCAGTTAAAGCTTTTTCAGCCAATAACATGTCATTCACATACAACAGATAAATCACTTCACTACATCCTATCACCCTCTTCCATACTGGAAGCCTTACTAACTCACACACCTGGTACATATGCAATACCACCATTATCTCCACCATAGCACTCATCCACCTATTTTTCCCTTTGCAAGGCATTGTAACTTGAAAAATAGTAGAAACCTTACTGCTGGTAGTATTGGATACATTAAACATCAAACTGCCAAATTTATACCTGAATGGTGGTCTGATAGTGCACATGGGCCCACCGCGATCCTAATGGTCCCCCAAGCTAAAACTCCCTATAATATGAACAACGTCATCTTTGCCCTGAGTATGTTGTTCCACCTACATCACATGCTCATTCATACAGTGATACTGTTGACTCGAGATAGAACTACCGGAATTTTTGCCCTGAGTCCTTACATTCACTTGAATAACATGATTGCTGAGGCCGCAGTTTTCTGGAATTTTTTTCTCTTCCTTTACCCAAGTACGCTGCCCCATGACTTTATCATGAAAAGAAATGTCCTCGATCACCCTTTTTTTTTGCCACAGGATCACCCAACTTGAACCCACCTTTCCTATACCCTAGAAAAGTGTATATCTAGACATAACATTTTACCTAGATCCTTCATGACTAGAATAGTGCACCAATGGACATCTACTCGCAACTAAGTAGTCTACCACAAAACCTGCCCACAATTTACCTACAACTTTCCCATCTAGCGATACCTTTGGCGATCGGTCACACAAGAAATGTGTCATACTCACTAACTTCACCAAGAAGTACTTTGCAAGCCCTATATATGATCTTCCCTGCTCACAATACTCCTTGAACAAAACCAGCATACTCAGCCCCAATGTCTGGTTTGAGAATCTCTCTACTTACCTGGTTCTCCACCTCAGCCACTACATAAAGTACACCAAGATCCTTCATTATAAATTCATGAAATACATATGTCTATTCCCTAATGATATCATCATTAGTTCCCAAACATCATAAAACATATGGTCACCCATATGCTTTAACCGCATATGCCACAAGATATCCGATGCAGATTCAACAGTTGCAACTCCACCTACAATCGTAATATCATGCAGTGCATAGACATTTCCCGCTACTTTTTCTCCTTTCATCACTATTAAGTCGCCTTGGCACACTTTCATTTCTCCACTTTCAAACTTATAAAAATATCGATTACAGTCTAAAGTAGCCAATGAAATAACGTTCTTCCTTAGACCCAGTTCATGCTTTACATCACATATGATTCTTACAACACCATCATGCATTTTGATTTTGACATTTCCAATAACAAATATTTTGTATGAAATATCATTTTCCATCAAAATACAACCAGCATAAATTTACCTATAGATGTCAAACCATTTTCTAAGATAAAATCATTTGGTATCTAAGATCCAAGAATCACCTGTGAGGCACTCTGAACCTGATGAAACACATAGCATATCTTTATCACAACATTATGAATCTTCTTCTACTACACTTGCAGATTTTGATGAAACCTTAGACATATATCGTCCTTCTAGTTTTCGCCAAACTAATTCCAGATAATTCTTATCTATGATATGATACAACACGTCATTAGTCAAACAAAATCAAATGATTGCTCCCAATTCATTCCAAGTCGTTGCATCCATGCTATCCGGTTGAATTCTATACAAAACTTTCACCATACCTTGTTGCACCAAAAGATCATTCACCCTTCTTTGCCACAAACTGAGAGTTCTAGTTCCATAAAATTTGAAAACATCAAATTTCGCAAAAGAAGATGCAAAGGCAATTACAACTTCGCTCTGATACCAATTGTTGTGAGAAATGCCTCTCAAACAATGCACGATGAATTATGTATATTGTATAAAGGATCAAACATACACTTGCAACAATATAAATGATGAAAAATAGAATACTTCCACAACCATATCAATATAAAGAAAACAAAGATAAGAGCAACAACACCAAAAATTATGTGGTTTGCCAAAGCCTACATCCACGAGAGCAATTGGTAAAAGTTTCACTATATTGATCAAAGATACACAATATAATGGATTACAATGATCTTATCTGCATTTCTTACCCTCTCACTACTCACAATATGCCCAAAATGGCATATTTAACAACCCCTTGTAGGCTTCCCTCCAAATACCCAATCGTTCCAATGTTCCAATTCAAATTTTGAAATTTTTCTCACAACCGTCGACCTAGTCAAGCCTAGTCAAGCTCCTAGTCGAGACTCTCAAGATTTCATGTATGAGATTTTAGGGGACGAGTTAACCTGGTTGAGCTCCTGGTCAAGATTCTCAAGAATTCATGTTTGAGATTGCACAGCACACCTATATGATTTTCTTCTTTTGTTTATGAACCCCACCAAGTACAAGAGCCACACAAACACAAAAGAAAAAAATAAAAAATAAATAAAAATAAAAATAAAAATAAAAGTAACAAAGTATGAAGCACCACCAAGAGACTTATCATTTATAATGAAAAAAATTTGTATGACTCAAATATAAAACATGTGATCTAGATGGAGGAGATCTATGAAATGCAACTCTATGTTGTTTACCTACTAAAAAATGTGTGCAAGACTTTAGAGGCATACATGTAATAGGAAGGAGTTGCACTTTTTTCAAGGATGCCAAGACCTTTCACACCAATATGCAGAAGCTACTTTGTTATAATTTGATTGAAAAGTCTTCCATTACAGTCACCATTCCATTGCATAGCTTAGTTAATGTCATGTAAAGAGTGATCTCTTCTTTCCTTTATCCACCACTAAGCTACCCTTAGTGATTTTTCATCTTCCATTACCGAAGGAATTAATATAAGCCATTATCATCAAGTGCAGCATGAAGGATATCAAATAAAGCTAAATCTTAGGAGCATGTCTCACATTATTTAGAATCAATTTGCCTCCAATATCTATTCGCATATAAACCTTTCACATGCCACCAATTTGGCCATAGCATTATTTTTCCCATCCTAAGAAAGCTAAAATCACCATTGGAGTAAGATATGAAGAAGCAATATTAAGATGTAACATGAAATGATGCCGCCAAATCAACAGTCTATGAAGAATCTTGATACACGTGAGATTTACACAACCATCAGTAAAGATGATAACATTACCATTAGATGAAATTATTTTTTGTGTTTTTATCTTCTTATTTTTTATTATTCTCTTTAGATTGCTCTCTTTCCAAATGTCTACACTCACTATCAATATGCCTTAAGTTTCACAAAAGTGTAGCATTATGTTCCCTTTTCTTAAATTGCATCTTCCTCTCGACTTATCTTGATATATCATAAGGTTTTCTAACTTTACTTCTTCCCTATTTTTTGGTAACAAGTGCCTCTGAATGTGAAGAAGAAGTTCCATTTCATTTCTTCTAGCTTCTTCATTAAACATGCTATCTTTCACATACCCAAGGTCAAACCACCATTAGAAGTTGAGTTGCTAAGTGAGACAATCAAGGTTTCTTAATTATCGAGTAAAAAAACTCATGAGAAGCAATGCTTGCACTTTATCATCAAATATAATTTTCATGATATACTGCTCATTGATATTTTCTTAGAAATTGTTCAAGTGATTTACAATGTTGCACCCTTTTTTGTATTTCAAGTTCACAAGCTTTCTAATAAGAATAACATTTTTTTTGTGGGATCATTCGTTCCATTTCTTGTCCAACTTTGTAAGATTGAACTTCTTGCACAACATGGTGGAATACATCTTGGTTAACCCATTGCCTAATTTTTCAAATGGATTTTCTATTCATCAATTCCCAATAATCATTAGTTGTCTTTTTACTTGATTCCTTCACTTTAATAAGTAGAAACATCATTGATATTTTCTTAGAAATTTTTCAAGTGATTTGCAATGTTGCACCCTTTTTTGTATTTCAAGTTCACAAGCTTTCTAATAAGAATAACATTTTTTTTGTGGGATCTTTCGTTCCATTTCCTGTCCAACTTTGTCAGATTGAACTTCTTGCACAACATGGTGGAATACATCTTGGTTAACCCATTGCCTAATTTTTCAAATGGCTTTTTCTATTCATCAATTCCCAATAATCATTACTTGTCTTTTTGCTTGATTCCTTCACTTTAATAAGTAGAAACATTTTCTTCACAATATAAAATATCTTCCATTAATCTTAATCTTCCAAATGGAATAAATTGAGGTCATAAGCTTAAACATTGTGCAAGAACTCTCTTCCATTCAAGTCGCACAAGAAAATATAATTGAAATATAACCTCAAATCTTATACCAATTTTTTTTCGAGTGACACCAAATTTCTAACAATCCCAAGAAAATAATCTATGCCTTTTTGTGCAAGCCAAATGGTAATAACAATAGTTCACCAATAACCAAAGCATACAATCACAAGTGCATTGACAAGAGACATACGCAACTTTATGTGGAGAACCCTCCAATATAAAGAGAAAAACTATAGGAATGAAATCAGAAAAATCTTCCACTAAATCAACAACTGGATTACAAGTACAAATTCTTCAAAGCAACCTAGAGATCACCAATCAATAAGATATATAATCATAAAGAGTGTTCAACTCTTGGGTAACAATAATTTCCATTACCCTAAGACGGATTTCAACAAAAACAACAAGAAAAGGTCTCACCAAGTGGGTATTTACAGACAAAAAATAAGAATGTCAGTAAATGATCAAGACCTATAGAAATAATCTTCATGCCATTAAATGCAATATACTGAAATTTCATCAAAATTGGACTCCAACAACCATTTGATATTGGCTTCAAAGATGTAAAAATGGTGGTTGGGGGGGGGGGGGAATCAAATAGTTCTTTTCTTCTCATGCTTCCAAAATGTACACTTACTCTCAATTACAAGCACACTTAATCGAGCCATGGATTCTCTCCCCCAAGAGAAAATGTAACCAACTACCAAATAAATACATGGCAATTTCCCATGTAATCCACTAATCAAGCATTGGCTTTTCTTTTCTTGTTTTTTTTTTTTTTTTCTCATGGGTCCTACCACAAAGTCAAGATACCACCTAACATAAGTCTCTTATGAGACATTTCATTGGTTAAAGTTGGACTTTTATGTTAGAGGTCTTATGTTCAAATCTTAGGACAAGCATGCATGAAGGAATAGAGCTTAACATGGGTTTCCTCCCATGTAATCGACACCTAGTATTAACCCTAATCTAACAGAGAGAGAGAGAGAGAGAGACCAATGATTTCAACAAAAGGAAAACTTGTAACTTTGAAAATATTAAGAAAGAGGGTAGAAAAATGAAAAAAAAATCACTTTTTTTTCTTTATCAAAATATGTAAGAAGAAAATAAAATATAGTGAATTAATAGACGAAATTCTAGTTTCATCCATTACTAGCCTTTACTTATTTTCTCAATATTTAATTATATAAAATATATATTTTTAATGCTATTTAATTTGCAGAATAAATCTAATAGAAATGAATTTATTTTTTCTTTATTTTTCTAAAAACAAAATTGTTAAACATCCCAACTGGGAGTATATAGTCTAAGAGGAGGGTGAATGGACTCTTTTTGCGTATTTAAAATTTTCAATACAAAATAAAACTCTTGGCAAGATTCAAACAATTAAATCACAATATGCAAAATATAAGTCATGCACAAGACAAATAATATAAAGAGTATGGAGAGAAAAGCTTAACACTTGTAGTTAATGTGGTTCAGTACCAAGCCTACGTCCACGTCTTAGCACCAAACCAAGGATTCCACAATCCACTATCAATACCCCTTCACTGGCGGAGCAAGCCTTACAACTCGGAAACAAATCCCTACCCGCTCACTAAGAGCCTTTGGTTCACAAAGAACCTTCACCAATAACGGTTCACAAAGTACCTTTTTAAAAAAATATGAAAATACAAAAGATGCTCCACAAATGAGTTGAAATAAATTACAAACCAAACCTCACACTTTATCTCTCAAGTAATGATTCAAAAAATATTGGAGAACAAGAAAGATTGAGCACTTATGAATGAAAGACAAAGATGCAAAGTGCTAAGCTAAGTGCTTAGATTTTGGTATTTAAAGATATATTTCACTAAAATGATCAAGAAGCATCCTAAACAAGTATATTGACTTTTATTTATAGCCAAATCATCCAACTAGCTGTTATTGGACCGTTGGGAGCAATTTACCAAAAGAAAAAAACTAGTCGTTATTGTGCTGTTCATAAGACCACTGGTTAACTAGTCACCCCACTAGTCCATTAGTCCCCTGCACTAGACAACTAGTCACTGATAGAAAGATATGTTTTAGTTACTGGCTATCACTGGTCGACTAGTCTCCTGCTTTGGTCAATTAGTGCCCTAAATTAGAAAAAGTCATCAACGTAAATGTTGTGGGATTTTTTCTTAGCTTTTCAAGGACACCAAGATCGGGATTTTTGGACTCTTTTAGTAAAGGTTATGCTCTAAATACCGAAGGGTGTTCAGGAAATTTGATAGGTGCATACAATATGTTTTAGACCCAACCAAAAAGCCTTTTAAACACTTAAAACATTCTTGGATAAAAGTATATGAAATATATTAAGTCTAATATAGTTTAATACTTGTCCAAATGAGTTTTCCATTGAGTATAAGATATCTTGGTAATAAAAACACATTTGAAAAACCATTTTAATATCTTATATACTTGTATATCCTTTATTGAAAATATACTTGACTTTCTTCGAACCCTTAGGACATAAGACTCATTTTGATAAAACGGGACTAAGTATGAAGATGTTCAAAATACCAAGATATTTCAAAACTTATCTCTTTGGGAAACAACTTTGAGTTTAGGATTCTTTTGACAAACTTTTTAATTTAACATTTAAAACCATGTATGTTGAGTTTTTGACTTTGGTGAAATCCTCTAAACTAATGTGTCCTAGTATGCATGCATTTGCTCAAATCTTACTCAGAAATCATGAATGAAACAAAACCGTAAGAGTTACAAAAAAAACTACCTCAAACACACACCCATTACAAAGATTCTACATAAAACTTCCTTTGGTTGTGCTTGGGTCCATCAGAGTATGTGACCTTTTGATCTTTCCTACTTTGATCGTCAACTTGGTTTGATCTTTGCCTTTTGACCAATACTTCTAGTATTCGTCCCTTGAACCTGTAATAAACATTATTTGCAAAGATGGAATGCACTAGGAACAATAAGTAGGTTAATATCATCAAAACACATAAACCATGATAGTGTAGTCAACAAGGCTAACATTCTCCCGCTTTTTGATGATGTCTAACCTATTAAAAATCTACTTAATCTTTTGCATTTATATTTATACTAACCATGGCTTGATCTGCAAATATAAGCTTACCTAAAAGCACTAATGGGTTGTTATCATCAAAACAAGACAATTAAGCTTATGTAGTCTCTATGGCTAACATTCTCCTCCTTTTTTATGATGGCAAACCATTGGTGCTCTCTATAGGGTATATTTTAAAGCTCCCCCCCCCCCCCCCCCCCTCCCCAAATTATGCATACTGTAGAATGAGACTAAAATATGTTCCCCCTTACTATATGCATCTCTACAATTTGCTCCCCCTTACTTTATGCATATAATAAACATTTAACTATATTTTTCATATCCATTAGAGCTTTAACATGCACATCATAAAATAGTTCATTTAAGATAAAACTATAAGCAAAGTGAACTTATCAAATCACCATATGCATTTTACCCCACATACATACATACATTTCTCCCCCATATGCATAACACTAAAGATATAACACAAAAAAAAAAAAAAATTCCCCCGTTGATCGTAATCAAAAAGAGAGGTGCTATTCATTAAAAAAAAAAAAATCGCCCCTTTAAGATAAGCTTCATGGAGGTGAGGAGAGTAGGTGACATAAGCCAATTGTTTGTACTAAACTATGATGTAATTGGTGTAATCCTAAGAGGGGGGTGAATTGGGTATTTAAAAACTTCGTAGGTTAAATTCAAATTACAATCAGTATTACACAACCTAAGATTTTTCTAAGCAGTCTAAATTCCCTTAATTAATTAGGTATGCTAATATTTAAAACCAATAAGGCATTCATAATAAATTAAATATTAGCATACATATACCACATCATATCCCATTTAAATTTAAAGGTGTGTATGTAAAAATGATTTACCAATTAATGAAAACATACACGAGTGTAGCATATCTCATTTAATTCAAATGTGTGCATGCAGATAATTATAATAGTAAATAAAAAAGCGCACACAAACTGAATTTAAAGTGCGTAAATTAAATGAGATAGAGAGAGAGTGAGACACATGATTTGTTATTGAAGTTCGGCCAAACCAGCCTACCTTCCCACCTTGGGCATACCCCTCAAAGATTCCACTATCCTTACTCACTTAAATAGGCTGAGCAAAATCTATTTACAATCTTTCCTTATGGGGGTAAGGTAAACCCTAACTCAATTACAGGACTGAGCCACAACTATACAACCTCTCCTTATGGGGCGAGGAATATCCCAACTCAATTACTAGGCTGAACCAAACTGGTCTCCCTTACAAGGCAAAGACAGCCCAACTCAATTCACGGGCTGACCCACAACTATTAGAATTGGTGTGACCCCAAGAGAGGGGGTGAATTGGGTTTTAAAACTTTTTGGCTAATTTAGATATTTGTAGCGATTCACCATTGCTCATATCTCATTCAATATAATAGCGTGTATGAAAAATGATGAAACTATACGTTCAAACATACACGTGCGACATATCTCATTTAACCCAAATGTGTGCATGCAAATAATAATAGCAGTAAGTAAACTAGCATACACACATGGGAATTAAAGTGCAGAAAGTAAATAAGAGAGAGAGAGAGAGAGAGAGAGAGAGAGAGAGAGAGAGAGAGAGAGTGAGAGTGAGTGAGTGAGTGACATAAGATATTTGTTATCGAGGTTCGGCCAAACTAGCCTACGTCCCCGCCTTGGGCATACCCCCAAAGATTCCACTATCCCTGCTCACTTAAACGGGCGAAGCAGAAGCCGTTACAACCTCTCCTTATGGGGTGAGATAAACCCTAGCTCAATTACAAGGTTGAGCCCAACTTGTCTCACTTATAGGGCTGAGACTCCCCAGTTCATTTTTTTGGCTAAACCGAACTGGTCTCACTTACGGGAAAGAGACTCCAGTTCAATTCCGAGTTGAACCCAACCGATATATTAAAAATATTTTTGTACGTAATAAAATGCTTCTAAATACAAGTAAATAAGTGCACGTTTAAGCTCAAAATGCACTCTCTAATAATATGAAATATGCTCAGTAGAGAAAGGGTGCTTTCAAAATAATTTTTGTAATCTTTGAATATAATATGTATAATGAGGACCTCAAAGATTTAAACTCTAAATCAAATATTTCTTCGAAAATATTTGCAATAAGAAATAGGAGAGCCTAGGGTTTTACTTTCAAAAGCTTTGCACACACAAAACAAAATAAAGCATTTAAAACTTTATATGCAAATCAAAGCAATGATATGTTTCTCCAACAAAATATTTACCATGGAAATATGTGGATAAATTCCAAAGCTTTACTCTCAAAAATATTTCTCAAACATGCAAGCAAGAGAGTAAAACTCTTGAATGAAATAAATGCCCAAATAAAAATACTCTCTTGTAAAAATGATTTTCAAGAAAAAACTGAAAGAGAGTTTGGAGAGTATGAAAATTTAACCCCAAAAATTATTTTTGAAATAGAAGTTCAAATGAGGGAACTTTGATTAAAAAATATTTGAGAGAATTTTGGAACTAATCAAAGTTTGCTAATCTAAGTTATGAAAGGGATATATACAGAGTCTGGGAAATTTTTGACCGTTAGGGACACGCCGGATATTATTAAAATGTTTAATTAATTTTTAAATGCATTTTAGCACTTAAAAATACCGCAACCCGAGAGGTTTAGTCACTCGATCCTTAGGGTCGGTCGCCTGAACACTCCAAAGAGTAAAAGTGAATTTTTGGGTTCGGTTGACCGTGGGCAACGACTAGTCAGCTAAGCCAGGCGATTTTCCAAACCTTCGTGGTTTCGATCACTCGATGAATAGTTTGGTCTACCGAACCTCACAGTTCGGTCACCCGGGATGATTTAGAACTATAAGTTCGGGAAGCCGGAGCAGGTAGAAAAGGTCAGCTTTAAAGTTTAGTCGACTGTGGACAATTAGTTCAATTTCGTTCGATCGCTCAAGGCTTAGTCAACATTTTTACTTTTGGGCCAACAGATTGTTCGGTTGACTGAGGTGTTTATAACTAAAAATGGTCAGTCGACCGGGGCTATTAAAGTACCCCAAAAATCCAATGTCGGTCGAGTCCTAAGGTCTGTCTATGGCCTATCAGAGCATTAAGTCATATCATGTAGGATGTATGCATTTATTACAGACCAAAAATTAAAAATTAAATGCATATACAACTTAAAATAAATGTCTTCGCCTTTTGCTCTTTCTTCATGGGATACGCCAAGCCGTGTGTACGCTTTAAGTCCCGTATTGGCTTCCATTTCCTTTTTGCCTTATGTGTGTGTTGAATAGTAAACATGTTCAAGCACTTAAAAATACACATAAGAAACTGGTGCTTTGTCAGCATCAAAACACGGATCGGACTAAAAAATTCAACGACAACCAACACTCCTTGCGAGGCGAAGACACCTCAGCAACACTTTACGAGTAGTGCCAAAAACCAACTCAATTTTTAGGCTGTGCCCAACTGATCCCTTGCGGGGCGGAAACTCCCCAATTCAATTTACAGGCTGAACCCAATCGGTCTCCCTTACGAGGCATAGACTTCCCAGTTCAATTTACGAGATGAACCCAACCGGTACATAAAAATATTTTTGTACATGTAAAAATGCTTCTAAATGCAGCAGAGATGTACAACTTTAAAGCTTAATACACTCTGAAATATGATATGAAATCATGCTCAGTAGTTTAAGGGTGTTTTTCTCAAAAACAATTTTTGCAATCTTTAAATATAATATATATGATAAAAAGTTTCAAAGATTTAAACCCTAAAAGATATTTCTCCAAAAGTATTTTTCAAAGAATAATAGGAAAACCTAGGGCTTTTAACTTAAAACGATTTTTGTCAATAAACACAAGTGAACTTATGAATCTTGCAGTCAATATGCAAAGATTCATAAAGCCATGAACAATTTCTCCACAAAAAAATATGTGTGGAGAAACCACAAGCTTTTACTCTCTAAAAATTAATTTTCAAAATGAAGAACAAGTGAGAGTAAATACATATGAACAACAGAAATGCCCAAAATAAAATGCTCTCTTTTAATAAAGCTTTTTCAAAAATAAGTGAAAGAGAGTTGGAGAGAGTATTAAAAGATTTGCCCCAAAGAAAAGATTTTTGCAACAAAAAATTGGTTTAGGGGAACTTTGAATAAAAAAGCCTAAATAAATTTGAGAAAAAAAATTTGACTAATCAAAGTTGCAAATTGGAGTTATGAGAGAGGTATTTATAGACTTTTAGAAAATTTGACCGTTAAGGGACATGCTCAGTATCTTAGAAATGTTTAATTACAAAATTAATTACATTTTGGCACTTAAAACATTTCCAACCCAAGAAGTTCGGTCGTCTGACCCTGGCGTCAGTCGATTGACCTCACATAGCAAGTTTGAATTTCTAAAGGGGTTCAATCGACCAAGGGAGGCACCAGTCGGCTGATTAAAAGGCGAAGGTTCAGCTAACCATGGCATAAGGCCGGTCTTCCAAGCCAAATGGCCGATCAGCTGTGGCATTTTTGAATTGAAAGGTCAGTTGACTGGGCGGTCAAAATGTGGGCAATTTAAAAGGCGGCTCGACTGAGGTCTCAATCCAAGCTAGAAATCTGTAGTCAGACGACTAAGCTAGTTTTAACTAGCAAGGATCGGTCGACCGATGTCTTTATAAATTCTAAGTTTGGCCCTATTTTTGTCCCTTATTCATTTTTAAAAACCTTATATGATTTTAGCTTTTAATGAAAAGGTTTTTCATGAAAGTATTAGGTGCCCTAAGGTCTGTCTAAAGTTTTCTGAGCTTAGCAATTCATATCATGCAGATGCATGCATTATTACAGACTGAATATAAAACTTAAAATGCTTTACAAAAGAAAAAAAAATGTCTTCTTCTTCTTCTTCTTGTTTTGCTCTTCAGTCTTCATGGAATACACCAAATCGTATAGGCTTTAAATCCTTCAGGCTTCCATTTCTGTTCCCTTATGTGTGTGTTAAATTAATGGACCTACTCACATGCTAAATACACACATAAGTAACTTATGCTTTGTCAGCATCAAAATAGAGATCAGACTTAAAAAGTCAAAAAACTATTGATAACACGTCAAAGTTGCGTAATTAGGCATTTAGATTCATGCATTAACAATTATAATTTTAATTAAATGCTTAATTATGTTCAATAATTTAACATTGAGCTCGAATTACAATATTTGGATCATTATTCAATAATTTACAAATTTTTGATACTTTATTATTGTAGGATAATTTTTGGATATTAAAGCCGAAATTAAAAATGTATGTGAGCTGGAGTCCGAATCAAGGTCGTGTGCATGAAGCTGAATATCGAAGATTAGACCATGAGCCACATGCGTGTAACTAACAAGCCATGCATGCCACATGATCCGAAGTTGTGCATTGAAGAGCTGTAGTCGGGCCGAGAATCAAAATAATTGTCGAAAAATTAAAACCAAACCATTTATGCCTGACCGTGCTCGTGAGCTTTGATGAGGGGCTTGAAGTGCATAAAGATAGGCCCGTGTTCATGAAAGAAGGTGGGCTGCAAGGATGAGAAGAAAGGTCAGGCTGGGAAACAACAAAAAAGAAACAAGAAATGGAAGAAAAAAAAACAGAGAAGAGAGGCCCAGCCCACCCATGCAAGTCGTGTGTGAAGTGTGTGCACTGAGGGCAAAAAGGTCCCGGGCAACACTTTAAAAAGAAAAATAAAAGTAGGGTTAGGGGAGTTTTTTAGTCTCTCTTGCCTCATCTCTCTATCTTGCCCCCTCTCTGTCTCACTCCCTCTCTATCCCTCCTTCTCGTCCCTCTCAATCCTCTCTGTCTTGCCTTCTCTTTCTCTGCTCTCCCTCAACTCTCTCGATCTCCCTCAATCTCTTAGCCCTTTCTTTTTTCTCCTCTCCTCTCCTCTCCTCTTCTTTTTCCATTCTCTCTTTTTCTTTTTCTCTTCTCTTATCATCTTTCTCTTCTATGCTACCCGACTGCTACTGTTTGCGGTGCTGAATATCCAATGAAACTAAACTGCTCCTGCTTCCCTATGCTACTGCCGCTGCTTTTTGGGTTGCTGTTGTCTGCTGCCCTACTGTCTGCTGCTTGCTCCTGCTGCTGTGTGCAGGGAAGGGGGGACCTGAGAACTCCACTATTGCTTCTGTTGTGTGCAGGGAAGGGGGGACCAAGAGCTCTGCCTTGCTACTACTGCTGCCTTGCTCCTGCTAATGCGGCTAGCTTTCTCCAACACCAACCCGACGGCCTTCTTCCTTCCCTCTCTCTCTCTTTTTCTCTCATATCTCTTATCTCTCTCTCTTTTGGATTCATTTAACTATTTTTATTTTTTTCTTCTTTCTTTAATGTCACTTTGAATATTCTTGGAATTTTTTCATTTATTATTTTAATGTCATTTTGATTATCTTGTTGGAGTTTTTTTTTTAGTTCAAGGTTTAGTTATTTTTATTTAAAACTTTGCTCGAGTTTAATTCTTGTTAAGGTTAATTTAAAGATTTAGTTTGAGTTTATTCGTATTATCAAGTTCAGTTTTTTTTATTGTTGGAGTTGAATCTTGTTTGAGTTATTTACTGTTAAATCTAGTTTATTTATGTAATTGAGTTTTATTTATGGGTTAGTTTAGTTTATTTTTATTTAGTTGAGATTTTGCAAGGTTTATTTATTTCAATATTCTGGTGTTGAGTTGGGTCTTTGTTAAGGTTAAGTTTAATTTAGTTTGCCTTTGTTTAATTAGTGAGTTGATTGGTAATTTTTACACATGTTCAATCTTTAGTTAGGGTTTAAATATCATTGCAAAAATCTCAAAAATCCTGGGAACCCGAATCTAAACTATGACGACCTGCTTAATTTTCACATTTTTTTTTTCATAATATAATACAATATCACAAAGCTTAGTAGATCATAATCCACATGGACCTGTGGGTACCAAAGATACATTAGAACACATAACAGAAGCCTAAGCAGCAGGAAACATGCAATCATAATATCATAAATACAGAATCATCCATCACAATACCAGAGTTACAACATCTACTATAATTAAGTTTATACATCCCAAAAAGAAAATCTAGGGACATTTTCACAAAATCCAACCGTCCCCGCCAAAACTTACCCTTCAGAGAGAGCAGATCAAACGTACTAGATCAGCGAGGCTTTACCCACTCTCCTATCAGGGGCTCCTGAAATGTTTTTGAAATTCGAGGTGAGACACCTCACAGTAAGGAAAATAAACTAATACTAGTGTGTGGCAACATGAGTATTTCCGTGTTCTATATAAAATCATACATAAACATATAAATATAACTGTCTATATCATATCTAGGAAACATATATTTTCAAATCATTGCAGAACATACATGATTTTCATAAATATAATTCATCTCGCATAACATAATAAGAAAATAATCCTAGTAGGTTAGCTGGCTATTGTCATGTATTACCCCCACATGACTGGGTTGTGTGGACCGAAGGCGGGACCTGACAATGGTTGGCCAACCACTGCCAAGTCAAAAGTACAGTCTGTAAGTCCAATGGGTCTGCCAGACCTGGTCCATACACCAAGAGCGCTCACACACTTCTTCAAAACCACATCGACCATCCAATCTCACACCACTCCGTATAGCGGCGATAACACAAATATCATGATCATGATGACCATGGACACATAGTAGCGGTACCGTGCAAGTGCTAGCCTAGATCAAGCCAACCAAGTTCTGATATCATATAACATATATTGAAACTGTGATACATGAATATTTCATATCATTACTTATCAAATCAATCATATCATTTTGCATATATATGTATATCATGAAATCATCAGCCTGTATGCTGGCAAACATATCCATAGCTTGGCCCGTACACCAGCAAACATATCCATAGCACAGCCCGTACGCTGGCAAATCATTTCCATAGCTTGGCTCATACGTCAGAAAATCATACACATAGCTCGGCCCGTATGGCAACAAACATATATAAAAATCTTGGTCTGTACACCGGTTTTCATTATAAAAATCCGTATCATTAACACATTCCCAGAAAACAGTATTTCATAACAATTTCTACTCATGCCACACTAAACAGGTTTTTCGTATATTTAACATACCATCATTTTCAACAGTATTTCCCAAATATAAATCATATATAAATATATTTATTTCCTTTAAATCAAATGCTATAATATTATACATATTTTTCATAAAATACTAGTTTAGTTTATCCCCTTACCTGAGTCTTGAGAAGCCTCTAAAACAAACAGCCCTGCACCCGCAGGGTTCCTCGTTCAGCACCCTAAAAAAAGCATTCCTCGAAACTAAAGTTCAGTATTTCTACGCATACTACACTTTCTACAACTGTCAAATAGCCAAATATTGAGTAAAAAACCTTACCCTAGATTTGGGATGGTTTCTAACTCAGCCCCACCGACGATATGCTCCAGCAGACTTGCATAGGACTTTGCCAGGAGCGTCATGGTGGCTTCAGATCGTCAAACCGGTAAGAATCTGACCCGAGATCATAGAAAGAAGGTAGGAGAGGCGTAGAGGAGAGAGAAAGAGAGATGTTTGAGCAAGATTTAGGCCAAAAATGAAAGTTGGCCCTATTTATACACTGGGCTTCGTCAACGAGCCACGTCACCTCATCGACGAGGTTAACAAAAAATTCGTCTACGAACTCTCCCCTTCGTTGACAAAATTCAGAGTCGCCCAAATATTCTTTCGATATTTTCTCGTCAACGATACATACCCTCATCGACGAGACCCGGTGTTATCCTCGTCGACGAATCCCCTGTATTCATCGACGAATCCTTAATTAAATTCCTCAATTATTACTCCCAAAGTGCAATTTCGTCAACGAATGCGAATCCTCATCAACAAATCCCCTATATTCGTCAATGAGTCCTTGATTAAATTCCTAAATTATTACTCCCAAAGTGCAATGTCGTCGACAAACGCTCTGCAGCCTCCTTCTGTTTAGGTTTCCATTTCTTTTTTCTCTCTCTTTCTGTTATTATTTAAAGTACCATAAGTTCTCCCAAGTCACTACATTCTCTCCTCCTTATTAAAATTTCATCCTCAAAATTTACTGTTCACGTAACTCATCATCCCTTAACAAGAAAAGGATCTACTTATTTTATTACTTACCCTCACTTATGGCGGAGGAATGCCATGGTTACATTTCGAGTCCTGGGAGATAACATATACAAGAGAAAAATTCTCCTAAAACTAAAATGCTACACTAATTAAACCATTACATGTACCTGCAAAAGAAATATTACCTAACTACTTAAGTTTCTTGAAATAGTTATGGGTACTTCTGCTTCATCTACTCCTCAGACTCCCAAGAAGCATCTTCTATCACATGATTCCTCCACAAAACTTTTACCTAAGAAATCTCCTTATTACGTAACTTTTGTACTTTCCTATCCAGAATTTGTACTGGTACCTCCTCATACACTAGTGAATCACTGAGCTCTAATTCACCATAACTGACGATATCAGAAGGATCTAGGATGTATTTCCTCAACATAAATACATGGAATACGTTGTGGATTCTAGACAACATAGGTGGAAAAGCTAGCCTGTACGCTACCGACCCTACTTTCTCTAGAATCTCAAATGGACCAATAAACCTAGGACTAAGTTTACCCTTCTTCTCGAACCTTATAACCCCTTTCAACGGAGCTATCTTCAAAAACACATGATTACCCACATCAAATTCCAGATGCCTGCGGCGATTATCAGCATAACTTTTCTGTCGGCTCTAAGCTGCACTGATTCTATCTCTAATAAGTCAAACTTTATCACACGCTTGTTGTACTAGCTCTAACCCCACTAGTCGCTGCTCACCCACTTCATCCCAAAATAAAGGAGAACGACATCTCCTATTGTATAGATCTTCAAATGGTGTCATGTCAATGCTGGTCTGATAACTGTTATTATATGCAAACTCTACCAATGGCATGAATTGAGTCTAACTACCCCCAAGATCCAATACACAAGCTCGGAGCATATCCTCCAATATCTATATCGTCCTCTCAGTCTGCCCATCTAACTGAGGATGGAATGTCGTGCTAAACGATAACCGACACCCTAGAGCTTCCTGCAAGCTCCTTCAAAAACATGACGTAAAATGCAAGTCTCGATCTGACACAATCGATATGGGCACCCCATGAGAATGAACTATCTCCTAAATATAAATCTCTACGAAACGGTTAAGGGAGTAGCTGATCTTGATAGGTAAAAAGTGGGCGATCTTAGTTAAACGATCAACAATCACCCAAATGGCATTCCAACTATGTAACGTCATCGGCAGTCCTGTCACAAAATCCATAGATATATGGTCCCACTTCCACTCTGGGACAAATAATGTCTGCAACTGTCCTGTCGGTCTCTGGTGCTCAGCCTTTACCTACTAGCATGTCAGACACTGGGCTACATACTCAGCGATCTCTCTTTTCATACCACTCCACCAGTATGACTCTCGCAAATCTCTGTACATCTTCGTACTACCTGGATGAACTGTATACAAAGTTCTGTGAGCCTCATTGAGAATGGTCTTTCTATTATCCATATTGGCAGGAACACATAATCTAGAACGGAACCGCGAAGCACCATCATCTGCAGCACTGAATTCCTCCCCCTGACCATTCTGTACTCTATCCATCACCTCTTCTAATTCTAGGTCTTCTTTCTGAGTAACTTTAATTCTTTCCTGTAGAGTAGGCTGCACCACTAAACTGGCAATGTGAACTTGAGAATCACTCTCAACTAACTCAATGTCGTGTCTCTCCAGATCCATCATGATCGAATACTAGATCTCCATATCCGCCAATGTTGATTTCCTGGACTTCCTGGTCAACACATCAGCTACCACGTTTGCTTTCCTCGGGTGATAACTAATGGTACCATCGAAATCTTTAATTAGCTCCAACCACCTTCTTTGCCTCATATTTAATTCCTTCTACATGAAAAAGTACTTCAAACTCTTGTGGTCGGAAAAGATCTCACACCGCTCGCCATACAGGTAATACCTCTAAATCATCAATGCGTGTACAACTTCAGCCAACTCAAGATTATGAGTAGAGTAGTTCTTTTCATATTCTTTCAACTGTCTAGACGCATACGCCACCACCCTGCCATGTTGCATCAATACACAGCCAAGTCCCCTCAAGAATGCATCACTATAGATAGTATAACCCTCAACCCCTAATAGGATGATCAACACCGGCACTGTGATTAGTCTTTGCTTCAACTCTTGAAAACTCTTCTTGTAGTTGTCGTCCCACTCAAATCTAACATTCTTCTTAGTTAGTCGAGTCAAAGGCCTCGATAACACTGAGAATCCTTTAACGAAATGGCGGTAATACCCAGCTAGCCCCAAGAAACTCCTGATCTCCTGGACATTCCTCGGTCTAGCCCAATTCACAACCGCCTCAATCTTACTAGGATCCACAAAAATACCATCTCCAGATATAACATGCCCCAAAAACATGACTTTATCAAGCCAGAATTCACATTTACTAAACTTAACGTACAATTTCTTTTCCAGTAGCGTCTGCAGAACCTACCTCAAGTGTGTCTCATGCTCCTCATGGCTTCTCGAATGGACCAGTACATCATCAATAAAAGCAACAACGAACTGGTCTAGGTATTGATAGAAGACTCTGTTCATCAAGTCCATAAATATCGCAGGAGCGTTCATCAAACCAAATGGCATAACAAGAAACTCGTAATGCCCGTAACTAGTCCTGAAGGCCGTCTTTGAGACGTCTTCTACTTTCACTGTCACTTGATGATAGCCGGATCTAAAAATCAATCTTCAAATACACCCGTGTACCCTGAAGCTAGTCAAACAAATCATCTATACGGGGTAGAGGATATTTATTCTTGCTTGTCACTTTGTTAATCTCACTAAAGTCTATACATATCCTCATAGACTTGTCTTTCTTATTCACAAATAAAATTGGAGCTCCCCATGGAAATACACTAGGTCGTATGAAACCCTTATCAAGCAGATCTTACAACTGATTCTTCAATTCTTCCAATTCTTCTAATGTCATTCGGTAAGGTACTTTGGAAATTGGCAATGTACTTGGAAGTAGATCAATAGGAAAATCTACCTCACAATTAGGTGGCAAGCCTGGTAACTCATCTGGGAAAACATCTGTAAATTCCTTTACTACAGGTGTGCTAGAAAATTTCAATTCATTCTCTGACATCTCCTTCACAACTGCCACAAACCCCTAACAACCACTCAGCAGTAGTCTCTTAGCCTGGATAGCTGAAACTAGCTACGGCGGGGATTGCACCTGTGATCCTACAAACCTAAATTTCGCTTTTCCCAGAGGTATGAATATCACTTCTCGTGCTCAGCAATCTATGCTAGCAAAATTAACTATTAGCCAATCCATGCTGAAGATCACATCGAATCCATGCATATCTAGCACTATCAGATCAGTAGACAGAATTTCCCTTTGAATATTAACTGGACAACCTCGGAGCACCCTGCTACACCTTACTACTGACCCAGTCGGTGTAGATACCAATAGTTCAGTATTCAACAACTGTGTTTTTACCTTACATAGTCTAGTGCACCCAGAAGACACACACAAGTGTGTGGCACCTAAATCAAACAATGAAATAACTTTAAAAGAAAGCATAACAACCATACCTGTGACCACGTCACCCGCTGTCTCAGCGTCACTCGGCGTCAGTGCAAACACTCTGGCTGGAGCTGTATTCCTCTGCTAGCCCCCGTGTAGTGCCTGATAACCTCCCCAGTATGGTCTGGGAGCTGGAGCTGCATTTGGTGGTGTAAGGCAGTCTCGTACCATATGTCGCCGTCTACCGCAGTGATAGCAAACCACACCACCAGCTCTACACTCTCCCTAATGCTTCCTACCACAAGTCTGACAGACTGGAGGACCCTGCACCACCTAAACCTCATGACCTCCAGTATCTTGCCTCCGCCCTCTGTCATGATTACCTCTCCTCCACTGGTTCTATCTAGGACCCTACTGGTAGCATATAGATGCAGATCTCTTCCTCTGTCCTTGCTCCTCTACATCGAAACGCTCACCAATCTCTGCCAAGGCTACCTTATCGACTAGTTCAGCAAAATCCTAGATCCGCAACACCACCACTTGCTTGAATATACTTCGCCTCAAGCCTCTCTCAAACTACCTCGCCTTCTTCACTTCATCAAGAACAATATACAGGGTGAAACGAGAGAGCTCAATGAAACATGCCACATACTGCTGGATAGATAGCTGTCCCTGCTTCAGACTCAATAAATCTTCTACTTTAGCCTCCCTGACAGTAGCTGGAAAATATCTATCGAAGAACAATTCTTTAAACCGATCCCATGTCATGGCTATTGGAGTCGCCCTCTACTACTTTAACAGTCTCACCACAGTCCACCATCTCTCAACCTCTCCTGTCAGTCTACAGGTAGCGAAAAGGACCCTCTGTTCCTCAGTACACTGCAATATAGCCAAGACTTTCTCAATCTCCTGCATCCAGTTCTCAGTGGCTGCATAAACGACTCCTCCCGAAAAGGCCGGAGGATTCATCTTCGTGAACTTCTCGATAGTGCACCCATGGCCAACTTATAGACCACTCTGCTCCCTTGAGCTCCTAGCGATCTCAACCATAACCTACTGAGCCATACTACGTAATACCGCGTCAGAGTCGATACCAGCTGCACCTGATGGCCCTGCTCCATCATTGCCACTCGCATGGGCACTACTTCCTCCTAGATCCATCCTGAAAAATAACAAATGTAACTTAGAAATCCTATCCTCATAATTTACCCGCTTAACCTAACCTCTTATCTCAACACTCTCAACTTATTTCTAATCCCCAGTCCTACATTCTAGGAATGCAACCCGAAAATAGCTTAGTATGGATTTCTTGAAATCGTCACCCTAGGAGAACACAGAAACTACCACAGAAGTCCTGCCTCTAGACTGTAGAACAATCTTAAATCATTTCCTATACTCTGGTATTATTTCTGCTACATTCTAAATTCTACAGAACCTAGCAACCTAGGCTCTAATACCAAACTGTGACGACCTGCTTAATTTTCACATTTTTTTTTCATAATATAATACAATATCACAAAGCTTAGTAGATCATAATCCACATGGACCTGTGGGTACCAAAGATACATTAGAACACATAACGGAAGCCTAAGCAGCAGGAAACATGCAATCATAATATCATAAATACAGAATCATCCATCACAATACCAGAGTTACAACATCTACTATAATTAAGTTTATACATCCCAAAAAGAAAATCTAGGGACATTTTCACAAAATCCAACCGTTCCCGCCAAAACTTACCCTTCAGAGAGGGCAGATCAACCGTACTAGACTAGCAGGGCTTTACCCGCTCTCCTATCAGGGGCTCTTGAAATGTTTATGAAATTTGGGGTGAGACACCTCTCAGTAAGGGAAATAAACTAACACTAGTGTGTGGCAACATGAGTATTTTTGTGTTCTATATAAAATCATATATAAACATATCAATATAACTGTCTATATCATATCTGAGAAACATATATTTTCAAATCATTGTTGAAATATACACAATTTTCATAAATATAATTCATCTCGCATAACATAATAAGAAAATAATCTTGGTAGGTTAGCTGACTGTTGTCATGTATTACCCCTACATGACTGGATTGTGTGGACCGAAGGCGGGACCTGACAATGGTTGGTCGACCACTGCCAAGTCAAAAGTATAGTATGTAAGTCCGATGGGTCTGCCAGACCTGGTCCGTACACCAGGGGCGCTCACACACTTCTTAAAAACCACATCGACCATCCAATCTCATACCACTCCGTATAGCGGCGTTAACACAAATATCATGATCATGATGACCATGGACACATAGCAGCGGTACCGTGCAAGTGCTAGCCTAGATCAAGCCAACCAAGTTCTGATATCATATAACATATACTGAAACTGTGATACATGGATAATTCATATCATTACTTATCAAATCAATCATATCATTTTGCATATATACGTATATCATGAAAATCATCGGCCTATACGTCGGTATTTCACATTTTACCATAACTCAACCCATACGCCGGTGAATCATATTCATAGCTCGATCATACGCCAGTAAACATATCCATAGCTCAGCTTGTACTCCAACAAATCATATACATAGCTCGGCCCGTACGCCGGCAAACATATCCATAGCACAACCCGTACGCTGGCAAATTATTTCCATAACTTGGCCCGTACGCTGACAAATTATACACATAGCTCGGCCCGTACACCGGCTAATATATATAAAAATCTCAGCTCATACGTTGGTTTTCATTATAAAAATTCGTATCATTAACATATTCCTAAAAAACAGTATTTCATAACAATTTCTACTCATGCCACACTAAACAGGTTTTTCGTATATTTAACATACCATCATTTTCAACAGTATTTTCACAAATATAAATCATATATAAATATATTTATTTCCCTGAAATCAAATTCTACAATATTATACATACTTTTCATAAAATACTAGCTTAGTTTATCCCCTTACCTGAGTCTTGAAAAGCCCATAAAACAAACAGCCTCGCACCCGCAGGGTTCCCCGTTCAGCACCCTGAAAACAACATTCCCCAGAACTAAAGTTCAGTATTTCTACCCATACATCACTTTCTACAACTGTCAAATAACCAAATATTGAGTAGAAAGCTTTACCTTGGATTTGGGATGGTTTCCAACTCAGCCCCACCGACGATCTGCTCCGGCAAACTTGCAGAGAACTTCGTCAGGAGCGTCGTGGTGGCTTCAGATCGTCGAACCAGAAAGAATCCGGCCCGAGATCATAGAGAGAAGGTAGGAGGGTCGTAGAGGAGAGAGAAAGAGAGATGTTTGCACAAGATTTTGGCCAAAAATGAAAATTGACCCTATTTATACACTGAGCTTCGTCGATGAGCCACGTCACTTCATCAACGAGGTCAACGGGAAATTCGTCAATGAACTCTCCCCTTCATCGACGAAATTCAGAGTCGCCCAAAAATTTCTCGGTATTTTCTCGTCGACGATACATACCCTCATCAATGAGACCCTGTGTTATTCTCATCGACAAATCCCCTATATTCGTCGACGAGTTCTTGATTAAATTCCTCAATTATTACTCCCAAAGTGCAATTTTGAGTTCGTCGACGAAGTCTGCTGCCTCCTTCTGTTTCTATTTCCATTTTTATTTTATCTCTCTTTGTTATTATTTAAAATACCATAATTTCTCTCGGGTCACTACATGAACTGTGTTCAGTAACTTGTCTTTTCTTAATTTCTTTTGGATTTGCACAACGTTTGGAATTAAACTGCATTCCCTAAGGAGATGATCTAGCCCTTGGGCTAATTATTACACAACTGAACTCCTATACTTGGGGATAGCTTCGAGCTACTCATTTTTAGAGTGAGTCAACTATAACATTTGAAATGCCCAGATTGGCTTCCTTACTTACTAATGAATGATGATTTCTAAGGTTTATTACCACTTGATGTTGGATCAATCATTCAATGATCATTCAAGAATGGACATTTTCAAAATAAGCACAAAATATCCATGCTTGTAATTTAAGCAGGGTAAATGTGTTCAACCAACTTTGTAAAGAGAATGTAGATGTAAACTTGGCTTTATTTGACAATGCTCTTTGAAAATAGGAGACATGTTTTCCTAATTTGCCACTATTTGGAAAGGTATTCTTCAAATATATGATATCACAAATAAATGTTTCATTTTAGAATACCATTTGTTGTTATGATAATTTCTACTAAAATTCAATTTTAAGAATATTATGTTTTAGATATTCTAACTATGTATCCAAACTAAAGCATATTTTTATCAAAACAACTTATGTGACTAAGGAACACATCTCTTTTCCATAAGAGATGGATTAACCTATCATAGCATGCTTTTGAACTTATATTCAAACCTTAGTAATTCATATGAGAAAAACAAGGTTTTTCAATTTACTTACTCATAAATTTTATTCCTATAGAACAAGCTTTGAGCACATGCTATATCGTCCCATAAACAATAGCCAATATTTCAAAACTAAAAAAACCAATCAAATGAGGAAATATATATATATATATATATATATATATATATATATAATATTAAAGCATCATATTGGTTTAATTTTGAACTTCATCAACATTGGCATGAACTTCTAAAAATTCCCAGCAAAGTATTTAAACACTTTAAGATGCATAATCTGGGATTTTAATACTTTAAGTACATCATATTCCCTTTTCATTTTTACCTAGGTGTAGTCAAATCTACCTATTTCCTAATCCTAGGTCCTAAGGAAACAAACATTCAAAAATCACGCGTTTCCTTTTGGTAGCCATTCTTGCTTGGGTTCCAATGAGTTGATTTTCTTCACTACCCATTTCATCTTCCTTTATTTGCCTCTATCTCCTCTATAAGGACAAAAATATCGAATATGACACTTTCTTTCACAATATAAACAAATTTTGTTTGTGTGAGAAGGTTTTGACTTGTTTGCATTATTTTTGCTTGATGAAGCATAACCATGTGACTTATAAGAGGTTTTAAAATTCTTTTTTGTAAAAATCATTTTTCTTAACTCCCAAGAATTTAATTTTTTTTTCCTATTATGATTTTGCCATGATCTTTATTTTTCTTTTTCAAGCAAGTGTTTTCTTTCAAAACATTTTCAATTTGAGCTTTCAAATTTCCTACTTCTTTTTGAAAGCATTCATGGTCTTTTTGAGCTTTTTCAATAAGCTTCTTTGTTGACCTTATAGGTCAAATCCCGTTTTGATAATTACAGATAGCTTTGTATCTTACCAATGCCTTGAGTTTTTGCTCAGGTCCATTCTTAGCACGCATGGATGGTAAAGATATAGTTGATGCCATAAGGAACACAATGCTCACACCATATGATGGCGTTTGAAGAAGTAAAGGGAATGAAGACCACTATTGTCAATTGTATTTGCATTTAATTTTGTTGGTCTATAATAATATGGTTTGTAATAATTACATTACATGCATGATAGGATGCATAAGCTCAAAAGACCATAGAATGACCTTAGGGATCACAAGTCTTGGTCCCTAAGCACCTCATGACAAATCTCCTTTAACTCACAAGTCATATCTATGCAAATAGGGGTAAAATTTAAGCAAAAATAGGACCTAACTTGAAGTTTTAAAGGGCTTCGGCCGACCAAACTCAGCGCCTTAAAAACGTCTTGGTCGACCGAATAGGTAAAAAGTCAATGAATTGACTTGGCTCGGGTGACCGGTCCAAATTGAATGTACTATTCATGGTCGATTGAGCATAAAAGTTGACATGTTTTACCATCCTCGGCCGACTGAACGTTTAGTTCAAAATAGGCTCGGTCAACTGAATTATGGAGTTTGACAAACCGGACTGTGCACCGGTCGACCAAACCTCGATCTTTTGGAAAATCGCCTTGGCCTGACCACCCGAACTTTCCCTTGAGCACCCGAACTTGAAAATGTAACTTTTCTATCTGTGTCTGTTTGGGCAACTGGCCCTAAGGATAGGGCGACCAAAACTCTCGGGTTGCCACATTTTTACCGTAGGTAATTAAGGGAAATTGAGGTTAAAAATTGATTAAACATTTTTAATAATTCCCTTTGTGTCCCAATGGGTATATTTTTATCAAAGGCTATATATACGTTCATTTGCAAAAATTAGGGACTGATTAAGACTTTGATTATCAAAAATATCCTCTGAAACTCCTTCAGCCCTACTTTTACATTCAAGCTTACATACTCCCCCCATTCTCATTCCTTTGCAAAAACAACCTTGGTGAGATTATTTTGAGATAACCTACACTGCCACTATAAGCTTACACTCTCATTTGTGCTGATTGATTTTGTGATTTTAGTGAGAGTAAGCCAAAAGTTTTCCCCCTGTGATTTAATCCATAAATTTATTTTGTGGGGAAACCTTCATAAGTTTGTGATTCTTTGCACTCTTATTGTAAGACTCAAGAGCTTGTCTTGTATTTTGAAGAAAATATTTTTTGACAAGTTGTTTTCAAAACATCTCGGGTGCTTGACTTTTGAAAATCATTTTCAAGATTTTGATTGTGTGTTTCAAGATCTTTGATATTGCATGTTGTCATTGATATTGTCATTCTCATTCAAAGATCCCTACATATACACTCTCACACTTTGATTGCAATATTTGCATTATCTTGAGAGTTGTAATATTATCTTCACCAAGCTTATAAATCCTATCGTATTGAAGTGCATTGGTTATATTGATACAAATCTGCTTATTAGAGAAGCACGCTTATTGTACACAAAATTTGTATTTCATTATTTGTTGTATTCCAGGCGTTGCCTAAAGGGTGTTAATCCAGCCCGTAAGGATTGGTTATAAAGGTTAAGGTCAGCCCTGGTAATTTGAGCTGGTGTTGTATTTGGTGTCGCTCCACCCGTTAAGTGAGTATTAGTGGTAATCCTCGGGCTTGCGAGCCAAGGCGGAGACGTAAGCACATTTTCCGAACCTCGATAACACATCTAGTGTCATCTTTACTTTATTCGCTTTACTATAATGTGCATGCTTATTTGATTTACTTGGAACAAATTAATTACAATTCTATTTATCGGCTTATTTCATATATGTTCTAGATTGATCCTAGGTTTGTGAAATATTGTTGCTGGTTAGTCGACCAAGGAAAGAAAACTTCTAAATATCCAATTCACCCCCCTTATTGGGAATACACCAATTCCAACATCCTTATTTTCATTTTTCAAAGAGCAATTTTCATCTTTCAAGGAGGAACAAAGACAAGGTTCCTTACCTTTGTATTTTGACAATTTTTCCTCCAAATTTTTTATTTTTATTTCTAAAATCCCATGCTCTTTTTGAGAATTTTCACAAAGCTTCTCATTTTCCCTTTTAAGAAATCATTTTCTTCCTTCAATGAGGATTCCCTTTGTTTTGATAAGGTAAGCTCTTTCCCAACATTTTTGCTCTTCCCTTTTACCAAAAGTAATTCTTCAAATAGTTTTGCACAACTGTTTACTACTTCATCATATGAAGGAATATATTCATCATTATCCGAACTATTTTCTTCTAGTTCATTGGCTATGAAGCAGAAATGTGTTTCTTTCTCATTTTCGTCACCAGTGGCTAATCCATCGATTCGATCCCAAGTAGCACCATTCATGGCATTATGATCCCTATTTAGAAAATTTTCTTTATTTTGATTTAGGGGGGAATTTATCATATCATGCCTAGAGTTATTGCAAAAATGGCATTCAATGCATAACTCTTCTTTTTCTTTTTTCTTTTTTTTTTCTTTTTTTTTTTTTGCATTCTTTTGCTTAATATTTTCTTAAGTTTTCATGTGAAGAATGCAATATCATCCTCATATATTCGTTGGTGATTAGCACAAAGTGTATCTAAGGCAAGACCATTTTCTATCTTAGGTTTTTCTAGATTTCTTGCTTCTTCAATGGTCATTGATGACTTGGGTAAAGATTGGATAATTTTTTAAATATAATCGTCTAATGAATAAACTCTACCATGTGCCTTTAAATTTTTTATGAGGTATGTGAACTGAGTAAGCATGGATGAAATTTTTTCATCTTCATTTAATTTAAACATCTCATATTCTCTAACTAGCATGCATATTCTTGATTGTTCATTTTGTGATGTGTTTCCATAGATGTTTTCAAGTACATCTCACATTTCTTTTGCATTTTGACATTCGCAAATAAAACTATGCACATCATCATTTAAACTACAAAAAATAATATGCTTTACTTTAAATTTTAGTTCAACTAACCTTTTTTCGCTAGGTGATTGTTTCAATAAATCCTTTGGAATATCCTCATTTTTCTTTGTGATTGAGAAGTCTTCCTTGGAGATGATCTCTCACAAATCCAAGTCGTAAGATTGAATGAAGATGGCCATTTGATTTTTCCATGCGTGGTAGTTTGTACCTTCAAGCAATGGTGGTGTAAAAATGGATTGTCCAATGGAAGTGGAGGTGTTTACTGAATACGCCATTTCGATCGTTTACGCTTTGGATTTTACTCCGAAAAATGCAAGTGCCTTGTTCTAATACCACTTGTTAAATGTCCCAACCAGGAGTATATAGTCCAAGAGTGGGGTGAATGGACTCTTTTTCATGTATTTAAAATTTTGTCAACAAAATAAAACTCTTGACAAGATTCAAGCAATTAAATCACAATATACAAAATATAAATCATGCACAAAACAAATAAAATAAAGAGTAGGGAGAGAAAAGCTTAACACCAGTAGTTAACGTGGTTCGACACCAAACCTACGTTCACGCCTTAGCACCAAGACAAGGAATCCACTATCAATACTCCTTCACCAGCGGAGCAAGCTTTATAACTCGGGAACAAATCCCTACACTCAGGAACAAATCCCAACCTGCTCACAAAGAGCTTTTGATTCACAAAGAACCTTCACCAACAATGGTTCACAAAGAACCTTTTTACAAAATGATGGAAATACAAAAGATGCTCCACAAATGAGCTGATATAAATTACAAACCAAACCTCATACTTTATATCTCAAGTAATGATTCACAAAATATTGGAGAACAAGAGAGATTGAGCACTTGTGAATGAAAGACAAAGATGCAAAGTGCTACGCTAAGTGCTTAGATTTTGGTATTCAAAAATATATTTCATTAAAATGATCAAGAACCATTGTAAACAAGTCTATGGACTTTTATTTATAGCCAAAACATCCAACTAACCGTTATTGGACCGTTAGGAGCAATTACCCAAAAAAAAAAAAAAAAACTAATTGTTTTGTAACTTTTATTGCATTGTTCACGGGACCACTAGTCAACCAGTCTCCTGCACTAGTTGTCTAGTCACTAGCAGAAAGATATGTTTTAGCTACTGGCTATCACTGATCGACTAGTCCTCTGCTCTAGTCGACTAGTGCCCTAAATCAAAAAAAGTCATCAACATAAAAGTTCTAAGATTTTTTCTTAACTTTCCAAGAACACCAAGAACGTGCTTTTTGGACTCTTCTAGTAAAGGTTATGCCCCAAATACCAAAGGGCATTTAGGAAATTTGATAGATGCATAACTTAGGTTTTAGAACCAACCAAAAAGTCTTTTAAACACTTAAAACATTGTTGGAAAAAAGAATATGAAATATATTAAGTCTAATATAATTTAATACTTGTCCAAATGGGTTTTCTCTTGAGTATAAGATATCTTGTTAATGAAAACACATTTGAAAAACCATTTTGATATCTTATATACTTGTATAGCCTTTATTGAAAATATACTTGACTTTCTTTGAACCTTTAGGACATAAGACTCTTGTTGATAAAACGAGACTAAGTATGAAGATGTTCAAAATACCAAAATATTTTAAAACTTATCCCTTTGGAAAACAACTTTGAGTTTAAGATTCTTTTGACAAACTCTTTAATCTAACTTTGAAAACCATGTATGTTGAGTTTGTGACTTTAGTGAAATCATATAAACTCATGTATCTCAGTATGCATGCATTCGCTCAACTCTTACTCAAAAATCGTTCGCAAGAGTTATAAAATAAACTACCTCAAACACACACCCATTACAAAGATTTTACACTGAGCTTCCTTTGGTTGTACTTGAGTCCATCCGAACATGTGACCTTTTGCTCTTTCCTTCCTCAATCATCAACTCGGTCCAATATTTGCCTTTTGACCAATATTTCAAGTATTTGTCTCTTGAACCTATACTAAACATAATTTGCAAAAATGGAATGCACCAAGAACAAGAAGTAGATTAATAGCATCAAAACACATAAATCATGATAGTGTAACCAATAAGACTAACAAAAATCATTCCTCTAAATAGTGCATTAATGAAAGTATATTTATTAAAAATTTATTTATAAAAATTATGATAAAAATGTAAAAAATAAAAAGGAACAATTAAGTATTTTGACCCCTCCATTCAGTAATATGCTGTAAAAATATTTTGACTTCTAGTTTAAAAAAACTTCTATAAAAAAATTTTTAAAAAAAACATTGATGTTGAGCACTTTACTTTTTTTAAAAAAAAATATTTCCAATGACTAAAATGGAGAAGTTTATTTTAGAAACATAATCAATGCGTAGATAATTTTGAAATAGTTCTATAATATTAAGGATATTAATGAAATAAAATAATTTGTTAAAAAAAAATTTGGACTTTTAAATTTATAAGTATGTTACTGAAAGCTAAATGCTAGTTTTAAAAAAAATTGAAAATTTTCTATCTACATTATATTTATATTTTATTTTTTAAAAGGAAAATCTCATAAAAATATATTTTAAAGTGAAGGTCAAAATCCAAATTAAGCAATGGAACATGCTTGATGATTCAAGAAGGAGCAAAGGATTCGTGATAATTGACTTCCCTTAAATAGACGAAGTAGAAAAGAGGAGCGTGTACTGGCTATCTTGCATGTGGCATAAACAATGCCAATATATAATTATTGACAATAAAAATAATTATTGAAAAATAGCTTACCTTCCTTAAATTAATAATATATATATATATATATATTCTTTATTAAATTAATATTTCTCTCTACTTACATTGAATGACACAAAATAAAAAATTCTCTATGAGACTCAAAAAATTAATTCACCAAAAATGAATATTTTGTTAAAATAATTAGAAATAAGGTCAATAAAATATTATAATAGTAAAACTCCCTAGGTAGGCACAAAACTAAATATAAGAATTTATATAAAATTAACTATTTTTTATTTTTATTTTCCACATTTTTAAATATGCATATAATTGAAAATAAAAGACAAATTAAGCAAATTACATTGAACATGTTGATGGAAATGGGGGGTCGGCAGTGATGCGTCACTCAAAGGAGCATGTGCATAACACGTGGTAGACCAAATGGCGACGTTGAAGTTTCGTAGAAACTAGAAAGTGGAAATTTCTTCCCCTCATCGTCATAGGAATGGGATGTGCTGTCCCACTTCCTCTTTCACACGGAAGTTTTTGTCGTCATTTTTGAAAGATCCATAATTGATCTCTTCATAATATGCCCTGCGATCATCAATTAATTATCAACTAAAGCAGCGAAGATTTAATTTACATGCAAATCCTCAGACGGACGGTCAGGATCCCCCCCCGAAAACCCAGCCAAAAAATGGCATCCCTACGATGCTCTCAGACAATCCAAACCGCCCAAAATATTATATGTGATATCATCAATATGTGCGATTAATTGAAGTGTCTCAGAACTACGTCGTTTTCCAAAAGGTAATTTAAATATTACGAGATGACTTCCTTCTAAAGCAAGACTACCAGCATACATAAAAGCACGTCTCAATCACTCCATTTTGCCACATCCCTCAGTGCTGAAAACCTCTTACAAAAACAAAGCACAAAAATTCACCTTTTAAACTTTCTACATCATTTCCCATTTCCCACGCACCTTACCCGTTGCTTTACGCAACTCTCAATCCCATTCTGCTTCTTCTTCCTCGTCCGCGTTCCATCTCGACCAGATCAGATCAGATCAGCCGCTGCAAAAATCATTTTTATGTGATCGGAAACCCAGAATTTACACCTCCCTGATCGGATTTCTATTCCCCCCCATCGTCAAAGATGAACATAACGATCCACCGTTTAGATCTCCCTACGCTACTGCTCGTGTTCTTCGCCGTAGCCGCCGTCTCCGCTCCGCGGAAGCTCGACGAGAACCCAACGCCGACAGCACCCGTCAACGGCGTGAAGTGCCTCCCGTGTACCCAGAGCCCGCCGCCGCCGTCACCCCCGCTGCCGCCGCCGCCGCCGCCGCCGTCCCCGTCCCCTCCTCCGCCGACTCCCAAGAAGCCGCCAGTCGGCCCGGAATGCCCGCCACCGCCTGCCGCCCTAACCCCGCCGTCTCCGGTGGTGCCTGATATATTCATACCGCCGGGTCCGCCGGGGAACTTGTATCCCATCTTGCCCCTGAATTCGGTTGGCGGCCAGAGCTTCGCTGCCGGGTTGCCGGCGTTGGTTGGGTTGGGGTTGGTGGGTTTGGTGGCGCTTTGGTGAGTTTTTGGTAATTTGAGATTTGAAGGAAGGGAAGTGCGCGGATTTGGTCAGCTCAAGAATTGAAGTTGGACCGAGTTAGAAAGATTTCCATGGACGGGAGGATTTTCAATTTTATGCAAAAGTTTTTAATGATTCTGCTTATTGGTACTCACTTACTTTAATTAGCAATTTCAGTGCTTCATAATTTCAATAACAATCGTCCATTTCATGGTTGTTTTGTATGTAAGGCTTTATATGAAAATTGAAGATGGATCACAAATTCAAGCGGTTGACTATCTCTATTGGATTGATTGATGTATTCCTTTTAGAATTCTTGGTATTAGTTGGACAAAATTTAAGAAGGATAATCTTTACAGGTCACCAATTGTAAGGTATATTTATGTGTGAATTAATTTGACATTTGATGAATAGTGGATAATAAATTTCACCATAACCTACTAGTGACATTAAAAATTCTAATTTGTATTTTTAAATTTGAACTTTTATATACCAATAAAAAATTATAACTTGTTTGTTATTATGAAATGAAACGAGTTAAAAATAAAATTAAATAAAAAATTATATGATGAATATGTGAAAATATAAAAATTAATTAATTTTTTTTTATTATATTCGTGCATATTGAATATTAGGCCAATATAAATTAATATTATTTTTTATTTAAAATCTCCCAAATTTTTTAGATCCAGATTTCAGGTTCTCATATACAAGATTAATTTTTTTTTAATTTAAAAAAATCAATTTCAAGTAAGGATAAGTTTTAGAAAATGACAAGTGGTTTGAGAAGTGGAGATAATGCACCAGCTGGTGTATTCGCCGGGGCCGCTGTCTTAATAAAATAGTTAGCTTTCAAATGGTCCACCATTTGGTGGAGAAAGGTGTGTCCAGAAATTTCTTCTCATCTTTATGCGTCTCTTGTGCGTTTAGATTAGGACGCTGAGCCATCCAATTAGTTAATGGGTCTTATCTCGGTTCAAAGAGTGGGTATAGCTTCTTCCCCTGCTCAAATTGTCATTATGAAACTTCATCTCGCTCAAGAACTAATGCTTAAACTTTGGAACATAAAAGTTTGTCGAATTTTGAGTTTTTTTTTTTATTTAAATTTTGATAAAAATTAATAGCATTTTATAGTATATTTTATTTAAATTTATATAAATTCAAATTTAAAACTTCTCCTAAATATAAGGTCATATTTTTAGACTATATTAGTTCATGAATTCAATTAATTTGAATTTTTTTTATTAGTTTTTGGTTATTCTAACATTTGTTTTGTACTTTATAAATGGAGACTTTGTTCTCACGAACATTTTATATTTTCACGCATGTTAGGATCGATAGGTATGACAATTGAGAAAACAAGTGATTAATAAAAAAGAAATTGAAGAAAATAGGCATAAGATTTATTGAGCATATGCATAAATGTTCAAATTGCAATAATCCCTTTTGTTTTTGTCAAGATTGTTGCTTTCATGGTGTTCTTTGCAAGAAAATTGAAGATTCAAATTTTCCGCATTATAGCATGTTAAAGGTTTAATTTTTAGGAAATATTTACATCAAAAGGCCTTACCTTTATCATGTTTGGGTCATTGACTATTTTTATGTGTTCTTAAGCAAACCAAATAGTTGGTTGAGTCAGTATATTCTAGACCAAAGAAGGTTGAAAACTATCCAAAAAGGCAGAGAAATGCTAGAGAGAGAGAGAGAGAGAGAGAGAGAAGGTGTTTTGAGTGTGCATGGCAAGATTTTGAGGTTCCAGAGGACTCGAATAGGATTAGAAGAGCTGATTTATAGATTTAGAAGGGATAAATATCCCAAAAATCCAGAAATTTTGGGCATCGCCATGGTCATTAGTGATGGCTGACCATAGTTCTAATAATATTCTTTCTGTAGGCTTCTGGCCAATTTGAAGGTTGAAGATGAATCCCCATGTTAAGAGGAGCCAAATGGTGATGACATTATATTGTTTCAACATTACCCTAACTATCACAATGCAGTTGAACTCCACCTTATTATATACCCAGCTCCTTTACTAAACCAGTAAGCCACAATGCTTTCTTAGTAGCTTCGAAGACTACCATATACTTTGACTCAGTTGTTGATAATGTTATCAAAGATTGTACCATGGACCTCCAACATATAGATCCTCCCGTAAGGGTGAATACATACCCTGTTGTAGACCTCCTACCATAAAGATCCACTGCATAATCAGCATCAACAAATCCCACAACTGGTGGATTACTCTATTGCTTGCCGAACATGATGTCATAGAGAGAAGTACCTCGTAAGTACCTAAAAATCAATTTTACGGCATCCCAATGTTGTCTACCCATATTTGAAAGATACTTACTTACCACATCAATTGCATGTGTCAAGTCTAGTCTTGTACATACCATAACATACATTAAACACCCCACAGCACTAGCATAGGGGGTCTTTGACATGTCTGAGATATCATTATCCGTCCTTGGGCATTGAGCAGTAGACAAATTAAAGTTATTCGCTAAAGGTGTACTTACCGATTTTGCATAAGTCATACTAAACCTCTCAAACACCTTCTCCACATAACCGTCCTGAGATAACCACAATCTCCACTACAAAAAATAAGATTATTAGTGATGGTTTCAAATAGTCACTAAAAATAAAAATAAAAACCATCACTAATTAGTATTAGTGACGGTTTGATGACTATTAGTGACGGTTTGAAATTAGTCGCTAGATCTACAGAGACTAATACTTATTAGTGACGAATTTAGCAATTGTCACAAATACTTCACTTTTAGTGACGGTTTTATGCTGTCACTAAAAGGCTAATTCCGTCATTATAAAATCTACATGTCATTGGCTCAAAATCGTTACAAATGCCAAAGTATTAGTAACGATTTTAATAATCATCACTAATATGTCACTATTAGTGACGAACACCAAACTTTCACTAATACTCGCCTTTTAGTAACGATTTTAATCACCGAGTATGTAGCGCAGTGTTTGACGTGCCAATAGGTAAAAGCTGAGCACCAGAGGCCGACAGGTCAGTTGCAGCCGTTATTTATCCCAAAGTGGGAATGGGATCATATATCCATGGACTTCATGTCAGGACTGTCGATGGCGTTACATGGCTAGAATGCGATTTGGGTGATAGTAGACTGATTAACTAAGACCGCCCACTTTTGACCTATCAAGATCAGTTATTCCCTCAACCATTTAGCATAGATCTACATTCAAGAGATGGTTCGTTCTCATGGGGTGCTAGTATCGATTGTGTTAGATCGTGACCTGCGTTTTACGTCACGTTTCTAGAGGAGCTTGTAGGAAGCTCTAGGGTCTCAGTTATCGTTTAGCATGACATTCCATCCTCAGTCAGATGGACAGACTGAGAGGACGATACAAATATTAGAAGATATGCTCCAAGCTTGTGTATTAGATTTTGGGGGTAGTTGGACTCAGTTCATACCACTGGTGGAATTTGCGTATAATAACAGTTATCAGACCAGCATCGGTATGGCACTGTTTGAAGCACTGTATGGTAGGAGATGTCGTTCTCCTTTGTTTTGGGATGAGATGGGTGAGCGGCGAGTTGTGGGGCCTGAGCTAGTACAACAAGCGTGTGATAAAGTTTAACTCATCAGAGAAAGGATTAGCGCAACTCAGAGCTGATAGAAAAGTTATGCTGATAATCGCCGCAGGAATTTAGAATTTGAAATTAGCAATCATGTATTTTTAAAGATAGCTCCGTTGAAAGGGGTTATAAGGTTCAGGAAGAAGGGTAAACTTAGTCCTAAGTTTATCAGTCCGTTTGAGATTCTAGAGAAAGTAGGGACGATGGCCTACAGGCTAACTTTGCCACCTGTGTTATCCAGAATTCACGATGTATTCCACGTTGAGGAAGTACATCCCAGACCAACCCTTCTCATATTATCAGTTATCGTGAATTAGAGCTCAGCGATTCATTGGTGTATAAAGAGGTACGAGTACAGATTCTGGATAGGAAAGTGCAGAAGTTACGTAATAAGAAAATTCCTTTGGTAAAAGTTTTGTGGAGGAATCATGTAGTGGAAGAGGCTTCTTAGGAGTCTGAGAAGCAGATAGAATAGAAGTATCCGCATTTATTCTAAGAGATTTGATAAGTAAATAGGTAATATTTTTCTTTTGAAGGTACATGTAAAGTTTAGTTAGTAAGTAGCCTTTTAGTTTTGGGAGAATTTTATTTTGTTTATGTAATCTCCCAGGACTCGGAATGTAACCACGGTATTCCTCTACCATAAGTGAGGGTAAGTAATAACATAAGTAGATCCCTTTTCTTGTAAAGGATGATGAGTTACGTGAATAGTAAATTTTGAGGAAGAAATTTTATAAGGAGGAGAGAATGTAGTGACCCAAAGGAATTATAATATTTTGATAATAAAAGGAAGGGAGAAAAGGAAATTAAAAAGGGGGTAAACAGGTCTTCGTCAACAAACACTGACACAACATATTGGGCTCGTCGACGAGGGTGCTCTTCGTCGACGAGAAAATACCAAGAGGGGTTTTGGGTGATTCCAAATTTCGTCGACGAGGGGAGAGTTTGTCAACAAGTTGTCTTCATGACTTTGTCGACGAGGTGACGTGGCTTGTTGACGAAGGCCAGTGTATAAATAGTAATTAACGCGATATTTCATCTTAATTTGGTCGTAGAATCTCTCTCTCACACTCTCTTCGGTTCCCCTCACTTCTCTCTAGTTTTCTGGGTCCGTTCTTCACCGGATCAATGATCCAAAACCACCACGACACTCCTGGGGAAGTTCTCTACATATCTGCCGGAGTAGATCGTTGGTGGGACTAGTTCGAAATCCATCCTAAATTCAAGGTAAGGCTTTCTACTCAATATTTGACTTCTTGACAGTTGTAGAAAGTGTAGTACGTGTAGAAATACTAAAGTTTAGTTATGAAAAATGTCATTTTTAGGGTATTGAACAGGAAACCCTGTGGGTGCAGGACTGTTTTCTTAGGAGGTTTTTTCAGGAATTAGGTAAGGGGATAAACTAAGCTAATTATTTTATGGAAATATATGTATGTTATTACAGCATCTGATTTCAGGAAAATAAATAAATAAATAAATATATATATGTTTTATATTGGGAAATACTGCTGAAAATTATGGTATGTTAAATATACGAAAAACCTATTTCGTGTGGCATAAGTAGAATTTATAATGAAATACTATTTTTTGGGAATATGATAAAGATATGGATTTTTATAATGAAAAATTGGCGTATGAGCCGAGAATTTTATATGATATGCCGGCGTACGGGTCGTGTTATGTATATGATTTGCCAGCATATGGGTCGTGCTATGGATATGATTTGGTGATATGGGCCGTGCTATGCATATGATTTGCCAGTGTACGAGTCATGCTATGGATATGATTTTCCAGCGTACGGGCCGAGCTATGGATATGATGTTTCGGCGTACGGGCCGAGCTATGGATATGATGTGCCGGCGTATGGGCCGAGCTATGGTAAAATATGAAATGTTGCCGTACGGGCCGATGATTTTCATGTTGTATATAAATATGCAAAATGATGTGATAATTAATTTGGCAAATATTAGTATGAAATATCCATGTATCACAATTTGATTATATGTTATATGGTATCAAAACCTGGTTGGCTTGGTCTACGTTAGCACTTGCACGGTACCGCTGCTATGTGTTCATGATTCATCATGATATTTGTGTTAACACTACTGTACAGAATAGCGTGAGGTTGGATGGTCGATGTTTTAAGAAGTATGAGCACCTCTAGTGTACGGACCAGGTCTGGCAGACCCATCGGACTTACAGACTGTACTTTTGACTTGGTAATGGTCAGCCAACCATTGTCAAGTCCCACCTTCGGGCCACACAACACAGTCATGTAGGGGTAATACATGACAACAGTCAGCTAACCTACTAGAGTTGTTTTCGTATTATATTTATAGGAGATGAATTATGCTATGAGAATCCTGTATGTTTTGCCATGCTTTGATTATACATGTTTTTCCCATAAATGAGATATACAGTTTTACTGGTTATGTTTATGTAAATGATTATATATATATATATATCACAAAAATGCTTATGTTGCCACACACTAGTATTAGTTTATTTCCCTTGCTAAGATGTGTCTCAGCCCAAAATTTCATAAACATTTCAGGAGCCCCTGATAGAAGAGCGGGTAAAACTCCGCTGATATAGTACTATTGATCTGCCCTCTCTGAAGGGTATGTTTTGGTGGGGACGGTTGGATTTTCTGGGAAATGTCCCTAGGTCTTTATTTTTGGGATGTGTATATAATGGATGTAGTAACTCTGGTATTATGATGGATGGTATTGTATATGGTGTTATGAGTTATTATCATTTTTGTGTTTCCTGCTGCTTAGACTTCCGTTTGTATTTCAGTTATATCCCTAGTACCCACGATTTCAGGTTGATTATGATCTGTTGGAATTATTATACAGATTTTGTATTATTTTGAAGGAAAAGGAAAAAAAAGTGAAAATTAAGCAGGTTGTTACAGTAGGTGTGAAATTTTTACTGACCACAAAAGTTTGAAATACTTTTTTCAAGTAGAAAGAGTTGAACATGAGGCAGAGGAGATGGTTAGAGCTGATAAAGGATTACGATTGCACCATTAGTTACCACTTGGGGAAAGCGAATGTGGTGGTTGATTCCTAGAGCTGAAAATTCGTGGGTGCATCAATATCTGCACTGGAGATCCAACATTCGATTCAGATGGATCTAGAAAGAATGGGAATAGAACTCGTAGAGGGTGATCATCAGGCATTTATTGCCAATCTGGTGTTGCAACTGACTCTACAAAAAAGAATTAAAGCAGCACAGACGAGTGATGCAGAACAGGTAGAGCTGATAGAGAAAGTACAGGATGATCGGGATGAAGATTTCAGTATCTTAGATGATGAGGCCTTGAGGTTCCGTACCAGGTTATGTGTACCTGCCGATCCTGAGATTAAGAAAGAGATTTTGGAGGAAGCACACCGATCCTTGTATACAGTACATCCTGGTAGCACTAAAATGTATGGGTATGTTCGAGATTCGTTTTGGTGGAGCAGAATGAAAAAAGAGATTACGAAATTTGTAGCACAATGTTTGACATGCCAGCAGGTGAAAGTTGAGCATCAGAGACCGGCGGGGTTATTACAGCCGTTGTATATTCCTGAGTGGAAGTGGGAACATATAGCAATGAATTTTGTCACTGGGTAACCACCGGTGCTTTACAGACAGGATGCCATTTGGGTAGTAGTGGATTGACTTATGAAGACTGCCTATTTTCTGCCTATTAGAGTTACCACTCCTTAAACTGGTTGGCATATTTATATATTCAAGAGATAGTGAGAATGCATGGTGTGCCCGTGTCCATAGTTTCAAACCGAAACTCACGGTTCACATCCTATTTCTGGAGGAGTTTGCAAGAGGCCATGGGTTCTCAGTTGTCATTCAGCACTGCATTTCATTCTCAGACAGATGGACAGGCGAAGAGGATGATACATATATTAGAATATATGCGACGTGCATGCGTGCTGGACTTTGAGGCAGTTGGTTGCGCTTTATACCTTTAGTCGAGTTTGCGTATAATAACAATTATCAGACCAGCATAGGGATGGCACCATTTGAGGCATTGTATAGTAGGAAATGCTGGTTCCCATTGTACTTGGATAAGATTGGGGAGAGACGGATATTGGGGCCAAAGCTGATACAGCAGACTCAGGAAAAAGTTAGACTCATTAGAGATAGAATTAGTGCAGCACAGAACCGGCAGAAGAGTTGCGCTGATACTCATCAGCGAGAGTTGGAGTTTAACATAGGGGATCATGTGTTCTTAAAAGTGGCACAGTTGAAAGGTATTATGAGATTCGGGAAGAAAGGTAAACTGAGCCCTAGGTATATTGGACCATTCAAGATCCTTGGAAGAGTAGGTCCAGTTTTCTACAGGTTGGCATACCACCGATTTTGTAAAGAATTCATGACATATTTCACTTCTCTATGTTAAATAAATACATCCTTGATCCCTCCCATGTGATCAGATATGAGGCACTGGAGCTCAGTGATGCTTTCTCTTATGAGGAAATGTTAGTGCAAATTTTGGATTGGAAAGAACAAGTGTTGCATATGAAAATATACCGTTGGTAAAAGTTCTGTGGCATAACCATGCAGTAGAGGAAGCTTCTTAGGAATTAGAGCATATGCGCCAGAGATATCTGTACCTATTTGGCGTGAATCAAGGTTAAAGTATGTAATTTAAATTATATAATATAGGTTAGGAAGTGTTTAGATTTTAATGGTTTTGGGGAGAATTTTATTTCAATGGTTGTAATCTCCCAGAACCTCTTTGTAACCACGATATTCCTCCTCCATAAGTGAGGGTAAGTAATAAAATTAGTAGCTAATTTTCCTTCAGTGGATGGTATATATTATAGATAGTAAATTTTGAGGACGAAATTTTATAAGGAGGGGAGAATGTAGAGACCCAGAAAATTTAATTTATGTACTGATAAAGGAAAAGAGGGAGGGAAAGAAAGGATAAGAAGAAAAAAAGAAAATAAATTCAAAAAAGGAATCTTCAGGGCTTCGTCGATGAGAGCTCTGTGCTCGTCGACAAACTGTCTTCTTAAACTCGTCAATGATGACATGGGTCTTGTTGACGAGATGTTACCGAGAGGGGTGATTTCAAGACCTTTAGGCTCATCGACAAACTTGTAACCTTCATCGACAAACTCTTTTCTTGGGCTTATCGATGAGGTGACGTGGCTCGTCGACGAGGCCACATGGACAGCTACCTATAAATAGCCGAGAGCTGGGATTTTGTGAGAGAAAATTTGTTTGTCTCTCTTTATCTCTCTAGAAATGGCAGTTCTACCTTCTCTCTAGGGTTTCTGCCCTATTTTTGGCTGGTTTGATGATCTGGAACCAGCACGGTGCTCGTGGGAGAATTCTCTACGACTTTGCTAGAGCAGAATTTTAGTTTGGAATTTTAGGGTAGCATCCCAAAACTAGGGTAAGTTGAGTATTTTGGAGTTTAATGATTTATTTGTATTATTAGGGACCTAGGAAGTGTTTTATGAAAAATATTTTAGGGTTTTGTTGAATGTTGTGGGAAATGAGTTGATTGATTTGGTAAACATATGATTGTTAGGCTTTTGAGTTGGGAACACTGAGGATTGTCAAAATTGGGTGTTATTGTGAGCATCTCAGTAAGTCAGGTAAGGGGAATAAATTATAACAAGTATTTTTGTGAAATACAGGGTGAATTATATGTGAAATGAATTATTGTATTTTCCCTGAAATTATTATGATATGATTAATAAATGAAATTTGTGTGGCATATGATCATACAAAAATGATGAAATTCTAATTACGATTTCTGGATAATAATGAAATGGGATAAAAGGATGTATGGAAATGATTTTTATGAAAACAGTGAAAGTATGAAATACTGATATTTGTGTATATAGAGAAATGTGGAATTATGTGAAATATGGAAAGGGTTTTATGAAATGAGGTAAATATGAAATATTGATATGCACATACTGGAAATGATGAAACATGTGATATGTAATATATTTTCTTATATATATATGCATACTGTTATGAAAGGAAATTGGTACTGAAATACTAAGAATTTTTCGATAGACAATTGTGAATTTACTAGGAATATTGAAATGTGAACATTCCAACTAACAACTACAATGAATATTGAATTTGGAAATGCTGATATAAGAAAAGTGGAATAGGGGAAAAGAAAACCCTGATGGAATGGATATGTAAACCCTAGTGATGGGTTATGATATCGAGCATGCTACCAATGCTAGCGAATGAAAAGTGCAATCACACGGACTCGTGGATTATATGGCGAGCCAGTACAAATGGACCAGAGAAGGGTTGTATATTTCCCCCTAGATTATGGACTAGGTATGAGGCAGGTCATTCGTTACTACAGACAGGTATATGGTATTATTTGATCTAACCAGATTAGCTAACCATGGTTAGATTTAGCCTTCAGGCCACACAACCCTGGCCATAAGGGGAAGCATAGCATGGAGAAAGATCCTCGGGGCAGTCATGAGTTACAGACATGGGTGTATGGGTTACCAAGGATACTCATGTGCTAGAAATGGAAATGGAAATGAAACGAAAATGAGAAATGAAATTGTGTGAGTAAATAAAAAATTAAAGCAAAGTAAGACACACCGCCCAAGGGCTTACTGAGTAAGGTGAGCGCTCTGATAAGTATCAGTTATAGTTGAACCTGGGTTAATCAGACTAGGCTACAAATGATTTCAGGGCAGAGGGAAGCAACTTGTATGGGCAGGTAAGTTTCCCTATTCTCAGGAATTTCGCAGGTAAACTTGGATTATGAATGAATGATTTTGGAAATGGAAGTAAAAGCTCATGAAAGCTTGTATTGTATATCTATATGATTATGATTATGGAAATAATTATTTTCTCAGAGTATACTATCACTGAAATGTTATATGCTATGAAACAATGAATCTCATATTGCCACATGCTGTAAATAATTTATTTCGTCTTACTAAGATGTGTCTCACCCAATCATTTAAATATTTCAAGAAACTGAGATCGAGCTAGTGATAGAGCTCCTAGATAGAGTGGAGCTGGTACCCTGACATACAGGGTGAGTGTGTAAACTAGGGATGAATGATTCCCCTAGAGTATTTTTATTTTGGGATGTAAGTTGATGTATAAACTTCTGGTTAGTTGACATTTTGGTACGTGTATTCACTATGATGTATATATATTTTTTATGACTTCCGCTGATGGGAATGCTGGTATGACCATTTTATCCGGTACCCACCCCAGGCCGGGTCATGCTTAAATGGTATCAAGGTGGTGACGTGGTCGATATGTTATGTATGCTAATATGTGTGGAAAAAATGGTATGAAAAATCGGGGAGTCACACAAGTAGCTTCCCTCTGCTCTAATACCAGTATCAAGGAACTCACCTTACTCAGTAAGCCCTCGGGCTATGTATATAGATAAAGTCTCCAAGAATAGGGAAGGTTACCTGCTCATACAAATAGCTTCCCTCTGCTTTGGCATCAAACTGAAAATACTAAGACACTCGCCTTTCTCAGCAAGCTCTTGGCAGAAAGTTTTACCTTGCCATATATATACATATAGTTAAATTATTTTATCATTCATCTTATATGATCACATTATACATGAACATACTATCCACACAGGACTCTCATTCATACAAAACATACTGGTCCACACAAAACAAACATCAATGCATGGTCCACACAGGACAAACATCAACACATGGTCCACACAAAACTGGTCCACACAGGGCAAACATCAACGCATGGTCCACACAGGACTGGCCCACACAAGACAAACATCAACACATGGTCCACACAAGACTAGTCCACACAAGACAAACATCTCACAAAATATATATATATCGTGGCCCACACAAGCACCACTAACCTCCAGTACCAATCCCCATGACTTACCTGTAGTATATCAGTAAAACAACCTTCTCAATCCTATCAATGCTCTACCCCAATATATAATGACAATATACAAACTCCTTAGGCCTGCCAACGTATATCGTGATTACATCTAGGCAATATAACGAACTCCTCAAGTCTGCCAACGTTATATTGTGATACACATGAATAACCACTCAAATTAACTCATATACACACATGACAATATTTGTCACGCAATAATCTCAACAACAGTATTTACTATCAATCAATATTCATCACCTGTCAGTATTCACAACATGCCAGTATCCATAACCAACTAATGATCACAATCTAATAGTATATTTCATCATTTTGTACTCACAACAGCCAATTAAAATTTCTAATATAGTTTACTATTTGTCCAAAAGAGTTTTTCTTTAAATATAAGATATCTTGATTTATGAAAACATATTTGAAAGCTCGTTTGATATCGTATATGCTCAGTATGTCTTTTTATAAAAATATACTCGACTTTCTTTGAACCTTAAGACATAAGCCATGCTTTGAAAAGATCGGGACCAAGTATGAAAATGTTTATAAAACCAAGATGATGAAAACTTGTCCCTTTGAAAACCACATTTGAGTTTAGGATTTTTTTTTTTTTAACAAACTCTTTGATTTTAACTTTCAAAACTATGAATTGAGTTTGTGACTTTTAGTGCAATCCTATAAACTCATGTATCCTAGTATGCATGTGATCATGTAGAAACAAAATGTAAGAGTTACAAAAAAGTTCCTACCACACACACAACCCTTATTACAAATAATTCTACAATTAAGCTTTCGATTGTGCATGGGTCCTTCCGAGTACGTGTCCATTTGATCTTTCCTTCTTGACATCTACTCGATCCAATCTTAGCCTTTATGTACAAGTACCTGTCTAACGACCCGAAGAATAATGGTATTTAAATAATAAAAAGAAAGGGAAATGGAAACAGGAATAGAAGAAGGCAGTCGACGACATTGCATTTTGGATGGGATTATCCCGAGAAATTTTCCAGGCCTCGTCGACGAACACAGGGGTTTCATCGACGAGGGTTCTTCAGGATCTCGTCAACGAAGTCTTGTCTTGTCGATGAGAAGATATCGAGAGATGATTTTTGGAAGCCTGAAATTCATCGACGAGGGTTGAAGTTCATCGACAAACTTTCTATAGGACTCGTTGACGAGGTGACGTGGCTCGTCGACGAATCCCGCAGGATAAATAGGGTTAAATGTGATTTTTCAACTCATTTCCTACGCATAACCTCTCTCTCTTTCTCTCATCCTTCGGTTCTTACCCCTTCTCTCTTCGATTTCGGGCCATATTTCCACCGATTCGAGGATTTGAAGCGACCACAACCCTCCTAGGAAAGTTCTCAACAAATCTGCCAGAGCAGATCGTCGGTGGAGCTGAGGTGGAAACCATCCCAAATCCAGGGTAAGGCTTTCTACTCAGTATTTGCCTCTTTGACAGTTGTAGAAAGTATTGTACGCGTAAAAATACTGAACTTTAGTTCTAGGGAATGTTGTTTTCAGGGTGTTGAAAGGGGAACCTTGCGGGTGCAGGAGTGTTTGATTTAGGGGCTTTTCAAGACTTAGGTAAGGGGATAAACTAAGCTAATATTTTTATGGAAAGTATGTATAATATTATAGCATTTGATTTTAGGGAAATAAATATATTTATATATGATTTATATTTGAAAAATACTGCTAAAAATGATGGTATGTTAAATATATAAAAAACTTGTTTAGTGTGGCATAAGTAGAAATTGTTATGAAATACTGTTTTCTGGGAATGTGATTATGATCCGGATTTTTATAATGAAAAATTGGCGTATGGGCCTAGATTTTTATATATGTTTGCCGGCGTACGGGCCGAGCTATGTCTATGATTTGCTGGCGTACAAGTCGAGCCATGGAAATGATTTGTCAGCATGCGGGCTGTGCTTTGTGTATGATTTGCCAGCGTACGGGCCGAGCTATGGAAATGATTTGCCAGCGTACAGGCTGTGCTATAGATATGATTTACCAGCATACATGCCGAGCTATGGTAAACTGTGAAATATCGGCATACGGGCCGATGATTTTCATAATATACGTATATATGCAAAATGATATGATTGATTTGATAATTAATGATATGAGATATCCATGTATCACAGTTTCAGTATATGTTATATGATATCAGAACCTAGTTGGCTTGGTCTAGGGTAGTACTTGCACGATATCGTTGCTATGTATCCATAGTCATCATCATCATGATATTTGTGTTAACGCCGCTGTACGAAGTGGTGTGAGATTGGATGGTCGATGTGGTTTTTAAGAAGTGTGTGAGCGCCCCTGGTGTATGGACCAGGTCTGGCAGACCCATCAGACTTACAGACTGTACTTTTGACTTGACAGTGATTGGCCAACCATTGTCAGGTCCCGCCTTCTGGCCACACAACCCAGTCATGTGGGGGTAATACATGATAACAGCCAGCTAACCTACCAGAAATGTTTTATTATTATTATTATTATTATTATTATTATTATTATTATTATTATTATTATTATTATTATTGTTATATGAGATGATATATGTTTATGAAAATGCAGTATGGTCTACCATGTTTTGATGATATATATGTTTTTCCAGATTTGACATAACAGTTTACTGAATATGTTCTGTATGGTATATGTATAATACGAAATACTCATGTTGCCACACACTAGTATTAGTTTATTTCCCTTACTGAGAGGTGTCTCACCCCAAATTTCATAAATATTTTAGGAGCCCCTAATAGGAAAGCGGGTAAAACCCCACTGATCTAGTATGGTTGGTCTGCCCTTCTAGAAGGGTAAGTGTTTTGATAGGGTCGGATGTATTTTGTGGGATGGCCCTAGATATCTTTTGGGTTGTGGATTGTGTGTGTATATATATATATATATATGTATACAGTGATTGTAGTAACTCTGGTATTGTGATATATGGTATAATAAGATGTGTATGATTGTATGTTTCCTGCTCCTTAGGCTTCCGCATTGTGTTTCTGATGTATCCCTTGTACCCACGGGTCCAAGTGGATTATGATCTGCTGAGTTTTGTGATATTGATTTAATTATATTAAAAAAATGAGGAAATTAAGCAGGTCGCCATAGTTTGGTATCAGAGCCTAGGTTGCTAGGTTCTATAGATTTTAGAATGCAACGGAAACAATACCAGGGTATAGGAAATGATTTGAGGTTTTGTTCTACAGCCTGGCAACAGGACTTCCATGGTAGTTTCTGTGTTTTTCCTGGGATGACGATTTCAGGAAAACTATAGTAAGCTATTGTCAAGTTGTGTTCCTAGAATGTAGGACTGGGGAATAGAAATAAGTTGAGAGTATTGAGATAAGAGGCTAAGTTAAGCAGGTAAATTATAAGGATAGGATTATTGAGTTGCAATTTTTATTTTTTAGGATGGATGTAGGAGGAAGTAGTGCCCATGCGAGTGGCAGTGATGGAGCAGGGCCATCAGGTGCAGCTGGGACTGACTCTGATGCAATATTACGTAGCGTGGCTCAGCAGGTTATGGCTGAGATAGCGAGAACAGGGTGGTCCGTCAGTTGGCTATGGATGCACTATCGAGAAGTTCACGAAGATGAATCCTCCGGCATTCTCAGGGGGAGTTGATCCTGTAGCCGCTGAGAACTGGATGCAAGAAATCGAGAAAGTTTTGGCGGTGTTGCAGTGTACTGAGAAATAGAGGGTCCTCTTTGCCACCTATAGACTGATGGGAGAGGCCGAGAGATGGTGGACTACGATGAGACTATTGGAGCAGTAGAGGGCGACTCTGATAGCCATGACATGGGATCGGTTTAAAGAATTGTTCTACGATAGATATTTTCCAGCTACTGTCAGGGAGGCTAAAGTAGAAGAGTTCTTGAGTCTAAAATAGGGACAGTTATCTGTCCAGTAGTATGCGGCACGTTTCATCGAGCTCTCTCATTTCACCCCGTATATTGTTCCTGATGAAGTAAAGAAGCTGAGGCAGTTTGAGAGAGGCTTGAGGCAGAGTATATTCAAGCAAGTGGTGGTGTTGCAGATCCAGGATTTTACTGAGCTAGTTGACAGGGTAGCCTTGGCAAAGATTGGTGAGTGTCTCGATGCAAAGGAGCAGGAACAGAGGAAGAGATATGCATCCACAGGTTATCAACAAGGTCATAGACCGGGTCAGTGGAGGAGAGGAAATCATGGCAGAGGGCGAAGACAGGAGACTGGGGGATGCGAGGTTCAGGGAGTGCAGGGTCCTCCAGTCTGCTAGACTTGTGGTAGGAGGCACTGAGGAGAGTGTCGAGCTGGTGGTGTGGTCTTCTATCGCTGTGGTAGACTGAAGCACATGGTGTGAGACTGCCCTACCCCACCAAATGCAGTTCCAGCTCCCGGACCATACTAGGAAGGTTACCAGGCACCACGTGGGGGCCAGCAGAGGAATATGGCTCCAGCCAGGGTATTTACTCTAACGTCGGGTGAGGCTGAGACAGCAAGTGACGTGGTGACAGGTATGGTTATTATGCTTTCTTTTAAAGTTATTGCATTGTTTGATTTAAAAGCTACACACTCATTCGTGTCTTTGAGGTGTGTTAAATTATGTGGGGCTGAAACACAACCATTAGACGTTGAAGTGTTAGTGTCTACACCGACTGGATCTGTAGTGAGACGTAGTAAGGTACTCCGAGATTGTTCAGTTGATATTCAAAGGGAAATTTTGTTTGCTGATCTGATAGTTCTAGACATGCATGGTTTTGATGTTATATTTTGCATGGATTGGCTAGTAGCTAATTTTTCCAATATAGATTGCCAAGCACGAGAAGTGATATTTAGACCTCTGAGGAAAGTGGAATTTAGGTTTATAGGATTGCGGGTGCAATCCCCGCCTCAGGTAGTTTCAGCTATCCAGGCTAGGAGACTATTACTGAGTGGTTGTCAAGGGTTTGTGGCTATTTTGAAGGAGATGTCAGAGAATGAATTGAAACTTGTTAGCACACCTGTAGTAAAGGAATTTTACATATGTTTTCTCAGATGAGTTACTAGCCTTACCACCCGATTGTGAGGTAGATTTCCCTATTGATCTACTTCCAAGCATAGCGCCGATTTCTAAAGTACCTTACTAGATGGTGCTAGTGGAGTTGGCAGAATTGAAGAATCAGTTGCAAGATCTACTTGATAAGGGCTTCATACGACCTAGTGTATCTCAATGGGGAGCTCCAGTTTTATTTGTGAAGATGAAAGACGGGTCTATAAGGATGTGTATAAACTATAGGGAGATTAATAAAGTGACAATTAAGAACAAGCATCTTCTACCCCGTATCGACAATTTGTTTGACTAGCTCTAGGGTACACAGGTGTATCTAAAGATTGACCTCAGATCTGGCTATCATCAAGTGAAAGTGAAAGCAGAAGACGTCTCGAAGATAGCCTTCAGGACTAGGTATGGTCATTACGAGTTTCTTGTTATGCCGTTTGGTTTGACGAATGCTCATGCAGTATTTATGGACTTGATGAACAGAGTCTTCCACCAATACCTAGACCAGTTTGTTGTTGTTTTTATTGATGATGTAGTCGTCTATTCGAGGAGCTATGAGAAGCATGAGACATACTTAAGGCAGGTTTTGTAAACGCTTCGGGAAAAGAAGTTGTGTGCCAAGTTCAGTAAATGTGAATTCTGTCTTGAGAAGGTTATGTTTTAGGGCATGTTGTTTCTAGAGACGGTATTTCTATGGATCCTAGTAAGGTTAAGATCGTAGTGAATTGGGCTAGACTGAGGAATGTCCAGGAGATCAGGAGTTTCTTGGGGCTAGCTGGGTATTACCGCCATTTTGTTGAGGGATTCTCAAGTTTGTCAAGGCCTTCAACACGACTGACTAAAAGAATGTCATATTTGAATGGGACGACAGTTGTGAGCATAGTTTTCAAGAGTTGAAGCAAAGGCTTGTCACAGCACCAGTATTAGTCATCCCGTCAGAAGGTGAGGCTTATGTCATTTACAGTGATGCGTCCTTGAAGGGACTTGGCTGTGTATTGATGCAGCATGATAGGGTGGTGGCATATGCATCCAGGAAGTTGAAAGAATATGAAAAGAACTACCCTACACATGATCTTGAATTGGCTACAGTAGTACACGTCTTGAAGATTTGGAGGCATTATCTGTATGGCAAGCGGTGTGAGATCTTCTCCAACCATAAAAGTTTGAAGTGCTTTTTTACTCAAAAGGAACTAAATATGAGGCAGAGAATGTGGTTGGAGCTAATTAAGGATTTTGATTGTACCATCAGTTATCACCCAAGGAAAGCAAACGTGGTAGCTGATGCGTGGAGCAGGAAGTCTAGGGAATCAATGTTGGCGGCTATGGAGATCCAGTATCCGATCATGATGGATCTGGAGAGACTCGACATCGAATTAGTTGAAAGTGGTTCTCAGGGTCACATTGCCAGTTTAGTGGTGTAGCCTATTCTGTAGAAGAGGATTAAAACTGCCCAGAAGGAAGACCCAAAGTTAGCAGAAGTGATAGATAGAGTATAGAGTGGTCAGGGGGAGAAATTCAGTATTGCAGATGATGAGGCTTTGCGGTTCCGTTCCAGATTATGCGTTCCTGCCAATACTGAGATCAGAAAGGCTATTTTAGAGAAAGCTCACAGATCTTTTGACTCACTCGAAAAATGAGCAGCTCGAAAGCTATCCCAAGTATAGGAGTTCTATCGTGTAATATTAAGCCCAAGGGCTAGATCGTCTCCTCAGGGAATGCGTTTAATCTCAGATTTTACGTTCGTCCAATCGAAAACAAAAATGCACTGAACTCGGTTCAGATTCAGGGTTTTTCAAGATTGTTCAATTTCACTTTTGATGAATTAAATGACACGTAATTTAAAACTCTAAACTAACATGCACCAAATAAAAGAAAACAAGAATAGAAACCCTACGTCTACTTAAAGAAACATTAAGACACGCGTTAATAAAAACCGGAAACCTAAAACATGGAACTAAAACATGCAAGAATGGAAACTCTAATCTACCTAAGGAAACATCGAAACACGCACTAATTAAAAATGGTAACATCAATCATGGAATTAAAGCACATAATGGAAACTCAATCACACACACACACATTAAAAATCGAAACTTTAACAAAAATCAAGAACTCGAACCAAAATAAAAAAAACACAAACAAAAACCTAAATTTAAATGCTATCGAAACACAATAAAAATGCAAACTTTGATAAATCTGACCCTAATTAAGCTGAGCTTCAAAAAGAACCAAAAATTAAAAACATTCGCAATTCAAAATTTCAAATAACCCAATAAAAAATTAATACTTAACAATTATCCAACTAACACAATATTCAAATTCAAAACTTTTAATAATCTTCAAGATAACATTTAACACTTATTCAACTAACCAAAAATTATATAAAAAGAAAGAAAAGATGAGAGAAAGAGAAAAAGAAAAGCCATGAAAGCTTTAGGCCATGGCAGCAGGGTGCTGTGTGTGGGTTGGTTCGCGGCTGTGGCATGGAGCAAGGAACAGCGGGAGAGTGGCTCACGGATCTGTTGGTGCTGTTGGCGGCCGCCGGAGAAAGCAACAAAGTGCAGCAAGAGCTTTTTATGCTGCGGTAACAATGAGTAAAAGAGGTCTGAGCAAGAGAGAGAGGGATAAAGGGAAGGAGAATAGAGAATAGAGAAAAGAGAAAGAGAGCAAAGCAGAATTGAAAAGAACAAATAAAACAAACTAAAGAAAAAGAAGAAGAAGAAGGAGAAGAAGAAGGAGAAGAGGAGAATGGGGAGCCATGGGGGCTGCCTATGCAGGAAGAGAAAGAGAAGGGTTAAATAGGATAAGGGGGGAAACCCTAGACCCAAATAGGAAACCCGAATTGCTATATTTTTTCATTTTTTTCATCCTCTGTTCATCGCAAATCGGACTCTTTTGGAGCTTGTATCTCATAAAACTAAAAACATGAAAGTTGTATATGATCCTTTCCTCTTTCTCCAGAAATTTGAATCGTCTCAATTGGAGCTCGGACGGAAAAGTTATGTATAAAATACGAACAGGTGTCGGTTTTGATTCCCGGGAATTTTCCTGCGACAAAAAATTACCAAAACTTCATAAATAGTGTAATAAAGTTCAAGAATGATGATTTTGGCATTTTATTAAAATATTGGACAATTTTAGACATTTAATTAAAAATATAAACCATAAAGTCCGGGTTAAGATGCCCAATTACGCAGTTTCGGTACGTAATCATCTTTGTATATAGTTCATCCTAGCAGTACAAAAATGTACAGGGATCTGTGAGAGTCATACTGGTGGAGTGGTATGAAAGAGAAATTGCCGAGTATGTAGCCCAATGTCTGACATGCTAGCAGGTAAAAGTTGAGCACCAGAGGCCGGCAGGGCAGTTGCAGTCATTATTCATCCCAGAGTGGAAGTAGGCTCATATATCTATGGACTTTGTGTCAGGACTGCCAATGGCGTTACACGGTCAGAATGTCATTTGGGTGATTGTTAACCGTTTTACTAAGACCGCCCACTTTATGCCTATCAAGATCAACTACTCCCTTAACTGTTTGGCCATTCATGAGATAGTTCGTTCTTATGGGGTGTCAGTATCGATTGTATCAGATTGAGACCCGCATTTTATATCACGATTTTAAAGGAGCCTGCAGGAAGCACTAGGGTCTTAGTTATCGTTTAGCACGGCATTCCATCCTTAGTCAGATGGGCAAACTGAGAGGATGATACAAATATTAGAGGATATGCTCCGAGCGTGCGTGTTGGATTTTGGGGACAGTTGGACTCAATTCATGTCGTTGGTAGACTTTGCATATAATAACAGTCATCAAACCAGCATTGGCATGGCACCATTTGAGGCTCTATATGGTAGGAGTTGCCGCTCTCCTTTATTTTGGGATGAAGTGGGTGAGCAGCGAGTAGTGGGGTCAGAGCTTGTGCAACAAGTGTGTGATAAGGTTCTACTTATCAGAGACAGGATCAGTGCAGCTCAGAGCTGACAGAAAAGTTATGCTGATAATCGCCGCAGGAATCTGGAATTTGATGTGGGTAATCATGTGTTTTTGAAGATAGCTTTGTTTAAAGGGGTTATGCGATTTAGGAAGAAAGGTAAACTTAGTCCTAAGTTTATCTGTCCATTTGAGATTCTAGATAAAGTGGGACCGGTAGCCTATAGGTTAGCTTTGCCACCTGTATTGTCCAGGATCCACGACATATTCCATGTTGTTATGTTGAGGAAATACGTCCCAGATCCTTCTCATATCATCAATTGTGGTGAATTAGAACTCAATGATTCACTGGTGTATGAGGAGATACCAGTATAGATTCTGGATAGGAAAGTGCAGGAGTTACATAACAACGAGATTCCTCAGGTAAAATTTTTGTGGAGAAATCACACAATTGAAGAGGCTTCTTGGGAATCCGAGGAATAGATGAAGCAGAAGTATCCGTATCTATTCCAAGGAGTCTAAACAAGTAAAATGTAAGTAGTTAGGTAGTATTTCTTTTGCAGGTACATGTAATGGTTTAGTTAGTGTAACATTTTAGTTTTGGGAGAATTTTTCCTTTGTATATGTAATCTCCTAGGACTCAAAATGTAACCACGGTATTGCTCCGCCATAAGTGAGGGTAGGTAGTAAAATAAGTTGACCTTTTTCTTGTTAAGGGATGATGAGTAACGTGAATAGTAAATTTCAAGGAAGAAATTTTATGAGGGGAGAATGTAACGACCCAAAGAATAATGGTATTTAAATAATAAAAAGAAAGGGAAATAGAAACAAGAATAGAAGGAGGTAGTCGACAACGTTGCATTTTGGATGGCATTATCTTGAGAAATTTCCCAGGCCTCATCGATGAACACAGGGGTTTCATCGACGTGGGTTCTTTAGGATCTCGTCGATGAAGTTCTGTCTCGTCGATGAGAAGATACCGAGAGAGTATTTTTGGAAGCCTGAAATTCGTCAACGAGGGTTGAAGTTCGTCAACGAATCCCGCAGGATAAATAGTGTTAAAAGTGATTTTTTAGCTCATTTCCTGCGTAGAACCTCTCTCACTCTCATCCTTCGGTTCTTCCCCCTTCTCTCTTTAATTTCGATCCGTACTTCCACCAGTTTGAGGATTTGAAGCCACCACGACCCTAATGGGAAAGTACTCTACAAATCTGCAGAAGCGGATCATCAGTGGGGCTGACGTGGAAACCATCACAAATTCAGGGTAAGGCTTTCTACTCAGTATTTTCCTATTTGACAATTGTAGAAAGTGTTGTATGCATAGAAATACTGAACTTTAGTTCTGGGGAATGTTGTTTTCAGGGTGTTGAACAGGGAACCCTACGGGTGCAGGAGTGTTTGATTTAGGGGCTTTTCAAGAATCAGCTAAACTAGTATTTTTATGGAAAGTATGTATAATATTATAGCATTTGATTTCAGGGAAATAAATATATTTATATATGATTTATATTTGGAAAATACTTGTGACAACCCGAGTAATAACAGGATTTAAATAATAAAGAGGAAGGGAAATGAAAACAGTAACAGAAGGAGGAAGTCGACTTCTTAGATGAAGATAGGATTCGTCGACGAGTGTATAAGAAAATTCATTGACGAAAACAGGATTCGTCGACGAGTAGATACTGAGAGAGGTTTTGAGCCGACTAAATTTTGTCGACGAGGACTGAATTTTATCGATGAAATTATTAAAGGATTCGTCGACGAATAATGTGGCTCGTCGATGAATCCCCTGTTCTATAAATATCAAAATCTGAATTTTTTTACTTCACAATTAAGCTACCTCTCTCCTCTCTCTCTCTTTCTCTCTTCGAATTTGGGCCAGATTTACACTAGTTCGACATCCGAAGCCACCACGACGCTCCTGGGGAAGTTCTCTCCAAATCTGCCAGAGCGGATCGTTGGAGAAAGCAAGTTGGAAATCATCCCTAAGTTGAGGTAAGGCTTTTTAAGCCAAATTTGACCTTACGGTAGTTATAGGAAATGATGTACACGTAGAAATACTGAAGTTTAGTACTGTGAGGTTTCATTTTCAGGGTATTGATCAAGAAATCCTACGAGGGTTAGACAAGGATATTTTAGGGGCTTTCTCAATAGTCAGGTAAGGGAATAAACTAAAGCAGTTACTTTTCACGCAAATTATTATTATATATATAAGTAACTTGATTTCCTGAAAGTATTTACAATCTTTGAATATTATGGAATAAATGTATGTTTGACAAAAATACTACTGATGTGATGAAACGTATATATATGTATGAGATGTCAGAAATTATGATTTTTAGAATATAATGTATGGTTTTATACAGCAAATGTGTGGCATGAATATTATTTTCCATGGAAGAATATCATGATACGACGATGATATGAATGAAATATGTTTTGTGAAATTATGAAAAAGTATAGTATATTATGATGATTTTGAAATGCATGGTAATTGATTTAATTTCAGAACAATATGTATGATATGATTGGCACGAGGCCGTAATTATGATATGTTTGGCACGAGGGCGTAATTATGATATGTTCGGCACGAGGTCATAATTATGTATGATTTCGGCGCGAGGCCGTATTTATGAGATGATCGGCACGAGACCGTATTTATAAAATGTTTGGCGCGAGGCCATTTTTATGAAAATTATGAAAGATGCTATATTATCATGTATTATATGTTATCAGAACCCGGATGTTAGTTTAGTTCAGTTCAGGACCTCGGTACCGTGGCTATATGTAGATTAGATATCTACGTTCAGATTAGTGCTAACCACCCCACGAAGGGGTGGGAGATGGATAGTCGATGTGGCTTTCAGTAGAGTGTGTACGTCCACCTGGCAGTCCAGACCAGGGTGTGGCGGGTCCATCGTACTTATAGACATTTTTGACTAGGCAGTGGTCAGCCAGCCATTATCGGGTCCCGCCTTCGGGCTGCACAACCCGTCATGGGGGGTAATACATGACATCAGCTGGCTATTCATCCTGGGTATGTTTTCAGTATTATTAAATATAACAGATGTTTTATGTATGATATGAGTTACTAGAAAAATATGAAAGTATATGATGATTCAGTATATTATGACGAATGTTTACAGATATATAAAATGTATTGTATATGTATAATTGCATTAAAGTTCATGTTGCCATTAAGCTATATTTAGTTTATTTTCCCTTACTGAGATGTGTCTCACCCCCAACATTAATTAATTTTTCAGGAGACTTTGAGTGATCGGCGGGTTGTGGCCGCCGTTGAGTAAGTGATATTACCCCATTAGGAGGGTAAGATTTTGTACTAGGGTTAGAATTATTTTGTGTTTAATCCTAGAGTTATTTGATGTTTATGAGGATGTATATAAATACAGTTATATGATGTTGTAGTAAACTCTGGTATTATGTTTTATGGTTGGATGATTAAGACTTTGTACTTGCTGCTGCTTAAGTTTCCGCTATGATTGATAGGTGTCCCCGTTACCCACGGGTTTGGGTTGACTTTTCTATTTATTATGTTACGTTTTATAGTAAGGAAATTGAGGTCGTTACAATATTGCTGAAAATGATGGTATGTTAAATATATGAAAAACTTGTTTAGTGTGGCATAAGTAGAAATTGTTATGAAATACTGTTTTCTGGGAATGTGATTATGATACGGATTTTTATAATGAAAAATCGGCGTACGGGTCGAGATTTTTATATATGTTTTCCGGCATACAGGCCGAGCTATGTGTATGATTTTTCGGCGTACAGGCCGAGCTATGAAAATGATTTGCCAATGTACGGCCTATGCTATATGTATGATTTGCCGGCGTATAGGCCGAGCTATGGAAATGATTTGCTAGCGTACGAGCTATGCTATAGATATGATTTGCCGGCGTAAGGGCTGAGCTATGGTAAAATGTTAAATACCGGCATATGGGCTGATGATTTTCATGATATACGTACATATGCAAAATTATATGATTGATTTGATAATTAATGATATGAGATATCCATGTATCACAGTTTCAGTATATGTTATATGATTTCAGAACCTGATTGACTTGGTCTAGGCTAGCATTTGCATAATACCATTGCTATGTGTCCATGGTCATCATGATCATGATATTTGTGTTAACGCCGCTGTACGGAGTGGTGTGATATTGGATAGTCGATGTGGTTTTTATGAAGTGTGTGAGTGCCCCTGGTGTACGGACTAGGTCTGGCAAACCCATCAGACTTACAGACTGAAGTTTTGACTTGGCAGTGGTCGGCTAACAATTGTCAGGTCCCACCTTCGGGCCACACAACTCAGTCATGTGGGGGTAATACATGACAATAGTCAGCTAACCTACCAGGAATGTTTTTTTATTATTATTATATGAGATGATATATGTTTATGAAAATGCAGTATGTTCTGCCATGTTTTTATGATATATATGTTTGCCCAAATTTGACATAACAGTTTACTGAATATGTTCTGTATGGTATATGTATAACACAAAATACTCATGTTGCCACACACTAGTATTAGTTTATTTCCCTTATTGAGAGGTGTCTCCTGAATTTCATAAATATTTCAAGAGCCCCTGATAGGAGAGCAGGTAAAGCCCTGCTGAACTAGTAGGTTGGTCTGCCCTTCTAGAAGGGTAAGTGTTTTGATAGGGTCGGATGTATTTTGTGGAATGGCCCTAGGTATCTTTTGGGTTGTGTATTGTGTGTGTGTATATATATATATACAGTGATTGTAGTAACTCTGGTATTGTGATATATGGTATAAAGAGATGTGTATGATTGTATGTTTCCTACTGCTTAGGCTTCCGCGTTGTGTTTCTGATGTATCCCTGGTACCCACGGGTCCAAGTGGATTATGATCTACTGAATTTTGTGATATTGATTTAATTATATTAAAAAATGAGGAAATTAAGCAGGTCGCCACAACCTGTGCTAAACATGATCTTCAAAGATAAGAAAACACTAGGAACAATATATAAGTTAATATCATCAAAACACTTTAAACAAAAATGGTGTAACCATCAATGCTAACATTCTCCCCCTTTTTGATCATTTCTAACGTATTAAGAATCTAATTAATCTTTGCATTCTTATTTATACTTACTATGGCTTGATATTCAAGGATAAGCTAACCTAGAACCACTAATGGGTTGTTATCATCAAAACAATGCAATTAAGTTCACATAGTCTCTAAGGCTAACATTCTCCCCCTTTTTGATGATAGCAAACCAATGGTGTTCTCTGTAGAATATATTTTAAAGCTCCCCCTCAATTCATGCATATTCTAGAATGGGACTAAACTATGCTCCCCCTTAATATATGTATATCTACAATTTGCTCCCCCTAACTTAATGCATATAAGGTGTAACTAAATTTTTTATATCAATTAGAGCTTTAAACATACAGACCATAAAATAGTAAGTTCATGTAAGACAAAACAAGCAATTAGAACTTTCATATTATCTTTGAATTGCCATAGTCGTTCTACCCCACATGCATTTTCCATGCATTTCACTTCTCCCTCTCACATAACACCACACATCTTTTTCCTAACATGTAGGACACCAAATATCACTTTTGATCATATCAAAAAGAGAGGTACTATTCATTCAACTAAAATTTCTCCCCCTTAATATTAGATCCCATGGTGGTGAGGTGAGCGTGTGCTAGACACATATGCCAGAATATTATTGCTAAACTATAACATTTGAAAAGCCTAGATAGGCTTCCTTACATAGACATGAATGACGATTTTTAAGAATTATACCATTTGTTGTAGATCAATCATTCAATGCAAATTTTCCAAAAGTTGTTATGACTAGCTTTCACTAAAGCTCAAGTTCATGAATGGGATATGTTATGCTATGCTTAAGATAACCTACAATGTATCCAAACAAGAGCATATACCATCAAAACACATTATAGCATGCTTTTGAGTCAAAAAATTTAAAACCTCAGTAATTCACAAGAGAAAAACATGGTTTTTCCATTTATTAAGCTTGGAGCACATGCTATTTCATCCCATAAAACAAAAGCCAACATTTTCAGGAAAAAAAAAAAACCAATTGATAAAGACATGTACATAATTAAAGCATCACACTAGTCTTATACTTTGAACTCATCAAATATTGGCATGATTCCTCAAAAATTTCCAGCAAAACAAATCAAAAAACTGGAATTTTCACATTCTAGACCAAAGAAGGCTGAAAACTATCCAAAAAGACAGAGAAATGCAAGAGAGTAGAGAGACATGAGGCGAGAGAGAGAGAGAGAGAGAGAGAGAGAGAGAGAGAGAGATGATGTAATGAACCAAAATTCCTATCCATTTTTTTTTATTATATGTTATGCTATAAAGCATAATTTTTTATACCCTATAAATAAAAATCTATCATCATCACGGCCCAGAGTGGGTACCGTGGTAACCTATGCATTCTATATATAATACCTATGTAGCGGGAAAACATAAATATCCGAAATATAACCCAAAATACACAATATCGGAGTCCTACCGACCCACCTGTATATACATACACACATATACATCCTTTCCTTAAAAATCCCCAAAAATACTATGGCTCTACTACACAGCCCAAAACTACGCCAACTTAGTCGCCTCTTCTATCTCTGAGCCGGCCCTACAAACCCCTTTGAGTTACCTGAAATATTTATAATTCTGGGGTGAGACACCTGTCAATAAGGAGAATGTTATTACCAGTGTGTGGCACATAAGTCTGTACATAAAATATAACCTTTAATTAAAGTTGTAAATAGAATATCATGTAAAAAGTATCAGTATATCAATCCACATCTATGTCATTTAAAATACATTATTCTTTAAGTTATCTATTCAATCGTAGTTCTATCTATAATAACTAATCTCTATTTTCTATGAATGCTATAATATATATATAACTCTGAAAACTTCCCCTGGATGGTAGTATGTCATGATTTAACCCCTCATGACCTTGGTTGTGCGGCCTGTAGGCGGGGCTAGACACTGGTTGGCCCTCCAATGTCAACCTAATTGTATGCATCTCTATATATAAATGCCTCTAGCACAAAAGGCCCCACTCCACCTGGTCCGGACGCCAGGGAGTCCTCTACTCTACCTATGGCTTAATCGGTTGTACTTTACTCTATCCAAGACATATGGTTGCACTGTCTATACTGTATAGTTACGGTACCATGCTCTGTAAATTTCTCTATTCCATCAAGGTCTGATACTATATAATACTATTTCTATATAAGTTCTAACTATTTTACCATGATTCTATAACATCTGTATTAACCACGACGCTGTATTTCTCTATAATTCTGCATAATTTGTATTTTTTTTTATAATATGTATCTCTATACAATCTATATTTCTGTATGTCATGGTTCTATACTCTATATATCATGGTTCTATAAAACATTCTGTATAATCATGGTACTGTAAAACATTCTATATGATCATGGTACTATAAAACATTCTGTGTAATCATGGTACTATAAAACATTATGTATAATCATGGTACTACAAAACTTTGTATAGTTATAGCTGTGATGACCTGCTTAATTTCCACATTTTTTTTTCATATATAATAAAATCAATATCACAAAACCCAGCAGATCATAATCCACCTGGACCCGTGGGTACTAGGGATACATTAGAACATATAACTGAAGCCTAAGCAGCAAGAAACATACAACTATATACATCTCATTATACAATACATCACAATACCAGAGCTACTACAACTACTGTATTTATATACACACAGTACACAACCCAAAAGATATCTTAGGACCATCCCACAAAATACATCTGACCTTATCAAAACACTTACCCTTCTGGAAGGGCAGATCAATCGTACTAGATCAGCGGGGCTTTACCCGCTCTCCTATCAGGGGCTCCTGAAATGTTTATAAAATTTTGGGGTGAGACACATCTTAGTAAGGGAAATAAACTAACACTAGTGTGTGGCAACATGAGCATTTCTGTGATACACATATAATCATACACATAACCAGTAAAACGGTATATACATCATTTCTAGGAAAACATGTATAATCAACACGGCAGAACATAATTCATCTCATATAAATAATAATATGAAAACAATCCTGGTAGGTTAGTTGGCTGTTGTCATGTATTACCCCCACATGTCTGGGTTGTGTGGCCGAAGGCGGCACCTGACAATGGTTGGCCGACCACTACCAAGTTAAAAGTACAATCTGTAAGTCTGATGGGTCTGCCAGACCTGGTCCGTACACTAGGGGTGCTCACACACTTCTTAAAAATCACATCGACCATCCAATTTCACACCACTCCGTAGAGCGGCGTTAACACAAATATCATGATCATGATGACCATGGACACATAGCAACAGTACAGTGCAAGTGCTAGCCTAGACCAAGCCAATCAGGTTCTAATATCATATAACATATACTGAAACTGTGATACATGGATATTTCATATCATTACTTATCAAATCAATCATATCATATTGCATATATACGTATATCATGAAAATCATCGGCTCGTACGCTAATATTTCACATTTTACCATAGCTCGACTCGTACGTCGGCAAATCATATCCATAGCACAATCCGTACGCTGGCAAATTATTTCCATAGCTCGGCTCGTACGCCGTTAAATCATATACATAGCTCAGCCCGTACGCTGGAAAATCACATCCATAGCACGGGCCATACGCCAGCTAAACATATCCATAGCTCAGCCCGTACGCTGGCAAATCATACACATAGCACGACCCGCATGCCGGCAAAACATATAAAATCTCAGCCCGTACGCCAGTTTTCCATTATAAAAATCCATATCATTAACACATTCTTAAAAAACAGTTTTTCATTATCATTTTTACTCATGCCACACGAAACAGGTTTTTCGTATATTTAACATACCATCATTTTCGGCAATATTTCAAAAATATAAATCATATATAAATATATTTATTTTCCTGAAATCAAATGTTGTAATAATATACTTACATTTTCATAAAAGAACTAGTTTAGTTTATCCCCTTACCTGAGTCTCGAAAAGCCCCTAAGAAAATATGTCTCGCACCCGCAGGGTTCCCTACTTAACACCCTGGAAACAACATTCCCTAGAGCTAAAGTTCAGTATTTCTACACGTACTACGCTTTCTACAACTGTCAAATAACCAAATACTAAGTAGAAAGTCTTACCCTGGATTTGGGATGGTTTTCAACTCAATCCCACTAACGATCCGCTCTGGCAGACTTGTAGAGAACTTTCCCAGGAGCATCGTGGTGGCTTCAGATCGTCGAACCGGCAAGAATCCAGACCGAGATCATAGAGAGAAGGTAGGAGGGGCGTAGAGGAGAGAGAAGGAGGAATATTTGCGCAGGTTTTCGGCCAAAAAAGAATTTTAGGTCTATTTATACTGTGGCCTTCGTTGATGAGCCACGTCATCTCGTCAACGAGGTCATGAAGAAGACTCGTCGACGAAATCTCTCCTTGTCGATGAAATTCAGAATCCCTCAAACCCTTGCTCGGTATTTTCTTATCGACGAATCCCCTATGTCCATCGATAAGGCCTGGAGAATTTCTTGGGGTTATCTTATCCAAAATGCAATGTCGTCAACGAACGCGAAGAAGACGAACGCGAAGAAGTCAACTGCCTCCTTCTGTTCCTATTTCCATTTCCCTTTTGTTTTTATTATTTAAATACCATTATTCTTCAGGTCATTACATTTAGCTCTGTAAATAAAAACTGTATAAGCTATATATCATAATTCTGTAAAAACTATATAACCATGTTTCTGTAAATCCGTATAATGTATTTCTGTAGAAACTATATAAACACAATTCTGAAACTTTGTATGAATTTTCTATAATAATTCAGTATTTCTCATGCCACACATCAAAATAAAACTTTATCAACTGAACTTGTTCATTAATTTTCTAACTCACACCACTGCGGCATTCATAATTTTAAACCCTGAAATTACACACATATGAATTCATCCCTATCAATCAACTAAATTTTCCAGAATAACTATAATATTCACATATCTCTACAAACCCTCATATTCCTGTTTATATGTAAAATATCAATTCAGACAAGCATTATTATCCTTACCCTATTTTCTAAAAAATGTCTGCCGAAACTCTAACTCATGCCTGCAGCATTCACACCATAACCTTGTATTTCACAAATTCCCAATTCCTCAGTTCAACTCCAAAACTATATGTATATTCACATTTCTAGGCCTATACATCCCATAAGTCAAATAAACAACCCATAAATACTCAGATAACACCCTTACCTCAGTTTTGGAATGATACCCCAAAACCCTAAATCAAAATTCCGCTCCACCTACGTTGTAGAGAATCTTCCCAGGAGCGCTATGGTGGTTCCTGATTGTTGAAATGAGGCTTAATGGAGTCAGAATCGAAGGTGGAAGGTAAGGGAACCGTGGGTTTGCATGAGAGAGAGAGAGAGAGAGAGAGAGAGAGAGAGAGAGAGAGAGAGAGAGAGAGAGAGAGAGAGAGAGAGAGAGAATGTTTAAATTTTATATTTCCAAATAACTCTCATCTTCCTTTTATACTCCCAGTTCTGCAACCAAAAACGTCAATGATTTTCCTGGCTTCTCAGAAAATCGTCGCTGGTTTTCTCTTTAACCAGCCAAAATTTACCATTTTACCTTTACCGTCTCGCAATGAAAACCAAAACCGTCGCCGGTTTTCTTGCTCCCTCAAAAAACCATCCCGATTTTCTCCCTTTCCAGCCAAAAATCCAATTTTTCCTATTTTCTTTTATTATTTTATTTCCCAGGTCTCTACATTCTCCCCTCCTTATAAAATTTCGTCCTCGAAATTTGATGTCTGTATTATTCACCATCCTCTAAGGAAAACTTACTACTTATTTTATTTCTTACCATCATTTATGATGGAGGAATACCGTGGTTATATTCAGGGTTCTAGGAGATTACAAATACATATAAAAGAAAATTCTCTCAAACCAAAAACACTACCTATCCTATGGCCTAAAATACTATTTATACATACATTGTCATGCTCTGCATAAAACAAAATCAAACTCTATCTACTTTACCTAAATCATTATTGCTTTTTTTTTTCTATCTAATGTTGGTCCCCACGAAACAAATGTGGGTATTTCTGTCGTATCTCCTCCTCTAACTCCCACGAGACCTCCTCTACTGCATGGCTCCTCCACAGGACTTTTACTAATGGAATTCTTTTAGTGCACAACTCCTATTCTTTTCTATCTAGAATTTTTACTAGCGTCTCCTCATATACTAGTGTATCTCTAAGCTCTATCTCTTCATAGTTGATCACATGGGAGGGATCTGGGACGTATTTCCTCAGCATGGAAACATGGAATATGTTGTGTATTCTGGATAAAGCTGGTGGCAAAGCTAGCCTATAGGCAACTGAACCCACTCTCTTAAGTACCTCAAATGGGCCAATAAACATAGGGCTCAGCTTACCCTTCTTCCCAAATCTCATAGCTCCTTTCAGTGGTGCTAATTTCAAAAACACATGGTCTCCCACATCAAATTCCAATTCCCAGCAGCGAGTATCTACATAGCTCTTTTGTCAACTCTAAGCTGCACTAATTCGATCTTTAATTAGTCAAACTTTATCATACACCCATTGCTCTAATTCTGGTCCCAAACTCACCTCTCACCCATTTCATCCCAGTACAGTGGAGATCGGCACCCCCTACCATATAACGCCTCGTAAGGTGCCATCCCGATGCTAGCCTGATAGCTATTATTATAGTTGAACTCAACCAGCAACATATACTGGGTCCAACTACCCCTAAAATCCAACATACAAGCTCGTAGCATATCCTCGAGTATTTGAATCGTCCTCTTTGGCTACCCATCAGTGTGAGGATGAAAAGTTGTGCTGGATGATAATTGAGTCCCTATAGTTTCCTGCACACTCCTCAAAAATCAAGACGTGAAATGTGGGTCTCGGTCTAAAACTATAGATACTGGCACTCCATGGGGTCGAACTATCTCCTAAATATATACCTTTGCCAGTTTTTTTATAGGATAGCTAACTTTAATAGGTAGAAAGTGGGCAGTCTTTGTCAGTCGATCTACAACCACCCAAATAGTGTTCTGACCATGCAACGCTGGCAATAATCCTGTGACAAAATCCATAGATATATGGTCCCACTTCCAGTCAGAAATGTGGAGTGGCTGCAACTGTCCTGCTGGCCTCTAGTACTCAGTGTTTATCTTCTGGCACATCAAACACTGCTTCACAAGCTCGGTTATCTCTCTTTCATACCACTCCACCATAATAATTCCCGGAGGTCCCGATACATCTTAGTACTGTCAGGATGCACTGTATAAAAAATCTGTGTGCCTCCTCCAAGATAGTCCTTCTAATTTCAGCATCTACAGGTATGCACAGACGGGTATGGAATCTCAGGGTCCCATCATCTGAAATACCAAACTCCTCTCCTTGTCCATTCTGCACTTTATTTATCAACTCTACCAACTCTGCATCATTCCTCTGAGTTGCCTTAATCCTCTCTAGTAAAGTAGGTTGTAGTACTAAACTGGAAATAAATGTCTAATGATCATCCTCTACTAACTCCACACCAAGCCTATCTAAGTCCATTTGAATCGAATGCTTACTTTCCTCTGCTAACAATGTTGCACCCACTGATTTTCAGCTCAATGCATCAGTCACAACATTTGCTTTTCCTGTGTGGTAGCTGATAGTACAATCATAATCTTTAATAAGCTCCAACCACCTTCTCTACCTTATATTTAATCCTTTATGAGTGAAGAAATATTTCAAACTTTTATGATCAATGAAGATCTCACATCTTCCCCCCATAAAGATAGTGTCCACTGCAGCTACCTCTAAATCATGTACTGGGTAGTTCTTTTCATACTCTTTAAGCTGCCTAGAAGCATATGCTATAACTCTTACATGCTGCATCATCACACAACCAAGTCCCTTCAAAGATGCATCACTGTATAAAATAAATCCATCCTCTCCTGTTGGGATAGATACCACCAGTGCAGTGACTAACCACTGTTTCAACTCCTAGAAGCTCCTCACACTCATCAGTCCATTCAAAATTTACATTTATTTTTTATTTTTATTTTTTTCCCATAAGTCATCTTAGTGGACCTGACAATCTGGAAAAACCATCTACAAAGCATCGGTAGTACCCTGCCAGACCTAAGAAACTTTTGACCTCCTGAATATTTCTCAGTCTCACCCAATTCACCACTGTTTCTATTTTGCTTGGATCTACAAATATACCCTCCACAGAGATGACATGCCCAAGGAAAGTAACCTACCTCAACCAAAATTCACATTTCTTGAATTTAGCATATAATATTTTCTCCCTTAACACCTGCATTACTAGCCTTAAATGATCCTTGTGCCCCTTAAAACTCTTCGAATAGACTAGTATATCATCAATAAATACCACAACGAATTGGTCTAAGTACTGATGGAACACCCGGTTCATTAAATCCATAAACACTTCCGGTACATTAGTTAATCCAAATGGCGTTACCAAGAATTCATAGTGCACATACCTGGTTTGAAAAGTTGTTTTTGAAATGTCCTCTGCTTTAAATTCCACCTGGTGATATCCCGACCAAAGGTCAATCTTAAAGTAGACCTGGGTCCCCTAGAGCTGAGCTAATAAACCATCAATTCTAGGAAGGGGATATTTATTATTGATTGACACTTTATTTATCTTTCTATAATCAATGCACATCCTCATAGTCTCATCTTTCTTTTCCACAGACAGTACTAGTGCTTCCCAAGGCAACATGCTAGGCCTAATAAATCTTTTATCCAACAACTCCTGCAACTGGTCTTTTAATTCTTCTAGTTCAACATCCCCTTTATATAAATACATACCTCTGGCCACCACCCTGAAGCAGCCTCCTCACCTGAATAGTTGACACCAACTGCGGCGAGGCGCACACACGTGAACCCACAAATCTGAATTCTTGCCCACCTAAGGGTCTGAAGATCACTTCTCTTTGATAGCAATCAATTATGGCATAATTAGCTGCCAGCCAATCCATGCCCAGTATCACATTGAACCCCCACATATCAAACACTACAAGATCGGCTGCTAATACTTTCTCCGCAATGCCCACTAGATAGTTTTTAAGCACCCTTCTACACCTTATTACTAATCCAGTCAACGTAACTACTGACAACCCAACATCTAACAGTTGTGTCTCTATCCCAAATAATTAAACTATCCCAATGATACAATCGAATGGGTGGTACCTAAGTCAAATTAAAACAACAACTTATATAGAAAAGCAATATGAGTACCTATCACAACGTCTCCGACAGCGTCAGCGTCTCCCGATGTCGATGGGTAAACTCGAGCCTACTTGATATTTTGCTGCTAACCTCCACAGGGTGCCTGGGTATTACCTCAAAGCTATCTGGGAGCAGATGCTGTAATATACTACGCACGATAGACTCTTGCTACCTGACCCTGTCTACCACATCGGTAGCAGACATACTCGGCATTCTCCGCTATGTCTTCTCCCACATGTCAGGCAAACAGGATAGGTTTGCTCACCTTGGACCTCACAGCTCCCTATCTCCTACCTCTGTCCACCGCTAGGTCCACCTCTCCTCCAAGGCCCCTGGCTGGAGCCCGCCTGAAATCCAAGAGGCGTAGACCTCTTTCTTTGATTCAAATTCATAAACTCTTCCACTTGAGTATCTCTAATGGGAGAGTGAATGTATCATTCATAGAAAATTTCTTTAAAATAGTTCCATGTCAAGGTTGCTGAATCTAGCCTTTGTTCCTCGAGTAGCTTCACAGGCATCCACCAACGCTTAGCCACCCCAGTTATTTTAAAAACAACATAAAAAAAATTTTGTTCATCTACACAGCATATACTTGCCAATATACCCTCCATCTCTTGGATCCAGTCCTTCGCAACAATTACATCGGCTCCTCTAGTAAAAGTTGGGGGATTCATACAGGTAAATTGCTCAATAGAGCAGCCTGGGTCAACTAGTGGGTAGTTTTGCCCCTAAAGTTCCTTACAATGCTTACCATAACCTATTAGCCTGCACTACGCAACATCTGTTCAGAGTCACTGTCACCTATACAGAAAGCCCCTACGTTGCCGCTACTTCCAACATTCATGTTGTTGCTCCTAGGATCCATTTTGAAAAGAAAATAAGTATAGTCTGAGGACCTTATCTGCATAACATAACTAACCTATTCACCTAATTATAATTGCATACCCTTAATTAACATATTGTCCTTATTCTCAATTTAAGATTTAGTCCAACAATAGAGAAACACAACCTGACAATAGTTTACTATGACTTTCCTAAAATCGTCACCCCAGGAAAGACACAGAAAACACTACGGAAATCATGCTTCCCGATTACGGAACAAAACCCTAAACACTCATCTTCATTCCCTAGTATTGATTCACTGAATTCCTAATCTATTCCTATACTCTGGTATTGTTTTTCACTGCAAACTATAGTCTACAGAACTTAACAACCTAGGCTCTAATACCAAATTGTAACGACCCAAAATTCCTATCCATTTTTCTTTTATTATCTAGTCATGCTAAAAACGTAATTTTTGATACCTTGTAAATAAACATATATTATCATCACGACCCGGAGTGGGTACCGTGGTAACCTATGCATTCTATATATAATACCTATGTAGTGGGAAAACATAAATATCCAAAATATAACCCAAAATACACAATACCAAAGTCCTACCGACCCATCTGTATATACATACACACATATACATCATTTCCTTAAAAATCCCCAAAAATACTATGGCTCTACTACACAGCCCAAAACTCACCCCAAAACTACGCTGACTCAGTCGCCTCTTCTATCTCTAAGCCGACCCTGCACGCCCCTCTAAGTTACCTAAAATATTTATAATGCTAGGGTGAGACACCTCTCAGTAAGGAGAAACATGTTATTAACAGTGTGTGGCATATGAGCCTGTACATAAAACATAACCTTTAATTAAAGCTGTAAATAGAATATCATGTAAAAAGTATCAGTATATCAATCCACATCTATGTCATTTAAAATATTGTATTCTCTGAGTTATCTATTCAATCAAAGTTCTATCTATAATAAGTAATCTCTATTTTCTGTGAATGCTATAATATATATATATATATATATATATATAAAACTCTGAAAACTTCCCCTAGATGGTTGTATGTCATGATTTAACCCCTCATGACCTGGGTTGTGCGGCCCGTAGGTGGGGTTAGACACTAGTTGGCCCTCCAATTTCAGCCTAACTGTATGCATCTCTATATATATACCTCTAGCATAAAAGGCCCCACTCCACCTGGTTTGGATGCCAAGGAGTCCTCTACTCTACTTGTGGCTCAATCGGCTGTATCATACTCTATCCAAGATGTATGGTTGCACTATTTATATTGTATAGCTATGGTACTGTACTCTGTAAATTGCTTTGTTTCATCAGGGTCTGATACTATATAATACTATTTCTATGTAAGTTCTAACTGTTTTACCATGATTCTATATCATCTGTATTAACCATGACACTGTATTTCTCTATAATTTTGTATAATCTGTATTTCTGTATAATCTGTATCTCTATACAATCTGTATTTCTATATGTCATGGTTCTATGTTTTGTATATCATGGTTCCTATAAAACATTTTGTATAATCATGGTACTGTAAAACATTCTGTATGATCATAGTACTATAAAACATTCTATATAATCATGGTACAATAAAACATTCTGTATAATCATGGTACTATAAAACTCAGTATAGTCGTAGCCCTGTAAATAAAAATTGTATAAGCTATATATCATAATTCTGTAAAACTACATAACCATGTTTTTATAAATTCGTATAACGTATTTCTGTAGAAAAAATATAAACACAATTCTAAAACTATGTATAAATTTTCTATAATAATTCAGTATTTCTCATGCCACACAACTAAATAAAACTTTATAAACATACTCTATAAAACTGTATAATTTCCAAACTCTGATATGTTCAAAAATCATATTTAACACTCATGGTCAAATACTATACCTTACTGGTAAAGTTTCTAATAAAGCTGGCATAACATGTATTCCCTTACCTGATCAACTGAACTTCTTCACTAATTTTCTAACTCACACCTCTGCGGCATTAATAATTCCAAACCTTGAAATTACATTGATTACGCGCTTAAACTGCATAATTAGGCATTTTAATTCGTGCATTAGGGCTTATATTTTCAATTAAATGTCTAATTACCCTCAATATTTTAACAAGGTGTCCTATTTATAATTTCTGGATTTTATCGAGCAATTTATGAATTTTCAGCATTTTTTTTATTGTAGGAAAATTTTTGGGAGCCAAAACCGATATCAGTTCGTAATTCATGTATAACTTTTCCATCCAAACTTTGATTGAGACAGTTCAAAATTCTGGAGAAAGAGAGAAAATTATCTACAACTTCTATGTTTTGAGTTTTGAGAGAAACTGTAATAACCCCAAAAAAATGACTATACAAGATTAGAGTGATTTCCAAAAATTAATTAATTAATTAATTAATTAAATTTTAAAAAAATAATAATTAAAATGTATTTTTATTTTTATTAATAAAATATATTATTATTATTATTAATTAAATATTATTATTATTATTATTATTATTATTATTATTATTATTATTATTATTAAATCACCTGAAGCTTCTTTGAAGCTTTAGGTGCCTTTGTGAATTTGTTCACGCCCCCACCCCCCCTTTTTTCTTCTTCTTCTTCTTCTTCTTCTTCTTTTCTTTTTCTTTTCTGCTTTGCGGGCAGGTTCTCTCTCTCTCTCTCTCTCTCTCTCCTCCTTTTCTCCAACGAATACTCGCCTGATTGGGAATCGGAAGATACCGTTGGACTCCATTCTCCACTATCGTCATTTTTACCGAAACAGATCAGTGGTAGGAGCGGCATAAGAATATCTCCTCAGGTAAGCCAATTTTTGCTTTTTACCTCATTTCTTGCAAATTATAAGCTCAATTGACGAACGGACACCACCATGAGAATTTAGGGATGATTCTCTACAAGTCTATCGGGACGGAATTCTCGTGGGGTCGTCGTGGGAAAAACCCTAAATTTGGGATATGGGGGTTATTAAGGGGTTTATTTTTAATTAATTAGAATTAATTTAGAAACACTAAAATGTTGAGCATCTGGAGTTGAAGTAGAATTTTTAAAATTTAGGGTCCGGGTGAGCGCCGTGGGTGTAACTTTGGGACCCACAGGCAAAATTTAGAAAATTAAATGGGGGTTTCAAATATTGGTTTAAATGTTAATTTGGAGTACATGGGGCCTAGGGAAGGCTAGATAGGTAGTATTTTAGGAAAATGAATTAATTAATCTAAGGAAAATGTAAATTGCAGGAGTTGAATTTCAGGCACTAAGGGCGTAGGATTTGGGTCCTAACGAGACTCTCAGTAAGTCAAGTGAGTGGAATAAATTATAACAGTATTTTTAGAATTACTGTTTGAATTAATCTATGAAAATGAGCATATTGTATTTTGCCTGAAAATTATTATGATATAAATATCAGATAAATTGTGTGGCATTTGAGTAATATTAATTTGCGATACTTTGGAGTCTGAAATTAATATATTATGAATATTAGATGAAAATTGTGTGGCACATGACATGTGTTCAAAAATGTGAAATACAACGATGGGTATTTTCTGAGAAAATATTGAAATAAGAATAATTGATGTGATTAGTTGAAAATAATGAAATGTGGTATTTATATGTGAGTGGAAATTATTTGTATGAGAAATGAGTTTGTACAAATTACTGATATGAGTATTTTAGAAAAATGTGAAAATACGTGAAATATGATATACATATTGTTAATGTGCACAGAAAATGATGAGAATATTTATATTGAACTGAATTGTGATATACTGAAATGTGATTGATGAAATGTTAATATCGCATAATGATTGCGGATATGTGGTAATGAACCCTGATGGATGGTTATGATATTAAGCACGGTACCGTTACTAGTGGTGTAGTGCAACTACACGGACTCTTGGAGCATGTGGCGTGACAGTCGATTGTGCCATTTTGTAGGGTTGTTGGGCCCTCTGAGTCCGAATTAGGGCTATAGGCTGGCCAGTCGTACTACAGACGTGAAATGATATTTTGATCTAATCGGGTCGGCCAACTGCGGTTGGATCCAGCCTTCGGGCCACACAACCTTGACCATGGGGGGAAGCATGAAGTAGATAGAAAGATCCTCAGGGTGGCTGTGAGTTACAAACGCGATGTTGGTATTTAATACCAAAGATACTCATGAGCCAGAAAGTAAAATGGAAACAAAAAGTGAAAGAATGATAAAATTGGCTAAAATGAGAAATGAAAGAAAGAATGGAAATTGAGAAATAAAGAATGTTAAAAATGAGAAATGAACCGTGTGAGTTAATGTCATAAATAATTGAGGCGAAGTGAAACTCTATGCCTGAGGGCTTACTTGTAATAACCCAAGAAAAAAAAATGAATAATAATAATAATAATAGTTAGTATTAAAAAAGAAAGTATTTCTCTGTTAGGATCCTTGATTCCATGTTTGATGCCTAAGAAAGACCTTGTCTAAGTGAGTGCTCAGAGACCATTGCAGCTCAGTCGCTCCCTGGAGGTCGGCCTGGTCAAAATGGAATTTCATAAGATAAAACAGGGTAGACACTGTTTATATACGTAAATAAGTACATAAAATAATGTTTTGACTGATATAATTTATAGAAATATATGATAAAATAATAATAATATAGGTATCCTATGCAGGGCCCACAAGATTGTGTGGGGCCCACATGAGTCCCGAAGCCGTATGGAGGTTTACACGAGTTTCAAAGCTATTTAGGATGCATAAAATCGTATAAGAATTATTCGAATTATGTAGGATCCATTCGGGTCTCGAAGTTGTGTGGGGCCCACAAGACCATGTGGGGCCCACATGAGTTTTCCAAATTCAAATTTAATTCTTATTCAAAAATAAATAATAAAATAAATAAATACTAAAAATGGTTCAAAATTAATAAAAATGATAATAATGATTAAGAAAAATAATAAAATAATAAAATAATTAATTAACTAATTGATTAATTAATTAGGTAAGTGATTAATTAAAAATTTATTTAATGGGAATGGTGGCAAGCACTCCCACATGGCCTCCATCCCCATCCCATACTCAACCCATACCTTGCCCATCTCTTGCCCATTCTTTAATTTTTAAAAATTATAATTTCACCCATCTCCCCACACTTTTATAAATTTCATTTCTTCCCCAAAATTTTCCTATAAATAGGGAGCTCTCAACCTTCATTTTTCACAACAGTTTTCCAAGGAAGAGAAAGATTAGTGAGTGAAAGAATTTGTGGTGGAGAGAGAATTTTGAGTAAGTTCTCACTCACCCACTCTTTCCGATCTCATTGCTTAAAGATAGTTTTTGTGTTCGTAGCACACGGTAAAAGAAGAAGGTAAGTAAATTTTGATTATGTTAGTTTTTTTTTTATTTAAAATTCATACCCGAATTTATTTTATAAGTAAATTTCAATTATGTTAATTAGTTCCACAAAATTTTCATGAGTTTATTTTTACGCATATTTAATTATACCAGTTCTATCTTTAATATATTTGCATCTATTTTTGGGTTAAGAAATGTTCTAATCTCCTCGGGTAAATTTTTAGCATTTATTTCTATTCAAAAAGAAAATTATATATATTTTTAACACAAAAATTGTGTGGCATGAGTTTATTTTTACGTTACATTTTTATGAAAATATGAGTAAAGATGAGATTTTCACGATATTATTTTAAATTACATAAATTATAATAAGATGATTTTAAAACCCCTTATGGCAACGAAAGTTCAAAGTTACAGATGCTCGGTACCGCAGCTTCAAGTTTATACGGATCAGAGTGCACCCACGCTGTTTACAGAGTGGTTATTTATGTTAGTGGATTTCTCCTGAGTGCACACCTAGTTCCGGACCAGGACTTAATAAGGAAAATCTCACTTAAAGTTTACGTACGTTGATTTAGTTTGGTCGGCCAGCCAGCTAAGTCTAGTCTTCGGACCGCACAACCCAGTCATGGGGGTAAACATGACTTACGGTAAAAAGGCCTAAGGGTGATTTTTTTTTTAATATATGTTTATACATATTTAATTACGTGTACAAAGTTACTGATGATTTGAAGGAAAAGTGTAAGTTTACGTGAAAAGGATCATTCTGGTGCTTAAATGAAGATCTAAGGAAAACATATAAGGAAAAGTATATGTATGTTTATCATAAAATATTTTTACAGTTTTAAAGTTAAAAGTTTAATTTAGCAGTTATAGTATATGATTATAAAAATTTACTGTTGAAATTGATGACAAAAGTTTTATGCAGAAATTTTTAAATTTATATTTATTCTAAAAGCAGTATTGAAGTTATAGTATTAAATATTGTTTAACGAAATTCTTTAAAAGCTCATTTTGGCCACACACTAATAATAATCTTATTTACTTACTGAGAGTCGTCTCACCCCAATCGTATTTTATTTCAGATAACTCTGAAGGACATGTCGAAAATCAAGCTTAGCAAGCATGCGGGTGGGGATTAGAAAAATAAAGATTTATTAGAAATATTAGTATGGTTTTAGATATTTATGTTTTTGTAATTTTTCTTCTTTTGAAATAAATGATTGTAATATGGATGATTAGCGCTCTGGTTTAATAAAAACTGAGTTTATTTTGCTTCCGCTGTAAATTAGTAGTAAAAAGTTAATATCCCAGGCCCCTCGAGGTCGGGGTGTTACATTACTGAGTAAGGTGAGTACCCTGATAGGTATCAGATGTGGCCATACCCAACTGCATAACGTGTTAGGGCAGAGGGAAGCTACCTGTATGGGTGCGTAATCTTCCCTATTCTCAGGAACTTCCCAAGTAAAAATGTGTTGAAATGATTGATTTTGAGAAATGATTTTAAAGCTTATGAAAGCTTGTGTTGTATATCTATACGACTACGAGAATATATTTTCCAGTGTATTTTCTCAGGTGAAATGTTATTTTGAAAAAGCATGTTATAACTAAAGTCATATGGCCACACACTGTAAATAATTTATTCCTTCTTACTGAGATGTGTCTCATCCAAATTATCTAAATTTTTCAGGTGATAGAGATAGGCCAGACAATAGAGCTCCGTGACCATAGGGAGTTGGGAGCCTGACACGTAGGGTAAGTTTTTGGACTAGGGGATGTGTAATTCACCTAGAGTTGGGTTGTTTTTGAGTCTGTTATGGTGATGTATATATTTATGTTGATACTCTAGGTATTGTATTCTGGTTGTTAAGTATGTATTATCTTCTGATGTTAGGTTATATAAATAAAATGACTATTTACCCGGTACCCAATGCGGGTCGAGTCATATGAATGGTGGTAGGATTGTTGACGTGGCCGATTTATGAATGTTGTTTATGATGAGCGAAAATTCATTTATTATTGATTTTTTAAAAAAATTGTACGAAAATCGGGCCATCACAAAAACAGGTTCCAGAAAGGTCAAAATCACCTTTGTTATCAAAGAAACCAAAAAATAAGGAAAAGAGAAAAAAATAATAATAATAATAATAATAATAAGAAAAGGTTTGATGTGACCCAGCCATGCAGATCGAGTCGGGTCGTCTTGCTGCCGCTAAGGCTGCTATTCCCCCTCCCCTTTATATTTTCTTCTTTTTCCTCTTTCTAGCCACAGCCTCCGGGGCTCTCTCTCTTCTTCCCTTCTTTCCCTCTCTCTTCTCGGCTCCCTGTCTGTGTTTTCTCCCTCTCCTTCTCTCAAACTCTCTCTAAATCTCTTTCTCTCCCCATCTCTTGACCCCTTTTTTTTCCTTTCTCCTCCCTACCAACTGCTACCTGCCACCCTACTCTTGGTGCCTTCAGCCACCCCCGTGAACTCCCTCTGCTACGCGTCTCCTACTGCTCAACCAACTGTGGCCAGCCTGCACAGCCACCCACTGCCAGAGTTCTCTACTGCCAGCTTCTCCAGAATGCCCGAGTAAGCCCAGGCACAACTCCAGCTCCAAACCTCCACAGCCACAGCCGGAAACACAGCCACTCAAAGCACAGCCGCCACCCGAGGCCACCACTGCTCAAGCCAACAGCAACATCTCTCTCTCTCTCTCTCTCTTTCTCTCTCTCTCTCTCTCTTCTTTTCCTTTTTTATTGTTAGTTAACTATTGTTATTTTTTTTATTATTGAGGTTTATTTAAGGATTTAAATTTTGAATGTTATTTAAAGTATTTTATTATTATTGCAGCTTATTTATTTATTTATTTTCTCAATTAATTTCGCGATAGATTTAATTAATGCTTCAATTTATTTAATTAGTCTAGTAAGGTCCGGTTTGGTTCTAAAATTTAAAGAAAAAAAAGAAAAAAAAAAAGAATAAAATCCAAAAATAGAAAAAGGTGTTTTTGTTTTTAAGAAATTAAATTAGTGGTTCTTTTCAAAATTTAATTTATGTTGAAGCTCGATTTAGTTTAGGGTCTATCTTATTAAAATTCATATTTTTATCGTGTCTGGTTATTGTTTAAGTTGTTAAGGCATTAAATTTTTGTTGAGTTCGTGTTTGCATTTAAATTGTGATTTTGATTCAAGTTCTTAATTTTGTTAAAGATTCGGTTTTTATCGCGCACGTTTGTGTTTACGTGAGTTTCATTATTGCGTGTTTTAGTTACGTATTAAAGTTTCCGTCTTTAGTTTCTATTCCAAATATGAACGCATGTTTTGATGTCTGCCTGATTAGACGTAGGGTTTCCGCTCTTGTTATTTAAATTCAGTGCATGTTAGGATTAGGGTTTAATTTGCGTGTTCATTTAATTTGTCAAAACAAATCTCAACCAATCCTGAAAACCCTGAATCTGAACTAAGTTCAGTAACTTTTTATTTTCGATTGGAAAAATATAAAATTTGATATTAAATTGCATTCCCTGAGGAGACGATTTGGCCATTGGGTTGAATATTACACGACAGAACTCCTATACTTACGATAGCTTCCGAGCTGCTTATTTTTCGAGTGAGTCAAGTTTTAGGCGTCGTTGCTGGGGAATGTCAGTTTTAGTTTCAAACTAGTATTTTTCCTATTATTTTAATTTTTCTCATGAAAAAGAAAAATAAAAAATTTTGAATTTTGAAAATATATATATATATATATATATATATATATATATATATATATATGGCTGCACCTGCACCATGCACACTTATGGACTTTTTGCAACTTCAATACACCACTGCACCATCTTCCACATTTTTACCTACTGAAGAACTTGATTTCATGATGCAATGCGGGAGGACGTCATTGCTACCTCAGTTTTAGGGGATGGAATCTGAGTGCCCTTATCAGCACTTGACAGAGTTCGAGTTAACTTGCAATATTTTTTTCTCTCATGCTAGAACTGATGAATCTACTAGACTGCTTTTATTTCTTGCCTCTTTGAAGGATTGGGCACAGATGTGGTTTAATTCATTGAGACCTCACTCTATCACTAATTGGGCTGATATGGAGCGTGAATTTCTACATATGTTTTCTCCTTCACAGAGAACTCAATTTTTGTAGGAACAGATTATTCAATTTATGCATAAGGGTGACAAGACTTTTCGGGCTTGTTGGGAGAGATTTAAGGATCTTTTAAGTACTTGTCCACATCACTGGTTTGAATCATGGAGGTTAGTTAATTGTTTCTATACTACTTTTACCCCTAATTGCAAGCACTTTATCCAGACCATGTGCAATGGAGAACCCTTCAGCGAGGATCCAGATCAGGTACTATCATTCTTTGATTACCTAACTGAAAGTGTCCCATAGTGGAATACAAGATACAATTAGGCACCCATGACAGTAACACCCTATCAGCACAATCAGTGGGGGAGATACATATGAGCCAATATACTACCCAGACACTCTTCCGCCTCAATATCAGCCATAACAGATCCCTCAGAACTGTATGTCGTTAGGATTTCCTGATGATAGCATGACACAGATGGTGAATATGCTCCAGAAGTTCATGCAGATTCAAGTCCATCAGTATAATGAATTGCAGGACACCATTAATGCGATGAGCACGCAGTTGGATATCTGAGGAATTTCCTATGGAACCTCAGCCTAGTCCTCAAGAATACCAACAGTAATAATAACAAACACATAATGTTTCTCTTGAGACAACGGAGGCCGTCATTACTTCGAGAAGCGAGAAAGAAGTTCCCCAACTTGAAATGCTCATCGTCAGACAACTAGTTTTCTCGGCACCTAAAATTACAGCTGAAACAGATGAAGTCAAAGAAAAACCAGAGGAAGCGGGCCTAGAAGTGAAGCAGCCAGTTAATGGGAGACTAATACTAATAAGAAGTACCAACCTATGGTAACTCATCCTCAGAGCTTGGAAACCGTGGAACCGCAACTCTCGACTGGATTAAATATCAAAGAGCCTAATGATGAAGCAAATCCTTGCAGTGGTAAGATAATTGGTACACCCGATAAAGAGGGTGAGCAGAATGGTGAATGTTTAATTTTCAAGGAATCAGGTAAAACTTTTAATGCTAATGCTTCTGTAGAACTAAAGGTAACTGTTCCAATAACTTTTCCTCAAACACTAGTTCATAAAGAAGTAAATTTCTTGGAAAATATGCTGAAAAAAGACCCTTTCTTGTTAAAACAAGAAAGTCAATCTGCATATGTATTGTCTGGTATTTTGACGAGTATTAATTCATTTAAGGCTGACTTTCGTGCAAGTATGAAGACTGATTCATTGTGGAGGCTCAAATTTGGAGACCTGCTAGTTCAATTTATAGACCTGCACCCACCAGACGAAATTCCTCCAGAGCCTCCGCCAGACAACTGTGATGTTTTTCTTTCTCTTATTTTCATTTTGTTTTACCTTATTTTATTTTTAGTTAATTTTCAGGTACATTTTCTTGGAGTTCAATTTTTCTTTTCCATTACTTCGCCACCTAGGTACACCCTACTTCTCACGTGCACAATTTTTCTATTTCCCCTATGCTTTCATATTTAGGACAATGTTCCACTATAGTTGGGGGGGGGTGAGCATTTGCATGTGACATTGTGCACGTATACTTGCTGGGTTTTATATATTAATTTAGACAAAAAAAATCAAAAAATCAAAAAAATTAAAAAAAAGAAAAAAACAAAGAGAGAAAAAGAAAGAGCATTGAAGATAGATGATTATGTCATGATTAACACTGACTTATACCCTTCACATACTTGCATATAACCTAAGAATTACACAGTTGAGTTAGAATTACACACTTGAGTCATTTATGCGTAGTTTCTCTTTATATGACTTTGTAACTTCATGAAGAATTGATTGGTAGTACACTCGTGTTAATCTGGCTATATAATCTATTGTATTTACACAGTATCTCATGAGGCTGAATAGACACATTCACGTGATTCATTGCACTTAGGGTTCCTTGTGAGCACTGAGAGAACACTCGCGTCGACTATGACACCTTGTGAGATGTCCTTGATCTATTCATCGTCCTTTTGAGTGTTAACATCAAATCAGAGTTCATGGAACTCAGTTCTCTTTTCTTCGGGACAATTCTTTGTACACTAGTCTCTGTTTTTGACTTGCTAACTTAAAGGTGACATCTAGTGGGGAGATAGAAACCTAGGTCTTGTAGCCTACTCAAGATGTGAAGGCTGAGCTACCCCTAGAGATAGACTTAGTTCATGGATCACTGTTCGAGCTTAATTCCCATTGATGGTATGAAGATAACAACAGAAATGTAATGATTGTCCTAATTGACCAAGAAAAGACAAAAAATGAAGAATGAGTAGAAGAAAGAATAATAAATAGAAATGCACGTGAAATGAAATGCTAATGCCCGCTCCACAGAAATACCACAAAAAGTCAAGGACACAACACACATTCTCCATATACGAAGATTCTTCAACTGTTTAATGCCTCATATGTATTCACATCAAGTTTGTGAATAAGTTAATCTAGGGTGGTCTAGGTTGGATATGGTGAGTAGGTGAGAAGAAGCTAGGGCGAAGGACCCGACACCTCATAGATAGGCTAGATCCTTCTCAGTCTAGTCCACTCCATATACTTAGCGTTTGTTTTTTTCAATATGTGGGATGTTTGATCGCAGTACTCCTCCTTACATATGATGAGTGAACCTATTCTTTTTGAGTGCTTTTGAGGGTATACTAGTTAGGTCAAGTCAAAACGATCGTTCTGTAGGTGTCCACTGGTATCTTAGATGTAATGAGTCACACACATCACACACACGTCAAGATTTTACCTATTTATACTTGAACTTATATGACCGCATTAACTATGAATTGTACCGCTAGTTAACTTCATGTGAGTATATTGTTCTTAATTACTATATAATGATGAAACTTGCATGAGTGGCATGTCTCGGAGTTGTGTGCATTGAATATGAACGAACCTGTGTGAAATTCAATTATATTCTTGTATGTGAAACGGTATGATTGTGATTGCTTGGGCATTAATTTCATGTTTGCTGAAGTTAGTAATTGTGGACACCGCCCTAAAATTCATTCACGTTATTTGCTAGAGACTAGTAAAAAGTTAGTTGGGGGGTGTGATTACGCGCTTAAACTGCATAATTAGGCATTTTAATTCGTGCATTAGGGCTTATATTTTTAACTAAATACCTAATTACCCTCAATATTTTAACAAGGTTTCCTATTTATAATTTCTGGGTATTATCAAGCAATTTATGAATTTTTGGCATTTTTTTATCATAGGAAAATTTTTGGGAGCTAAAACTAGTATCAATTCGTAATTTATGCATAAATTTTCCGTTAAAGCTCCGATTGAGACGATTCAAAATTTTAGAAAAATATGAGAAGATTATCTACAACTTCTATGTTTTGCATGTTGAGAGAAACAGGCTCCAGAAGGGTCAAAATCACCTTTGTTTGCTAAGAAAAAAAAAAGAAGGAAAGAGAAAATAATAATAATAATAATAATAATAATAATAATAATAATAATAATAATAAGAAAAGGTTTGATGTGACCCTTGCTGGGTATGCCCGTGTTCTAGGGCTGCTATTCCCCCTCCCCTTTATATTTTCTTATTTTTCCTCTTTCTAGCCACAGCCCCGGGGGCTCTCTCTCTTCTTCCCTTCTCTCCCTCTCTCTTCTCGGCTCCCTCTCTTTGTTCTCTCCCTCTCCTTCTCTCAAATTCTCCCTAACTTTCTTTCTCTCCCTATCTCTTGGCCCTTTTCTTCCTTTCTCCTCCCTACCAGCTATTGCCAGCCACCCTACTCTCAATGCCTTCAACCACCCCTGTGAACTCCCTCTGCGATGCATTTCTTGCTGCTCAATCACCCGAGGCTAGCCTGCACAGCCACCCACTATCAGAGTTCTCTACTGCCAGCTTCTCTAGAACACTCGAGGAAGCCCAGCTGCAACTCTAGCTTCAGACCTCCACAGCCACAGTTGGCAACACAGCCACCCGAAGCACAGCCACCACTGCTCAAGCCAGCAACAACATCCCTTTCTCTTCTCTCTCTCTCTCCTCTTTTCCTTTTTTATTGTTAGTTAACTATTGTTTTTGTTTTATTGAAGGATTTAAATTTTGAATATTATTGAAAGTATTTTATTATTGTTGCAGTTTATTTATTTATTTATTTTCTCAATTAATTTTACAATAGATTTAATTAATGCTTCGATTTATTTAATTAGTCTAGTAAGGTCCAGTTTGGTTCTAAAATTATAAAAAAACAAAAGAATAAAATCCAAAAAGAAAAAAAGGTGTTTTTGTTTTTAAGAAATTAAATTAGTGGTTCTTTTCAAAATTTAATTTTTGTCGAAGCTCGATTTAGTTTAGGATCCATCTTATTAAAATTCGTATTTTTATCATGTCTAATTATTGTTTAAGTTGTTAAGGCATTAAATTTTTGTTGAGTTCGTGTTTGCATTTAAATTGTGATTTTGGTTCAAGTTCTTAATTTTGTTAAAGATTCAGTTTTTATCGCGCATGTTTGTGTTTGTGTGAGTTTCATTATTGCATATTTTAGTTACGTGTTAAAGTTACCGTTTTTAGTTTCTATTCCAAAGTTGAATGCATGTTTCGATGTCTACCTGATTAGATGTAGGGTTTCCGTTCTTGTTATTTAAATTCAATGCATGTTAGGATTAGGGTTTCATTTGCGTGTTCGTTTAATTTTTCAAAAGAAATCTCAATCAATCCTAAAAACCCCAAATCTGAACTGAATTCAGTAACTTTTTATTTTCGATTGGAAAAACGTAAAATTTTGAGATTAAACTGCATTCCCTGAGGAGACGATCTGGTCCTTGGGCTGAATATTACATGACAAAACTCCTATACTTGGGATAGCTTCCGAGCTGCTCATTTTTTGAGTGAGTCATACACACATATGAATTTATCCCTGTCAATCAACTAAATTTTCCGGAATAACTATAATATTCACATATCTCTTCAAACCCACATATTCCTATTTATCTGTAAAATATCAATCTAGACGAGCATTATTTTCCTTACCCTATTTTCTGAAAAATGCTCGCCAAAACTCTAAGTCCTACCTACATCATTCACACCATAACCCTGTATTTCACAAATTCCCAATTCCTCAGTTCAACTCCAAAACTATATATATATATATTCACATTTCTAGGCCTATACATCCCATAATTCAAATAAACAACCCATAAATACTCAGATAACCCCCTTACCTTAGCTTTGGGATGGTGCCCCAAAACACCAAATCAAAATTCCGCTTCGCCTACGTTGTAGAGAATCTTCCCAACAACCCTGTGGTGGTTCCTGATCAATGAAATGAGGTTTAACGGAGCCGGAATCGAAGGGGGAAGGTAAAGGAACTGTGGTTTTGCATGTGAGAGAGAGAGAGAGAGAGAGAGAGAGAGAGAATGTTTAAATTTTATATTTCCAAATACTACTAGCTCTGCAACCAAAAATCATCAATGGTTTTCCTAGCTTCTCAAAAAACCGTCACCGATTTTCTCTTTAACCAACCAGAATTTACTATTTTACCTTTACCGTCCCACGGTGAAAACCAAAACCGTCACCAATTTTCTGGCTCCTTCAGAAAATCATCGCCGATTTTCTCCCTTTCCAGCCAAAAATCCAAAATTTTCTATTTTCTTTTATTATTTTATTTCCCGGGTCTCTACAATTGACTTTTTAAGTCTGATCTTTATTTTGATGCTGACAAAGCGCCAGTATCTTATATATGTGTTTAAGTATTTGAATAGGTCTAAATTTTAGCACACATAAGATCATGGGACTTGGAAACCAGAAGAAACTCCAAGATCATATGTATCCATGAAGACACACGAGCAAGACGATTGAAAACATTTGTTTTTATTATAAAATGCATTTTGTTTTACATTTTGGGTTTGTAATATTTGCATATCATGCATGATAAGAATTAAATGCTCAAGACCATAGTTTGACCTTAGGTGTAACAACCTGCTTCATTTACTATATAATTAATTACATTAACACCCTGATACCATTAAATAGCCATAAAGTCAACCTGAACCTATGGATAGCAGGGATACACATGTCATACACAGCAGAAACCTAAGCAGCAGTAAATATAAAATTACAATCTCCAAACCATGAAGTGCATAATACTAGAGTTAACTACAATCCATCATAATACCATATGTATACACATATACAATATCAAAAAACATCAAAAGATACATCTAGGATCTTTCAGCAAAATTCTACTGATCCTAACTCAAAAGACTCACCCTCCTAATGGGGTGATAACTCTGCCTCAACGATGACCTCGATTTGTCGGTCTATCTGGGTTCTCTGAAATGACTTAAGCTGGGAGTGAGACACCTCTCAGTAAGGAAAATAAACTAAATACAGATGTGTGTCAACATGAATATTTAATCTTATAATAGATATACAGTGCATGTCCCATACTTGAAAACATTGTTAATAGCATAGCTGAATAAACATATAAGTTCATAATTCTACTAAATCATACAGTTCATAAATCGTTTGATATAACAAGTAATTCTGAAATTTACCCAGGATGAATAGCTAGCTGATGTCATGTATTACCCACCATGACGAGTTGTGCAGCCTAAAGGCAGGACCCGACAATGGCTGGCCAACCACTACCAAGTCAAAAATATCTATAAGTACGATGGGCCCACCACACCCTGGTCTGGACTGCCAGGTGGACATATACAACTCTACACTGAAAGCCACATCGACTATCCATCTCTCATCCCCTCTACTAGCAGGGGCAGTAAGCACAAGTCTGAACTGAACTGAACTTTCATATATAGCTACGCTACTGTGCTCCTATAACTGATCTGAACTATCATCCGGGTTTTGATAACATATAATACATGATAATATACGGTTCAACATAAATAGATTGATAGCATGTTCTGATTTTTTTAATAGCATAAGTAAATGTGGCCTTGCACTGATTACATTCATATCTGCAGCCTTACGCCGAAACATTCATAATTACGGCCTTGCGCCAAAAACATACATAATCCACGGCTTTGTGCTGGCTATCAATCATAGCCTTGCGCAAAACATATCATACATACTGATATGAATAAAAGTATTATTTATCACGTATTCTAAAATCATAATGTACTGTATTATTCTAAAATAACTGCAAATATGTTTTTCCTGTAAACTTGATTAACATAATACAATTTGAGTAAAATAATATTCATACCACACTATGCTAAATAAAACCATAACTTCCATTCTAAAATCATATTTCCTATATAACAGCAGTATTTTACCAAATATGCATTTTCTACCAACATACTCATATATATAATACATGCTTTCTGAAAATTAATTTGCTAATAAGTAATAATAATTTTCATGAAAAATAACTGTTTTAGTTTATTCCCTTACCTGACTCTTGAAAAGCCCCTAAAATAAACCAGTCCTGCACCCACAGGGTTCCCCATTCAACACCCTGAAATCAACATCTCCCAGAACAAAACTTCAATATTTTCTTGACTACTACAATTCCTACAACTACAAGAAAGTCAAATATTGAATAGAAAGACTTACCCTAAACTTGGGATGAAATCTAAGGTAGCCTCACCAATGATCCACTCCAGTAGATTTGAAGAGAACTTTCTAAGGAGTTTCGTGGTGACTTCGGATCGTTGAACCGGTGAGCAAAAACTTAAAGAGAAGGATAATGGGTCGAACAAGAGGGAGAGAGTGAGAGAGAAAGAGGAATTTATTTATACACTGACCTTCATCGACGAGCCATGTCACTTCGTCGATGAGGTCAAGAAGGAAATTCGTCAACAAATGCTTACTCCTCATCAACGAAATTCAGAACTGTGATATATCCTCTCGGTATCTTCTCGTCGACGAGACATGTCCCCATTGACAAGCCCCTCATGTGTGCTCGTCAATGAATCCCATGTGTTCATCAACGTGACCCTATTTAATTTCGTTCTTTAATTCCTTCTTTCCTCTCCTCCTCTTATTATTAAATTACGATAATTATTCGGGTCTCTACATTAAGTATCACCTTCGGTCGACCGACATCAGATTTTTTAGGTTAATTCTTAAAAGGCCTTAGAATAACCATAGGAATCATCACCTTTATAGCCTAAAATGCCTTATGTATAGGTACTCTAGGTTGATGAATCATTGAGACCAAAACAAGGCTTAAATTCACATCTTAAGTGGTCTCGGTCGACCGAACCTAAGGCTACATAAAAGCTTCGGTTGACCAAACTAAAGTCAACATTTTGACTTTGGTTGGTCGACCATTTTCAAATGAACTGGGCACATACGGTCGACCAAATTGACACGTGGGGAATTCCTAATGCCCTAGTCAACCGAAATCTTAGTTCAAATTTGAACTGGTCGACTGAACCTCTGAATTTGGTCTACCGAACATGCTCTGGTCAACCGAACCTCATAAGGTTCAAAATCTCCTTAATCTGGTCGACCAAAACCTTAGTTCAAAAAATGCCACAGTCGACCGAACTTAGTGATATGGTCAACGGAACCTCAAATCTAGTCGATCGAACCTCTTGGATTGGCAATTTTTTTATTACAGTAAATCAGGGTTAATTTTCATTAAACTCAATTAAACTTTTTCAAAAATACTTAGTGTGTCCCCAACGGTTATATTTTTTCTCAACTCTATATATACCTCCTCATTTGTCAGAATTAAGATAAGATTAGGGTTTTAGATTAGCCAACTTTTCTCTGAAAATTTTATTGGGCTAAATCCTTCATACTCCCATATTTTTTTCAACCTTATTGCAAGAATCTCTCTCATACTCATTTAACTACTTATTCTTGAGAGAGTTCATTTCATTACATTCATTTTACAAGCTTTATCTCTCATACACTTGCATTTGTCTACGTATTGATTTTTTAAAGTAAGCTTATGGTTTTTCCCATGGTATTTTACATATAGATATTGTATTGGGAAAAACTCTTTATTTGCTTAAGAACTTGCATCCTTATTGCAAGCTTCATAAGCTTGCTTTGTGCTTTGACACAAATATTTTTAGCAAGCTTAAACCCTAACATTTATAGTGCTTGATATTTGAAAATTACTACTATGATAATTGCTTAGGGTTATAGAGATTCTTTGAATACTTATATGTAAAATATATTATTTTGAAATCAAAGATCTCACTCTCACATACACATATTGATATACATATTGTTGAGAGTTAACAAATTGGTTAACAAAATCTCACTTGAGCTTAATATCCTATCATTTATGAGTGCATTAATTTCATTGTGCATACTGGTATATATCAGCTTGTATTAGAAGCATTTATTCGTACATAAATTTTTCATATCTATTGTATTCCCGACGTATGATCGGAAGAGGGAGACTAGCCCTGTGAATAGTCCCGGACCGATTTAAACTCGGTTAAGAGAATGGACCATCCTAGTAAGGTGTTGTATTAGGTATCTCTCCACCCGTTAAGTGAGCCATAGTAGAATCCTCTTGCTTGTGAGCTTAAGGCAGGGATGTAGGCCATGTTGGCTGAACCTTGATAACATTTCTTATGCCTGATTTTAATTTTCGCATTTAAATTTTAGCGCTAGAATGTTTGCATTTAATTATTTTAATATTTTATTAAGTTCATGATTATATAGAAAGACCCTAAGTTTATGTAATACTGCTTGAGGAATCTGAATTGACCTAAGCAAAAGTTTTAAAAGTCCAATTCACCCCCCCCCTCCTGTGAATACACTAATTCCAACAATTGGTATCAGAGCCTTGTTACATAGACTTAAGCATCCTTTTGTAAAAGATCATTGTCGCAACGTCCCGGGAGCGCGTGTGCCCCGGGCGGCGAAATCAAAAATCAATTTAATATTTTCAGGAAAAATATGATGTAGGAGTCGCCACTAACCTTTAGTGCGGTTAGAACACATGATTACTACCCCGTTAGGGGTAGAATCGGTCTACATTACCAGAGTTGGGGCCGGGAGTTCGGTTACGCGAGGGGAAGGTACGAGCACCCCCTACGCGCCCGTTCTTACGAACGGTACCTAATTAATTTGAAATTATCCCTAAGTTAATCTAATAATTCTTTAAATTACTCCCTTTTATGAATTTATAAATACATGTAAAATAAATAAATTAAATATATACATATATATATATTCCCTCAGAGCTTAGGATACGTGATGCCCGAAGGCTCATACCCACGCAATAAAATCATAGGGAATTAAAAATCAAGAAAATATTTTAATAAAAATAAATGCTCTGATGCATATAAGACCAAATAACAAAAAATATTAACAATAGTAATAATAATATTAATAGTGATAATAATGATAATATTAATTAATAATAATAATATTAATAATAGTGATAATAATTAATACGATATTGATACCAATATTAAAACTGATAATAATAATAGTAATAATACTGATAATAGTAGTATTAGCAGTAATAGAAGTAATACAATAATAATAACAATATTACAATAGTAACAAAGATAATATGCATATTTTAACTATAAGACACTTACCTTAATATGAACACACAATCAATGACCTACTAAATACATATAGAAATAATATTACTAAAACTAAAGAAACAATCTACTCATCAAATTATGGAAATCAAGTAGCCCTAAGATTAATCTGTAAATGTATACATTAATATACATATATGGAAAACTAGTCAACCCTAAAATTAGTGTAAATACAAAAAATAATAAATATGGAAATTATGGAGACAAATCGCCCTGAAAATCAACGTGTAAATATACAATAATAAATATGGAAAATAATTAATGGAATTATGGTAACAACATCAACCCTAACATTAACATGCATAAATGATAATACAATAAATCAGAATATGATATACAATGTTAAAAATATATAACAGCAATGCAATAATTTTAAATATGCAATAATATACAATATAAACACAAATACATAATAAGGATAAAGCATTAAACGATTAAACATTAATATGGACATCCTGAGTAAATATACAAATAAAAATAAATGCATTGTCATATAAACCCCCTAAATACATATACAAACAAATGAATAACCGTAATAAAATACTAAATCCCCCCTAAACAATATACAAGCAATAAAATAAAAAAATGCATATACAATAAAATACCACCAACATAAATATATCGCACATTAATGATAACACGAATATGTGAAAAAAATATGCAAACGAATCAATAGCATGAATACACCGCACTTTCATAATAGCTTAAATATACGAAAATAACCTAGATGTAGAACACCATCATGATCTCAACCTAATGAATAAAATAAACATGCAATATAAATATAAAAAAAAAAATTCTGAATATACCATAACATGAACATACACTGCACATACAAAATAATAATAATAATAATAATACAAAAATAACATGAATATATACCAGTAATTTAATTCCTGCAAAAATAAATATACAATCTTGCATATATACAAAATATAACCTAACAAACAGTTCCATGTATACAGAGTGTATGTGTGTGTTTGTGGCCTGCTGGTATTCTGGCAGAGGGACTTACAGCGGAGGGGGCGTGGGCTTTTCTGCAACGGGAGGATGAAGAGGCCGACGATGACAAGGGTTGCTGTGAGTGTGTGACGTGGTTGTAGAGAGGAGGCCTGGTAATTGCTGCGCCGGAGAGTTGCAGCAGATTGGCTCACGGTGGTGTTTTGGTGCTCGGGTGACTGCAGGGAGCTGCTACTTGGAGAGCTTTGCCATGGATTTTGGGTGACTGTGACGGAGGGGTTGAAAAGAGGATTATGAAGACTCCCGGAATAGTGGTGTGTGGCCGGATCTGCAGGGAGAAAAGCAGCAGCAGATGGTGCCGGAACTGGATGGAGGCTGTGCGCGTGGAAGACAACCCTGCTGCCGTGGGTGGTGCGTGCGGCTTGGATTATGGAGAGCCTGGGTTGCTGGTAACCACCGGATGGTGGCTGGGCACGGCGGTGGAGCTGCTGCAGGCGTAAACTGGATGGCGGCTGGATTCTGCTGCTGGGACGGTTCTGGAGAGGAGGAGAATGAAGAAGAAGAAGAAGAAGAAGAAGAAGAAGAAGGCGAAGAAGAAGCTAGAAAAGGGTGGGCTTTTATTTTTTGGTCTCCGGCCTGCGCTGCCCCCCCCCCCCCCCGGCTGTGTTCGCAGCGGCCCCCTTCTTATAAAAATAATTTTGAAAAAAACCCTAGAAACATTTCCTTTTTGGTTTATGGTATTTTTCTTTTTTTGGAAATAATATATACTACTATTATGGTAATAAGGAAATAATAATAATAATAATAATAAGGTAAAAATAATAATAATAATAAAATTAGTAATAACAAAGATAAATAAATAAAATAATAATAATAATAGTAATAATAAAGGTAAAAATACTAATAATAATGATAATTAAAAATAATGTCAATAATAATGAAAATAATAAATAATAATAATAATAATAAACAATATAAATAAAAATAAAAATAAAAGTAATAATAATAATAATACTAATGAAAAATAATAATAATAATAATAATAATAATAAAAAATAAGATAATAGTAATAATAGTAATAAAAATACTAATAATAATGATAATAAAAATTAAAAATAATAATGAAAATAATAAATAATAATAATAATAAAATAGACGTAAAAAAAAATAAAAATAAAAGTAATATTAATAATACTAATGAAAAATAATAATAATAATAAAGAAAATAATAATAATAACAAGATTAGTGAAAATTAATAATAATAATAATAATAATAAGAATAAATAATAATAATAATAATAATAATAATAATAATAATAATAATAAAATAACAATAATAATAATAATAGTAATACATATATTGGACCTGGGTAAAAATGGGGTTTCTACAATCATGATAGCTCGTGTTGGTGCATCCCCATCTTGTAAGGGAAGGTTATCTATGAACCCTCCAGTGTTTTACGGTGAAAATTTCACCGAATGGAAATTTATAATGACTATATTTGTTAAAACTTTAAATTGAAGGTTTTGGAAAATTATTGCCTAGGGAAATGTTGTGCCTACGAAAAACATTGATTATGTTGAAGTTCCCAAATAAGAAAATGAGTTGAACGATAATGATATGTATTTAATGCAAATAAACTTTGATGCCATGAACACTTTGTTGCATGCTTTAGATTCTAACATTCTTCATCAAGTTATGGCATATCATAGTGCTAAAGATATATGGGAGGAACTTGAAAAGAGATATGGAGTAACTAAGTAAGAAAAGGCTATCACTCCATGTGTCTCAAGCTTAAAAGATCTTGAAAGAGAAAATCAGTGTCTTATAGCTTTAACCGATGAAGAGGTAAAGTCATCTCCTTCTACTTTATTGAATAATCCATGTTGTTGACTTTTTGAGTCTGATCCCTGATTTTGATTATGACAAACTACATATTACTAATGTGTGTGCCTAGTACTTGAACAGGTCATTATTTTAGTACACACACATGAGAAAGGATTGTTGGAAGCCTGAAAGACTTAAAGATAATACTCCTGGCATACTACATGGAGAATCGAAAGAGCGGAAGAAAGAAGAAGAAGATTCCTATTGTAAATGCATTTATGTTTTAAATTTGGTCTGTAATAATCTATTTCGGTCTGTAATAATCTCTGCATGTCATGCATGTAGGTAATTATAAGCTCAAAAAGACCGTAGTTTGACCATAAGGACCGAATGACCATAGGGGGTCGACCGACGCCGGATTTTTTCGGTGTCCTCATAGACCCTAGAAAGACCTAAGGTCCTTACACAAATGCACAAAATAGTCCCCATAATCACTTATAATATCAGGGGAATTAGTTGAAGTGTAAATGGACTAAACAAGCAAAATTTGTGAGAGGTCAGGTGACCGAACCCCAAGAATTCAAAACACCTCGGACGCCCAAACTATTAAAAAGTCAACAGTTTGACCAGGCTTCAAGTGACCGAACCTATTTTGACCCTATCTCCCTCGGGTGTCCGAACCCTTTGAAAAATACATTTCACCAACTTGGGCTGCCAAGCATTTCAATTCAAATCATGCCTTGTGCGACCGAACTCTTGTGTTCGGGCTACCGACCCCACACCCAAGCACCAGAACCTCGGAGCAAATGTTTCTAACTTTTGTTCGGGCTACTGAACCCAAACTCGAGCTACCAAACCATTTAAAATGCTTTTCAAAGCTCAGTCTATTCGAACGACCGAACCTTGGTTTAGTCACCCGAACTTTCTCGGGTTAATTAAATTTTTACTGAGGTTAAATTGATTAAATAGGGTTAATATTTCGTAAGTGCTTTTAAAATTTTCTAACAATTCCCTATGGGTCCTAAAAGGTTATAATTTCACCCTGGTCTATAAATATGGGTTTATTTATGAGGATTAGGGGATAATTAGCGAAAAATCATTATCCAAGAATCCTCTCTACTTCAAAATCTTATTTTTGCCCATTTTGCTTCAAAATACTCTCAAATCTTCATTCCCTTGATACATCTTTGTGAGAGTGTCATATTGTGTTATTAATTAGTAGAGGTTGCTAATACTCTCATTGTTCTTGTTTGATTTATTTATATATTTTGGGGAGTTAGCAAAGTTTATCCCACGGATTTGAATATAATATATCTTGTGTTGGGATAAACTCAGTAGCTTAAGGATCTTTGCATTGTCATTGCAAGATTCTTATAGCTTTATTTTTGTTCTGCAAATATTTTAACAAGCTATAATATTTTTCAAACTACTCTTGTGCTCATTACATTGAAGGAAAATATTTTGAGATAGTTTTAATATTTGATTAGCATCTTTGAAACCCTGATTTGATATTAAGATTTGATATAACTTGTTTCAAAGATATAGCTTGATTAGAACACTCTTGAATATTCTAGTAATCATATCTTGTTGAGTGTTTCTTGCACAAATATTCACATCACTGAGCTTGCATTTACCTATATAGTTGATGTGCATTTGATTGATTTGTATTGGTACATATCTGCTTATCAGAGAAGCATTATATTGTATACAGTTTGTATTGTAATTCGGTTGTATTCCAGGCATGGCCAGAGGCGGTGGTAATCCAGCCCATAAGGATTGTTAGGGTCTTCTCCGCCCCGCAAGGAGAATTTGTAAAGGTTGAGGTTAGCCCTATGCTAATTGACCTAGTTGTATTAGGTGCCGCTCCATCCGTTCAGTGAGCATTATTGGAATCCTCAAGCTTACGAGCTAGAAGCGAGGACGTAGGCACAGTTGGCCGAACCTCAATAACATTTCTTGTGCGTGCTTTTAATTTTTGTATTTTAAATTTCAGCACATGAATGTTTGTATTTTACTATTGTGAATGATTGGGTTTATAATTGCATAGATTGACCCTAGGTTAAGTAATACCGTTTTTAGATTAATTGAACCTAAGAGAAAATTTTTAAATACCCAATTCACCCCCCTCCCCCTCTTGGGAATACACTAAAGCTAACACCTGTAATGATTCACATGATAATTCTTGTGATGCATCTGATATTAAATCATGTGATAGTTCTAGTAGTGAAAGCATGCCTACTTATGAGGAATTGCAAGTTGAATATATTAGAATTCATAAGTCTCTTGTTAAAACTAACAAAAGATATACTACATTGAAAAACAAGAACGAGGCATCTTTGAAAGAACTTGAGTCAAAAATTCTTGTTGAAAGGGAAAATGACTTCAAAATCAAAAATTTAGTAAACAAGAATGAAAAATTGGAAAAAGAGTTGAATGTCTTAAAATCTCAAATTTCAAATGATAATAAAAAGGATCTTCTCATTTCATAACTTGAGTGTAAAGCAAACACAATGACCAATGAATACATGAAATTACAAGGTGTTAGCAAAGGCTTGAAAGATTCAAAAAACTCAAGACCTAGAAAGAAAATTTGAGGAAGAAGCCAAAATCATTAATACATTTACTAAGGGCAAAGAAAACTTAGACAAGCTTCTAGGCTCACGAAAGATGACATTAGACAAAGAAGGTATAGGTTATAATGGGATTGAAAATAAGAAAAGAATGAACCTATACATGGGGTACTTTGTAAGAGATTCTAAACATTATGCTAGTACCTCCTCCGGTCCATATACTCACACCACAGGTGTCTTGTGTAAAAAGAAGGGGCACACAAAATTTGATTGCCCATTTAAAATAAAATGTGTGAAACCTAAACAAGTATGGAAAGTCAAAGAATCACCGACTCCTAACCCATCGAGAATCAAAGACAAAAAAATGGCATGGATTGTTAAGAAAGCAAACCCCTTGAAATTTAAGGAAAATTTTACTCAAACAGAAATTACATGATCACACAATTCTTCCTTAGTATTAGGATTAACTATAAAGGGTAGTGTTGACTAAAGGCTTAGGAAGTGGTTTAGGTTGAAAATGTAAAAACTTAGTATATGTCTCCTATTTAAAATTTTACATACTAAGAATCTTGAAAAATTAAGCCAATATGGAAATTCAAGCCAATATGGAAGTTTGCTTGAAGTCAAAAATCCACTTCTAAATAAACAAGGCAATTGTTCCTAGTTTTAGTGTTTATATTCTTTGATGGATAGATTATTATCTATGAATTGATAATTGCTACCTGATTGCATGCTTAGTCTAGAATGCCTCTTGCATGGTGGATGCAGTGATGTGAACTACATGATGGTAGTTGATTTTAGGTTGTTGCATGATTAATATGAACATTTTGTTGAAAACAACCAGCTCTTAGGTACAGGTTTATGGGAAAATATCCAATTTACAGATGGCATGCTGCCGAAATTTTGACAGGATTTTTCCCAAAATAAAACCTTGTACAAAGATGATTATGATAAATTAAAAGTTAAAATTTTTTTGAAAGGATGAGTAAAAATCAATTAATCATTAAAATTTCATCCATACATAATCATCATATATTTAGAGAGCTAAGCACCTTCCCTATAGAAAGAACTTAAAGAACTCACATGCATCACTACGCTTTTTGAAATATTGAGGCTCTTTAGAGAATCACGAACATCATATACAGTTCTTAAAGCTTTGTAACTTGATATAGATTATTCTTGGTTGTGGACATTATTGTATGCCTTAATATATACTCTTTGATGCATCCTTGGTCTATATGGACAACTATACTGATAAGGATAAATATAGTTAGTTTAAGGAATGCAAAATAGTTGCTTATACTACTAGGCATAATGAAATAAATCTCTAACTAGTATAAGCGGTTTACTTAAGCTTAGATGTGCATTGAAATGTATGGTGGCATGTGCTTGATTGTTCTGGTTTTATTGAATACCTTAAGTATAATACTTGCCACATAGTCTTTGAGTTTGTCATATGATCTTGCATGTGATTGTTAAATTTTTTTTAAGATCTATATGGTTGTCCTATTCTGGTTATATTATGAAATTGTACTTAAATGCTAAACCAGAATGACAGTTCCTTACTTGCTTTAAATTAAAATCTTTTTTGCAAGCAACTCCTAGTACTTCCTAATAACTCTATATACATATATATATATATATATATATATATATATATATTTTTAACTTTTTTTTTTTTTGGCAAGAAAATGATTTTTCATGTGACATATCTTGTTTTCTTGCATATGTGCTTAAATACTATATTTTTGTTAAACAATATTTATATGTCCATATACTATATGATAAAGAGGGAGAATTTTTCCACGCTGAAATGTTAAAAAGGGGAACAATTTTTTAAAATAGGTGAGTTCTCTAAAGCAAAGTCTGTTTTTAAAATCTCTTTCACTTAACTTAACCCTTTTGCTGATGCCAAAAAGGGGCGAGGTTTGTTGAGCAAAATGCATGTGTGTCTGTGTTTTAATGTTAAAACAAAATGCATGGTTTATTTCTTAATGTCTTCTTTCACGATTATGCTTGAGCTATACTATTTATCTTTAAGTTATGCATACTCTTAGGGGGAGCCTTTTTAGGCATAACCCATTTTGCTCCTCTGTGTTTGTCATCATCAAAAAGGGGGAGATTATTGACATTTTGAGTTTAATCTCTATTTTGATGCTAACAAAGTACCAGTATCTTATATGTGTTTAAGTATGTGAACAAGTCTAAATTTTAGCACACATAAGATCAAGGGCCTTGGAAGCCAGAAGAAACTCCAAGATCATACGTATCTGACGCATTCCATGAAGACACACGAGCAAGAAGATTGAAGACATTTGTTCTTATTGTAAAATGCGCTTTGTTTTATATTTTGGGTCTGTAATATTTGCATATCATGCATAATAAGAATTAAATGATCAAGACCATAGTTTGACCTTAGGGATCACCTTCGGTCGACCGACGTCGGATTTTTGGGGTTAACTCTCAAAAGGCCTTAGAATGACCATAGGAATCATCACTCATATAGCCTAAAATGCCTTATGTATAAGTACTCTGGGTTGATGAATCATTGAGACCAAAACAAGGCTTAAATTCGCATCTTAAGTGGTCTCGGTTGACCGAACCTAAAGCTACATAGAAGCTGTGGTCAACCGAACAAAAGTCAACATTTTGACTTTGATTGGTCGACCATTTTCAAATGAACTGGGCACATACAGTCGACTGAATTGACACGTAGGGAATTCCCAATGCCCTGTTCAACCGAAATCTTAGTTCAAATTTGACCTCATCGATCGAACCACTGAATTTGGTCAACCGAACATGCTCTAGTCGACCGAACCTTGGAGGGTTCAAAATCGCCTAAATCTGGTCGACCAAAACCTTAGTTCAAAAAATGCCACGGTCGATCAAACTTACTAATATGGTCAATCAAACCTCAAATTTGGTTGACCAAACCTCTCGGGTTGGCAAATTTTTACCATAGTAAATCAAGATTAATTTTCATTAAACTCAATTAAACTTTTTTGAAAATACCCAACATGTCCCCAACGGTTATATTTTTTCTCAACTCTATATATACCTTCTTATTTGTTATAATTAAGATAAGATTAGGGTTTTAGATTAGCCAATTTTTCTCTGAATATTTTATTGGTCTAAATGCTTCATACTCCCATATTTTTTTCAACCTTATTGCAAGAATCTCTCTCATACTCATTTAACTACTTATTCTTGAGAGAGTTCATTTCATCTCATTCATTTTACAAGCTTAATCTCTTATACACTTGCATTTGTCTACGTATTGATTTTTGAGAGTAAGCTTATGGTTTTTCCTATGGTATTTTACATATAGATATTTTATTGGGAAAAACTCTATATTGCCTTAAGAACTTGCATCATTATTGCAAGTTTCATAAGCTTTCTTTGTGCTTTGACAAAAATATTTTTAGCAAGCTTAAACTGTAACGACCTGCTTAATTAATTGATTTTTTTTTTCGACTGTAATAATTATCATACTCTGATACCATCATGTTAACCTAGGTAACGAGAAGCATAATCATATAAACAAAACCTAAACCATTACATACAATACCAGAGTTCTGAATTGTTTTGCAATATATACAACATAACTGTATCCCCAAAAATTGCCCTCAACTAGCTAGGGTAATACAAAAATGCTCCCAAAATGATACTCACTCTCTGTCAGGGCACTACTGAAGCTCTTCAATTTGCGAGCCTGATCTGCTCGCCTACCTGGATCACCTGAAAAATATTTCAACACTGGGATGAGTCAACGCTCAGTAAGAGAAAATATGCTATTACTGGTGTGTGGCAAATAAGTTACTACACATCATGAAATCTGTTTCATATAAACATGAATAACTGAGTACAAAAGTACAGTACAAATAATAAAACACACCACCCCTTTTCCCTATTGCTTAACATATCAGTATTATGGTTATAATTCAAAATACTTCTAGTGTATATAGTAGGATCCCTGTTTCTATAAATCAATAGGTAAGTAGTAGTAACTAAAACTATTCCCTGTGGCTATCTGTGTCATGACATGCCCCTCATGACGAGGTTGTGAGGCCCGTAGGCTGAATTTACCCTAGCTGGCCAATCAGGAATAAATCACTGAACTCCGTCAGTCAACCTGCCCACCTCAACCCATATCTGGATGGGGAGCCTAACCTCTTCAAGGGCCTAGGTGGTCAACCGTACCACGTATATCTGAATAGGTGGTTGCACTCATATAGTAACATAGTATCTGTAGCAACGGTACCGTGCTCTGTAGCTACAAGTCCAACAGGGTCTGATATCGTATAATATATTTCTATATACATGTCTATATGATTTACCATGATTCTGAAGTACTAAAATAACCATGATACTGCATAACGTACTGAAATCTGAATAATCATAACATGGAACTACATATTCGTAAAACTGGAATTCGTGTTATCATGGTACTGAAATTCATAAGATCATGGTACTGAAATATCGTAAAATCATGGTATTGAAATTTATATAATCATGGTATTGAAATGCGTGTAATCATAATACTGAAATTCGTAAAATCATGAAACTAAATTCATAAACATATCCCCGTACCATATACATAATCATAAGCCACACCATACTAAAATACATAATTTTTGTAAATAAATAAACTGCATAATATTCAGAACTTTCCTAGCATAGCATATTTTCCTTACATTATCCCTGAAAGGTCCCTACTGTACTCTAGCCTGATACTTGCAGGGCCTCCTACAAAACACCCTGAAACCAATATTTCCCAGAACTAAACATCAGTATTTTTCTGCCTGTATCATTTCTTATAACTATTACAAGGCCAAAAAGAGACTAAAAGGCCTTACCCTGAATTTGGGATGATTTTCAACTTCGATTTCCTGACGATCCGCTCCAGTAGATGCGTGGAGAACTCCGCCAGGAGTGTCGTGGTAGCCTCGGATCATCGATCCGGTGACCGGTGGGGCCAAAAATGAAAAGAGAAGGGAGAGGGAGTCGTAAGAGAGAGAAAGAGGGGAGAGAGAGAGCGGCGAGTGAATGACAAAAATCCCAGGTTTCCACTATTTATAGGACGGGGGTCGTCGACAAGACAAGTCACTTTATTGACAAGTCCTTCACAAAATTCGTCGACGAAGCCCTGTGTTCATCGACGAAATTTAAAGAAACCCAAACTGTCTCTCGGTATTTTCTCGTTGACAAAACCCTGTGTTCATCAACGAAGCCTGGCAAAATTCTAAAATTTTGATTATTTAATATTATCTCCAAAATGCAATGTTTTCAATGAACGCGGAGTGTTCGTCAACGAAGTCTACGGCCTCCTTCTGTTTTTGTTTCTATTTTCTCTCCCCCTTATTATTTAAAAATGCTATTATTCTTTGGGTCACTACATAAACCCTAGCATTTATAGTGCTTGATATTTGAAAATTACTACTATGATAATTGCTTAGGGTTATAGAGATTCTCTGAATACTTATATTGAAAATATGTATTTTGAAATCAAAGATCTCACTCTCACATACACATATTGATATACATATTGTTGAGAGTTAACACATTGGTTAACAAAATCTCACTTGAACTTAATATCCTATCATTTTTTAGTGCATTAATTTCACTGTGCATACTGGTACATATCATCTTGTATTAGAAGCATTTATTTGTACATAAATTTTTCATATCTGTTGTATTCCCGACGTATGATCGGAAGAGGGAGACTAGCCCTGTGAGTAGTCCCGGACTGGTTCAGACCCGATCAAGAGAACTAGGTGCACCATCCTGGTAAGGTGTCGTATTAGGTGCTGCTCCACCTGTTAAGCGAGCCATAGTGGAATCCTCTTACTTGTGAGCTTGAGGTGGGGACATAGGCAGTGTTGGCCGAACCCGATAACATTTCTTGTGCCTGTTTTTAATTTCCACATTTAAATTTTAGCACTTGAATTTTAATATTTGATTAAGTTTATGATTATATAAAAAGACCCTAGGTTTGTGTAATATTGCTTGAGGAATCTGAATTGACCTAGGCAAAAGTTTTAAAAGTCCAACTCACCCCCTCTCTTGGGAATACACCAATTCCAATAGAGAGAGAGAGAGAGAGAGAGAGAGAGAGAGAGAGAGAGAGAGAGAGAGAGAGAGGGATGAGGTGTTTTGAGTGTGCATGGCAAGATTTTGAGGTTCCAGAGGACTCGAATTGGATTAGAAGATCCCATTTACAGATTTAGAAGGGATAAATATCCCAAAAATCCAAAAAATTTAGGCATCGCAATAGTCATTGGTGATGGCAGACCATAGTTCTAATAATATTCTTTATGTACGTTTTTGGCCAATTTGAAGGTTGAAGATGAATCCCCATGTCAAGAGGAGCCAAATGGTGATGACATTATATTATTTCAACATTACCCTAATTGTCACAATGTAGTTGAACTCCACCTTACTGTATACCCAGCTCCTTGACTAAACCTATAAACCACGATGTTTCCTTAATAGCTTCGGCGACTGTCATATACTCTGACTCATTTGTTGATAATGCCACCAAAGATTGTACCATGGACCTCCACTATATAGGTTCTCCCATAAGGGTGAATACATACCCTGTTGTAGACCTCTTATCATAAAGATCCACTGCATAATCTGCATCAACAAACCCCACAACTGGAGGATTACTCTATTACTTGTCGAACATGATGCCATAGGGAGAAGTACCCCGTAAGTACCTGAAAATCAATTTTACGGCATCCCAATGTTGTCTACCCGAATTTGAAAGAAACTTACTTACCACACTGACTGCATGTGCCAAGTCTGATCTTGTACATAACATAGCATACATTAAACACCCCACAACACTAGCACAAGGGGCCTTTGACATGTCTGAGATATCATGATTCGTCCTTGGGCATTGAGCGGTAGACAAACTAAAATTATTCGCTAAAGTTGTACTTACCAATTTTTCATAAGCTATGCTAAACCTCTCTAACACCTTCTCCACATAACCACCCTGAGATAACCACAATCTCCATTACAAAAAACAAGGTTATTAGTGATGGTTTCAAACCGTCACTAATAATAAAAAACCGTCACTAATTAGTATTAGTGACGGTTCGATAAGTATTAGTGACGGTTTGAAATTAGTCGCTAGATCTGCGAAGACGAATACTTATTAGTGACGAATTTAGTAATTGTCACTAATACTTCATTTTTAGCTATGGTTTTATGCCATCACTAAAAGGCTTGGTCCGTCATTATAAAATCTACATGTCATCGGCTCAAAATCGTCACAAACCCCAAGTATTAGTAACGGTTTTAATAATCGTCACTAATATGTCGCTATTAGTTATGGACACCAAACTGTCACTAATACTTGCCTTTTAGTAACGGTTTTAATCACTGTCATTGACAATTGCCAATTAGTGACGGTTTAATAACTATTGACCTAATTAGTCATACTCTATTTTGATTATGACAAATACTCAGGTATTTAATGTCTATCAAGTTTGTGTGCACATTCATATCAATAAGATCATTTGATGGCTTGTGAAGACCTGAAGACTAATGACCCAAAGTGTTTATTCTTATTGTAATTTATATCATGTCTTATTTGGGTTTATAATAGTAATATAGGAAAGATCAGTAATAATTAATGCATCACTTGCATGATAGGATAGATGAACTCAAAGGCCTTAGATTGACCATAGGACCCACAATATTGCATAAAGAAGTCCCCCATAATCTAATAATTAATTATCATCTAAATAGGCACAACTTCATAAGAAGAATGGGACCGAAATGCACAAAGTTGGCATGGTTGGTCGACCGAACCCCAACACTCTGTGCACTTTGGTTGATCGAACCTCCCCAAGGTCAATGGTTTGATCCTTTGGTCGACCAACCTCAAAATAAGCAGCAACGCTCTGGTCGACCGAACTGACACGTGGGAAATCCCAATGCCCTGTTTGATTAAACTTTTAGTTAAAAATTGACCTAGTCAACAGAACATCCAAGTTCGGTTAACCGAACTCAACCCAGTCGATCAAACCTCAGAGGTTCTGAAAATCGCCTTAAGACTTGTCGACCATCTTCCCAATTCAAATTCATCCTAGTCAACCGAACTGGGCAACCCGGTCGGCCGAACCATAAAAATAGTCGACCGACCCTCTCTGGTTTCCTAGATTTTATCGAGGTTAAAACACTGTTAATTTTTATTAACCCCATTTAAACTTTTCCAAAAATACCAGATAGGTCCCAAACGGTTATAATTTCAAGGGTGTCTATATATACCCCCTTCATTTGCATGGATTAACACAAGATTAGCAAATATGATTAGCGTATTTTCTATGAAATTCAAAAATCTCATTTCTCACATTCAAGCCTCCTACTTTCATTCTTACTCATCTATATTGCGAAAATCAATTAGTAAGAGTGTTCTCGTGCTCAACTCATTAAGCTTACACTCTCATTTGCTTGTTTTGATTGAGATTCATTTTTTTTTTTTTTGGAGAGTAAGATTTAAGTTTTTCTAGGAGACTTCATTAATAAGTCTTCCGTAGGAAAAAACTTCTTTGAGTTTATGAGTTTTGGATAATCATTGCAATACTCAAGAGCTTGTATTGTATTTTGTTTGTAAAATAAGCTTTTACAAACTGATTTCAAATATCTCTTGTTGTTTATTTTGAGAAAAATATTTTTTGAAAATATTTAAAGTGTGCTTGTGATCTTTGTTACTACTTGTTGTGATTAGCATTATCATTTTGATACAAAGATCCTAACACATACACTCTCACGTACTAATTGCTATACTTGCTTTATTTTTGAGAGCTGACATTAAAACTATATTGAGCTTATCATTTCTTATCATACGATGGTGTGTTGATTATACTAGTACAAATTTGCTTGATTAAGAAGCATATATTTTGTACGTAAATTGTATTATGAATCTGTTGTATTCGAGGCTTGGCCTAAAGGGGTGATAATCTAACTCAAAAGGATTGGTTGTAAAAGAATGAGGTCAGCCTTGTGTTAATTTGACCTGATTGTAATTCAGTGCCACTCCACCTATTAAGTAAGCCTTAGTGTAATCCTTTTTCTTGTGAGCCAAGGCGGGGACGTAGGCACTGTTGCCGAACCTCGATAACATACTTGGTGTTATCTCTTTTTCTTGCTTTATTATGCATGGTTAATTAGTTTACTTGTGAAGTTTAATTTCAGCTGAATATATATTGATTTATTTTATCTGCACTAGATTGACCTTAGGATTGTGTAATACTGCTGCTAGTTGATTGACCTAGGAGATTAATTTTTTAAAATACCAATTCACCCCCCCCCCCCTTCTTGGGATTACAATAAAGCTAACAATTGGTATCAGAGCCTAGTAAATTAGACTTAATAGTTATTTTGCAAAAGATCTAGATGGCTCATAACACTGTAACCCCTTTCCCTGAGGGACCCTCTTCCACACGACCTCCTGTTTTTACTGGTGTCAATTATACCTTATAGAAGCAGAGGATGCGTATTTATCTTCAGAATATTGACTGGAAGGTGTGGAGAGTTGTCTCTAAGGGAAACTATATTCCCATGAAAACTGAAGGTGAAACTAAAGTTCCTAAGACAAAAGATGAATATACTGATGAGGATATGAAAGTTGTTAGTTTAAATGCAACTTTCATGAATAATATTTACTGTGGACTTGATGGTAATGAATTTAATAGAGTTATGGCATGTTCTTCTGCTAAGAAAATATGGGATAAGTTAGAGGTCACCTATGAGGGTGCTTGAGATGTGAAGGATAGTAGGATTGATATATTGACCAGTGAGTATGAAGCATTTAAGATGAACACTGGTGAGTCTATATAGAGCATGTACACTAGATTCACACACATCATTAACTCACTACATGCATTAGGTAAGACCTATTCTACGTATGAAATTATTAGGAAAGTCCTTAGGGGATTGCCTCCTGTTTGGAAAGCAAAGGCTACGGCCATATCTGAGGGTAGAGACCTTAAGGCTATGTCACTAGAAAAACTAATAGGTTCACTTATCACCTATGAGTTAGCTATTAATGAGAGACTAAATGAGCACAATAGAATGAAGAAGATGATTGCATTAAAAACATCTACTAATACATATAGTGAGTGCAATGAACCTGAATCTTGGGATGACATGGCTATGCTTACTAGAAAATTCAACAGGTTCTTCAGGAAGAACAGTAGGCCATACAGAAAGTTTAGAAATTCAGCATCTAAGAAAGGAGAGTCTAGTAAAGGAAAGGAAAAATCGAATGCTACTACATGCTACAATTGCAACAAGGTTGGGCATATCAAACCTGACTGACCTTTGCTAAAGAAGGAGTTTAGGAAAAAGAAGAAATCCATGAAAGCAGGCACCTCGTGGGATAAAGTAAGTAGCAATGATTCAGATTCAGACCACAGTGATTTGGAGGTTGCTAACCTGTGTTTAATGGCACACGGTGATGAGGTATTGTCTTCCTGCTCCTTATCTTCATATTATTCTGATGATGATGATTGTGATTCTGATAGCATGCCTACTTATAAAGAATTGCAATATGAATATATTCGCGTGACAAAATTGCTAAATAAAATGACCAAGGAAAATTATTTTTTGAAAAAGAAATGTGAAAATTATTCGAAGCTTGTTGAAATGGGAAAATCTGTTCATCTTAGCAAGAAGAAAAGAATTTGAAGATGGTAGAAATGGAAAGAAAATTGGAGGATAGCTCCAAAATTATTTATAAATTCACTGAAGGCCAATGCAATTTTGAAAAACTTCTTGAGGCCTAAAGAAACTCTCTTAGTAAAGAAGGTCTTGGCTTTAATGGTATTGAAAACATGAGACGACCTGATCTTTACTTGGGGCACTTTACTCTAAAATCAAACTCCCAAGTTCCACCTAAAGATCCTCGATGTTGATTGATATGCTTTAAATGCAAACAGATTGGTCACATTCAGTTTGACTGTCCATTCAGAAACAAGCATGTAAAAATTAAAAAGGTGTGGAGAGTCAAAGTTGAATCAAGAACTAACCCCTTTGGACCCAACAGAATTTGGGGACCAGCGTCAGTTACTTAGATTCTCTTGCAGGTGTGTTTATGATCGTCCTCTTCCAAGGACAAGTGGTACCTGGATAATGGGTGCTCACGACATATGACCGGCGACAAGGCTAAGTTCGCATCCATCACTCCCAAAGATGGAGGATACATGACATTTGGAGACAATACAAAGGGGCGAATCATCGACGTAAGTATGGTTGGTAAGGAACATTCCCTAGTTATTGATAATGTATTATTGGTTGATGGTTTGAAACATAATTTGTTGAGTATTAACCAATTGTGTGATAAAGGATATAAAGTATCTATTGAAAATGATAAATGCATTGTTGAGAGTATATCTAATAACAAAGTACTTTTTACTGCTAAACGTCATGAAAATGTGTATATAACTAGTTTTGATAATTTAACTTCTCAACAAGTCACATGCTTTTCTGTAATAAACGAACCTTGTTGGTTGTGGCATAGATATTTAGGACATGCTAGTATGGATCTCTTGTCAAAACTTGTGAAAAAGGACTTAGTTAAAAGCTTGCCAAAAACTCATTTTGTGAAAGATAAAATTTGTGATGCATGTCAAATGGGTAAGCAAACAAAATCAAGTTTTAAGAAAAAGAAATTCATATCTACCACTAGACCACTTGAAATACTATGCTTAGATTTATTTGGTCCTAATCAGGTTCAAAGTCTAGGTGGTAAATTGTATGCCTTTGTTATTGTGGATGATTATTCTAGGTTCACATGGATGCTATTCCTTTCTCATAAAGATGAATCATGTGAACAATTCACTAAATTATTTAGAAGAATTCAGAATGAAAAAAGCTATAAAATCACACACATAAGAAGTGATAGGGGAACTGAATTCAAAAATGATGGCATAGAAAATTATTGTGACTTAGAAGGCATTTCACATAATTTTTTCACACTTAGGACCCCAAAACAAAATGGAGTTGTAGAAAAAAAGAATAGGTCCTTGCAAGAAATGGGTAGGACGATGTTAAATGAACATAAATTACCCAAATATTTCTAGGCACAAGCTGTGAATACTGCATGTTATGTCATAAATAGAGTGTTAATCAGGCCTCCACTTAATAAGACTCCATATGAATTGTGGAACAACCATAGACCTAATATTCCTTATTTTTCATGTTTTTGGTTGTAAATGCTTTGTACTTAGAGATAATGAACACCTAGGGAAATTTGACTCTAAATCTGATGAAGGCATTTTCCTAGGTTACTCACTTAACAGTAAAGTATATAGAGTTTTTAATAAAAGAACATTAACTGTTATTGAATCTATTCATGTTGTGCTTGATGAATCTAATATTTTTTTCCAAAAGAGATGATGAAGATGATATTGATATTAGAAAGGGATTAGATAAGCTATCTATTGAAAATAATGTGGACAAAAATTTAGAAATTAGTGATAAATCAATTGAAGAAAATAAAGTTAAAAGTGAGGTTCATGGACTGCCTAGAGATTGAAAATTCATTAGAACCCATCCTTTAGATCAAATTATAGGAGAACCTTCACGTGGTGTAGCCACTTGATCTTCCTTAAGAAACCTAGTGAGTCATTTTGCATTTCTATCTCAGGAAGAACCCAAAAACATTAAGGAAGCCATAGAGGATGAATCTTGGGTAATGTCTATGCAAGAAGAGCTTAACCAATTTGAAAGAAGTAAAGTGTGGACCCTAGTTCTTAGGCCCGATGATCATACCATTATTGGAACTAAATGGGTTTATCGAAATCAAAAGGATGAAAATGGGGTAGTTATTGGAAATAAAGCTAGACTAGTTGCCAAGGGACATAATCAGGAAGAAGGGATAGATTTTGAGGAAACTTATGCTCCCGTAGCTAGAATGGAAGTCATTCGTATGTTGCTTGCTTATGCTGCTTTTAATAACTTTAAATTGTACCAAATAGATGTTAAAAGTGTCTTCTTAAATGGCTATATAAATGAAGAAGTATATGTAGAACAACCTCCCGGATTGAAACAAGCTCCTAGAGCTTGGTATAAGAGGCTTAGTGGTTTTCTTTAAGAAAATAGGTTTACCTGGGAAAAAATTGACACTACACTTTTCATCAAATCTAAAAATGATGATATGCTCCTTGTTCAAATTTATGTTGATGATATTATTTTTGGAGTAACTAATGATTATCTGCGTAATGAGTTTGCCAAATGCATGTAAAGTGAATTCAAAATGAGCATGATGGGTTAACTGAGTTTCTTCTTAGGACTTCAAATTAAATAAGCTAAACATGGAACATTTATATGTCAATCTAAATATGTTAGGAATTTGCTCAAAAAATTTAATATGGAAGATGGTAAAATTCTTGGTACCCCTGTGAGTTCTTCCACAAAACTTGATAAAGATGAGTAAGGCATCTCTGTTGATGTGAAGTTATATCGTGGCATGATTGGTAGCCTCCTATACCTCACTGCTAGTCGTTCTAATATCAAGTTTAGTGTGTGTATGTGTGCTAGGTTTCAAGCAGCTCATAAGGAGTCTCATCTATTAGCTGTGGAAAAAATTCTTAGGTACCTAGTTGGAACTATAGAATTAGGCTTATGGTACCCTAAGCATACGACATTTGGGATTGTTAGTTATAATGATGATGACTTTGCCGATAGTAAGATTGATAGGAAGAGTACTAGTGGCACTTGTCATTATTTAGGATAATCTTTGGTTTCTTGGTTCTCCAAGAAACAAAAGTCCGTTGCCTTATCCACAGCCGAAATAGAATATATTGCGGCTAGGAGTTGTTGTGCTCAAACGCTTTATATGAAACAATAACTTATGGATTTTGGATTGCACTATGATACGATTCAAATTAAATGTGATAATTCTAGTGCAATCAACATCTCTAAAAATCCTATCTCACACTCATGAACCAAACATATTGAGATTAGGCACCATTTCATTCGTGATCATATGCTAAAAGGGGATGTGACACTTGAGTTTGTGTGCACTAGTGAGCAGTGGGCTGATATTTTTACAAAACCTCTTTAGGAAGATAGGTTCATACAGATTAGACGTGAGCTAGGTTTGATGCATAGTATAGAAGCCACATAGATTTATGATAAAGTGCATAAACCTAGGGGGAGTCTCTTAGCATAGAAAACATATAGCTCTGAAAATTTTAAATCTTTCATTGCATTATACTTCATGAATTTGGTTGTGATTTGCCATGCATGGTTATGATATCTCTTGCATGATTGATAACTACATTTATGTTTCCGTCTTGATCATACTGGACTGTTTGAGTTAGTAGTTGTGGATAAATTGTTAATTTAAAACTCAATCATTTCATTTCTATACAGGTATTTTTGGGATAATGCTTTATTTTCAAATGCCATGCTGCCGAAATTTCTAAAAAACTTTTCCAAACATGTCTTGTATTTAAATGATTCATACTCAATGTCTATGCCTATGTGCTCTATGTTCATCATAGACCTGTTTACTATTGCCAAAAGGGGGAGAAAAAGAGGCAAAAGCGGGCATACTGTCAGGGAGAGCCTTTCAAGGTTGTACCCACTTTTGCATGATGTATTTGTCATCATAAAAAAGGAGGAGAATGTTAACCTGATAGGTCATACCCTATTTTGATTATGACAAATACTTAGGTATTTAATGTCTATCAAGTTTGTGTGTAGGTTCATATCAACAAGATTATTTGATGGCTTGTGAAGACTTAAAGATTAAAGACCCAAAATGTTTATTCTTATTGTAATTTATATCATGTCTTATTTGGGTCTATAATAGTAATATAGGAAAGGTCTATAATAATTAATGCATCGCTTGCATGATAGGATAGATAAGATCAAAGGCCTTAGATTGACCATAGGACCCACAATATTACATAAAAAAGTCTCCCATAATCTTAGAATTAATTATCATCCTGATATGGACAACTTCATAAGAAAAATAGGACTAAAATACACAAAGTTGGCATGTTCGGTCGACCGAACCCCAACACTCTATGCACTTTGGTCGACTGAACCTCCCCAGGGTCAATGGTTGGACCCTTCGGTCAACCAACCTCAAAATAAGTAGCATTACCCTGGTCGACCGAACTAACACATGGGAAATCCCAATGCCCTGGTCGACCGAACTTTTAGTAGAAAATTGACCTGGTCGATTGAACATCCAAGTTCGGTCAACCGAAGTCAACCTAGTCAACTGAACCTGGGAAGTTCTGAAAATTGCCGTAAGACTAGTCAACCATCTTCCCAGTTCAAATTCATCCTAGTCGACCGAACTGGGCAACCCGGTCAACTGAACCATAAATATGGTCGACCCACCTTCTCAGGTTGCTCGAATTTTACTGAGGTTAAAAATCTGTTAATTTTTATTAAACCCATTTAAACTTTTCCAAAAATATCATATAGGTCCCAAACGGTTATAATTTCAGGGGTGTCTATATATATCCTTTCATTTGCATGGATTAGCACAAGATTAGCAAATATGATTAGCATATTTTCTCTGAAATTCAAAAATCTCATTTCTCACATTCAAGCCTCCTACTTTCATTCTTACTCATCTATATTGCGAAAATCAATTAGTAAGAGTGTTCTTGTGGTCAACTCATTAAGCTTACACTCTCATTTGCTTGTTTTGATTGAGATTCATTTTTTTTTTTAGAGTAAGCTTTAAGTTTTTCTAGGAGACTTCGTTAATAAGTCTTCTGTAGGAAAAAACTTCTTTGAGCTTGTGAGTTTTGCATAATCATTGCAGTACTCAAGAGCTTGTATTGTATTTTGTTTGTGAAATAAGTTTTTACAAACCAATTTCAAATTCTCTTTTGGTTTATTTTGAGAAAAATATTTTTTGAAGATATTTGAAGTGTGCTTGTGATCTTTGTTACTACTTGTTGTGATTAGCATTATCATTTTGATACAAAGATCCTAAGACATACACTCTCACGTACTGATTGCTATACTTGCTTTATTTTTAAGAGCTGACATTGAAACTACATTGAACTTATCATATCTTATTATATGGTAGTATGTTGATTATACTAGTACAAATCTTCTTGATTGAGAAACATATATTTTTTATGCAAATTGTATTGTGAATCTATTGTATTCCAGGCTTGACCTGAAGGGGTGATAATCTAGCCCGGAAGGATTGGTTGTAAAAGGTTTAGGTCAGCCATGTGTTAATTTGACCTGGTTGTAATTTGGTGTTGTGGCACCCGTTAAGTGAGTCTTAGTGTAATCCTTGTGCTTGTGAGCCAAGGCGAGGACATAGGCACTGTTGCTGAACCTCGATAACATACCTGGTGTTATCTCTCTTTACTGCTTTATTGTGCATGGTTAATTACTTTACTTGTGAAGTTTAATTTCAGCTGAACATACATTGATTTATTTTATCTGTACTAGATTGACCTTAGGATTCTGTAATACTACTACTAGTTGATTGACCTAGGGGATTAATTTTTTAAAATTCCAATTCACCGCCCCCCTTTGGGATTAAAGTAAAGCTAACAATTATCGTCACTAATACTTGGGCTTTAGTAATGATTTTGAGCCGAGAAGATGTAGAGTTCATAGTGACGGTCTTAGGCTTTTAGTGACGGTTTAAAAACCGTAACGAATACTTCCTCCCGCGATTATTAGTTACAATTTTTTAAACCGTCACTAATACTTTGAAAAAATTAATTCTGTTTTTATGAAAAATCATGTAGAAACCTGCAATTACATTAAAACATACATAAAATTAAATCATAATTACTAAAAAATTCATAAATTATTCAAAATTCAAATACAATTTCAAAATTCAAATACATACAAATACAAATTCAAATTAAAATTATAAAAATTAATTATGTTCAAATAACAAGAAACGCAGGAAAAGTCAAAAGATGCATGCATCCAACTGTAGTGTCTGGCATCATCGTAGTGTTGTGACAGCTGCAAACCCTACAAAATGATAATTATATAAAAAATTAGTATACAATGTTTGAACATATATGTATATACTATAATGAAAAATGATTTGATAGCAAAATGATTGGACATTCAAACATAGTTAAAAAAAATACAATTGTAATAACTAAGTTTGATCAGTCAGAATTCACCCCACTCGGTTCGAACCTCGTATGCCCGAATTGTAAGCTAAATGTTTAAAATGAAATAAGTTTACTAAGTTTGTTTGTATTGTAACTTTGCTTATAAGTAGGGAAAAACTCTCAGGGAGGAGTTTTTGGGCACCATCAACTTCGGCACGTCCGGGGCAATGTGATGGATGTGTTGGGACTAATGTCATTCAGTTTGAACCTCGTATGCCCGAATTGGATACATGAATGCTTAAAATGAACTAAGTTTACTATATATGTTTTTATTCTAACATTGCCACTAAGTGGGGAAGAAGCTCCTAGGGAGGATTTTTTTGGCACTGTTTGCTCCTGCACATCCAGGTCAATGTGACGGACATGTCAGGACGGACCTCACTCAGCTTGGACCTTGTTGGCATAACAAGGCTTACAGTTCTTATTTTGATGATAACAAATCATGTTATGTTTAATATGGTTTATTTCAAGTGAAAGTTTTTTAGGAAAAAGGAAAAACTTAAAGGTCGTGACAAAGCTCAAAGCTTAAAGGTAGTGACAAAGCTCAAAAGGATGATAAAGTTTATGGATCCAAAAAGATCAAGAAAGAAAGATGATTAAAAGCTCAAAGATGATAGAAGAACAAGGATTTACTTGAAGATCAAAAGAATACGTTTTTAAGGATGTTTGTATGTAAGTACTTCAAGTAAATTTCAAATATAAACTGAATTGAAACTCTCATAAAATCAAAAGAAACTTAGAAATATATTTTTAGAAAAACCCTAAAGTATGTTTTTCAAATCAAAGAAAAAAAGGGTTTTAAAAAGAAAAGTTTTTTTTTTTAAACAGAAGGGCCAGGCGACTGCCTTCATGTGGCAGGCGACTGCCCAAATTAAATGAAGAATTTTCAAAAAGGCAGTAGGGTGCCAGGTGACTCCCTGAACATGGCCAGGTGCCTGGGTGGTCATTCCAGGGGACTGCCAGTGTTCTGTGTTTTAAAATTCTTCTATAACAGGCAACTGCCAGGTCGTGGCAGACGACTGCCACTCGAACTTTTGTTTAAAAATTTCTAATAGGAAGATTTTTTTTAAATGGATTTCTTAGACACTACTATTTTAAAGAACTTGGGGATTACTCCAGGTAAACTTGGGGAGTAAGGAATTATTTTTAAACTCCTATAAATAGCCCCAAACTTCAAAGATTTTGAACACCAAGAAATTTTCCAGCAATCAAAGTTCTCAAAAAGCTCACAAACTCTCTTGTGTTCATCCTATTTCAACCACTGAGTTACTACTGATACAAATTCCGAAGTAGAGCCTTCAAATTCTGAATCTTTCAATACTTGGAAGATATTTGATGATCTAAATTCAGTATTGAGCTTCAATCCTTTTATATTTGAATTACTTTGAAGTATACTTGTGCTGAATGTTGTACTAACCTACTCTGCTGTGAGTGTCTTTTGTACACAAACTTTTCTATATCTTGATTCTTGTTTATAGACGATTCAAGGTTGTAGAATCGTTGGACCGAACGAGGGAATATCGTTTTGAGAGGCAAGCTCTAGCCTAAAGGAAGGAGTGATTGTAATCGGTATTGTTCCACCCATCAACAGAACTGAACTAGTGAATCCTTTGGTGGTTTGCCAAAAGCGATGACGTAGGCTGGGTATAAGCCGAACCTTGTAAAACCTTGTGTCTCTCTCTTCTTCCTTACTCTTTATTTTTCAGTAATATTTACAACCTACGTGTATGCTTTAAATTGTTAAATTCTGAGTGTGTGGTTGTTAAATAGACCGGAGGATAATACATTTTGGTTTGATCAGCATTGATTGCGGAAACCGAAAGGGACTACGTTGGTTGATCATCCTAAAATTATTAATCTGAAATTTTGTTTAAAAATTAAACACAAAGAAGAAGTGTGAGTTTGGAATAACACAGGGCTTACATAAATTCAGCGTGCTTTACATTTTATTACAGGACTATCGATACAAAGAACAAGATTTTGATTATCTTGTTAATTGGTTGTGGTTGAATTGGTTTTTTATTTACTTGTTGTGATTGTTAATATAAAACAAAAAATTAAACTTGAAATAATTTTAAAAATCCAATTCACCCCCCTCTTGGGAAGCTATCCTAATTTCAGATCTTGTATGCCCGAATTGGACACCTCGGTGCTTAAAATGATTTAAGTTTACTAAGTTTTCCTATAAATGCATAATTTCAATCAGGAAGGATTTTTTAGGCACCCTCAGCTCTGGAATGTCAAACTCAATGTCACAGACGTGTCGGGACAAACCCCACTCGGTTTGGACCTCGTATACCCAAATTGGACACCTGAGTGCCTAAAATGAACTAAGTTTACTATGTTTGTATTCTAACTTTACTTTTAAGTGTAGAAAAAGCTCTCGGGGAGGAGTTTTTGGGCACCATAAACTCTGACACGTCCAAGTCAATGTGATAGATGTGTTGGGATTGACCCCACTCATTTTGGACCTCATATGCCCGAATTGGACTCCTGGGTTCTTAAAATGAACTAAGTTTACTAAGTTTTCCTTTAAGCGCATAATATTCAATTGGGGAGGAGTTTTTGGGCACCGTCAGCTCCGATATGTCCAAATCAATGTAATGGACATTTTAGGATTGACCCCACTCAGTTTGGATTTTGTATGCCTAAATTAGACACCTAAGTGCTTAAAATGAACTAAATTTACTAAATTCGCCTCTAAGCACATAATTTTTAATCGAGGAGGAGTTTTTGGGCACCGTTAGCTTTGACACAGCCAACTCAATGTGTTGGATGTTTCGAGATTGACCCCACTCAATTTGGAGCTCGTATGCTCAAATTGGACACTTGGGTGCTTCACATCAACTAAGTTTACTTTATAAACCTATAAGCGCATAACTTTCAATTGGGGTCAAAGTTTTGGGCACCATCAACTCCAGTACGTCGAGCTCAATGTCATGGACGTGTCAGGACTAACCCCACTTGGTTTGGACCTTGTATGCCTGAATTGGACACTTGAGTGCTTAAAATTAATTAAGTTTACTATGTTTGTATTCTAACTTTACTTCTAAGTGGGGAAAAATCAATCGGGAAGGAGTTTTTGGGCACCATCAGCTTCGGCATGTCCAAGTCAATGTGACGGACGTGTCGAGACTAACCCCACTCAGGTTGGACCTCTTATGCCTGAATTGGATACCTAGGTGCTTAAAATGAACTAAGTTTACTAAATTCGCCTCTAAGCGTATAGTTTTCAATCAAGGGTGAGTTTTTGGGCATGGTCAGCTCCAGCACGTCCAGCTCAATGTGATGGACGTGTTGGGATGAACCCCACTTGGTTTGGAGCTCGTATGCCCAAATTAGACACTTGGGTACTTCACATCAACTAAGTTTACTTTTGCACACGGGTTCCTTTATTTTAATGATATATGAATTAAAATAACTAAATTATTGAATTTGTGAATCATATTAATTAAAATTTAGTAAACACTACTTGTCAAAAGTAAGAGTTTCTCATCGTGCAACTTGTAAGAATAGCACTAAAAATGATTCACAAGTCATTTTCTTTTAAAAGGTAAAAAATAATGATAATATTCAATAAGAAATGAAATATTACAAAAGCTTAAGGCACAATTAACATCCATATCTCCAGCACAGTAGGAGATCATCATAAAAGAAGGAAAAATAGGAAGAATCCTAAAAAATAAGAAGGAAAACCAGCAATCGAGCAGGAAGCCTTAGGTGCAGTAGCAAGCATAAAGGGGCCACGAGGTAAGAGTAGTACTAGCAAAACGACTCCGCAACACAGCATAAGACTATCATAAAACAAGAAGAAACCAATAATCAAAATAGAAAATGACTCAACCCTACCCTACCGTTGGTTTCGAAAAGGGTTATTACCCTTTACATACCTTCTAATGAGATAAGGAGCCACCCGCATCACTGGATGAGTTTGGCGAATCATTTGTTCAATCTGTGCTTTCCAATTCTTCATGGCTTCCATTTTTGCTTCCCAAGTGGACACCTTTTCTTTTAATTGTTGGTTCTCCACTCCCCATGTGGACACCTTTTCTTTTAATTGCTCATTCTCCACTCCCATGTGGACACCTATTCTTTCAGCTGCTAGTTCTCCATTTTAATTGCCTATATCTGGAGAACCATCTCCTCCGCTCGAGACTCGGCAAACTTGATGCGCTCAGTCAATCTCAGCACGAGACGCTGCACTCGAAGAAGATGATATTGGGTTGATGTATCTGATGTGTTCCTAAAATGTACTATTTTAGGACCTCATTTACCTTTGTTTTGCTCTCATTTATCTTGTAATTACCCTTCTTACCATAATTCAAAGTTATGCATGGTTTGTTCATGTTTCAGGAAAACCAGGTTAAAACCAAGGATTTAAGCAATACAAGGAGCCAAGGAAGTAATTAGGAAGCACAAAACTCAAATCAGATGCTCAACCAATCCCCTAAAGCCTCAATTCATCAAAGCAACTAAGGCCTTGTTCGACTATGTGGTGCGACCAGCTAACACAAGGTACGAACAGGTCACAGAAGAAGACTCCAAGGTTCATACTGAAAGTGAATTGTTGCAAGGTTCGACCATCAGCTCGACCAAGTGGCCCTGAGGGACAACCAGGTCGAGAACCTAAGACTAACTGAGCTAGAGATAGTAAGAGTCTCGACAAACTGCTTGACCAATAGACCTTGAGGGGTGATCAAGTTGAAATCTTGAGATTTTACTAAAGCTGAGATTTTGCAAGTGTCGACCATCAATGCGACCAAGAAGACTCATAGGTGCAACCAGGTTGAGAATTCCTAAAGTTTGAATCCCATAATTCCCGCGAGCCTTGACTAAGGCACAACCAGGGAAAGCCATGGGTGCAACCTAGTCGCTAAACGCAGACTACTTTGCGAGATTTTTTTGTAGAACTTTCCTGTTTCGAATTTAAACCTTTGTAAACCCTTTTAGGTATAAAAGCTAACTTCGTCTATGTGTCTAGGTTTCCCCTTTGGCACTCTTTGGTTAGTGACAGACCTAGAGAGTTTTTGGGTGCCACTTAGAGTAGGATTTACTGCTTTGATTTCAATTCCTGTATTGGTTCGTGCTTGGATTTGTTGAAGGCATGTGGCAACCTTCAAGTTCCTGGTGCTACCGCTTAGATAGTTGATCCTTTGGTTGTATTCTTGATCACTAGTGATAGGTCGTTGAGTTGCAATTGAAGCCATTTTTATATGCTTTCTTTACTCTATTTTCATTTAAATACATGCACTTTAAATACCTTGTCTTTAATTTCCATGCAAGCTTACATCTTTGATTGTGATGAGACCCTAGGGTAAAGGATAGCCTAGTTAGGGATTCAGTCACTTATACGGATTAGGCTATGATTCATGTACAGGGTGTTCTAGTGATTGTCAGATAGGGTATACCCTGGTTCCCAATTGTGCTCCAAATGATTGGTGCACCTTCACTACCCTATGCCACTTGAACGGTTCACTTAATCGTTTAGCCTAGTACGGATAACTGACCGGACATAACTAGTGCACATGACAGCCTAAGCTTGATTCATAATCTCAGACCTATTTTTTTGGAGTAGTGTTAATATAAATTTACCTGCTTTCATAGTTGATAGAAAAACACCTTAAAAAACTCATCTTTTTTTCTTTTCATTTTACACAAAGTATAGTAAATTAGGCTAGAAGTGGTGAACAACTACACTCGAGTCCCTGAGGATCAACACCCAACTTACTCACTGTTCTATTGAACTTGGGTTAGTTAGGTTATAAATTTTATTTTTGGTAGTTAATGACCCAAGCCTTGGCGAGTCTACCAAATTTTTGCACTGTTTCCGAGGACTCAATTGCGGTTGTAAGCCAATTTCTAGTTTAGAGTACTGCTACTTTATTTTTCATTGTTTTCTTTTTTTTTTTAATTTTTGTTTGATACTTTGAAGTCTTGATTGTGTGTTGCATGTGTATATGTTGGGTTTGCACTCTTTGGATCCTGAGTTAATGCTTATAGACCCTGAGATTGAGAGATCCCATAGGTTAATTGGGAAATCTACCTCTAGTCCCGAGTTAGCCGAGTTTTCTGAACCTAAAGTCATGGCTTAACGTAATCCGGTTCCCACTTTTCAAAACTCGGAATCCCAAGCTTGCCGCCAACCTGTGGTGGAAGAGCAATATCTTCGGCCTCTTAGAGACTACTTTACACCCAACACATACACTTTGTCGTCTTGCATTTGGTTCCTGAAGATTGAGGTGACACAATTTGAAATTAAGACTTCCATCATCTCGATGCTTCCTAATTTCTTTGGAAATTCGACTGAAAATCCATACAAGCATCTAGATGAGTTTCTTGAAATATGTTCCACCATCCATATACCTCATTTTGGTGATGATTCCCTCCAGTTGAGGCTTTTCCTGTTCTCTCTGAAGGACAAGGCCAAATATTGGCTGAATTCCTTAGAGTCAAACTTAGTGACCAATTGGGCCACCATGCAGCATGAGTTCTTGAAAAAGTACTTCCTTATTAGGAAGACTAACTAGTTGAGGGAGGCCATCACTAGTTTCTCCCAATTGGATGGGGAATAATTTTTCGAGACTTGGGAGTGCTTTAGGGACCTCTTGCACAAATGCCCACATCACCAAGCCCCTAGATGGCAATTAGTTTAAACCTTTTATTAAGGATTAGCTGAGCATAATAGAGCCATGGTAGATGCATCTTATGGAGGTACTTTCCTCACAAAACACAAGAATGAGGCATGAGCTCTCTTTGAGAACCTTGCTGAGAATTCTCAGTAGCATGTTGTTGCTGCTCATAGACCATCCCAACCTTCCTCTTACCATCCTAAGAGAGACTATGAGTTAGTTGCGGACCATGACCTGGCACCTACCTTGAACACCATTGTGAAGAAGTTAGATCAGTTCTTGTCCCTAGGATAGTAACCTCAGCCTATGGCTTGTGCAGAGGTGTGTGTCATCTGCTATGATCCCTTACACACTTATTATAATTGCCCCCATGTGCCTCCCCCACCGGAGCTTGTGCAGGAGGAGGTTAAGGCCACCCATAATTGGTATGACATGTCATCCAATAATCCTTACTCGAACAAGTACAATCCTAGGTGGAGTAAGCATCCTAACTTCTCCTGGAGGCCACAATTTCTAGGTTTTCAAGCTCAATAACCTTAGCAATCACCCACTGCTCCACCTCCTCACCCATTCCAAAACTGTTAAAATCCTTCTATTTCTGCCCCTAGATCTTCATCTTATCAGCAACCATCTCCACCTCAGCACCAATACGATAGATCTTTTCAGGAGATGAAGCTAAAAGCCCTCAAGGGCATTGAGGCTGATAACCAAGTGGATTAGCAATTACTCCACTCCCACTCCCAGTCTATTACTAAGCTAGAAGCCACCATAGGCTAACTAGTTATCTCTTTGAGTATGAGAGATGAGGATAGATTGCCAAGTCAACCTCTAGTGAACCCTAAGGGCCAATATGAGATAGAATATGAATCGGTTGTTGGTCCTTCGTCGTATCATGAGCAAGCCCAAGCTATAACCATTATGCGGAGTGGTAGGGAGGTAAACAATACGGTTGGGGAGAAGTTAAGTAAGGGTAAGGGTAAGGACAAAATAATGGTAGAGCCCAATTTTGAATCCTGCATCCCCTCCTCCTCTAATCCAATGAGAAATCCTGAGATTCTCACTCCCTCTGTTGAAGGATCATTACCCCATTATGTCCCTCCAACGCCATACCCTGCAGCCCTTCAAGCACATTCTAAACCTAAGAAGGAAGAAATTGAAGAGTCGATGATGGACACCTTTAGGCAAGTAAAGATCAATCTTCCTCTCTTAGATGTCATCAAGCAAATGTCTGCTTATGCTAAGTTCCTCAAGGACTTGTGCACCCAAAAGCGCAAATCTAAGGTGCACTTGAACAAAAGAGTCAGATTGACTGAGAATGTGAGCTTAATTCTTTTGGGTTCTATTCCCCCTAAATTTAAGGACCCTAGTGCTGCCACCATCTCATGTGTAATTAGTAATTTCACAATTGATAAGGCCCTTTTAGATTTGGGAGCAAGTGTGAACATACTTCTTCAATCAGTCTACAAATAATTCAGTTTAGGAGAACTGAAACCCACGTCGGTCACCTTCAGTTTAATTGACCTATCTGTAAAAAAACACGAAGGTGTTGTCAAGGATGTACTAGTAAAGTTCGATAGGTTCTTTTACCTCATTTATTTCATTGTTTTAGACATGGAGCCTACCGACCGGACCAAGAAAAAAATTTCGGTCCTTCTGGGTCACCCATTCTTAGCCACAGCTAATGCTTGCATCCAATGTAGGACTGATGTTATGGATATATCCTTCGGTAACATGCAGCTCTGGCTAAATGTGTTTTGTGCCTCCCAGAACCCATCATATGACATCTCATGTGACGATGTAGACATGATTGACGAAGGTGTTGAAAAGGATGCCCCGTCGACTCTTCTGAAAAATTTCCTTGAGGATAGGCCTCCATTTGATCGGCCTTCTACTTCAAGTTTAGAGGACCCGTGTGTGCATGTCTCCGCTATTAGGGAGTCGACCTCTACCCTAAAGAAAAATGCCTTGGAAAGCTAGGTTCAAAAATCTTCTTACCCTCTCTAGCATTCCAGAACGTCCTTCCATCGAGGCCCTGCCATTACTCGAGTTGAGGCCCCTATCAACTTCTCTCAAGTGTGTCTTATTAGGCCCCCAAAAGACCCTGCCCATTATCATATCATCTAGCTTGGATAGTTTGCAGGAGTCTAGGCTCATTCACATCCTGAGGAAACATATTAGAGTCATAGGGTGGTCGGTGGTGGACCTTAAGGGTATAGGCCCATCCGTCTGCATGCATCAGATCCATCTTGAGCCGACTACTAAGCCTATTCGTGAGATGCAGTGGAGATTAAATCCCAATATGAAGGAGGTGGTATTGAAGGAAGTAGTCTGTAGTGACCTGAATTTTATACAACAGAAGACCTCAAATTCCTTATACTAGAGTACTAAATAGCCTTATTATAATAATATCTCCAATATCAAGTTTTATACATCCTTAAAAATTCTAAAATATACCAAAAATAACAAATTTAATATTTAATCTAAACCGATCTTCCTAATCTCACCCACACTTCCTTTACGCTACTCTAATTTCGGCTATGCTCCTTAAGGTATTTTAAATGTATGTTAAAATTTGGGGTGAGACACCTCTCAGTAAGTAAGGACTAAATTATTACCAGTGTGTGGCTAAAATAAGCTTTAGTGTAAAAATAATTTAATAATCATTTTATTTGAATAAAAAATTCATTTGCACTCTGTAGATCACATATATAAATAAACAACCGTACTTTCTTTAAAAACATCATTTTGGCCTTTTAAAGGCCATAATCACATAAATACCTAAATATGTATAAAAGACTCTTTTTTAGCCGACGCATGTCATGTTTAACCCTCATGACAGGTTGTGCGGTCCGAAGATTGGACTTAACTTGGTTGGCCAAACAAAACTAAATCAAAATGTTGCATCTGTAAGATCGATTTGCCTATCACATCCTGGTTCGGAAACAGGTGTGTACACTCCTACTTAGGCCAAGTCAACTATCCACCGCCAATACTTCCACAATATTGTGGTTGCACTAATATTCCTCTGTAGCTACGGTACCAAGCATTCACCATATCTGGCCCATCAGGGTTCTTAAAACATATAATTGAAATTTATGCAATATAACAGTATAATCATCTGATTATTTTCCCAACACAAAATTTGTAATAAATCTCATCATTATTTCCAATCAAACACGTAATAAATATAACACTATAAAATTCAAACTTGCTTAATTATGCAATAAAATAAAATAAACTCATGCCACACAATTTATATAATATTTATAATTCTATAACTTGCCTGTGAAATTCTTATATATATTTATATTTGGTAGATTTAAATAAAAACATTGGTATGATCAACTCCCTATATTTAAATTTAATCCCCAATATATTTTGATAAACCCAAATATGATCAAATCCCCGCAATATAATTTAACTCGGGCATATAGATATAATTAAAATAAAAATAATCAATTTAAATCAGATATATTTTAAAATGAAACCTGACATAATCTAACCCACTTACCCTAACTCTGGAATGGTGCCTACGGTGTGCAGAAGATGAAATTTTCCTAATCAAATCTTTGAAGAGCGGAACTGGGACCCAAGAATGATTTTTGTTCTTCAATTTTGTAGGGAAGAGCAAAGAAAAATGAGAGAGAGAGAGAGAGAGAGAGAGAGAGAGAGAGAGAGAGAGAGTGGGCTTGAGATTTTAGAGAGGAGGGGTTGGAGACTTCCTGTAGGATCAGGAAGTATCCTGATCCTTCAGGTTATATATATTATTAATATATTATTATATTTAATTTTATTATATTATTTAATTAATAATTATTAATTAATTAATGTTTTTTATTTTTTCACTTATTTATTTATTTATTTATTACACTTACATGTATATTATTTTTGGGGTCGTTACATGGTCAAACTCCTAGATGCTAGGATCATATTACCTATTTCCAATAGCGAGTTTGCTAGCCTCATGCAAGTGGTCCCCAAGAAATCCAGGATCACAATTGTTGAAAATCATAAGGGTGAAGGAATCCCCACTCGCGTCACTAGCGGGTGGCGGGTGTGCATTGATTATCGGAGACTTAATAACCTTACCCGAAAAGACCACTTCCCATTACCATTCATAGATCAAATATTAAAGAGGCAAGTGGGACAGAATTTTTATTGCTTCTCTAATGGGTATTCTAGGTATAATCAGGATGCAATCCACCTGGATGATGAGGAGAAGATTATCTTCACCTGTCCATTTGGGACCTTGCCTATAAAAGGATGCCTTTTGGGCTATGCAATGCACTGGCGACCTTTCAAAAGTGCATGTTGGCTATCTTTTCTGACATGGTTGACAAATTCCTTGAGGTATTTATGGATGATTTTTTCCGTGTTTGGATCCTCCTCTGATGCATGTTTGGAAAACCTGTCCAAAGTCCTTGAAAGATGTATGGACACGAATTTGGTGTTAAGCTGGGAAAAGAGCCATTTTATGGTTCAAGAGGGAATAGTATTAGGACACATTGTCTCCGCTAAGGGGATCGAAGTAGATAGGGCTAAGGTAGATTTGATTTCTAAACTTCCTCCCCCTACTTTTATTAAACAAGTGAGGTCATTCCTAGCGCACGCTAGTTTTTACCGGTGATTCATCAAGGACTTTATTAAAATTTCTCGGCCCTTGACTAACTTGCTAATAAAAGATGCACCCTTTGAGTTTAATAAAAATTGTCTCACTACATTTGAAACTTTTATGACGTTGCTCTCTTCCGCCCCGATTATGCAGCCACTCAATTGGTTCCAACCTTTAAGATCATGTGCGATGCGTCGGATTACGCCGTAGGGGCTATGTTGGTACAACGGTTGAATAAATTGCCTCATGTGATTTATTACGCTAGTAAGACTCTTCAAGGAGCTTAATTGAATTATAACACCACCAAGAAAGAACTTCTAGTTGTAGTTTTTGCACTTGATAAATTTTGATCATATTTCCTAGGGTCAAAGGTCATTGTATATTCTAATCACGCCACTTGGTGGTACCTTCTCACTAAGAAAGAGACCAAACCTAGGTTGACTAGGTGGATTTTCCTTTTACAAGAGTTTGATTATGAGATTCGGGATAGTAAAGGGATGGAAAATCACGTAGTTGATCATTTGTCTCACATTCTAGTTGAGGGGTCTACCAACCCCTATCCACTTCATGATTCCTTTTTTAATGAGCAACTTTTTGTCATGTCTTCTCAACTCCCATGGTTTGCTATGATTGCTAACTACTTAACCACGGGAATTGTTTCTCTTGATTGGACACGACGGGAGAAAGACAAGTTCTTCTCCCAAGTGTGCCATTACATATGGGAAGACCCAAACCTTTTCAAAATTGGCCCAAACTCGATCATTCGGCGATGTGTCCCCGAGAGTGAGTATCACGACATATTGGAGTTTTGTCATATCATAGAGTGTGGTGGTCACTTTAGTGGGGAAGAAAAAAAGCAGCTAAGGTGCTTCAAAGTGGATTCTTTTGGCCCACTTTTTTTTTCTGGATGCTCGGGATTTTTGCAAAGCATGCTTGCAGTGTCAGCAAACTAGGAACATCTCCCGGCGTGACATGATCCCTATGAGCCCCATTCAAGTGGTCGAGCTATTTGATGTGTGGGGGATTGATTTTATGGGTTGCTTCCCTCCTTCCCATGGATATATGTACATACTTGTGGCAGTGGATTATGTTTCGAAGTGGGTAGAGGCAACTGCAACTAAGACCAATCACCATTGAGTGGTCGTTCGATTTCTTAAGGGTTTTTTTAGTCATTTCAGTTGCCCTCGAGCTATCATTAGTGATGAGGGAACTCATTTCCTCAATTGTCATTTTGTAGCCCTCCTTCGAAAATACTCCATCACTCACAAAGTCGTCACACCGTACCATCCTCATACTAGTGGGCAAATTGAGGTTTCAAACCATGAGATCAAAAACAACCTTGAGAAAAATGTGAGGTCGAATAGAAAAGATTAGTCGTATCAGTTAGATGATGCTTTGTAGGTATATGGGACGGCCTACAAGACCCCTATTTGTATGTCCCTGTTGGCCTAACAAGTCTTAGAATCTCATTTTGATGATAACAAATCAAGGATACTTAACATGTTTGGTTAAGTAAAGTTTCAAGGCTTAAATACTTTCATGTGATCAAGATCAAGTGCTTGAAGAGTTCTTGAATAAAGCTTGTACTTAAAGTTAGAAGATTTGATGAAGCTAAAGATTATTGCAGAAAAAAGCTCAGAATGGAAGCAAATGCATGAAGACTCAGTGCTTAGAAAGTTATAGTTTTTAAGAAGTCTCATGTAAGTACTTCATACAATTTCAATATAAATATTTGAAGCTCTTAGGAAAGTTCAAGTGACTTAGACACCTTATTTCAAAATCATGAAAATTGTTTTTAAAGTCTTACTTATGTTTTTCCAATATCCAAGTAAAGTTTTGAAATCAAAATTTGAAAAACACATAAGATGAATGAAGGACAGGCGACTGATGAAACACCATCAAGCGACTGACATTTTCTGTGTTTTTTTTTTTAAGACAGCAAATAGAACTAAGACAGACGGCTGACCCTTCCAAACCAGTCGACTAACCCAACTCTGTGTTTTAAAATTACACTGAACTTACAAAGCTCAGGTGACTAACCTCATGCATAGTCAACTGATGTTCGTATTTTAACTTTTTAAACAGCGTTTAAAGAGTTTCCAGATTTGATTTCTTGGGCTCCAAACTTTGTCAAAACTTGGAAAACACTGCAAGTAACTTGGGGAAAACATAAATATGCTTTATTACTTTATAAATACTTGTTATTTTCAAAAATTACATGCAACAATTAACATCAATCAAGTATACATGAATTATAAGTATCAAGCTTTCTTGCTGAAATCTTCTCTCAAAGTATTGATGTATTCTTGCCGATATAACTCACGATTTCTGATCGTTTTCTATTGAGATTTTCAAATCAAATCAGAACTCTATTGATATTCATCTGAGCTTCACTCTTTTATATTGATTATGTTAGCTTTGGTGTAATCCCAAAAGGGGGGTGAATTGGTATTTAAAAATTCTTCCTAGGTTTAGCTAATCTAGCAGGCAGTATTTCATAAACCTAGGGTTTTTTTACGCATTTACAATCCCAAACAATTATTCAAATAATAAACATAAACATACAGATGCAGAATGTAATTGCAGAAAATAAAATCAACACCAGATATGTTATTGGGGTTCGGCCAATATTGTCTACGTCCCCTCCTTGGCACACCTGCACAAGGATTACACTATAAGCTCACTTAATGGGTGGAGCAGCACCAATTACAACCAGGTTAATTAACGGGGCTGATCTCAACCTACACCTTACTAGGATGGTGCACCTAACTTTCCTAATCGGGTTTAAGCCAATCTGGGACTATTCAACAGGGCTCGTCTCCCTCTTCAGGCCCATGGCTGGAATACAACAAATGTGAAATACAATTTTGCGTACACAAAAATGCTTCTTAGACAAGCAGATATGTACCACTATGCACAAGTACTAATCAATGCACATCAATAATATAGGATTTATAAGCTCAATGATGTCTGTATGCTATCAACACGCAGTAGGATGTATAATCTCAAATATGCACAATGTTCTAACAAGCTAATCTTTGAAAGCAAAGTGTATCAAATCTATATATATCATATTAGTGTTTCAAAGATGCTAGCAATAATATTCAAACAAACTCAAAAATATTTTCTTAAATGTGTTTACCACAAGAGTTTTTTGAAATCAAGCTTTGTAAAATATTTTGCACACAAAAAGAATGTTTAAGAAATCTTGCAATATCAATGGTAAGATCCTTAAGCTAATGAGTTTTTCCCAACACAAGATTTATAAATCTGTGGGAAAACTCTAGCCAAACTCTCAATACAAAAATCAAACAATACAAATATCAATGAGAGTATAGGGCTACTTGGAATGAAGCACTAATAATCTAAACACTCTCTCTAAGCTTGGATGATCAAGGAAAATGAAGTAGGAGAGTATTTGGGAGTATTTTAGAAATATAGGCTTTGGAAATTTTCAGATGATTTTTCACTAATTATTTTGCTAATTTCCACTTAATTTTCACAAATGAGCCCCTATTTATAGAAGAGGTGAGAATTATAACCGTTGGGGGACATATATGTCATTTTTTAAAAAGTTTAAGTGAGGTTAATAAAAATACCAGTGTTTTTACCCTCTGTAATTCTCGCTAACCCGAGAGCACCAGTCGACCGAACCTAAGGTTCGGTTGACCGAGTGTCACAATTCGGTCGACCGTGGAGAAAGTGAACTGAGAAGATGGTCAACCAACTTGAGGGTTTCAAAGACGATTTTTCCAAATCCACGCAGTTCGGTCGACCAGTCTATTTTGAACTATGAAGTTCGGTCGACCAAGTGGTTGGAATCTCCCATATGGGGGTTTGGTCGACTAGGGCATTGCCCATATATTCCTAGTCGATCGACCGAGGGATCAATATGTTGACCTAGGGAGGCGGTCGACCAAGGCTTGCCAGTATATATATGGTCGATCGACCAAGAGGTCAACCTATTAACCCGGTGGGAGTTAGGTCGATCGAGGAACTCAGTGTAACTGAGTTCAGTCGACCAAACATGCCAATTTTGGCATTTTTAGTCCTTTTCTTTTTAAAGATGTTTTCCCTATTCATATGTTGATTAATGTTTAGACTATAGGTCATATTTTTATGAAGTATAGGAAGTCTTAAGGTCCTTCTACATCCTTTGAGGACACCAAAAAAATCAGGAGTCGGTTGACTCTTGTCTAAGGTCATTTGATTTTCAAGTGATGTGTACGGACCTAGAGTCGTTCTAAGGCCTTCGAACTTGTAGTTCCTACATGTATGATATGCATTAAATATTACAAACCTTTCCTATATTACTATTATAGACCTAAATGAATAAGAACTACAACAATAAAGATCAACTAGGGTCTTCATTTTCCTCCAGGTCTCCAAGTGCCATCATATGATATTGCCAAGATAAACCTGCACATCAACTCGGCAGACATTTAAATGTAATGACCTAAAGAATAATAGTATTTAAATAATAATTAAGAGAGTGAGAAAAAAATGCAAACAAAAAAAAGGGGCACAACAGGCTTGGTCAACGAACTCTTTACGTTTGTCGACGACGTTGCATTATGAGCTCGTCGACGAAGGAGTGTTTCATCAACGAGAAGATACCAATGGGATATTTTAGGCCTCTGAATTTTGTCAACAAATGGGAGAGCTCATCGATGAATTGCCTCTTGACCTCGTTGACGAGGTGACGTTGCTCGTCGACGAAGCTCATGTTATAAATAGTGTAAACCTCAGATTTTAAGCAGAAAAAATCGGCAGAATCTCTCTCTCTCTCTCTCGCCTCCCTACAGTTTCTATCTCCTCTCTCTTCGATTTCGGCTCCTTCATTCGCCGGATCGACGATCTAAGGCCACCATTATGCTCCTGGGGAAGTTCTCTCCAAATCTGTCGGAGCGGATCGTTGGTAGGACTGAGTTGAAATTCATCCCTAGTTTAAGGTAAGGTTTTTTTATGCAAAATTTGGTTTTCCCATAGTTATAGGAAATATTGAAGTTTAGTTCTAGGAGTTGTCATTTTCAGGATATTAAACAGGGAACCCTACGAGTGCAGGACCGATGTATTTAGGGGGGGTTTCTTTACAGTATCAGGTAAGGGAATAAACTAAATCAGTTATTTTCCATGCAAATTATATTATTATTATTATTATTTATCAGCAAATTTATTTTCAAGAAGTATGTATAATATATATGAAGAGATTGGTAATAATGCATGTTTGGGAAAATACTGCTATTATGTTGAAATGTATATATATTAGTATGGTATGCCAGGAAATGTGATTTTTAGGATGGAATGTACAGTTTACTCAGCATTGTGTGGCATGAGTATTATTTTTACCTGAAAAGTATTATGTTATGGAAATTTTACGAATAAAGCATGTTTTTACATGTTATGAGATAATGCAGTACATTATAGTTTCAAAATACATGATAAATGAATTATTTATTCCAAACAATATTTATGAAATGTTCGGCACAAGGCCGTGTATGATATTTGATTTTGATGCAAGGTCGTATGTATGATTTTGGCGCACGACCACAGATATAAAAGTAAACGACACAAGGTCGTATGTTTTTACATTATTACATAACATGCTATTAATTTATTTACATTAAACTGTATATTATCATGTATTATGTATTACAAAACCCGGATGATAGTTCAGTTCAATTACATAAGCACATTACCGTTGCTATACAAATCAAATATTATGTTCAAACTTGTGCTAACCGCCCCACAAGGGGGTGGGAGATGGATAGTTGATGTGGCTTTCAGTATAAAGTTGTAGACGTCCATCTAGCAGTCAGTACCAAGGTGTGGCAGGCCCATCGTACTTACAGACATTTTTGACTCGGCAATGGTCGGCCAGTCATTGTCAGGTCCCAATTTCGGGTTGCACAACCCGTCATGGGGGGTAATACATGACATTAGCTAGCTATGCATCTTGGGTGAATTTTCAGTATTATCAGTTATATCAGACATTTTATGAACTGTATGATTTATTAAAAAATACGAAAGTATATGATTATTCAGTATGTTATGATGAATGTTTTCAGGTATACGAAATGTACTGTATATGCATAATTGCATCAAATATTCATGTTGTCATACAGCTTTATTTAGTTTATTTTCCCTTATTGAGAAGTGTCTCACCCCCAAACTTAAATAATTTTCAGGAAACCCAAAAGGACTGGCGGGTCGAGGCCGCCATTGAGTCTATTGTGCTACCCCGTTAGGAGGATAAGTTTGAACTAGGATTAGGAGATTTTGAATATCCAAATAGTAAAATATACATAATAAAAACAGTGGAGGATATGTAAAGGAATAACCCTCAAAACAGGAATACACAAAAAACAAGCCCTTGCAATCTTTTTGCAAAAACAATTAAGTTTATTGCAATTGTGCTCTGATACCAATTGAGAGATATGGTATGATCCCAAGAGGGGGGTGAATTGGGATTTAAAAATATTTTTCTAATTTAAATTTCACCGATTCATTACATTAAATCTTATTTAAGAATTAAAGTGTGCATGAAAAATAAGAATGACAATAAATAAACATTCATACACATGTGGAAGTTAAAGTGCGGAATTTAAATGAGATAAAAAGACACACACACACACACACATAAGATTTGTTATCGAGGTTCGGCCAATCCTACCTACATCCCTGCCTCAAGCCAAACCAGTTTAGAGGATTCCACTACCTTTGCTCACTTACCGGGTGGAGTGAAACTGTTACAACCTCTCCTTATGGGGCGAGGTAATTAAATTTTGAGACTGAACCACAACCTACAACTACACCATACAGGACAGTGCTCCTAGTTCTCCTAACCGAATCTGAACCAATCTGGTGCATGTTAAAGGCCAGTGCAATCCTCTTCCAATCACACGTCGAGAATACAACAATAATAATAAAAGTTTGCATACAAATAAGTGTTTCTCAAACTAAACAAAGATGTACTCAATGAAGAACTAAAATGCACTCTCATATGATATTAAAATGAAGCTTAGTAGAGTATGGTATTCCTCTTAAAATATTTTTCAAGTAAACCAATGAGAGTGTAGAAAATGATTTTCTTTATGAAAATGACCTTTTAAAATTTAATTTAATAAGGCTTCCGAGCAAAATATATGAAAGTGAGTATTAGCTCAAGCCATTGTCAAGAAGTTTCTCAAGCACAATATATATATATATATATATATATATATATATATATATCAATGAATATATATGCTCAAAGCATTCTTGAACTAACCCATAGATTTTCTCTAATAAAAATATTTCCAAATAAATGAATAGGAGAAATTAGGGTTTTTGTTTAAAATGATTGACTTTTATAAAAAAAAAAAAAATTCAATAGGGCTTTCTAGCAATATATGTATGAGTTTAAATATATGCTTAAGCCTTCAAGACAAAAAATAAATTTCTCCACAATATTTTCAAATAAAAGGTATGGAAGAAATTTGATCTTTGAAGAACATGATAATAAAAAGGCTATCAATCTATATATATAAACTTGAATATAAGCTCAAGCCTTTCTAAATAAAACCTTCAAAATATTTTTCTCTAAAAAGATTTTCAAGAAGAGTAGGAGAAATTTGATCTTTGAAAAACAATAAGAATAAAAGTAGAGGCCTTCAAGCAATTTATATAAACTTGAATATATGCTCAAGTCTTTTCAAAATTATCTTAAGAAAAAGAAGCCTTTGAAGTAGAAATATACGAGTGGATATATGCTCCAAGCTTCCTTCAATAACCCACAATAGTTTCTCCCAAAAAGAATTTTCAAAGTGAAAGAGTATGAGAAATATGAAATTTAATGCACAAAGGGGGTATGAAAAATGAGGGAGAAACAAAGAATGTGTAGATATGATCTCAAGATAATTCTCCTCAATTTTTCAAGTGTCTTTGGCTTTTATTTATAGGCAAAAACCAAAACTAGCCATTTTATGGCCGTTGGGGTATTAAAATATGATTTAATTTGAAAACAAGTCGTTTTTCGGCCGTTGAGGAGCTTTCTATGCGGACACCCTTCAGTTTTTTTACCATAACTTTTTCTATACAACTCTAAATTGGATGTTCTTGGTAATCAAAAGAAACCTAAGAGAAAATATCACAACTTTTATGTTGATCACATTTTAATATAAGAAGCTATGGATTGATAAAAATGCCCATCACTGAGACAGAAGAAACATGAAGGGAATTTTTCTACTACGAACACCTTTCAGTGTTTTGGTCATAACTTTTTTTATATGACTCCAAATTAGACGTTCTTGTTATTAACAGGAAGTTAAGAGAAAATTTAAACAAAAAATATTGAACACTTTTTAAGATAAGAAGTTATGGATTGAGAAAAATGCTCATTTCTACTGTTTGGTAGGCTGGCCAGTCGACTGACCCCCTTGTAAAAAAAAGTTTGTGCCTTCTTTTAACTTCAAAACCATTTTAAAACCTTTTTATAAGTTAGGCATTTTATGAAAAAGGTTTTTCATGTTACTTGGAGGTCCTATAGTCAATCTAAGGTCTTGGTTGAGTTTCAATTTAGATCATATGATATGCATGCACACATTAAACCCTAATTACTATTACAACCCAAAAATTAAACAAGTCTTCACACTTTTGCTCTTTGAATACACCATGGAATATGTCGAGGTCTGCTCGTTTAGGCGCTTTTACGGCTTCCATTAGGCATCCGTTACTTGTGCTCCCAAGATGTAAACATGTTCACACTCAATGCACAAATGAGATGCTTGTTGTTTGTCATAATCAAAACAAGGATCAGACTCAAAAAGTCAACAATGGAGGCCTGGAAAAAGACTGTCCCTCACAAAATGGTAATACTCCAATTTGAACCATTGCGATCTTTAACACAAGCGGTTAAGCTTTTTGTAACAAGACTCTGATACCAATTTATAGGAATGGTGTATTCCCAAGAGGGGGTGAATTGGGTAATCAAAATTCTTCCTAGGTTAAGTGTGTTCAATTTTAAACTGCAGTCAGTATTACACAACCTAGAGTCTTTCTATGCAAACATCAATACCACAAATATTTAAAGCATGTATGTAAAACAATCAGGACAATAAATAATTAAACATAAATGTGCAAAAATTAAAGTGCAAAACTTAAATAGACACGAGAGAGAAAGAGTAGACACAATATTTGTTACCGAGGTTCGGCCAATCCTGCCTACGTCCTTGCCTTGGGCCAACCACCCAAGAATTCCACTACTTTGCTCACTTAATTGCACGGAGTGACACCATTTACAATTCTCCTTACAGGGTGGAGTTTCCCTAGCTCACTTACCGAGCGAAGCCAAACCGTTTCTCCTTATAGGGTGAAGTCCCCCTAGCTCACTTACCAAGCAGAGCCAAACTGGTTCTCCTTACAGGGCAAAGTCTCCCTAGCTCTCTTATTGGGTGGAGCCAAACCAATTCTCCTTATAGGCGCGGGTGGAGCCAAATTGATTCACAAATATGAAGGTTTACATACAAATAAAGTGCTTCTTAATATAAAGCTCTGTATGCACTCTTACAAGATATGAAATAAAACTTAAGAGAGTATGGGTATTTTTCTCTCAAAAATATTTTTCAATTGAAACCAAGAGTATGAAAAATGATTTTCTTATATCAAAAAGTAAGAGACCTTTCAAGCAAAGATATATAGATGAATATATGCTTAAGGTTCTCTTGACTTACCCAAAGACTTTCTTCAAAAATAATATTCAAAAATTCAGTTTAAGAAAAGCTAGGGTTTTTGCTCAAATAGATTTTTTCAATAAAAACAATATGAGCTTTTGAATCTTGCAATGGATGTGCAAAGAGATTCACAAGCCATATAAGGTTTCTCCAAAAAAATATTTATCAAGAAAAATATATGGAGAAACTCAAGTTTTACTCTCTAAAAATGATTTTCAAAATGATGGATTAAAATGAGCAAATACTTTAAAATCAAAGAATGAATGCCCAAATAAATACTTCTTCCAATCAACCCTCAAATGCAATCAATGTGCAAATGAAAGAAGTAAAAGAATATTAAAGCTCTCTTAGAAATGATTTTTCAAATGAATGAGAGTAAGAGAGTGAAAAGCTTGATTGTATTTATGAAAAATGAAGGAAATGAAGTGCAAAAATTTGAGAGAAATTTTCAAGCTAATCACCCCTCCAAATTAAGCTTTAGAATAAGCTATATATAGAATTCCCAAGAAAAATGACCGTTAGGGATACAAAGGGTATTTAAAATTATTTAATTAAAAAATTAATCATGTTTTAATGCTAAAAAAAATTTCCAATTCGAGAGGTTTGGTTGATTGGGCAAGGTCGCTGACCTTTGTTAAATTTTCAAATTTACAAGAAGGTTGGTTGGCTGGGTACAGCGTCAGTCGACTGGTCGTTGGCGATTTCCAAAAGACCGAGAAATGGCCTACCGAGCCAAGGTCCAGTCAATTGGGCCTTAAAGGGCCGGTCGACTGAGATACTTTTAAGGCATATAAGTCTGTCAGTTGGGGCTTCAAAAATGGCCGAAATGAACAGGCCGATTAGCTGGGGCTCAAGTCCGATCTGTCGGACCAAAAAGTTGGTCAGCTAGGCATTTTAAAAGAAAAAAATGGCCAGTCGGCCGATGCTTTCTAAACAGGCCAGATGTAAAGGGTCAGTCAACTTAGCATATTAAAACATTGAAGGGCTGGTCGACCGCTTAATTTCTAGGAGGTATGAGACCTCCATCTAGTGCAACGAGGAAAACTAAAGCATAGCAAATGTCTCTCACATAGGAGGAATTCATGGATTTTTTCTTCCCCCTATAACGAAATTGGAGCCACTCATAGTAAGCAGTGTTATACCTTAAAGGACCTTGAGAGGAGGAGAAAAAGAAAGGAGAAGATAAAGGAAGAGAGCTCCAATAAGAGGAAGATAACAAAAGAGGATGTGACCCAATTCCTAAATTACCTAAAATATAACAAGTATCGGGTGGTGGAACAATTACATTGAATGCCAACCTGGATATCCTTACTGAACCTACTATTAGCTTTGAGAAACATAGGGCGTCACTACTAAAAGTCCTTAATGAGGCTTATGTATCATATGACGTGCTCTTAGACAAATCTAAAAATCTAGTGGGGTCTATATTGGCAGCCAATTACATATACTTCACTAATGAAGAAATCCCTCTGTCTGAAAGGGTGAGGAAATATCAACCCTTTACATATAGTAGTGAAATGTAATGCTATGATTATTTCCCAAGTTCTGATTGATAATGGGTCAACCCTAAATATATATCCCAACTCTACCCTCAGGAGACTTGGGATTGACCAGACTTACATGCGAAAGAGTAACTTAACTATTTGAACTTTTGATGACACAATTAGTTAAATCATTGGAGAGATAGACCTGAACATTGATATCGACCTTTGTGCCTACACCATTATCTTCTAGCTATTGGAAATTGTGCCTTCCTTCAATATGCTATTGGGGAGATCCTAGATACATACGGTAGGAGCAATTCCATCCACCTTTCACTAGAAACTCAAATTTATGACCAATGATTTCCTATCACAACGGGAAGGAAACCTAGGGAATCTACAAACCAAGAATGGTGTCGTATATTAGGGTAAAACACCCAATGATGGACTATTCCAATCATGCATTTAAGTTCTTATCTCTAACATCTAGGAGACAAGAAGGTGAATCATATGTGAGTATGGTGGTGGCTCGATAGATGTTGCTCTAAAACAACCAAGCAAGGGAAGGTCTAGGCAAATAGTCATAAAGGACAACAAAGCTAGTGGTGCTATGGGGACACTAAGAAACTTTTGGACTGAGGTTCTGATCAAGAAAGGAGGATATGGTCCGCATGGCTAGAGTGTGTAAAGAAAAGTGGTTGGCCAAGTTAGAACTTCTTCTCCTGGTGGATGAGGCAAACTGTTGAGGTATGCTTGCCTGAGGTTGATTTCATTTGGTCCACAAAGAGTGTAGTATCTTTTAGAAAGAAGATTATAATGCTTCTTAAGATCTTTTCTTTTAAGTAAGCAACATTTAATTTTCATGTATTCTTCCCTAGATTCGGTAATATGGTCCTCCCAAGCACCATAAAATTCTTCAATAATTTTTTTATAGAGTTGGATAACCAAAAGCATCTAATCTATCTCAATTGATCTCTATATGGAAGTGAGTTTAATTACTCGGCTATTGAGAAGCAATGCTTGGAAGTAGTCTTTGCCACTTAAAGTTTTGCATCCATGGTGATTCAAATCGTATTGTTAAACAAATGAGCAGAGTATTTCTCCTTAAAAGACCTACACTTGCACCCTATAAAACATTGGTGTAGTCTTGATGAGTAAATTCCATACTATAAAAAATGCACACATGCTCCTAAATTGGCCAATCATCAGGCAGATGCCTTTGCCACTCTAGCATCTATGATTCCAATGTCAAATGGTCGTGATAAATGTGAGATAACTATCTCTAAAATTGCTCTCCCATGCAAGATTATTGAACTCTTAGTTCTCGATGATGAAGACGAGGATAATTGGCTAGTTTTTATGAAGGAAGATCAACTCCATCCCCTACTAGAAAATTTTTAGGTCATTAAACATTTCCTCCTTATACATAATGTGCTTTACCATTAAAGGGGTTGATGGAATTCTAACTAGATGCATCTCTTTTTAAAAATCCCAAGAAAAGTTTATACAAGCCCATAAGCAATGTTGTCGAGAGCAAGGCCCGACTATTTATCCTCATTTTCAAAAGGTTAGGTACTTCTGACCTTTTATGATGTGATTTACCATTAAAGAGGCTAATGGAATTCTAGCTAGATACATCTTTTTAAAAAGCCCAAGAAAAGTTTATACAAGCCTATAAGCAATGGTGTGGAGAGCAAGGCCTGACTATTTATCGTCATTTTCAAAAGGTTAGGTACTTCTAACCTTCAATGGAAAATGACACTCCTCAATTCCAAAATCCTTGCCCCAAATGTGTAGAACCTCCAAACACATCATTATGCAATTTTATTGGAAGTTCGGGGGGTTGGCGTCACCTATACATTGATTTCCTTGAAAATGGGACACTTCCCACTTGACGTGAAGATGCTCGCATAACCAAAATAAATGAAATAGGTATACTTTGCATAAGGGAGAGATATATAGATTTTTGTTTTGTTCGAAAAACTCTTAGATGTCTCTCTCCTACTAAGGTTGAGTAAGTCCTTGAAGAAGTGCATTCTGGTGATTGCAGGGAACTCTTAGACATCGATTACTCCTGGCCTATGAAGGAAAGAGACTTTAAATTATACTAATTAGTGCCCAGAGAGTTCATGAGATTTTTGAAAACTCAAGGAAGGTTCTTATCCTTTTGTCAAATTTCAACAAAGGTCATTGTCTTTCTTTTCTTTTTTTGTATTATATATCTCTTGTTTCTCCTAATTTTGGGCTAGACATCATTATATATATTTGCAATTGTCATGTTTCAAATTTTATGTGCAAAATATTTAGACCTCTTTATCAATAAGAGGCTCATCTATTTACATGAATGGATACCCTACGTGTAGACACCAAAAATTGTTTGGGGTCTTACACAACAAAAAAATAGAGTTTTTCTTATTTCATACAAAAATATAAAAAAATATATAGAAAAATAAAAAATATATTTTACATTGGAATTTTTTATAAAAAAAAAGAAAAAATGAAAGTGGGCCAGCAATCTTAAGTCTTTAATTTGGACTTGCAAAAAAATAAATAAAATAAAATAAATATAAAACCAAAGACATGTGCAAAAATCAAAATTTAAAATTGATTTGCCAATAAAGCTTGATTGAAAAATAAATTTGATTAATCAACTTGATTTAGAAAATTAGTTTTATTTTGATTGTTTAATTTGAATTTGGTTTAGCAAATTAGTTTTGTTTTGATTATTTGATTTGAATTTGATTTAGCAAAATAGTTTTTTTATTTGAATTTGATTGATTAATTAAATCACTCCTCAAGCCTATAAATAGAGAAGTTTGGAAGCAAGAAAGGGACATGGAAAAGAATACAAGAAAAAAGAAGGAGGAAATTCATGTTAAGAAAGATTGAGAGAGGGAAAATGTGTTTCTTTTTTTTCCCTAAAGATTTAGGATTAGGGGTGTCTGCGCATGTCAGTTTGCCCTAGACTATCAGAGGGCGATTTCTCGTCTGATTAAGCTTATATTTTAACAGGTGGTATATGACACATCCTTCTTCACTCTGGACGGTCCGATTGTCATTTGGAGCTTGGACAACTTCGGTGTTCTGACTCAAACAACAACCTCATTGCAGCAACAGGGGTGCCTGCGTAGTCAGTTTGATTTAGATGATCAGGTGGTGTCTGATTGAGCTGAAATATTTACAGGTTGTATATGATTCATTTTATTAATTTTGATAGGTTAGATTGTTATTTAGGGCTTTTAAACTGTGGTTTTGTGCCTTATATATCAGCCTCATGGTGGCAGCAACTTTAGGATTGGAGGTGCCTGCACAGTCAACTTGATCTAGACAATCGGATAATGATTTCTACTCAAATTACACTAAAATTTTTATAGGTGGTGCATGAATCATTCCTCTTAATTTTGATTGGTTAGATTGTTATTTAGAGTTTTGAAACTTTTATTATGTGGCTCGGACAGTAGTCTTATTGCAGCAGCAACTTCAGGATTGGAGGTTGTTGACCTAACTAGGCTTTTCAATTCTGTTTTGATGATAACAAAATGAAGGATACTTTAACATATGATATTAAGTGATGTGCTTTATGTAAAAGAACTCTCAAGGTTGATAGGTTGAAGCTCTATGTTAATCTAGTGAAAGCTTCGCAGAATGTTGAAGGCAATAAATGACAAATGAAGAAGTTTAAGGGTAAGCAAACCCAGAGTCAAAAGTGAACCTCAAAAGGCTGAAGGAGGATGAAGAATTTAAGAAGACCATAATTAGAAGAACTATTGTAAGTACTTCAAAGCCAAATGATAGTTAGATATGTGAAGCTCTCATAAGTTAAAAGAAACTAAGAAACACCTTGTTAAAAGAGTTTAAAATATGTTTTTATTTTAATTTTGAAGCTCATTAGGTAAAGAGACTTAGAGACTTTAGTTTAAGTTTTGGAACACATTTTTCAAGGTTAAACAAGTTAATATTCCAAGATTAATTAAGCAAAGAAGAGTTTAATTCAACAATTTAATTAAATGAGGAAATTGTTCTTTGGAAAAAATTTGAATTTCAAAATTAGTTCAATAATTTAATTAAATGAGGAAATTGTTCTTTGGAAAAATTTTGAATTTCAAAATTAATTCAATCATTTAATTAAATGAGGAAATTGTTCTTTTGAAAAATTTTAAATTTCAAAATTAATTCAATAATTTATTGCTACCTAATTAAATGAGAAAATTGTTTTTTGAAAAATTTTGAATTTCAAAATTATTTCAATAATTTAATGCTACCTAATTCAATGAGGACATTATTCTTTGAAAAAACCTATAAATACCTCTTTGGGTAATGAAAAAAAAAAGAGAAAACACAAGAAAAAGAGAAATCAAACAAAATTTGAATTTCATTTTGTGCTAAAATTCTCCTAAAGTTCTTCTTTGCTCACATCTTTTGTTGGAGAGGAATTTTACAATTTTGATTCAAAGCTCGGTTCTAGTTTGCAATTCCATTTCTCTTTTAAACAAACCATTGGTGACTTCTAAAAACTTTAGAGCTTCATATATTCTAATTTGCTTTGTTTTTTGAAGTACAATTTACATCTCAATTTGTACAACTTGCTCTAAATTTTGAGAGTATTTTTTTTTTGCACATAGAATTTATATTATATTCTTGTAGATTGTGACGATTCCAAGTTTTCTAGATCGTTGGTTAGGCGAGGGATTATCGCTTAGAGAGGTGCTGCTCTAGCCTTTTGAAGGAGTATGTAAAGGTATTGTTTCACCCAGTAAAGGAATAGATTTAGTGAATCCTTTGGTAGTTTTTCCAAAAGCGAGGACGTAGGATGTGTTGAAGCCGAACCTCGTAAAATCCTGTGTCTCACTCTCTCTTTCCCTTACTCTTTATTTTCAGCATATTTATATTGCGTGGATGGTTTAAATTTGAAATTATATACACTACGTATATTTGGAAATCAAACAAACTTAAAGTTTAATTTTGATTTGGATTGCGGAAATCGAAAGGGAGTACGTTGGTTAAACCATACTTTGTGGAAATCATACGAGAGTACGTTACTTGGTTAAAACACCCAAAGAAAATTAACTAATAGTTTACTTGAATTCTGAATTTTGGGAAGAGTGTGGATGTGTGGTTGTAAATTATATAAAAAAAGCAAATTTATTTTAACAAGTATATCATTCAACTATAGGGCTTGATTCATATTTATAAAGCATACATAAACAAACAACCGTCATAATTTCTTACTACTGTATATCTTAATTTTGGTTTGGTTGTTTGCTTTCAAATTGTGTTTGATTAGTTTGGATAGTGTGGTTGATTGAAAGGTTGTTTGGTGATTTAGTTGTTTAAGTGCTTGTGCTGTTGATTGTATAAAAGAAACCAAGTTATTGTGTGTTTGACAAATTAAACAAACAGGTAAAAGAATTGGTTAAACAATAAAAGAAGTTAAGCATTCTTAAAAGGAATTAAAAAGAAAGTTTTTAAATTCCCAATTCACCCCTCTCTTAGGAAGTTATCCTAATTTCAATTGGTATCAGAGCCCAGTTATAGCAAAACCTAACAAGTAGCTATATAAAAATCTAAATGGCACAAATAGGAGTAGCTCCCTTTGGTGAGGGCCAATCCTCAACTAGGCCACCTATTTTTTGTGAATTAAATTATACCTTTTAGAAGTAAGGAATAAGAATCTACCTTCAAACTATGGACTGGAAGGCATGGAATGTTGTAACAAATGGAAATTTAATCCCCACTAAGCTAGTTGATGGAAAAGAAGTACCTAAAGAAGATAAAGAACTAAATGACTCAGATTATAAAATGTTGCAAATTAACTCAAGTGCAATAAACGCTTTATAATGTGCACTTGGTGCAAATGAGTTCAACAGAGTAATGGCATGTAAAACTGCCAAAGAGATTTGGGATAAATTAGAAGTAACCTATGAAGGCACAGTAGATGTTAGGGAAAGTAGAATCGATATGTTAACCAGTGAATATGAAGCCTTTACAATGAACTCCGATGAGAGTATAACAAGCATGTACACTAGGTTCACTCATATCATAAATTCACTTAGTGCCTTAGGAAAAACTTATTCCACCCATGAGATGATCCGTAAAATTCTAAGAGCACTCCCATCTATCTAGGAACCAAAAGCCACAGCCATTACGGAAGGAATAAATCTTAAAACAACTTCTTTAGATGAACTCAAAGGATCTTTTCTAACCTATGAAATGATGTTGAAAGAAAGAAGCACAAAAAACAAAAATAAGAAGTCTATAGCTCTAAAAGCTTTGAAAGAATATTCAAGTGAGGAAGATAATGAATCTAGTGAATTAGAAGACGATGACTTAGCTCTAATAACTAAAAGGCTTGGAAAATTCTTAAGAAAAAATAAAAAATTCACTAGAAAATTTAATGGATCAAAAGCTGAAAAATGAGAAAGCAATAAAAAGGAATACAAAAAATAAAAATGATCCTCCCATTTGCTATCATTGTAAAAAGGTCGGGCACATCAAATTAGAATGCCCACAACTCAAGAAGGACAAGAAGAAGAAGAAGAAGAAGAAGCCTGCAATGAAGGCAACTTGGGATGACACTAGTTCGAGTGAATTGGAAAGTGAACCAAGTGATCGAGAAATAGCAAACATGTGCTTCATGGTGCATAACGAAGAGGTAAACTCTTATTATTCCCTCTCTGAAGATTCGTGTAATGAATCTTGTAGTAATTCGTGTGAAAGTATGTCCTCTTACAAAGAACTTCAAAATGAATTACTCTTTCTACTTAACAAGTTTATTAAAGTCTCAAAACGGAACATTAGCTTGAAACAAAAAAACGAGGCACTTAAAAATCAACTTGAATCTGCAAAACATGTTGAAAAAGAAAAAGACTTAAAAATTGAAGAACCTGAGAAGAAAATAGATAATTTATCTCAAAAACTAGCTAAGTCTCAAGAGAATGAAGATAGCAAGAAAATGCAAGAAATGAATGATCTCAAAAACCAAATTCTAGAGAAAGAAAAGGCCATCTACAACTTTACCAGAGGAAAGGATAATTTTGGAAATATGGTAGGACAACAAAGGATGGCAAACAACAAAGAAGGAATTGGATATAATGGAGCCTCAAACAAAAGAAAGAAAAACTTGTATATGGGATATTTTGTGAATCAATCTAAATATTATGCAAGTACTTCATCAACAAATATTCATGAGCACACCACTTGCCACATGTACAAAAAGAAAGGACACATAATGTTTAATTGTCCACTTAAGAAAAAGTATACTAAAGTAAAAGATGAGTGGAAGATAAATACTAAAAATAGACAAAATTTAAAGAAAATTAAGAAGGTTTGGGTTCCAAAAGTAACAACTTGAATAATTCCTTGTAGGTTTGCTTTAGGACCACTCCGTCTAAGGATAAATGGTACTTGGATAGCGGATGTTCAAGGCATATGACGGGAGATAAATCTAAGTTTACCTCTCTCACTCCAAAGGATGGAGGATTTGTAACCTTCAGTGACAATGCAAAAGGCAAGATCATCGAAATAGGTAAAATAGGTCAAGAATTTTCATTTTCTATAGATTATGTATTGTTAGTAGATGGTCTAAAGCATAATTTACTAAGTATTAGTCAACTTAGCAACAAAGGATGTGAAATAATGTTTAAGAGAGACAAATGTATAATACGAGATTCTAAGAATCAAAAAACGTTATTCACTGCACTTAGAATGAACAATGTTTATTTTTGATAGTTTACTCTTAAGACATAACTGGCCTAGCAGCCATGAGTGAAAATAGTTGGCTTTGGCATAGGAGGTTAGGACATGCTAGCATGGATCTTATATCCAAACTCTCCAAAAAGAATTTAGTTAAAGGCTTGCCTAGAACAAAATTTGTCAAAGATAAAGTGTGTGATGCTTGTCAATTAGGAAAGCAAATCAAGAAAAGTTTCAAAAAGAATAAACATATATCAACTAGCAGACCCCTAGAACTCACACACTTAGACTTGTTTGGTCCTATTAGAACCCAAAGTTTAGGAGGAAAACAATACGCCTTTGTATTTGTTGATGATTACTCAAGATACACATGGGTGTTGTTCCTAACTAACAAAGAAGAAGCTTGCAACTCATTAATCATTTTAGGTAAAAAGCTTCAAAATAAGAAAGGGTATTATGTCTCAAATATTAAAAGTGACCAAGGAAGAGAATTTAAGAATCAAAATGTTCAAAAATTTTTAAATATGGCATAAATCACAACTTTTCGGCACCTAAAATCCCACAACAAAATAGAGTTGTGGAAAGGAAAAATAGAACCTTTCAAGAAATGGCAAGGACCATGCTTAATGAAAATGACCTACCCAAATATTTTTGGGCCGAAACTGTAAATACAACTAGCTATATAATTAATAGGGTCTCCATTAGATCAAACCTAAACAAAACACCCTATGAATTGTGGAAAGGAAGAAGGCCTAACATAAAGTACTTTCATGCTTTTGGATGTAAATGTTTCGTCCTAAATAACATAGACAACTTAGGAAAATTTGATACTAAATCGGATGTAGGCATTTTCCTAGGATACTTCACAAATAGTAAAGTCTATAGAGTCTACAACAAAAGAACTTTAACCATAGTTCAATCAATTCACGTAGACTTTGATGAATCTAGCCCTCTTTCAAGAGAGGTTAAAAATGAAAAAAAAAAAAAGATGATGTATTCAAAAAGGAGGATGAGATAGAAATCAAGGAGGAAAATGAAATAATCAAAGAAAAGTCAAAAGATGAACTCATAGAAAATATGGAATTTCCAAAAGAATAGAAATATAAGAAAGATCACCCTCAAGAACTAATTATAGGTGAACCATCTAGAGGTGTGACTACTAGATCTTCACTAAAGAACCTTTGCAATCATTATGCATTCCTATCCCAAAATGAACCTAAAAATATTGAAGAAGCCCTTAAGGATGAATCCTGGATAGTTGCAATGCAAGAAGAATTAAACCAATTTGAAAGAAGTTAAGTATGGAAATTAGTACCCAAACCGGAAAATCATTCGATCATAGGAACTAAATGGGTATTTAGAAATAAAAAGGATGAAAATGGTATAATCACTAGAAACAAAGCTAGACTTGTAGCAAAGGGGTACAATCAAGAAGAAGGAATAGACTATGATGAAACCTTTGCCCCGTTACTAGAATGAAAGTTATTCGAATGTTGTTAGCCTATGCTTCCTACAAAGAGTTTAAGTTGTATCAAATGGATGTCAAAAGTGCATTCTTGAATGGATATATCAATGAAGAGGTATATGTTGAACAACCCCCTAGTTTTGAGAATATTGAAAATCTTAACCATGTATTTAGACTAACTAAGGCTTTGTATGGACTTAAACAGGCCCCTAGGGCTTGGTATGAAAGACTTAGTGGATTTCTAATTGAGAAGGGATTTTTAAGAGGAAAAATTGATAGCACCTTGTTCATTAAAAATAAGGAAAATAATATACTTTTAGTTCAAATCTACGTCAATGATATAATATTTGGTGCTACAAATGAACTTCTATGTAAAGAATTTGCAAAATGTATACAAGAAGAATTTGAAATGAGTTTGATAGGGGAATTAAACTATTTTCTTGGACTGCAAATTAAATAAGCAAAAAATGGGACTTTTATAAGTCAAACAAAATATATAAAATATATGATACAAAAATTTGGTATGGAAAATAGTAAACCCATAGGCACACCTATGAGTACCTTCATCGGCCTAGACAAAGATGAAAAGGGAAAATTCATAGACACAAAACACTCTAGAGGCATGATTGGAAGTCTATTATATCTAACAGCCAGTAGGCCCAATATAATGTTTAGTGTGTGTATGTGTGCACGTTTTCAATCAAAACCTAAGGAATCACACCAAATTGCCGTTAAAAGAATCCTAAGATACTTAATAGGCACAATGGACTTAGGACTATGGTATCCTAAAGACACTGGTTTTAAAATGATCAGTTATTCAGATGCGAACTATGCCAATTGTAAGATAGATAGAAAAAATACAAGTGGCACATGCCACTTCTTAGGAAGATCTTTAGTTTCTTGGTTTTCTAAGAAACAAAATTCTGTGGCTTTGTCAACTGCTGAGACCGAATATGTAGCAGCTGGTAGTTGTTGTGCACAAACTCTTTACATGAAACAACAATTAAGAGATTTCAATTTAAACTACACAACTATACCAATTAAGTGTGATAACACGAGTGCGATTAACATATCTAAAAATCATATTTCACATTCAAGAACAAAGCACATTGACATAAGACACCACTTCCTAAGAGATCATGTTAAAAAAGAAGACATAAATTTGGAATTCATCAATACAAATGACCAATGGGCTGATATCTTTACTAAACCACTCTTAGAAGATAGATTTATAACCATAAGAAGAGAACTTGGTCTACTACATAGTAGAAAAGTAAACTAAAAGGAACTAGACTTAAAAAAATATCTACAATCTCTAGGATCACCTAGGGTTTGTCTCCTTTAAGTGATCAAAATTTGTTTTGGCATTTACTTTGATGTGTTGTATAATTCAACACTGAGTTTGAATTGCTTTCCTTGTTGCTTGTAAAATAGACTCATGATATGTGATATGCAACATTCTACGTGTGGATGTTTGAAAAATTGGCATCTTGAAATTGGTATTTTGAAAATCTAAGCATAAAGTTATTTTTTAAATATCTTGACCATGTATGCTTATGATCACATGAAAGAATGAAAAATTAGAATCTATGAGAAGTGCATGATAAAATTTCAATATGAATAACTAAGATGTATATTGGTATCCATGAATATATCACTTGATCTTTAAGCAATACAACATGATTATGAGCATTGGTAATATTGTCATAATCTTGGTATTTGAATGATGCATTATGCATGACAAATTTTTTTTAAGTTTTTTTCACAAATATGAATGTTGAGCACCATATGCATGATTGAAAATTCCAAGATGTCACAACACATATGAAATAAGAATGCCTAATATGAAATATGCTATTGAATCTTGGCATGATTGAGGAGTGTGTGGTCATATGTACATTTTAATGTTTACCCTTTTTGATTGATGTCAAAAGGGGGAGTAGTATTTGAGCAAAATTTTGGCATTATTGTGAGCTTGATAGGATGATATTGATAGCATGATATTGAAACTTGAGCATGTTGAGTATGATTAGAATGAAAAATTTAAGCAATAAGAAAATTGAGCAATGAGCATGATTGGACTTGAATCTACAAATTGTTAAAGAAATGCTTATCGTGAGGGGGAGTAGAATAAAGCAAGTTGTAAGGGGGAGATTTTTTATGCTCATTCATATTTTTTGCTCCTCATTTGTCATCATAAAAATAGGAAGAGATTGTTGACCTAACTGGGCTTTTCAATCCTACTTTGATGATAACAAAATGAAGGATGCTTTAATATATGATATTAAGTTATGTGTTTTAGGTAAAAGAACTCTCAAGGTTGATAGGTTGAAGCTCTATGTTAATCTAGTGAAAGCTCCGCAGAATGTTGAAGGCAATAAATGACAAATGAAGAAGTTTAAGGGCAAGCAAACCCAAAGTCAAAAGTGATCCTCAAAAGGCTAAAGGAGAATGAAGAATTTAAGAAGACCATAATTAGAAGAACTGTTGTAAGTACTTCAAAGCCAAATGCTAGTTAGATATGTAAAGCTCTTATAAGTCAAAAGAAACTAAGAAACACCTTGTTAAAAGAGTTTAAAATATGTTTTTTTTTTATTTTGAAGCTCATTAGGCAAAGAGACTTAGAGACTTTAGTTTAAATCTTGAAACACATTTTTCAAGGTTAAACAAGTTAATATTCCAAGATTAATTAAGCAAAGAAGAGTTTAATTCAACAATTTAATTAAATAAGGAAATTGTTCTTTGGAAAAAATTTGAATTTCAAAATTAGTTCAATAATTTAATTAAATGAGGAAATTGTTCTTTGGAAAAATTTTGAATTTCAAAGTTAATTCAATAATTTAATGCTATCTAATTAAATGAGGAAATTGTTCCTTAGAAAAATTTTGAATTTCAAAATTAATTCAATCATTTAATTAAATGAGGAAATCGTTCTTTTGAAAAATTTTAAATTTCAAAATTAATTTAATAATTTATTGCTACCTAATTAAATGAGAAAATTGTTTTTTGAAAAATTTTGAATTTCAAAATTATTTCAATAATTTAATCCTACCTAATTTAATGAGGACATTATTCTTTGAAAAAACCTATAAATACCTCTTTGGGTAATGAAAAAAAAAAAGAAAGAGAAAACACAAGAAAAGAGAGAAATCAGACAAAATTTGAAATTCATCTTGTGCTAAAATTCTCCTGAAGTTCTTCTTTGCTCACATCTTTTGCTGGAGAGGAATTCTACAATTTTTGTTCAAAGCTCGGTTCTGGTTTGCAATTCCATTTCTCTTTTAAAAGAACCATTTGTGACTTCTAAAAACTTTAGAGCTTTATATATTCTAATTTACTTTGTTTTTTGAAGTACAATTTACATCTCAATTTGTACAACTTGCTCTAAATTTTGAAATTATTTTTTTTTGTACGTAGAATTTATATTATATTCTTGTAGATTGTGATGATTCCAGGTTTTATGGATCATTGGTTAGGTGAGGGATTATCGCTTAGAGAGGTGCTGCTCTAGCCTTCTGAAGGAGTGTGTAAAGGTATTGTTCCACCTGGTAAAGGAACAAATTTAGTAAATCCTTTGGTGGTTTTTCTAAAGGCGAGGACGTAGGCTGTGTTGAAACCGAACCTCGTAAAATCCTGTGTCTCACTCTCTCTTTCCCTTTCTCTTTATTTTCAGCATATTTATATTGTGTGGATGGTTTAAATTTGAAATTATATACACTACGTATATTTTGAAATCAAACAAACTTAAAGTGTTGACCCTATGGGTCATACTCTGTTTTGATTATGACAAATACTCAGGTATTTAATGATTGCCGAGTTGATGTGCAGGTTTACCTTGGTAGTATCCTATGATGGCACTTGGAGACCCGAAGGAAACCGAAGACCTTGAAGACCCTAGATATAATTTATTTATTGTAATTTATATTCGGGTTTGTAATATTTAAGTAGGAAAGGTCTGTAATAGTAACTAGGGCTCTGGTTTGTAATAAGCTCACACACATCACATGCATGATAATACGTAAGCTCAAACAAACCATGAATAAGAAATGACCTTAGAAAGACCTTAGGGTTTTCCCTTCGGTCGACCAACACCGGACTTTTTTAGTGTTTTCAAATTCGACCCTAAGTGACCCTAGGATACACGCATTTTCACACATACTTGTTAGGCACTTGAATAGGGTTTGTATGCTTCAAGACGGGATCGAAATGCACACTTGGTGCACTTTCGGTCGACCACCACAGTCAGTTCATTTTGTCCTGGTCGACCGAAACCTCCTTGGTTCAAAAGTTTGACCATCTGGTCAATCGAACTAGGTAGTTCAAAAGCCCTGGTCGACCGAAACCTTCCTGGGTCAAAAGTTTGACCACTTGGTCGACCAAACCAGGTTGTTCAAAGAGACCTAGTCGACCGAAACCCTCCTTGGTCAACATTTGACCATCTGGTCGACCAAGAACTTTTGTTCTCCAACTACCTGGTTGACCGGAGGGTCCTCGGGAGAAATCCCAGTGGTCTGGTCAACCGAACTAGCTAGTTCAAAATGGCCCGATCGACCGAACCTCGCTAAATTGGAAAAATCGCCTATCCCGGTCGACCGACCATTTAGTTCATTTTTATCCTGGTCGACCGAACCTAGAAAACTTGCCCTTGACATATATATATGATCGACCAAGCCCTTAGTTCAAAAGTCCCCTGGTCGACTGAACCATATGAGACTTGGTCGATCGAAACATTTCTAGTCGATCGGACCTCTCGGGTTTCCCTGATTTTTACCGCAAATAAATATTTTTTAAACAGGGTTATAATATTAAAAGGTCATTAAACTTTCCTAATTATTCCCAATAGGTCCCTCACGGTTATATTTCAAGGGGTGTCTATAAATACCCTCTCATTTGGGATAATTAGTATGGGATTAAAAATATTGATTAAGAGAAATTCTCTAAAAATCCCAAAACCTATAATACTCATATCCAATCCCCATTCACTCATGCTTACCTTCTTCAATCTCTTAAATCCTCTGTAAGTTGATTGAGTGTTTATATTTAATAGGTTTGCTCTCCCATTTATATTTGATTGATTTATTTTCATCGAGAGCTGAACCTAAGTATTCTTAGGAGACTTTGTTAATAAGTCTACCCTAAGAAGACTTTGATAGATCTTCTAAGATTTGCAGCTTCATTGCAACATCTTGAGAAGATTGTATTTGTTTTTTGGTTGCAAAATATTTTCAAAATACTTTCAAATATCTAGTGCGTTTTGTCTTGATAAATCTTTAAAGAGATATTTGTTTGTGTGAGAAAAATCTTTGTTGCAATATTCATTGATTTATGTCTCTAGTTGAATACAAAGATTAAACTCTTTTTGCAAACCAAACTTATAAAGTGCTAGTATCTTTGTGTGAACATCTTGCGTGAATATCTTGTGATACAAAGATTGTTTGATTAATACTCTCACGCACTTATTACACTGATAGTAAATATATATATCTGAGAGTTAAAATATTGGACCACACTGAACTTACATATTGAATCATATTGTGGTGTATGTTATTGCGCGCATTTGGGTACATATCTGGTTTACACGAAAGCACAATCACTGTACCATTTGATTATATACACATTTGTTGTATATTCTAGGCATGGGCTTGAAGAGGGAGACTAGCCCTGGAATAGTCCCGGATTGGCTTAGACCCGGTTAGGAAAGCTAGGTGCGTCGTCCTAGATGGGTGCTTGGGACTCGGGAAAGGGGGAAAGGAACGCTGCGCAGCAGAAAGCAGATTCTGCAAGTTGTCGGTATGTAACGGTCCGTAACGGACTGTTATGGAGTGTAACGTAGGGGTAACGGCTGTTACGGACCGTTACGGAGACGTAACGGCTGTTACGGACCGTTACGGAGACGTAACGGCCGTTACGGCTATGAATTTTTTCCGAACCGCATTATCGGCCCGAATCGGTTTCGGAGCCCTTGATTTACGTTACGTATCGGCCGTTACGTTACGTAACGGCCGTTATTTAAAACCATGATTTGTTGTACTTCTACCCTGTTATGTGTTATCGTGTTGGGCTTTTGTGGAGCCTAGTTGTGTTTTAATTTGGATGACGACCCGACCTCTATTTAATTAGAGATTTCTATCCTAAGGTTTAGTCCATGGAGCGAAGGCTTGGGCCGTAAAAAGGATTGCTTTACGGGTGATTAGGGTTGGCGTGGTTGTACCTGCGAGAGAGCGAGAGGGAGAGCATTGTATCGCCGCACTCTCTGTGTTTTCTTCCTGATAATATTGAAAACCCTGCAACTCCGTGGACGTAGGAAAAATTGCCGAACCACGTAAATATTGTCTTGTACGTGTGATTGATTTTTCTTTGGCGTTATTTTTCTTCTATTTTTGTTTCTCACAGGTTTCGGGAATTTGTTCTTTATTCCCAACATTATCGTTGATCTGTTACTGCCATAAATGGGTGTGTTATGATATGCAAAGTTAAAAACTCAGCATCTATATATGGCTGTAACAGCATCTGGAGAGAATTAAAGAACCTCTAAGCCTTTTCATGTACGTAGCATAAATAAATTGATGACACAGTTTGCAAAATATCTTTCTTATGGGTCCATTGAAAGGCTCACTGGCTCCCTTCCTCCACCCCCTTCCCAGTATCTGCGCCAGAAATTTTTCCTTTTAGGGGTGAGGCAAAATAGAGTACTACTTGTATGACCAACAAATTGTAAGCCCAAGTATAATTTTCTAGGAGGTATCAGATGAAATATTTTTACTTCATTATTTTTTTGGGAGGAGGTTGTGGTCAACCCCGCTAATTGACCTAGTTAAGGTTGAGGTCAGTTCTGTGTTAATTTGACCTAATTGTAAATGATGTCGCTCCACCCTTAAGTGAGCTATTAGTGGAATCCTCCGGCTTGCGAGCTAGAGGTGGGGACGTAGGCATAGTTGGCCGAACCCCGATAACATATCGTGTGCCTTGTTTATATTTCTGTACTTTATATTTACTGCACATGTATGTTATGGTGTGAATGATGCATTTAATTTAATTTCCACATCATTTTTATCTATGCATTTGGAATTGCATAAAAAGACCCTAGGTCTGTGTAATACTGATTGTAGGATTAGTTGAACCTAGGAAGAAAGTTTAAAATTCCAATTCACCTCCCCTTTTGGGAATACACCAATTCTAACATAAAGTTTAATTTTGATTTGGGTTGCGGAAACCGAAAGGGAGTACGTTGGTTAAATCATACTTTGCAGAAACCATACGGGAGTACGTTACTTGGTTAAAACACCCAAAGAAAATTAACTAATAGTTTACTTGAATTCTGAATTTTGGGAAGAGTGTGGATGTGTGGTTGTAAATCATATAAAAGAAGCAAATTTATTTTAACAAGCATATCATTCAACTACAGGGCTTGATTCATATTTATAAGGCATACATAAACAAACAACCGTCCTAATTTTTTTACTACTGTATATCTTAATTTTGGTTTGGTTGTTTGCTTTCAAATTGTGTTTGATTAGTTTGGATAGTATGATTGATTGAAAGGTTGTTTGGTGATTTAGTTGTTTAAGTGCTTGTGTTGTTGATTGTATAAAAGAAACCAAGTTATTGTGTGTTTGACAAATTAAACAAACAAGTAAAAGAATTGGTTAAATAATAAAAGAAGTTAAGTATTCTTAAAATGAATTAAAAAGAAAGTTTTTAAATTCCCAATTCACTCCCTTCTTGGGAAGCTATCCTAATTTCAGAGGTACTTGCGCAGTCAGCTTGATATAGATGATCAGATGGTGATTTCACGTCCGATTGAACGAAAATTCTTATAAGTTGTTCAAGACTCATCCTTCTGATCTATCAGCTTATTATTTGGAGTCTTATAACATTGGTTTTCTGACTCGGACATCAGTCCCATTGCAGTAGCAGCTTCAGGTGAAAAAAAAGTCTTTAAAAGTCTTATAAATTTTTAGAATAATTTTTTTTTTTTAAAAAAGGAAGTTCTGGAAGAGTAACGTGTGTCATGGTAACACATATCAAGGTGACATCGTGTTAACATCATACTATTATAGTACTTTTAAAAATAAAAAAATAAAAAAAGGAACAAAAATGACACGTGTCACCTTTGTGAGTGGACATATGGCACCCACTGGTTTAACTTGATTCATTTTAAATGAATCAGTTGAATCGGTTCACCATTTTATTTATTTATTTATTTATTTATATATTATTTATTAAATTTTTTAATTTTTTTAAAAAAATTAGAGAAAAAACAAAAAAAAATTACAAAAAAATAAAAAAATAGAAAAAAAAATTTGGAAAAAAAATATATTTGAAGTTAAGAAAAATATTTCGAGTTTTTTTGACTTGAAATTTTTAAAATGGAAAATAAAAAAAAAAACCAAAAGAAATAAAGAAAAATCTTTAAAAATCCTAGAAAATTTTAAAAAAATATTTGAAAAAATCCAAAAGATTTTTACAAGGATTTTGAAAAATCTGGAAATGTTTTCAAAGATGGACTTTTATTATTTTTTTGATATTTGGGTGGGTGAGTCCCAATGATTTCAAAAAGGATAAAGAGGTATTTCAAACCTCACATGTATCAGTTCTGAAGGGGGTTTGTCTAACAAAATCCCCTCATTTGGAGGTCTTATTAGACATTCCTAAATCAAACTTTGATTTTCATTTTCCTTTTTAAATTTATGTTATTTTATTTATTTTGTTTATTTGTTTATTTATTTATTTATTTATTTTAAATGAATTAATTAAATACCATCAAAATCCAATTTAGGGATAATTTATAATTAATTAGGTATCGTTTGTAGAATAGGTGTGTAAGGGGCGCTAATACATTTCCCTCGCATAACCGAACTCCCGATCCCGATTTTGGTAAAACAGACAAAGACTACTAGTTCCTTGACCTAGGAATAGCCTACAGACCAATCAATGAGTAGTAAATAGGTGTTTTAACCACACCAAGGTAAATAGTAGGTTAGTGGTCACTCTATTCAAATTTCAAAATCTATTATCCCTCGCCATTCCGGACCCTTTTTTCAGGATGTTGTGACAGCTTGGCGACTCCACTAAGGATTTTAATATCTGTTAGACCAAGTGGTTAAAGGTCTTTCATTCCAACTGTATTTTGATGACAACAACCCATTAGCAGTTCTTTAACGTTACTAACCTTTTTCTCTAGTCCAGTTCAGTTGCATAGAACGGCTCCAAAGCAAGCAAGTTTCAAATCACCCAAAAGCAACGTGAGACATGATTAGAACTCGGCCACTCAAACCAAAGCACTCATGGACTTTACATAGCAAGCACATATTCTAAAGTCCAACATGAGTGTTAAAGAGATTGTTTCTGTAATCCCTTGTGAATGGAGTGACTCAAAAGAACAAGCAAGAAATGGGCACATCACATACACATTACTTAACCATAGGCACAGTCCTACACACACACAACAAAACAAGTAAAACTACGTAAGATGTCTAAAAACCCTCAAACATGTTTTATTAAACCCGAGACATCTTATAGTAGATCAAGGATCACTTCTAAAAAAGGAATAAGGACCTTTTTACTTCAAACTTAAAATATTTTTTAATATAGTAAAAGGGGCCTCGTTGACGAACATAGGGCTTCGTCGACGAGAACAACACATACCCTTGTCGACATACACAAGGTACTCGTCAACGAGAATATACCGAGAGTACCTAAAAATTCAGAGCACCCTCGTCAACAAACACAGGGGATTCGGCGACGAGGTCTGTGCACATTTTGTCGACGAACACAGGGTACTCGTCAACGAAAAGAAACCGAGACCTGTCTGAATTCAGAACTAGCAACTCGTCGACGAACACAGGGCTTCGTCGACAAAATTACTGAAGAGCTTGTCGACGAAGGCAAGACCTCGTCAACGAATGTCGAGCTAGAGACCTCATTTAATGCACTAGAACGGCTAGTTTCGGCCTTGTCTCATATCAATAAATGCCCAACGACTCTCCAGTGCCCAGCTTGCCCCTTTAGTGTTTAAAATTGGTCCTTTGCATTTACTTCGAGGGGTGAAGCTCATTAATAGTTGAAATCATTCATTGTGCATTCACTCTAGGGTTTCATTGCGCAACCACTTGCCCTCTTGCTCTTGCTCTTGTTTACACTCCATTGAGAAAGAGGATATAGTGTGAGGATTACTTTGTGATACTCAGCTCAAGAGGAGCATTTAAGATTGTATCTACCTCGCTTCAACTACTTGTATTGAAAAGCTCTTTGTGAGCCATTGTAAGGTATCTCTAGGTGAGTACCATTGTAAGAGCTATTTATGAGCAGTTGCTTGTATAGGCTTCTCCACCGGAAGGAGGATCGTATAGTGGATTTTGGGAATCCTTGAGTTGGTCTCAAGGCGTGGACGTAGGCGGGGTGCCGAACCACATTAATATCACTGTGTTAAGTTTCTCTTCTCTCTTCTCTCTTGTTTTGCTCATTCATTGCCATTTGCCTTTCTTTTATATTGTGATATAATACACTTGTTCTTGGCAAGATTTTTGTGTTTGTAGAAAACTTGCATATCTGCAATAAACATCTATTCACCCCCCCTCTAAACGCTTAACCGGGCCAACAATATCTATTATCACTCACTATTTCGGACCCTTTATCTGGGATGTTGCGACAACTTGACGACTTTATTAGGATATAGAGAGTCAAGCCATCAATTAGTTTTGAATTATCCCGAATATGAATTTAGTGGTCTCTTGATTATTCCATGAAGTTTTGTTTCAAAACCATTTCAAACCTTTTGAATAAGTTTACCTTTTTAAAATAAAAGGTTTTCCATGAAAATTTGCATTCTTAGGGTCAATCTATGATCATTAGAAGCTTCATATCAAATCAAACGAAATATGCATGCACAATTGAAACCTAGATAACATTATAACTGAAAAATGTAAGTCTTCAAGTTTTGCTCTTAAGATTTCCATGGAATGTGCCAAGAGATGTCTTTATTTGAATGCTTCATGGCTTCCATGTTGCATCGATCATCTGTTCTTTGAAACTTAACCTTGTTCATATACTTAACGCACAAATGAGATGCTGTGATTTGTCATTATCAAAACGGGATAAGACTCGAAAAGTCAACATATGTCCCCATTGTATAAGTCAAATCTAGAACTTTGGACTTTTCTAGAAGTACCACATTTTTTAAGAGATAAAGATCTTCAAAGTCACTTACTCCTTCATATTGCATTCCCTAAATTGATCATACTTGCTCCTTAATATATGCCATGTGATCTTTGTCTCCTACTGATTGATTTTATTTTTCCTTGGTTTTGGTTGATTTTTACAACTAAGTACTCATTCCTTGACTAGTTATATTGATGAGTGTTGACTTTTGTAGAACTAGTTGTAGAATTAAGGGCTAGGTTTCATCATCAAGGGGTGTATTTCCCTTAATAAGCTAGACTAGGTCGACTACCAATTTTTCCAAAGTCTTAATTATTTTTTCCATTAAAGACTCTTCAAGTTGGCTAGACTGTAGTCTCTTTATGATTTGTGACTGAGATCTTCTAATGATTGGATGATGGGTTTGATAATTTTTATTCCTTAGCAAAATTTTGATTGAACTTATTGAATAGATGACATAAATTAAAACATACACAAAGGAAAAGAATACAACATAAGGCAACACAACACATAAAAATTGAATTACATAATGCACGTAACATGCCAAGTGGATCCTTGCTTTGGTGAGAGGCAAATGCCATTTGTTTTATTCCATTTCATAAATTCAAGTACAACATCTATTCATTGGAGGGGAGAGATTTTGCTTCCTTCTCCTTAAACACATCATTAGCCTTTTTGAAATATGCTAGAACATGACTCATTACATCATATACATCAGAAGATTTGGTCGAATCATTCTCAACTACATTCTTGACCATTGGATATAACAGCTGAGCTTATCTAATCACTTGTTGAAGAATGGGATCTCTAAGGCAAGGAGTCTTTCTTGTATTGCATTAATGACAAATGATAATCTACAACTTGTCCTAAGATTCCTCCTCACATGTCAGCAACTATGATAACTATTTCTCCTTGTGCATAATGATCCACTCAAACTCTTGAATGTGCATTTGTTGAGCTACCATATCCTTATGCTACCTATGTACATGTGACTTAGACTCCTATAACTCATTTCCCATTTCTTAGTTCATGGCTAGGAATCAATAGATTTGTCTTTCTAAGTCTTCCAACTTTGATGCTTTCTCTATCAGTTAAGCTTTCTTTACTTTCCACTTAGTCTTCTATCTCTTCAACTCTTGATTTGTCTTAACCAACTCATTCACCTTATCTTGAAGCTTCCTCTTGGTTGCCTTGTACATTTTCTTCCCATATCTATCTCCCAATCTTTCTCCAAACCATCATCTAGCATGTTTAAATCTAAGACTTGAGATCGCAGGAGGGCTTCCCTTTCTTCAACGTCTTTCCCCAACATGTCAACCATCTTTCTCTTTGATTTTTTCAATTGGGCACCTTCCGCTTCCACTTATGATGATAATATTGATGTGTATCACATAACTCCTTATATTAATCCTCCAAATCATTAGGATGAGGCATAGATCTATCTAGTCTTTGAGCATGAGGGACCTTATAGCCCTTGGCTTTATATGACTACCAAATAGGATATCCCAATAAAGTTTGGATGCTAGTTCCTTCCTTCTCTAAGATCCTAGGAATTAGCCAAACCCTTTTGGTCTGCTCAATAAATTGAATAGTTGTATTATCTAACTATCGACATTGAAACTGGTGAAGTCCCATAATTTAAGGTATAAGTTAGAAGTTTCCAAGATGGTGTGAAGATAAGGCAAGTGCATAGCTGATGCACACCCTAGCTCCAAAGAGCAGGATCCAAGGCATATCTCCTCACCTCAAAAGCATGGATCAAATGGGCATCCACTTAGCTAACCATTTGACTGTCTTCACCTCCAAGCTTTTCTTTACAACTACTATGTCTATCTTCTAGTGTTTGATTGCACAATCTAACATAAATTTCCTTCCTCCCATGAAGGAACTTTGGAATAAGTGAGGAACTATATATATGAGGAACCACACGTGCAACAACTAAGTGCAACTTAAAAGAGCTTTCTTCCCCTTTTTTTGGCAAAACTTGAGTGAAGACAACATATCAGTAACAATAGACGGGTCCAGTGCTTGCTCCATATGCTCCATATCTGAAAATACCATTACAACTCCATGGTTAATGATGTGTGCAATTGAAGGAATTAGGATGAGTCCGTACACTACTAGTGTCAACAACTAGAGTCTAAACTTGGAGTCTCGGTCATCAAGGTGCATTTTGAAGATTTTCTTTATCTCACTCTAATGTCATTCTTTGGTCTCACCCTTCTTTTAAGTCTTCCCATCAAATTCTTTAGCTTTGGCCCCATGGCTCAGATTCAGGCTCAGACCAGCTTAGTGTTAGGATCAAAGATGAAGATCCTATCACGAGTAGACTTTGGTACTTGTAGAGATTCTTCATATTCTTCAATGAGTGTTACCATATCAATCAGTTCAAAGGTGAAGCATTAGTAGATTGGATCCCAATGTTGGATCATGAAGTCAAGGACCTTCCAATCAACCTCTACTTTAAGCACATCTATGATATGATCGTAGGTTGTTGTGAACTTCCTTTGATCATCCTGTGATAGGCAATTCCAACATCCTAAGATTCTAGTTATGTCTTGCTTCTTTACCTGTAGACTTATCCTATTTGGCAATGTACTATGAAAATCTGATGGAATGACATCTCCTTTTTCTATTGCATGTTGTTTCTCTGAAAGGTATGCTTCTTTTATCTTATTTATTAGTCACAACAACATGTTGAATACCTATGCTATTCAGTTCTACATAAGTAAAACAAGATGCAATGTTATGGCATGTTAGTATGCCCCTAAGGATCATGTCTATGGTCCTTTGTGTCTTAATATGGTCATTCCTATCCAAACACTGGTAAAAGCTCCATCCTACATGGTTAGACTCTACATATCACAAACTTTAAAGGCTCTCGGATTGTCTTTAAAGAGAACAAGTCGAGTGAATGAATTTTTATGAGACCTATATGGAGGACAATGCCCTACGAAAGACATCACTACTTCTTCCTTCTCCTACAACCTACCAGGGAAGGAGCTCGGTATAAGATTCATGCGGTATAATGAAGGTGTGTGAATTAGAGCACTTATGAATATGCAAAGGATGCAAGAACATGGAAAGACATTCGTAACATGCCATATCACTTCACAACAACATACATACTAAAAGAAAACACATGCAAGCACATTTTATAGCATAAACCACAAAAACACACATTGATTGTAGTTTTAGAAGTTGTAAAGTGATGCTTGAATAAGATCTTACTATGTCCTTCTAGGAATTAGATTTGGAATAAACTCTACACTTCTTCTATTAAAAGAGTAAAAATTTTGCAATATTCCCTACAATTAAGTGTAAGTGCATATAATAATTGTTAAAGTCAAGAGACTTTCGCTTTACTAGAAATATGAATGCCAAGCCTTGTGTATGAGTTAAAGTTTATGTTTTTAAATTGTACTCACGTGCACATGATCAAATTAGTAAGTTTAAAAGTTAGTAAAATAAACAATTAATACTTTAACAACTAGTTTATTATGTAGTTGACTAAGACAAAAGAACATATCACATTTTCAAACTTTAACAACTAGTTTCAATTAACACCTTCCTTTGATATTAGATGTGAAGTAACATAATTAAAATGATAAAATTGACATTTTATTTGTTTATTCTCATGTCTAGTAAATATTCATCCACATGAAAAAAGAGGTGAAGAAAAAGTGCATGATATTATTTGGGAACGTAAATTTCGATACTTAAATTTAAATTTGTGTGAACTTATTTTACTTTTGGGAGCACAAATTTCAAATATTAAATTTGAATATGAATTTGAATTTGAGTGAGTTTGGATAAATTTTAATATAACTTTATAACGTCTAATTCAAATTTAATATAAATTCAATTCTAAGATATTTTCAAACATAGAATTAATAATTTATTATAATTTTATATTATATTTGGCTAAATCTAAATTTTGACAAATTTAATAGAAAATTCGATTCAATGCCCCTCAATCAAGCAAAGCACTTAGGCTCACAGTGCCTGATCGAGTTCCGCAGGCCGCACTAGGGCCCCTGGTTAGTGGTTTGGTTCCGTCATCTAACTGGAGCCCGGCTCGCCAAGTCATGAGACCCGACCGACCCGATCCGAGCGTCAATTAAAAACGAACAACGCGTTGCCCTACCGCTTGATGCCTGATAATATATCCCTTATCGCAACCCCTAACCCTAATTCCAGGGGCGCAGCTGGGGCATACGCAAGATTTCTGCTTGTTCGTTAACCTCTCCGCCGACGAGCCGGCAGCATCAACCTTATCGACATTCTCTCGTATGGTTTACTGCTCTCTCTCTATCTCTCTCTAAAACTTTCTGATTCTGATCAGATCTGTCGCTACTGGCTGATTGTCTGCGTATGCTTTCCCCTTGCTTCTGTTCCGTTTTTGCTACTCTCTTGTTAATCAGCTAGTGAATAAAGTTTGCTTCATGTTTGTTTAGACTTGTTTTGTTCTTCTAACGGTTTCTTTCCCCTGTTCGCTGGTGTATCTTTCCTGTTTTCAATGTTGACTGTAAGGGTTTCTTCTATCTCGCACTTTCTTTGTCATGTCGTAGATTTTTTGAAGATTCAGATTCATACGCCCTTGTTCTTTTCCTCAATCAAACTTTTTTGCGATGCTTGTAGTTTAAATGATTTTTTTTCCTGGACGTATTGTCTGTTTTCCATTTTGTTAACATCTTAAACTCTGTTTGGTTGGGGATAGTTACGTGTTGTCTGCCTTTCCATTTCGTAGATTTTTCTTGTTTCAATGTTGACTGTAAGGGTTTCTTCTATATTACACTTCCTTTGAGTTGTCGTAAATGTTTTGAAGATTCATAAGCCCTTGTTATTTTCCTCAATCAATCTGTTTTGCGATGCATGTAGTTTAAATGATTATTTTTCTGGACTTATTGTCTGTCTTTCAATTTTGTTAACATTTTATTATCTGTTTGGTTGGGGATAGGTATAAGGAAATAAAATAAGAAGTATTTTCACTGCATTCTGTTTATCTGGAGTTCATTTTTATTTTTGGGAAAAGAATCAATTTTTCTTGAGTTTACTATCGTTTTTCTGTTATTTTTTCCCTGAGTTTGTCAGCAACCATACAGGCACTAAGTTGTTAGATAATAATTTTACGTGACCTGGCTCTTTGTGATTTCATTTCAGGGACAATTTGATATTTTTGAGAATGGGCGAGACTGGTAAGCGATTTCGCTCCCAAAGAGACTCTGATGGGGATAGCAAGAATCAGAAGAGACGGGTACATGATAAAGATGAAAAAAACGATGACAAGTTGATTGTTTATAGGATATTATGCCCAGATGGGGTTATTGGAAGTGTGATTGGTAAGAGCGGGAAAGTGATAAACTCGGTAAGGCAAGAGACAAGGGCAAAAGTCAAGGTTGTGGACCCATTTCCGGGTGCTAAGGAGAGGGTCATAACAATCTACTGCTATGTTAAGGAGAAGGAAGAAGTTGACGTTGATGATGAATATGAGGACAGGGAGCCGCTATGCCCTGCTCAGGATGCTCTTCTTAAGGTTCATGCTGCTATAGCAAATGCTGTGGCTATGGTTGGGGAATCTGACAAGAAACGAAAAGATAATGAGGAATGTCACATTCTTGTACCATCTAGCCAGTCAGCAAATATCATTGGTAAGGCTGGGGCCACCATAAAGAAACTCAGAAGCAAAACTAGAACAAACATTAAAGTTACTGCAAAGGATGCTACTGAGCCAACACATTCTTGTGCATTGGAGTTTGACAACTTTGTTCTGGTTAGTAGTTTGAACCTTCTTTTACAGATAATTGTGGAGTATAAATTGTATAATGTTAGTTTTTGCATTAGAATTTCATCAGACGTAAATTTTTGAAAATATTAAATTTTGAAAGAGGTCTCTTAAGGTTTCTTTTTGATTGTTTGGCCTCTTGCATGCCAATTTGATTTGTGGTATACCTATCTTCTCCTTGATTTTTTTTTTATGTTTTTGGATTTTGTGTAATGCATGTGTGCTGCCTGCCCTTGAAAAAGGAAGTTTAAGCAGGAGTTGTCGATTTCTGCATTTATGGATTCTAAGATTTGTGGCTATTAGATTATTGTATAAAATATTTCTCTATGAGAATTGTGTAAATTTCAGTGTTAACCTATATGTTTAGTATGTTATTAGATTTTCTAAATTTTGAATAAATTTTTTAGTTTCGCACCTACATGGGATTATGTTTTTGTTGGATTACTAATATTCTTGTAACATAAGTTCTTGCATGTAGAACTTAACTTTTAAATTCACCTTTAAATTTAAGATGTTTTGCACATTGGTGCCTGTTGCTCCTTAACTCTACAGCTGCTTAAAAAAATTAATGCACCTGACCTCAGGGCTATGGTGTTTCCTCTGAATAGTTCTTAACAATTGAGTGATAGGTGCTCATTGAGATAAATGTAACACCCAGCACTGAAGGCTTCCATTGAGCGCATGGGGAGGGTAAGATGTACAGTGTTACTGATAAGAGTGTAATTCCAATTTCCTGATTTACAACAAAGAATTATTTGATACTCTGGGCAGCCGAATGTGACAGGCAAAACTGTGATGCTAAAAGTCTTTAAGAGGGGCTTGAAAAGATGAAAAGCCCAGTGCTAAGTATGCCTTTGAATTTAATGGTCAAGTCTTTCAACTTCTATTTTACAAGGCAAGGAACAAATTACATGAATGTGATGGTTGATTATTTTCTTAATGCTTCGTTTAAAAGCTTTAGATTGAATCTATTTCTTATCGCCTTACTTCGAAATTTGAATTGCCTTGTTCAGTGATCCATTCACCCAGCCTCACTCCAATTTGCCAATTTACATAATATCTTTATCAATGATTTAGCCTCTATTCTCCCTATTGTATTGACTTATCTGAAAAAATGAACATTTCTGAAGTTTTGTGTCAGATTTGGGAATTGGGGCACCGTCTCCATCTCAAGATTATGCAGGCATTAGTAGTAATGTTTTAATGTTTGCTTTTATTGTTATTTTGTTAGTTAAACCTCTCTGGATGATGGTCATGAAATCCAAATTTGATATACCCAGGATTTGGGAACATTCAAAGTAAGCACGTTGGAAATATTTAACTCCAAAATTCCAGTCGTCCATGTTTTCAAAGGCTGATGTGGTAAAGGTCAGAAATAAAATTAAGACCCGTACTTGTTAGTATTTTTGAGACACCTTTGACGCATACTCTTAATTGGGTGAAACAGATGAATTGTGGCAGGAAAATCCTTGGGGACTGTTCAGTTGCAGAAAATACTTCTCATTCTACAATTAAAGTTTTCCAAAGAATTATAAAATTGCCACCTTGTCTTTCAGTTTTTTCTTCATGAAATGTCTATAGCATGGATCAGTTTTAAGTGCAATGCGCCTCTCAAATATTTCCCCTTGATGAAAGATCTCCGACATGGATTATTGTTCCTCTTGTATCTTTCACTCTATATGTTGTCTCCAGGTTTATTCCTAGTGTGCTTTTATGAACAGTTTCTATCAATATAAATATCAGTGTTGAAATTTTGCTGCCCTTGGTTTTGCTTCTCAATATCTGTTCTATGCTTTATGGTTCAAAGCTATTACATTCCTTAATCCAACTTATAAAATTTTGAACGGAAATTGACACTTTTCTGCATGTTCATGGTAGAGAATTAGGTTGGGAAGCTTGTCGCAATCTCCACATTACCGCCATGAAGCTCTTGGCCATGTAAGGGTAGATTAGGTCTCACCTTTGTGAGATGCCTTTAATGGAATAGCAATTTTGAGGTTTGATGAGCCAGTGTATAATATATCACTAGAGTTGGGCAGAGATTTTTGATTTTTTGTTAAACAAATAGAGCTACTTGGTGGGTACTGACATGTGTTTATGTCTTAGTACAAAGGTTTGGGTCACTCAAGGGAGTCGAAGACCAAATGTGAGATTCAGAGATCTTGAGACAATCTTGCATTGGGCATGTGCTAGGGAGATCTTGGCCTAGGATTGGATTTGGCCTTAAAGTCACGAGACACCTTTTATGGAACTAAACCTAGAGGCCTAATGGGCAAAGTGGACAAGAATCACAAGATCTCATCAGGGTTGGGCTCACATTCACATTATTCGCAAATCTTAGCAGCTTTTATAGTTCTGTTCTTGTTTGGCTTATCCTTTTTGGTTTATCCTTTGTGCTCTTCTTGTATTTGCTATCTCATCCTTAATGCAGATTGAGTACTGCTCATGTATGCACCAATTCCTAATAGCCCATAATGCCAGTTAGTTATTTTTAGCACTCGGACTGGACTGTTCATGAGAATGTTTATATTTTTTGGATAATACTATTTTGTAATTTGGGAAATTGTGAACAAGAGGGTGATCTTGGATTTTTTGTTCATGTTAATGTTCAAAATTTCATGTGCTCCTGCTCTGTTCTTAGTTTTGTATTTAAAATTTTAATTAAGAATGCTGTGTTTTCCTTTATGATCTCAATTCAGTGTATTTTTTCTTTCTTGTTTTGATCTCTCCTCCGCCCCCCTCATTTATTCTCTCACCACAATCCATGGGTGTGTGGGTCTAACTCTTGGGCCCTCATAGTTTTAAATTTATATATTTCATGTCTAACTTGATATATTTCGTAATGGGTGTTTTTAACGGTTGTTTGGCTAATAATATTTTGTGAAATGTGTTGTGAATTGATTTGAAATCATGCATTCATATATTTATTTGTTTGAACCTTTGCATGTTGCTATTTTTTTTTTTTTTTTTCGCCTTTTGTCTTAAGTTAAAATTTTAATGAAGAATGCTGTGTTTTCTTTTATGATCTCAATTCAGTGTATTTTTTCTTTCTTGTTTTCATCTCTCCTCCACCTCCCTCATTTATTCTCTCACCACAATCCATAGGCGTGTGGGTCTTAACTCTTGGGCTCTTATAGTTTTAAATTTATATATTTCTTGTCTTTAACTTGATATATTTCATAATGGGTGTTTTTTACGGTTGTTTGGCTAATAATATTTTGTGAAATGTGTTGTGAATTGATTTGAAATCATGCATTCATATATTTATATGTTTGAAACTTTGCATGTTGCTATTTTTTTTTTTTCGCTTTTTGTCTTAAAATTAAGAATATTGAATTTCTTGTGAAAGATAATACAAGATTTAAGAGTAATTTCTTCCTGGTTTTTGATTTTTCTTTTGATCAGAAAAAAATTTTAGTTGTTTTTTTAGAGAAAGCTCTTAAACATTTTGAAATTTTCTCTTTTTTGGTGGATTGTGGATAGATTACTGGTGATGCAGAAGCAGTGAAGAAAGCATTGTTTGCAGTTTCTGCAATTATGTACAAGTTCACTCCTAGAGAGGAGATCCCTCTTGAGACTACTGTACCGGAAGCCCCTCCAAGCATCATTATCCCATCAGATGTCCCAATCTATCCTCCTGGTGGATTCTATCCTAGTGCAGATTCCATTCTCCCAGCAAGATCTGTCCCTCCAGTTGTAGGAACTACACATGTTCCAGAGCTCTCCGGTTATGCGGATACAGGGAGTACATGGCCTATTTATTCATCTTCCCTTCCTGTAGTTTCTGGGTATGGTAGTGCATCTCGGTCTGAGGAGTTAGTTGTTAGAGTGTTGTGCCCCTCAGACAAAATTGGGCGTGTTATTGGCAAGGGTGGGGGTTCCATTAAAAGTGTGAGGCAGACTAGTGGTGCTCGTGTTGAAGTTGATGATACCAAGGATCAGCGTGATGAGTGTATAATCACTGTGACTTCGACAGAGGTTTGTGAGTTTTTATTATATTATTTTTATACTTGAAAGAACTAAATTAGTGAGCAGGTTGAACCCAACTTAGTTTTAAAAGATTTTGTTCATGTTACATGGAATTGTGTGATCCTGTTATATTTTGAATAGAAGTGAAGTTATAAACACAACATTTTGATTTGGCTCGTTACAGACAGTTGAAGTCATCACCCTAAATTGCAGACAAGGTCTTAAATTTTGATTGACTCAAATTTTGAAGCTCTGAAAGTATGGAAATTTTGTCAGAAATTTTGATTTTGATGTCAATTTCGATTTGAAAAAGTAACGAAAATCAGTAGTAAAGCATGGAATTCTTTGTGAAACTTTAGAAATGGTTGACAAACATAATAATATAAGTCTTACGACTTATATATTACAAGTTAAATACATCTATGTTGTGTATGAGGTGGGAAAGTTGTAATATTGTATGTGTATCAAACATATTTGTAAGGTAATGTACTTTAAACATATTCTATTAATACAAATGAAATTCATAAATCATTTAAATGATATTTATTATACTAATAGTGATAATTTAGACATGAATGGTTATATAAAATATTGCTGTAAGTTTATTTTTTCATATAATTTCAAAAGCACTTCTAATAATCTTTTGTTTTGATTAAAATAAATAAAATAAATTAGGAGAGAAATTTCACTTCACTTCCAAATCTCTCATTTGAATTTTGAGGAAATTTCATTGTATAGTAAAAATTTTAACTAGTTTTGCTAAAATTTGATATTTTGATAAATTTCAAATGAATCATTGAGATTTTTGATGGATATTATGCAAGATGGAAATCGACTGCCATTTCGATTTTGAGTGACAGAAACCGAAAAATTTGATGGAAAATTTGACAATTTCGTGAAAATTTAAGACCATGATTGCAGATATCATGGTGGTTTTTTTAATTGGATGAAATTTCTCTTTTCCAGGTGTTTAATTTATTGGTGATGTTAATCACCATTCTAGTAATTTTTACTTTGTGCATGAAACTTTTATGGATAAAAATGGATTTATGACACAATTGGAGATTTCAATTTCCATGGGACATTTAACTTACGCACTTTCTAGAACTTACATCCTACCTGGAAATCCTTCCATTGAAATGTATATCATTTACTTTTTCTCTGTGGCCTGTATAGTCAACTTATAATTTTAAGAATTAAGAAAATATGTTCTTTATGTTTTTTATAACTTATTCCATACTGGAAGCTCAACCTTTTAAGTTGGGGTTTCTATATATTGAAAGCTCAACCTTTTACGTTGGGGTTTCTATATGTATGCAGTCTACTTAATTGTGTGGATTATGTCATTGTTGTTCTATATGCTACTGAATCTTTTCACTTATCTTGATCATTTTGGTTGTCTATTGATTGGCAGTCGGCCGATGACATAAAATCCATGGCAGTTGAAGCTGTTCTGTTGCTGCAAGGAAAGATAAATGATGAAGATGATGACACTATTACCATTCGACTCCTTGTTCCATCTAAAGTAATTGGGTGTATCATTGGGAAAAGTGGATCAATTATAAATGAAATTAGGAAGAGAACTAAAGCTGATATCCGTATCTCAAAGGGTCAGAAACCCAAGTGTGCCGATGCGAGTGATGAACTTGTTGAGGTCTGTTTTAATTTATAGACTTTTGGTGGTTAATTACTTCTGCTGATTATTTGAACTTGACACACTTCTGTTTCACATATAGGTGGTTGGGGAAGTTAGTAGTGTTAGAGATGCGCTTGTGCAGATCATTTTGAGGCTCCGAGATGATGTCCTAAAAGATAAAGATGGCAGCCATAACCCTTCTATTGGTTCCGATTCTCTATACTCAAGTGGTGCTGGTCTTTCAGTGCCTTCTGTCTTGCCTTCTGTTCCCCCTGTTAACCCATTAGGTTATGATCAGATTGCTGAAAGTGGCAGTGGCCTGGGTCTGCTATCATCCAGCAGCCTCTATGGTTACGGATCTTTATCCTCGGTATGTTACGGTTGTATTGATTTTGGCATCATTACTTTTCTCCTTGTTTGCATTGTGGCAATTTTTATTATATCTGATTTAGGGTACATGCATTTTTAAGGCCGGATTGTAATTCATTGTGTTAAGGTTAGAATATAATTATCATCCTAGCTGTCTATAGTCCATTCACATATACTGATTCAGTTCTACTTGAGGACAGGAGGTTGCTGTAATCTTTATTTACTTTTTAATCTTACTTTAGTAATCATCAGTGTTTAGGGTTTGTCACTTGTTGGACTTGGGTTGTTGATGTTTTGATTTGGATATTTTGCAGGCATCTTGCTTGTTCCATATTATCAGTTGTCAATACATTTTAGGCACATTTTTAATTAGTTATGATACTTTAACCAACTCGGACTAAGCTGCCAGTGGATCTAGCTGTTCCTTCTTTAAATTGTCCATCCTTTTTTTTTTACCCAAATTGTGTTGCCAGAGGTTATGTAGCTGTAGCAGTAACTGTAGTGGAGTGTTCATGGTGTCGTTTGTAGCAGAGCTCATATTCTTTGAGAAACCAATGCCTAGAGGGGCCTAGACGGACAAGTTAATAATCACACCATAGACCCTTCTCAAGGGAACCTGTTGCAAGGGTTGCAGACCTTTCGTGCTGGCAGGGTGTCCTGTGGTTATGGAGCCATAATTTGCCTATCCCACTGATGATAAAGTAGTAAAGGGCTTGATTTCATTTTCTGCCTTTGTGTTGCTGGTTTTTGGTTTTGTTGCAGGGTGCAGAAAAACTATATAACCAAATTCACTTGATTGTGGATTCCAGTTGTATATACAGTTCTTAAATTAAGGAAAACCAGACAAAATTGATCCAAATGCTGAAATAGGGTGTGGGAGTATGGACCCCTGTGGAGCCCCAAATGAGACTGATCAGTGTCTTCCTACCATATGGCAACATGCAGTAGTTTGATAGGGTTCACATGTGGTTTCTAGCGATGCCAATGTGGTCCTGTTATATTTTAAACCACTTCTACAAATTCCTCCTTAAAATTCTTCGAATATTTAAAGATTTGTCAAAATCTCCTCAATCTTGTAAAAAGAGAAAAAGGAACCTTCAAAAACATTTTCATCAATTTTCAAACGTTTGTATACAATAGGATTATTCTTGGGGTACGAAAGAGCTAATTTAGGAAGTGAAAATGCTTTGGAAGAGTGCTACTTTTGCTGTTGTATGGTGTAGACAATTAGAATGTAATTCTAGACTTTAAGGGGAAGGCATTGGTTCAAGATTTGGTGTTGAGTAGGGTTCTTTTTTTTTTGGTTTCTTTATGGTTCTTAGCTTTTGATTTGTTTCTTGGGATGCTGTTCATGCAGACTAGATAGATTGTTGGCTCAATTTTATTTTTTTATTTAATTATCTTTTCTGCTCTTTAGAAGGGCTATTTGTCCTCTTATTTGTGTTATTGCTCCTTTAATATTTCTTTTTCTTAATATTTTAAAAATAATAAATGTAAGAGCTTTGAATAAAAAAATCTACGATTTATTTTATCAATTTTAAAACTTGGTATGCAATAGTATTTTCTTGGTTTTTTGGGGTCTAGGGATGGATGCCATGTGGGTTCACTTTGAGGAAAAAGGCAAATTGTGGGGTTATAGGGGGGTTCTTGCTGTCTGAAATCAAAGGGGTTGGAGGGCAGCTTTGATATAATTTATTGTTTTTATTTTTTTTGTGCATTCTTTTGAGAATTTCTCTTTCTCTGTCCTGTGTAAATATTTCTTCTCGTTAATACATTTGTTTGTTATAAAAAGCGAAGGGAAAAAAAGTTAGGTGCCAGGGGAGGTTGTGTCCCTGGCCAAGCAGTGCCACATAAGCTTGTGTGGGGTCAATTTTCTCACATGATGCTATCTGATTGGATGGGGGGCATCTAATGCCTTCTCCAGAACCAACTGTTTGGTGATTTTCAATTTTATTCTGTTTCTAGTTATTGTTTTTGGTTTTCATTTCTGAATTGATAGCGATTCCTCCTCTGGGTGTCTAGTCTAAGTCCTCCCCAAATGATTTGCAATTTCATTTTCCATTTCTAGTTAGTTTTTCTTTTTGGTTTTCATTTCTGAATTGACAGTAATACCAAATACTAATAGTCACTGTTGTTGACTGAATACTTCCAATATCTTATACCTTTGTATGTTTGGAGTGCCAAAAACTCTAAAAAATGCATAAACATAAGCCACTAGAAACTAGAGGACAACCTTCACAGCCCCCCTCACCCATGGGCTGCCAGCACGATGCACATGCACCCAAAAATCAAAACAAAAATTCAAATTCAAGAAAAGTTAGCCAATAGCTGTGAATTTTTCTCCCTTGCTGCTAGTAGCAGGTGTGAACATGCTACTTGCTGCTGTAATTTGAAATCCTGTTTGGAGCTAATGGTGTGGTTGTTTTTATGGATTGTTACATAGTTTAAGGTTTAGGCTTATTTTGGCCCCATGTCGCAGTTGAAAAGAAGCTTTCTAAAAAGGATCTGATTGAGATTGATGTAAAAATTATTTTGCCCAAAGTTACCTGGAGTGTGGGGAACAGGGTACGCTTCTTAAGAGGTATGTGCTCTATTTGCAGTTCCTGAGGGGGAATTTAAGCTTTGTCGGTTCACTATTTTTGCACCCACTTATTTTGGTTGATTAGTTGATACGCTATACTGGATTAGTTGATACGCTATACTGGATCGCAGTATGTTTAGAATTATTTACTCAGGATGGAATAATTGCCGGCTGTACTTGAATAAAATTCTCAGTTGTTCAAACAGCTCTCTCCTCATTCACTCAAACATCTCTCTCTCTCTCTCTCTCTCTCTATATATATATATATATATATATACATATATATATATATATTTCTGTGTCTGTTTGAGTCCTTCCACCATTGCAGCAGCAAAAATTCCCCTTTTCTCCCTCCCGCATTAGGAAGCCTTCCTCTCTCCCATCACAGGCTTTGCAACAGAAGGAAGCCCTTCTCTCTCTCTTGTTGCAGGCTTTGCTGCAGCAGGAGGCTCTCCACACTCCCTGCTCCTCCTCCCCCCCGCCCCTCCAAAACACCCAAAGGAGGCTTTGCAGCAGCTGTGAATATTTTCATATGAATTTTGAAATTTGAGAATGTTTTCATATGATTTTTTTTGAAAATGGTTAACAAATCTGTGTCACCAGTTTCGGGATTTTGATTTTGATTCCTCATCGCACCCCTGGCCCCAAAGGAGGCTTTGCAGCAGCTGTGAATATTTTCATATGATTTTTGAAATTTGAGAATATTTTTTTTTTTTTGAAAATGCTTAACAAATCTGTGTTGTCAGTTTGGGGATTTTGATTTTGATTCCTCATCGGTCTGGGATGCTATTGACCAAGGAGGCTTTGCAGCTGCAGTGAGTATTTTAAGATGATATTTGAAATTTGTGAATAGTTTTAACTGATTTTTTTTATTTAATTCTTTGAAAATGGTTAACAAATCTGGGTTGCCACTTCAGGAATTTTAATTCTGATTCCTCATTAATCCGGGATGCCATTGACCCATGTATTGGACCAATCAATACATGCAATCTGGTTTTGCAGTCCCTATGGGGCCGTGACCTAGACCACTATGGTTTGCCCCCCCCTCTGTGAAAATGGAAGAAGAAAAAGCAAATTCTGAATGTTTGGTAAAAAAGTAGTTGTGTGAAAATATTAAATTTTAAAATGAAAAATGGATATCCATTTTTTTGGACATGTAATTAATGCATTGATAATTTTGTAATATTTGAAAAAAAAACTAAGGACAATAATGGAATATAGTAAATTGTTTGGAAAAGGTCAACTTTTAGCTTTTAGTAGCTTTTAGAAGTTCCCACAAAATCTAAATGTTTGATTTTCTAAAAGCTGAAAAAGTTGTTTACTGAACGCGTTATACTCAACTTTACTTATAAAAGAAGTTGAGGCCAAAAAAGGGGGGAGAATGCACCCTTAGTAGTAACATAAGTTTTTGGGCTTTTTATGTTGATGTTTTATCTTCAATTGTAAATTTTAATAAGGAGTGTAAGCAAATTTGTGGAGTCCTTTTGGCAATTGGAGTTCCACTTATGTCTGTGCATATAAGTTACTGGATTTTTTATTTTAAGTAGATATTTCCTTTTTAATTTTAAATTTTAATTAGGAATGCAAGTAAAACTGTTTGGAATTTTGGAACTTTATGAGAGTCCTTAGGCAATAGGAAGTCTACTTGTATTTGTGTGCATATATTTATTTGCATGTGCTCAGACCGTATGTATGTGATCCAAATTTATTTGTCAATTTATTTTGTATTATTTTGAAGTTTTTAAATGAAAGAACTATTCATTAGTCTGATAGCTTTGGCTATCCATTTTCAATAAAATGAGATGTCTCCTTTGTCTTTGTTCTTTGTACTCATTTTTCTCCAACTAAATTTAGCTTTATTTCTGGTAATTTGTTTAGGGTTTTGGCTACTGAATTTTTATACATTTGGTTGTCTGTTTGTGCCATGTGGAGTGCTAATAATTATGTTGGGTTTTTGTTTGAAATATGTTTTTTACTTGACTTTGTGAATTTTTCTCCTTTTAGACTTCCTAGTATTCATCTGAGTAATGTTTTCATTCCTTCAATAGATGGGTGAGAATGGCTATGGATCAATGTCCTCGTATTCGTCAAAGTTGTATGGAGGGTATGTATATTTGGCTTTTAAGTTTTACCTGGTTCAGTGCTCATGGTCTGTTCTGTTCTGACTCTGCTTTCCTTTTCCCAATGCTTCACAGCTACCCTCCACCTTCGACTCTTGACATGTTGGTGCCAGCAAGGGCAGTGGGCAAGGTGATGGGCAAAGGAGGGGCGAACATAGCAAACATTCGGAAGGTTGGTCTTATTTTCTTATCTTCTGATCAACTTTTTCTTGTTTAATTTTTTAAAAATCTGGTTGGTCAGTGGATTGCTTTGTTTTCAGTGCATATTTTTTGGAAATCCATGGTCCATGCCAATTTGGTGAAAAAATTCATTCTGAAAGCTGAATTTATTCTTGAGGCAGATCTGTTGTCCTACAAAATGTGATCATATTTGTATGGCAGGGGGAGGGACAACATCTTAATACTATGTTATCTAGTTGACTTTTCTCATCTACTATCTCATATATGAATTGGCACATGTATATAGAAAGAGAACAACTTTTACCTATTGGCTCAGCCCCTCTGCGGTTACCTCTGTATTTTCTGGTGAACATTGTCAACAGTTTTCTAGATGTCATCTCATATATAGTGGTTATTTCATGCATGGTTTTGATTTCTTGTGTGCTGGATTTTATTTTATTTGTATTTTATTTTTAAGCATGGAATGTTTACTATGTAGTATTTTGACATGGAACTGAATTTACCTTTTAACTGCTAATGTTTTTACCTTTAAAAGATTTTTTTCATGTTAAATTTTCAGTGAGTTTCCTTCATGTACAATAAGATCTGCTGATTGAATGAGATGCTAAACCCTAGTTCTTTCTGTTGCAGATATCAGGCGCCTCTATAGAAATCTCAGAGTCCAAATCTTCCCGTGGAGATCGAATTGCCCATATATCTGGTACATCTGACCAGAAGCGTGCTGCTGAAAATTTGATTCAGGCATTTATAATGGCTACCTGAGTCATGAGGACTGTTCTTGGTAGTTGAAGGTGAACATTTTTTAGAAATCTTGGAGTTCAAATATTTCCTCTCCATATTTCCTATAGGTTGAAAAGGCTGCTTTTTTCTAGGTTCCATCTATTGGTGTCCTGCTTTGATATGCATTCCAAGATCAGGCAGGAAGATTTGCAGCTGGTTCTATATTTAGGGGATATAGGTTTCTGATCTGGGTTAATCTGTTCTTCTCCTGCGATTATCTTAGAAATGTTAGGATCTTTCTTTCCTTTCCTAGTGTTATCCAACTTAATTCCAATGTTGCTATGCTCTATACATTATATGTTCGTGCTGGGAACTATTTTCAGTGATGACCATGGTTTTCAGAACTCAATATTTATGCGTGCTTGATGTTTCTATCATTCAGACCCCTTTACTCTCAGCTTCTTGGTAATCTTTTCTATCTATGGAGCACAATTCGATGCGGTTTGTAATGACATCTTAATATTCTCCTGATGTGGTTGACAGTTAACAGTTCAGTTTAGAAAATAAGATGCTGCCTCCTGGTATGACGTAAAAAAAACTACAAACCGAGCCTATGAAACACCAGATTCTTTCCGTCATTTTTATCTGAATCGTATGTCTGAATCTTTGGAAGTGGAGATATTTCTCACAATTTAAATCATATTAATTGCAGCCTTCCTTCCCAGGTTGATATTTTTATTTCTGGACTAATCTTGATGTCTTCAATTCATGTTCTTTATCTGGAAATCTTCTAGTTTGATGTTTTTTGTAGAACGACCTTTGACATATTCTCTTGATCTCTACTAGTTCCAATTCATAAATCTACTTTTGAATACAAATAAGCGAATCAACTGTTACTGATTGTCCTGCCTTGCGGCAAACAAAATGGCTTTGCCTCTGTTATCCTCTTTTACCTAATCAATTTTTTGATGGAGACACCTCTGAGATACAGGGAAGTGTGGATAAGGGAAATTTTGAATAGTACTAGATATTCCTAATTGCCCACTCGAGTCTCCCCACCCTTTCCAAAACAAATGGTGCTTGGGAACGGTGGTTAGGTTTCATAGATGTCAGCCCTCATCTTTCATTGTGATGGCTGGGTTATGCTTCTCATGGCTCAATTGCATGAATTGCTAACACGTTTATGCTTTCGGGGTTGACCGAAATGATTCGTAATGCTCTACAGCATTATTTCTTCAGTTCAATGATATTTTGTTTCTTCAGAATAATTCTGCAACTTTTGAATGGAACTGTTCTATGTTGGGATTTTATGCTTTCACGACAATAAGTCGTCTGGTTGATTTCTCTCCATCTCATGTGGATATGCCCAATCAATATTGCACAGCATTCCTATGATAACAATACCTAGTGATTTCTTCCAAGATTCCATTTCTTGCTTAGATGCATGTTCTGTTTGAGTCAACATGGTGCCCATGCCAGAGCCTCTGAGTTCTAGTCAAGCACATGCTAATTTTTCTGTAAGCCTTACCTTGTTTTTAGATTTATAGTTGATAATCTCCATTTCTATATTTCCCTTCTCTCTGTATTATCTTTGTCTGAAGCTGGTTGGAAATCATCCACAGCGTATTATTTTAGCATTAGAAACTTGTAGGAATAACATTGCTGCAACTTGCATTATATACAAGTTTTAACCAGTAGGACACTTAACTGTCCATCCGATCCATCAGCCAGAAGCATGAAATTCATGTGTGGCCCCTGTAGTTTCATTGCTCATTTTATATTATTCTTTCTTCTGCCACACTGGATAGATTCGTCAGCTTATGCAAAACTGTTTCCCTCGTCTATAGTTCCCACCCCCCCTCCCCCCCCCTCTTCTCTCAACATGGTTTAACATAGTTTCTATTCAAATAGATGGTTACTAGATTTTTGTATCTGATGAATTAGTGTTGGATGCCTGAGGCTTTTGGATTGCTTCTGGTACTCGGGTCATGAGTGGTGATTTGTAAGGAGTTCGATGGATGGTTAAGTGTATTTAATTTTTAAAATTTTAGATGATTTCTTAGCAAGTTTTGCGATCTTGAATTTAGTTGAAGCGCAGTTTATGTTCCATCTTCATGCCCTTCGTAGAACACTAAAGGTGTTTGTAGGAGAAAGTTCGGTTCATTTTTCTATTTTTGGTAACAAACTGTGGTTTCAATTTAGTTATACTCGTATTTATGTTGGTATTGCAGTTCCTGTTATGCTTGCCTTGTTTTTCTTCTCTTGACAAACACTAATTTTGTGGAAAGGGGATAATAATATGGTGGGGATCCTGATATATGAGAGCATACTGTTTAGTTTAATGCATTCTGTGCATGTTTTTTTAAAGTGGTAAAAGCCTTTTTGTGGTGGTCCAGCTTACTAGTGCGAAATAACTTGCTAGCAGTGCGAAAATTGCTTACTTGTAGTGCTTTAAAGCGGAATTCACGTGGTATCCATTTCCATTTTGGGAAAAAAATGCAGTGGGGGCTGAACTGTAAGCCCCACTTAATTGGAATTTGTGAGCGGAGTGTACCAGCTTTAATTATGCACTGTTTAATCTTTGGGCCTGTTTGGAATTTATTGTCAGGGAAAGGAAAGGGAAATATGTGGTGATTTTCTTTTTTGTATTTGATTATATTTAAAGAGTCAATAAAATAAAATAAATGGTTAATATTTGATTTTTCGAATTTCAAATAATATTAAAAAATATTTTCATTTTTGATATTATTTATTAGGAGAAAATATAATAAAAATGTGCACACACACACACACACATATGTTTGTAAAATCCTCTATACAAGTTAGCCCTAATGCTTTGTTTTTGAAATGAAATTGAGCTGTGAAAGGAGTAATGAGGAATGGATACAGGTAAGATTCGATTAAAGAATATTATGTTTGGATGAGAATATAGTATGATCGTAGAAATTTCCACTTTTATTTTTTGGCAGGGTTGTGTGTTTTAATGGCTGCTAAAATAAGTTATTTTTCATAAATATCTTAATATCTAGTTATTTAATTGTGTAACTGTTATTTTATATTAATTTTAAAAAGTGATGTTTTGATAGTTTAATTGTTATTTGTTATTGCTATAATTATTTAATTATTTTAATGATTAGCATCCTAGAAATAATATCTATTATTTTTGCCTGTAATTATTACTATTATTTTAACTATTTTTATAATAATTATAAAAAAATGTCCTTAAAATGAAAATAAAAAATAATATTTGTTACTAATTATTATTATTATTATTATTACTATTATTATTTTGATACTATTACTTTTATAATAGTAGTATAGTAATTATTTTTTATTTTTATTTTTATAATAATTACATTATTATTATCTTTGCATTTTATTATTGTTTGGTGGTGGTGGTGCCAAGTCACTACCATTCATGCTAGTTTTCATACTGGAACTCTCGTTTTTACTACTAGTCCCACTTTCATCACAAATGAAGCTTGAAAAGTAACTGTTTTGATAATTTTTTAAGTGTTATATCTCTTTTTAATAATTTTTTTCTTATCATAAAATGAGTTTGATTTTATGAATATGGTGTTTAGCCCATCTAAATAGGAATTATGATTTCATTTTTAAGATGAATGTCGCAGATTTCCTTAGCCTTTAGGAGCATGGGTTTTACGGGAATTTGAATTTAAATTTGGTCATGATAGTCGTCTTAATTTAAGTTGGGAGGGAGAGAATTGAGGGAATTATTTTTTTTCAATTAAATATTGAGAAAATTTAGGACTATTTTGTGAACAACACAAATTAAAAGTTGGCATAAAGTGTTAGTATTGTGAGGCACAATGATAAAAGTAATATATTCTAAGTAGAGATAAATAAAATTCCTCTTATGAGCTACGCAATTAGGGGCTTGAATGTTAGGGAATATAATAGTATTTTCTGTCGTAACAATTAAAAGGCATATTTCTATTTCATTTTCCAGACAAAAGGGAAAAATATTACAAATAATAATATGCAAGGAACACAAGCATTAGCAAGGAACTAGGTTTGAATGGTTGGAGTAGGCATGATTTTATCCATTTTATCTCTTCATAATTTGTTGTGTTCAAATCATCATAATGCTCGAGAATGCTTTATTCATATGCCTGTTTAGAATTTGAAAACATGGACATTTTTATGTGCGGTTATTAAGAAAATTACGTATACACACACATACTGAATCAATTAACAAATTTTAATCCTACACATTCTGAATATTTGATTTTTTTTTAAAATTTTTTTTAGTTATTAAAATGATTTTTTATTTTAAATGGTATTTGATATAGAAATAAAATATAGTAGTACACATATTGTGATTGGAAAATCTTTATATTTCCCCCTAGTATATTCTTAGTGACCTTAGTATATCTACTACATATCCATCTTTTCTAAGACCCGCCAAATTAAGAACTTTTTTATGTATTTAATCTTATGGTTACTTTAAGCCAATAAAACCATATGCAAGTCCCTTTTTTTTTCTAAACTTTTTCATTAATCTTCTTAAAAGATAAATTAGCTTCTGCTGTTGATGTCCTAAATATAAAAACAAATTGATTTTCTAGAACTCCTGTTTCTAGTTTTATTCCTTATTTAATTACCCATTCCCATAGTTTCATTGTATGACTTATAATCTTAATTCAACGATAATAATTATAATTTTGGGACAACTAAGAAATAACATGTATAATTTTTCAATCTTTTTCAAAGCCATCTTAACTCCAAGAACTCTAATTTATAATGCTATATTCACTCTTTTTAACAATAAAGGTCAAATCATGCAAAACCAAAAATCTTACAAAACAAACACATTTTAGAAAACTAAGATCTATCAATATGTCTTCTAAAAAAGATAATAAGAATATGCAAAAATCAAATTGCAACCAAAATACTAACCTTAAGAGCAATGCATAGAACAATAGTTAAACACAAGAACCCACATTCATGTAATTGGATAAAACATTTCATCATAATAAAATTTATTAATATATTATATTTTTTAAAAAATATTTCAATTAAATGTCTGAGTTTGTATTTTTACCCAAATTTTATAGCTAAAATCTTATTTATGTATATCTGTATTTTATTTTTAAAATTAATTAGATATTTAAATTATTTTGTCAGATAGTGCGAGTCTATTTACTGGTATTTATTTATTTTGGACCTCCAACCTCCTTTAATGATATATCTTACTAACATATCTAACTTCTCCCCTGGAAGGTGATTGATTACTTATTGATCTGTACATCTTATTTTTAAATATATTGATCTCAATAATGCTATAATTAATACATCATATTTTCATAATATTATATGATTTCATAATTAATTAAAAATATCATATTTTATTAAAATAATTTATTATTATTATTATTATTATTATTATTATTATTATTATATAACATAATATTGTTTTGTATTTTATAATAAAGTATTTTTTACTATAAATATTAGAATCATGTGTAACATATTATAAGATAAGACATGGCATAATATTAGATAGTTTCAAGGTTATATTATAAAATATTTTCAATACGAATGAGAGGATATTGAAGAGCGTCGATACCTAATCCTAGTGACTCTTTAGCCAATAATTTTGGTGACTAGATTTGGAAATAAGATTTAGGTAAAGAAAACTAGTTTGTTTACTAATTCACTTATTTTATTTTAAAATGGAGTTGTCAAATTATTTTAATTTTTAAAAAGTAAAAAATAAAGAAAAAACCTTTTAAAAGATTTGAATTTATAGTATATTTATGAATAGGAAAGATAATCAATTAAATATTTAAAATAGGAAAATAATTAATTATAAATCCTATTAGTGCTTGTTCTATGACGGATTACCATAATTTTGTCTGTGTATGTGTGTGTGCATTTTTTCTCAAATTTTTTTTTTTTGAAAAAAAAAAACATGAAAACGATAGAAAAGTAAGGAGCATTCGATCATCCATATGGTTCAATCGACCTTCCCTACTCTCAGGATAATACAATTGACTGGCACACAGAGAGCAATCAATCGTTTGCAACAAAATGGCAGAGTTTTATTATTATTTTTTCGAAAAAGTTTGCATCACCCTAACTCATAGAGAGATATTTCATGAGATTTATAGAGGTTTGAAAAAAAAAAACATGAAAACGATAGAAAAGTAAGGAGCATTCGATCATCCATATGGTTCAATCGACCTTCCCTACTCTCAGGATAATACAATTGACTGGCACACAGAGAGCAATCAATCGTTTGCAACAAAATGGCAGAGTTTTATTATTATTTTTTCGAAAAAGTTTGCATCACCCTAACTCATAGAGAGATATTTCATGAGATTTATAGAGGTTTGAACCTCATGGAAATCCCACTATTTTAATTATCACTTCATTTTCCTTTATTTCAAAAAAAAAAAAAGGACAAAAATATTTTTTAGTATTTTTTTTGAGAAAAAAAATAAATTTTAGAAAACCGAATTTCTAAGAATCATCTTTTTAATTCTAGTTTTTAAAGACAACTTCCTGGAAAACTCTGCATTTTAGAAAATTAATTTTAGGAACCTATTTAATAACCGCATCACAAATAATGTTGTAAAAGTAGTTTTACTAAAAAAAAAAGTGATTTAGTTTTTTAGTAATGAAAACCATAAAACCTGCACAATGCATTTTCCTTGAAAACTCTTACTATTTTTTATTTATTTATAAAAAAATGATTTTAAAAACTTATTTAAAAGTGACATCATAAATAGTGTTTGAAAATCAATTTTTTTTTTGAAAAAAGAAGAAGATGGTTTTGATTATTTGGGAATAAAAACCATAAAATGGACACAATGTAGGATTAAGAGGACTCAATTCAATCGCATAAAAAATCACAAAATTTAGATCACATTATAGAATCTTAAAAACATAACAAAAACACCTAAAAATCAAGTTTCTAGCTTTGTTGGTCAACCACCATTAATGGAACAGGTGGTTGACCACCTATGAGCAATTAATACTGGTTGATTGTGCCCTTCGGGCGGTCAACCGCCTATATTGAATTTCAAAATGTTGTGAATGGTGGCTCATTTCTTGAGATGACTAAGTTACACAAGGAGAAGAATATAGTGCAAAATTCTGGAAGTCAACCATCGACGGTTTTCTGTGGCTTTTCTGAAACTGTTGATGGTTTCACTGAAATCTCAGACATTTTTAGAAACATGCTCTTGGTATCTCAAATCGTCGACGGTTTGACAGTTTCAAAGAATCTCAGAAAAACCGTCGACGGTTTGGTTTCTGAGCTGTGAGATAGAAATTCAAAATTTGAATTTGAACGTTAGGTTGATTGATTTTTGGGGGGAAACCTTTGAAGGAAAGTCTATATATCCTTATCTGAGGGTATTGTGAAAAAGAGAGATCATTTTTAAGAAGTGTATTGTGTACTCTATAATTTCTTAGTGAAATTGTTGTGCCGATTGCTTCTGTGGATATAGGCATTACCGAACCATGTAAATTCTCGTGTTGTTGTTGTTTTTGTTGTTTTATATACTGGTTGAGTTGTTGCTTGTGTTTTATTCTGCTGTGCATCCTTTATCCAACCATTATTACAACAAATTGGTATCAGAGCTTTTGTTATTATGACATTGGGATCATCTTTTGTAAGATTAATTTGACATTGTCAAATTCGATAGAACCATAAATTTTGGTTTATTGCAAAGGAGAGTCAAGGATATTCTTGTGCAACAAGGAATGACTAAGACTTTACTTGACGTTCAACCGGAAGGAATGAATGAGGCAACATGGGGAGATTTGCAAGCAAAGGGCGCTTCTACAATACGCTTGTGTTTGGCTGACGAAGTGCTCTATCGTGTGATGGAGGAGGATTCTCCTGCGGCTATATGGTGAAAGTTAGAAAATCGGTACATATCCAAATCACTCAACAATAAACTTTTTCTTAAGCAGCGTATTTATTGGCTTAAGATGGTTGAAAGATCAAACTTAGATCAACATATCAATGCTTTTAATCAAATCATAAGTGATTTGAGGAGAGTTGATATTAAGTTTGATGAAGATAACAAAACTTTGATGTTTTTGAACTCCTTGCCATCGACTCATACCTATGAAAATCTAGTTATCGCTCATACGTGGGGAAAAAAGACTCTTAATCTAGAAAAGGTAACAAGTGCCTTACTGAATTTTCATCAAAGGCTAAAAATATATGATGAAGGAGAAGGACTTGTGGTGAAAGGTCATAATGAGTATGGCAAAGGAAAGTTCAAAAGTGGGTCAAGTTAGAAATCCTGCAATCAATCCAAGAAGAAAAGGAAAATACGGTGTTATAAATGCGGTAAAACGGGGCATGTTAAACCAGAGTATCCAGATTAGAAGAAGGGAAATGCTGAAAAACATAAGGGGATTTTGAAATCAGTGAATGTGGTTCAAGAAGGAGGTTCAGTTTGCAGTGATGGTGATGTTTTTTCAGTTTCATCGGGGTCAGATAATCTTACAGACTCTTGGATACTTGACTTGACTTGTTCTTACCATATGACTCTAAACAAGGAGTGGTTCAGCACTTACAGGTTAGTGAATTCAGGTTCAGTTCTTATGGGTAATGATGTTTCTTGCAAGATCATTGGCATAGGAAGTGTTAAGATTCAAATGTTTGATGGTGCAGTGAGAACCTTGAACAATGCAAGATATATACTGGAGTTGAGGAAGAGTTTGATATCCCTTAGCACTTTGGATTGTAATGGTTTCAATTACAAGTCCGAAGGTGGAGTTATGAAAGTTTGGAAAGGAAATCTAATGGTGACGAAAGGATGAAAGTTAGATGGGAATATCTACACATTGCAGGGAACTACAATTGTAGGTGGAGCTGTAGCTATAGATGCTGAATCTAATGAGACCGTCTTGTGGCATATGCGTCTTGGGCATATGGGGGAACATGTTATGAAATAATTACACAAGAGGAAACTCTTGAAGGGTTTAAAATCATGTTAGCTTTATTTTTACAAAATTTGTGTACTTGGAAAACAAAATAGGGCAAAATTCAAGTCAATTGTTCACAAGACGAAAGGTATTCCTGATTATGTGCATTCTGATGTTTGGGGTCCGTTTAGAGTTGCATCAAAGGGTGGACATGTGTATTATGTGAATTTTATTGATGATTACTCATGGAAAGTCTGGGTATACTTCATGCGGCATAAGTCTGATACGTTTGCCAAGTTCAAGATTTGGAAGGTTGAAGTGGAAAACTAGATAGGGAGGAGAATCAAATACTTGAGGTCGGAAAATCGGACTGAGTACGTTGATTCTCGGTTTATGGAGTTTTGTGCGCAGTAGGGCATTAAGAGATACTTGTTGGCTTAGTAAGGCTTATGGGTCTTATTTTGATGATAACAAATAAGGGAAACTTAACATATTTGGTTAAGTGATGTTTCAAGATTCAAGTATACGAATATACAAGATCAAGTGCTTACAAGTGTTATTGAAAGCTTATACTTCAAGAAAGAAGATCTTATAAAGCTATAAACTATTGAAGCTTGAAATCAAGCTATACTTGAAGAAAAGATGCTACACATGAAAACTTAGTGATTAGAAAAGTCATAGTCTTTTAAGAAGTCTCATGTAAGTACTTTGAAAAATTTCAATATGAATGGTTGAAGCTCTTAGGATTCAATATTGACTTAGAGAATTGATTTTGAAAAACCCGGAAAATGATTTTAAATTAAGTCTCATATAAGTTTTTCAAAAATTGAAGGTTTAACATATTAAATAAACAAAGTTTTTGGAAAGATGCAATCTTAAGCGGCTGACCATACTTGATCAGGTGACTGACGTTTTATGTTGATGAAAAATAAACAGACAGAATAGCATCAGGCGACTGACCTCTCAGGATCAGGTGATTGATCCCATTCTGTATTTGAAATCTTGTTGAATTATAAAGGCACAAGTGACTGACCCCGATAGTTCAGTCGACTGACCTTCGATTATTTAAATTTAAAACAGCGAGGAAATGTTTCCAAAATAGATTACTTGGACCTCAAACTTTGTAAAAATTTAGGGAATACGAAAGTTAAGTTTTTCTAGCTATAAATACATGATTACCCCAAGAATTAAATACCTAACAATCAATAGCAATCAGCATCCAAGCTTACACTCATACTCTCAAAGCTCTTTTTTTGAAAACACTTTGCTGAGTCATACTGAATTAAAGTTCACGATTCTTGTGCTCTAAACTGAGTCTTTTCAAATTGAAAGAACCTTGGTGATATTTACTCTGAGCTTCATCTCTTTATATTGATAAATTGCTGAAGTATATTTTTATTTTAACTATACTAATAAGCTCCTTTGAGAGTGTTTCTTGTACATAAAATTGTTCTTGTATCTCTTGCTGTTTTTGTCGATTTAGGGGATTGAATTGTTGGACTAGCGAGAGGGGATTCTCGTTAGAGAGGGAACTCCACCTGAGAAGGAGAGAGGTTGTAACTTTGGCCTAATAAAGAAAGTTGGAATCCTCACAACGTTTGCTTGGGGTAAGGACGTAAGCCTTGGGCCGAACCTTGTAAAAATCCGGTGTCTCTCTCTCTTTTCCCTACTCTCTTTAATTTTCTACATTTATAAATAGCGTGGATGCTTACTTAATTGCTGGAAATTAATTTTTTATTGGGAATTGCGGAAACCTTAATTAAAGGGAGTACGTTGATTGAAAAATATCAAAGCTCATTACCTTATTGATTAATTACATACTTAAATTCAAGCAACTTATTTGATATCAAAGTTTGGATTTTAAAAGCTTGTTGAAATTTATATTTTGTTTCATATTGTGAAATCATGCTTACCTTGTTGATTGGGTTGACATATTTAAAACCTAAATTGAGTTCTGATTTTGAATTAAATTACTGAAAGGAATATTGATAAAGTTGTAAAGCGTTGTAAAATAAAATCTCTGAAATTTTATTCAAATTGATCTTTTCATTCATAAAGATTTAATCTTAAATTGGTTCTTAGTTGTACTTGTGATTGCAAATCAATTATACTTGTGTGATTGCTGAATCTAAAATAGTTGGGAAAGACTTAATAAAAAGATTTATAAAGAAATTTTTAAATCACGATTCATCCCCCTCTTGGGAGTACACCTTACTTCTCAATTGGTATCAATGCGAGGTTGTAGTAAATCTTAACTAGAAGCTACATAAAGATCCTTATGGCACACCTAGGAGTATCTTCCTTTTGCTGAGGGTCAATCCTCATCTAGACTACCTATTTTTTGCGGTGTAAACTATACCTTTTGGAAACAAAGAATGAGAATTTATTTACAAACTATGGATTGGAAAACATGGAAAGTTGTCACACAAGGTGATCTTATCCCCACTAAAATTGTGGATAATAAAGAAATACCTAAAAAGGAAAAAGAGATGACTGACAATGACCATAAGATGTTGCAAGTAAATTAAAGTGTAATGCATGCATTATATTGTGCTCTTGAGGTAAATGATTTCAATAGAATTATGGGATGCAAATTAGCCAAAGAAATATGGGATAAACTAGAGGTAACCTATGAAGGAACGATTGATATTAGAGATAATAGAATTGACATGCTCACAAGCGAGTATGAGGCTTTTAGGATGAACACGGATGAAACTATTACTAGTATGTACACTAGGTTCACTCATATAATAAACTCCCTCAATGCCCTAGGAAAGAATTAATCAACTTATGAAATGATCCGGAATATCCTTAGAGGACTTCCACCAATTTGGGAACCTAAAGTAACTGCAATAACAGAAGGAAGAAACTTGAAAAATATTTCCCTAGAATGAATTGATAGGATTGCTCCTCACTTATGAGATGGCGATAAATGAAAGAAATTTCGAGAATAATAAAAACAAGAAATCAATAGCTCTCAAGGCTGCTAAAGATAGCTCTAGTGAAGAAGAAGAAAACGAATTAGATGATGATGATATAGCCTTCATCACTAGAAGACTTGGAAAGTTTTTCAAAAAGAATAAAAAGTTCACTCGAAAGTTTAAAGGCTCAAACTATGACAGAGGGGAGACAAGTAAAAAGGAAACAAAGAATGAACCCCTTACTTGTTATAACTGTAAGAAGGTTGGACATATTAAACCTAATTGTCCACAGCTTAAGAAGGACACTAAGAAGAAGAAAAAGAAGGCTATGAAAGCTACATGGGATGATTCGAGTCGAACATGTGCTTCATGGAAAAAGATGTTGAGGTAAACTCCTATACTAGCTCATCTAAAGAATCTAGTGATGAGTCATGCAGTGATTCGTGTGATAGTATGCCTTCATATAGAGAATCTACATAAAAGGTTCATAAGAGTATCTAAAAGAAATCTAGCCTTGAAAGAACAAAATGAAATACTCAAAAACCAGCTAGAAACCTCAAAATCTGTTGAAGAAGAAAAAGACTCTCACATTAATGATCTCATGAATAAAATAAATGAGATGTCTCAAGACCTAGTAAAGTTGCAAGTGAATGGTGAAAGCAAGAAGGATTTAGAAATAAGAAACTTTAAAAGTAAAATTAAAGAAAAAAGATAAAATCATCTACAATTTTACAAAAGGAAAGGAAAACTTTGAAAAGCTGATTGGTACTCAAAGAATGTCACTAGATAAAGAAGGAATTGGATACAATGGAGTTGAAAACAAAATGAAGAAGAATCTTTGCATGGGGTACTTTGTAAAGGAATCAAAATACTATGGTAGCACATCCTCCACTAATGCTTATGAACACACTACTTGTTTCTTGTGTAAGAAAAAGGGACACATAAAGTTTCAATGTCCATTTAAAAGAAAAATGTTAAAATTAAGGAAGTATTGAGAATAAAAATTGAAACTAAACTTGAAACTAAAAGACCTAAGAAGGTTTGGATACCCAAAAATAATGCATTGAAACCTTCTTGAAAAATCTTTCAAGAGAGCTTTGTCTTTAAACATCCTTTGGGCATTTGTTTTACAAATTAAAATCCTTTTTACTCTCATATCTTATTCAAGCTTCATATCTTATTTTTGAGAGTAAATCAAAGTTTTCTCCATATATATTCATTGATATATATCTTTGGAAAAAACTTGTCTATTGCTTGTAAATCTTGCACACATATTGCAAAACTTCAAAGGCTCATATATTCTTCATTGTAAAGTTATTTTTGAGCAAGAATCCTAGTTCCCCTAAGCTTTATTTGAAAAACTAATTTTGGGAAAACTCTTGGCATAGTGAAAAGAGTACCTTGAGCATATTCTTATTTTAATATCTTTTCTTGGAAGACATCTTACTCTTTGTTAGTAAGAAAATTATTTTTCACACTCGATAGTTATTGATAAATATTTTTGAGTGAAAAATACACATTCTCACATTGAGCTTACATTCATATCATATATGAGGGCATTGAGCTTATTGTTGTATACATCTGCTTAGTATAGAAGCATTCTTTGTTATACAAAAAATATTTTATTCGATTATCTATTGTATTCCTGACGGGTTTTCGAAAGAGGGAGACTAGCCTTGTGAATAGTCCTGGACTTGCTCAAACCTGGTTAGGAGAGCACCAGACTGGTTCAGACCTGGTTAGGAGAACTAGGTGCGCCATCTTGGTAAGGTGTTGTAAACGATGTTGCTCCACCTGCAAGTGAGCAACTTAGTGGAATCCTCTTACTTGTGAGCTTGAGGCGGGGACGTAGGCAGTATTGGCCGAACCCCGATAACATATCTGGTGTCTGTTTTATTTTTCGCAATTTACTTTCTGCACCTATATGTTAATATTTATTGCTCTGAATGTTTGATATACTAAGATTGCTTTAATTGCTTATATATGTGCTCTGTAGTTTATCTAGTTGAATTGGTATGTGCTTTAAACAGACCCTAGGTTGCGTATTACTGTTTGTGGATTCAAAGTTAACCTAGGCATAAGTTTTTAAATACCCAATTCACCCCCCTCTTGGGAATACACTAATTCCAACAATTGGTATTAGGGCCTCGTTGCACTAGACTTAAACATTTTTGTAAAAGATTGTAATGACTCACATTGGTGTATCCCCATTCGGCGAGGGTTAGTCACCTTCTAGCCCTCCATTGTTTTGTGGTGTTAACTACACCCACTGGAAAATTAGAATGAGCGTATTTATAAAATCAATGGATTGGATGGCCTGGTGGGTGATTGTTAATGGAATTCGTATGCCCTTGGATGAAAATGATAATAGGTTAATGCATACGAATTTATATGCCATGGATTTATTATACTGTGCTTTAGAGACTAATATTCTTTATGAGTTTATGGCATGTGAAAGTGCAAAAGATATCAAGGTTGAGTTGAAAAAGAGATATGGAGAGACCCAAGAAAAGGAGATTGCCACTTTAGAAGCTCGAAGATCAGATGATCAGGTAATGACAGATCATGAGCTAACTGTAATAACCAACGAGGAGGTATATGTCTCACCTTCTAGTTTAATTAATATTGTATGTGATGATTCATTTGTTGATTCCTACAACACATTATTTGATGAATCACCTGTTGAATGTTGTGATAATCTTGTTGATGACACATACAATGATTCATATAATGATTGTGTTAAATTTTGTAATGAATCATGTGTTGAATTCAACGATGAAAGCATGACTTGTAATGAAAAACTAGAAATTGTTTTAATGAAAATGTATAAATTTCTAGTTAGGTTATCTAATAAGAAAATGCTTTTGAAAAATGAAACTAAAAGGATGAAAAAGCTATTAGACAAATTAAAAGAGTATCATGCCATCCTTGAAAAGAAAAAAGTTTGTAAAGATATTGAGAATTTTCTACTTAGAGGAAGAAACAGATAATTATTTTAGGGTTATAATATAACTGAAAATGAAAAGAATAATCATAATAAACCCTTAAGAGCCAAAAGAAATAAATTCTTCAAAAAGGGTTCATATTATAAGTCCTACAGTCATACCTCATCAAATAAAAATAAAACAAGTAAGCATAATTTGTCACATGCATATAAATTTTGCTTATCTTGTAAAATGAAAGGGAGTATCCGACTTAGAAGTGCTAGAAGCATAGACAAAGAAATGATGTGGGTTATCATGAAGGCGAACCCCGTAGGACCTAAGGAAATATGGATTTAAATTAATATTACCTAATTACTTAATTCTTCTTTAGTTCCTAGGTTTAAGGGTTGTGATGACTATGGGCTCCGGAAGTGGTGCATGCTTAAAATTCCAAATCTTAGTATATCTATGCACTATACACTATTGCCATACTAAGAATCATAAGATTAGCAAGCCAATACAAAAATTGAATAAAATCCACTTTCAAAATGGACAAAGCATTCATGCTTGGTAAATAATTCTAAATGCTTAACTTATGCTTAATGATAAAACATCTTAAGTTAAGCTACTGTTGTCCATTGTACAAAGTTGAGCTTTAGGGATTCATCTTACACTTTACATCATTTTACCCTAAACTCATTTTGAAATACAAAAGCCTAAAATCAAAACTTAGTCATCACTCAGGTCATAAGCATTGATTTTTAAATATCCCTATTCTATGAGTGCTTATCTAAAGAATTTTGTTTTGGTCATCCACTAAGGGAGTTAAGCTTTTCACTTAGTTAAACTTGAATTATCCCTTCAAACTTAAAATATAAAAATCCTCTATTCTTGGTTCACCATCTCCTCCATAGGAACTCCTTGGCAAACCACAATCACATATGGTAAAGGTCCATCCATTCATCGGCTCATATCCTAACATAAATCATGATCATATCCAAAGGGTACTTGCCATCCTCCAAAGAGCATAGTCCTAAGAATTCATACTCCTAAATGCTCTTTGCTAAAATTGTCAAGACATAATCTTTTACTTGTTTATCATAAATAATGTTCAGCATCTTTATGAATACTCTTCTGAAACTAACAAAAATTTAAATTGATAAGAGTATTTAAATTGGCTTCACAAGCTCTCAATCTTTCAAATCAAATCTTTAGAGCTTTGTATCCTTTTAGTTAAGTAAAATGGCTAATATGATGGCCATAGGTTTCAACATATATGAAAATGTAATAATTGATAGACCTATGCACGAGCAGTTAAAATTAAAAGCCATTCAAACTTGTGCCTCTCACATCTATTGAGATTCATAAGAAAAGAGGCAGACATTGGATTATCACCTTAACAAATATTCATTGTGACTTTTTGGTCCGATAAGCCTAATGCAATCAATGCCAAGATTAAACCATTGAAAATCTTAAGAAACTTGGCTAAAATATTTAGAGATGAAAAAGGCAAAAAATGATTAAGTGCATAACTTAGGGGGAGCATATATTTTTCATGGTTATATAAATTATAATGCTCTCATTATCTTATAACATTTATGTCTATGTGCCTTCATAAGAACTGCACTGAACTTAAAACCATCCACTACTCTTTAGTGTTTATATTCTTCAATGGATAGATTATTATTTAAGAATTGATAATTACTACTTGATTACATGCTTAGTCTAGAATGCCTACTGCATGGCGGATGCAGTGATGTGAATTACATGCTAGTAGTGGAATTTAGATTGTTGTATGCTTTATATGAATATTTTGTTGAGAACACTCAGCTATCAGGTACAGGTTTATGGGAAAATGTCCATACAGATGACATGTTATTGAAATTTTGACAAAAAATTTCCAAAATAAAACCTTGTACATAGATGATTAAGATAAAATTAATGTTCAAATTTTTTTGAAAGGATGAGTGAAAACTGAAAATTTTGAGTTTCATCCTTACATAATCATTAGGTATTTAGAGAGCTAAGCATCTTCCCTATAGAAAGAACATAAAGGACCCATATGCATAATTTCGTTTCTTTTAAAATGCTGAGGCTCTTCAGAGAATCACGAATATCATATCCAGATTTTAAAGCTTCATAACTTGATATGGATTGTTCTTGGTTATGAACATTATCGTATGCCTTAATATGTATTTTCTAATGCATTTGCAGCCTATAGGGATGACTGTACTAATCATAATGTAGTTGATTAATAATCAATATGGTTGGTTTAATGCATTTCATGCATGATGGTTAAAATAAGCTTAATGACCATAGATTGACCTTAGGACCCCATGCACATAAAGAAAAATCCCTTAAAGGCTAAAATATCCCATCTATACAAATAGGGATAAAACTTAGGGTCAAAATTATGTTTTTGAATGAGCCCGGTTGACCGAACCATTCTGGCAATAACCAGCTTGGTCAACCAAACACCTATTGGCTGAACAGTCAAAGTGTTGACTAAGCCTCGATTGACCGAACCCCAGGCAGCGTAAAAGCCTTGGTCAACTGAACCGGTCACAAGTCAACAAGTTGACTTCTATCGGTCGACCATTCTAAATTGAATGTATCATCCTTGGTCGACCGAACTGAAATGTGTTTAACTCCCTAACTATTCGACTGACCGTTTGTGTAGTTCAAATTGGCTATGGTTGACCGAACCATATGAGCTGTCAACTTAACCTTAGCCATGGTCAACCGAACCTACGAAGGGTTCAAAATCGCCTTGAGACGGTCGACCATATCCGTAGTTCAAAATTGACATGGTCGATCGAACTTAGTAATATGGTTGATCGAACCTCTCTGGCGGGCGAGATTTTTACCATGGTTAAACATGGTTATTTTTCATTAAACATAATTAAACATTTTCAAAAATACCCCTTGTATCCCCAACAGTCATATTTTCACCCAAATCTATATATACCCCCTCATGACTCAAAATTAGCAAGATGATTAGTTAGTAAATCTTCTCAAATTTCTATATCATATTTTCATCTTCCTAAGCAAATTTTTGATCCTCTCCTTACTATTACTTTGAAAAATCTTTCAAGAGAGATTTGTCATTAAACATCCTTTGGGCATTTGTTTTACAAATAATTTTTTTTTTTTACTCTTATATCTTATTCAAGTTTCATATCTTATTTTTGAGAGTAAATCAAAGTTTTCTCTCTCTCTCTCTCTCTCTCTCTCTATATATATATATATATATATATTCATTAATATATATCTTTGGAAAAAACTTGTCTATTGCTTGTGAATCTTGCACACATATTGCAAGACTTCAAAGGCTCATATATTCTTTATTACAAAATTATTTTTGACCAAGAATCCTAGTTCCCCTAAGCTTTATTTGAAAAACTAGTTTTGGGAAAACTCTTGGCATATTGAAAAGAGTACCTTGAGCATATTCTTATTTTAATATCTTTGCTTGGAAGGTCTCTTACACTTTGTTAGTAAGAAAATTATTTTTTACACTCGATAGTTATTGAGAAATATTTTTGAGTGAGAAATACACATTCTCACATTGAGCTTACATTCATATCATATGTGAGGGCATTGAGCTTATTGTTGTACACATCTGCTTAGTATAGAAGCATTCTTTGTTGTACGAAAAATATTTTATTCGATTATCTGTTGTATTCCCAACGGGTTGTCGGAAGAGGGAGACTAACACTGTGAATAGTCTCGGACTTGCTTAGACCTAGTTAGGAGAGCACCGAACTGGTTCAAACCCAATTAGGAGAACTAGGTGCACCATCCTGGTAAGGTGTTGCAAACGGTGTCGCTTCACCTGCAAGTGAGCAACTTAGTGGAATCCTCTTACTTATGAGTTTAAGGCGAGGAAGTAGACAGTATTGGCCGAACCCCGATAATATATCTGGTGTCAGTTTTATTTTCCGCAATTTACTTTTTGCACCTGTATGTTAATATTTACTCCTTTGAATGTTTGATATACTGTGATTGCTTATATATCTGCTCAGTAGTTTATTTGTTGAATTGGTATGTGCTTTAAACAGACCCTAGGTTGCGTATTACTGTTTGTGGATTCAAATTTAACCTAGGCATAAATTTTTAAATAACCAATTCACCCCCTCTTAGGAATACACCAATTCCAACATATTCATAGCAAATAGAGTTGATAACGTGCATTGTATGAACCTTGAAAATCTAATATCTCAAGAAAACATATGCTTAACAGTTATGAATGAAGCAAGCTGGTTGTGGAATTACTTTCTAAATTAGCTAAAAAGAACTTAGTCAAAGGACTACCTAGTACTAAGTTTGTAAAAGACAAAATTTGCGATGCATGCCAACTTGGAAAGCAAACTAAAACTACCTTCAAAATAAAGAAACATATTTCCACTAGTATGCCCTTTGGACTCATCCAATTAGATTTATTTAGCCCTACTAGAACACAAAGTTTAGGAGGAAAGCAATATGCTTTTGTCATTGTTGATGACTACTCCAAGTTTACTTGGGTACTCTTCTTAGCCTCCAAAGATGAAGCTTGCAAGATGGTAATTAACTTATGTAAGAAGCTCCAAAATGAAAAAGGGTACAATGTTTTAAATATTAGTAGTGATCAATGAAGAGAATTTAACAATAAAGAAGTAGATAAATTCTGTAATGAACATGGAATAAATCACAATTTCTCAGCACCTCGAACTCCTCAACAAAATGGTGTTGTTGAGAGAAAGAATAGATCTCTTCAAGAAATGATTAGGACAATGCTAAATGAGCATAAACTACTTAAGTATTTTTGGGCTGAAGTGGTAAATACCGTATGTTATGTGATGAATAGAGTTTCCATAAGATCAAGTCTAGACAAAACCTCCTATGAACTATGGAAAGGAAGAAGGCCTAACATATCTTATTTTCATGTATTTGGATGCAAGTGTTTTGTGTTGAATGATAAAAAATGACTCAGGAAAATTTGATGCAAAATCAGATGAAAGAATATTCTTAGGATATGCATTAAATAGTAAGGCATTTGGAATCTATAACAAAAGAATACTCACAATTATAGAATCAATACATGTAACCTTTGATAAGGAAAATCCTTTCATTAAAGCATCTAATATTGAGGAAGCTGAAGAAACACAAAAACTAGAAGACTTAGAAATAAAAGAAGTAGAAAATGAGAACAATAAATCTACCTCAAATGATGAATCTTTAGAAAATTCCGAACTACCTAAAGAATGGATGTTTGTAAGGAATCACCCAGAAGACCAAATCATTGGTGAACCTTCACATGGTGTCTCTATTAGATCCTCACTGAAAAATCTATGTAATCATTACGCACTCCTATCTCAAGAAGAACCCAAGAACATAGAAGAAGCCTTAAATGATGATTCTTGGATGGTAGTTATGCAAGAAGAATTGAATTAGTTTGAGAAAAATAAAGTATGGAATTTAGTTCCTAAACCCACCGATCATTCGGTAATTGGAATCAAATGGGCATTTAGGAATAAGAAGGATGCAAATGGAATAGTAATACGTAATAAAGTTAGACTTGTAGTACAAGGATATAATCAAGAAGAAGGAATAGACTACAATGAGACCTTTGCTCCTGTAGCGTGAATGGAAGCCATAAGAATGCTATTAGCATATGCATCTCATAAAGAATTTAAAAACTAGACCAAATGGATGTGAAGAGTGCATTCTTAAATGAATTTATAAATGAAGAAGTCTATGTGGCACAACCTCCCGGTTTGAGGACATTCGTAACCCTAATCATGTGTTTCAATTAAGAAAAGCATTATGGTTTAAAACAAGCCCCTAGGGCTTGGTATGAGAGGTTAAGTGAATTTCTATTAGAAAATGATTTTTCTAGAGGAAAAGTAGACAACACATTGTTTATTAAAACTAAAAATAAAGATATGCTTATCATTCAAATTTATGTGGATGATATCATTTTTGACGCTACAAATGAAGATTTATGTAAGGATTGTGCAAAATGTATGCAAGATGAATTTGAAATGAGTATGATAGGAGAGCTGAACTACTTCCTAGGACTTCAGATTAAGCAAGCTAAACATGGTACTTTCATAAATCAATCAAAATATATAAAAGATATGCTTAAGAAGTTTGATATGGAAAGTAGCAAACCTATAGGAACCCCAATGAGCACATCTATAAGCATTGATAAGGATGAAAAGGGAAAATCGATAGATATAAAATATTACCGAGGCATGATAAGAAGTCTACTATATTTAACAACTAGTAGACCAGATATTATATTTAGTGTGTGCATGTGTGCTCGGTTTCAGTTAGCCCCTAAGGAATCTCACTAAATAACCGTAAAAAGAATTTTAAGATACTTGATAGGTACTATTGACTTAGGTCTATGGTATCCTAAGGACACATAATTTGAGATGATAAGCTATTCGGACGCTGATTATGTTGGATGTAAAATTGATAGAAAAAGCAGAAGTGGTACTTGTCACTTTCTAGGACAATCTCTTGTGTCTTGGTTCTCTAAGAAACAAAATTCCATAGCCTTGTCTACTGCTGAAACTTAGTATGTGGCAGCAGGCAACTATTGTGCATAAACACTCTATATGAAACAACAATTAAAATATTTTAATTTAGAGTATTCAATGATACCTATAAAGTGTGATAATACTAGTGTGATAAACATCTTCAAAAATCCCATATCACACTCAAGAACCAAGCATATAGACATAAGACATCATTGTTTAAAAGATCATGTGCAAAAAGAAGATATCATACTTGAATTTGTGAATACAAGTGACCAATGGGTAGATATTTTTACCAAACCTCTTCCAGAAGATAGATTTATATCAATAAGAAGAGAACAAGGATTGTTACATAGCAGAGAAGTGGTTTAGCAAAGTAAAATTTGAAAGACAAGAGAGGTCAAGCGACTAAACTACATGTATCAGTCAACTAAATCCTTACCGACTTTGTTAATATTTCAGGATAAGCAAGGTCAGGCCACTGACCCTTTCGGCCTCAATCAACTAAAATGCTACTGTCTGGGAAAATTTAATTGCGCTAAAATGTCAAGCGACTGACACTCGATATTAGTTGATTGACTGATGGCAATTTAAATACTTACAGTGCACGAAACCCTAATTTTTCAGATTCCCAATCAATTGACCCTGGTTCATTCCTCTTATACTCTCATCCTCCTTCGAACCTAAGCACTTTTACACTCAAAAGTATCTGATTAAATCGTGAATCTCATCTTCCTACATCATTTGCTCACGATTTCTGGGGCTTTTATCGATCGATTTTTCTTGAAATCAAAATGCCATGAACTTAAAACACTGGCTACAAAGGTTCTACTTCTAGGAAAGAAAACAATGAGAATATTGAGCAATGGCTTGTCACTCCAAACGCCAAGTGGATATATAGGGAGCATATTCGTTCCTCTGATCCTATTCTTAGTAAGGTTCTAGACACTACATTTTTCGAAGAAGAATTTCTAGACGTATTACCCATGTTTAGGAACTTAGGATGGAAGATGTTCATTACATATCAAGCCAAAGGACTTTACCCTAACCTAGTTACGATTTTCTCTGCAAACATCGTTAAAAGAGAATCGGTAACTACTACCAAAGTTATGGGAAAATCCATTGCCTTTACTCCACAGACTTTGGAAACCATCTTCAATATTTGCCAAGGGGAGTTTGAATGTCTAGCATTTGGACAATCATGGATTATGGAACAAGGATTTACCCTTGAAGAATTTTTGCCACTAATCATGATCGAGGAACCTATTTACTTTGGAAATCCCCCACTTTATAAACAATTGAACCTTCAGGCACAAATCCCCCAGAAGATCATCCCATACAACATTCTTCCTCAGGTTGGTTCTCATGACTACATCTTATATTTGGACCGTTTTGTTATGTGGTGTTTGCTAAAAGAAAAGAAGCTTGACTTATCGAGCTTAATTCTCAAATGGATGATTTCTAGGCTAGAAGCCCGCCGTGTAATTTTACCATATGGAGGAATTCTAAATCTCCATTTTGCTCATCATCATGTTACTTCTCCAAATGAGTTGTTTATCAAGCGTACCCACTATGATATTTTCTCCTCCACTACACTAAAAAAAATGGGATATGAGAAACATGAGCAAGGTTGGTTTCATAAAGGAGGCTGACGACAAAGACAAGCTTTTGCGCCCCAATCTCAACAACCTGCTCCTTAGGCTGATGCTGCACCTTCATGGTTTCTCCCTTTTCATCAACAATTCACTGAATTTAGTGGTGACATGAGATCTAGACTTCAATATCTTCAAACTAATTTTGCATCTCTTCAAACCAATTTTTCTTCACTAGATCAATGTGTTAATCGTATTGAACAACACTTGGCTAGTTCTTCTCGAGGAATAGATCCTATGGAGAATAGTTCTGCAAATGCCAGTGATGATGGATTTGATGAAGAAGGAGATGAAGAAGAACCTGGAGACAAAGAAGGTGAAGAAGGTACTGGAGAAGATGAAAATGAAGGAGATGATGATGATAATGCTGCTGATGCTTGATGTTTAGTTATTATTTTGTATTTTTTTTATCTCATACCTATTTTTGTCTGTTTGAATGTATTTCATGCTATTTTTGGACACTTTGTGATGAATATCATTCTCTGTTTTATGCTTAATATTGCTTTATGTTTTGATTTCCACACCTCTCATTTTGATTGATGTCAAAAGGGGGAGTATTTTTTAGCACAATTGAGATTAATACACCTGAGCATTAAAATTGAAACATATGAAAATTCACAACTAAGCTTGATTCTGAAACTGCGATATACATTGTTAATATTCATTTGTGATATGATGATCTTGCAATATGAACTTAAATTGAATATGAAACTAACTCTGATACAATTTGATATACCATCACATAAATAAATGATTTATTTTTCAAATGATGTTAAGAGTATGCTTATTGTAAGGGGGAGCCTTATTAAGGTTCACTCATTTTTGCTCCTAATTTATCATCATCAAAAAGGGGGAGATTGTTGGCCTAATAAGGCTTGCAGATCTTATTTTGATGATAACAAATCAAGGGAACTTAACATATTTGGTTAAGTGATGTTTTAGGATTCAAGCATGCGAATACAAGATCAAGTGCTTATAAGTGTTATTGAAAGCTTATACTTCAAGAAAGAAGATCTTATAAAGTTATAGACTATTGAAGCTTGAAATCAAGCTATACTTAAAGAAAAGAAGCTATACATGAAGACTTAGTGATTAGAAAAGTCATAGTCTTTTAAGAAGTCTCATGTAAGTACTTGGGAGAAATCCTCTTGGTCTGGTCGACCAAACCTCAAAAAATTAAGAAATCAGCCTCTCCTGGTCGATCGAGCCTTTAATTCAAAACTCCCCTAGTCGACCGAACCATATGAGACTTGGTAGACCGAAACATTTCTGGTCGACTGGACCTCTCAAGTTACCCTGATTTTTACCGCGGTTAAATATTTTTTAAACAGGGTTAAAATGCTTTAAACATCATTAAACTTCTCTAATAATACCCAATAAGTCCCCAGCGCTCATATTTTCTCCTATGCCTATATATGAGATCATTTGAGAAAATTAGCATGGATTAGCTACTTTGATTAAGGGAGAATTCTCTGAAAATCCAAAAGCCTATACTACTCATTTTTGAGCCTCATTCACTCATGCTTATTGTTTATTAGTGCCTACATCATTTGTAAGTGGATTGAGTGTGTGTTTGGAAAGGTTTGCTCTCCTTGTTCTATTTGCTTGACACGATTTTATTTGAGAGCAAAACCTAAGGATTCTTAGGGGACTTTGTTGATAAGCCTATCCTAAGAAGACTTTGTTAGATCTTCTAAGCTTGCACATTCATTGCAAGATCTTGAGAAGATTGTATTTGTTTTTTCATTGCAAAAACTTTTCAAACACTTCCAAATATCTATTGCGCTTTTATCTTGTAAAATATTTGAAGAGATATTTGTTTGTGTGATAGTGATCTTTGTTTACCATATTCTTTCACTCATATATTATTTGATGAATACAAAGATTACACATCTTTTGCAAACCAAGCATACACATCATTTAATACTTACATGCTTGAGATATCTTACTGATTGAAATACTTGAGACTTGACATCTTTATGTGAACTTATTGGCTGAACATCTTGTGATACAAAGATTGTTTGTTTGACACTCTCACGTATGCATTACACTGATAGAAAATACTTTTGAGAGTTGAACCATTTAGACCACACCGAGCTTACATATTGAATCATATTGTGGTATATGTTATTGCGTGTATCTGGGTACATATTTGTTTTACATGAAAACACAATCACTGTACCATTTGATTATATACACATTTGTTGTATTTTTAGGCATGGGCCTGAAGAGGGATACTAGCCCTGGAATAGTCCCGGATTGGCTTAGACCCGGTTAGGAAAGCTAGGTGCGTCGTCTTGTTAAGGCGTGTAGGTTGAGGTCAGTCTTGTGTTAATTTGACCTGATTGTAAATGGAACCGGTCCACCCTTAAGTGAGCTATTAGTGGAATCCTCTGACTTGCAAGCTAGAGGCGGGGACGTAGGCACAGTAGGCCGAACCCCGATAACATATCGTGTGTCTATTTACATTTTAGCACTTTATATTTACCGCACGTATATGTTATAGTATGAATGATGTGCATGATTTAAATTCCACGTATTCTATTTATCAGCTCATTTGGAATTGTGTAGAAAGACTCTAGGTTACCAAAACATATTGACTTCTAACTTAACCTAGGAGAAAAGTTAAAATTTCCAATTCACCCCCACTTTTGGGAATACACTTTTTCTAACAATTGGTATCAGAGCCTCGTTGCACTTGACTTAAACGTTTTTGAAAAAAGATCACAATGGCTCACATTGGTGTATTCCCATTTGGTGAGGGACAATCACTTTCCAATCCTCCATTATTTTGTGGTGTCGACTACACCATGTGGAAAGTTAGAATGACCATATTTTTGAAATCTATGGACTGGAGGGTCTGGCTTGTGACTGCTAAAGGAAGATGTGCACAAATAAATGAGAATTATTTTAATATGATTAGTTCTAATGCCATGGACATGTTATATCTTGCGTTAGATTCTGATATTTTTGTTGAGTTTGTGGCATGTTAGACTGCACAGAAAATAAGGGATGAACTAGAAAAGAAATATGGAGAGTCCTAGGAAAAGGAGACAATAACTCCTCCGAATGCTTCGAGCTCAAATGATCAGGAGGAGGTAAATCATATGCTTGAAATCAACGATGAGGTATATGATTCTCACTCTAGCTTGTTTGATGATTTTTGTGATGAATGCTGTGATGAGTCATATACTGAATCATCTGTTGATAACGCTGTAAATGGTTCATACGATGTTTACCATGAAAAATCTTATGATGAATCATCTGTTTGCTCATGTGATATTTACTGTGATGATTCTTATGCAAAATCATGTGTTGTTTCAAATGCTGAATCATCTAAGAATATTTGTGATAGTCTTGTTGAACATGCATGCAATGATTCGTATGAAAACTATTGTGTTAATTCTTTTAATGAATCATGGGATGACTTGAATATCAAAAGCATGTTGTCACATGAAAAACTAGAAAATAATTTATTGAAAATGCACAAGTTTCTAGTTAGAATTTCCAAGCATAAAATACTTTTGAAGAGTGAGAGCAAAAAAATAGCAAAACAATTTAATGGGTTGGAAAATTTTCATGCTATTCTTGAAAAGAAAAAGATTGAGAAGATATTAAAAATTGCATGCTTGGATGAAGAAATAGATGATTATTCTAGACTTATACTCAAAGCTAAAATTGATAAGAATAATCATAATAAACCCTTTGGATCCAAAAGGAAAACTCATTTCAACAAGGGTTCATATTATAAGTCCCAAAGTCATACGTTATAAAATCAAAATAAAACAAGTAAGCATAATCCGTCACATGCTTATAAATTTTGCTTATCTTGTAAAATGAAAGGGCGTATCCGACTTAAAAATGCTAGAGGTGTGGACAAAGAAATGATCTGAGCTGTTATGAAAGCAAACCTCGTAGGTCCTAAGGAAAATGGGACTCAACTCAATATTCTTTATTAGTTAATGCTTCCCTAGCTCCTAGGCTTAGGTTTAGGAGGTTGTGATGACGATAGGTTTGGGAAGTGGTTGTTGATTGCAATGATAATCTTAGTGTATGCACTCACCTATCTTGTTATACTAAGAATCCTTATCTACTTCCATATGGACATGGCATGTACGCCTGATATTTAATTCAAGTGCTTAACCCATGCTATCATAAGAATTCACAAGTTTTAAGCATACTTTTGTTCATTGCATAGAATTGAGTTTTAGGGATCTAGTCTTGCATTATATCTTTTTACCCTAAATCTTATTAGTCAAGACCTAGTCATCACTTTAGGTATAAGCACTATTTATTAAAATCTCATATTTATTGCGTGCTTATTTAAAAGCCATCACTTTCAATCAAGATTAGAGGCAACCACTAAGGGATTCACATTTCATTGAAAAAATCAAAATATTCCCTTTGACCTAAAATACAGAAACCCTCTAATTTTGGTTTATCTCATCTATGGAAAATCCTTACCAAACTGTGATCATACTAGGTGAGGTTCCACCCATTCCTTGGTTTGCATCCTTGCTCCTCTATGTTATCATTCCTGTAGGATACTCTCCAATCACCAAAGAGCATAGTTTAAGAAAAGCCTCATACTTCTTGGTGCTCGGTGCCCAAAATAGGTCAATAAGTCAATTCTTGATACCTACCTCATTTGAGTAATATCTCTTCACCAAGAACCCCTAAGAATCATATCTATATTGTAATATATCAAATCTGGACCTTAGGGAGATCTTTGGATAAAAAATCAGGCAAAATTTGGAAAATTCACTATGCTCGGTCGACCGAGCATTGCAGTTATAAAATGCCCTGGTCGACTAGGACCTTGTTGACCTTGACCTTTACGGTTGACCGAACACCAGTGAACATACTCTCTCAGTAGACTAATAGTTTCGGTTTCCCCCTGGTCGACCAAAACATGGCACAGTGCACCCTCTTGGTCGACTGACCCTCCCAGTTCATTTTCGCCTCGGTCGACCGAACTATGTCGGTGCTTGAGAAATCTCAAGTGTCGGTAGACCGTATCGACTTCTGGTCGATAGAGATGTGATATATATATATATATATATATATATATGATTTCTTCATTTGCAGCTCATTTGCGCGTAATTCTTGAGAGAGTTTCCATCCCTTCACTATATTTCCAACGATCTAAGCCTCATATCCTTCGTTGCCATGGCACATATCAAATTCACGATATTGCTCACGCGGAGGATGAGTATTTTCTCTCTGAGAGGTGCAAAGTTTGGTATATACGGGAGTTCCGTCCCAAGGAGGCTATACTAGGTAAGCTACTCGATTTAGACTTCATGAACCAGTATTTTAGAAACATTATGGATATGTTCGAGTATCAGGGGTGGAGAACATTTATCTCCTACCAGCCTGGGGGTCATTACCCAACTTTTGTTAGGATGTTCTATGCCAACTTGGGCAATGATGAAAACGGTTACTTCTTTCGTATTCTGAGGACAGATGTGCATTTTGACGCTCAGTATATATCGGATGTCCTCGACATTGATCGTGGAGACTTTGAGTGCCCCAATGTGGTTAACTCCTAAATCTTTGAGCAGGAATTTACAGTAGCCACATTCGCAAACCTGACCTTGTTTGACCTTGACACTGCTAGCTAGAACCACCCTCCACAATACAGAAAATTCACCCTAGAGGCTAAGGTCATGCACCACCTGATCACATACAATATCCTGCCCAAGGCGGGATCTAGAGTGCACGTGTCATTTCTGGATTGCTTCATTATGTGGTGCCTTTTCACTCGAAAGAAGTTGGATCTACCTAGTCTCGTAATCCGTTGGATGATGGCCAAGACGATTGGCCACCGAGTGATAATGCCATATGGAGGCATTTTGAACAAGCTATTTAGGAACATCAGGGTTACTCGGTTGAATGTAGCTTCACTAAAGAGGAGATGACCTGCTGACATCTTCTCGGGCGTGACCCTAGGACTGATGGGGTACAAGCTTATTGGGAACATATGGGCGCCTTCCAGGGGAGCAGCAACACAGGTAGAGGCCCCACAGGAGCCACCACAGGCTCCGCAGCCATCAAACTTGGATCTTATGGTTGCCATCACTAGTTTGTCTGACACATTTATACAGTTTCGGGGATCAGTCCAGTCAGACTTGCAGGACTTGGCATCATCATCCACTGCACTTCGGGAGGAGTTTTAGCAGTACTCCATCTCTACTGCCAGTCACCTTACAGATTTGGAGCGGTCCATGACAGCCAACTTTAGTGAGTTGAGTGACCACATTCAGGAGATGCAGGATGAGAGAGATCAGATGACTATGGACTTCGATTTCGATGCTAGTGACGGTGGTGATGGAGGAGATGATGGAGGAGACGATGGAGGGGAGTTCTAGATTCCGGAGTTGTCTGCAGATCAGATTGCGTGGCTTTGATTCTTTTTATTTTATCTTATATCATCTGGTCTGTACTAAATAAAAGCAGCTCTTACTTTTATTTGTATTCTCAAGATACTATGCTACACTACCCTATTTGATTATGATATATATATATATGCAGTATCTTGATTTGCATGTGCCTTTGGTTAAATGATTATTTTATCGAGATGCATGAATAGTGTAGAATGCCTACTCCATGGCGGATGCAGTTGTTGAGAATTGCTTGCTGGTAGATGATAGGTTCTTGCATGCCTTACTCCTATGATACTGTATGTTTGAGAACTGTTTTTGTGTAGGTAAAATTTGGCAAATGTCCTGTTTACAGTTGGCATGTTGCCGAATTTTCTATAGACATTTGCCCAAATAGTTAAAACATTACTTTTTATGTGTGCAAAATCTAAATATGTCACAATTGATTCATTTGCATTGAAATACTACATTCCTTAGAATTGATCATGCACATATATACATTTAAAGTAATTGTTTCATAACGTGCATACACTTAGGGGGAGCTCTTTCATAGGAACTTTCCAAGTCTTAGCAACTAGTTCCATTGTTGACTTATCTTCATGCTTTCGACTTTGTGAAAGTTGATTTTCGACTATGTGCATAGTTCATATTTTTGTCACATGATTATATTGCTTATCATCTGTGTTGCACAACTCATCCAATTTATGTTCATATTGATATTTTACTTGCTGTAATTGGACCATACTGAAATGTTTGAGTAGTTGTGGATAAATTGTTGAAAAATTTAAATTCAAACAGGTTATGTTTATATAGGATGTCTTTTGGGAAGTCTGATTTACAAATGACACTGCCAAAAATTTTCAAAAATCTTTCCAAAATTCATCATGCATAAATGTAATAATCACCCATTGCCTAGGATTTTAATTCATATTGCCCTTTTTACTGTTGTCAAAAGGGGGAGATGGAAAGAGGAAAAAATAATGGGTTTATGGTTTTATTTGAAAATACATTGGATACATATTGTGAGGGGGAGCCATCTTAGGTTTAACTCCATATTTTTGCCAATCGTATTTGTCATTATCAAAAAGGGGGAGAATGTTGACCTTATAGGTCACGCCCGGTTTTGATTATGACAAATACTCATTGTATCTAATAGGCATTTGAGGTTTTGTGTAGGAACTAAGATTGTTTAGATCAAGATGGGCACAAAGCAAGCAAAAGTTTGAAGACCGATTATGAATATTACTTGTAATATTACTCATTTGTTAAAATTGGTCTGTAATAGTAAGTAGGGCTCTGGTTTGTAATAAGCTCACACACATCACATGTATGATAATATGTAATCTAAAACAAACCGTGAATGAGAAAAGACCTTAGAAAGACCGTTGACTGACACCGGACTTTTTTGGTGTCTTAAAATTGGACCCCAAGTGACCCTAGGATACTCACATTTGCACATATGTTTGTTAGGCACTTGAATAGGGTTCATATGTTTCGAAATGGAACCAAAATGCACACTTGGTGCACTTTTAGTCGACTAAACTAGGCAGTTCAATCTGCCTTGGTCGATCGAACTAGGCTTGGGTCAACAGTTGACCAAGGCCCTGGTCGATCGAACTAGGTAATTCAGAAACTCCTGGTCGACCGAAACCTCCCTAGGTCAACACTTTGACCATCTGGTCGACCGATCCCTTTTTGTACTCCAACTACCTGGTCGACCGAGAGTTCTTGGGAGAAATCCCAGCGGTCTGGTCGACCAAACCTCAAAAAATTAAGAAATCAGCCTCTCCTGGTCGACCGAGCCTTTAATTCAAAACTCCCCTAGTCGATCGAACCATATGAGACTTGGTCGACCGAAACATTTCTAGTTGACTGGACCTCTCAGGTTACCCTGATTTTTACCGCGGTTAAATATTTTTTAAACAGGGTTAAAATGCTTTAAACATCATTAAACTTCTCTAATAATACCCAATAGGTCCCCAACGCTCATATTTTCTCCTATGCCTATATATATGAGATCATTTGAGAAAATTAGCATGGATTAGCTACTTTGATTAAGGGAGAATTCTCTGAAAATCCAAAAGCCTATACTACTCATTTTTGAGCCTCATTCACTCATGCTTATTGTTTATTAGTGCCTACATCATTTGTAAGTGGATTGAGTGTGTGTTTGGAAAGGTTTGCTCTCCTTGTTCTATTTTCTTGGCACGATTTTATTTGAGAGCAAAACCTAAGGATTCTTAGGGGACTTTGTTGATAAGTCTGTCCTAAGAAGACTTTGTTAGATCTTCTAAGCTTGCACCTTCATTGCAAGATCTTGAGAAGATTGTATTTGTTTTTGATTGCAAAAACTTTTCAAACACTTCCAAATATCTATCGCACTTTTATCTTGTAAAATATTTGAAGAGATATTTATTTGTGTGATAGTGATCTTTGTTTGCCATATTCTTTCACTCATATATTATTTGCTGAATACAAAGATTACACATCTTTTGCAAACCAAGCATACACACCATTTAATACTTACATGCTTGAGATATCTTACTGATTGAAATACTTGAGACTTGACATCTTTGTGTGAATTTATTGGCCGAACATCTTGTGATACAAAGATTTCTTGTTTGACACTCTCACGTATGCATTACATTGATAGAAAATATTTTTGAGAGTTGAACCATTTAGACCACATTGAGCTTACATATTGAATCATATTGTGGTGTATGTTATTGCGCGTATCTGGGTACATATCTGCTTTACACGAAAGCACAATCACTGTACCATTTGATTATATATACATTTGTTGTATTTCCAGGCATGAGCCTGAAGAGGGAGACTAGCTCTAGAATAGTCCCGGATTGGCTTAGACCCGGTTAGGAAAGTTAGGTGCATCGTCCTATTAATGGGTGTAGGTTGAGGTCAGCCCCGCTAATTGACCTGGTTAAGGTTAAGGTCAGTCCTGTGTTAATTTGATCTGGTTCTAAACGGTGCCACTCCACCCTGAATTGAGCTATGAGTGGAATCCTCTAGTTTGTGAGCTAGAGGTGGGGATGTAGGCATAGTTGACCGAACCCCGATGACATATCGTGTGTCTATTTACATTTCAGCACTTTATATTTACCGCACGTATGTGTTGTAGCATAAATGATGTACATGATTTAAATTCCACGCATTCTATTTATCAGCTCATTTGGAATTGTGTAGAAAGACCCTAGGTTACCAAAACATATTGACTTCTGACTTAACCTAGGAGAAAAGTTAAAATTTCCAATTCACCCCCCTCTTGGGAATACACCTTTTCTAACAGACTTGATTTTGAAAAAACCTAGAAAATTATTTTAAATTAAGTCTCATATATGTTTTCCAAAAATTGAAGGTTTAATGTATTGAATAAACAATGTTTTTGGAAAGATGCAAGCTCAGGCGACTGACATATTCTATGCTAAATAAATTGAGTAGACAAAATAGTATCAGACGACCAACCATACTTGATCAGGCGACTAACATTTTATGCTGATGAAAAATAAACAGACAGAATAGCATCAGGTGATTGACCTTTTAGGATCAGGCGACTGACCCCATTTTGTGTTTGAAATCTCGTTGAATTATAAAGGCATAGGCGATTGACCCCGATAGTTCAGTTGACTGACCTTCGATTATTTAAATTTAAAACAGCGAGGGAATGTTTCCAAAATAGATTGCTTGGACCCTAAACTTTGTAAAAACTTGGCGAATACTGCAAGTAACTTGGGAAATACGAAAGTTAAGTTTTTCTAGCTATAAATACATGATTACCTGAAGAATTAAATACGTAACAATCAATAGTAATCAACATCCAAGCTTACACTCATACTCTCAAAGCTCTTTTTCTGAAAAAACTTTGCTGAAAGTTTATGTTGAGTCTTACTGAATTAAAGCTCACGGTTCTTATGCTTTAAACTGAGTCTTTTTAAATCGAAAGAACCTTGGTGATATTTACTCTGAGCTTCATCTCTTTATGTTGATAAATTGCTGAAGTATATTTTGATTTTAACTATACTAATAAGCTCTTTTGAGTGTGTTTCTCGTACACAAAATTGTTCTTGTATCTCTTGTTGTTTTTGATGGTTTAGGGGATTTAATCGTTGGATGAGCGAGAGGGGATTCTCATTAGAGAGGGAACTCCACTTGAGAAGGAGAGAGGTTGTAACTTTGGCCTAATAAAGAAAGTTGGAATCCTTACAGCGGTTGCTTGGGGCAAGGATGTAGGCCTTGGGCTGAACCTTGGAAAAATCTAGTGCCTCTCTTTCTTCCCTACTCTCTTTAATTTTCTACATATATAAATTGCGTGGATGCTTACGTAATTGTTGGAAATTAATTTGTTGTTGGGAATTGCGAAAACCTTAATTAAAGGGAGTATGCTGATTGATAAATATCAAAGCTCATTAACTTATTGATTAGTTACATACTTAAATTCAAGCAACTTATTTGATATCAAAGTTTGAATTTTGGAAGCTTGTTGAAATTTCTATTTTTTTTCATACTGTGAAATCAAGCTTACCTTGTTGATTGGATTGACATATTCAAAAGCTAAATTGAGTTTTGATTTTGAATTAAATTGCTGAAAGGAATATTGATAAAGTTCCAAAGCGTTGTAAAATAAAATCTTTGAAATTTTATTCAAGTTGATCTTTTCATTCCTAAAGATTTAATTTTAAATTGGTTCTTAGTTGTACTTGTGATAGCAAATCAATTATACTTGCGTGATTGCTGAATCTAAAATAGTTGGGAAAGATGTAATAAAAAGATTTATAAAGAAATTTTTATATGCTAATTCACCCCCCTCTTGGGAGTACACATTACTTCTTAATACTTTACCATTCGCTGGACACCTCAACAAATGGTGTGGCTGAAAGGATGAACTGGACTTTGGCTGAAAGAGCTCGATGTCTCAGGCTTAATGTAGGGCTACCGAAGAACTTTGGGCCTAGTTAGTTAATATGACTTGTTTTTTGATAAACTGATCACCAAGGGCATCACTAGAGGTTAAAGTGATAGAAGAGGTATGGATGGAAAATGCAGTAGACTACTCTAGATTGAAAGTATTCAGGTGTCCAGCCTATGTTCACATGACTAGTGAGGAGAGGTCTAAGCTTGATACGAAATCTCGTTATTGCATTTTTTTTTTTTGAGATATCCAAAGGGTGTGAAGGGGTACAAGTTGTGGGACCTAGTGGCAAACAAGGTGGTGATTAGTAGGGATGTAGTCTTTGATGAGGAGGCTATGGTGACGCATACTCAAGAATGTGATGAACAGAAATAAGAGCCAGAAAGTTGGGGTAGTGATGAACATGTTGTGCAGGTGGAGTTGGAAGCTCAGGGCAATGGAAAAGATCATGGTCCTATGGTTGCAGGGAGCTTTAGCTTATGAAACCAGCAAGTCGACAATCTTCCTATACAAAGAACCTGACGTACTATCAGACCTCCGCCAAGGTATGAGTTTGAAGAGTTAGTGTCATATACTTTTCTTACTAGTTGCGATAATCCAACTACATTTCAAAAGGCAGTGCATGACCAGGAGAAAGGTAGGTGGATGGGTGTAATGATTGAAGAGATGGAATCACTACATAAAAATCAAGCTTAGGATTTGGTGGAGCTTAAGATGGGAAGAAACCAATAGGTTGCAAATGGGTATATAGGAAGAAGGAGGCAATTTTAGAAAAGGAAGGAGAGAAATTCAAGGCACGGTTAGTGGCAAAAGAATACTCACAAAAAAAGGGAATAGATTATGATGAGATCTTTTCACCTATGGTCCGAAATACTTCGATCAGGATTGTGTTGGGGTTGGTAGCCCATTATGATCTTCATTTGAAACAAATGGATGTGAAGATGGTGTTTCTTCATGGTGACTTGGAGGAACAAATTATATGGTACATCCGGAGGCATTCAATGAACTAGGGAAAGAAAACTTAGTTTCTAAGTTGAAGAAATCTTTCTACAGGTTGAAATAGTCTCCAAGGCAATGGTATAAAAGATTTGATTCCTACATGATTAAGATTGGCTACAAAAGGTGTGAGTATGACTGCTGCGTATATGTGAACAAACTTGATAATGGTTCTTTTATTTTCTTGTTATTGTACGTTGATGACATGTTGATAACTGAAAAAGATTTAACTAAGGTGAATCTGTTAAAGGAACTATTGCATAAGGAATTTTACATGAAGGATCTTGGTTCAGCCAAGAAAATATTTGGGATGGAGTTCATCGGGGTAGAACTGCACGGAGGTTATGGCTATCTCAAGGCGGTTATGTGCATAAGGTTTTAGAGAGGTTTAACATGACTGATGCAAAACCGATGTGTACACCTCTAGCAAGTCATTTTAAGTTGTCTACTACTGATTGCTCAAGTATGGATGAGGATATTCGGGACATGTCAAAGGTCTCCTATGATAGTGCTGTGGGGAGTTTAATGTATGCCATGGTGTGTAAAAGGCCAAATTTGGCACATTCCATGAGTGTGGTTAGTAAGTTTCTATCTAATCCAAGAAAACAACATTGGGAAGCCTTCAAATGGATATTCAGATACTTACAGAGTACATCGGGTTATAACATCATGTTCGGCAAGCAACGGGGTTGTCCTTCAGTTATGGGGTTTGTAGACGCTGATTATGCAAGGGATATGGATGACAGAAGGTCTACAACGGGTTATGTCTTTACTCTTGTAGGAGGACCTATATGTTGGAGATCCATGGTTCAATCTCTGGTAGCATTGTCCACGACTGAGGCAAAATATATGGTAGTTACCGAAACTACAAAGGAAGCCTTATGGCTTACCAGTTTGGTCAAAGAGCTGGAATTACAACAAGATGGAGTGGTACTATATTGTGATAGTCAAAGTACCATTTACTTGGCAAATAATCAAGTGTACCGTGCTAGAACTAAACATATTGATGTGAGGTTTCATAGGGTTCGGGAATGCAGCATATATTTGGACTAAATTGGTTACTTTTGAAAAGTTCAAGCATTGCTTAGACTTTCTTCATGTTTCAAGTGTTAGAATAGAGACAAACCCAACTTAATGTTCTAAGGATGAGGTGGAGCATCGGGCTATGTTTTTCATGATTCTCCCAAGGGGAAGAAATTCGCTAAGGTGGAGATTGTTGTGAATGGTGGCTCATTTCTTGAGATGACTAAGTTACACAAGGAAAAGAACATAGAGTAGAATTTTGGGGGAAAATCGTCGTCAGTTTTCTGTGACTTTTCTGAAACCGTCGGCGATTTCACTGAAATCTCAGACATCTTAAAAAACATGCTCTCGGTATCTCAAATCGTAGATGGTTTCATAGAATCTCAAAAAAAACCGTTGACGGTTTGGTTTCTGGGCCGCGAGACAGAAATTCAAAATTTGAATTTGAATGTTAAGTTGGTTGGTTTTTGGGGGAAAACCTCCAAAGGAAAGTCTATATATCCTTATCTGAGGGTATTGTGAAAAAGAGAGATCATTTTTTAGAAGTGTATTGTGTACTCTATAATTTCTTAGTGAAATTGTTGTGATGATTGCTTCCATGGATGTAGGCATTGCCGAACCACGTAAATTCTCGTGTTGTTGTTGTTCTTGTTGTTTTATATACTAGTTGAGTTGCTTGTTGTGTTTTATTCCGCTGTGCATCCTTTATCCGACCATTATTACAACACAAAAAATAATGAAATTACATGAAAATCTAGACTTTATGCTATAATACGCTTTTAGGTGACATGCAAGTAAGAAATACAAACATGCAAATTTAGATAGGCTTTTAAAACCATATAAATATTCTTTAAGAAATATGCTTTCATTCTTTTGGTAAAACACAAATATGCTCTAATGCAAGCAAAGCATGTTATGCATATAGTATTCTCTACTCTAAGATTCCACAAGGATGCACACATACTCAATATTTATACATGCATACTCACAACATACATAAAATAAAAATGCATGAAATTTAAAAGACAGAGATAGAACTAATTTTTGAAAGATTAGTGCAAATAATGGGCAATGAAAAATATGTTAAATATTCAAAGGAGAAATAAAAGAAACAAAGAGAGTTGAAATAAAAACCATAAGAGAGATATGAAAAGGTCTTTCCCACTATTACGTGTGCATGAAAAGGTCTTGGAGGTCTATTTAACCAACATAATTACCCTAAGTGATATATGACACTTACCATAACCCTGATCATTACAAGATACCTATCAACAGTTAACATCATATGGTAAGGCCAGAGGAACCGTTTCAATTGCCCCTATGTTGGCACCAAGCATTTTTGCTCATGCGTGAATAGAATATGTAAAAAAAGGGGTCACTCAACTGCCATTAGAGGCTAGTCAAGCCCGCTTGTGGAAATTTTGCATTTCTCTCATTTAGCTTAAAAATTAAAATTACTTTAGCTTAGTTATTATGTGTTTTCTTAACAAATGACTATCGACAAAGAGTTTCAGTTTTGAATGATTTTTGAGAAAAACTTGGGTACTAGGAAGGTGTCACATTAGTATTCTAGTTGGTAGCCAACAAATCAATAGTCATGTGACAACTAAATTATGGGCCTCTATTGTCCCTAGTGTGGAATCTAGAAAAAAAAAGGGATGCGGAGGGGGGGGGGGGAGGTGAATAGACTCTTTTTCAGATTTTATGCTTTTCTCTACAAAATGAAAACCTTGGAAAGACACAAATTATTATATTACAATATATAAAATAAACCACACACGAAGCATAAGTAAAGGAGTGAAGGGAAGAGAAGCTTAACATACGATATTAACGTGGTTCGTCCCTTACCTACGTCCACGTCTTGAGCCAAGCTCAAGGATTCCAAATCCACTGTACTTACTCCTTATAGGTAGAGAAGCCTTCATGTACACCACCAAGGGAAGAAATCCCTTCCTGCTCACAAAGAGCCTTCAAGTTACGTTCACCAAGAACCCTTACAATTTCAAGAAGAAAAACAAGATGTTGTTGATGTAGACAATGCTCCTTGAATGAGCTAATCACAACACCAAGAAATCCTCACACTAATATCTCAAGTATTGAACCACAAACAAGATTAGAGAGCGAGAGAGAGAGAGAGAGTGAGCACTAAACTGATGAACTAGTACTAATGCAATGAGCTTAAGGAAATTGTTCACTAGTCATAGAGTTTTTATAAACAAGTTAAAAGTATTATTTAAATAGTAAAAAATGTGTACTAGCCGTTAGACACACTTAAATGCAAAATAAAATACTAAACTAGCCGTTATGTTTTAAAATACGACCCTAATCGTTGATGTTTTTCAAAACCGTCGACGATTTGCCTTAGAAGGAAACCATTGATATATACATGGAAGACCGTGGATGGTTTTCCTTGTTCCCTTAATGCCTTGATTTTATTCTATTTTAGGTACATGAAAATGATTCTAACACAAGCGGGACCAAATATACCAAAGTGTACAATACTCAGACCATTGAAACCTTGTGCCATAATAAATGAAATTGAGTATATGATATGTGACTCTTTTATTATATTAATTATAGTTTTGACTTTGAAAAAATCTAAGCATAAAAACTATGAAAAACATCTTTTTTTTATTCAAATGATAAATGATATCCTATATGATGAATGATATACTATATGGATTAATATGCATGTGCAATTTACTCAACTCTTGCTCAATAAAATTGCGTGAAACATTACTAAAAGAGTTACAAAAATCCTACCCCAAACACTCCCCATTACATATGAATTCACAATTGATCCATTTGATGTGCTTGAGATCTTCCTCTTGAATGTCCACTTGATCTTCACAATTCAATCTTTATCTTCATGAATTTCCACACTTTTATCCACTTGCACCTATCATAACTTGATATTCAAAGGTTAGTAACTTAGAACCACTAATGGGTTGTAATCATCAAAATACGACAAATAGGATCATGTACCCACTAAGGCTAACAATTTTTCCTTTTCTAATGATGACAAACCATTGTTGTTTCCACAAGATATATTCCAAGCGCCCAATTAATTTATGCATATGGTTTAAGAAAATAAAAATTTGCTCCCCCTTACTATATGCATATAAAGCACAAGCAATCCATTCAACTAACTATTTCATACCATAGGAAATTCCTAACATAGGAGTTACATAGCCAACATACAACTAGAAATTAAGATTCCAAAACCTCAAACTAGGAATAAAGTTCCAAACCAACTAAACATTAAACTAAAGCATAAATATCTCCCCCTTTGATCATCATCAAAAAGAGGAATTAATCATCAAGTTTAAAATATTCAAGGATCCTGTTAAGCCCATTCTCCATGTTGGTGAGGCGAGTATTTGTAATATGAGAGTCCCGAGCATAATTATTTTCAAGTGTAGTGATATGAGCATCCATCCTCTCTCAAGACATTGTCGAAAATAATCATCACGAGGACCATCATCCATCCTCCCAGAAGCACATTCTGGCTTCATAGCCAATGAACAAGGGTAAATAAGTTCGGACGATGACGATGATGATTATACTCCCTCATATGATGAATTAGTGAATAATTGTGCTAAATTACTTGATGAATAATTTTAGTAAAAATGAAGAACAAAAATTTTGAGAAAGAGCTTGCATTGTTTAAACAAAGGGAGTCCTCAATGATAGAAGAAAATGATTTTTTTTAAAGGAAAAGTGAGGCGCTTTATACAAATTCACAAAAAGAACATGAAACTTTAGAAGTAAAAATAAAAAGTTTGGAGGAAAAATTATCAAAATGCAAACAAAAGGAACCTTGTCTTTGTTCCTCATTTAAAGATGAAAATGCCTCCCTTAAAAAGGAAAATTATGAGCTTATTAAAAATGCTCAAAAAGACCATGAAGGTGTTCAATAAGAAGTAGGAAATTTGAAAAATCAAATTGAAAATATTTTAGAAGAAAATACTCTCTTGAAAAAGAAAATTGAAAATCATGGTAAAACTATAAGAGGAAAAGAAAACTCAAATAAATTCTTGGGAGTTAAAAGAAATAACTTTTTCAAAAAGAGTTTTAAATCCTCTTTTAAATCACATGGTTATGCCTCATCAAGTAAAAATAGTGCTAATAAGTCAAAACTCTTACACACAACAAAGTTTATTTATATTGTGAAAGAAAGGGTCACATACGATATTTTTGTCCTTGTAGAGGAGTTAGAGTGTTGGAATTGGTGTGTTCTCAAAAAGGGGGGTGAATTGAAAATTTAAAATTTCTTCCTAGGTTTAACTAAACCAGCAGCAGTAATACACAACCTAGGGGCAGTCTAAGCACGCATGAAATTGCAGAAATGATAAATCAATCAATTCTCAGCACAGACAATACAGTTCTAGTATCTTTCAACAAATTACAATTCTGTGTCAATCTAATATGCAGTATATTTAGCAAAGAAATTAAATCAAGCTAGAAGCAGAATATAAAGTAAGGAAAAGTAAAAGTGAGCCGAATATGTTATTGGGGTTCGGCAAACGTGCCTACATCCCCGCCTCAACTCGCAAGCCTGAGGATTACCACTAATGCACACTTAATGAGTGGAGCGACACCGGTTACAACCACCTTTTCCTTACTGGGTAAGGGAATACCCTAGGTCAAGTTAGTAGGGTTGACCCCAACCTTTACAAACTCTCTTTAAGGGGCGGAGAAGGCCGAAACACTCCTTAAGGGGCAGAAAATACCCACCTCAGGCTATGCTTGGATTACAATCAATAAAGTTTTTTGTACAATTAAAAGTGCTTCTAACACAAGCAAATTTGTACAATAATATGATCCAAATATATGCTCTCATAGATGATATGGATATAATGCTCAATTGAGATTGTGAAAAAAATTATTCAAGATAATATATTCAACAAATGAATATTCAAGTTAACCTTGAGAACCCTAATCAAATAACTTAAAGATATGTTAAATAATATCACAACAGATATGTTAGGGTTTTAGCTTAGCAAAAGATGTATCAAGTAAATGTGCAAGCTCTTAAGTCTTGCAATTTGAATGCAAAGACTAGGAAGCTAAAATGAGTTATTCCCAATCAAATATTTATATACGAAATATTATGGGAATAAACGATCAAGAAAAACTCTCAAAAGAATTTTTCAAATATGTATGAATATGTGAGAGTAATGCCAAGAAGATGATTTGAAATGATGCACAATAACATAATCAAATCTTTGTACACCTTGTAATTGATTTGCAAGTTAGAAGAACAATAAAAAGGAACTCTCTATTTTGAAATGATTCATGCAAATAAGGAGTTAGAGAGTATGTGGAAATAAGCTTGAAAGATTGAGTAAATAGCAAATGGAGTATAAAAAATTTGAGAGAAAATTTGCTTAATCACTTTGCTAATTGGTTGCTAATCTAAGCAAATGAGGGAGTATATATAGATATCTCTCAAAAAATAACCGTTGGGGACCTATTGGGAATTTTAAAATTGTTAAATTAAGGTTTAACGCAAATTAACCTTAATTTACCACGGTAAAAATAAGGCAACCCGAGAGGTTCGGTTTGCTGACCCTTAGGGTCGGTCAACCGAACAGACACAGTAATTTTGAAATAATTTAGGGTTCAATTTTCCGTGGGCAGTGGTTGATTAACCGAGCAGAGGCGATTTCCAAAACCTTTGAGGTTCGGGCCCTTGATCTCAAGTTTGGTTAACCAGATCATGGGCTTTGGTTTGTCAAGGCAATTTTGAACTGAATGTTCGGTTTACCGTGGCAGGTGGGAATGTCAAATGTCAAGGTTCAGTCAACTGTGAACGGTGCATTTAATTTAGGTTCGGTTGGCTGAGCTAAGTCAAATGTTGACTTTTTGGCTGTTCAGTCTACCGAGGCATTTATAACACCATAGGGTCAGTGTTGACCTCATAGGTTATACCCGGTTTTGATAATGACAAATACTCAAATGTTTGATGGCTATCTAGTTTATGTGCAGGTATATAATTAGCAAATCAAATTGATGGCACATGAAGTAGAGCTTAAAGACCCTGAAGACTATATTATGTATTTCAATTCATTTCTCATTTGGGTCTGTAATAATTTAAGTTCAAGGGTCTGTAATAATTAATGCTTTACCTGCATGGTAGGATAGATAAGCTAAAAAATACCTAGACTGACCTTAGGTCCCACATGCATGCATAAATGAGTGCCCTATTAAAATTAAGTTAATCATCATATGAATAGGGACAACATTGTAAAGAGGAAATGATAGAAAATGCTGAACTTGGCATGTTTGGTCGACTAAACTCAGTTACACTGAGATCCTCGGTTGACCGAACTCCTACTGGGGCAACAAGTTGACTCTCAATCGACCGATCAAGATTATATAGGCAACGCCCTGGTCGATCGAACCCCTATGTGGGAATTTCCAACCGCCCGATTGACCAAAACACCTAGTTCAAATTGACCCGGTCGACTAAACAGCGCAAATTTGGAAAATCGCTTTTGAACCCCTTAGTAGGGTTGACTATCTTCCTATTTCAAAGTTCTCTCGGTCGACCGAATTCAGACACTGGGTCAACTGAACCTTAAGTATGGTTGACTAGTGCTCTCGGGTTGGCTAAAATTACCGAGGTTAAAACACAATTAAATTTTATTAACCTCACTTAAACTTTTTCAAAAATGACTAATATGTCCTGAATGGTTATAATTATGGGGAATTCTATATACACCTCTTATTTGCAAAAATTAGTTAATGATTAGCAAACTCAATTAGCAAATATCCTCTGAAATTCAAAAATTCCTACTCCCATTTTTAAGCATCCTACACTCATTCTTACTCACTTTTATTGCTAAAATCACTTTGTAAGTGTGCTTGAGTGTTCTTCTCATTAGGCTTAAGCTCTCTCTTGTTCTTATGGATTGAATTATTTTATTAGAGAGCAAAGCTTCAAGTTTCCCTAGGAGACTTTGTTAATAAGTCTTTCTTAGAAATACTTCATTGAGCTTTTGGATTTTGCATTGTCATCGCAATACTTAAGGAGTTCACATTAGATTTTGATTGCTAAAAATATTTTATAAATCATTTTCAAAATATCTTTTGTGCTTATCTGTGAGAAATACATTTTGATAATATTTGCTTGAGTGCTGAAAATTTTTGTTGCTATATCTCTTAATTGATATCATTATCTTAACACAAAGATTAAATAATTTTTACAAATTATTTTTGAATATCTTTTATGGTTTATTTTGAGAAAAACATTTTTTGAGATATTTGAAGTGTGCTTGTAATTTTTGTTACCTTATTGTGATTGAGATTATTATTTTAACACAAAGATCCTATCACTTACACTCTCACGTACTGATTGCAATATATGCATTAATATTTGAGAGTAGACACTAAGGCAACACTGAGCTTATCTTATCATATCATTCGGTAGTGTATTGATTACATTGGTACATAATCTGCTTAGTTGAGAAGCATATTTGTTTTACGTAAATTTTATTGAGAAATATGTTATATTCCAGGCGTGGCTTGAGGGGGCGGTAATCCAGTCTGGTAAGGATTGGTTGTAAAGGTTGAGGTTAGCCTTATACTAATTGAACTGGTTGTTTAGGTGCCATTCCACCTATTAAGTGAGCTTATAGTGGTAATCCTTGTGCTTGTTAGCCAAGGCGGGAACGTAGGCAGTTTGTCAAACCTCGATAACATTTCTAGGTGTCATCTCTATTTACTGCTTTATTGTGCATGCTTAGCTAAATTAATTGTGCAGTTTAATTTACACTGTATATTTATATTGATTTACTTTATCTGCACTAGATTGACCTTAGACTTGTGTAATACTACTGTTAGTGGATTAACCTAGGTGATAAAATTTGAAAATACCAATTTACGCCCCTTTTGGGATTACGATAAAGCTAACAGTTAGTCGACTGACCTCCTTTAAAAAAATTTATTTCCTTTTGACCTTATTTGATTTAATCACTGTTTTGTGTGTTGGCAAATAAGCTTAAGGGAATTTTATTATGAAATGTGAGGAAACCTAAAGTCAGTCTATGGACTTTTGAGTTAAGCCAAAAATCTAACGTCAGTCGACCGAAGGTGATCCCTAAGGTCAATCTACGGCTTTGAGCATTTAAACCTATCATGCATGTGATGTAGTTATTATAGACCATATTATATTATAGACCCAATAAAATTGAATGCAAATACAATAACATAGAGGTCTTCATTCTTTTGCTTCTTCAGATGCCATATATGAAACATGATCTTTGTGGTTCGTATGACTTCCTTGTGCTCCTATCATCAGTGCGTGCTAAGGATGAACCTATTCAAGAAGCTCAGTGCATAAGTAAGAAACATTGGTTTTATCATAATCAAAAAGGGATCAGACTCATAGAGTCAACATTCTCTCCTTTTTTGATGATGACAAAAATAATTTTCAAAAGTGGGCAAAGCCTAACTGACTCCCCCTAAGTATATGCATATAATTTAAATTTGAAGTGCAAGCATATAACAAATGAAGACAAACATACACAAATTTTGCATTCAATTTTTAGTTGTCAATAAAGCTCAAATAATATGGAATGCTATGTATTTAGCTTTCCCAATTTTGCATTAGACACTTCTCCCCTTTTTGACATCAGCAATAAGGGGCTAAGGTAGGAAAGTAAACACAAGATAAAATATATTTAGATATAAGATTTAATTTTGAGAGAAATTTTTGAAATTTTGGCAGCATACCATTTAAAAATAAACCAATTCCCAAAAATAAATGAAAGACCTGATTAATTACAAGTATAGCTCATCATTCAATTCATGCAAGATTCAGTATAGTCCAAGGTAGTGCATGCAATGATTCGAATACATCGATTACTCATGATCAATATAAAACAAACATCTCATTATATACATTAAGAACATGAATGTAAGTGCTAGAATTGTTAAGGAATTTTAGAGTCGTAGTGTTTTAAGTTGAGTTGCTCCCCATTTCAATTTGAAAGCAACTTAGATACCTAACAAGAATGTTATCACACAAAAAAAAATAGGCACAAATTTTGATCCTTCAACCACTTCTATTGGAAAAGATATTATGGCTTTGCTGAAAAAAAAAAAAAAAACTTTAAAATCAATTTTTAGGCAAGCCAGGTAGGAGAGCAAAAAGAATATTATCTTGACAAATAGAGGCTTCCCTTATCAATTTAATCAAATGAGAATTTATGAAACATACAAGCAACAAAAAATTTGAAATCAAATCCTGCAAGGTGTGCAATTTTCACCAAAACAATCCATATCAAATGTATTCATGAAGCACAAATTGTGATGTTCAAGGAGTGCAGACAACCTTTGGCATCAAAAACAAAACAATGAAGCATGTAAGTCCATAGGGTTTAATTTTTCTAAAAACAATAAGATGTATGTAGTAAGGATAATTTTTAGAAAAATTTGAGCAGCATGCCCACTGTAGGCTACAAACTTGATAATAGTTTTTTCGAAGCTCTAAGGAACTTCAGTCGCCTGGGCCTTTAACTTCAGTCGCCTGAACTTTTGGGAAAGTCTAAAAATTCAATTTTTAATGAAAGAACACATGAGCTATGTTTTGATCCAACGGTTAGGATTGATTCTAAGGGTAAGACACCTATTTATACATCATATAAACCCTAGTTCTGAAGCTAAGACTTTTGGAAGAGAAGAGAACAAACCTTTTGTAGAGATTGCACGTTTAGCACAACTTTGAACACACTACTGTAACCTTTGCCTAGGATTTCAACGTTCTTACATCGAATCTGAGCTAAGGCTATCTCGTTTGTCAAAAAGCAATCTATCTATCATTGTGGAATCATTTTGGTATTGAGGTTTGGTAAATCGATCTACACGTTGATATTTATTTTCATAGAGTTCTTCATATAAACTAATTTGCTTGATTGATATATATATTTTTTTTCAAAGAACTTCTCATTCCAAAATCAATTGTTGAAATAAGTTGAGTGATTGATAGTGAGTATACTTTCATATAAATTATTCAGATAATCTCACTACTTGATAAAGGGTTTCGTCATTGGTTAAATAGTTTGATTCAAGTGTGTCTTCAGTTAAAGGATCCATATTTTAGATATATTAAAAACACTTGATTAAATATCCTTGGTGTTCATAAATATTTATTTTATTAAGGGATATTTTCTTTGGAAAACTTTATATTCAGTTTTTGATCTTTGGAAATCATATTATACATATATATAGATTTGGATATTACAAGGATCGTGTTGTGATAGAATATTTGAAAGAAAGCTCTGTGATTTTGATTGATATAATATTCAAGATAAAGCTTTTGATAAGTTCACATTAGATATTCATGCATTTTCGTAAAGTGAACTAGAATCCAAATTTTCTCCAAAGTTTTTAATTATATCATTTCTTGGGAGTTTTGGTAAAAAGGGAAATTGTGTGTTGAAGCATATCATTCATAAACGATTGTATCATTTTCATACATTCTGAGCTTCAAGTTTCATCATATGATTATGTATTAGGAATTTCAATTGTACTCACTAGCTTTGTTGGAAGTAACTTTGAGTGTTTTACAGATTTGATTGTAATCGCGGTTTGGGTTGTGAACCGGGTTTGAGGAGAGAGCTATATCTCTTGTAAGCAGTGGATTAGGAGGAAGTTATATCTCTTGTAAGCAGCGGATGTAAGGAAAGCTCCATCCCAATTTAAGGAGTAGAGATTATAGTGGAATCCTTGAGTGGGTTGCTCAAGGCAAGGACGTAGGCCGGGTTGGCTAAACCTCGTAAAATCACGTTTGCATTCTCTCTTCCCTTATCTTTTTACTTTCTACACTACATTTCATTACTCCTATTGCATGTGTATGTTGAATAACTCTACACGAACTTAATTGGGTAAAAAGAACTCATTGATAAAATAAATTTAATTCAGTTTTAAATCCCTGCAATTGATTTGTTAAATATACAAATAGGGATTAATTGGTAAATAAGTTTCAAATAAATTTTAAAATACCCAATTCACCCCCCTCTTGGGATTACACCTAAATCAACAAAAAATAAAAAGAATCTCTATATGGGATACTTTCTAAAGGAATCAAAATATTATGCAAACACATCTTTTATTAATTCTTATGAACATACTATATGCTTATTGTGTAAAAAAAAAAGGACACATAAAGTTTGATTGTCCATTTAAAAGAAAAAAATGTTAAAATCAAGAAAGTATGGAGAGTAAAAGTTGAATCCAAAACTGAAACTAAAAAACCTAAGAAGGTTTGGATACCCAAAAGTAATACCTTGAACCCTTTTTGTAGGTATGCTTTAGGACCACCCCATCAAAAGACAAGTGGTACTTGGACAACAAGCGTTTAAGACATATGACCGGAGATAAATCAAAATTCACTACACTAATGCAAAAAGATGGTGGATATGTCTCCTTCGACGACAATGCTAAAGGTAAAATTGTTGGGATCAGAAAAATAGGTAAAGAACCCTCCTTAACCATTGATGATGTCTTGTTAGTAGACGGGTTAAAACATAACCTACTAAGCATAAGTCAATTAAGTGATAAAGGGTATAACATAATCTTCAAACAAGACAAATGCATAGTTGAAAATAGAGAAGAACATAATGTTTTATTCACTTCTAATAGAATTGACAATGTGTATTGTATAAAATTTGAAAATCTAAAAACTCAAGAAATCACATGCTTAACAGCCATGAATCAAGCAAGTTGGCTGTGGCATAGAAGATTAGGACACGGTTGTATCGATTTGTTATCCAAATTAGCTAAAAAGAACTTAGTTAAAGGACTACCAAGCACAAAGTTTGTAAAAGACAAAATTTGTGATGCTTGTCAGCTTGGAAAGCAAACTAAGACTAGTTTTAAAAGGAAGAAACACATCTCCACCAGTAGGCCCTTAGAACTTATCCACTTAGATTTATTTGGCCCTACTAGAACATAAACTCTATGAGGAAAGCAATATACTTTCATCATTGTTGATGAATACTCCAGGTTTACCTAGGTACTCTTCTTAGCTTCCAAAGATGAAGCTTACAAGATGTTAATTAACTAGTGCAAGAGACTCCAAAATGAAAAATGGTATAGTGTTTTAAATATTAGAAGTAATTAAGGAAGAGAATTTAACAATAAATAAGTTGATAAATTTTGTAATGAACATGGAATAAAACTTAATTTTTTTAGCACCTTGAACTCCACAAAAAAATGGATTTTTTGAAAGGAAAATAGATCTCTTCAAGAAATGTCTAAGACCATGCTTAATGAGCATAAGTTACCTAAGTATTTTTGGGCTGAAGTGGTAAATACCGCATGTAATGTTATGAATAGAGTTTCCTCAAGATCAAGCTTAGATAAGACCCCCTATGAACTATGGAAAGGAAGAAGGCCCAACATATCTTATTTTCATGTATTTGGATGCAAGTGTTTTATGCTGAATGATAAAGATGACTTAGGAAAATTTGATGCAAAATCATACAATGGAATTTTTCTAGGGTATGCATTAAATAGTAAGGCATTCAGAATTTACAATAAGAGAACACTCATAATCATAGAATCAATTCATGTAGCATTTGATGAAGCAAATCCATTGTTGGCCTGACAAGGCTTAAAATCTTGTTTTAATGATAACAAATCAGAGGAACTTAACATATTTGGTTAAGTGATGGTGTGGCAAGACTCAAGAAAGAGAATACAAGGTCAAGTGCTCACAAAGATCATTAAAAGCTTATATTTCAAAGAAAGATGATCAAATGAAGCTTAAAAGGCATAGATTCAAAGATGATCTAATAAAGCTTGAAGATCATGAAAGCATGAATGAGAACTTGCTAAAGTATATTGAAGCTTGAAGACAAGATGGAGGGAAAGCAAAAATATCATGGAAGACTTCAAAGCCTAGAGTTGTAGGGTTTAAGAGATTTATGTAAGTATTTCATGTTTTAAATATCTTATGGAAATATGTTGAAAGCTCTTCTAGGGTTATTCATTAACTTTGAGACCTTATTTAAAACCTTGGAAAATGTTTTATAAGAAATCAAAGTAAGAGAGCAAAAAGGATTTTTGAAAACCAAAATGAAAAATCTGAATTTGGTATGCCCAAACGACTGAGGTGCACCCTCAGAAGACTGAAGATGTACTTTAAAGGACTGAAAAATTAGTTCAGTCTTCTGAAGATTTTTCTAAAGGAATACAGAAGAGGCAGTACACCCTCAGAAGCTTGAACCCTCAGTTTAGTCATCTGATTTGGGACTTCAGAAGACTGAACCTTCAGTTCAGTCGTCTGACCTTGTGTCCAGTGCAAATTTTTCAGTGTGTTGAGGAACATCATAGGACTGAACCCGATACTTTAGTCATCTAAAAATTGTTATTTTAAATTTCAAATAAAGGTTTCTTGTGCCCCAAATTTTCTAAAGGTTTGGACGACACTCCAAGTAATCTTAGGAAACACAAAATTACTTTTCTAAGCCTATAAATATATGAATTGCAAATCAAATTACAACAACACAAAAACCAAGAATTAAAAAATCTGTTTCAAAGCTGAAAGTACACTTGATCTTTCAAAGCTCTCTCTTGCTCACTTATTGCAAAATCTAATTAGCTGAGAATACTGAAGTGCTGATCCATCCTATTCTGATTTCTACTACTGATCCTCATCTAGAGAAGGATATTGGTGAAATCTTACTAGAGCTTCAATCTTATTTTAATTTTATATTTAAATATTGAAGTATCTAGTGTTTGAAATTGTACTAATCTGCTCTGTGTGAGAGTATTCTTGTACGTAGAACTTATTTCTTATTTCTTGTAGTTCTTGAACGATTCCAGGTTGTTGAATTGTTGGACAAAGCATGGGGTATCGCTTGGAGAGGCACTGCACTAGCCTACTGAAGGAGTGACCGAGCATGGGATATCGCTTGGAGAGGCGTTGCTATAGCCTACTGAAGGAGTGCTTGAGCATGGGGTATTGCTTGTAAAGGTTTGTTGCACCCAAAAAGGAAAGGTATAATGGAATCCTTACGTGGTATTGGCCTAAGGCGAGGATGTAGGTTGGGGATAAGCCGAACCTCGTAAAAAACATGGTGTCACTCTCCTGCCTTACTCTCTTTACTTTTCAACATATATTAACTGTGTGGTTGAATTTAATTTTTGATCATAAACACTGCATGAATTGGATATTAAATAAACTAAAGATTAATTTTATTTTGGGATTTGTGAAAACCAAAAGGAAGTACGTTGGTTGATCAATACAAATTGTGAAAATCGTAAGGGAGTACGTTAATTGGTTAACACCAAAGACTAATTAACTGAAATTTTATTTAAAAGTCCAAGTTCTTGGAAGGAGTGTAGGATTTCATATTTTGCATCATATTGAGAAATCAAATCCATCAATACAGGGCTTACATATAAATATATTCACAGGGCTACAAACAAGCAAATATCTTGAATTCTTGTAAAAGCTGAGAATTGCCAAGAAGCTGGCATATTATATCTTAATTTGGTAGTTTTGGTTGTTTACTTTAAAGTTGTTGATTGGTTCTTGGTTGATTGGGTTTTGATTACTTGTGTTGTGTGTTGGTTTATGGATTAAATAATCAACTAAACTCTTGCTGTGTGATTGTTAAATTAACAAGTGGTTTAAGAATTCTTGAAAAGAATTAAAAGAAAATTTTAGTAACCCAATTCACCCCCCTCTTGGGACTACACCTCAACTTTCATCCATTTACTAAATCAATTGACATTGAGGAAGCTGAAACAACACAAAAACTAGAAGACTTAGAAATTAAATAAGTCAAAGATGAGAACAATGAATCAACCTCAAATGATAAATCTACCGAAAAATCCGAACTACCTAAAGAATGGAAATTTGGAAGAAATCATTAAAAAAAACAAATCATAGGAGAACCTTCATGTGGTATATCCACTAGATCCTCATTGAAAAATTTATGCAATCATTACGCTTTTCTATCTCAAGAAGAACCCAAGAATATAGAAGAAGTCTTAAGTGATGATTCTTGGATAGTAGCTATGCAAGAAGAATTAAATCAATTTGAAAAAAAATAAAGTATGGAATTTAGTTCCTAGACCCAATAATCGTTCAACAATTGGAACCAAATGGGTATTTAGGAATAAAAAGGATGAACAGTATAGTACTACGTAACAAAGCTAGACTTGTTGCTTAAGGATATAATCAAGAAGAAGGAATAAACTATGATGAGACCTTTGCCCCCGTAGCTAAAATGGAAGCCATAAGAATATTATTAGTTTATGCATCTTACAAAGAATTCAAACTCTATCAAATGGATGTGAAGAGTGCATTCTTAAATGGATATATAAATGAAGAAGTCTATGTGGAACAACCTCTCGGTTTTGAAGATATTCATTATCCTGATTGTGTATTTAAATTAAAAAAAGCATTATATGGACTAAAACAAGCCCCTAGAGCTTGGTATGAGAGGTTAAGTAGATTTCTACTGGAAAATGGCTTTTTAAGAGGAAAGGTGGACAACACATTGTTCATTAAATCTAAAAATAAACATATGCCTATCATTCAAATATATGCAGATGATATCATATTTTGTGCTACAAGCGAAGATCTATGTAAGGACTTTCCCAAATGAATGCAAGATGAATTTAAAATGAGTATGATGGGAGAATTAAATTACTTCTTAGAAATTCAAATTAAGCAAGCCATAAGTCTTGATAAAGATGAAAAAGGAAAATCATTTGATATGAAAAATTACTGAGGCATAATAGGGAGTCTACTATATTTGACAGCAAGTAGACCAGACATTATGTTCAATATATGCATGTGTGCCCGGTTTCAGTTAGCCCCTAAAGAATCTTGCCAAATAGTCGTAAAAAGAATCTTAAGATACTTAATAGGTATTATTGACTTAGGCCTATGGTATCCTAAGGACACCAACTTTGAAATGATCAGTTATTTAGACGCTGATTATGTTGGATGTAAAATAGATAGAAAAAGTACAAGTGGAACTTGTCACTTTCTATAACGATCTCTTGTGTCTTGGTTCTCTAAGAAATAAAATTTCGTAGCCTTGTCTACTGCTGAAGCCGAATATATGGTAGCAGGTAGCTGTTGTGCACAAACACTCTATATGAAATAACATATAAGGGATTTTAATTTAGAGTATTCAGCAATACCTATAAAATGTGACAATACCAGTGCTATAAATATCTCCAAAAATCCTATATCACACTCAAAAACCAAACATATAGACAGAAGACATCACTTTTAAAGAGATCATGTGCAAAAAGAAGATATCTTACTAGAGTTTGTAAATACAAGTGACCAATGGGTAGATATTTTTACCAAACCTCTTCCAGAAGATAGATTTATATCTATAAGAAGAGAACTAGGATTGTTACATAGCAGGGAAGTTGTTTAAAGAGGATAATGAATGAGTAGTAAAATAGTGTTTGAAAGGCAAGTGAGTTCAGGTTGAAAAATTAGCCACTGTCGACTGATTCTTTTTTGACTTTCTAAAAATTTCAGAATCAGTAAAGTCAGGCGACTAACCCTCTAAGCCTCAGTCAACTGACTCGTTATTGTCTGAGTAAAAATTTAAATGTGCGCTAAATTGTCAAGAGACTGACCCTCGATTTTAGTCGACTGACTGAGGGTATTTTAAATACTTATAGTGTGCGAAAACCTAATTTTTCAAACCCTCAGGCACCTGACCCTAGTATCTCTATTTTCCTCACTTATTCCCTTTCAAACCTTAGAGCTTCTACACTCAAAACCCTTCGATTAAAACTTGAAGAACATCATTCCAAACCTTTCCCTCACAAATTTCTATGGTTTTACTGTTTGGTGTTCTCTCTTGAACTCACAATGCCTTGAACAAAAACGACTGGCAATAAAGCATCATCCTTATGGCAAGATGATAACTCTTCGATCGAGAATTGGCTTGTCACTCCTAATGCAAGGTGGTTATACAAAGATCATTTCTGTACAACTGATCCGATTCTCGGTAAGGTTTTGGACAATACGTTCTTTGAAGAAGAATTTCCTAAAATCTTACCCATGTTTAGGAAACTAGGATGGAAAATTTTTGTTACTTACCAACCCAAAGGACTCAATCAAAATTTGGTCAAAATTTTTGATGTGAATATAGTTAAAGAGATTCGGTAACCACTACCGAAGTTATAGGAAAATCCATTGCCCTTACTCCACAAACCTTGGCCACTATTTTCAATATCTGCCAAGGAGAATTTGAATGTCCTGCCTCTGGGCAATCATGGATCATGGAACAAGGGTTCACTCCTGAAGAATTTTTATCTCTAATTATGGTTAAAGAGCCTGTTTACTTTGGACATCCTCCACTTAACAAACAATTGAACCTTTAGGCAGAAATCCTCCAAAAGATCATCACATACAACATTCTGCCTCAGGTTGGTTCTCATTACTATGTGCCATATTTGGACTGCTTTGTTATGTGGTGTTTGCTGAAAGAGAAGAAGCTTGATTTATCAAGCTTAATTCTTAAATGGATGATCTCTCGAACTGAAGCTCACCGAGTAATTCTACTTTATGGAGGAATTCTGAACCTCCTTTTTGCTCATCTCCATGTTGCCTCTCCAACTGACTTGTTTATCAAACATACCCACTATGATATTTTCTCCTTTACCACACTCAAACAAATGGGGTATATGAAGCACAAACAAGGCTGGTTTCCTAAAGGTGAACGGCGCAAAAGACAAGCTCCTGAGCCACAACCTCAAGATCAGCAGCCTGCTCCTTCGTTTGATGTTGCACCATCATTATTCCTTGCTTATCACCAACAATTTACTGATTTTAGTGGAGAAATGAGATCTGTACTTAGCTCACTTCATGATAATTTTGCATCTCTTCAAGTCAACTATTCTTCACTAGATCAATGGCTCAGTCGGATTCAACATCACATGGCCGGCCCATCCTCTTCTTATGGCAAAGCTCCAATGGATATAAGCTCTATTGATGCTACTGATGAAGATGAAGAAGACAAAGAAGTTGATGATGAAGAAGGAGATGACGATGAAGATGATGATGATGTAGATGCTAGAACTGCATAGCTGTAATGACCCGAAGAAAAATAGTATTTAAATAATAATAAAAGAAAGCATTCGTCGACAATGTGGCAGTATAGGCTCGTCGACGAAGGCGTGCTTCATCGATGAGAAGATACCAAGAGGATGTTTTAGGTGACTGTCAATTTCGTCGATGAAGGGGAAAGTTCGTTGACGAATTACCTCTTGATCTCGTCGATGAGGTGACGTGGCTCATCAGCAAAGCCCATAGTATAAATAGCCCAAACCTCGGATTTTTACGCAGAAAATCATAAAAAAATTCTCTCTCTCTCTCTCTCTCTCTCTCTCTCTCTCCTCTACGGTTCCTCCCTTCTCTCTCTTCGATTTCGGCCCCATTAGTTGCCGGATCAATGATCTGAGGCCACCATGACACTCATGGGGAAGTTCTCTCTAAGTCTGCCAGAGTGGATCGTTGGTGGGGTAGAGTTGAAATTCGTCCCTGATTTAAGGTAAGACTTTCTATGCAAAATTTGGTCTTCCCATAGTTATGGAAAATGTTATTCGTGGAAAAATACTGAAGTTTAGTTCTGAGAGTTCTCATTTTCAGAGTATTGAATGGGAAACCCTGCAGGTGTAGGACGAGTGTATTTTAGGGGATTTCTTCTCAGGAATTAGGTAAGGGAATAAACTAAAGCAGTCATTTTTCCATGAAAACTATTATTACATTATTAGTAGATTTATGTTTAGAAAATATGTATTATATTTGAATATGATTGAGAAAATGCATAGTTGGGAAAATACTGCTGTAATACAATAAATATGATTTCAGAATCAAATGTATGGTTTTATTCAACAATGTGTGGCATGAATATTTTTTTATATGTGAAAATTAATATACTATGGCAACTTTTATAAATGAAGTATGTTTCTAGAAATTATGCAACAATGTAGTATATTATGGTTTTTAAAATACATGATAAATGAATTATTTATTCAGAATGATATGTATGAAATATTTGGCGCAAGGTCGTGATTGATAGCCGGCGCAAGGCCATGTTTTACGTATGATTTCGGTGTAAGGCCATATTTATGAATGTTCGGCGCAAGGCCATATGTATGTATGTTATTTCAGAAAATGCTATCAATCTATTTATGTTAGAAAAGTATATTATCATATATTATATGTTATCAGAACCCGGATGATAGTTCAGTTTAGTTACAGGAGCACGGTACGGTAGCTATATAGATCAAATTATTATGTTCAGACTTGTGCTAACCGCCCCATAAGGGGTTGGGAGATGGATAGTCAATGTGGGTTTCAGTGTAGAGTTGTAGATGTCCACCTAGCAATCTAGACTAGGGTTTAGCTGGCCCATCATACTTATAGACATTTTTGACTCGGAAGTGGTTGGCCAGCCATTGTCGAGTCCCGCCTTCGGGCTGCATAACCCATCATGGGGGGTAATACATGACATCAGCTAGCTATACATCCTGGGTAAATTTCAGCATTATTAGTTATATTAGACATGTCATGATCAGTATGAATTATTAGAAATTATGAAAGTTATGATTATTCACTATGTTATGATGAATGTTTTCTAGTATATGAAATGTACTGTGTATGTATGATAGCACCAAGTATTCATGTTGCCACATAACTGTATTTAGTTTATTTTCCCTTACTGAGAAGTGTCTCACCCGACGAACATTAAATAATTTTTAGGAAACCTAGAAAGACCAACGGATCGAGGCCGCCGTTGAGTCAGTTGTACTACCCCATTAGGAGGGTAAGTTTGAACAAGGATCAGGAGATTTTGATGTTGGATCCAAGATATATTTTTTATTTTTGAGAGTTTTTATATAAACACTGTCTTTTGGATTATATTTGACTATGTATTATGTACTTTGTGGTTATGAGATGGTGATTTACATTTAATGCTGCCTAGGTTCCGCTGTCTTTGACAGGTGTCCCCGTTACCCACGGGTTCAGGTTGACTATTTTACTAATTATGTTTTGTTATATGATAAGATAAGCAGGTCATTACAATAACTTTATTTTTATTTGAACACTTTATGGTTGTATCAACACATCTTTATGTGTGTTTTTACCTTTTGGATTTATTTCTTATTGGGTTACACATGATTATATCATATGCTTATGGTTGCTCTTTGCTTTAATTTTTGTTTGTGTTTCTTGATATCTATCTACTTTTGATTGAAGTCAAAAGGGGGAGAATTTTTGGACAAAAATTTTTAGTTTTTAAGTAGGCTCACTACAAATTGAAAATTTGAGCATGAATTTGAATTTTGATATAATATGATATGATTGAAGATATTGATACTTGAAAAATTCATTGACATTGATTTTTTTGAAAGTACATTCATGATATATATATATATATATATATATATATATATATATATGTTACAAATATTGTTAAGTTAATGCTTATCGTAAGGGGGAGCCTTTTTAAGGCTTACTTATTTTTGCTCCTTATTTATCATCATAAAAAAGAAGGAGATTGTTGGCCTAACAAGGCTTAAGAATCTTATTTTGATGATAACAAATCAAGGGAACTTAACATGTTTGGTTAAGTGATGATATTTTAGATAACTCAAGTATCAAGATCAAGTGACTCAAGGGTTCAAGAACAAGTGCTTGACAAAGTATTTTGAAGGTTTGAGCTTAAAGATAGAAGATCTTATGAAGCTAAAAGACTATTGAAGCATGAAGTCAAGACAAACATAAAGAAAGGAAGTAATGCATGAAGACTTAGTGAATAGAAGTATCTTTATATTTCATTTAAGTTTTCAAAAATGTAAGGTTGAAAAGAAAAGTTTTTGAAAAATTGCAAGTTCAGGTGGTTGGCCTTGTTTGATCAATTGACTGACATCTTTAACGGATTGAAAATTCAATGTTTTTGGAAAGTGGTAACTTCAGGCAACTGACCATGATTGCTCAATCGACTAAAAATTTTTATGCTGAGTAAATTGAGCAGACAGAGTAGCATCAGGCGAGTGACTCTATACTGTGTTTGAAATTTCGTTGAATTATAAAGGCACAGGCAACTGACTTCGATAGTTTAGTTGACTGACCTTCATTTTTTTAAAATTAAAACAGCGAGGGAAAATTTCCTAAATTGATTGCCTGGACCCCAAACTTTGTTAAAACTTGGGGAATACTACAAGTAAATTTGGGGACTACAAAAAGTTGACTTTTCTATCTATAAATACATACTAAACCCAAGAATTATACACACAAACAATTAGCAATCAAGCAAATATCTTTCTACTCTCAAAAGTTCTCTTGCTAAATATCTTTGCTAAAGTATCTGCTGTGAATTTGCTGATAAAAGTTCAAGGGTCTTAGCTTTTCTAATTGAGAAACCCGGTCATATTTACTTTAAGCTTCATCTCTTTATATTGATTATTGCTTAAGTATATTGAATTTGAATTGTACAAATTTGCTCTTGCTGAGAGTGTTTACTTGTACGAACAGAAGCCGTTCTTTGGTTCTTATTTTCTTGACGATTCATAATTGTTGGATCGTTGCCTAATGAGAGGGAATTCTCGTTAGAGAGGGAACTCCACTTGAGAAGGAGAGAGGTTGTAACTTTGGCCTAATAAAGAAAGTTGGAATCGTCACAGCGGTTGCTTGGGGCAAGGACATAGGCTGTAAGTTGAACCTTGTAAAAATACGGTGTCTCTCTCATCTTCCTAAATCTCTTTAAATTTCTGTAAATATATTAACTGCGTGGATGTTTTAATATTTACTGGAAGTTGAAATATTATTGAACACTGATTTTAAACAAGGAGTTTATGATTGAATTAAATTAAAATCTTAAAAATTGAAATTGTTAGTATTGGAAATTGAATTGGTAACATTATCTTTACATAACAACTATTATCAAGTTTGGTGGTTGATAAATAGTTGAGTTGTTGATTGTAAAAGTGTAATTAAAATCAACTCAAGATTTAAAAGGTGTTGTATTTTTTCTAAAGAAGTTTTAAAAACCTAATTCACCCACCTACTCTTGGGAGCACAGCTTACTTCTCATAAATCACCCAAATATGTACATAATATACATATTCCCTCAAAACCTGGGTACGTGAAGTTTAAAAATCTCATACCCTTTTGTTGCAATCATAAGGATGGAAAGTCGAGAAAGTATCATACAAAATAAATTTCCGGCACTTTGAAATTTTATAGGGTCTTTCTAAGTATGGAAAATACTATTTCGGGAGGTTTTCTGACTCATTCGGGATGAAAACAATTTCCCGAACCTCAAAAGTATTTTTTAAGATTTTTTTTTATGATTTTTTAGAACTTTTGTGATTTTTATAAGTGCAAAAACATTATTCTAGCCTCAAAATACATTTTGTGATTCTTGTAATTTTCCCTGAATTTTGTGCTTTTCCTGAATTTTAAAATAATAAAAAGACAATTAAGCAAAATGATGAAGGTCAAATTAAAAAATATTTTCCTAAAATTTTTGTGATTTTTTTTTTGAATTTTTGCAATTTTCACATTTTTCAAATTTTAATTAATTAACATGGTACAAAAACCGTTATAAGAGAAAAAAAAAAACAAGGAAAAGTGAGTCAAAGACATTTTAAGAATTTTTAAAAGTTTTTTTTCCTTATTTTTTCTACAATTTTTCTGAATATTTATGATTTTTATGAATTTATTGTGAATTATTGAAAGTTTAAATAATATTAAAAATAAAAAAAATTGAAAAAGCTAAACCAGTTTCATACCGGTTTCAAGGACCCAAATCGATTCGAAGAAGAACTAGTTCAAAAGGGGGTGTTGGCCTAATTAGGCTTTTCAATCTTGTTTTGATGATAACAAATGAAGGATATATTAACATAAGTTGTTGAGTGACTTTATTTTAGGATTGAATTATCAAAATACTCTCATGGTTATCACGGAAGAAAGTTTGAAATTAAAGTCAATCAAATGAAAGCTTCTCGAAGTATAGAAGCAATGCACGTCAAACTTAAAGCTTAAAGGCATTTGGGACTTGAAGTCAAGTTGAACTTCAAGAGATGGACAAGAAGCTTGAAGACTTAGTGCTTAAAGAGTTTATGTTTAGAAAGTTGTTTGTTAGTACTTCAGTTCAAATATAATTTAGAATTATGAAGCTTATTAGGATGCATCATAGACTTAGAGACCAGTTTTTAAAAAACCCTAGAAAATGTTTTTGAAAATTACATTTGAGTCTTTCAAATAACAAGGGTTTAAAAATAAAAAGAAATGAAAGTTTTTCTAAAAATGAAACTGGTCAGCCGAGTGACCTAAGCAGGCTATATTGCTCAGCCGACTGACAAAAACCTCAGGTTGAATATCTATCCAACCGACTGACACTTTTTTAACTGTAATCCATTAGCCGACTGACATGAGGACCTGTCCAACCGACTGACATTTTTGAACAAAGTTCAGTAAGCCAACTGACAATTTCCTAGAATTGTTTTTTCTGGCAGACAGAAGGGTTTTGGCCACCTGTCCAGCCGACTGACCCTGTAAAAATAACTACCCAATCACCTATCTAATCGACTGACTCTATGAGATTTTAAATTTTGAACTTTAATAGGAAAATTTTAAAAATTAGTTTTTCAAAGATGAATGTTATAGAAACTTGGTGGACACTCCAAGTAACTTGGAAAATAGGGAAACTCACCCTAAAAAGTCTATAAATACTCCTTTAAACCCAAGAAATCAAATCACCAAGTAATCACACAGCATCCAAGCATTCAACTCTCAATCTCTCACAAAACTCTTTCTTACTCACACTCTAGTTAGGAGAATTCGTCTAAATTGCTCTTGATTCATAAGCCTTCGGTTCTAATATTGAGTTTTGTCAATCACTAAAGAACCCTTGGTGATCTGTAATCTTGAGTTTCATACTTTGTATCTTTATATTTGATTGAAGTATATTTAAGTGCTCTAACTTGTACAAATTTGCTCTGTTTTGAGAGTTATCTTGTACACAGATTCTTGTACCTTTCTTGTTGTACTTTGACGGTTCAAGGCTGATTTGGATCATTGAACCAAGTGTGGGATGATCGCTTGGAGAGGTTTCTCTTCCTGAAAAAGAGGGATTTTTGTAAAAGGTTTGCTCCACTTGGAAAGGGGCGTTCATAGTGGAATTCTTTGGTGGTTTTAGCCAAAGGTGAGGACGTAGGCTAGGGATAAGCTGAACCTCGTAAAAAAGTGGTGTACTTCTTTCCTTATTCTTTTAAATTTCAATACTTCATATATTGTGTGTGTATATGCTAAGTGCAGGTTGCAAGGCTCAAACGTTGAATTAAAAAAAAGACTCTTAATTTAACAAAAGTATGTTTCAATTAACCGTTTGCAGAAACCAACAAGGTAGTGTGTTGGTTAATTTGCGGAAATCTTAATTAAGAGAACGCATTAAAATCAATTAAAAAATAGGGCTTGCAATTTACTTGCAGGGCTACTTACAAAAGCAAAGCTGAAATTCCACAAAGGTCTTCAAATTGGGATTGGTTTGTTATTTGTGGTTGGTTACTCTTAAATTGATTGGTTGTTTAAGTTTTCAGTTAATTTGTGGATTGTTTGAGTTTTAATTGTGAATTGATTGGTTTACTTAAGTTTTGTTGTGTGTATTAAACAAGTAAGTAATAATTTGTAAAAGAAACTTAAAGATTTTAATAACTCAATTTACCCCCCTCTTGGGATCACTATTCCACTTTCAATTAGTATGAGAGCTAAGTAGTAACAAATCCTAAATAGTAGTTACACAAAGATCTACATGACAAATATAGGAGTAGCTCCCTTCGGAGAGGGTCAATCCTCAACATGACCACCTATCTTTTGTGGACTGAGTTATATCTTTTGGAAACAACGTATGAGAATCTACCTTCAAACTATGGATTAGAAGGCTTGGAAGGTTGTCATGGATGGTGACTTAATTCCTACTAAGTTGGTAGACGAAAAACAAGTCCCAAAAGAAGAAAAAGACATAACTAAACTTGATTATAAAATGTTTCAAGTAAATTCTAGTGCAATTAATGCCCTATATTGTGCACTAGATATCAATGAATTTAATAGAGTCATGACTTGCAAGATAGTTAAAGAAATATAGGACAAACAAGTAACCTATGAAGGAACCGAAGATGTAAGAGATAATCAAATAGATATGCTAACCAGTGAATATGAGGCCTCAAGATGAATCCCGATTAATCCATCACTAGTATGTATACTAAATTCACCCACATAATAAACTCCTTAAATGCTTTAGGAAAAACTTATTCCACCTATGAGATGATCCGAAAAATACTTAGGGGTCTTCCATCCATATGGGAACCAAAGGCTATGGCCATTACCAAAGAAAGAAACCTTAAAATCACATCTCTAGATGAACTCATAGGATCACTACTCACTTATGAAATGACTATAAAATAAAGAAATCCTGAAAATAAGAATAAGAAATCCATAGCTCTTAAAGCACCAAAAGAAAGCTCAAATGATAAAGATAGTGAATCAAGTGACTTAGATCAAGATGAACTGGCCTTTATTACTAAAAGACTTGGAAAATTCTATAAAAGGAACAGGAAGTTCTCTAGAAAATTTAGAGGATCAAAAACTGAAAAAAGACTTGATTTTTCTAAAACCTAGCTCTGAAAGGATTAATTTTTGAAATTACGGGACATCAACTAAGGCTTTAAAAAAACTTATTTTTAAACAAAAATTAAAAGGGTTCACAAATTTTTCTAGACCACTGTTGACTTTTTGAGTCTGATTCCTATTTTGATTATGACAAACAACAACACCTCATTTGTGCATTTAGTCTTTGAACAGATTTATGATGCAGAAGGCGCAAATAAGGAATGCAAAATGGAAGTCAAGGAGTACCTAATCGAGCACAAATTTTGGCTTATTCCATATTCAGGAGCAGAAGCATGAAAATTTTATTTATTCTTTAAGTTGTAATAGTAATTAGGTTTCAATTTGTACATGCATAATCATATGATTTGAATTGAAACTTTCACAAAATGACCAAGACCTTAGATTGACCTTAGGAACATAAACTTCTCATGAAAACATTTTTTCAAAACAAGTTTTTTTTTTTTTTTAAAAAAAAAAACCCTTCATGTTTCTTTCGTCACATTGATGAGCACTTTTCACTATCAATAACTCCTTATCTTAAAATGTGTTCAACATGAAAGTTGTGGAATTTTCTCTTATAATTTTGTTGATACTAAGCACATTAAATTTGGAGTTGCATATAAAAAATTATGTTCACAATATTGAATAGTGTCCGCAGTAGAAAAATTTCTTTCATGTTACTTTTGTCTTATCGATGAGCTATTTTCTGTATCTAAAACTCCTTATCTTAAAACGTGTTCAACATAAAAGTTGTGAGATATTTTCTTAGCTTTCTGTTGATACCAATAATGTCCAATTTGGAGTTGTATACTAAAATTTATGTCTAAAAAACCAAAAGGTGTCCGTGCAGAAAGCGCCCTAACGGTCGAGAAACGGCTAGTTTTCAAATTAAATTATATTTTAATACTACAACAGCCATAAAAAGGCTAGTAATGGGTTTTCCATATAAATACAAGCCTAAAACACTTGACAAATGTTAGAAAAACCATTTGGGAACATTCTTTCATATTCTCTATTTCCCAAACGTATTTTATACTCCATTTTTGAAGATCAAAGCTTATTTCTCCTATTCTTCTTGAAAATCTTTTTGGGGGAATTATTTTTGAGGTTAACAAGCAAGGTTTGAGCTTGAAAATATATTTATACCAATATATATTGCTTGAAAGTCTTCTTGCCATTTGATGCTTTTCAAAGATCATTCTTGAAGAAATTCACTCTCCTACTCTTTCTTTGAAATATTATTTTTGGAGAAAATTCTTGCTGAGTATTACAAAAATCCTTAAGCATATTTTAACTCATATATTAATTGTTTGAGAGACTTATTGATTTATCAAATGTCATTTGAAAAGAAAATCATTTTCCATTCTCTCACTCAATTAATTGCAAAATATTTTTGAGAGGTTTTATCATACTCTACCAAACTTCATTTGAAAATCATTTGAGAGTGCACTAAGAATTTTATTTGTACAAATCAGCTTATTTGAAAAGCATTTTACTTGTATGCAAAATTTCATATCATTTGTATTTACGGTTCGGGTTGTGAACCAGGAAGAGGTAGCTACGCCTCATGTAAGTAGCGGATAGTAAAGAGGTGGCTACGCCTTTTGTAAGCAGCGGATTGTAAAGGAAAGCTTCGCCCTGATAAGAAGCGGATTGTAAGGGGAAGCTCCGTCCCAGTTTTAAGGAGCGGATAGTGGAATCCTTGGGTGGTTTGCCCAAGGTGAGGACATAGGTGGGAGTTGCCGAACCTCGTTAAAAATTTTAATTTTGTGCTCCCTCTTCCATACTCTATTCAATTTCTACACTTCACTTTCCGCACTTGTGCTAAATGATATAATTATTTTAAATATTTACATACATTATTATTTGTGGGATTCATGCTTGTTTAGAAAGACCCTATGTTGTGTTATACTAATTGTGGAATTAAAATATGGATAAATTTACCTAGGAAATTTTTTTTTTAAATATCCAATTCACGCCCCCTCTTGGGAATACACCATAACTCTCAACCACTGTGACTTAGACTTGAAATAAGAGGACTCTATAAAGATACTGGGTGTAATAGTCTATGTTATACTGATTGTGGAATTAAAATATGGATAAATTCACCTAGGAAAATTTTTTTAAATATCCAATTCACCCTCCTCTTGGGAATACACCATAACTCTCAACCACTATGACTTAGACTTGAAATAGGAGGACTTTATAAAGATACTGGATGTAAGCCTTGAATATATGTATATATATATATATATATATATTCACATATTAATAATAATAGAACTCTGATACCATGAAACATAATCAAAGTCAACCTGGACCCAAAGGGGTACCGGGGATCAACTTGTTTATACATACATGTCAACTATGCAGCGGAAACCATAATATACTTAACCTTATATACAATACCATAGTTTTACTGTATCCATAAATACACATATACATCCCAAAAAAAAAAAAAAAACAGACTATAATTATCCTAGGGTCATACCCCAAAAAATCCATCCTGATCTAAACCCAACTACTTACCCTTCAGCCATGGTAGTACTAATAGCCTCCTCTATCGCGGAGCTCGCTCCACTCATCTTTCTGGGTTTTCTGGAATGTTTGTATTTATGGGGTGAGACATCTCTCAATAAGGGAGATAGACTAATATCAGTGTGTGGCAACATAAGTATTATTGCGTTATAAGCATACACTGTACATGGTAAACTGTATATGATAAGTAAGGAAAATATGTACATAGTTTTACTGCGTTTGACAAATCTGGAAAATAATTTTGTATAAATCTGAATAAATCATATTTCAACATAACATACTGTGTCATACTAAATTTTTGTATACATATAAATCATCTTCTATATATGTATATTGCTGAAATCATACCCTGGATGGATAGCTAGTTGATGCCATGTATTACCCCCACATGACTAGGTTGTGTAGCCCGTAGGCGGGACCTAGCAATTGTTGGCCTACCACACTAAGCTAAAACTAATTAGTCTGTAAGTATGATTGGCCTGCCTAGCCTGGTCCAAACTACTAGGGGAGCACACTACTACACTGGGCTCAATCGACTATCCATCTCCCACACTCTATCTGAGACGTCTAGTAGCACTACCTGATATGATAGTATTGAAATTGGTGTATTCCCAAGAGGGGGGTGAATTGGAATTTTAAACTTTTTCTCCTAGGTTAAGTAGGATATCAGTATTATTTCACAACCCAGGGTGTTTCTAAGCAATCCCAAATGTGCAGACAAGATTAATATGCGGAAAGTAAATCCTGTGCAACATTTACAATATAACATACACGTGTAGTAAATAAATTTGCAGAAAAATAAAATGCACACATGATATGTTATTGGGGTTCAGCCAATGCTGCCTACGTCCCCGCCTTGGCTCAAAAGCACAATGATTACATCTATTGCTCACTTAACGGGTGGAGTGGCACAAGTTACAACCAGGTCAATTAGAGGGGCTGGCCTCAACCTAAACACACCTTAAAAAGATGGTGTACCTAGCTTTCCTAACCGAGTCAAGGCCAATCTGGGACTATTTACCAAATCTAATATCCCTCTCTAGGCCCGTGCCTGAAGTACAATAATGAAATACAAATTTTTGTGTACAACCAAATATGCTTCTTAAACTAGGCAGATATATACCAATATGCTCAACCAAATAACACACTCATATATAATAGGATATCAAGCTCAAATGGGATTTTGTTAACCAATATGGTAACTCTCAAACAAGATGTAAATCAATGTGTGTAAATGAGAGTGAGGTTTTTGATGTCAATTCAATATTCTTGTAATGTGATTAATCATAAGGTTTCTATAACCCTAATAAATATTTCAAACAATATTTCTTAAATATCAAGCATAGTAGATAATAGGGTTTTCAATCTTGCTAAAAATGTTTTCATCAAAGCACAAATCAAGCTGATGAAAACTTGCAATGAGGGTGCAAGATCTTAAGCCACACAAGGGCTTTTCCCAATCAAATATTTATGAATGAAATATTATGGGAAAAACCATAGTGAACTCTCCAAAAATCAACACATAATCAAATATAAACATGGGAGATTTTAGCTTATACAAAGAGTATGACGAACACTACCTTCTTTAAAGATTAATGACTAGATAGGTATAGGAGGTAGAATTTTGCAATAAAATTGAAGAGACGTGAAGATATAGAGATTTTGGACAAAGATATTTTCAAAGAATTTTTCCTAATCTCAAATCCTAATCCATGCTTAATTTTTGCAAATGAAGGGCTATATATAGAATTTGGAAAAAAAAATATAGCCATTGGGGACACGTTGGGTATTTAAAAAAAAAGATTAAGTAAGTTTAATTAAAGTTAACCCAGTTTAACTCTCGGTAAAAATTCAACAACTCGAGAGGCTTAGTCCACCGTACTTGCGGTTCAGTTGACCGTAGTGTCCAGTTCGGTCGATCGTGGACAAATTGAACTAAATGTATGGTCGACCATCTTGAGGGTTTCAAAGGCAATTTTCCAAATCCGCGCGTGTTGAATTAGTTGTAATCCTAAGAGGGGGGGGGGGTGAATTGGGTATTTTAATATTCTTTGAATCTATTTACCACTTAATCCTTACTTGTATATTTAGCAACGAGTTCTTATTAGCCAATTAATTTTGTGTAATGTTATTCAACCTACACATGCAAGACAAACAATTTAAATGTAGTGCTGAAAGTAAATAGTAAAGGGAAGAGAGAAGATAAACGCAGTTTTTACAAGGTTCAGCTAACTCGGCCTATGTCCTCGCCTTAAGCAACCACTCAAGGATTTCACTAAAATCCCTGCTCCTTAAATTGGGATGGAGCTTCCCTTACAATCCGATGCTTACAAGAGGCACAACTCCCTCCTACTCTGCTTCTTACAAGAGATACAACTCTCTCCTCAAACCTCGATTCACACACTGAACCATGAATACAATAGAATCTGTAAAAACACTCAAAAATGCTTCCAAACAAAAGCTCATGAGTACAATTCAAATTCCTAATACATTAACATATGATATAACTTGAAGCTCAGAATGTATGAAAATGATACAATCGTTTTATGAATAATTATACTTCAAAATACAATACTCTTTTTATCAAATCTCCTAAATATATATATATATATATATATATATATATATATTTAAGCACTTTGAAGAATTTTAGGGTTCTAGTTCACTTTGCTAAAATGCACAAATATATCTTTTGTCAACTTATAAAAAGGCTTTGAAGATTATATCAATTACACTCAAAAAGGATCCTTTCAAATATTCAATCTCAACACAATCTTTGTTATATGCAAGTATGTGTATATATATATATATATATATATATATATATATATATATATAGATAATGATGTTCAACACTCACAAATTGAATATATTATTGTTCAGAAAAATATCCCTCAATAAAATGTATATTTATAAAACACCAAGGATATTTAATCAAGTGTTATTATATCTAAAATATAGATCCTTTAACAACCACACACAAGAATCAAATCTTTTTAACCAATGAAGAAAAACAAATCTTTTACCAAGCAGGGAGATTATCTAAATATAACATTTGCTTATTCTCTATCACTCAGCACCTTTTAACTATAGATTTCTAAATGAGGGGTTCTTTGAAAAATATATATCTTAATGACAAAGTAAACTTTTTCAAATAATGAACTTGTAAACAAAATTTCTATATGGTTAAGAATGCTCAAGATCAAATTCTCTAAAGATATTCAATAGCAGTGATGAGATGAGAAGCTCTTGAAAAAATAACTTGAATCACCAAACCTCAATACCAAGATGAATTACAAAATGTATACCTGAGTTCCCTTCTGATTTTCTGAGTTGATTTGCTCAAAGTTGATGAGAAGAATGAAGTGCAGGCAATCGTATATCAATCAGCTCAAGTTTCTCTATTCTCTTTCAATAAGATGTGCTCTTCTTTTCTTGTGTGTCTTATCTTACATACTAGGGTTTAGATAATCAGTATTTATAGTGTCTTACCCTTAGAATTGATCTCAATCATTAAATCAAAAGATAGCTTGCGTGTTTACACAATAAAAATTAAATTTTTAATCTTTCCAGCAAGTTCAAACGTTTGAGGTCTAGGGCCCAGACGACCGAAGTCACTTTTATCCTTCGAAAAAATAGCCTGGACATAGGGTCAGATGACCGAGGTCAAGGTTCAGATGACCAATGTGTCAAGTTTAGACGACCGAGGTCAAGGTTTAGTCATCTGAGGTGCTTCTGCCAGTTTCTGTTTTTCACCCAAAAATATTCAGATGACTAAACTTATTCTTCAGATGTATGAGGAAATTCTTCAGCCAACCGAACTTAAAGTTCAGTTAACCGAAGTCCCCATGTTTTGCTTATTTACTTTCCAATTCAAAAATCTGTTTTGCTTTCTTTCTTGGCTCTTTTATAAAAACATTTTTCAGGGTTTTGGCATTATTTCTAAGTCCATGAATGTCCCCTAATGATATTCATGAAATGCATGAATGCTAAAATCATTCTAAGGTATATGTTGAGTCTTAAATTAAAACATACGAAAATGTAAATACATGAGATCTAAGTACCCTTCCCAAGATGTTCTTGAACTTTGCCTCTAGCATCTTGATTCTCGTACTCTTTGAGTTTCATGGATCTTGCCAAGATTTGTGTGCTTTACTTTAAGGCTTCCATGACTCGTTATCCTTTCATGCATGCTCAATATAGTTCTTGTTCACAAACTCAAGGCATAGATCAAATACCAAGTGATTTGTCACCATCAAAACCGGATTAGACTCGTAGAGTCAACAAGCTCCCCATTTTTTATGATAACAAATGCACTAGCAAAAATATATAATGGGTTACACCAAATAAGGCTCCCCCTCAATTAATGCATCAAATATTCAATGAATGATAAAATGCTCATGATGTTTCAACAATTTTTTTTTTTATTTTACTTCTCCCACTTTTGCACAATTAGTTTTGCCAATAGTTTTTGCTCCTGATATTTCTCCCCAACACAAAGTTTTAATTTTTGCTCCTTTTTCTCGATTTCTCTTATTTATGGCTTTTATCTAGATTTCTATTATTTTTGCTCCCAATTTTCTCCCCCTTTTGACATCGTCAAAAAGGTGTAAAATAATAAAACATAAGTAGACGTACCCTTATGTGCTTCTTCCCTTAGAAATCTTAAGATTTTAAAACGTGTTCAACCATTAGGTAAAAACAATTCCTTCTCATGCTTTTTGATATCAACTATCCTCCTTGCTAACACATAAATTTCAAATATTACATGAGGATACCAAATGTTGAATTAGGTATTATGTCGAATTTTTGATACCAATTGTGGATTAATGCAATACTGAAAATTTGATTAATATGATACCAAGTGATTACATTGTAAGTGATGTTGCTTCCCCTGAATTATATCATCTAACATAATTCTAGGCAAACTCTTGACTATGCATGAGACCTAATTCACTCCTAATTTGGATAAACCTATCCTTCGCAAGTGGTTTCGTGAATATATCTGCCCATTGTTCATCCGTGCATACAAACTCTAGTGTCACATCCCCTTTTTGTACATGGTCACGAAGAAAGTGATGTCATATTTCTATGTGCGTAGTTTTGTGAATGTAATATGGGATTCTTTGAAATATTTATTGTACTCGTATTATCGTATCTAACAGGGATTGTTTCATAACTTAATCCAAAATCCTTCAGTTGTTGCTTCATGTAAAGCGTTTGAGCACAACAACTACTTGCCGCTATGTATTTAGCCTCACCTATGGAAAGAGCTACTGAATTTTGTTTCTTGGAAAACCAAGAGACTAAGGAATGTCCTAAGAAATGATAAGTACCACTCGTGCTCTTCCTATCCACTTTGCTACCCACAAAATCAGCATCTGAATAGCTGAGAATCTCAAAAGATGTGGACTTAGGATACCATAATCCAATTTTCACGGTTCCTATTAGGTACCTAAGTATTTGTTTACCGGCTAACAAATGTGACTTTTTGGTGCAGACTGAAATCTCTTGCACAAACATACGCTAAATATTATATCAGGTCTACTGGTAGTCAAGTATAATAAGTTAACATCATTCCATGATAACGTTTGACATCTACTAGTATACCTTGTTCATCTTTGTCTATTTTCAATGAAGTGCTCATAGGTGTACCAAGTATTTTTTCCATCTTCCATATTAAACTTTTTGAGTAAGTCTCTAATATACTTTGATTGATTTAAGCATATTCCATGTTTTTCTTGTTTGATTTGAAGTCCTAGGAAGAGATTTAATTCTCCCATTATGCTTATCGCAAATTCATTTTGCATGGTATTGGCAAATTCATCACACAGTTCTTTATTTGAAGCGCCAAATATGATGTCATCTACATATACTTGCACTAGGAGAATATCATCTTTCTTGGACTTAATGAATAGGGTTGTATCTATCTTTCCTCTTATAAATCCATTTTCTAATAGAAAACCACTTAACCTTTCATACCAAGCTCTAGGAGCTTGCTTTAAACAGTATAAGACTTTTGTCAGTCTATACACATGATCTGGATTCTTATGGTTTTCAAAGCTTGGGGGTTGTTCTATATAGACTTCTTCATTTATGTAGCCATTTAAAAATGCTCTTTTGATGTCCATTAGATATAGTTTGAAATCTTTAAAAGCAGCATATGCTAAAAGCATTTGAATGTTTTCCATTCTAGCTAGAGGTGCAAATGTTTCGTTAAAATATATACCTTCTTATTGATTATATCCCTGAGCTACTATTCTAGCCTTATTTATCACAACTATCCCATGTTCATCTTTCTTATTCCTATATATCCATTTGGTTCCAATGATTGATTTATCCTCAGGTCTGGGAACTAGTGTCCATACTTTATTCCTCTCAAACTGATTTAACTCTTCTTGCATAGACAACACCCAAGATTCATCCTCTATAGTTTCACTCACATTCTTAGGTTCTTCTTGAGATAGAAATGCAAAATGACTAATCATGTTCCTAAGAGAGGAGCGAGTGGCTACTCCACGTAATGGTTCACCTATTATTTGATCAATGGGATGATTCTTTATATATTTCCATTCTTTAGGTGGTTCATTAACCTCATTTTCAATTTGATCAATTTCAATGGATGGTTCCTTAAGTTCATTTTTCTTTTTTGAATCATTCTCAATTGATAGTTCTTCAAATTCCTTGTTTAATTCAATTTCATCTTCATCAGTTCTTTTGGAGAAGGGATTTGACACACTACATGAATAGATTCTATGACCATCAATGTTCATTTGTTATATACTCTATAAGCTTTACTATCTAATGCATACCCTAGGAGGATGCCTTCATCAGATTTCACATCAAACTTTCCTAGGTGCTCATTATCTTTAAGCACGAAACATTTCCAGCCAAAGACATGAAAATATGATATGTTTGGTCTATGGCCATTTCATAATTCATAACGAGTCTTATTGAGTGATGGTCTAATCAATACTCTATTTAGAACATAGCAGGCGGTATTCATTGCCTCAGCCCAAAAGTACTTAGGTAATTTATGTTCGTTAAGCATAGTTCTGGTCATTTCTTGTATAAACCTATTCTTCCTTTCAACTGCACTGTTCTATTGTGGTGTTCTAGGTGCTGAAAAGTTATGGGCAATTCCTAATGAATTACAATAGTCTTCCATGCCTTGATTTTTAAATTCTCTACCCCTATCACTTCTAATTATAGTGATTGTATATCCCTTTTCATTTTGGATTTTCTTGCACAGGTTTATGAATTTTTCACATGTTTCATCTTTGTGTCCTAAGAATAATACCCATGTGAATCTTGAAAATTCATCAACTATGACAAAGGCGTATGATTTTCCTCCTAAACTCTGAATTGGGTTTGGTCCAAATAAGTCTAAGTGCAACATTTGGAGTGGCCTAATAGTGGAGATCTCTTTCTTCTTCTTAAAGTTTGTTCTTACTTGTTTTCCTAGTTGGCATGCATCACAAATTTTATCTTTCAAAAATTTAGTCTTAGGCAGTCCCTTAACTAATTCTTTCTTAACAAGTTTTGAGATTAAATCCATGCTTGTGTGTCCTAGTCTCCTATGCCAAATCCAGCTTATTTCATTTATATCAGAAAAGCATGTCAGACTTTGTGAGGTTAAGTTATCAAGGCTTGTGGTATATACGTTTTCATGATGTTCAACCGTGAATAGTATCTTATTATCAGTTTTATGTTCAACTATGCACTTGTCATGTTCAAACGACACTTTGTAACCTTTATCACATAGTTGGCTTATACTTAGTCAATTGTGCTTTAAACCTTCCACCAGTAGAACATCATCAATAATTAATGAAGAATTATTACCAACTTTACCTACACCTGTGATCCTTCCCTTAGCATTATCTCCAAAGGTGACAAATCCTTCATCCTTGGGTGTGATGGATGTGAACTTTGCTTTATCCCTGGTCATGTGACGTGAGCATCCACTATCCATATACCATCTATCTTTTGAGGATGCTGATCTTAAGCATATCTGCAAAACACAATCAAACAACTAACTTTGGTACCTAGATTTTCTTGGGTCCAGGGGGGTTAGTGCTAGATTGACCTTTGACCTTAGATACTTTCTTGATTTTTACGTCTTTATTTTTGAAAGGACAGTCGAATTGTATGTGAGCCAACCTTCTACATTTAAAGCATGTAGTGTTTCTATATTAATTCTTAGTTGGAACATATGACTTTGACTCTCTTCTAAAATAACCCATGTAAAGGTGTTTATTCTTTAGATTTTCCTTTCCATTAAAGCCAAGCCGTTCCTTTTTTAGAGATCCTAGGAGCTTTTCAAAATTGTTTTGTCCCTCAGTAAATTTACAAATAATTTCAGCTTTATCTTTCAAATCCTTTTCTAACTCCTCAATTTTCAAATCTTTAACTTTTATGAAAGATGCGTGAGATTCATTTTGGCGTTCAACCAAATTTGAAAGTTCTTTGATTTTTCTTTTCAACTCAGAGATTTTATTTGTTTTCTTCTCAAGCATTTTAATAGAGTATATGTATTCTTGTTTCATTTCATCATATGAAATCAAGTCATTTTCATTTTCAGACTCACTAGAATAATATGAAGATGATGAAAATGATGATTGCACCTCAAGGTTATCATGTGCCATTAGACACAAATTGGCAATCTCGTCATCGCTGGATTCGGGTTCTAAACCACTAGTGCTGCGAGTATCCCAACCAAATTTCAGCGCCTTCTTCTTTTTCTTTGAGGCTTTAACTAGTTTGGGGCACTCCAGCTTGATGTGTCCAACTTCTCGATAGTTGTAGCATGTTGGTGGATCCTCCTTCTTTTTCTTCATGCTAGGCTCTCCTCTTTCCGATTTAGAGTTCTGGAATTTTCTGTCGAACTTCTTGTTCTTCTTCAAGAACTTCTCGAACTTCTTTGTTAGCAAGGCCATGTCATCATCCGTTTCGGAATCACTACCTTCACTTGAATAGCATGATGATGCCTTAAGTGGAGTGACCTTCTTTGCTTTGCTTTGCTCATTTTTCCTCTTGTTTATTGCCAACTCATAGGTGATGAGCGATCCAATGAGTTCGTCCGCCGACATCTCCTTGAGATTTCTCCTTTCTGCTACACTTGAGGTAATCCCCTTAGTATTTTTCTGATCAACTCATAAGTAGGGTAAGTCTTTCCAAGTGCATTTAAGGAATTAATGATGTGTGTGAATCTAGTGTACATGGTTTGTATAGATTCATCAACTGTCATTTTAAATGCTTCATATTCATTGGTGAGCATGTCTATCCTACTCTCCTTGACTTCCTTAGTACCTTTATATGTAACTTCTATTTTTTCCCAAATTTCTTTAGCCGAGTTACATGCCATTATCCTATTAAATTCATTTACATCTAGTGCACAGAAAAGTAAGTTCATGGAAGTGGCATTGATTTGTACTGACTTCCAGTCCTCCTCTGTATACTCATCTTCAGTTTTAGGTACATCAATTTTATCAATTACTTTCATGGGAATGTGATTTCCCTTTGTCACTATTTTCCAAACCTTCCAATCTACGTTCAATAGATATATGCTCATCCTACGTTTCCAATAGGTGTAGTTTAGACCACAGAAAATGGGTGGTCTTGTGGATGAGTGTCCCTCACCGAATGGAGTTACACCAATTTGTGCCATGCGATCTTTTTACAAATTAACTATCAAGTCTATGTAAACCCGCTCTGATACCAATTGTTGAATTAGGTGTAATCCAAAGAGGGGGGGGTGAATTGGGTATTTTAAAATTCTTTGAATTTATTTACCACTTAATCCCTACTTGTATATTTAGTAATGAGTTCTTATTACCCAATTAATTGTGTGTAATGTTATTCAACCTACACATGCAAGACGAACAATTTAAATGTAGTGCTGAAAGTAAATAGTAAAGGGAAGAGAGAAGACAAACGCGGTTTTTATGAGGTTCAGCCAACTCAGCCTACGTCCTCGCCTTGAGCAACCACTCAAGGATTTCACTAAAATCCCTACTTCTTAAATTGGGATGGAGCTTCCCTTACAATCAGCTGCTTACAAGAGGCACAACTCCCTCCTACTTCACTACTTACAAGAGATACAACTCTCTCCTCAAACCTTGGTTCACACACTGAACCATGAATACAATAGAATCTATAAAAACACTCAAAAATGCTTCCAAACAAAAGCTCTTGAGTACAATTCAAATTCCTAATACGTTAACATATGATATAACTTGAAGCTCAGAATGTATGAAAACGATACAATTGTTTTATGAATAATTATGCTTCAACATACAATACTCTTTTTATCAAATCTCCCAAATAAATATATATTCAAGCACTTTGAAGAATTTTAGGGTTCTAGTTCACTTTACTAAAATGCAAAAATATATCTTTTGTGAACTTATAAAAATGCTTTGAAGATTATATCAATTACATTCACAAAAATTCCTTTCAAATATTCAATCTCAACACAATCTTTGTTATATGCAAGTATGTATGTATGTATGTATATATATATATATATATATATATATATATATATAGATAATGATGTTCAACACTCACAAACTGAATATATTGTTGTGCAGAAAAATATCCCTCAATAAAATATATATTTATAAAACACCAAGGATATTTAATCAAGCATTAATATATCTAAAATATAGATCCTTTAACAACCACACACAAGAAGTGATGAGATGAGAAGCTCTTGAAAAAATAACTTGAATCACCAAACCTTAATACCAAGATGAATTACAAAATGTATACGTGAGTTCCCTTCTGATTTTCTGAGTTGATTTGCTCAAAGTCGATGAGAAGAATGAAGTGCAGGCAATCGTATATCAATCAGCTCAAGTTTCTCTATTCTCTTTCAATAAGATGTGCTCTTCTTTTCTTGTGTGTCTTATCTTACATACTAGGGTTTAGATAATCAGTATTTATAGTGTCTTACCCTTAGAATTGATCTCAATCAGTGGTTCAAAAGATAGCTCGCGTGTTTACACAATAAAAATTAAATTTTTAATCTTTCCAGCAAGTTCAAACGTTTGAGGTCTAGGGCCCAGACGACCGAAGTCACTTTTATCCTTCGAAAAAATAGCCTGGACATAGGGTTAGATGACCGAGGTCAAGGTTCAGATGACCAATGTGTCAAGTTCAGACGACTGAGGTCAAGGTTTAGTCATCTAAGGTGCTTCTGCCAGTTTCTGTTTTTCACCCAAAAATAGTCAGATGACTGAACTTATTCTTCAGAAGTATAAGGAAATTCTTCAGCCAATCGAACTTAAAGTTCAGTCAACCGAAGTCCCCAATTTTTGCATATTTACTTTCCAATTCAAAAATCTGTTTTGCTTTCTTTCTTGGCTCTTTTATAAAAACATTTTTTAGGGTTTTGACATTATTTCTAAGTCCATGAATGTCTCCTAATAATGTTCATGAAATGCATGAGCCCTAAAATCATTTTAAAGTATATGTTGAGCCTCAAATTAAATCATACGAAAATGTAAATACATGAGATCTAAGTACCCATTACCAAGATGTCCTCGAACTTTGTCACTAGCATCTTGATTCTCGTACTCTTTGAGTTCCATGGATCTTGCCAAGATTTTTGTGCTTTACTTTAAGGCTTCCATGACTCGTTATCCTTCCGTGCATGCATAATATAGTTCCTGTTCACAAACTCAATGCACAGATTAAAAACCAAGTGATTTGTCATTATCAAAGCTGGATTGGACTCGTAGAGTCAACAGCGCGGTTCGATCGACCGGGTCAATTTGAACTAGGTGGTTCGGTCGACCAAGCGATTGGAAATTCCCACGTGGGGGTTCGGTCAACTAGGGCATTGCCTATATAATCTTGGTCAGTCAACTGAGCGGTCAACTTATTGACCCGAAGGGAGTTTGGTCGACCGAAGATCTCATTGTATGAGTTCGGTCGACCGAATGGCAGGCATTTCAGTTTTTTTCCCCTTATTAAATTGTTCCTAATTATATGATGTATTTTTTCAAGACTATGGGGGACATTTTTATGCCATATTTAGGGTCCTAAAGACAATCTATGGTCTTTATGAGTTAACCCCAAAAATCTGGCAATGGTCGATCGAAGGGGATCCCTACGGTCATTTAATAATCCTTTGAGCTAATCTACCCTGTCATGCATGTAATGCATTGATTATTACAGACTATTTCCTATTTATTATTACAGACCCAAGTAAAAATATGAAATATAAATAACAAAATAAACACTTTGGGTCTTCAGTTTCTTTCAAGTCCATATGCATGCACCATATAAAACTTCCAATTAATCCTGCACACAAACTCATCAACCATTAAATACTAAAGTATTTGTCTTAATCAAAATGGGATATAACCTATGAGGTCAACAGAAAGCTATGGTACCATGCTTTAAAACTAAACTAAGTCATCAAGGTTCAACTATCATACAGTACATTACATAAATAGTTGTTATAATATTGTTCCATGATTCTATGTAAAATATGCAATGATAATATTTTCTAAATAACTGTTATAAATATATCTAGTCACGGCATTGACCCTGACTGAATATCACAGCATCTGCATCGGCTGAATATCATAATATACTGAAAATATAATTTCTATACTATTTATAGTTTTTCTAAAAACCGTCATCAAATCATGCTTGTTCTGTGAAATCAAAAAATATTTTGACATACCATTATTTAAAGTAAAATTTATACTCATACCACACACAAGTGAGTACTACTCTGTAATATATTATCTAGCCTGGGAAAACATATTTTGTTGATAAAAATAATATTAAGTCTGTTTTCAAGGTTTCCTCAATTCAACATCAGTATTCCCAAAAACTATACTAATTCATATATATACATTTCTGAATTAAATACTGTATATTCAATAATTAATTTTTAAAAAATACCTGACTTAATCTATCCCCTTACTTGTTTGCTGAGAGGTTTGCTAAAAACCCTAAATCCACGCCCGCGACATTCAGAACTCCAAACCCTAAAATCGCATTATCACTAGTTCATTTAACTCAACCCTTGTATATTTATTATCTAATACATTTCCTGTGGTCCACATATTCCAAATAATCATTTAAACCCTAAAATAACTTACTTACCTTGATTTTGGAGTGGTACCCAAGGACCCCAAATCAACAATCCGCTTCGATCAACTTGTAGAGAATCACCCCTAAATCATCGTGGTGGTTCCTAATCATTAAAACGAGGTAAAATTCATCCGTAAATGAAGAGAGAAGAAGGAGGAACCATAAGTTAGAGAGAGAGAGTGAATAGAAAATGAAATCGACACTGAAAATCTAATTTTAACATATATATATATATATACATGGACTGCTGGCCACGTGTCCTCATCGATGAGACACGTGTAATCGTAGACAAGTTATAGAAGGGTTTTTCATCGACGAAGATAATGGGTTTGTCAACAAACCCTTAATGGCCTGAAATTCTTTGCTCTTGGGATCTCGATGTTGACAAGCGCAGGGCTCTCGTTGACGAGCCCCTACTGATGCCCCCTTTTAAAATTTCTTTTTCCTTCTTTTCATGTCTTTTTCCTTTATCATTTTCATTGTTATTATTTTTTTTATGGGTCTCTACATCCTCCCCTCCTTATAAAAATTTTGTCCTCAAAATTTGCTATTCATCATTTGCACCAATCCTTAAAGAAAAACGTTGAAATTTTGTTAATTACCCTCACTTATGGTGGAGGAATACCGTGGTTACATTTACAGTTATAGGAGATTACAATAGCCAAAAAAAATTCTCCTAAAACCAACCAAAACAGAAAACTATTACATACAATTGATTAACCTGCACAAAAACCAACCTATTTACATTATTTCTTACCTGAACCATTAGCTTCCTTTCTAACTATAGCTGGACCCCACTGAATAGGTGTGGGTACTTCTGATGCATCTCCTCCTCCAACTCCCACGAAGCTTCCTCAACTGTATGATTCTTCCAGAGTACTTTCACTAGTGGGATTTTCTTGGTGCGTAATTCCTGCTATTTATAATCTAAGACTTGAACTGGTATTTCTTCATAAGATAAGGTCTTAGCAATCTCCAATGTTTCATAACTTATTATGTGAAATGGATCTGGGATATATTTCTTCAACATGGACACATGAAATACATCATGGATTTTGGATAGTGCTAGGGGTAACGCTAACCTATGGGCAATTGGGCCAACTCTTTCCAATATTTCAAATAACCCAATATACCTAGGGCTAAGCTTACCCTTCCTCCCAAATCTCATTACTCCTTTCATCGACGCAATCTTTAAAAACACATTATCACCCTCATCAAATACCAGCGCTCATCGACAAATATCTGCATAACTTTTTGTTGATTAAGGTGTAATCCCAAGAGGGGGGGGGGTGAATTGGATATTTTAAAAAATTCTTTGAAACCTATTTACCAATCAATCCCTATATCTAAGTTTAATTAGTCACTTATCAAGTTGGTGTGAAATTATTCAACATACACAAGCAAGCTAGAAATTGAAATACGATACGAAAAATAAAAAGATAAGGGAAGAGAGAATGCAACCACGCTTTTACGAGGTTCAGCCTACTTAGCCTACGTCCTTGCCTTGAGCAACTACTCAAGGATTCACTAACCCTGCTCCTTAAAGTGGGACGGAGCTTCCCTTACAATACACTGCTTACAAGAGGCACAACTTCCTCATACTCTGCTGCTTACAAGAGATACAATTCTCTCCTCTCACACCGGTTCACACACCGAACCGTGTATACAATAGAATCTTGAAAATACACTCAAAAACAATGCTTCTAACAAAAGCTGGTGAGTACAATTCAAATTCCTAAAACATTGACATATGATATAACTTGAAGCTCGTGAATGAATGAAAATGATAAAATCATTTTATGTACGGTATGCCTCAACACACAAATCCCTTTTTAACCAAGACTTTCAAGTAAAGATAAATTCAAAACGTTTTGGAATAATCTAGGGTTCTTGGTTCACTTTGCAAAAATGCACACTTATATAATTGAAGTGAACTTGTTGGCAAAAACTTTGTCTTGAATATACACTCAATCAAAATCACAAAGTTTTATTTCAAGTACTCAACCACAAAACTGAGTATATTAATTTGCAGAAAAATATCCCTCAATTAAAATTATATTTATAAGTATCAAGGATATTAAATCAAGTTCTAATGTATCTAAAGATATATCATTTTAGAAACCACACACTTGAATCAAACCTTTCAATAAGTCACACACCATAAAACAAATAATGATCTTGTTTAAAATAGCTTGATATATATAAAGATACTTTCAAGATCACTCTTTTAATCAAAAACTAGGTTTTTCAATAAGAAGCCCTTTAAGACAATATATGTATATTTATATGCTCTTGAACCAAAATTTAATCTACCAAGTTAGATAAAATTTCTCAAGTAATGATCTCTTAGAAAATTAATTTTTGTATGAAAGGCACACTCAAGATCAATACTTTTCAATACTAGTCAAGAAACAAACAATGAGATGATATGCAAAAATCACAAGACTAATAACTTGAAAGATCAAACCTCAATACTAGATTAAAATACAGTAGAGTAAACAAGTTCCCTTTGAAAATCTGAATTGATTTGCCCAAACTTGAAGATATGAGATTGATGTATAGGCAAACGAATAGCACTAAGAGTAGATAATCAACAAACTTGCAACAAGCTGTGTTCTTCTCTTTCTTGTGTGTCTCTCTCTTTTCTAGAGTTTAGATATTCATAATATATAGTATATTACCCTTAGAATTGATCTCAGCCGTTGGATCAATAAGATACCTCACGTATCTTTTTAATAAAGAATTGATTTTTAGGCTTTCCCACGAGTTCAGGCAGCCGAACTCGACTTCAGGCTCCTAAAGTGTCAACTTTAGGTGCCTGAGGTTCCAAGGTCAGGCAAACGAGGTACCTTTGCCAGGTTTTTTCTTTCCCATTTAATTCTTCAGGCTACCGAACTTAATCTTCAGGCTACTGAAGAAATTCTTCAGGCGCCTGAGGTTAACTTTAGGCTACCGAAGTCCCCCTTTTCACACATATTCATTTCCAGTTTAAAATTCTACTTTGATTCTTTGCTTGGGTCTTTTACAAAACAAGTTTTCCTGATTTTAAACACATTTCTAAGCCCATGTAAGTACTCTAATGATGTACATGAAATGCATGAATCCTAAAATCATTCTAAGTTATATTGAACTTCAAGATAAATCATACGAAAATGTAGATACATGAGTTCTAAATACCCATTCCCAAGACATTCTTGAACTTTGCTGCTTGCATCTTGATTCTCATACTCTTTGAGTTCCATGGTACTTTCTAATATGTATAAGCTTTACTTTATGGCATCCATGACTCGTTATCTTTCTGTGCATGCTCAGTTTAAGTCCTGTTCACAAACTCAATGCACAGATCAAATATCAAGTGATTTGTCATTATCAAAAACCAGATTGGACTCATAGAGTCAACACTTTTCTATCGGCTTTGAGCTGTCTTAATTTTCTCCTGGATAAACTTGATTTTCTCAAAAGCTAGCTGTACCATCTCTGGCCCCAATATCCGCTTCTCTCCAATTTCATCCCAATGTAATGGAGATTGACATCTCCGACCATACAATGCTTCATATGGGGCCATCCCAATACTGGCTTGGTAGTTGTTGTTGTAAGCAAGCTCCACTAATGGTAAGTACCGAATCCAGCCACCTCTAAAATCTAGCACACAGGCATGCAGCAATGGACACAAGTACTCCATGCAGTTTGAGGATGAAAGGTCGTGCTAAAAGCCAACTGGGGGAATTATTTTTGGGGTTTACAAGCAAGGTTTGAGCTTGAGAATATATTTATACCAATATATATTGCTTGAAAGTCTTCTTGCCAATTGATGCTTTTCAAAGGTCAATCTTAAAGAAATTCACTACCCTACTCTTTCTTTGAAATATTATTTTTGGAGAAAATTCTTGCTGAGTATTACAAAAAGCCTTGAGCATATTTTAACTCATATATTAATTGCTTGAGAGACTTCTTGATTTATCAAATGTCATTTGAAAAAAAAAAATCATTTTCCATTCTCTCACTCAATTAATTGCAAAATATTTTTGAGAGGTTTTATCATACTCTACCAAACTTCATTTGAAAATCATTTGAGAGTGCATTAATAGTTTTATTTGTACAAATCATCTTATTTGAGAAGCATTTTACTTGTACGCAAAATTTCATATCACTTGTATTTACGGTTCGAGTTGTGAATCGGGAAGAGGTAGCTACGCCTCGTGTAAGTAGTGGGTTGTAAAGAGTTGGCTATGCCTCTCGTAAGCAGCGGATTGTAAAGGAAAGTTTCGCCATGATAAGAAGCGGATTGCAACGGGAAGCTCCGCCCCAGTTTTAAGGAGCGGATAGTGGAATCCTTGGGTGGTTTGCCCAAGGTGAGGACATAGGCGGGAGTTACCGAACCTCTTTAAAAATTTTGCGTTTGTGCTCCCTCTTCCCTACTCTATTCAATTTCCACACTTTACTTTCCGCACTTGCATGCGTATGTTCAATTTGTGCTAAATGTTATAACTATTTTAAATATTTACATACATTATTATTTGTGGGATTCTTGCTTGTTTAGAAAGACCCTGGGTTGTGTTATACTGATTGTGGAATTAAAATATGGATAAATTCACCAAGGAATTTTTTATAAAAAAAAAATCCAATTCACCCCCCTCTTGGGAATACACCATAACTCTCAACCACCGCGACTTAGACTTGAAATAAGAGGACTCTATAAAGATACTGAGTGTAATAGCCTATGTTATACTAATTGTGTAATAGCCAGTGTTATACTAATTGTGGAATTAAAATATGGATAAATTCACCTAGGAAATTTTTTTAAAATATCCAATTCACCCCCCTCTTAGGAATACACCATAACTCTCAACCACTATGACTTAGACTTGAAATAGGAGGACTTTATAAAGATACTGGGTGTAATGCCCTGAATATACATATATATATGTATATATATATATATATATATTCACAGATTAATAATAATAGAACTCCGATACCATGAAACATAATCAAAGTCAACACGGACCCAAAGGGGTACTGGGGATCAACCTGTTTATACATACATGTCAACTATGCAGCGGAAACCATAATATACTTAACCTTATATACAATACCAGAGTTTTACTGTATCTATAAATACACATATACATCCCCCCCGAAAAAAAATAAGACCATAATTATCCTAGGGTCATACTCCCAAAAATCCATCTTGATCTCAACCCAACTACTTACCCTTCAGCCAGAATAGCACTAATAGCCTCCTCTATCTCGGAGCTCGCTCCGCTCATCTTTCTGGGTTTTCTGGAATGTTTGTATTTATGGGGTGAGACATCTCTCAATACGGGAGACGGACTAATATCAGTGTGTGGCAACATAAGTATTATTGTGTTATAAACATATACAGTATATGGTAAATTGTATATGATAAGGAAAATTTGTACATAGTTTAACTGCATTTAACAAATCTGGTAAAACAATTTTGTATAAATCTGAATAAATCATATTTCAACATAACATACTGTGTCATACTAAATTTTTGTATACATACAAATCATCTTCTATATATGTATATTACTGAAATCATACCCTGAATGGATAGCTAGCTGATGTCATGTATTACCCCCACATGACTAGGTTGTGCAGCCCGTAGGTGGGACCTAACAATTGTTGGTCTACCACGCTAAGCCAAAACTGATTAGTCTGTAAGTATTATTGGCTTGCCTAGCCTGGTCCGGACTGCCGGGGGGGGGGACACTACTACATTGGGCTCAATCGATTATCCATCTCCCACACTCTATCTGAGACGTCTAGTAGCACTACTTGATATGATAGTGTTGCAATTGGTGTATTCCCAAGAGGGGGGTGAATTGGAATTTTAAACTTTTTCTCCTAGGTTAAGTAATATATCCGTATTATTTCGCAACCTAGGGTCTTTCTAAGCAATCCCAAATGTGCAGACAAGATTAATATGCAGAAAGTAAATCCCGTGCAACATTTACAATATAACATACACGTGTAATAAATAAATTTGCAGAAAAATAAAATGCACACACGATATGTTATCAGGGTTCAACCAATACTGCCTACATCCCCTCCTTGGCTCACAAGCACAAGGATTACCTCTATTACTTACTTAACAGGTGGAGTGGCACCAGTTACAACTAGGTCAATTAGAGAAGCTGACCTTAACCTAAACACACCTTAACAGGATGGTGTACCTAGCTTTCCTAACCAGGTCAAAGCCAATCTGGGACTATTTACCAAGGCTAATATCCCTCTTCAGGCTCGTGTCTGGAATACAATAATGAAATACAAAGTTTTGTGTACAACCAAATATGCTTCTTAAACTAGGCAGATATGTACCAATATGCTCAACCAAACAACGCACTTACATATGATAGGATATCAAGCTCAAGTGGGATTTTGTTAACCAATGTGGTAACTCTCAAACAAGATGTAAATCAACGTGTGTAAGTGAAAGTGAGGTTTTTTATGTCAATTCAATGTGCTTGTAATGCGATTAATCGTAAGCTTTCTATAACCCTAACAAATATCTCGAACAATATTTTTCAAATATCAAGCACAGTAGATAATAGGGTTTTCAATCTTGCTAAAAAGTGTTCGTCAAAGCACAAATCAAGCTTATGAAAACTTGCAATGAGGATGCAAGATCTTAAGCCACACAAGGGCTTTTCTCAATCAAATATTTATGAATGAAATATTATGGGAAAACCTTAGTGAACTCTCTAAAAATCAACACATAATCAAATATAAACAAGGGAGAGTTTAGCTTATACAAAAAGTATGAAGAACACTACCTTCTCTAAAGATTAATGACTAGATGAGTATAGGAGGTAGATTTTTGTAATAGGATTGAAGAGATATGAAGATATAGAGATTTTGGACAAAGATAGTTTAAAAGAATTTTTCTTAATCTCAAATCCTAATCCATGCTTAATTTTTGCAAATGAAGGGCTATATATAGAATTTGGAAAAAAATATAGCCGTTGGGGACATGCTGGGTATTTTTAAAAAAGATTAAGTAAGTTTAATTAAAGTTAACCCAGTTTAACTCTCGGTAAAAATTCAACAACTTAAGAGGCTCGGTCGACCGTACTTGAGGTTCAGTTGACCGTAGTGTCCATTTTCGTCGATCATGGACAAATTGAACTAAATGTATGGTCAACCATCTTGAAGGTTTCAAAGGCGATTTTCCAAATCCGCACGGTTCGGTCGACCGGTCAGTTTGAACTATGTGGTTCGGTCGACCGAGCGATTGGAAATTCCCACGTGGGGGTTCAGTCAACCAGGGCGTTGCCTATATAATCTTGGTCGGTCGACCGAGCGGTCAATTTATTGACCCGATGGGAGTTCAATCGACCGAAGATCTCAATGTAATTGAGTTCGGTCGACCGAATGGCAGGAATTTTGGTCTTTTTCCCTTTATTAAACTGTCCGTAATTATATGATGCTTATTTTCAAGACTCTGGGGGACATTTTTATGCAATATTTAGGGTCCTAAAGACAATCTATGGTTTTTGTGAGTTAACCCCAAAAATCTGCCATCGGTCGACCGAAGGAGATCCCTAAGGTCATTCGATAATCCTCTGAGCTAATCTACTCTATCATGCATGTGATGCATCGATTATTATAGACTATTTCCTATTTACTATTACAGACCCGAGTAAAAATATGAAATATAAATAATAAAATAAACACTTTGGGTCTTCAGTTTCTTTCAAGTCCATGTGCGTGCACCATATGAAACTTCCAATTGATCTTGCACACAAACTCATCAACCATTAAATACTAGAGTATTTGTCATAATCAAAACAGGATATGACCTATGAGGTCAACAGATAGCTACGGTACCTTGCTCTAAAACTAAACTAAGTCATCAGGGTTCTACTATCGTACAATATATTACATAAATAGCTATAATAATACTGTTCCATGATTCTATGTAAAATCTGTAATGATAATATTTTCTGAATAACTGTTATAAATATATATAGTCATAGCATTTGCACCAGCTGAATATCACGGCATCTGCGTCGGCTGAATATCATAATATACTAAAAATATAATTTCTGTACTGTTTATAGCTTTTCTTGTACTGTTTATAGTTTTTCTTAAAACTGTCATCAAATCATGATTGTTTTGTGAAATCATAAATCAAATCATGATTGTTTTGTGAAATCATAAAATATTTTGACATACCATTATTTAAAGTAAAATTTATACTCATGCCACACACAAGTGAGTACTACTCTGTAATATATTATCTAGCCTGGGAAAACATATTTTGTTGATAAAAATAATATTAAATCTGTTTTCAAGGTTTCCTCAATTCAACATTAGTATTCCCAAAAACTATACTAATTCATATATATACATTTATGAATCAAGTAATGTATATTCAATGATTAACTTTCTGAAAATACCTAACTTAATCTATCCCCTTACCTATTTCCTGAGAGGTTTGCTAAAAACCCTAAATCCACACCCGCAACATTCAGAACTCCAAACCCTGAAATCGCATTATCACCAGTTCATTTAACTCAACCCTAGTATATTTATCATATAATTCATTTCCTGTGGTCCACATATTCCAAACAATCATTTAAACCCGAAAATAACTTACTTACCTTGATTTTGGAGTGGTGCCCAAGGACCCTAAATCAACAATTTGCTCCAATCAACTTGCAGAGAATCACCCCTAAATCATTGTGGTGGTTCCTAATCATTAAAACAGGGTAAAATTGATCCGTAAATGAAGAGAGAAGGAGGAGGAACCATAAGTTAGAGAGAGAGAGAGTGAAGAGAAAATGAAATCGACACTGAAAATCTGATTTTAACATATATATATATATATATATATATATATATAGTGTAAGAACCCGAATCGTAATATGTGGATTAAGTATTCAAAAGAAGGGTAAGTGGTAATTTGGGCAAGCTTCGTCGACGAAGCCAGAGTTCATCAACGAAGTCCCTTTTGTTCTCGACAACAAAATTCAATGTCTCGTTGACGAGGAGATCCCAAGGGATTTTGGAAAATCTGGAACCTCGAGCTCGTCGATGAGGCCACCTCCTCGTCGACAAAGGTAATGGCGGACTCATTGATGAGGACGCCAATTCGTTGACGAGAGCGGCCGAGTCAAAGGGTTATAAATATTCAAATGAGTTGCTTCCAAGCTAAGTTAGCTAAATATCCTCTCTCTCTCTCTCTCTCTTGATTTCTTTGCCGTTTGTTGCCTGATTCATAAGTCCGACGTTACTGTGAGGATCGGGGAAGGATTCTCTACATTTCTAGCATATTAGAATCTCGTTTCGAGTAGTTTCGAGTTTCGGGCCAAAATCGAGGTAAGGCTTGGTTTTCTTTTCTGATTCGAAATATGTATAGTAGTATGAGTTGTAAGCTTGTATTGTACTGTGGTTTATAGGTTTTGGAGTCTCGGTTCGTAGTTTTAGGGACCATAGAGTTCGTAGTTGGAATTCGGGTTAAGGTAAGGGGATTCAATTTATATCAGTTACTTTTTGAAATTGGGATCAGTAAGCTTGTAGGCTACGATTGTATGTATATTTTGGTAACTTATTTGAGGAAATCTATCGGGTAAAATACGGGATTCTCGAGTTACAGTTTTAGGAAAAATTTGGGGATTTCGGATATCATCTCTACTTTGTTTGGAAAATCGTTTGTTTTGTTTAAAATGTATTATTGAGATGACTGATATCCATATTTGTATAAAACTGTATTCCTGAATTGGAAAATGATATGATTTGCCGTAAACCAAATAAGTGTGGAATGTATGGTTGTATGTAATTGTTCCAGGCATTTTGTAAAACAACTATGTGGCGGCTAAATACCGTACCCTAATGAGTATAGAAATGTGAGTTTCAAAATGATTCCAAGTTTTGTGAAATCAGCTAGTATCAGAGCTAACCAGGTTGTTAGGTCTTGTATGTAACGACCTGCTATTTAACTGGATTTTTTATTTATTTTTTATACTATAACATTTATAATGCTTTGATGCCAAACTGAATTAAACCCTACCATCAACCTAAGCAGCAAGAAGCGGAAATCAGATGAACACAACTATATATAATTATATACAATACCAGAGTGCTAAAATGTTTCTCAAAATATACATATATGACTGTTTTTCAAAAATACCCTCAACAGGCTAGGGCCATACAAAAAATATTCCCAAAATACTCACTCTATTGTCAGGGCAATACTGAGGCCCCTCTATCTGTGAGCCTGGTCTGCTTGCCTACTTGGATCACCTAAAAAATGTTAAAGTAATGGGATGAGCCAACGCTCAGTAAGACGAAATATGTTATTGCTAGTGTGTGGCAAATGAGTTACAATACTATGAAAATCTATTACGATATAATCATGTCTCATTGAATCTGTAAATACATATATATATATATATATATATATATTTTCTGTCTCTATAAATCTGTATAAACATAGTAATAACTGAAAACTTCCCCGTGGATAACTGTGTGTCATGATTTAACCCCTCATGATAGGGTTATGCGGCCCAAAGGCGGGATCTACCCTGGCTGGCCAACCAGGAATAAACTACTATACTCCATCAGTCTGATCAACCCTCCTCAACCCATATCTGATGGGGAGCCTGTCCACTCGTGGGCTCTATATGATCGACTATTATACCACATATTATCTGAATAGGTGGTTGCACTCTATATACTGTATGTAGTAACGGTACCATGCTCGGTAAACTGTAATGGTCCAACAGCGTCTGATACTATATAATACATCTCTATATACCACTATCTATTTTACCATGATTCTGTAATAAATGTATCAACCATGACGCTGTAGAAAACTGTATCTATATCAACTGTGTTTCTATAATTAACTGTAAATTTGTATGTCATGGTACTGTAAAACTATATAATCATGGTATTTCTGTAATTGCTGTAAAATATATTCACTGTCTGTATATTCCATAAAACATATCTATGAAAAATACTGTAAAGCATGTTTCTATACTATATCCATATTTTCAAGCCACACAGTAATTTTAAAACATATTAATCATACTTGATAAACGGTATAAATCTTTGCTGTGAATAATACTCTGCTAGAATATATATATATATATATATATATAATTTTATACTAAAATCATACTCGAATAACCTAACATAACATATTTCCCTTACCTGTTTCCTACTAAAAATCCCTACTATGACGGGTCCTACACTCGCAGGGTTCTCCACTCAACACCCTGAAAATCAAATATCTCAGAATGAAACATCATTATTTCTTCGTCTACATCATTTCCTACAACTACCAAAAGGCCAAAAATTGACTAAAAGGCCTTACCCTGATTCTGGGAAGAAATTCGACTCGATCCCACCAACGATCCACCCCAGCAGACTTGAAGAGAACTCCGCCAAGAGCTTCGTGGTGACCTTAGATCGTCAATCCGGTGACCGATAGGGCCGAAATCGAAGAAAAATGGGAGAGGGATCTGCATAAAAATTGAGGTTAAGCACTATTTATACTATGAGATTCATCGACGAGCCACGTCACCTCGTTAACGAACCTGCACCCTCGTCGACAAATTTCAGACTTCTAGAGATTTAATCTCGGTATCTTCTCGTCAACGAGATGGAATGTCGTCAACGAGATCCTAAAGAACACTCGTCGACGAAAGCCCTGTGTTCGTCAACAAGGCCTGGGAAATTCCTTGGAATTATCACCTCCAAAATGCAATGTCATCGAAGCATTCATCGACGAAGTCGGCTGCCTCCTTCTGTTACTATTTCCATTTCCCTCCCTCTTTATTATTTAAATATCATTATTCTTCGAGTCGTTACATTGTAGACTTGGTTAGGTGTATTGATGTGTACATACTAGAGTATAGGATGTAGGAAATGGGTAATGTAGGTCGAGGTTTGTGTTGTTGCTAGACAAGGACTCGTTGGCGGTGTTCTATGTTCTTCCTAGAATGATGATTTCAGAAAGATCACGGCAACCATTGATGATTTTCGTGTCAGTGTGGTAGGACAGACCTTGGCCGTGAGAGTAGTAGTTGACATGATTAGTTCTAATATTGTTGAAATTGGAATAGCTTCCCAAGAGGGGGATGAATTGGTTATTAAAAAAAAATTTATTCCCTTTATGATTAGTTCTTTTAAGTTGTAATGACAATCAAGACTTAGAAACAATCACAATCAACACGGCAAGAACAAACACTCAATTTATGTAACAATAACCCTGTATACATGTGAAAATTTGCTGAACTCAGTGTAAGCCATGTGTCACAATTATTCTTCTTCCTAATGTTTAGTTTTTAAATAAACTCTCAGATTAATAGGTCAAGATAATCAACCAACATAGCCCCTTTCGGTTTCCGCATTCAATGCTGATTTATCCAAAAAGAATTACCTTCCGATCTATTTAATAACCAAACATTCATAATTAAAATTTAAAGCAATCACACAGATTGTATCTTTTGTAAAAAGGAAAATAAAGAGTAGAGTAGAGAAAGAAGAAAACAGAGATTTTTACGAGGTTCGGCTTCAACACAGCCTACGTCCTCGCCCTTGACAAAATCGCCAAAGGATTCACTATTACTGTTCCTTTACCAGACGGAACACAACCAATTACAAGTACTTCTTGGGTAAGGCTAGATTCTGCCTTCTCCAAACAATATCCCCTTGTTTGGTCCAACGATTCAATACTCGAACTGTCAACTAATCCTATTACAAAGATAGAAAACAAGACATACAAGAACTTGCTCCTCAAAGAGCTAATTAGTACAAATTTGAAACACTTATATATTTTAGTAAATTCAGAATATGAATTTCAGAATGAAGCTCTTAGAAACTTATTACCGTAGGTATCTTTCAATAAATGAAAGAATCAACAACTCGATGCTCAAGCATAGTGAGAGACTCAGCAAAAACTTCTTTTAACTTCGAGCATGGATGTAAGCAATTGAAGCACTTTCAAAATTTCAGAATGAGAGAGTAAGACAGCAAAATATGATTTTTTAATGATCTTGGTGTCTTGAAATCAATGTGTCTTGGGGGTATTTATAGATGTAGAAAACCTCATTGCTTGTTCCCCTAGAATACTCAGAGTTGTTTCAAAAAATTAAAATTATTTGAGTTTCCAAATATTTGAATTTTAAAAATTATATCCATTGGAAATCAGAAAAATGCCACAAGGCAGATGACTGTGAAGTCCTGGCAGTCATCTGTCCATATAATATAACTGTAAAAACATAGGCAGAAAGGTGGCAGTCGTCTGTCCCTTGAGTGGCGGTCGTCTGTCACCAGAATATGAGGTGGCGGTCATCTGTCCATGAGTAATTTTAAGGTTTTCAATAACACTGAAGGTGGAAATTCGTTTGGTAAAACGTTTATAGTCTTCTCACTTTGCACTGGCAGTCGTCTGTCAGAGCCTTGACAATTGTCTGTCAGGCTTCTGTGTTTAAGTTTTAAGCTTTGTTAGCTTGGCTAGTCATTTGTCTATTAACAGACAATCGTCTGTCTACTGAATGTTTTTCTTTTCTAGTCATTTTTTGATTTCTCTCTCATTTTTGCTTAGATAATCTTGGAATATAGATTTGATTAACTTTAAAAACATGTTCCAAGTTTTATCTTAAGGTCTCTAAGTCTCTTTGCCTAATGAGCTTCAAAATAAAAATTTCATATTTGAATAAACTTAAAGTACTTACAAAGACTTGTCCTAAAGACCCCTTTGATTCTTCTTTGCTCTGAATTCTCTTTGTTGATGGTCTCTGATCTTTCAGACTTCTCTGAGCTTTCATGATATGGCATTTTGAGGTTTAAGCTTTATTTTCTTTGTGCTTTCATGTTAATCTCTTTAATCCTTATGCTCTTATGATCTTCAGACTTTGATCCATGCTACATGAATACTTTCAACATTGATTCCTAAAAATACAACACTCAACTGAAGCATGTTAAGTCCTACTTGTTTGTTGGCATCAAAATATGATATTAAGCCTTGTAAGGCCAACAATCTCCCCCTTTTTGATGATGACAAATAAGAAGCAAAAATTTGAGTAAGCCTTAAAAAGACTCCCCCTTTTCAATAAGCTTCATCGTAGTAGAATCAATATTAATTTCATCAATCATGCTCATTTCTTTATTTTAAAATCATGTGTCATTCAAGTTCAAGTATATCAATACACTTCTCCTTCTTGTGAATATATATTATGTTCAAGCTCAATTTTTGTTTAACTCAATTTTTGCTAAACACTTCTCCCCCTTTTGACATCGATTAAAGAGAAAATGTGATGATCAAGTTCGAATAGCATTTAGAGTATATGTGATACCAATTGTAAAATATAATGCATGACATCAATTGAGTAATGATTATATACAAGTGATAAAGCATGATACTCCCCCTGTCAATCATCATACTTAATAATTTCTTTTAAGTCATAAGATCAGAAGTTTCAAAGTTTGCATATTATCATTTACATTAGAACTTATAATACGTCAAGCTAATAACAAAGCATTTCAAAGGTTCAGGGTTGCAAAGCTAGAAACAAATACATATAAAGACTCATAATCTTTGCTTACATAGACTCCCCCTTTTTACAGCAACAAAAAGGCAAAATACATTCAGAATTTGAGCATGTGTAGCATACAAAATAGAAAAAACACCATCAAAAGTCTATGTATCAGAGTTAGTGTCACTATCTTCAACAACTCCTTTTCCTTTGGATTGTTGTGAGCCTTCTTCTTCTTCTTCATCTCCTGCATTTTCATCTTCATCTTTTTCTTCTTCTTCTCCTTCACCTTCTTCATCTTCAACTTCTTCCTCATAAGTATTTTCATTACCCTCGTTATCCGAATCAGTGTCATGTTTAATGACATGATGCTCTATCTTAGCAATACAATTATCTAACGAGGTATACTTGTCATCAATGATTGAGATTTTATCCTGAAGAGAAGCAAAGTTTTCTCGCATTTTAGAACTAAAGCGAGTATAATTATGATAAACGGAACAAACCAAGGTGGCATATCAGCTTCTTCAGGAGCTGGATCCCTTTTTTCTTGTGCAGGTCTTGTCGGCCTATTGCCCCGAAACATCCAACCCTCGGTATACTTTTTGTAACCCATTCATTTTAGTGTAGTAGATGAGAAAACATGGTAATGGGTTCGTTTCACTATTTTTGAAGCTGGAGAGAGGACCTGAAAATGGGCAAAGATTAAGGAAAGAATGCCGCCGCATGGAAGCCCAATTCTAGGAGATTCAAGCTTCATCACCATCCATTTCAGTATAATGCTGGATAATTCTAATTTCTTCCCTTTTAGTAAGCACCACATAATAAAACAATCGAAGAATTATACATGATCAAAGGATTTAGACCTCGGAATTATATTGTATGCAATGATCTTCTGCAAGATTTGTGCCTGAAGATTAAGTTGTTTATATGGTGGAGGATGTCCAGAATAAACAGGTGTTTCGTTCATCACAAGAGGGAAAAATTCTTGTGGTGAAAATCCTTGTTCCATAGTCTATTGCTTCTAAACTAGAATACACTCAAAATTTCCATGCTTGATATGAAGAATTTTCCTTAATGAGTGTGGGGCGGGGACTTGCTTAAGAATAAGTAAAGAGGAATCTCATATAAATACCATGGAATAAGTTTGATCCTATTCATGGAGAAGTGGTCAGTTCTGTGGCTCAACATACTCTAGAAGTAGCCAAGCAAGTGACTATGAAGCTTGGATAGTGGGTGGGACATGCAAATTTCACAGTGCCAATGGATGATTTCCAAGTGATATTTGGAATGGTATTCTTAAGGTAAAGTAAGGTAGTATTGATGTTGTTTGCTAGTTTCTTTTCCCTAGTGGGGGGTTGTCTTGCATTGTCACACCTTGAACCCTAAAATGGGACCCAGGGGTGAAAATGTAACCTAATCTATCCCTGTCTCATACAAATCATCCACAGATACAGTATAACGGTTGAGGGTCCAACCCCGTGGGGCTCCCAGGCACCCTAAACACATCCAAACACAATCATATACGCAGCGGAAAAAGGTCATTCTATATATACATATGCAATACCATCCCAAAGTCTATATATGAGCAAAGATAGGCTCTATCATACAACGTACAACTGGGTGCCCAACACATCCCAAAATGGCAACCTATCAAAATACAGTCCTCACACTTACCCAAGCGCTAACCGTAGTACACTGGCCACTATGCTTCCTACACCAAGATGCTAGTTCCAGTTGCTCGAAGGACCTGTAAAAATATATGTACAGTAGGGGTGAGACACCTCTTAGTAAGGAAGAACATAGGTTATATCGGTGTGTGGCATTTGAGTGTTATCATGACATACTAACATGCATTGTTCAATAGTCAAAATAATCAAAACCAGTTCCAGTATTTTCACAAAACAAGCAATACAATCTAGTGTCGCCACACTCTTCGGCTCGAAGCCGGCTTGTCTGGTGGTATTTCACACCCTTCGGTAAAAACTGGCAATCTGGTGATATTTCACACCCTTCGGCCAACGCCGGCAGTCTGGTGATATTTCATACCCTTCGGCCTACGCTGGCAGTCTGGTGATATTTCACACCCTTCGGCAAACGCCGGTGCCCCCCAGTAACCTGGCATAACATCAGCGTTGAATCGATGCAAATCTGGTGTTCGCACACCCTTCGGCTTGAAAGCCGGCCAATCAAGTGGTATTGCGCACTCTTCAAAAAAATCCAAATTTTGAAACTTGGAACCATTCGGAACCCCGTTCCTATTTCACTAAGATACAGCATATACATGCTCATATAACCAAACAAACCATACCCTTTTGGTAATCTAAAATCACGATTTTCCAAACATATACAGTTTGAACATGTCAAGGCATGGCCATCCCTATAACACAGTATAAATCAACATATACTTTTGGTTTTCAACAAAACCAGGGATGTAGCCCGTCGCCCCCTTTTCCCAAAATTGTAATCATGAAAAACTCATAATTTTCCCTGTTAGATCCCCTCAAAGGAGTAGTCAAAACACACACAGGATTGTGAACCACAATTCTACCGAGTCCGATTTAAAAAATAACCAATATAAACACAATTCCCCTTACCTTTTCCCCAAATAGCCAATCCCGAACTCTAAGGTCCCTAAACAGCGAACCAAGTTCCAGAATCTACAATCAATTGTACAAAATATACTCACAACACCGTTCCCTACAAAACTACCGGATTAGACTCGAAAATCGAGCCTTACCTCGATTTTAAGCCGAAACCCAAAAATCTCCAAAACGAGATTCCAATCCGTAGAACTTGTAGAGAATCCTTCCACGATCCTCGTGATAACTTCAGATTCACGATTCTCGTGACAAATGACGAAGAAATCTAGAGAGATAAAGAGTAGGGAGAGTTCTAGAGATATATATATATATATATATATATATATATATTTGAAGTTTCTTAATGGTTAAGCAATGAAATTTCTATTTATAGCCCCTTTGACTCGGGTAAACTTGTTGATGAGATGGTGTCCTTGTCGACGAGGCTCTATAGTCCTCTCGTGGACGAGACGAAGGATTCGTCGAGGAATCCTGATATCACCGGTTCCCGAAACTCCTCGACTTCTTCTCGTCGACGAGCCTTTGAACTTCATCAACGAGAGATGCATGACCTTTGTCGACAAATTCTGGCTTCATCGACGAAACCTGTTCAAATACCAATTTTATCCCTCTCTTAATTATTTAAACCTATCTATCACAGTTCGAGTTCTTACATGCATGGTGCAAGCTGTTACAAAAAAAGGAGATGACGATAAGTTCCTCTTAACTGTGCAAATAAATAGGCACTCGGATCTAAAACTAAAGTCTTCAAGAAATTCTCAAATGAGGATCATTTCTTGTATAATTTTGTAGATTTGTAGAATGAACAAAACTATTAGGCTCTATTTGCATCTAAGATTTTGTGGAAGGGAAGGAAGCCAGAAGAAATAAAAAAAGAAAACAAATTAGAATTATGAAGCTTCTTAGTTAACAATTTCAATAATAATTATTTTTAATTAATATTTAAATATTGTTTACTCAATAAAATAATAGAAGATTTCTCTATTTAATTAAATATAATCTTACTATTAGTGTATATTTATAATGTATGACTGTTATATTAATTTATGATAAAAATAATATTTTTAACTAAATTATAAAATGTAATTTATTCTATGTGAAAATTTAAATTAATAAATGATTCTTCCCTCCAATAATTTAATTAATTATTATTATAATAAATAAATAAATAAGGAGAATACAAAAAATTCCATATGCACTACTTGGTGCAATGAGATTTAAAAATTTTTTGTTGCATCGAGTAGCGAAATTTAAATGGCAGTCCAATCTGGTCTAGACACGTGACAAGCAAATCTCGTTAGACCAAGTAGCGAGATTTGCCTATATTTATCTTGGGCGTGACACGTGGCAAATCTCGCTACTTGGTTCAGCAAGATTTGTTTAAATCTCTCTGGACTAAGTAGCGAGATTACATAAAGTCATTCTAGGAAATACTTCACAGAAAAGGGTATTATTTAATATATTTAAAAAAAAAAAAGATAAATTGAGAAAAAACTCCAGGTCTTCTTCAGTCAGCAAGAAGGAACAAGTGGTTGCATAGAAGAGCACATGAACTTTCCAAGAAATTAAAAGGAAGAATCCTTGGTCAAATGGGCCAAAATATTAAAAAGTATAATTTTCCTGCTAGTTCTCTTTATTTCCCTCTCTTTCTCTCCCCAGCAAGGACAGTGGGCGCATCAGGCATTGGATCATATCTATATTTCTGACCTTCAAATTAAAAAAGTGCATCTCTTTTCACTCTATCAAAGATCGTTTATCCTTAGGAATTTATTTCACTTATGGATGATTTTTTCTTACGCGTAATTTGATTTCTTCTTTCGTCTGTAACGGCTTTGAAAGAATTCTTTACAACTGGAAATTGAAAGAGAATTGAATGGAAGTTTGAGTTTGGCCGTGTTTATTCATGAATTCTCGAACCTTTATCTTGTTTCTATTTATGTTTTGTTTTAATTTTACCATAGCTGAAGTCTGGTTCATATGCTAGTTTTCATTTCATATATTTGATGTCCCTGCTCTTTATCTGGTATATTTGTGGTTTATGTTTGGCTGTAATTTCTTTATTTTCTTTTTCTTTTTTGAAATTGTTGGAAGAACAAGAAAAATAACTCGTTGGTCTATCAATTTGAAGGCAGGCAGCTGATGCCCTTTTTTTCACCAAAACAATTTTGCCTCCACAAATCTTTTTTTTTTTTAAATTGAATTTTCTCAACGAATAGTAGATTTTCTTACAAAAATGAAGCCTATCGTATGTAATTACTTTAATTGTATATCTTTGCACCTTATCTGATTTTTAAGGCCAAAACTTCTTGGTTGTTTGATGGCTTGCAAATAGAAACATGTTGACCGCATGCTTGAAAAGAAGCGACTGCTGAGACTGCATTGATGCAAAATGGTACAATGTTACTCAAAGAGGTGATTGCTTCTTCTTATGGAAAATGTTGTCCTATCCGGTGCTTCTCTGTCAAAGAACTGAAAAAAGCAAAAAACATCTGTGTCCAACGCCATGTTTTTACAAAAGATGGCTTCCATGCACTCTACAAGGGCTCTCTTCAGGGTAGGCCAATTTGCATTAAGGAATATTCGCCAGCTACGAATATTAGTTCAGTTATTAATGAGATTGTGATTGCATCCTGGATGACCATTCATAAGAATGTTCTGAAGCTCTTAGGATGCTGCTTGGAGACCGAAATCCCTATTCCCATGTTAGAGTTTGCGGAGATTAGGGAACTTTGAGCCGTAGTCTTTTTGTGTCCTACACAGCAGAGTGGCAAATTGTCTAATTTCTCTTTTTGCATATCCATTCCTGAAGGTGAAACACAAGTAAAAGTTGATCCTTATGGAACGATGGGATTCATTGCACCAGAGAATTTTTCTACCGGTTTTTTGACCGAGAAAGCTGATGTTTATTCTTTTGGTATGCTTCTGCTGGTGCTTTTGACCAGACAAAGGTACTTCTGGCGCCAAATTGAGAGGGATATAGATGATCTTGATGAAGTATCCAACCCCGCAAAGTATTTTGTTGAGAACAACAGGTTGAGTGAGATTGTGGATCCTGTAGTATTGAAAGAGGCAGCTGGAAGGCCTGGGATGGAGCAGCAGTTGCAGGATTTTGCAACAGTTGCCCTGAGGTGCATCAATTTAACAGTAGAAGATAGGCCAACAATGATTGATGCAGCAATACAACTCGTGCAGATTGAACAGTGTACTCTAGCCCAGTAAATTGCTTCACTTGGCTCCATCCAAGTTTGTAACTTTTGATAACTTTGGTGTTGGGCATTTGGATTTATTTTAGTTTATTTACTTATCTTTTACTTGGATTCAGAAAAGATAGTATTTGTAATCTGAAGTGTGTTTGGACTGCTTTCTTGTGAGCCTTCTCTCTGGTTTTCTCTTCATTTTCTCCTGAAAAATATTTTGTTGGATACCTTATGTGTAACTGGTTTGAAGTGGTTTTTTAAAAGCCTATGACACTCCTATAGCTACTCCTCCAATCTAATTGAAAATACACTATAGCTTCTATTTACTCTTCCACAATTATTTCGTCAAATTAAAAATAAAATTTAAATACACCTGTAACTATCCACACTTGTTCTCTCTATCAAATTAAAATTCCCTTCAACTTCTATCCATTTTTTATATTAATTAATCCTTCAAATAAAAAAAAAATTTATAGAGTAGTGGAGCATGCACATAGTGGTTGCAATGTGTCCACAACTAACTCATTTTAAAGAATATGTAATTGAGAGAAACTCTCTCCACCCTTCTTATTATTGGACAATAAACAACCACATGAAAAAAATTACCATTTGGATTTTGGAATTCTCTTTCCCCTTTGTGGTGCCCATGTTGGGGGATGTTAGAAGAGAAAATTATAATGGGTTTTATATATAGTGTAATAGTTATAAAATTGAACATTAGCTCAGTGGATTTTAAGGAAGAAATGAGAAATTTATCGAAAATTGTATGTTTAAACTCATCTTTTATAAAACTTCATTGTAAATTAGATTACCACTTTACTTAATAACTTAAGCTATTAGATCTAGTTAAATAATTATTTCTTGGGCCCAATCATATATATAAACACCTATTCTCTATTATATTTTTCTAATGTGGGATCAAGTGGAATTTTCAAATAGTTGTATACTTTGGCAGCTTATAGACATCATTGATGCAAAATGGTGCAATGTTGAGGAAAGGAATGATTGCTTCTTATGGAAAATGTTGTTCTAACCGGTGCTTCCCTCTCAAAGAGCACGAAGAAGCAGTAAACTTCTCCGACTGACGAAACTTTTTTAAAGACGATGACTATTATAAACTGTACAAGGGCTCTCTTCGGGGTAGACCGATTTGCGTTAAGAAATTTTTGCCAGATGTGAATATTAGTTGAGTTATTAATGACACTGTGATTGCATCCCAGATGAGCATTCATTAGAATGTTCTGAAGCTCTTAGGATGCTGCTTGGAGACCAAAATCCCTATTCAAGTATTTGAGTTTACAGAGATTAAGGGAACTCTGGGTCATAGTCTTTATGGAGCAGAGTGGCAGCCTCTACCATGGAAATGCAGGTTAAGGATTGCAATGGACATAGCAAATGCAGTTGCATATCTACACACTGCCCTCTCCAGACCCATCATCCACAGGGGCCTTATGCCTGAGAACATTTTACTGGATCAATGTAATGTTGCCAAATTGTCTGATTTCTTTCTTTGCATATCCATTCCTGAAGGCGAGCTGTACGCAGAAATTGATTATGTATGTGGAACTTGGATTTCTTGCATCAGAGGACTTTAATACCCATTGTTTGGCTGAGAAAGCTGATGTTTATTCTTTTGATATGCTTCTGCTGCTGCTTTTGACCGGACAAAGGGACTTTTGGTGGCGAGTTAATCTATATGAAAATAATCTTAATGACGTACCCACTCCGATGAAGTATTATGTTGAAAACAACAGGTTGAGTGAGACTGTGGATCCTGTAGTATTGGAAGAAGCAGCTGGAAGGGCCGAGATGGAGCAGCAGTTGCAGGATTTTGCAACAGTTGCATTGAGGTGCATCAATTTAACAGTTGAAGATAGGCCAACAATGATTCATACAGCAAAACAACTCAAGCAGATTGAAGGCTCCATCCAAATTTGTAATTTTTGATAACTTTGGTGTTGGACGTTTGGGTATATTTTAGTTTATTTATTTGTCTTTTACTTGGATTCCGAGAAAATAGTGTTTGTAATCTTTAGTGGGTTTGGACTGCTTTCTTGTGAGTCTTCTCTTTTGTTTTGTCTTCATAATCTTGTGAAAAAAAATATTTTGTTGGAATTTAATTATGGACCTAATGCACTTGAATATGCTGGAATAGTGATCTCTAATATTTAATATTAGAAAATAGATATGTTAGAAAATTTCCACAAGGATCTTCAACTTGTTTTGGTTTTAGTAAAGCTTTGTTCATTTACAAAATTAATCTCTAAATTCAAAAAACTTGAGTCCCGCTAGGATAGGTTTCTTTAATCATTAGTTAAATTCCATTTTGTGTCTTTTATTAGGTTTACAAGTTTTTGAGTCCCGCAATTAAGTATTCTTGGAACTTGGTGTTAGGATGTGTGGCTCATATGTGTGTAGGCAGTCGCACCCAGCTGAAATTGTTGAAGCTGGAGATGGACGACCACTAACAATCTGCCTACCAGCTGACTTTGCAGCTACCTTGTTTGAATTCCTCTCCCTTTGTTTGTGTATATATATGTAATATATGTGCGTGTGGAGTGTGTGGTGAATTGAAGAAGTAGTGTGTGGTGAAGTTGCAAAGAGTTGTGTGCTGCTGTGTTGTGTGAGTTGCAGAGTGCTGCGTGTGAGGCAGAGTGAATCCTTGTAGTGAGAGTGAGAGAGGAGTTGAGGGCAGTAGCCTCCTCCTCCTCCTAATGTAATTCTCCCGGTAATTATAGTGATTTTCTGCTCTCCCGTGGACGTAGGTCACAGTGGACCGAACCACGTAAATCTGATCTTATATTTTGGTTGCTTAGTTTTGCTTGTGCGATTGTTGCTCGAAGATCACTTCTCAAAAAATGGTATTAGAGCGAGGTTGGAGCAAAATCGCCGGATTGAAGCAAAATTCCCAGGTTTGAGCCTCTACCCAGTAGCTCGAAACTCAATTTTAAGACCACCACAACATTCCTCTTGCCGAGACGAAGCCAACGGCGGTAACCGGAGCTCGGACGAAGCCACATGCGTGTCAGGCGGAAAGACCGCGTTGCCACGCGCCTTCACATGCATTTATGCGCTGGCGGCTGATCAGGGAAGTGAGTCACGCGCGCCCACGGGCCAGCGAATGTCTGGCTCACGATTCGGAGGTTGAAGACGCTGACGTCAGCAGCCACGTAAGCGCTGAGTCAGCGCCGCGTCAGCTGCCACGTACAATCCACATCAGCAGGTGGGCCCCTAGACACGTCAGCAAGTGGGCCCCACGGGATGTGGTCCCATGCCATGTTAGCAGTGAACCCCACAGGAGGTGGGTCCCAGGACACGTCAACAGGTGGGGACCGCTGCACCACATCATCAGACGGCGTCAGTAAACGGCGTTAGTGGTCGTTAACGTCGTCAGGGATATTTCATTAATGGAGGAATATTCCGTTAAAGTTAATAGATAGTTGACTTTTCTTGATTGATTTGACTAGAAGTTTAACCGGGCTTTTCGAAGCCATTTCAGGTCGGTTTTTCGAGCGGCTTGAACCATTTCTTAGGTTTTCAGCCATTCCGAAGCCATTGGTATTGTCCATTTTGTGAGATTTGGAGCATAATGGCAGGTATTGGCACTTCAAAGTTTGAGGTGGAGAAGTTCGATGGGCAGAACAACTTCAGTTTATGGCAGAGCACGGTGACGGACATTTTGGTTCATCAAGGCTTGATCAAGTCGTTGATCGGGAAGAAGCCAGATGATTTCAAAGATGATGATTGGACTGAATTAGAGATGAAGATGGTCAGCACAATCCGATTGTGTTTGGTAAATGAAGTTAAGTATTCGGTGTTAGACGAAACCTCATCAATGGAGCTCTGAAAGAAATTGGAGCAAAGGTATATGGCAAAGTCCCTTACCAATAAATTGTTTCTGAAGAAGAAACTGTATCAACTTCGAATGAACGAGGGAAGCAGCCTTTTTGATCACATAAATGATTATAGCAAGATTTTTGACCCAGTTGTTGAGCCTCAGCGTAAAGATTGATGAAGAAGATAAGGCAATTCTACTTTTTTCGTCTCTACCAGCTTCATTTGATGGTCTAGTAACTGCATCGCTCGTGGGGAAGGAAACCTTGAAGTTGGATGATGTGATGGCATCACTTCAAGATTCTGAGACGTTAAGAAAGCCGACTGTGACGTCTCGTGAGCAAGCTTTAGTGGCTAACAGTGAGAGACAAGGAAGAAGCAAAGATCGAAAGCTCGGAGGTAAGCAATGGCGTTCAAAGTCAAGAGGACGAGATACGAGCGAGGTCGTATGTTCTGGTGTGATAAAAAGGGGCACTTCAAGAGGGACTACGAAGATCGAAAAAGATACGAAAAAGAAAAGAAGGCACGAGACGGTGTCAATGTATCGGAGCATGTCACATGGCATGACAATGACGAGGCCCTTGTAACGGTGAGCAGCTCACGTCAACAAATCAGTCGAAGAAATGTGCAGTGTTGATACTGCAAAAGGCACGACCATATGAAGAGAGAGTGCCAAAAATTGATGAAGAAGAACATGAATGCTCATGACAATCCAAACGATGATGGATGGGTTTTGGACTCTGGGAGTTCAGTTCATATCTGTTTTAAGAAAGAATTTTTCCATTCTTTCAAAAAAGTTCGCGGTACGGTATCACTTGGTGATGTGCCTTCATGCGATGTAAGAGGGATTAGATTTGTGAAGCTGAAGACGCCTGTTGGAGCGGTTCGTATTTTGGATGACGTAAGCTTCGTACCAAGGATGCGAAGAAATTTGATCTCCCTTAGTCGGTTGGATTCTAAGGGTTGTAAAATATTTGTCGCAGGTGGAGCTATGGAGGTGACACGACGCAACTCGATGATATTCACTAGGAAGGAGTCTCGTGGATTGTATCAGTTGATAGGAACCACAGTGGTTGGTGGTTCAACATCAGATGATAATAGCGACACATCATCAGAAACAAATAGACGAGTTTGGTTTGCTGATGAAGAAGGTGGTTCTCTTTGCATGGTTCAAACGTTTGAACCAAACTATGAAGACTTGCATTGATCGAGTTCATTTCAAGGTGGAGCTGTGGACTTGGGAGTTGATACTCGCCAAGGTGGAGATTGTTAGGATGTGTGGCTCGTATGTGTGTCGGCAACCGCACCCAGTTGAAATTGTTGAAGCTGGAGATGGACGACCACTAACAATCTGCCTACCAGCTGGCCTTGCAGCTACCTTGTTTGAATTCCTCTCCCTTTGTTTGTGTATATATATGTAATATATGTGCGTGTGGAGTGTGTGGTGAATTGAAGAAGTAGTGTGTGGTGAAGTTGCAAAGAGTTGTGTGCTGCTGTGTTGTGTGAGTTGCAGAGTGCTGCGTGTGAGGCAGAGTGAATCCTTGTAGTGAGAGTGAGAGAGGAGTTGAGGGCAGTAGCCTCCTCCTTCTCCTAATGTAATTCTCCCGGTGATTATAGTGATTTTCTGCTCTCTCGTGGACGTAGGTCACAGTGGACCGAACCACGTAAATCTGGTCTCATATTTTGGTTGCTTAGTTTTGCTTGTGCAATTGTTGCTCGAAGATCACTTCCCAACACTTAGAGTTTTAAAATTTTGTGGAAATCCTTCAAAGCCTTAATTAAGTTTTAGGTTTTGAGCAGGATTTTTCCATTTACAAAAGGTGCAGGGGAAGGAGTACGGGGATACATATGCACAAAAATATACCAAAAAAGAAAAAAGTACATAATACATAGGGAAATAAAGATCTAAGTGCGGGGAAATACAAGGGTTACAAATAGTGATTATAGTACATAGCCACCCGGGGGTACATTCAAAAATTTAAAAAAAATGGAAAATATAGGAAACAAAATTGAAGGCCTTCCATCCGAGATGCCACCTGGCCAAGATTCTGAGCCCTCCATTTCTGGACTACCACCTGGATCACCAGGTTCACCTGAGAAGCATAAAATCAGTTAATTGGAATTTAAAACAATAAGAAATGAAATGCAGAAAATCTCGTGTGCGAATGATTAAAGAGAATTATTCCCCTGCCAGATCGTTGGAGGGGAATTCCGTTAGGGGAATTGGTGCCAAATGGAGACTGCCTATTTATAGGGAGTCTCGCACTGTAGCTCCACACCATTCAAGGCAGTAAGAAATCCCTGTTGAAATTGAGTGAGAAGAAAACTTAAAGAGAGTTAGAGGAGTGAGACTCTGCCGAATTGGAGAACCTTAGAGGGAAGCAGAGAAGCAGCAGCTTGCTCAGAAGTTAGAGAGGCTCTGCTAAGTTGCAGAAGGCAGAGGAGCAAAGCTTGGGAGCTGATTCAAAACACACCCAGACACTCCAGACAGGCACCGAAACAGAGCTCAGGCCATGCAACTCAGATAGATTCAGAGAAAGGAGAATTAAAGGAGGAGGGAGTTTACAGTCCTAAGGTTATATTTGATATTTGATATTTTGCAAATTGGAGTGGTAAGGATTATGGTTAAATTTATAAAATAATTTTTTAAAAACAAATAAATTTTAAGATTAAAAATTACATTTGATATTTATAACCCTACTATATATATACTCTATTCTTGAACCATGTTGGAAAGTTGGAGTGTAACAAAACCGATTAAAACCAACGAAATTAACCACACCAAACCGAATTGAACCAAAATTAGTTGGTTTTGAAGGTGAATTGGTTTGGTTTGGTTTAGGGAATGGGAGAACCAAGACTTTCAATTTGATCTTCAGTCGACAAAATCGAATTGATATTAACCATATATATATATATATATATATATATATATATATATATATATATTTATTTAACTTATTTATGTTTAATTTTTTTTAAAAAAAAATCGGATATTGATTTGTAATGCTAAATTCATTAATTCAAGTATGGAATATTCATTAATTCATTATTTCTAAATAATTATAAATTCAAATTGCAAATGATAGGATCATGCATATCAATTATTTGATAGAATTTTAATTTTATTTTTTTTAAGCATTCTCCTAAAAATTCAATTAAAATATTTATTATTTAAGAGGCATATATAGTAGTTGTTAGAATAAAAACTTTGTTGGGCAAATTTTTTTATTAAATTGACATAAATTTAAGGTATGCTATATTGATGCCAAAATTCACATGTAAATGTGCAAATTTATTTCAATTTTCATGATCATATACTATTTTATATTAGGGTCTTTTATTTACTTTCATGATTATTTGAGTATTTGATCAATTAATATGCAAATTTTTGAGATTATAGTTTTTATTTCATCTCATGTTTATTTGAATATATAAATCATGAATGTGTAAATTTATTTCAATTTTCATGATCATTCAATTTAGTTCTAATTTTGAAGTCATATGCATGGAATTATAAATTTTTTATGTTAGGATTTTTATGGGGGCATGATTCACATGATTAATTATTTTAATAATATTATTTTAATATAAATTAACATGATAATCATATGTATAAATTATGAACAAGATTATTGTTAATCAAATAGTAGTATTATATTATTTTATTTAATAAAAATATTTAAATATTAATTAAAAGTAACAATAAACATAATTATTAATTAAAATGTCAATTAAAAATTAACCAAATATTCTTTTATTATGCATTATAACCTATTAATTATTAATAAAATATAATTAAATTATGGAACGAATAAAAAGAACCATCTATAAATTTAAATTAACATTAAATAAATCAAAAAATTAATTTAGTTATAGATACTATTTTTAACATAAATTAATGTGATAATCAAATGTTATAAATATATGTTAATAATAAAATTATTGTTAATTAATAAATAATATTATGTTATTTTAATTAATCAAAAATAATTAAATTTTCATTAAAAATTAAAATAATTAGCTTTTAAGTTTCTAACTATAAAAATATTATTATTTTTATTCAAAATTTATTTAAAAATGGCTATATATTATTTTACTATGTATTATGACATATTAATTTTATAGTAATATGCTGTAAATATACTTTAATAACAAGATTATTGTTAATTAAAAATAATAATCTTATATTATTTTTAATAGAAAATATTTAAATATACATTAACCAGCAGTGGGAGGTTATTATTTCAATTTGATTTGTAAACTGGGTGACAATTTGATCTAAATGCCTCTTGTATGGTTGATGCAGTGATGTGAATTGTATGCTAGTAGATATTATAGATTCTCGCATGCTCAAACTAAATTATTATATTGCTTGCAAATGTTTCAGGGACATGGTAAAAATGGAAAAATGTTCAAATTACAGACGACATGTTGCCGAAATTTCAGTAAAACTTTTCCCATAAAAGTAACCATGTACTAAAATAAAAATAATTAAATGCATGCAAAAATATTTTTGAAATGATGAGTGAAACATATAGGGAAGATTGCATGCTTATGAATGTATAGGGAAGATTGCACTAGTTAGATGATAAAATCTGAATAATAGATAACTAGTGTAGTTGCGTTAAAAGGATGTGTATACTGTCTCGTATACTTAGTGAAATTAATTCTTGATTATTATAAGTAACACATTTCACTTATACATATAATTTTGTTTTACGTAGGTATTTTTTATTTTCCGAGCACCGATCTAAATGATAGGAAGATCAAGCAGTGCTCTGGTGATGGTTTTGTTGTATATAAGGGGAACATTATAACCGGAGCAGATGGTGTTAGTTATAGTATTCCACTAGTTCGACTAATTCAAATTGGTCATAAGTGTAAATTAAATAAATTGTATACGAAGGTATACAAATATTTGCAAATTGATTTAGATCAATATGCGTTGTGGGTGATCGAAAGAAACCCTTTGCGAGGGTTCAATAATATAGTCCTCTATAAGGTAGTTCCCATATATGATGATTATGGTCTGCGCATTGTATCGGATCCACACAGCGTAGGTCCGACATATTTAACTGTGCAATTATATATCGAAACCATTCCTTAAATGGGTGTAACCGCGGTTAGGCAGCCAGAGGCGCCTGCCGAGTGTTTGGAAGAAGTGGAGGAAGACACCCAACAAACACGTCATATTGATATGAGTGCGGAGGTTGGTGGTATGCCTACTGTGGATTTTACCAAATATCCGGAATCGTCGTTCGAGCCGCTGATGTACCAAATACTTGTTCCTGACACATATTCGCAGGGAGGTTGCGAAGAAATCTCGACAGAGGGTCTAGGATTGTTATTCGCCATTGCGAACGACGTATTGGACGAAGGAATGAACATTATGAATGATGTTAATCTTCAAGATGAAGACACGTACACGCAGGAAACAAGTGAAAGGTTAAATGAGTTCCCCAATGATGTGAACCCACCCCCCCGTGAAATAGATGATGCCACGTATGATGCCCAGTTCATGGACGAGCCTCCGATGTACGGTAATATTGACGTAGTTGCTTCAGATTTAACTGTGGTAGATGAGCTTCCTATATGAGTGACTCGTTGGGATGAATGCTCTGAGCTGAGTAGGGGGATGCTCTTCAGGTCGAAAGATCAGTTGATCGCGGTAGTGCGAATGTATTACACTCGAACCCACCATGACTTTCACGTTGTACGATCTACCCTAGAGTTATGGGTTGCTAGGTGTAAGGAGCACGATTGCAGATGGAGATTGCTTGCAATGTATCAGATGAAACACCGATTATTCGAAATTACCCAATATGGTGGTTCGCACACGTGTCTGAACGAACTTCTCTCACAGGACCATAACTAAATCACATCGTCCCTCATTGCTAGGCAGATAATGAATATGATAAGGGAAGATGCGTCGACGTCGATTGCCACATTAAAGAAGTTCATAGATTGTCGCTTCGGCTATTTGATCTTGTATAAGAAGGTTTGATTGGGCAAACAGAACGCAATTGTCCAAGTATTCAGCAATTGGGAGAAGTCCTATCAAACGTTGCCGAAGTGAATGGAAGCGATGTGCGCGTATAATCCTGGGACTATAGTCAGGTGGAGGTGGAGTCTTGTTCCAGGTAGCGAGAACACCACAACCTTTGTATCCGTGTTTTGGTCATTTGTAGCATCTATTCAGGGTTTTTGTCACTACCCTCCCATCATATATGTGGACAGGATACACTTGTACGGTAAGTACAAGGGCAAACTCCTAATTGCGACGTGCTCGGATGCAAATAGCCAATTTTTTCTAGTTGTAGTTGTTTGAAACATGTTTTTCAATCTTTTCAATGCATCCACTGGAGGCAGCTTTGAAAACGGTACCAAATGATCGAAATGGGAAAATGTCCAAGGAGTTTCTGCGTGTAGCACTGGATGAGATTGGACCTTTAATAACTATGTTGAGGCCCTCACAAAGTTATTGATTGCTATCTCAAGTCATCGCTCAATGTCTAGGAAGCTTCCATTGTAGAGGGGGCAAATGGAGATGATGAGGATGACCCCGAGGATGTGTGCAGTGCAGTTACTCAACGTGTTGGAGAGGCAGGAAAAAAGTACCAAAAGTTACCCAAGTGTATGACTTTATGTTTCTGGATCTGCGAATCAATGGGAAGAGGACCTCTACAATGGTGGAAACTAGGGTTACACATAACTTTGTCAAAAAGCAAGAAGCATAGAGACGTAACTTGAACTTGGAGGATTTAGGACGTATATAAGTGGTCAGTTCCGCGGCTCAGCGTACTCTAGAAGTAGCCAAGCAAGTGACTATGAAGCTTGGACAGTGGGTGGGACATGCAAATTTCATAGTGCCGATGGATGATTTCCAAGAGATATTTGGAATGGTATTCTTAAGGTAGAGTAAGGTAGTATCGATGTTATTTGCTAGTTCCTTTTTCCTGGTGGAGGGTTGTCTTGCATGGTGCAAGCTGTTACAAAGAAAGGGGATGGCGATAATTTCCTCTTACCATGCAAATAAATAGACACTGAGATCTAAACCTAAAGTCTTCAAAAAATTCTTAGATGAGGGCTATTTCTTGGATAATTTTGTAGATTTGTAGAATGAACAAAACTGTCAGGCTCTATTTGCATCTAAGATTTTGTGGAAGGGAAGAAAGCTAGAAGAAATAAAAAAAAAAACAAATTAGAATTATTAAGATTCTTAGTTAACAATTTCAATAATAATTATTTTTAATTAATATTTAAATATTTTCTACTCAATAAAATAATAGAAGATTTCTCTATTTAATTAAATATAATCTTGCTATTAGTGTATATTTATAATGTATGACTGTTATATTAATTTATGATAAAAATAATATTTTTAACTAAATTACAAAATGTAATTTATTTTATGTGAAAATTTAAATTAATAAATAATTATTCCCTCCAATAATTTAATTAATCATTATTATAATAAATAAATAAATAAATAAAAGAGAACACAAAAAATTCCATATGCACAACAAATCTCGTTATTTGGTGCAGCGCTGCATTAAGTAGCGAGATTTAAATGACAGCCCAATCTGGTCTAAATGCGTGACAAGTAAATCTCGTTAGACCAAGTAGCGAGATTTGCCTATATTTATTATTCTGGGAAATACTTTCCAGAATAGGATATTATTTAATATATTTTTCTTAAAAAAAGATAAACCAGGCAAAAACTCCACACAAGGAACAAGTGGTTGCAGAGAAGAGCACATGAACTTTCCAAGAAATTAAAAGGAAGAATCCTTGGTCAAATGGGCTAAAATATTTAAAAGCATAATTTTCCTGCTAGTTCTCTTTATTTTCCTCTCTTTCTTTCACCAGCAAGGACAGTGGGCACATCAGGCATTGGATCATATCTATATTTCTGACCTTCAAATTAAAAAGGTGCATCTCTTTTCACTCTCTCTATCAAAGATCGTTTATCCTTAGGAATTTATTTCACTTATGGATGATTTTTTCTTATGCGTAATTTGATTTCTTCTTTCGTCTGTAACGGCTTTGAAAGAATTCTTTACAACTGGAAATTGAAAGAGAATTGAATGGAAGTTTGAATTTGGCTGTGTTTATTCATGAATTCTCAAACCTTTATCTTGTTTCTATTTATGTTTTGTTTTAATTTTACCATAGCTGAAGTCTGGTTCATGTGCTAGTTTTCATTTCATATTTTTGATGTCCCTACTCTTTATCTGGTATATTTGTGGTTTATGTTTGGCTGTAATTTCTTTATTTTCTTTTTCCTTTTTGAAATTGTTGGAAGAACAAGAAAAATAACTCGTTGGTCTATCAATTTGAAGGCAGGCAGCTGATGCCCTTTTTTTCACCAAAACAATTTTGCCTCCACAAATCTTTTTTTTTTTTTTTTTTTAAATTGAATTTTCTTAATGAATAGTAGATTTTCATACAAAAATGAAGCCTATTGTAAGTAATTACTTTAATTGTATATCTTTGCACCTTATCTGATTTTTAAGGCCAAAACTTCTTGGTTGTTTGATGGCTTGCAAATAGAAACATGTTGACTGCATGCTTGAAAAGAAATAGGAGAAAAGAAGCTGAGACAGCATTGATGCAAAATGGTGCAATGTTACTCAAAGAGGTGATTGCTTCTTCCTATGGAAAATGTTGTCCTATCCGGTGCTTCTCTGTCGAAGAACTTAAAAAAGCAAAAAACATCTGTGACCAACGCCATGTTTTTAAAAAAGATGGCCATTATACAAATTATACACTCTACAAGGGCTCTCTTCAGGGTAGACCAATTTGCATCAAGGAATATTCAACATTTAAGAATATTAGTTCAGTTATTAATGAGATTGTGATTGCATCCTGGATGAGCAATCATAGGAATGTTCTGAAGCTCTTAGGATGCTGCTTGGAGACCGAAATCCCTATTCCAGTGTTCGAGTGTGCGGAGATTGAGGGAACTTTGAGCCGTAGTCTTTTTGTGTCCTACACAGCAGAGTGGCAACCTCTACCATGGAGATGCAGGTTAAGGGTCGCAGTGGACGTAGCAAATGCAGTTGCATACCTACACACTGCCCTTCCCAGACCCGTCATCCACAGGCGCATTGTGCCTGAGAACATAATTCTGGATCAAAGTAATTCTGCCAAATTGTCTGATTTCTCTTTTTGCATATCCATTCCTGAAGGTGAAACACAAGTAAAAGTTGGTATTGTCTATGGATCGTTTGGATTCGTTGCACCAGAGAACTTTACTACCGGTTGTTTGACCGAGAAAGCTGATGTTTATTCTTTTGGTATGCTTCTTGTGGCGCTTTTGACTGGACAAAGGTACGACTGGCGCCAAATTGATTGGGATATAGGTGATTTTGATGAAGTATCCAACCCCATGAAGTATTTTGTTGAGAACAACAGGTTGCGTGATCCACTAGTATTGAAAGAGGCAGCTGGAAGGCCTGGGATGGAGCAGCAGTTGCAGGATTTTGCAACAGTTGCCCTGAGGTGCATCAATTTAACAGTAGAAGATAGGCCAACAATGATTGATGCAGCAAAACAACTCATGCAGATTGAACAGCGTACTCTAGCCCAGTAAATTGCTTCACTTGGCTCCATCCAAGTTTGTAACTTTTGATAACTTTGGTGTTGGACATTTGGATTTATTTTAGTTTATTTACTTATCTTTTACTTCAATTCAGAAAATATAGTATTCGTAATCTTAAGTGGCTTTGGACTGCTTTCTTGTGAGTCTTCTGTCTTGTTTTCCCTTCATTTTCTCCTGAAAAATATTTTGTTGGATACCTTATGTGGAACTGTTTGAAGTGGTTTTTTAAAATCCTAGAACACTCCTATAGCTACTCTAATCTAATTAAAAATACCCTTTAGCTTCTATTTTCTCTTCCCCAATTATTTCTTCAAATTAAAAATAAAATTGAAATACAACTCTAACTATCCATACTGTTAAAAAATTCCCTTCTATTTATTTTTCTCTTACTCAAATTAAAATTCCCTTCGAATTCTATCTATTTTTTTTATAATTAATCCTTCAAATTGAAAAAAAAAAAATTTATAGAGTAGTGGAGTATACACATGGTGATTTGGGTCTTGGAGGGTTTTGACTTTTCTAGTCAAGTTTGTAACTTAATAGCAGACAGTGTTAAAACCCCATGGTTTTCAATCATGATGAATGGTATTTATAGGAGTTTTTTCAAGTTCCAACGGGGCATTCGATAAGGTGATTCACTATCTCCACATTTATTTATTTTGATGGAAGAGATTCTTTCTAGATTATTAAAAAAGAATTTTGAGGAAGGTGGGATTGGAAGTTTTATCTTCCGAGGGGAGCTCTTTTAATATCTCATTTATTATATGCGGATGACTTGTGTAATGACCCGGAAATTAAAATAATTAGAAAATATAATGAATGAAATGGATTGATGGATAAAAAGGGGGAAATGAAGAATTTTTCAAAAGAAAAGCAGGCCTCGTCGACGAATGTCCTGTCTTCGTCGATGAGTGTCCTTCTAAAGCTCGTCGACGAACTCAGTTTTTCATCGACTAAGGAATCCCGAGAGAGTATATTTTGGAAACTCTGAATTTCGTCGACGAATGTATGTTCTCGTCAACGAAATCTCTACAGTGCCTCGTCGACAAACCCACTTGTCTCGTCGATGAAGTCCTGCCTATAAATAGAGTTTTCTTCATTTCAGCGAGGGAATTCGCGAACCATTCTCTCTCTCTCTCTCTCTCTCTCTCTCTCTCTCTCTCTCTCTCTCTCTAAAATGGTTTTCCAACCTTCTCTCTTCGATTTCAAGCCGGTTTTGACCTGGTTTGACGATCCAAAACCACCACGAGGTTCGTAGGATCATTCTCTGTAAGGCTCTAGGAGCTGATTGTTGGCTTGAGAGGTTTGGAAAACATCCCAAAATTAGGATAAGTGAGTTATTTTGGGATTTCCTTCACGAATATTGTTATTTGGAGTCTAGGAAGTAGTAAATAAGCATTTTTCTTAAGATTTGAGTTAGTTGGAATTTATTTTAATTAAAATAGAATTTTTGATCCAGGGTCCAAGTGAACGCTGCGGGTATTGGTTCGGGGATCCTGCCAGCATAGTTCAAGTAAGGGGAAATTACATATTAAATCAAGTTTTTCATAAATTAAAATGGATTATGTCTATTTAAGTATATATGTTTCCATATGGGTATAAAATGTTAGCCATGTAAAACTGTGTTTTCTGAGCCTAGGATTGCTTATATAGATATGTATATGTGAAAGTAAATGGATGAAAGTGAAAAGTAATTTCTGAGGAATTACGTAAGAAATGAAATGTATTTTTAGCATATAAATGTTAAATTTGGGTTGACTTTTTTTACGAGAAATATATATATGAATTTTACTGATAAATTGTGTGACATGAGATTATGTGCAAATATATGTTAAATGTATGAGATGCAGGCTAAGTAAGTAAAGTATTAAGAATAAAATATGTTATGGACTATGTTGCTTGTGTATGCTAAATGCAACCATATAAATGTAAGACAACTGAAAGACAGTCATGTTAGCAGATTCTAGCACACTTCTGCGTAGACTAACTGATGACAGCTAAAAGGAGCTGTAGACTAACTGATGATGGCTAAAGACCAGCTGTAGTACGAAGGAATAAGATGAAAACGTTATGAAATGACAATGAAACGATAATGGAATGAAATGACAAATGTGAACGATGAAATATTGAAGATTACGTAGAGTGAAATGTAATGTAATGTTAAGCTATGAACATGAATAGATATGTGTGAATTAAATAATGACAAAAAGGAAGAATGTACTACGATATTAGAAGTAATTATGTATATAGAACATATTACGATTAGGCGAGGCAAACTCTCTGCCTGAGGGCTTGCTGAGAAAGGTGAGTGCACTAGTAGCTTTAGATGTGGCAATAGCTGCATAACGTACTAGGGCAGAGGGAACCTACTTGTATGGGCGAGTATAATTTCTATCCTTAGGGCCTTTGCCGGTAAACTATTGTTGAATGTGTGAATACGAGACCAAGTTAACACTTGAGGGCTTACTAAGTAAGGTGAGTGCCTTGGTATACTTTAGTTGTGACCTTAGGGTTACTTAAGTATCAGAGCAGAGAGGTGCTACTTGTATGGGCGGGTAATCACCCCTATCTTCAAGTAATCTCGTGGGTTAAATATTTGCATGTGATTTTTTAGGTTCTGAAAATGATTTCAGTGTTTATGATAATGTTTTTTCAAATGTTATTAAAATGATATCTATTTACCTCATGTTGATCACACGCTGTTTTAATATGTATGTTTCTTCCTTTACTGAGATGTGTCTCACCCAAATATGAATGTTTCTTTTTCGGGACATCCTTGAGGTCGGGCTTAGGAGCTCGAGGGTATTTTAGCATTTTTTAAGACTATATAAGAAAGGGTATATATTGATCATATTTTGGGGATGTATATGTTTATGTTTTATGGCTGTTGAGTAAGGATGATTGTGAAAATACTGAAATTTTCTAGGGATGTATGTATTTTTGGAAATGCAAGTGATGGATGGATTTTATGGATTATAGGTAGAAAATAGTAAACTCTGGTATTACAGTATTATAGTATATGTTATATAGAGATTATGTTTATGTTTTCCACTGCGTATGTATATTATGGATTTATGGATTATCAGGTTTTTATCAGGTATAACGCACTAGACCCGGGTTTAAGGGTTTGGGGCGTTACAACTTGCTTGTTTTTGCTAACAGAGAAAGAATATCTTTAAAGATTCTATTGAAGACATTGGATTTTATGAAAGTTGGTCTAGCCAATTAATCAACAAGGAGAAATCAGCTCTCTTTATGTCCAACAAGATCAACATTTCCAAAAGAAAGGGGCTATTTCGATTGACGGGTTTTTCAGAAGGAAAATTTCCAATGATGTACCTTGGGCACCTTTGATTTCCGAACGCCTTACTACTAGAATGCTTGAACTGTTGGTCTTAAAAATTCGAAATAAGGTAGTGAGTTGGAAAATGAGGTTGCTGTCTCAGGGAGGTCGTCTCATCCTTACTCGACATGTTTTATCATGCATGACGATTCATATGCTAGCGGTTCTCTCAGTTCCTTTGGTGGTGATAAGAAATATTAATTAAATTCTCTCTTCTTTTATCTTGGGGGGGAGTGGGGAGTAATGGTAGGGTAAAAATGAAATGACGTGCTTAGTCAAAGGTTTGTAAACCCTTAGATGAAGGGGGTGTTGGCATTAGAGATCATAATGACGTTCAAAGATCTTTTCATATGAAGTTTTTTTGGAGACTTATGATGTTAGATAATCTTTGGATCCATTTATTTAAGGCTAAATATGTTAAATCAGGTCACATGGTTTCAACCAATTCTACTCATACGGGCTCTCGGTTTTGGAAGACAATCTTAAAGGTTTTTCGAGAGGTATATGATAATGTTTATGTGAAGGTTAAAGAAGGAAAAACTTCTTTTTGGTTTGATAAGTGGTTGAGCAGTGGTCCCCTTGCCGAGTGTTCTTACACGATCTAGCATCCTGAGTTAAAGATTCAAGACTACGGAGAGTTTGAGAATTAGGATATTGATATGCTAAAAGATTTGGTAGGGGTCCTTAAGATGGATGAGATTTTGTTGTCGTCTATAAAGCACAAAACGAGGTCTGATGTGTTTATTTGGAAGCCTTCCATAAATGGAAAATTTTCAACAGCCTTCATCTTGGGAGGTGATAAGAATTAAAGGGGAGCAGTGCCCATGGATGGAGTGGGTCTGACATAAACTACTTCCTAAAAAAGTACCGCTGCGTATGTGGAAAGCCATGTTCCAATGTCTTTTTGTAGATGAGAGAGTGCGGAAACTGGGATTTGATATGGTCTCATGTTGCAACTGCTACGTGGATAAAAAAAAAGGAGTCTCTCTGTGATACCCTGTGGAAGAAAGACTTAAAAAGATTAGATGTTACTATCCATATCAACAAAGTGCACCTTTCTTTTCGGGAGCCTTCACATAAGAACTCCACGGTTAAGCATGCTTGACTTGGAGTAATCTTGGGATGAGTGACCTTCTGGGAAGTTTTCTCAGGAAGTGTGTGAGTGAGGACAAAACACACTGAAAAGGACATGAATTTGTCTGTGGGGCTAGTCATTAGTCTGATAAGGCCCGCCCTTGTTGTCTAGTCCAAGTGGAGGAGGAGAGACGCAGTGCTTCCTAACAAACCCAGGTTTGGGTGTTACAAAATAATGTAGAGACCCGAAAATCTAATAAATAAAATAAAATAGGAAAAGTGGAATAATGTAGAGACCCGAAAATATAATAAATAAAAGAAAATAGGAAAAGTGGAATTTTGGCCGACGATTTTTCTGAAGGGGGAAGAAAACCGGCAATGATTTTTTTGAAGGGAGAAGAAAACTGGCGACAATATTGGGTTTTAACCACGAGATGGTAAATAGTAAACAGTAAATTTTGGAAAAATCAGCGATGGTTTTCTGAGAATAAGAGAAAATCGTCGACAGTTTTTGGTTGCAGTGCTGAAATTATAAAGGAACCCGAGAGTCATTGGAAAAAAACATAAAATTAAACACACACACACACACACACACTCTCTCTCTCTCTCTCTCTCTCTCTCTCTCCTCCCAAACCCTACGAACCCTTTTTCAAATTCCTTCGATTACGGTTCCTTTAAGCCTCGTTTCAACAATTAGGAACCACCACAGGGTTCCTGGGAAGATTCTCTACAACATAGGCGTAGTGAAATTTCAGTTTGGGGTTCCAGGGCACCGACCCAAAACTAAGGTAAGGGTGTTATTTGAGTGTCTATGGGTTGTTTATCTGGATTGTTGGATGTATAGACTTAGAAATGTAAATATGAATATAGTTTTGGAGTTGAACTAAGGAATTGGAATTTTTTGAAATACATGGTTATGGTGTAAAAGCTGCAGGCATGAGTTTGAGTTTTGGCAGATATTTTCCTAGGAAATAAGGTAAAAATAATAATATTTTTTTGTTTGATATTCATTAAATAAATTAGGAATATGTGGGTTCTGAAAATTGTAATATTATCATTTTGGGAAATTCAGTTGATTGACTAGGGAAAATACATGTGTATAATTTTAGGGCGTTGAAATTACGAACACCGCAAGTGTGAATCAGGAAAGTAATAAACAACTCTCAGATAGTCAGGTAAGAGAAATATGTTATGCCAGTTAAATTAGAAATTTTACTAGTAAAGTATAGTATTTGATTATGAGTTATACGGTATTGTTTTTTTAATAAATAAGAGCATGGAAATTATAAAGTTTTACAAATTATATTTAATGAGTTTTATTTAATTGTGTGGCATGATAAATATTGGAATACTACAGAATTTTATACAGATTTACAAAATTATGATTATATAGTTTTTACAGAATTATGATATACATATTATACAATTTATTTATAGAGCTACGACTATACAGTATTTTACAAAATTATAGTTTACATGTTTATACAAAATTATGACATACAATTTGCACAGTACCATGAAATTTAGATTACAGAGTCATGGATATACAGTATTTCATAGAATCTTGAATATACAGTATTTTACAAAACCATGATTATACAGGGTTTTACTGAACCATGATATACAGTGCATAGAACCATGACATATAGAAATACAGATTATACAGATTTACAGTTATTACAACATCATGGTTAATATAGAGAATTACAGAATCATGGTTAATACAGTTGATACAAAATCTTGGTAAAACAGATAGACATTATATAGAAATAGTATTATATAGTATCAGACCCTGATGGAACATAGCAGTTTACAGAGCACGGTACCATAGCTATACAATATAGATAATGCAATCATACGTCTTAGATAGAGTATGTTGTTGAATGCTGATTATGCCACAGGTAGAGTAGAGGCTCCCTGACGTCCGGACCAGGTGGAGCTTGTGATACCCCATGGATGAAAGACTTAAAAGGATTAGATGTTACTACCCATATCAACAAGGTGCACCTTTCTTTTCGGGAGCTTTCCCATAAGAACTCAACGGTTAAGCATGCTTGCCTTGGAGCAATATTGAGATGGGTGACCTCTTGGGAAATTTTCTCAGGAAGTGTGTGAGTGAGGACAAAACACACTGAAAATGACACGTATTGATCTGTGGGGCCAGTCATTAGTCCGATAACGCCCGCCCCCCTGTTGTCTGGTCCAGGTGGAGGAGGAGAGATGCAGTGCTCCCTGGCAGACTCAGGTTGGGGCGTTACAAAGCTGGCCTTTCGTACTACAAACATATACAATAATAGAGTTAGTTTAACACTAGTGGGCCAACCAGTGTTTAGTCTCGTCTACAGGCCACACAATCCTGTCATGAGGGGTTAAATCATGACATACACCATCTAGGGGAGTTTCCAGAATTATGTACATATATAGTATACACAGAGAACAGAGATTACTTATTATAGCTAGAAGAATAATTGAATAGATAACTCAGAATTACTATATTTTAAATGACATAGATGTGGGTTATAGTATAAATATTTTTACTTAATAGCTTATTTACAGTTTTAATTAAAGATTATGTTTTACATGTAAACTTATACGCCACACACTGGTAATAACATGTTTCTCCTTACTAAGAGGTGTCTCACCCCAGCATTATGAACATTTCAGGTAACCCAGAGAGACGTGCAGGGCCAGCTCAAAGATAGAGGAGGAGGCGACTGAGTTGGCATAGTTTTGGGGTGAGTTTTGGGCTAAGTAGCATAGCCCTTAGCATTTTGGTATTTTTGGAAAATGATGTACATGTGTGTGTATATATAGAGGTGGGACTGTAGTACTCTGGTATTATGTATTCTAGGATATGTTTTGGATATTTTGTTTTTCTACTGTATAAGTGTTATACAGGGAATGCACAGGTTATCACGGCACCCACTCCGGGCTATGATGATGACAGATATTAATATACAAGGTATCGGAGTGGTGCTACGTAGCATAACTACATTATTATTGTAACAACCTGCTATATTTAATCAATATTTTATGGCTTTCCAATAATAAATATTATGAAATTCCATATCTCTGATACCTTCAGATATATATATATATATATATATATATATATATATATATAATTATCAACCTATGCAGTAGGAAGCTGTATCCATATAACCATCGTAAATACACAATACTAGAGTGCTAAGATATTCCCTAAAATATACATATACAACTATTCCTTATAAACACCATCATTTGTACTAGAGCTATACAAAAATCACTCCTAAAAATACTCACTCTACTGATAGGGTAGGACTAAGGCCCCTCTACCTGCGAGCCTGATCTGCTCGCCTAACTGGATCACCTAAAAAATGTTAAAATAATGGGATGAGACGACGCTCAGTAAGACGAAATATGTTATTGCTAGTGTGTGGCAAATGAGTTACAATTCTATAAAAGTCTGGTTCTATATAATCATGTATAACTGAATTTGAAAAAATATGGTACAAATAATAAAACCACCACCTATATCCATGTTGCTTAACATATCTGTATTTTAGGTTTTTACTCATAATACTTCTAATGTACATACATATATCCTCTGTTTCTGTACAACTGTATATACATAATAATAACTGAAAAACTTCCCTGGATGGATAGTTGTATGTCATGATTTAACCCCTCATAACAGGGTTGTGCGGCCCATAGGTGGGATCTATCACTGACTGGCCTACCAGGATAAACCACTATACTCCGCCAGTCAGATCGGCCCTCCTTAACCCATATCTAGTGGGGAGCCTGTCCACAACTAGGCACGATCGACTTATCTACCACGTATTATCTAAATACGTGGTTACACTCTGAATTGTATATAGCTACGGTACCGTGCTCTGTAAACTATAATGGTCCATCAGGGTCTGATACTATATAATATGTTTCTTTATATAATTATCTGTTTTACTATGATTCTGTAATAATTGTATTAACCATGACGCTGAAATAAACTGTATCTATGTCAACTGTACTTCTGAAATAACTGTAAATCTGCATGTCATGGTTCTGTAAAACTGTATAATCATAGTATACTGTAAAGCATCTTTCCTGTTTGTACATTCTGTAAAACATAATCCTGAATATACTTGTTGGCCTTATAAGGTTTAACATCTTATTTTGATGCTAACGAACAAGAGGATCTTAACATGCTATGTTAAGTGATGTATTTTCAGGACTAAATGAAGAATGCAAGGTTAAAGAATTCATAAGAGCTTATACCTCAGACAAGGATGATTATATCAAGTTTAAAACATGAATTTAAAGTTTAAAGCCCGAAGATCATGAGAGCATTGATATTAAAGAAATAGATTCAAAGAATGAAAGCCCAAGTGATCAACATGGAAAGCTCAAAGAAAGATGAAACAAGCATAAAGACCTCAAGGAATTCAAGAATTGAAAATTCGAAAAAGTCTAGGAAATTTCATGTAAGTACTTCAAAGAATTTCAATATAGATGCATGAAACTCTTAGGTAAATTTATTGGGCCTAGATACCTTTGAATATACTTGGAAAATATTTTTATTAGGTCAAAAATTGTTTCAAAAAGGTTAGAATCATTTTTGGAATGAAGAGCACCAAAAAGAGGATTTCTCAAATGCTGTCAATTTTTCTACATCTGCATTGATGTATATTTTTCTCTATCCAAAACTCCTTATTTTAAAATATGTTCAACATGAAAGTTGTAGGATATTTTCTTATATTTCTTTTTACATCAAGCTCGTCAAATTTGGAGTTATATAGAAAAATTTATGATCAAACTACTGAAGGGTGCTCGAAGTTGACAGGTTGACAGACGACTGTCAAGAACTGGACAGTCGACTGCCAGTGCACTTTGAGGCATCTGTGTGGGTTTGGACAGCCAACTACCACCTTTCTGCCCCTTTGTTTTAATTGGATAGACAACTGCCAGAAATGGACAGTCATCTGCCACGCGGCTGTTTTGAAATATTCATAACGGACAAATTTTTAAAAGAGGTTGCTTGGGGCTCAAAATTTGTAAAAACTTGGGGAATACTCCAAGACACTTGGGGATCAAGTTATACACTTTTTAAAGTCTATAAATAAGCCTCAAAGATCATTGAATCAATGAACCAAGAATTCAAATTCTGAAAAAATTCAAAGTCTCTCTCAAATTGCTTTCAAATTCTCAAGGCTCTCTCTCGCTCTCAAGCTCACATATTGTGCACGAATTCAACTGAGTTGTTACTGATCTTCTTCCACTAGAATTATGCTACAAATTCTAAATATTTCAATCATTGAAAGAATTAATTAGTGATATACTTCACTGAGCTTCAAGTTAATTTCCATATTGTTATTTACTTTGAAGTATATTAGTTGTGCTGTAATTGGTGTACTAACCAGCTCTTTGAAGAGCAAGTTCTTTTGTATGCATCTATTTGATTTGTATCTTGTATATTGATGGTTCCAAGGGTTGTTTGGATCATTGGCTAAGTAAGGGGATATTGCTTAGAGAGGCGGGCTCTAGCCTAGTTAAGGAGTGACCGGACGAGGGGATATCGTTTGGAGAAGGCTGGCTCTAGCCTTAACCAAGGAGTGTTGTAAAGGTTTGTTCCTCCTGTTAAAGAAATAGGCTTAGTGAATCCTTTGGTGGTTTTCTAAAGGCGAGGACGTAGGCTGGGTATAAGCCGAACCTCGTAAAAATCTCCGTCTCACTCTCTCTTTCCTTTACTCCTTATTTTCAGTACATATTTAAATTGTGTGGATGGTTTAAATTTAAAATCATATAAATTACGTATATTTGTAAATCAAGTAAACCTTAAAGTTTGATTTTGATTTGGGTTATGGAAACCGGAAGGGAGTACGTTGGTTGAACCATTCTTTGCGGAAACCATACGGGAGTACGTTACTTGGCTAAACATCTCAAAGATAAATTAACTTAAAAGTTTTTTGAATTCTGAAGTTTGGAAAGAGTAATTGGATTTTATATTGAACATCATATTGAAAAAGAAATTTCATATATATATAGGGCTTTGTTCAAAACTCACATTCACCACAAGACTGAAAACATCAAAAGTTGAAAGTTACATATATTATATTGATTGTGATTGGATAGTATAAAGATTTGTTTTATATTCCAAGAGTCTTAAATATTGAATGATTTCATCAATCTAATAGTGCTGCAGTGAACTTATATTTGGTAAATAAATTATGGTTGTGTTGGTTTGAAAATTGTAATTAATTGTTTGATTGTTTTTACTTTCAAAGTGTGGTTGAAGATTGAATGTTTAATTGTGTTTAATTGTGTTGTTGATTGATTGTTCAAAAGAACTCAAGTTCTTGTTTGATTGAAAAATTAAATAAACAAGTCAAAGAATTGGTTAAATATTAAAATAAGTTAAGGACTTTAAAAGAACTAGAGAGAAAGTTTTAAAAAGCTAAAACTTTAAAAGAAGTTAAGGACTTTAAAAGAACTAAATATCCCTGGTGGGACATCCCTTTGTGGTTCCGAAGCCTATTGCTGATCAGCCTTGAATCCCGCATCAGCTCTACGTGCCCTACTAGGTTTAGGAGTCCATCCAAGGTTCTGGTACTTTTCATATCTCATTTGCTTAATAGTAGTGGATGAAAAGTAGTCATAATGGGTTTGTTTGATGAACAAAGTGGATAGGGTAGTGACTCCTAGATGTTTAAATATTAAGGTTAAAATTCCTTCCTAAGGAAGAATTACCCTTCTTGTTTCTTCTCTTGATATCATCCATTTCGAAATCAGATTGGGCAAATCAAGGCATTTTTCCTTATACCAACACCAAATTATGAAACAATCTAAGTAGGATAGATGGTCACGGAACCCTACCCTAGGTAAGATATTATAGGAAATGATGCTATGTAATATCCTAGCTTCCAAATTTAGCCGCCTATATAGCGGAGGGTGACCAAAATAAATAGGTGGTTTGGTCATAATCATTGGTAATAATTCCTCAAAAGTGAAGTCTTGAGCCATAATCCAAGATTGTCCAAGTTGTGGACATTCAAACTCTCCTTCTTGGATTCTAAGTCTAATGGCCAGTGTTTGAGGAGTTAAAGAAAATGCCTTATTTATGACCGTTATGGAATATACATTGTCACCCTTTATCATGTTTGCATAGAATAGCCTAACTAAGTCAGGATATACACCCATAGCCTAATACATGATAAATCTTTCCCAACCCAAAGCATTAAACATTGGCAAGATATTGGGAAAATCCTTTCTTATAAAAGAAACATCTAAAATCTTACTGAGAATAGGTTTGGTAGATCTTATGTGTTCACGATACATTCTTCTTGCTTGGGGAGTGACCAACTACTTTTCAATATCTTGAGTATCATCCTTCCCAGAAGTGGAGCTTCTGTTTGTACTTTGCTTGGTCCTTTGCATGGTTCTTGAAGAAAATGTTCAGTAGAATCTTCTTAAAATGAGACTAGGAAGAATGAGTTGAATTTTTTTGTGAAGATTAATCGACAAAATCTTCATGAAAGAGCACCTGGAAGTGAAAAAATGGACTTTGGGAGAGGAGAAAATGAGGGTCAGTAGACTAAGGTTCAAAAAATTTAGGGTTTTTATGAACATAAAGTATTTATATCTCTGTAGGTTAGTTGCCTGACCTAATACTGTCAGTCGCCTAACTTGTATATATGTTAAAATTTTACAAGTCAATAGTGAGTCAGTCGACTGATCTTGAAGTGTCAGTCACCTAATATGCCTAAACTTGAAAAATATAAGTTCAGTCGACTGATGGTAAAGAGTCAGTCGCCTGTCCTTCAGACATTTTTAACTTACTTGTTCATTTGACTCAGCCACTCATTTTAATGAACTTCTCTTTCTCAATTCATGTCTCTATAGTGTAACAACCCTAATTTAGTTCAGATTCTCTCTCTTCTGATTTAAAAATTATTCTTTTGAATACGAATGGCCAAATTTCATTGTGCTTTTCAAATTAGCCGTTAATGCATAGGTCTCTTTTGAATTCAATTCTTTCAAAAAACCTTGTGCAATCCAACCTTGCTTGGTTGCGGCCAACAAAACCATTTTTACATTTATCTTATTTCAATATTTATGTCAACAATAAGCTTGGAGATTTATCTTCAAGATTGTTATAATTCATTCCAACTTTGTTCAATACTCTTGTATAAGTTGTAATTTTGTGAATTCTCCAAATTTCTTAGTAGTAACTTCTGAAATGATCATGGAGTGAAAGCTTTTGATTTATCATGAATAGCTAACTTAATAAGTTCAGAAAAACTTACTTAGGTAGATTTTACATCTTGAACCAACCATATGTTGTGAGCATTCCCTTACATTTGAGAGCCTAACAGTGTCTTGAGATGATTTTAAGATTAAATATCCAGTTGATTTATTCAATGTTTAATGCACTGAATTACTAATTTTTATTTTGAACCTCTTTCAATGTTTGATCAATCATCTGTTGTCCCAAGATGAGTTTAGGATTTGATAGGAAACATTACTAGGGCTATTTTGATTTACTTTCCTAAATCTCAATTTTGTGCAATGGACACTGTATGATGTGCTTTAGATATTAAACCTTAAGTATACATAAATCATCTTTAATAATTCAACTAAGGTTACCACTTTTGTGCAGGGCAAGTAGATTTGCTTGGTTATGCTTTCTCATCCCTTGAGCTATAGCTAATATTTTAACCATTTTTCCATGACATACATAGTCAAGATGGGCTTTGGATTTATGCTTTAAATTCCTCATTTTTACTCAGCTTTTCATGGTCTCTACTATAGTAGACATATCTATTATTATTTTATATTTTAAGCATTATCTACTATCAAAGCACGATTATAGTCATTACTAAATCTCTTCTTATATTAGGATTAACTAACTTAAACTCTATAGGCTATTAAGGCATTACTAACCCTTTTCATTTTGGTACAATTGAACTTTCTTGATTCCTAAAAGGGGATGACTAATTCTAAGATCTATGGAAGCTTTATTTCAAGGATTAGGTTATCATTTTTGGTACCCATTCTTTCTTAGGTCTTAATGGTTTAACAAGAGATGATTCTTTGACTCTCCAAACTTAGTTGGTTTTCACACCTTTTCTCCTAAATGGACATTCCAACTTTATATATCCTTTCTCCTTACATAGGAAACATGTGGTGTGTGTGTAAGCATTTGAGGAGGTACTAACATAGTATTTGGAAGCTTTTACAAAGTACCTCCTGTAGGGGTGAGCATAATTCGGTGAAAACCGAATTAACCGGCCGAAATTGGCCGGTTCGGTTCGATTTGGGTAAAAATCCCTGTTCGGTCGGTTCGGTTATAATTCTACAAAATTTCGATTAATCGGTTTTGGTTCGGTTAAGGGTAAATTCGGTCGGGGTCGGTTCGATGTCCTTCGTCAATTCGGTCGGTTCGGCTAATGATATTATTTAACCGAATTTTTTGGTTAATTCGGTTAATTACCCGAATTTAACCGAACCGACCGTTTGCTCACCCCTATTCTCCTGTAGAGGTTCGTTCTCTTTTTATTTTGAATTCCATTGAACCCCATGCCCTCCTTCTCTAATGACATTCTTTGAGACCCAACCAGTTTATCAAGGTTCTCCTTTCCTCTTGTGAAATTATAAATGATTTTAGATTCGTCCTCCATTTTACTTTCAAGACGGAGTATTTCTGAATCTTTTATATCTTTACAATTTGCTTGTAACCTTACTAGTTCTTTGGTCATCTTGTTAATTTTACTTTTTAGTTCAGAAAAATATAGATCCTTCTCATTTTCAATAGAAGTTTGTGATCTTAAATCTTCCAATTCTTTTATCACCTTTTCATTCTTTCTTTCTAATCTCTTGATTTTAAGTCCTTTTCTCTTTCAACAATATTTTGTGATCCTAATTCTTTCATTAATGCTTCATTCTTATTTTTCAACAAAGTGTATCGTTTAGTTACTTTGATCAGAATCTTATGAACTTTGAATAATTATGTTTGTAGTTCTTCATAATATAGCATACTCTCATCATTGAATTCATTAGATGAATTGTCACAGGATTCATTGCATGAACCATTAAATGATTTGGACGATGAACTTTGTGCTTCATCATCATCCCATGCCATCAAGCAAGCATTAGCAACCTCTTGGTCACTTGATTCATTTTTTGAACTACTGGAACTTATATTGTCCCAAGTAGTGGCCTTCATTGCCTTTTTCTTCTTCTTCTTAGAATCCTTCTTGAGTTGTAGATAGTTTGGTTTTATGTGACCTACTTTCTTGCAGTTATAACACGTTGGAGGTTCAATTTTCCTTCTTGCTAGTTTCTCCTTTATCTGATTTGGAATCCCAGAATTTTCTTGTAAATTTATTCTTATTTCTAAGGAATTTTGCAAATTTCTTGGTTATGAAGGTTATATCATTAACATCCATTACCTTTTCATCTTCATCGCTAGAGCTTTCATTTGAGACTTTAAATGCTATGAATTTCTTTTATTTACTAACTTCATTAGTTCTTTCATTTATTGCCATCTCATACGTGAGAAGTTGTCCTATAAGTTCATCTAGGGAAGTATTCTTCAAGTTTCGGCCTTCAGTTATGACAGTGGCCTTAGGTTCCCAAATGGGAGAAAGTTCTCTAAGGATTTTCCTAATCATCTTGTATGTAGTGTAGTTTTTTCCTAGTGCATTAAGATAGTTAATAATATCGGTAAGCCTAGTATACATACTAGTAATGGACTCCTTAGGGTTCATCCTAAAAGCCTCATACTCCATGGTGAGCATGTCAATCCTACTATCCCTAACATCTACGGTTCCCTCATAGGTGACTTCTAACTTGTCCTAAATTTCCTTAGTAGATTTGCATTCCATAATTCTATTGAACTCATTAGCATCTAATGCACAATATAATGCATTCATTGCACTGGAGTTAATTTGCAGCTATTTCATGTCAGTTTCATTTAGGTCAACTTCATCCTTGGGAACTACTTTGTTATATACGGTCTTGGAAGGCACATAATCGCCTTGGGTAACTACTTTCTAGATTATCCAATCCATAGTTTTCAAAAATATCTTCATGCATTGTTTCTAGAAGGTGTAGTTAACACCACAAAAAATAGGAGGTCTAGACGAAGATTGGCCCTCACCAAAAGGGGATACGCCTATGTTTGCCATAGAGATCTTTGTGTAGCTACTAGTTAGGATTTACTACAACCTAGGGCTCTGATACCAATATAAAGTGGGGTGAATTGGGTAATTAAAAATTGCTTAGAGGAATTTCAATTTATTTTAAGCCTTTTTAATTTAAATCACCACAACCACACAATCACAATAAACTAATTAGAGACCGTACTAAACCAATCAACAATCCTAGATATAAATATGAAAGCCGAAATTACAAACCAAACTTAACTTTAATTAATTCAGTATTCAATTAGTATAATATCAAAATATGAATTTCAGCAACAATTAAATATCCTCAAGGATTCAGTAATCTAAATAAGATAAGTGAGATAATTTTACTTTGAATCAACAATCACAATGGTATTTACCTTAGTTAATCTCAACAAGGTATAGATTTCAAAACTTGTTTGAACTTTTAGCCAACAAGATAAATCATACCAACCATTTTAAAAAAACAAATTTATTAACTTGAGAAAGTACAATTAATACCAAATGTTTAGCAAGTTCCCCAATGAATCACGCAGATTATAATTAAAGAGATAGGGAAGAAGAGTAAAACACCAAGTTTTTTATAAGGTTTAGCCAACAGCCTACGTCCTTACCTCAAGCAACTCGCTATGAGGATTTCCTTTACCGCTTCGTTGAATAGGTGAAGCACCTATCCCTCCGTTCGAAGGTGGAGACCCCTCTCTAATGAGAACAACCTCTCGCTAAGCAACGATTCAACAAGCCTGAACTGTCAAAGTTTGCATAACAACAAAATAAAATTCATACAAGAAAATAACTCACACAAGAGCAGAATTTGTACAAATTTAAAGCACAATATACTTCAAATAATCAATATAAAAGTGAAGCTCACGAAGATATCACAAGTATTCTGATTGTAGGATGTGGATTTCAGAGAATCAAGTCAGAATTTCGCTAGGTATTTTAGCAAGGATTCACAGCATCTCTTTAAAAAGAATTTCAAAAGTATAACACAAATTTATGAATTGTATATGAGTATTGGTTGCCCTAAATTGCGAAAAGATTAACTTTATGTAGAGTAGAGATAATAGTTACCATTTTCCCTAAGTTTGCTTGAAGTTTGGAAACTCAAACGTTCAAATTTAGAAATAAAATCCGCGCTGTTAAAAGTTTAAAACATCGACTTCAGTCACCTGATCCATAAGGTTAGTCGCCTCAGCTTATTTAAAATAGCGCATAAGAACAGTTAGTAACAAGTCAGTCGCTTAATCCCATTCTATTCTTTCATTAACACTAGCAGTAACATATCAGTCATTTGATACAAAATCATCAGTCGCCTGACCACTAACTACTTAGTGTTTTTCAAACTTTAATTCCAAAACTTGTTTTTGTTAACTTGGAAAACATATTTTAGACCTTATGAAAATATTTTCCATGTTTTAAAACAGGTCTCTAAGTCCAAAATGAATCCTAAAAGTTTTAACTTCAATATTGAGAATATATGTACTTACATAAGACTTAACAAGATAAAACCATCTAAGTTCCTAGGTCTTCATGTTGGATATAGCTTGCAATAATCATCCGAGCTTTGATCGATTCTTCAATATTCTTCATGTTCCTCATGTCTTGTAACTTTAAGTCTAAGCTTCAACAAATTTCTTCAAATACAATTACTTGACTTCATAAATCATTTGAATCCTGAAACTTAATTTAAAAACACATTTAGTAACCTTGATTTGTTATCATCTAAACAAGATTAAACCTTGTTAGGCCAACAAAGTGTACAACACTTAGACCATTGAAACCTTGTCCCATAATAAACAAAATTTATATGATGTGTGACTCTTTTATTATATCAATCATGGTTTTGACTTTGAAAAAATCTAAGTATAAAACTATGAAAAACTGTTTTTTTTATTCAAATGATAAATGATATCCTATATGATGAATGATATACTATATGGACTAATATGCATGTGCAATTTACTCAACTCTTGCTCAACTAACTTGCGTGAAACAACACTAAAAGAGTTATAAAAATCCTACCTCAAACATTTCCCATTGCATATAAATTCACAATTGATCTATTTGATGTGCTTAAGATCTTCCACTTGAATGTCCACTTGATCTTCACAATTCAACCTTTATCTTCATGAATATTCACACTTTTATCCACTTGTACCTATCATAACTTGATATTCAAAGGTTAGTAACTTAAAACCACTAATGAGTTGTAATCATCAAAATACGACAATAGGATCCTATAAGCCACTTAGGCTAACAACCAGTTTTCTTTATAAAATTTTATGAAATTAATTTAATAATGAAATCTCACTATAAAAATAAATAAGTTTTAAAATCAATTGATTTCCTTCTTAAATAAGTTATTTATTGGAACTTATGTTTAGGAATAATTGAGTTTCTTTAAAATTAATTGGTTTCTAGGGTTGGTTTTCTTCTCTCTATTTTTGTGCAGAATCTATTGATTATACACAAATGTGCCAAATCGATGTTGGTACACATAAGTTTTATTAACAAAGCATTTACATAGGCAGGGACATACATCATTAATGTATTTATCGTCATAATTATCATTTTTGGTGTGGGCGTATGTAATGAAATTAAATGCTTAGAGAGGCATTGAGCATGTGTCTTGCTTAGGCCTTTTTCACTTATATTTAAGTGCTTATTTCATGTATTTCCTAAAATAAATAAAATCATTAGCCAATGATACTTAAATGAAAATTGTGTTGATGAAAAAAACAAAAAAAACTTGCACCTTTTTCTAGTAGACAAAAAAGGATCCAACTTTATATATTGAAGAAATTATTGGGCATCAAATTTTTGAAAAAGAAAAGAGACGGAATATAAGTATTTAGCTGGTTTTCAATTTCAATCACATTTCTAAATTTTTTACCCATTATAGTGAAAACTATAATGCATATATATATATATATATATATATATATTTGCAATCAGCTCATTAAATTTAATATGAAAAAGATGTTGCCTACTAATAAGTGTTTGTAAGTTGAATAAAAGTAAACAAAATTCATTAGAAATCATGTATTTAAGGATTTCATGCTTATCCTTCAAGTCTGGGTTGGGAATGCATGTGACAAATTCACAGCTGCTTTGACCGCTTCCTGTAACGTAACACCCAGGACTCCCTTGTCCCACGAGAGCAGCAAATTTAAAGCATGAGCAGCAGCTTTGGTAGCACTGCCCAAACAGGTTTGGTATGTAAATGAAATGCCCATTTACCCATTTATAACCTAACAATGTTGCTTCTAAAATAAATTGCGGTTTTAATACAAAACATACATCTCCCACGGCTTGAGAGCTGTTAACCTGATAATCATTCAGAAGTTCTTTTCGAGTATTCCATGAATATGGTTGACACAAGACAGTTTCAAAGAGTATTCCTAAGACAACCACTATTATTTTGTATACCTACTAATGATTAAATAACATGCTCTGCATATATGGTAATAGTGGACTTGAATTATAACCTTGATGATCAATTGCAATGATCCGTCATCACCCACAACTTCACCACCTTGCAATTGGTAGCGAGATCCCACACAGATGATATGGCAGCGCTAACCACGTGGTGCTTCTATTCAAATTGCAAGGAGGTTAAGATGCGAACTAATCACCAGTGCATGGACAGAATGCCCTAGGGCCTGAAGGCTGGGCAAATACTTGCTCAGGAGGCCACACCAACTGCAATATGCCCCATTCCCAGATCACCACCAAAGCTCATGCGTTTTTTCATATCCTTCCTCACTGTTGAGTTGGTATATCCCATGGTTCCTACTTTCTTCTTTCCTTCTGTTTGCTTACCTTTGGTCGCCTTACTAGCCTCAGGGGTTCCATGTTTCAGGGAACAAGTGTCATTTTTCTCTCGCTCTTTCTTCTTCGCAGCCCTACTTTTTGCACCATCTTGATGGCGACAGCTTCTGTTGGTTGGAGTTGGAGAGATTGCACTGGTTTCAGGAGACTCGGCAGAAGAACAGGTGGTTGATCCTGAAGCTTGAGGTGGATCATTTCTGTTTACAGACTCATTGGCGTAAACAGCTCGGTCGTTTCTCACCTTTGAACGTGGAGTGCTGCCTGCAGACTTATTCCCCAGAGTGGACGACTTGCTTTGCAATTTAGCGGATTTGTTGTTTGCAGAAAAAGCCTGGGATATAACAAGAGAAGCAAACAGTGATAAGGTCTGATTTGGTTTTACTTCTTCTCCTGTAGACATGTTATTCTTTTGCAGAACAAATACGAAAATGCAGCACGGTATAAAGCAAAGAAGCGCTAGCCAAAAGTTGTGGAACAACACATTACAAGCCAAACCAATGCATGCCATATTTAAAGGCTAATAAAACTATGTCATTAATGGCTAAAAATGGGATAAATTTAAGGTGAAGTCTAACATGCACCTTCAATGCTATCAAGGGAAGAAAAACACCAGGAATAAGCATCCTCAGCATTATTTTACACAATAATTAGCCAAAATACTGTATAATTTACTCCACAACTCAGGACTTACGGAAATGACTTAAGAGTGTTCATCATAAAATCAATCCACTGCAGTTTATATAGGACTTGAACACAATTGTGGCATGTTTGGTTTGCAGACTGAAATGGGGTGGGAATGGAATGGAACAAAACTTTAAATGAAAAACATGCAACATTTAAGTGATAAATTTGGTTTCATTCCATTCCGATATACCAATTGTGCACTTGCAGTGTCTTCTCCCCAGAGTTTGAAAAGAGTGTGCTCTGCCATCTGTTAAAGGTGAAGATTTATCCCTTTTGACTATGTGAAATTCAATTGGCAGATAGCCAAAGATTTGTTGCAGCAGTTTGGCCTCGAAGTCCAATCCAGAAAAGAAATATTTTTCTACATTTAAATGCCATGAAACACAAAATGAAATGATTCTGTGTTGAAGGGACATCCAAATTATAGTTAACAGAAATCTAATTTTGGCTGTAATTTTGTGTGAGAACTGGGAAATGCAATTCCAAGGCCGAGAAGAAATTTCAAAGAAATTGTCACACTAACATAGAAAGAATTTTGGAACAAAGGGGAAGGTGACTCAAAAATGCTGGAGCACTCTTTGATTCCCAACAAAAATTGTTACCAGAACAATTGAGAAATGTTTCTGAAAATTCCTATAAAGTACTTTAAATGGTATTTTTATTGGAATTCTTATTAAAGGTTCTCTGAAAGGTTTTCCATTCAGTATTAAATAATTTCCCTGTTTCATGCATGGAATGGATGTTGAGTTTTGTGGAGCCTAGTTATGTTTGATCCAGCCCAGGCCCAGTCAGAAATACTGAGAGTCTCGCCCAAGTGCTCAACCAAGGAGACCCTAAAGGGCGACCAAGTCGAGATTCTAAGATATCCTGAAGGACGAGATCCTGAAAGGCTCGACCATCATCTCGATGAGCAAGACTTAATGGTGCGACTAAGTCAAGGGTGTTGAAGTTCAAGATTCCTGATTTCCCACGAGGCTCGACCAAGTCGCGACCATGGGGAACAGGCGTGCGACTAGGTCGACGGCAACGATCATCTGTGCAAGATTTCGGCAGAACTTTCCTATTTCGAAAGTTATGATCTTGTGAACCCTAAGATATATATTTCTAATGTTCGTCTATGTGTATGTAGCGGCATAGAAGCGTGCAACAACCTGGAGAGTGTTGTGAGCTCTTGTGTGCATGATCCCAAGGTATTCGCTTTGGTGTTTAGGGTGTGTGCATGTCATTTCTTCCTTGTTGAGAGTGAGAGAAACTCTGTAATTGTTGCACTCTGTATACTTCTCTCATAGTAGTGAAATCCCTACAACTCCGTGGACGTAGGAAAAATTGCCGAACCACGTAAATATTGTCTTGTGCATGCGTGTGATTATTTTCTTTGGTGTGTGCTTGTCTCTATCTTGCTCCTCACAAGTTTAGTGTTTTAGGAATTTCCACGTGTTTGTTTATTCCCTTACAACTGGTATCAGAGCCTACGGTTAGGCTTGAGTGGGAGCAATGGCAAAGGAAGCAAGAAAGGCATCTGGGATAGAAAGTTTGATGGCACAGACTTTGGATTTTGGAGGATGCAAATCGAGGATTATCTCTATGGGAAGAAGTTGCATCTGCCGCTTCTAGGAGAAAAACTTGCAAGTATGAAGGACGAGAAATGGACTCTCCTTGACAGATAGGTACTGGGAGTTATCAGATTAACTCTGTCTAGGTCTGTTGCACACAACGTTGTAAAGGAGAAGACCACAGCAAATCTGATGAAGGCTTTGTCTGGTATGTATGAAAAACCGTCAGCAAATAACAAGTTACATTTGATGACAAAATTATTTAATTTAACGATGGCAAAGAATACATCAGTTGCACATCTGAATGATTTTAACACAATCACAAATCAATTGTCATCTGTAGAAATTGATTTGGATGATGAGATAAGTACACTGATCGTTTTAGCTTTGTTACCAAATAGTTGGGAGGTCATAAGGATGGCTGTAAGTAACTCCACAGGAAAAGAAGAACTAAAGTATAACGACATACGAGATTTAGTTTTGGCTGAGGAGATTCGAAGAAAGGATTCTGGTGAAACCTCAGGATCTAGTTCTACCCTAAACCTTGAGACAAGAGGCAGAGGTAATGATAGAAATTCAAATCGAGGCAGATCAAAATCCAAAAATTCTAATAGGAACAAAAGTAAATCGAGATCTTGCCAAAAAGGACAATGCTAGAACTGTGGGAAAACGGGTCACTTCAGGAGGCAATGCAAAAGTTTCAAGAAGAAAAATGAAGATGACTCTGCTAATGCCGTAACAAAGGAAGTACAGGATGCACTACTTATTGCAATAGACAGTCCACTTGATGATTGGGTTTTGGACTCGGGAGCTTCGTTTCACACCACTTCACACCAAGAAATTATACAAAACTATGTTGTAGGTGATTTCAGTAAGGAATATTTGGCTGATGGTACAACCTTAGATGTTGTGGGTATGAGAAACGTCCAAATGTCGTTGCCCAATGGGTATGTTTGGTCATTAGAGAAGGTACGACATATTCCTGACCTGAGAAGGAATTTGATTTCTGTCGGACAACTTGATAATGAAGGGCATGCAATGTTGTTCACTGGTGGCACTTGGAAGGTTACAAAGGGAGTCAGAGTATTGGCTCGTGGAAAGAAATCAAGTACTCTATATATGACCTCAAGTCCAAGAGACACAGTTGCAGTTGCTAAAGCGAGTACTGATACAAGTTTATGGCACCACAGACTTGGTCACATGAGTGAGAAAGGGATGAAGATGCTGTTATCACAAGGGAAATTACCAGAATTGAAGTCCATTGATTTTGACTTGTGTGAGAGCTGCATTTTAGGAAAACAGAAAAGGGTGAGATTCTTGAAAACCGGCAGGACACTGAAGGCTAAAAAATTGGAGTCAGTGCACACTGATTTGTGGGGGCCTTCTTCGGTTGTATCCCTTGGAGGATCAAGACATTACATCACTTTCATTGATGGCTCAACCAGAAAGGTATGGGTTTATTTTCTGAAAAATAAATCTGATGTATTTGATACTTTTAAGAAGTGGAAGGCTATGATTGAGACTGAGATAGGATTGAAAGTAAAATGTTTTAGGTCAAACAAAGGAGGAGAGTACATAGATGGAGGAATCAAAGAGTATTGTGCTGCACATGGAATCAAAATAGAGAAGACCATTCCTGGAACACCACAGCAAAATGGTGTGGCTGAGCGCATAAACAGAACTCTCAATGAACGTGCTAGGAGCATGAGATTGCATGTTAGACTACCAAAAACTATCTGGGCTGATGTTGTTAGCACTACAGCTTACCTAACAAACCGAGGACCTTCGGTTCTCATGAATTTCAGACTTCCTGAAAAGCTTTGGAGCGATAAAGAGGTAAAGTTTTCTCATTTAAAAGTTTTTGGTTGTATTTTTTATGTTTATATTGATTCTGATGCTCGTAGTAAACTTAATGCAAAGTCTAAAATATGTTTTTTCATTGACTATGGTGATGAGAAATTTGCTATCAGTTTTGGAATGAACAAAACAAGAAAATCATCAGAAGTAGAAATGTGATATTTAATAAACAGGTTATGTACAAGAACAGGTCAACTGTAGTGTTTGATGTCACAGAGATAGATCAGAAGAAATCTGAGTTTGTTAACTTAGATGAGTTGACTGAAAGCACTGTCCAGGAAAGGGGTGAAGAGGACAAGGAGAATGTAGAATCACAGGTAGATCAAAGTACACTTGTTAGCTGCGGTCCGCAGATCTCCAGGACTATTAGACCTCCACAACGTTATTCACCTGCTCTAAATTATCTCCTACTGACTGATGGTGGTGAGCCAGAATGTTACGATGAAGCCTTGTAGGCTGAAAATTCAAGCAAGTGAGAGTTAGAAATGAAGGATGAGATGGATTCCTTGTTGGGGAACTAAACATGGGAACTGACTGAATTGCCAGTAGGGAAGAAGGTTTTGCACAACAACTGGGCATTCAGAATAAAGAATGAGCATAATGGTAGCAAGCGCTACAAAGCCAGATTAGTTGTTAAAGGATTCCAACATGAGGGCATTGACTTCACAGAAATATTTTCTCTAGTTGTGAAGATGTCTACAATTAGATTGGTAGTGGGAATGGCGACTGCTGAAAATCTATATCTTGAGCAGTTAAATGTGAAAACGACATTCCTTCATGGTGACTTGGAGGAAGACATTTACATGAGTCAACCAGAAGGGTTTATTGTCCAAGGGCAAGAGAATTTAGTCTGCAAATTGAAGAAGAGCTTGCATGATCCAAACAAGCTCCAAGACAGTGGTACAAGAAATTTGACAATTTTATGCATAAAATTGAGTTCAAGAGATGTGAACCTGATCACTGTTATTATGTTAAGTTCTTTGACAATTATTACATCATTCTGCTGTTATATGTAGATGATATGCTCATTGCAGGGTCTAGCATTGAGGAGATTAACAATCTGAAGAAGCAATTGTCAAGACAGTTTGAAATGAAGGATTTGGGAGCTGCAAAGCAAATCCTTGGAATGGGGATCATTAGAGACAAGGCTAATGGTACATTGAAGCTTTCACAGTCAGAGTATGTGATGAAAATTCTCAGCGGGTTCAACATGAATGAAGCTAAACCAGTGAGCACGCCCTTGGGGTCATTCAAACTAAGCAAAAAACAGTCACCGAAGACAGAAGAAGAAAGGGACCACATGAGCAAGGTGCCCTATGCCTCAGCTATTGGCAGCTTGATGTATGCTATGGTGTGTACAAGACCAGACATTGCACATGCAGTGGGAGTTGTGAGCAGATCATGAGTAGACCAGGAAAGCATTGGGAGGCAGTTAAATGGATTATGAGATATCTGAAAGGTACATCAGATACACGTCTTTGCTTCACAGGTGCAAGTTTAAAACTACAGAGTTATGTAGATGTTGATTTTGTCGGTGATATTGACAATAGAAAGAGTACTACTGGGTTTGTATTTACTCTGGATGATACAGCTATATCCTGGGCCTCAAATCTACAAAAGATTGTTACTTTGTCTACTATAGAAGTTGACTATGTTGCAGCAACTGAAACGGGAAAGGAAATGATTTGGCTACATGGTTTCTTAGATGAATTGGATAAGAAGCAAAAGATGGGTATTTTTCACAGTGATAGTCAGAGTGCAATTTTTCTTGCTAAAAATTCAGCTTTTCATTCAAAGTCGAAGCATATACAGATAAAATACCACTTTTCTCGTTACCTTGTTGAAGATAAGCTGGTAATACTTAAGAAGATCTGTGGATCTAAGAACCCGGCAAACATGTTGACTAATAAGGGTGTCACTATTAAGAAGCTGAAGCTGTGTGCAGCTTCAGTTGGCCTTCTAGCTTGAGAACAGGAGGATGAGTTGCAGGGATGAGGGATTGCTCTTTTAGAGAATTGCGGTTGATGTTGGTGATTGAACTAGTCTCCAAGTGGGAGATTTGTTGGGTTCTGCAGAGCCTAGTTATGTTTGATCCATGGCCCAGGCCTGGCCAGAAATACTGAGAGTCTCACCCAAGTGCTCGACCAGGAAGACCCTGAAGGGCGACCAAGTCAAGATTCAGAGATATCCTGAAGGACGAGATCCTGAGAGGCTCAACCATCATCTCGACCAGCAAGACATAATAGTGCGACTAGGTCGAGGATGTTGAAGTTCAAGATTCCTGATTTCCCGCAAGGCTCGACCAGGTCATGACCATGGGGAACAGGGGTGCGACTAGGTCAACGGCAACGATCTTCTGTGTGAGATTTCAACAGAACTTTCCTATTTCAAAAGTTATAATCTTGTGAACCCTAAGATATATATTTCTAATGTTCGTCTATGTGTACGTAGCAGCGTAAAAGTGTGCAGCAACCTGGAGAGTGTTGTGAGCTCTTGTATGCACAATCCAAAGGTATTTGCTTTGGTGTTTAGGGTGTGTGCACGTCGGTTCTTCCTTGTTGAGAGTGAGAGAAACTCAGTAATTGCTGCACTCTGTATACTTCCTGATAGTAGTGAAATCCCTGCAACTCCGTGAACAAAGGCAAAATTGTCGAACCACGTAAACATTGTCTCGTGCGTGCGTGTGATTATTTTCTTTGGCGTGTGCTTGTCTCTATCTTGTTTCTCACAAGTTTAGTATTCTAGGAATTTCCGCGTGTTTATTTATTCCCTTACAATGAAAGTGTGGAGATGGGGCAAGAGTGGAAGCAAGTTCACCAAGGCATGGAACACTAGTCATAAGAAGGTAAAACTGTTTTCAGGAAAGCAAGAAGAATTCAAATATATGCGAGCACCAACACAAACATGATGAAAATTCATTTTGTAAAAAATTTAAAAGTTACTAATTGTTTTCATTTTAAAAGTTTGGTAGAATAATTCATTCTTTTCATATATCCCAAACGGATAAACTAATAGCTATGTGAGACTATTTTCTTAATAAAAAAAATATGTCTCGAGTTAACTTGAGGTTGTACCTTGCCTAACAGATTGTAGGCCATAAGCACCGCCTAACATTGCAAATTCTTGCAACTAAGTTTCCCATTTCTTGCATCTCTTTCTGAATGCATCTTCCTCTTCTGTTTATTACTTTGCTTCCCATTCCAGTTTCTACAGTCCATACTCCATACACACTCGCCTTGCAGAACCAATTTATGACTGGTGCGAAGGCAATTATTCATGTTATGTCCATTCAATTATGAACAAAAATTGTGATAAACTTCTGCACAATGGTTCTAACAGTATATATTGAAGAATATGATGTTTCATGTTAACATGGGACTTTTCTCGTATGCATTTGGCCGGCACAGCAAGAAAAAATGATTGCAGGATTTGCCGGATACCTTTTTGTTTTCTGATCGCTGAACTACATTTTCGTGGTAGAATGAAGGCATGGGATTTGCTTTAAAGTTGAGGCTTCTTCGAAATTGTTTAATCTCAGCTTCTGTTTTCTCCTGCAAGTACATCAATTCGCATTTATTTAACCAATATAAACCGTCATAGTTCTACTTACTTTAATACTACTAAAAAAACAGTTGCTATTTAAAGCATGGTTGATTGATATTTATTCAACTGATCTAAAGATAAGTTAGTGTGATTCATTACTTCAATTACTATTGCAGCAGTTTTAGCAGTTGTGATTAAGTCAGACAAAAAATTGTAGGCATATTTCTACTCTCGAGAATAAAAATTTTCATAACTAGCATTTTAAGACTTAGACTAATATTTCCTTTAAATAATATATAGAAGTGAAATCTTGAAAGTGTCTTTACTTAAGATAGTAAATTAATATATATATATATATATATATATATATTACTTTAAAACTATTCAATCTACCTGTGTTCTAGCTTGGATCTGGTTCATCTCAGTCTCCTTAGCATGCATTTTCTTCTCCAACTTCATATAGAACTGAATCAGATGAGTCACAACAAAATGCGATGTGCATAAGATGTGCAAAATAGAATGTTGCAAATCGAAGCAAAGTTAAAGTGAAAGAAAACAAATCAAAAAAAGAAAGAAAAAGAAAACAAAGAAAAGCAGCATGCTTGCTTGCCTCTTTTCTCTTCTCTGCCCGTTCTTCACTTTTAAATTTGAAAGTTGCTGAACTCCGCCTGATTTGCTGGTTAGTTGAGTTCACAGTTCGCTTCATCCTAAAAGACAATTCCTCTTATCAAAATTAAGGAAATCAAAACATTGATCTGATAACAAATTCTGCATGACTGATGCCTGTAAACCTGTTTGTGGTTTGATAGTCCCTGGATTCGAATTTTGCTGGTGTTGAAGGTTGAGGAGCAATTACTTTCTTTGCCCTCAACTCTTTTTCACTGCAACACAATGATAAGAGAAGCATCTTCGATCTCCCAACCAATATAAATAGAAAGCAAGATTGTGCTTTATTTTTAAAGAAAATAAAAATTACCTCGTATTATCATGACATAATTTTGACTTTGATCTTTCAGATTCCTGTGTCAAAGAAAAAACACTAACCAATAATCAAAGAGAGAAAAGTATCTTTATTACACAAAAACTCGATTTAACGAACAATAAATATATCAACCAGGACAATAATTAAATGTATCATCATTGTTTTTCCATTCAATGATACTAATATTGCAAAATATGCTCGCCTCTGCTTTTAGTGTTCTGTGTGTAGGGCGAGTAGTAGAGATAGAATTTTGTGATGACTGCTTCTTGGCTTTGGTCCTTAAATTCCTTTCTTCCCTTCTACTGAGAATCTTTGCCGAGTCTTTAGATACTTCACAAGACAAGTCTTTGTGAATCATAGTAAATTTATCCTGAGACTTCAAACTGGACTTTGTAAGCTTCATTTCTGGCGAAGCCTTCAACTAGAGTCACGACATTAATAAGCACAAGGCATAGGCAAAGATCCAATCAGACAAAATTCAACTGCCAATTTTGAAAAATAAAATACAGAACAGGCAGGCATATATTTGAAAAAAATATATAGGACAATAAAAGCACATCTCCATATATGACCTTTTATATTTTTCAGTTGCTAATTATGAATAGCAACACAGCAACCCTTTCAGCCAATAGTATGACTGATAGAAATAATTACCATCATCTTTGATGCAATTCTAAAAAGGTCCATACCTTAGGAGAAGGATTTTGCTGATGCTCTGAACAAAGATTATCATCTTTCTCTGCTTCTCGACTCTTCAAGGATAGATCTATGCCTATCAACAATTCATCACCATTTACTATTTCCTTGTTAAGGTTCTTTTGCACATCTACATCTTGTTCAACATGGACTAAGTGTAATTCATCACCACCAGTGTTGATTTGATCTGCTTCTCCAGGATTGAGACTTCTAAAAACACAGTCTACCACACAATCAACATCAGTGGAAGCTGGTTCCACCTGAGATTCAGCATATGACGTTTCCATATCCTCTCCTTCCACTTTCATGTCACAGCACTCTCCATGACAATCTGAACCACCAGCACTCTCATCGAAGTAAGCAAAATGGCTGTCTTCACCATTCCCAACTTCTCTGTAATCTGTGTTATATGACGGGCTGCTTGCATGTTCTTGATATTCAAATTTCATTTCTTGAGACTCTCCATGGTAATTTGAACCATCTGGACTCTCATCAAAATGAACAAAATCATTACTTTCATTATTATCATATCCCATTTCTTCTGTGTTATCGTAGTCGTTATTTTCACAAGTTTTATACTCTGTCCCATTATGGCACCCATATGAACTCTGGAGCAGAAGAGCCTTTTTTTTAAAATGAGCTTCAAAATAAGCCTTCTTCTCAGTAACTGAACCAGGTTTGGAACATTTTTCAACCTCTTCAAGATACCTATTGTGTGAAAAGGATGACCTTCTTTCCCAAGATAAGGATTCACTTTCAAACCTCCCAAATGAAATAGAACCAGTGTGTAAAGAATCAGCCTGCCATTAAAGTGAGAGTAATTGGACAAATCAGCCAAAAACACAAGCATGGACAACTCTATCTTGCAGTTGGACAGCTCTGGCTGTTTGCAAATTTAGTTAGAAGAAAAGGATAATATTTAAAAACAAAAAAACAATAATCTCCAATTAGCAGATCTCACAAGTGTATCATTCTGGGTTTCTAACATAGCGGACAGCAATGTGGACATTTGAGTTTTAAGTTAATGTGTCAGCCAGCTGGATCAACCAAAAAGTTTCAAAATGAGAGAGAGAGAGAGAGAGATTATAACAATCTCTGATATTAGGTTACATGCCCCAGATTTATCATTTTTGAATTAATAATTCGCAGGCATTTTTAAAATCCTAACAGATACTTAAAAAATTAAAATAATCAATCATCTCAATAACTTTAGCAGAATTTTCAAATAATTCCAGAATGATATACAATAATTTTCATAGGTTAAATTAAACATGTTTTTAAAGTTTCACTCAATTGCAGAGTTGTGGGGAAGGGAATCGAACGATTAATCATTCTTAGTCCTGCATTTTAATTTACGTACACATATAAAATTTACACACATATTTGAATTTATATTGGAGTTCCCCTTTTATTTACATTCTAAAGAAAAAAAGAGAGACCAAACAAAAGAAACCAAACAAAAGCAAAAAAAAATCAAAGAAAAGACTCTGTTGTTGGCGGAGATGAAGCTCATATATAAAGTTATATAATCACTTTTTGTGTAAAGCTAAAGACATTCAATTATAGTATATATACTTTTAACATATATACAAAAGCACCTCTCGCTTAATAGCATCCACAAAAGTTTTCTACCATAGAACTACCTTTACAAAAAAAAGAAAAAAGTTATATAGCATTGTAGTGGCGTGAATAATACCAACTACAAAAGCAAATCTAGCAAATCACACTTCTTAGTTTTTATTAAATAAAAAAGATTGTTTAATAAACAAATCAAACAGTACAAACTGTTTAATAAACAAATCAAACAGTACGCATCCAAAAAAAACAGATCTCAAAATTATAAAGTGACCTGAAAACTGAGGCTAAAGGGTTGCACCGTCTCACCAGCCATGAGCAGCCGAATCGAGCATCAACTGCTACCTAATCACCAAAAAGGCGAACATAAAGATATGTGCCAAATTAAATAATCAATAATTCGCTAATAACGGCCAAACAATCAACTAAAGTAGCATATAAATTTACAAAAACAAAACCAAAAAAACAAAAAAAAAAACAAACAAACAAACAAACAAACCAACTAACAACGAAATGCATTTTTGTGTCACTCGCGGCCTGACTTAAGTTTGGATAGGTCAAAATAACCAGAAAACATAGTTCAGAGAGAGAGAGAGAGAGAGAGGGAGAGAGAGAGGAGGAGTCACAATATAAGAGCTTCTCAGTGAAGTGCGGATCAGTGAAAATCAATGGAATTGAAACAAGTGTATTTCCTGCTATTTTGGCGGGTGAATCAAACAATGCTTTAGAAAACCACGCACACAGAAAACTACAGAAATCCACGCATTTCAAAGAAACTAAAACGCAAATCACCATTAGAATCGCAAGTCCACAACCTCAAATGATCATTGAAGCCTTCAACGGCAAAGATTGGATCACAAAACCAGCCGACAGAAACGCCGATCCAGAGCGTACTCACAAAATCCCCAATCAAATTAAAAGCTTCAAAAGACTCCAAACTATGCGTGTGGCCGAATCAATAGCAGAGAGAATCTGAGGCAAGCGTACTTACGAGTAGAAGCATCAAAGCCACAAACCCCCTCTTCCCCAGATCTTTTCAGAGACCTTACTCTCTCTCTCTCTCTCTCCAGTGAGCAGTGGGGAGTGTTAACCCTGCAAATGTAATGAGAAGCTAAAAAGGTGTATAAAATATTTTATCAATCATTACGTGTCGTTGTTGTCTCTTGTCTCCCTCCGTTGGCACGTTACCCTCACCCCCCGCGCTAATCTCCTCCGTCCAAGAACCATCAACGGGACGTTAAGTAGCGGACGATCGAACGGTGAGAGAGAGAGAGAGAAGAGACGTTGTATAACGGCGAGAACCGTCAGATTCGACGGGCAGATTCAGACCTGAAGGATTCTCCCACGTGTATTGTCGTAGACATTTTGCCTGCTGGCTGGGCCAGGATTCCATGCGGCGTGGCCAGGGTTTTCTTTTGTCTATGCTGTCTTGCATGCATGACACGTCATGGGTTTTGAAGTAATTATTGCACATTCAAAGACCTATTTTTGACCAAATGGGTTTTTTTTTCCCAAATCTGAAGACAATCAAAGCACCCTATTTAATTAGGAGTTTTTTTTTCCAAAAAAAGTAATTTTAATTGAATAAATTTCTAAATATCCACTCTAGAATGAATATTTGGAATGATGTGATTAAAAAATGGAGCGCCTTTATAGGGTTAGAATGAAAATTGATTTTTTATTATTGTATTTCTATTTTTAGCTCATGTGTTTCTGTTGAACATAAATTCAATATCTGAAAAATGATTTTTATTCTTAAATTTATCCTTTTTCAGCAGCACCAAAAGGCAAAAGGTGTTTACCCTCCTCTTTCCTTCCTCAATTGCACCAAAAGCTGAAACTCAAGAGCCTCTTCTACCACTTCCCCTCTCCTTCCCCTCCAAGCCCACCAGTGTCCCTCTTCCTTCATATTTTCATTAGGAGGGTTAGTGACCACTTGTATGGATTTTCCTATTATTAATACAATATTTGAAATATTTTTTTTCAAACTCTTCCTCCTCGCAACTTTAATTTCGTGCATTTATATATATAAAAAGAAAAGAAATCTTCAATTTACTCGCTCAGTCTAACTATTTAGAGTTAGTGTTTGTTTATATCGTTTGCGTCACTCCCTTGAAGAGACACTTGGGAGTTAGAAAATTACCACTTGGTATATTAAATAAGCTTAATTTAAAAAATTTGATCATTCATGCCAAAATATCAAGGGTAGTCTCAATTAGGAGATAATAGGAGAAACCGATCATTTGAGTTGTTTTCTAATCAAGCAATGCTTATCGCCAAAGTATATAATAAAATAAAATAAAAAGCAAGTTTAGTTTGTTGAGATGTTGCAACAACATTCAAGAAATGACAGGACTTTAGTTACTGGTTTAGTTTCAATTCAAATAAATAAAGGATTTAATTTGTAAGAGTCATTAGAAGTTAATACTTAAATTCAAATAAGTCATAGGGTTTGGTTTGTAAGGTTATTAGGCTGGAATTCAAAAAGACTAGAGGCTTTGAATTTGTAAGTGAATGGGAGATTCTCAAAAATCTTTGAGTTTAGGAATGCAGTGTTATATTGAGGTTGTCTATAAATAGTGCGATTTTTTGTGTATTCTCAAGAAGGGGGGTGAATTGGAGGTTTTAAAAATATAAGTCGGTTATTTCCTAATTTTAAAATCTACAAGTAGTATTATACAACTTAGGGTCTCTCTAAGTTATCACAAATACTGCAGATATAAAGATATACAAATATTTAAATCATGCACAACAAGTTAAATATTGTATATGTTAAGAAAATATGGAAATGGAGAAAATGGAAACGGAATTTAATGGCCTTAAAGAGGATGAGCTACAACGGAGGATCCAACTTTCGTAAGTTGGAATGATAATGTCCGCATGCTAAAATAATTTATTAAATATCTCAATTACTCCCTTCCTTTCCTATCCTTTCAATATAACTATATAATGAAACAATTGTACGTGAATGTGAATATAGTGAAGTGAGTGAGCGAGGAGCGTGAGAGTACTGCAGGTGAGAAAGAGAAAAGTGTGAGAAGAGTTGAGTTGAGTGTGTGTCTTCTCCTCTTATTTTTCTCCCGGATTATAGTATATTCGGTGTGCTTCGTAGGCGTAGGTCAGATTAGACTGAACCACGTAAATCTGGTATTCTTATTTTGTCTGCTTGTTTTGCTTGTGTGTGTGATTATTGTTCCTAAATCTTTAACAATTGGTATTAAATCCATATCGAAGCAAAGTCACCATATCAGAGCAAAATAGCTAGATCAAAGTAAATTCACTAGATCGGAGGTCCTAGGAGCTATATTGTATTAATTATGTGTCTAAGGAAAATTCTTTCTTAGAAAGTGGGACTTAAGCAGTCCATTGTGACCCCACACTTCCCTGGGAATTTACCTGGTGTAATTTAGCACAATCATCACTGGGCCCCCACTGCCACATCATTAGTCAACCCACTTCAGCGTGACGTCATCATGCCACATCAGCAAAGCTAAGTTAGCATCCTCATCAGTGCCACGTCAGCGCTGTGTTAGACCCACATCAGCAAACACGTATCAGCCGCCACATCATCCTTGGGCCCACTTGCCACGTTAGCATCCACATCATCCTAGGACCCCACCTGCCACGTCAACGCCACATCAATAATCAAGTAACGGCGTCAAGTAACAATGTTAGTAACGACGTTAGGAATATTCCTTTAAGTGGAAGTATATTCCATTAAGTTTAACAAAAAGTTGACTGATTTTGACCAAAAGGTTTGACTAGGCTTTCAAAGTCATTTTAGATTGACGAATCAAGATGTCTAATGAAAAGAGCTCAAAGATCGAGATGTTTAACAGTACCAACCTCAGTTTCTGGAAGATGTAGACTGAGGACTACTTGTTTGGTAAGGAGTTACACTTACCATTGAAGGGAAAGCCAGATTACATGACGGAGGACAAGTAGGAGTTGCTTGACCGAAAAGCTCTTAGAGCTATCAGGATAACGCTGACAAAGTCTATTGCCTTAATATCAAGAATATGACAACCATTAAGTCTCTTATGGATGCACTCTCCAACATGTACGAGCAGTAATTAGCCGCCAATAAGGTACACTTAATGAAGAAGTAATTTACCTTGAACATGTCCACAAGTAAAAGTTTAAGTAGACATCTAAAATATGTTGATTTTTTGAATCTGATCCCTATTTTGAGTTGACAAAGCATCTATATCTTATGTGTGTATTTAGTGATTGAACAAGGTATAATCCAACACATACATAAGGAAAGGGAAAATGGAAACCAAAATAGAACTTAAAAGCTCACATCATCTGGCGTATTCCAATAAGACAGTAGAGCAAAGATGAAGAAGATGACTTATGCTTTTCATTGTATTGCATTTAGTTTATAATTTGGTTTGTAATATTATGCATGTCATGCACAATATGCGGTTGATAAGCTTAGGATGGCCGTAGACTGACCCTAGGGACCAGAACTTCTTACAAAAACTTTTTTCTTAAATAACTAATTGGTTAGGGTCAAAGATTTGGGTTAAAACGAAGTTTACAAAAACTCGGTTGATCGATGCTAGATTTTTAAGCTTAATTTAAAAGCCCAGTCGACATAACAAACCGTTGGCTAGAAAGTCAATGTTTGACTAAGCCTCGGTCGACCGAGTGATTGCGTTATAAACGCTTCGGTTGATCGAATAGGTAGAAGTCAAATATTTGACTTGGCTCGGTTGACTGGCCCATTTTTGAACTGAGTGTCCTCAGTTGACCGAACTTCAAAAGTACCTTTTTCCACCAACTTGGTCAACCAAACTCATAGTTCAAAATTGACTTGGTCGACCGAACCTCATTAGTGGTCAACCGAACTTTTCTCATGGTCGACCGAACACATGAAGGGTTCCAATGCGCTTTGTGTTGGTCAACCATTGGTTCCCCTGGTCAGCCAAAGAGTCTAAAATTCAAATCTCTTGTGACTACTCAGCCAACGAGTCATGTGTTCAATCAATCGACCTTGCACGACTCGTCGACCGGCCCGAGCTTAGGTCAACCGAACCTCTCGGGAAAGGCCATTTTTAAATGCCTAAACACATTTAAAAATTAATTAAACTTTTCTAATAATACTCAACGTATCCCCAATGGTCAGATTTTCACCCAATTCTATATATACCCCTTCATAATTCATAACTAGTATGATGATTAGCTAGAAAAATTCTCTAAAATTTTTATATCTTATTTTTACTCTTTCAAGCTAGTTTTTCATCCTCTCCTTGTTATTCATTTGAAAAATCATATTCAAGAGAGCATTCTTTATCTTGGGCATTTTATTGTTTACAAATCATATTGTTTTTTCTCTCAAGTCCCATTCATTCTTCAGATCATTATCTTGAGAGTAAACCCTAAGTTTTCTCCATATATTATCATTGATAAATATCCTTGAAGAAAAACTATTTCTTACTTGTGAATCTTGCACATCCATTGCAAGATTCAAAGGCTCATTGGCTTGTGCTTGCGAAAATATTTTTGAGCCATAAACCCTTAATTCAAAAATTATTTTTTGTGAAAATCGCATTCTCACATTGAGCTTATTTGCATATCATATGTGAGTGTATTTGGGCTATATTGTTGTATATATGTGCTTGTAGTAGAAGCATTTCCTTGTACACAAAAATTTATTTGATTATCTGTTGTATTCTCAACGGGTTTTTGAAAGAGTGAGACTAGCCCTGTGAATAGTCTCGAACTTGCTCAGACCCGGTTAGGAGAGCACCTGACTGGTTCAGACCCGACTAGGAGAACTAGGTGTACCATCCTAGTAAGGTATTGTAAACAGTGTCGCTCCACCCCCAAGTGAGCAACTTAGTGGAACCCTATTGCTTGTCAGCTTGAGGCGAGGATGTAGGTAGTATTGGCCAAACCCTGATAACACATCGTGTGTCTGCTTTTAATTTCTTGCACTTTATATTCCTACGCATGTATGTTATATTCAATAGATTGTGAATGTTGCACATGATTTAATTTTCACATATTATATTTATCTGCGCAATTGGTATGAAATTAGGAATAGCTTCCCAAGAGGGGGGGTGAATTGGCTTTTAAAAATTTCTTTTAATTCCTTTTGAGATACTTTAAACTTCCATTATTTCTTTTAATCAATTCTTAACTTGTTTGTTTAATTATTTAATCAATCGAGAACTTAGTTCTTTTATCCGATCAATAACACAATTAAACAACTAATCAATTAAATAATATCTTCAAGCCAAACAATCAATTTATTTGCTAAGTACAACTTAAACAACAAACAACCAAACTAAGATATAAAGTATTCAACACTTTGGTAATATAACAACTCAAGATGGTTGTTTGTTTATATTTTCCAAATTTGAATCAAGCCCTGTAGTGAATGAGAATTTATGCTTGCTGATGTAAAGCCCTGTATAGATGAATCAAATCACTCTTTCCAAATATTTAGAACTCAAATAAACTCTTGGTAAATTTATCTTTGGGATGTTAACCAAGTAACGTACTCCCGTAAGATTTCCACAAGATATGGTGTAACCAACATACTCCCTTTCGGTTTCCGCAACCCAAATCAAAATTAAACCTTAAGTTTGTTTGATTACAAAATATATGTAGTTTATATGATTTTCAAATTTAAAATCATCCACACAATTTAAATATGCTGAAAATAAAGAGTAAGGGAAAGAAAGAATGAGATGGAGATTTTTACGAGGTTCGGCTTATACCCAACCTACGTCTTCGCCTTTGGCAAACCACCAAAGGATTCACTAGTTTAGTTTCATTGATGGGTGGAACAATACTGATTACAACACTCCTTGGTTAAGGCTAGAGCCCGCCTTCTCTAAACGATATTCTCTCGTTCGGTCACTCCTTACATAGGCTAGAGCCCGCCTCTCTAAGCAGTATCCCCTTGCTTAGCCAATGATCCAAACAACCCTTAGAACGTCAAAGAACTATAAGAAACACAAGATAAGATCTGCGTACAAGTATACTTTCTTAAAAAGCAAGTTAGTACAATTTCAACACTATATACTTTGAATGTAAAATATCAATATGAACTACAATGAAGTTCAAGTGTAGAATCCACCAATATCCTTCTTAGATAAGGATTAGGAGTAGGAATTCAGAGGAGGAAGGATTAGCACTTCAGAATATCTCAGCAAAAGAGTTTTGCAATGAGTGAACAAGAGAGCTTTGGAAGAACAAGAGTGCTTTCAGCTTTACAAGCAGATTTTTCAATTCTTGGATGTATTTTGATTTGTAAAACCATGTATTTATAGGCTTTCAAACTTCTTTCCATGTTGCAAAAGTTTCCTTAAAAAATTTCCCAAGGTATTAGAAAATTTGGGTTTCAAACGGCTATAATTTAAAAATAAGAGTTTTAAAATTTTTGTCCGTTGAACAATGTTCAGACATCTGAAGAGTCGAGGTCAAACATCTGATGTTCCTGAAACCCTTGAAAAATAGAACTAGATACAGGGTCAGATGTCAGAACTTAGGGTTTAGACGTCTGGGGTCGCAAGTTCAAATGTCCAAAGTCGCAAGTTCAGACGTCTGAACTTGCTACTGCCACTTTCTGTCTTTTTCTTTGACAGTAGTGACCCCACTTTAGTGTTTTAGCCATAACTTTTTATGTATAACTTCAAATTAGGTGTTCTTGGTGTAAAATGAAAGCTAATAGAAAATAATACAACTTTTATGTTGACCACTTATTAAAATAATGAGTTTTTAATAGAGAAAAATTCACCTTAATGCGGCTGTATAAAAACTAACAGCAAATGGAAAGACTCTTTTTGATGCTTTTCATTCCAAAAATGACTCTAACCTTTTTAAAATAATTTTTGACCTTATAAAAATATTTTTTCCAAGTATTTTAAAAAGTATCTAGGTATAAGTTAACCTAAGAGCTTCAAAATATTTCAAACGATATTTTAAACATTAAAGCACTTACATGAAAACTTCTAAAACTTTTCTCATTCTAGGTTCTCGAGTATTCATGTTTTGTTTCTTCAAGCTTCCATCTTTTCTTCAAGCTTTCATATTCTTTGAGCTTTCTCACTTTGCTTTTCTTTGGCTCTTTGAACTTTAATATGTCTTGGCTTTCAACAACTCGTTCATGTCCTCATATTTTTCAAGGTTTCATATATCATCTTTAAATCCATGCTTTGACTCTTTTAAACTTCATTTGATCCTTGTGAGCACTTTGACCTTGCTTTCTCATATATGAGCCCTGAAATATAATTAGTCACACAAATACATTAAATTTCACTTGTTTGTTAGCGTCAAAACAAGTTAACAAGATTTTAAGCCTTGTAAGGCCAACAATCTCCCCCCTTTTTGATGATGACAAACAAGGAGCAAATATTTGAGTAAGCCTTAAAAAGGCTCCCCCTTTCAATAAGCTTCATCTTAATAAGATCAATATTAATTTCATCAATCATGCTCACTTTATTTTGGTTTTACAACCTTTTTCAATCAATATTATGCTCATGCTCAATTTTTGCTTCACAACTTCTCCCCCTTTTGACATCAATCAAAAAGAAAAGAAAAGATTTAAATTCAAATACAAATCATTTTGAGCATATCAATAACCATGTATTCTAAACACACGTACACAGTCAAGTTATTGTTTTTCAATATAGCATGGAAAGTGTGTAGCTCACAGCATTTATTCAAGATACCAGCTGAAATTAATTTGATGGTTTTTATGATACCAATTTAAAATTAAAAAATTAATTCATGATATCAATTGATTAAAGATTCATGACACTACCCCTGAATTCAATACAATCAGTTTTGTTATTAATTTTGGTTTTATCATCCCATGTAAAATATTGAATCATATCATATATCAAATATCAATATCATGTTAAGATCATCAACATCATGCTCATAAACATAATCATGCTCATAAATAATTTGACTTTGTGATACCAATTGAGCTTTTAGATTTGATATCCATTGAAATTTTTAACATGTGAAACTAAAAATACTTTATAGAAACCAAAGCTTAATATCACATAATGTATAGTTCATGGATACCAATATAACTACAATATCTTTCATAGCTCATAGATAAAGAGCAGTATGTTTATCCATGTGATTCATTTAAAATCATGCATGTTCAAGAATTATCCTTATATCAAAAATTTATGCTTAAGCTCAATAATCTCATTCTCAATTTTCAGCATAGTGAGTCATACTTTTCAATATAAATCAAGTCAAGTTAATTAATACACATGTAGCATATAGCATATCAATATATCACATGTAGGCAAGTAAGCATGTAGCATGTAACATCAAGGCGCTTATATGATAAGCTCAGATTTGATATTTTCTTTATATTTTTTTTAAGTTAAGCCTTGTAAAAAGTCATCCTATGATTTTGGCCAACAATGCCATTTTCTATTTTATATATGTGTGAAGTCATTATTTCATTTTTGGTACCCATATTTTCTTGGGTCCGGAGGATTTTTCAAGGGAGGTTTCTTTTATTTTTCATACTTGTTTGGTTTTAACACATTTCCTTTTATACAGACATTCAAACTTTATATGCCCCTTTTTCTTGCATTGATAGCATATGGCGTTTGTGTAGGCATTAGAAGATGTGCAAGTATAGTCTTTAGGTTCTTTCGAGAAATATCCCATGTAAGAATTCTTTTTCTTTTCATTTTCAATTTCATTGAAACCAATGCCTTCTTTATTTAGAGACATTTTTTGTAAGCCAATCAACTTATCAAAGTTTTCCTTTCTTTTTGTGAAGTTATGAATGATCTTATCTTTATCTTCAATTTGACTCTTAAGATTTTCTATCTCTTTCTTGTTATCAACCTTCTTTTGTAATTTCTCTAACTCTGGAGATAGTTTTCTTATTCTATCCTCTAATCCAGAAATATACATATCTTTCTAATAAACTGTAGAGAATAGGGATTGAAGGTCTTCTATCATTTGTTCATTCTTGCTTTCTAGTTTCTCAATTTTCAAGTTGTTTTCTTTTTTAGCAAGATTTTTGGATTCTATTTCTTTCATTGCTGATTCATACTTATGTTCTAATTGCTTGAGTTTTGAGTCTTTATCTCTTTCAGCATTCTTTAAGAATTCTAACTTTTCATTAAACTTTCATTCTTATTCTTCAATGAAGTATTTTGTTTATTTGCTTTGATAAGCATCTTATGTACTTTGAATAAATCATTTTGAAGTTCATCATAAGATGACATACCCTCATCACTTGATTTATCACTACAAGAATTATTTGAAGATTTAGTTGATGAGCTTTCTTCGTTATCCCATGCCATAAAACACGTGTAAGCAACCTCTTGGTCACTTATTTCATTCTCCGAACTACTTGTACTATCCTAAGTAGTGGCTTTCATGGCCTTCTTGTTTTTCTTTTTAGACTCTTTCTTTAATAGTGGACATTCCGATTTTAAATGTCCAGCTTTATTGCAATTGTAGCATTTAGGAGTTTTATTCTTTAATTTCTTGGTAACTTCTTCTTCTGATTCATCTGATTCATATTTTTGATTTCTTCTCTTGAATTTGTTTCTCCTTCTTAGTATCCTTGCTAGCTTTTTAGATATGAAAGCTTCTTCATCTTCATCCATTTCACTACTTGAGTTTTCTTTTGAGGCTTTAAAGGCTATTTTTTCTTGAGCTTTGGTTTTCTCAATCTTTTCATTCATTGCCATTTTGTATGTGAGGAGAGAACCTATAAGCTCATCTAAGGATGTATTTTTTAGATTTCTACCTTCCGTGATAGCGGTAGCCTTTGGTTCCCATATGGAGGGAAGACCTCTTAGAATTTTTCTTATCATCTCATAAGTAGTGTAAGTTTTTCCTAAGGCATTTAGGGAATTTATTATATGAGTGAATCTAGTAAACATATTTGTAATTGATTCATCCGGGTTCATCTTAAAGGCTTCATACTCGCTTGTAAGCATATCAACCCTATTATCTCTAATATCCGTTGTTCCTTCATAAGTAACTTCTAGTTTATCCCATATTTCCTTAACTGATTTACAAGACATTACTCGATTAAATTCATTAGCATCTAAAGCACAATATAACGCATTCATAGCACTAGCATTAACTTGTAGTATCTTATAGTCTAGGTCGCTCATATCATTTTTCTCTTTGGGAACTTGTTTTGTATAAACTATCTTAGTGGGAATTTGGTCACCTTCCATGACAACTTCCCATGCTTTCCAATTCATAGTTTGAAAATATATTTGCATTCTCTTTTTCCAGAAGGTATAGTTCAAACCACAAAAGATTGGTGACCTAAGTGAAGATTGTCCCTCTCCAAAGGGAGCTATGTCTAAGTTTGCCATTACGATATTTTTATAGCTTTTAGTTAAGAGTTGCTATAACCCCGCTATGATACCAATTGAAATTAGGAATAGCTTCCCAAGAGGGGGAGGGGGGTGAATTGGCTTTTAAAAATTTCTTTTAATTCCTTTTGAGATACCTTAAACTTCCTTTATTTCTTTTAACCAATTCTTGACTTGTTTGTTTAATTATTTAATCAATCGAGAACTTAGTTCTTTTATCCTTTCAATAACACAATTAAACAACTAATCAATTAAACAATATCTTCAAGTCAAACAATCAATTTATTTTCAAAGTACAAGTTAAACAACAAACAACCAAACCAAGATATAAAGTATTCAGCACTTTGGTAATATAATAACTCAAGATGGTTGTTTGTTTATATTTTCCAAATTTAAACCAAGCCCTGTAGTGAATGAGAATTTATGCTTGCTGATGTAAAGCCCTATATAGATGAATCAAATCACTTTTTCCAAATATTTAGAACTCAAATAAACTCTTGGTAAATTTATTTTTAGAATGTTAACCAAATAACGTACTCCCGTAAGGTTTCCACAAGATATGGTGTAACTAACATACTCCCTTTCGGTTTCCGCAACCTAAATCAAAATTAAACCTTAAGTTTATTTGATTACCAAATATATGTAGTTTATATGATTTTCAAATTTAAAACCATCCACACAATTTAAATATGCTGAAAATAAAGAGTAAGGGAAAGAGAGAATGAGACGGAGATTTTTACGAGGTTCGGCTTATACCCAGCCTACGTCCTCACCTTTGGTAAACCACCAAAGGATTCACTGGTTCAGTTCCGTTGACGGGTGGAACAATACCGATTACAACACTCCTTGGTTAAGGCTAGAGCCCGCCTTCTCCAAATGATATTCCCTCGTTCGGTCACTCCTTACATAGGTTAGGGCCCGCCTCTCTAAGAAGTATCCCCTTACTTAGCCAACAATCCAAACAACCCTTGGAACATCAAAGAACTATAAGAAACACAAGATAAGATCTGTGTACAAGTATACTTTCTCAAAGAGCAAGTTAGTACAATTTGAACACTATATACTTTGAATGTAAAATATCAATATGAAATACAATGAAGCTCAAGTGTAGAATTCACCAATATCCTTCTTAGATGAGGATTAGTAGTAGGAATTCAGAGGGGTAAGGATTAGCACTTCAGAATATCTCAACAAAAGAGTTTTGCAATGAGTGAACAAGAGAGCTTTGGAAGAACAAGAGTGCTTTTAGCTTTATGAGCAGATTTTTCAATTCTTGGATGTATTTTGATTTGTAAAACCATGTATTTATAGGCTTTCAAACTTGTTTCCATGTTGCCAAAGTTTCCTTAAAAAATTTCCCAAGATATTATAAAATTTGGGTTTCAAACGGCTACAACTTAAAAATACTAGTTTTAAAATTTTTGCCCTTTGAACAATGTTCAAACGTCTAAAGAGTCGAGGTTAGACGTCTAATGTTCCTGAAACCCTTGAAAAATAGAACTGGATACAGGGTCAAATGTCTGAAGTCAGGGTTCAGACGTATGAGGTCACAGGTTCAGATGTCTGAAGTTGCAAGTTCAGACGTCTGAACTTGCTACTGCCACTTTCTATCTTGTTCTCTGACAGTAGTGACCCCGTTTCAGTGTTTTGGCCATAAATTTTTTTATATAACTCGAAATTAGGTGTTATTTGTGCAAAATGAAAGCTAATAGAAAATACTACAACTTTTATGTTGAACACTTTTTAAAATAATAAGTTTTTTATAGAGAAAAATTCACCTTAATGCTGCTATATAAAAGCTGACAGCAAATGGAAAAACTCTTTTTGATGATTTTCATTCCAAAAATGACTCTAACCTTTTTAAAATAATTTTTGACCTTATAAAAATATTTTTTCTAGGTATTTTAAAAAGTATCTTGGTCTAAGTTAACCTAAGAGTTTCAAAATATTTCAAACGATATTCTAAACATTAAAGCACTTACATGAAAACTTCTAAAACTTTTCTTATTCTAGGTTCTCGAGTCTTCATGTTTTGTTTCTTCAAGCTTCCATCTTTTCTTCAAGCTTTCATATTCTTTGAGCTTTCTCACTTTGCTTTTCTTTGGCTCTTTGGACTTTAATATGCCTTGGCATTCAACAACTCATTCATGTCCTCATATTCTTCAAGGTTTCATATATCCTTTTTAAATCCATGCTTTGACTCTTTTAAGCTTCATTTGATCTTTGTGAGCACTTTGACCTTGATTTCTCATATATGAGCCTTGAAATATCATTAATCACACAAATACATTAAATTTCACTTGTTTGTTAGCATCAAAACAAGTTAACAAGATTTTAAACCTTGTAAGGCCAACAATCTCCCCCTTTTTTGATAATGACAAACAAGGAGCAAATATTTGAGTAAGCCTTAAAAGGCTCCCCCTTTCAATAAGTTTCATCTTAATAAGATTAATATTAATTTCATCAATCATGTTCATCACTTTCTTTTGGTTTTATAACCTTTTTCAATCAATATTATGTTCATGCTCAATTATGCTCAATTTTTTCTTCACAACTTCTCCCCCTTTTGACATTAATCAAAAAGAAAAGAAAAGATTTAAATTCAAATACAAATCATTTTGAGCATATCAATAACCATGTATTCTAAACATAAGTACACAGTCAAGTTATTGTTTTTCAATATAGTATGGAAAGTGTGTAGCTTACAGCATTTATTCAAGATACCAGCTGATATTAATTTGATGGTTTTTATGATACCAATTTAAAATTTAAAAATTAATTCACGATATCAATTGATTAAAGATTCATGACATTCCCCCTGAATTCATTACAATCAGTTTTGTTATTAATTTTGGTTTTATCATCCCATGTAAAATATTGAATCATATCATGTATCAAATATCAATATCGTGTTAAGGTCATCAACATCATGCTCATAGACATAATCATGCTCATAAATAATTTGACTTTGTAATACCAATTGAGCTTTTAGATTTGATATCCATTGAAATTTTTAACATGTGAAACTAAAAATACTTTATAGAAACCAAAGCTTAATATCACATAGTGTATAGTTCATGGATACCAATATAACTATAATATCTTTCATAGCTTATAGATAAAGAGCAGTATGTTTATCCATGTGATTCATTTAAAATCATGCATGTTCAAGAATTATCCTTATATCAAAAATTTATGCTTAAGCTCAATAATCTCATTCTCAATCTTCAGCATAGTGAGTCATACTTTTCAATATAAATCAAGTCAAGTTAATTAATACACATGTAGCTTATAGCATATCAATATATCACATGTAGGCAAGTAAGCATGTAGCATGTAACATCAAGGCGCTTATATAATAAGCTCAGATTTGATATTTTCTTTATATTTTCTTAAGTTAAGCCTTGTAAAAAGTCATCCTATGATTTTGGCTAACAATGCCATTTTCTATTTTTTATATGTGTGAAGTCATTATTTCATTTTTGGTACCCATATTTTCTTGGGTCTAGAGGATTTTTCAAGGGAGGTTTCTTTTATTTTTCATACTTGTTTGGTTTTAACACATTTCCTCTTATACAGACATTCAAACTTTATATACCCATTTTTCTTGCATTGATAGCATATGGCGTTTGTGTAGGCATTAGAAGATGTGCAAGTATAGTCTTTGGATTCTTTCGAGAAATATCCCATGTAAGAATTCTTTTTCTTTTCATTTTCAATTTTATTGAAACCAATGCCTTCTTTATTTAGAGACATTTTTTGTAAGCCAATCAACTTATCAAAGTTTTCCTTTCTTTTTGTGAAGTTATGAATGATCTTATCTTTATCTTCAATTTGACTCTTAAGATTTTCTATCTCTTTCTTGTTATCAACCTTCTTTTGTAATTTCTCTAACTCTGGAGATAGTTTTCTTATTCTATCCTCTAATCCAGAAATATACATATCTTTCTAATAAACTGTAGAGAATAGGGAATGAAGGTCTTCTATCATTTGTTCATTCTTGCTTTCTAGTTTCTCAATTTTCAAGTTGTTTTCTTTTTTAGCAAGATTTTTGGATTCTATTTTTTTCATTGCTGATTCATACTTATGTTCTAATTGCTTGAGTTTTGAGTCTTTATCTCTTTCAGCATTCTTTAAGAATTCTAGCTCTTTCATTAAACTTTCATTCTTATTCTTCAATGAAGTATTTTGTTTATTTGCTTTAATAGGCATCTTATGTACTTTGAATAAATCATTTTGAAGCTCATCAAAAGATGGCATACCCCCATCACTTGATTTATCACTACAAGAATTATTTGAAGATTTAGTTGATGAGCTTTCTTCGTTATCCCATGCCATAAAACACGTGTAAGCAACCTCTTGGTCACTTATTTCATTCTCCGAACTACTTGTACTATCCTAAGTAGTGGCTTTCATGGCCTTCTTGGTTTTCTTTTTAGACTCGTTCTTTAATAGTGGACATTCCGATTTTAAATGTCCAGCTTTATTGCAATTGTAGCATTTAGGAGTTTTATTCTTTGATTTCTTGGTAACTTCTTCCTCTGATTCATCTTATTCATATTTTTGATTTCTTCTCTTGAATTTGTTTCTCCTTCTTAGTATCCTTGCTAGCTTTTTAGATATGAAGGCTTCTTCATCTTCATCCATTTCACTACTTGAGTTTTCTTTTAAGGCTTTAAAGGCTATTTTTTCTTGGACTTTGGTTTTCTCAATCTTTTCATTCATTGCCATTTCGTATATGAGGAGAGAACCTATAAGCTCATCTAAGGATGTATTTTTTAGATTTCTACCTTCCGTGATAGCGGTAGCCTTTAGTTCCCATATGGAGGGAAGACCTCTTAGAATTTTTCTTATCATCTCATAAGTAGTGTAAGTTTTTCCTAAGGCATTTAGGAAATTTATTATATGAGTGAATCTAGTAAACATATTTGTAATTGATTCATCCGGGTTCATCTTAAAGGCTTCATACTCGCTTGTGAGCATATCAACCCTATTATCTCTAATATCCGTTGTTCCTTCATAAGTAACTTCTAGTTTATCCCATATTTCCTTAACTAATTTACAAGACATTACTCGATTAAATTCATTAGCATCTAAAGCACAATATAACGCATTCATAGCACTAGCATTAACTTGTAGTATCTTATAGTCTAGGTAGCTCATATCATTTTTCTCTTTGGGAACTTGTTTTCCATAAACTATCTTAGTGGGAATTTGGTCACCTTCCATGACAACTTCTTATACTTTCCAATTCATAGTTTGAAGATATATTTGCATTCTCTTTTTCCAGAAGGTATAGTTCAAACCACAAAAGATTGGTGACCTAAGTGAAGATTGTCCCTCTCCAAAGGGAGCTACGCCTAAGTTTGCCATTACGATCTTTTTATAGCTTCTAGTTAAGAGTTGTTATAACCCCGCTCTGATATCAATTGAAATTAGGAATAGCTTCCCAAGAGGGAGGGGGGGTGAATTGACTTTTAAAAATTTCTTTTAATTCCTTTTGAGATACCTTAAACTTCCTTTATTTCTTTTAACCAATTCTTGACTTGTTTGTTTAATTATTTAATCAATCAAGAACTTAGTTCTTTTATCCGATCAATAACACAATTAAACAACTAATCAATTAAACAATATCTTCAAGTCAAACAATCAATTTATTTTCAAAGTACAAGTTAAACAACAAACAACCAAACCAAGATATAAAGTATTCAGCACTCTGGTAATATAATAACTCAAGATGGTTGTTTGTTTATATTTTCCAAATTTAAACCAAGCCTTGTAGTGAATGAGAATTTATGCTTGCTGATGTAAAGCCCTATATAGATGAATCAAATCACTCTTTCCAAATATTTAGAACTCAAATAAACTCTTGGTAAATTTTTCTTTGGGATGTTAACCAAGTAACGTACTCCCGTAAGGTTTCCACAAGATATGGTGTAACCAACATACTCCCTTTCGGTTTCCGCAACCCAAATCAAAATTAAACCTTAAGTTTGTTTGATTACCAAATATATGTAGTTTATATGATTTTCAAATTTAAAACCATCCACACAATTTAAATATGCTGAAAATAAAGAGTAAGGGAAAGAGAGAATGAGACGGAGATTTTTACGAGGTTCGGCTTATACCCAGCCTACGTCCTCGCCTTTGGCAAACCACCAAAGGATTCACTAGTTCAGTTCCATTGACGGGTGGAACAATATCGATTACAACACTCCTTGGTTAAGGCCAGAGCCCGCCTTTTCCAAACGATATTCCCTCGTTCGGTCACTCTTTACAAGGGCGAGAGCCCACCTCTCTAAGCATTGTCCCTTTACTTAGCCAATGATCCAAAAAACCCTTGGAACATCAAAGAACTATATGAAACACAAGATAAGATCTGCGTACAAGTATACTCTCCCAAAGAGCAAGTTAGTACAATTTCAACACTATATACTTTGAATGTAAAATATCAATATGAAATACAATGAAGCTCAAGTGTAGAATTCACCAATATCCTTCTTAGATGAGGATTAGGAGTAGGAATTCAGAGGGGTAAGGATTAGCACTTCAGAATATCTCAACAAAAGAGTTTTGCAATGAGTGAACAAGAGAGCTTTGGAAGAACAAAAGTGCTTTCAGCTTTATAAGCAGATTTTTCAATTCTTGGATGTATTTTGATTTGTAAAACCATGTATTTATAGGCTTTCAAACTTTTTTCCATGTTGCAAAAGTTTCCTTAAAAAATTTCCCAAGATATTAGAAAATTTGTGTTTCAAACGGCTACAATTTAAAAATAAGAATTTTAAAATTTTTGCCTGTTGAATAATGTTCAGACGTCTGAAGAGTCAAGGTCAGATGTCTGAAGTTCCTGAAACCCTTGAAAAATATAACTGGATATGGGGTCAGATGTCTGAAGTTAGGGTTCAAATGTCTGAGGTCACAGGTTCAGATGTCTGAAGTCGCAAGTTCAGACGTCTAGACTTGCTACTGCCACTTTCTGTCTTGTTCTCTAATAGTAGTGACCCCGCTTCAGTGTTTTGGCTATAACCTTTTCTATGTAACTCAAAATTGGGTGTTCTTGGTGTCAAATGAAAGCTAATATAAAATCCTACAACTTTCATGTTAACCACTTATTAAAATAATGAGGTTGTTATAGAGAAAAATTCACCTTAATGCGCATGTATAAAAACTGACAGCAAATGGAAAAACTCTTTTTGATGCTTTTCATTCCAAAAATGACTCTAACCTTTTTAAAATAATTTTTGACCTTATAAAAATATTTTCCAGGTATTTTAAAAAGTATCTAGGTCTAAGTTAACGTAAGAGCTTCAAAATATTTCAAACGATATTTTAAACATTAATGCACTTACATGAAAACTTCTAAAACTTTTCTCATTCTAGGTTCTCGAGTCTTCATGCTTTGTATTTTCAAGCTTCCATCTTTTCTTCAAGCTTTCATATTCTTTGAGCTTTCTCACTTTGATTTTCTTTGGCTCTTTGGACTTTAATATGCCTTGGCTTTCAACAACTCATTCATGTCCTCTTATTCTTCAAGGTTTCATATATCATCTTTAAATCTATGCTTTGACTCTTTTACGCTTCATTTGATCCTTGTGAGCACTTTGACCTTGTTTTCTCATATATGAGCCCTGAAATATAATTACTCATACAAATACATTAAATTTCACTTGTTTGTTAGCATCAAAACAAGATAAAAAGATTTTCAGCCTTGTAAGGCCAACATGGTATTTGCTTAAGAAGACCCTAGGTTGTATATTATTGCTACTGGTTTAATTGAACCTAAGAGATAAATTTTTAAATACACAATTCACCCCCTCTTGGGAATACACCAATTGCAACAATTGGTATCAGAGTCTCGTTGCCTTAGACGTAAACGTTTTTACTAAAGATCGCAATGGCTCAAATTGGTGTATCCCCATTCGGCGAGGGATAGTCACCAACTAGCCCTCCATTGTTTTTTGGTGTAAACTACTCCCTCTTGAAAATTAAAATAGGGGGTTTTCATAAAATCTATGAATAGGAGGGTCTGGTAGGTGATTGATAAAGGAATTTGTATGCCTGTAGTTGAAAATGATATTAATTTAATGCATGCAAATTCACATGTCATGGACTTACTGTATTGCGTTTTGGATTCTAATATTTTGTTTGAGATTATGGCATTTACAAATGCGAGGAAAATCTGGGATGAGTTTGAAAAGAAATATGGAAAGCCTAAAGAGAAGGAGGTCACTCCTCCGAATGCTCCAAGCTCAAATGATCAGGAGGAGGTAAATCATGGGCTAGTAATATCAATAGACACTGAGGTATATGATTATTACTCTACCTCATTACTGATTTGTGCAATAATTCATGTGATGATTCATATACTGAAACCTATGATATATCATATGTTGAATCATCTGTTGTCTCTAGTGATTGTTTTGATGATAATGCATGTATTGATTCATACGATGATTGTTGTGATATCTCTTGTAATGAATCATGCAATAATTTTATTGATGAAAGCATGTCTTCTAACAAAGAACTTAATTGTGCTCTATGTAAAATTCATAAATTTCTAGTTAGGATGTCTAATCATAAAATCTCCCTGAGAAATGAAACTAAAAAGGTGGCAAAATAATTAAATGAATTAAAAGAATATCATGCCACTCTAGAGAAGAAGAAGATTAAGAAAATATTGAAAATTATCTATCTAGAAGAAGAAATAGAAGATGATAAACCCTTACGAATTAAAAGAAGTAAATCTTTCAAAAAGGGTTCATATTTTAAGTCCCACAGTCATAAAAATGCCTCAATGAGTAAAAATCAAATAAATAAGCATAATCTTTCATAAGTATACAAAACATACTTATCTTGTAAAATAAAAAGGCACACACAATACAAGTGTAAATTTAGAAGTGCCAGAGGCATGGACAAAGAAATGATGTAGGTAATCATGAAAGCAAACCCCATAGGACCTAAGGAAAAATGGATTCAAATTGAAATTACCTTCTAGTTAATCTTTCCTTAGTTCCTAGGTTAAAGGGTTGTGATGACTACAAGCTTGGGAAGTGGTTCAATCTTAAAATGTCAAATCATGGTATACACACTCACTATACACTATCTTGTTATACTAAAAATCTTGATCCACTTCCAAATGGACAAGGCAACTATGCCTGGGATTTAATTCTAAATACTTAACTCATATTTAAATGTAAACACATTAAGTTAAGAAACTGTTGTCCATTGGACAAAAATGAGCTTTAGGAAATTTGTCTTGTAATATATTAGTTATCCCTAAAGGCATTCTTGAACACAAAAGTCTGATCAAAGATAAGTCATCACTCTAGTTGTTGACTTTACGAGTCCAATCTTGTTTTTATAATGATAAATCACTTGATATTTGATCTGTGCATTGAGTTTGTGAACAGGACTTAAACTAAGCATGCACGGAAAGTTAACAAATCTTGGTAAGATCCATGGAACTCAAAGAGTATGAGAATCAAGATGCAAGCGACAAAGTTCAAGAATATCTTGGGAAAGGGTATTTAGAATTCATTTACTTACATTTTTGTATGATTTAGTTTGAGGCTCATTATAACTTAGAATGGTTTTAGGATTCATGCATTTCATGTACATCATTAGGAAACTCTCATAGACCTTGAAATGTTTTCAAAATCATGAAAAATATGTTTTATGAAAGACTCAAGAAAAGGAGCCAAACAGATTTTTAATTAGAAATGAAAATTTGAGAAAATGGGGACTTTGGTCGCTTGAACTCAAACCTCAGTAGCCTGAAGAATTTCTTCGGTTGCCTGAAGATTAAGTTCAGCCGCCTGAAGAATTAAACGGGAAAGACAGAACCTAACAGAGGTACCTCGGTTGCTTGACCTTGGAACCTCAGGCGCCCGAAGTTGACACTTCAGGAGCCTGAAGTCGACACTTCAGGACCCTGAAGTCGAGTTCAGTTGCCTGAACTTGCGGGAAAGCCTAAAAATCAGTTCTTTATTAAAAAAACATGTGAAGTATCTTATTGATCCAACAACTGAGATTAATTCTAAGGGTAATATACTATATATTATGAATATCTAAACCCTAGAACACAAGTTAGACATATAAGAAAGAGAAGAACACACCTTGTTGCAAGATCATTGAAAAGTGTTATACGATTGCCTATACATCAATCTAAAATCTTCAAGCTTGGGTAAATCACGTCAGATTTTCAAAGGGAACTTATTTACTCTACTGGACTTCAATTGTCTAATGAGGTTTGATCTTTCAAGTTTTTATTTCTCAAGAACCTTTCATCACATCTTGTGTTTTCTTGAGTTTCTTTAGAAAGAGTTTTAGATCTTGAGTGTGCATACACATATAAAAGTTGGTTTTTGTAAAAATCATTTTGTGAGAAAGTCTTGTTAGTTTGGTTCATTGATTGTTGGATTTAAGAGTATATAAACATATATATGTTTCGTTCATAAAGTTTTTTTTTTTTTATTGAAAAACCTAGTTTGGTGGAAAGATTGAACTTTGAAAGAAGCTTTGTGATTTTGATTGAGTTTGTATTCAAGACAAAGATTTTGTTAACTAGTTCGCTTCAAATATACTTGTGCATTTTTACAAAGTAAACCAAGAACCCTAGTTAACTCCAAGGCATTTCAAATATATTTTTACTTGGGAGTTTTGATTAAATACAAATTTGTGTGTTGACACATATCATACATCAAACAATTGTATCGTTTTTTCATACATTCTTGAGTTTCAAGTTATATCATATGTTAATGTGCTAGGAAATTGAATTGTACTCACAAGCTTTTGTTAGAAGCATTGTTTTGAGTGTTATTTTCAGATTTTATTGTAAACACGGTTCGGGTTGTGAACCGGGTGTGAGGAGGAAACTGTGCCTCTTGTGAGCAGCGGATAAGGAGGGAGTTGTACCTCTTGTAAGCAGCGGTTTGTAAGGGAAGCTCTGTCCCACTTTAAGGAGCAAGGTTTTTAGTGAATCCTTGAGTGGTTGCTCAAGGCGAGGACATAGGCCAAGTCGGCTGAACCTCGTAAAATCGCGTTTTTCTTCTCTTTTCCTTTTACTCTTTATTTTCCGCGTTATATTTAAATTGAGTATATTACATGCATAGATAGGATTGCCACACTCATACATAATTAAGCAACAAGAAGTAGTTGGTAAATTGATAAGAAGTGTATAAAAGGAAACTAAGTGACTTAATTTTTTTTTATATCCAATTCACCCTCCCTCTTGGGATTACACCTTAATCAACACTAGTCATAAGCAATATTAATCAAGAATTCTTAATCTATTAAATGCTTATTAAAAGATATCCTTCCATAATCAAAATTAGAAGCAACCATTAAGGGAATCTAGTTTCATTGATTAATCAAAATATTCCCTTTTGTGCTTAAACTATAAAAATCTTCTAATTTTGATTCACTATATCTTCCACAGGAACTCCTTATCAAACCACGATCATATTCGGTAAGGTTTCACCCATTCCTTGGTTCGTATCCTTGCTCCTCTATGTGATCATATATGAAGGATACTTTCCATTCCCATTCATATACTCCTAAATGCCCCTTGCCCAATCTGTATGGACATATCCACTTCCATGAATATATTTTGAATCATGTCTACTCAAAATAAATACTCTCCTAAACTCAATAATAATTTTATGGTTGATGTCTACTCAAAATAAATACTCTCCTAAACTCAATAATAATTTTATTGTTGAGAGTATTTAAATTATCTTCACAACCTCTCAAACTTTAAATCAAATAATTTAGAGCTTCATCTTTGTGAACTAAGTTAAATGGCTAGTATAATTGATATAGGTTTCAACATATATGGAAATGCAACTGACTGAAAAACCTATGCATGAATTTTAAAAATGAAAACCATTTGAACTTGGGTCTCTCACGTATTGAAAATCATAAGAAAAGAGGCAAATATTGGCTTACAACAGTCAAAGAAATACTTATTATGACTTTTTGATCCAATAAGGCTAAGAACTCAAAGCCAAACTTAAATCATTGAAAATCTTATAACTCTTGGCTAAAGAACTTGAAAAAGCAAAAGGCATAAATGGATAAGTGCATAAATCAGGGGGAGCCTCATCTTCATAATTCTTTTAATTAAATGCTCTCATTATCTTATAAAATTCTTGTCCATATGCCTTAATGAATAACAACACTATACAGAACTCAAAACCATCCTCTGTTCTATACTATTTATATTCTTTGATGGATAAATTAAATTTCATGAATTGTTGATTGCTACCTGGTTGCATACATAATCTAGAATGCCTCCTGTATGGCGGATGCAGTGATGTGAACTGCATGCTGGTAGTTGATTTTAGGTTGTTGCATGATTCATATGTATATTTTGTTGAAAACAACCAATTATCAGATACATGTTTTATGGGAAAATATTCAATTTACAAACGACATGCTGTCAAAATTTCGATAGAAATTTTTCAAAATAAAACCTTATACATAAATGATTATGATATAATAAATGATAAGATATTTTTGAAATGATGAGTGAAAACTAAATGAATATTAAATTTCATCGTAGCATAATCATCAAATATTTAGAGGAGCTCAGCTTCTGCCTTATAGAAAGAACTTAAAGGACTCACATGCATCGCTACGTTTTTTTTTTTTAATATTGAGACTCCTCTAAAAACCCTGAACATTATATCATGCGCTTTAAAGTGTTATGATTTGATATGGAATGTTCTTGTGTCATCAACTCTAAAGCACGCCTTAATATACACTTTTAGATTAGATTTGTTTTGAGATCACTATGGCATGTGCTTAATTGTAATTTTTTTTATATTTTTAAACAAAAATATATTGTCTTACCACATAGTCTTTGAATTTTCCATATAATCTTGCATGCGATTGTTAAATTTTTAGGATCTATATGGTTGACCTTTCTAGTTATATTTTAGTGTGTGCTTAAATGATAAACCAAAAAATTTGTGCTTACATGACCTTTAAAGTTTTTTTTTCAACAAGCACACCCCCAACACTTCTTGACAATATCATAAAGGGGATATATATATATATATATATATATATATATATATATATATATATATATATATTTATTTATTTATATATATTTATTTATTTACATGTATTTTTATTATTTGACAAGAAATGATTTTACATGTGACATATCTTATTTTCTTGCTTATGTGTCTAAATGCTATATCTTTGAAATAATTTTAATGCCCAAAATACTATATGATAAAAAGGGGAGAATTTTCTTTCTACACTTAAACGTTAAAAAGGGGGGCAACTAATTTTAAAGGGGGAGTTCTCTTTTTTATACTTAACCTTTTTTGTTGATGTCAAAAGGGGGATAATTTTTATGAGCAAAATGTTTGACCAAAAGATAGAATTTTTTTTAAGGTCGATATTCTAAATGGGGTAATTATCTATGTTGCATGCGTGTCTGTATTTATGCCTTATTGCTAAAACTGAATGCAAATATTTTGAATTGTCTTCTTTCGTTAATATGCGTGTGCTATATTGGTTAAATTTAATTTATGCATATTCTTAGGGGGAGCCTTTTCAGGCTTGTCCCATTTTGCTATGATGCGTTTGTCATCATCAAAAAGGAGGAGATTGTTGACTTTTTGAGTCCAATTCCTATCTAGATGCTAGCAAAGTATATGTATCTTAAGTGTGTATTTAGTGATTAAACAGGGTATAATTCAACACACACATAAGAAAAGGGAAAATGGAAGCCGAAATAGAACTTAAAAGCTCACATCATTTGGTGTATTTCAAGAAAGCAGTAGAGCAAAGATAAAGAAGAAGACTTATGCTTTTCATTGTATTGTATTTAGTTTATAATTTGGTCTGTAATATAATGCATAACATGCATGATATGTGGTTGATAAGCTCGGGATGGTCATAGACTGACCCTAAAGACCAGCACTTCTCACAGAAACTCTTTTTCTTAAATAACTAATTGGTCAGGGTCAAAGATTTGGGCTAAAACGAAGTTTACAAAAACTCGGTCCACCAACGCCTGATTTTTAGGCTTAATTTAAAAGCCCAGTCGATAGAACAAATTGTTGGCTAGAAATTCAATGTTTGACTAAGCCTCGGTCGACCGACCAATTTGCGCTATAAACGCTTCGATCGATCGAACAAGTAGAAGTCAAATATTTGACTTGTCCTTGGTCGAACGAACTTCAAAAGTACCATTTTCCACCAACTTGGTCGACCGAACTCATAGTTCAAAATTGACTTAGTCGAGCGAACCTCATTAGTGGTCAATCGAATTTTTCTTATGGTCGACCAAACCCACGAAGGGTTCCAATGCGCCTTGCCTTGGTCGACCGTCGATTCCCCTTGTCACGCCCTGAACCCACCAAGTGGGGCCCGGGGTGTGATGAGACCATTCACCATCTCTAATACCATTCACGCAATGGAAATAATTAAAACATTCTCCAATAAAATGCCAGAGTACTATATATTTACAACCCAAAAGGGAGTATAACAAATTCTCCATATTACATCACCAGAGAAATATAAAAACATAAACTATACATATAACTATTCTTCCCACTTCTCAAAATTACAAAAAACTAAACCCTGCTCCGGAGCTTTCTAAGCTCGATCACCTGAAGGACCTGAAAAGTCAATAAATTGCCGGGGTGAGACACCTCTCAGTAAGGAAAGAATAAACTGTGAGAGTGTATAGCAGATGAGTTTCAATATATATAAAATATAGTTGTTTCATAATCCACCATATTAGAGAATGCATATGCATATCCGCGCACACATACATAAATATTTACCAACGAAAGTTTTTGAGCATAAGGAAGATTTCATGCCCATACATGTACCTTCCCTATGCTCTAATACCATTTGTAACCTTCCCCTATTATTATGGTGTGGTTACAATTGATACTTATCAGGGCACTTACCTTACACAGTAAGCCCTCGGGTGGAGAGTTTTGCTTTGCCCTATTTATTTATGCAATTAAATCTAGGTAAATAAGCTCACACACAATCAACACTAACATATCCTAGAATCTGCATATACAATGCCACAACACATCCACACAGGATACCACACATCCACACAAGATACTATACACTTCATTCACACCCACATAGGGTCCATATCCACACAGGATTCACAACCACACAGGTTACTACACAAGCTTCACAACCACACAGGTTACCATTCCACACACACAACCTTGTTCATAGTGAATCGATAAAACGAACTCCTTATTCCACTGCCAATGTTTTACCCCCTTTATGTAAATGACCATATAATGACCTCTTCATGCCATTACCAACGTTATATGGTAATTTATATCAGGAATGATATAACGACCTCGTCATGCCATTGCCAATACTATATCGCAATTTACATGAACCATATTACACATCTAATGCATTTACAACATTATTCACCACCACACAGTATTTACAACTAGACAGAATCCACAACCAGGCAGTATTCTCAAACAAGCAGTATCCACAAACAAGCAGTATTCACAACCATTTAATTATAAAAGGGTTATTCTCATGCCACACAGTTTTTTCCAAATATAAATTATATTCAAAATCATCATTTTGAAAAAGGCCTAAACCGTTCAGAAAATCATACTATATATCTACAACTTTTATACTCGAGACTAACTAATTCAAAATTAATAAAAACTTATATAACTTACTCCCCTTACATGTTCCTCAAAGTTTTGCCTAAAACTTTCCAAAATCCTGAAACCTAGCCGCTCAAATTCGCTGAGGATCGATGACCTATGTGTCGGGAGGAGGGGGAAGGAATCGTGGAGCACCCAGAACCTACCAAGAGGCTTAAAAGAGAGAGAGAGAGAGAGAGAGAGAGAGAGAGAGAGAGAGAGAGAGAGAGAGAGAGAGAGAGAGATGAAAGAGATTTGAAGTTGAGAGAGAGAGAGAGAGAATGATTTCTCTAAAAAAATGACCTAAGATATATTTATAGGCAAGCTATCCCCGTAGAAAACTGTTGACAGTTTTTCTGGCCACCCTGAAACCGTTAAGAGAAAACCTGTGCTAGAGCCGTTTGTGACGACCTGCTTAATTTCCACATTTATTTATTTATTTTATAAATCAATATCACAAATCTCAGCAGATTATAATCCACCTGGACCCCTGGGTACTAGGGATACATCAGAACACATAATGGAAGCCTAAGCAGCAGGAAACATACAACCACAATATAATAAATATAGAAACATCCATCACATTACTATAAATACCAGAGTCACTATAACCACTGTATTTCTATATATACAACCCAAAAATAAGATCTAGGGACATTTCCCACAAAATCTAACTATCCCTACAAAACTTTCCCTCCAAAAAGGGTAGATCTATCGTACTAGATCAGCAGGGCTTTACTCGCTCTCCTATTAAAGGCTCCTGAAAAGTTAATAAAATTTTGGAGTGAGACACCTCTCAGTAAAGGAAATAAACTAATACCATTGTGTGGCAACATGAGTATTCCGTGTCATACATAAATCATATAGAACATATTCAGTAACTGTTATGTATCTAGGAAAACATATATATCATCAAATCATGGTAGAACATACTACATTTTCATAAACATATTTCATCTCATATAATGATAATACAAAAACATCCCTGGTAGGTTAGTTGGTTGTTGTCATGTATTACCCCCACATGACTGAGTTGTGTGGCCCGAAGGCGGGACCTGACAATGGTTGGCCAACCACTGCCAAGTCAAAAGTACAGTCTGTAAGTCCGATGGGTCTTCCTGACCTAGTCCGTATACTAGGGGCGATCACACACTTCTTAAAAACCACATCGACCATCTAATCTCACACCACTCCGTACAGTGGCGTTAACACAGATATCATGATCACAAAGACCATGGACACATAGCAATGGTATCGTGCAAGTGCTAGAACTGCATCTGGTGGGGTAGGGTAGTCTCACACCATATGCCCCGATCTACTGCAGCCATAGCACACCACACCACCAGCTCGACACTCTCCCCAGTGCCTCCTACCACAAGTCTGACAGACTGGAGGACCCTGCCCTGCCAGCACCTCGTGTCCTCCTGTATCCTGTCTCCGCCCTTGGCCATGGTTACCTCTCCTCCACTAGCCCGGTCTATGACCCTGCTGGTAGCCAGTAGATGCAGATCTCTTCCTCTGTCCTTATTCCTCTGCATCTAGACGCTCACCAATATCTGCCAAAGCAGCCCTGTCGACTAACTTAGCAAAGTCCTGGATCTGCAGCACCACCAACTGCTTGAATATGCTCTGCCTCAAGCCTCTCTCAAACTACCTCGCCTTCTTCACTTCATCAAAAACAATATACGGGGCAAAGCAAGAGAGCTCAATGAAATGCACCGCATACTAATGAATGGATAGCTATCCTTGCTTCAGACTCAAGAACTCTTCTACTTTAGCCTCCTTGACAGTAGCTGGAAAATATCTATCGAAGAACAATTCTTTTAACTGGTCCCATGTCATAGCTATCAGAGTCACCCTCTGCTGCTCCAATAGTCTCACCGCAGTCCACCACCTCTTAGTCTCTTCCGTCAATCTATAGGTTGCGAAGAGGACCCTCTGTTCCTCAGTACATTGTAACACGGCCAAGACCTTCTCAGTCTTCTACATCCAGTTCTTGGCGGCTGCAGGATTAACTCCACTTGAGAACGCCGGAGGATTCATCTTCGTAAACTTTTCTATAATGCACCCATGGCCTGCAGATGGACCACTTTGCTCCCTCGAGCTCCTAGAGATCTCAGCCATAACCTGCTGAGCCACGCTACGTAATACCGCATCAGAGTCGGTTCCAGCTACACCTGATGGTCCTGCTCCATCACTGCCACTCGCATGGGCACTACTTCCTTTCGGATCCATCCTGAAACAACAAACACAACTCAGTAATCCTATCCTCACCACTTATCTCAACATTTCTAACTCATTTCTAATCCCCACTCCTACATTCTAGGAACATAACCCGACAATAGCTTGCTATGATTTTCCTGAAATTGTCACCCTAGAAAAAACACAGAAACTACCACGGAAATCCTGTCTCTAGACTATAGAACAACCTTAAATCATTTCCTAAACTCTAGTATTGTTTCCGCTGCATTCTAAAGTCTACAGAACCTAGCAACCTAGGCTCTGATACCACACTGTGACGACCTGCTAAATTTCCACATTTATTTATTTATAAATCAATATCACAAATCTCAGCAGATCATAATCCACCTGGACCCGTGGGTACCAGGGATAAATCAGAACATATAACGGAAGCCTAAGCAGCAGGAAACATACAACCACAATATAATAAATACAGAAACATCCATCACATTACTATAAATACCAAAGTCACTATAACCACTGTATTTTTATATATACAACCCAAAAATAAGATCTAGGGACATTTCCCACAAAATCTAACTCTCCCTACAAAAATTATCCTCCAAAAAGGGCAGATCTACCGTACTAGATCAGCGGGGCTTTACCCGCTCTCCTATTAGGGACTCCTAAAAAGTTAATAAAATTTTGGGGTGAGACACCTCTCAGTAAGGGAAATAAACTAATAACAATGTGTGGCAACATGAGTATTCCGTGTCATACATAAATCATATAGAACATATTCAGTAACTGTTATGTATTTGGGAAAACATATATATCATCAAATCATGGTAGAACATACTACATTTTCAAAAACATATTTAATCTCATATAATGATAATACAAAAACATCCCTGGTAGGTTAGCTGGTTGTTGTCATGTATTACCCCCACATGACTGGGTTGTGTGGCCCGAAGGCAGGACTTGACAATGGTTGGCCGACCACTGCCAAGTCAAAAGTATAGTCTGTAAGTCCGATGGGTCTGCCCGACTTGGTCCGTACACTAGGGGAGATCACATACTTCTTAAAAACCACATCGACCATCCAATCTCACACCACTCCGTATAGAGGCATTAACACAGATATCATGATCACGAAGACCATGGACACATAGCAACGGTATCGTGCAAGTGTTAGCCTAGACCAAGCTAGTCAGGTTCTGATACCATATAACATATACTGAAACTGTGATACATGGATATTTCATATCATTAATTGTCAAATCAATCATATCATTTTTCATATATACATATATCATAAAAATCATCGGCCCGTATACCGGTATTTCACATTTTACCATAGCTCGGCTCGTACGCCGGCAAATCATAGCATAGCTCGTACGCTGGAAAATCTCATCCATAGCATGGCCCGTACGTCGGCAAATCATTGCACAGCCCGTACGCTGGCAAATCACATCCATACGACGGCCCGTACGTCGACAAATCACATACATAGCTCAGCCCTACGCTAGCAAATCATACGTATAGCACGGCCCATATGCCGGCAAAATATATAAAAATGTTTGCTCGTTCACCAATTTTCCATTATAAAAATCTGTATCATAATCATATTCCCAAATAACAGTATTTCATAACATTTTATACTCATGCCACACTAACAGATTTTTCGCATATTCAACATACGATCATTTTCAACAGTATTTTCCCAAATATAAATCATATATAAATGTACTTATTTTCCTGAAATCAAATGCTATATTTATATACATACAATTTCTCAAAAAGAACTAACTTAGTTTATCCCTTTACCTGATTCTTGAAAAGCCCCTAAGAAAATCTGCCTCGCACCCGCAGGGTTCTCAACTCAACACCCTGGAAACAATATTTCCCAAAACTAAAGTTCAGTATTTCTAATCATATAACACTTTCCTCAACTGTCAAAAATCCAAATATTGAGTAGAAAGCCTTATCTTGGATTTGGGATGGTTTCCACCTTGCTTTCACCAACGATCCGCTCCGATAGATTTGGAGAGAACTTCCCTAGGAGTGTCATGGTGACTTTGGGTTGTCGATAGCAAAGATCTGGCCCAAAATCGATGAAAGGGAGAGAAAGAACCGAAGGGGAGAGAGAGAGAATGAGTTGCTTAGTTATGAAGCAACAAAAATTCAGATTTTTAGTATTTATAGAACTAGATTCGTCGACGAGCCACATCATTCGTTGACGAATCCTTCAATAATTTCGTCGACGAAATTCAGTCTTTGTCGACGAAATTCAGTCGGCTCAAACCTCTCTCGGTATTTCTTCATCGACGAATCCCCTGTATTTGTTGACGAAGCCTTGATGATTCCCCTAGATTAATCCTTCCCAAGTGCAATGTCATTGACTTCCTCCTTTTGTTACTATCTTCTCTTCCTCTTTATTATTTAAATCCCATTATTATTCGGGTCGTTACATTCTCCCCTCCTTAGAAAATTTTGTCCTAGAAATTTACTGTTCACGTAACTTGTTATCCCTTAACAAGAAAAGGGTCTACTCATCTTATTACTTACCCTCACTTATGGCGGAGGAATACCGTGGTTACATTCCGAGTCCTGGGAGATTACATATACAAAAGAAAAATTCTCCCAAAACTAAAATACTACACTAATTAAACCATTATGTACCTGCAAAATAAATACTACCTAACTATTTACATTTTACCCAATCAAACTTCTTGGAATAAATGCAGATACCTCTGCTTCATCTGTTCCTCAGATTCCCAAGAAGCCTCTTCAATAGCATAATTCCTCCACAAAACTTTTATCTAAGGAATCTTTTTGTTACGTAGCTCCTGTACTTTTCTATTCACAATTTGTACTGGTACCTCCTCATACACTAGTGAATCACTAAGTTCTAATTCATCATAACTGATGATATGAAAAGGATCTGGGATGTATTTCCTCAACATAGCAACATGCAATACGTCGTGGATCCTGGACAATACAGATGGTAAAGCTAGCCTGTAGGCTACCGACCCCACTTTATCTAGAATCTCAAATGAACCGATAAACTTAGGACTAAGTTTACCCTTCTTCCTAAATCGCATAACCCCTTTCAAAAGAAGCTATCTTCAAAAACACATGATTACCCACATCAAATTCTAGATTCCTGTGGCAATTATCAGCATAACTTTTCTATCGACTCTGAGCTGCACTGATCCTGTCTCTGATTAGCTGAACCTTATCACGCGCTTGCTGCATAAGCTCTGGCCCCACTACTCGCTACTCACCCACTTAATCCCAAAATAAAGGAGAACGACATCTCCTATTGTATAAAGCCTCAAACGGTGCCATGCCAATACTGGTTTGATAACTATTATTATACACAAATTCTACCAGTGGCATGAACTGAGTCCAACTACCCCCAAAGTCTAATACACACGCACGAAGCATATCCTCTAATGTCTGTATCGTCCTCTCAGTCTGCCCGTCTGACTGAGGGTGGAATGCCATGTTGAAAGATAGCTAAGACCCTAAAGCTTCCTATAGACTCTTCTAAAAACGTGATGTAAAACACGGGTCTCGATTTGACGCAAATCACTCTTGGCATCCCCACACTCTTGGCACAATACTAATACTTCACCTCCATACTGTCAAATAACTGTCACAGCCGCTCCTCCTGCCTCCTCCTCCTCAACTGCCTTCACCCCCGGCGTCTTCGGAATATCTTCTGGCAAAATAACTACATACTGTCAACCCCTCAGCAATACTGTGCCTACTTTCACCCTACCCCATCATCCCTCCCTCAAGACTATCTCCTCCCCTCAATCTCTGCTAAAAAACGCTGAGGGGATAGCTTGATCTGATAGGTTAAGTGGGCGGCTCTTAGTCAAAGAAAAAAAAACGTCAACAATCACCTAGATGACATTTTGGGGGCAATGTAAGGCGCGTCGGCAGTCCTGACACAAGTCCATGATATATGTCCCCACTATGATCCCAATATATGATCCCACTTCGACTTTGCTTTGGGATAAATAACGACTACTGCAACCTTAACTACTAAAACTACCACTGGCCCTACCAGCCTTTGGTGCTAAATTGACGCCTTTACCTATTTCCTTCCCCCCGTTTGTCTCCCCTACGTCCCTACTCGCCTTCCGTCTGCTCTCTCTTATCTCTCTTCCTAGAGAATCCCCTCCACTAACCCCCCAGCCTTCGTGCAAGGCCTCCTCTCCCTCTCTTTCCCAATCTTCCTCCTTCATGCGTATGAAGAGGGAAGACGAGCGTTAACAAGGTAACAAAGCAGAGAAAGAGGAAACAAAAGAGGAAAATGATAGAAGGCCGAGAAGAAGAAAGAGCAGGAAGACCGGCCTATCTTTCCCCCCACCCCCCTAGGCCTCTTCCCGAATTAACTGTATACAAAGATCTGTGAGCGTCCTCTACAATGGTCTTTTTTCTGATCTCTATAATCAGTCGAATTGCATATCTGGAACATAACCACAAAGCTCTGTTTCCGTCAGTCGGTAATACTGACTTCCCTCCCTCTGACCTACTCGTAACTCTGTCTATCACTAATCACCTCTGCTAAGTTTTTTGGGTCTTTCCTGTTTGAGTGGCTTTTAATTAAAATTCTTCTCTTTCTTCTGCAAAGTAGGGAGAAGGTGCTGTAACTACTAGGCTGGAAATACACACTAGGGGATCACATTCTCTAAACTCTCTATCCTCTAAACACTCTCCTACCAACTCTATGCCGAGTCTCTCCCGATTCTCTTCCCTCCAGATTCATCAGGATCAGATACTATTACTGGATCTCTCTCTCCTCCATCGCTCGTGGCCGCCCTCCACATTCCATCGCCGTCGGGCCCTCGCCCTCCATACGGCCGCCAACACAACTGGTTTCCCTAATTTCTTTGCTGCTCCACAAATCGCATCACTACCACATTTGCTTTCCGCGCTGGGTGATACTAACTGATGTACAATCAAAATCCTTAATCATCTTTAAAATCATCCTCCAACCACCTTCGCGTGGCTCATATTCAGTTCCTTCTGCGTAATAAATACTTTAAAGCCCTTGTGGTCGGAGAAAAATCTCACAAACACTGCTCACCGTATAGGTATGCCTCCTTCTTCCAAATGTTCAATGCGTGCCCATTGCAAGCTAATTCAAGATCATGTGTATAGGGTAGTTTCTCCTTTTCATATTCTTTCTTTTTAAACGTTCCCTAACCATACGCACTACCCTGTCAGGCTGCACTCAATACATAGCCAAGTCCTTCAAGGAACGCATCAACTGTATGACAATAACCTCCCCCGCAACCCCTGATTGAATATAACCAATAACTGGTGCTGTGACTAATCCTTTGCTTCAGTTCTTGTAAACTCTGGCTCACACTATCGTCCCACCCACTCCAAATCTTGACATTTTTTCTTTCTCATCAGTCATTTCAAAGGTCCCTGACAAAGCTGAGAATCCCTCTACGAAACGAACGGTAATAGCCAAAAAACGAACTACGGTAATAATAATATAGCCATCTATCCCCAAGAAACTAAACTCCTGATCTCCTGGACATTTCTTGGTTTAGCCCAAAGCGAGGGACCAATTCACTACTTTCACTATACTCTACTTCTTCAATACTACACTATCAATTCACTACTAACTTACTCACTACTCACCTACTACTCACCCCTACTAATTCAAACTACTCATTCACTAACTACTACTACTACTACTACTTACTTACTACAACTATCCTCCACTTCACTCTCCTTCACATATTCCCTACTTCCTCCCTCCCCCATCCTCTCCCATCGCCTCCGCCCTCCCTCCTCACTCTTGTCTCCTGTACTCCCTCTCCCTCCCCTTCTCCCGTTCCCCCTAAGCCCCTCAAGACTCTCTCCCCCCATTCGCTTCCTCCCTCCCTCTTCCCCCCTTATACTAAACTTGGCGTACAACTTCTTTTCCTGAATTGTTGCAAAACTGCCTCAGTGCGTCTCATGCTCCTCTATAACTCCCCGAATAGAACCAATACAATCATCAATAAACAACAAAAACTAGTCTATAAGTATTGGTGGAAAGACTTTGTTCCATCAAGTCCATAAATACCCACAAGGAGCATTCGTCAAAATAAACAAGGCATAACAAAGAAACTTGTAATGCTCGTACCTTTTGGTCCCTTGAAGGCCGTCTTCGAGAGACGTCGTTGCTTTCCACTTTTATCCCTGATGGTAACCACCCGGATCTAAGGTCGATCCCTTCGACTACCCCCCATGTACCCGGAGCTGGTCAAGAATAAATCATTGTTAGACGGGGTAAAGGATACTTGTTTTTTGATGTCACTTATTAATTTTCCCCTATAATTTATACACATCCTCAAGTCCCCTCCCTCCCTCAAAGTCCCCACTCCTTCTTTCTTTTTTTCACAAATAAGACTGGAGGCTTCTCCTCCTCAAAACTGAGATACACTATGTTGTTGAAACCCCTATCAAGAAAGGATCCTTGCAACTGGTTCTTCAACCTCTGTTAACCTCACTCGCTGGCCAGCCATCCGGTCGTACTTTGTTTAAAATCGGCGCAATACAAACCTAGAAGTAGATCCATTAATTCAAACTAATACCTACCTCTACGACTATCGGCGGTGGCAAGCCTAGTAATGCGCGCTGTCTGGTTAACTCCCTTTCTGTCAACCCGTAAACTCCGTTACCTACACTACATAAAATTACTTAACTTTACAAACTACGTTACCTCACAGCCTTTACCACTACACAACTTAACAGGCGTGTTACCCAAGTTTTTAAATTCCTTCTTGAACTCTCTTTTCATTCACACAAGCGCATAAACCCCTAACAACCACTCAGTATTAATCTTTTCCGGCCTACAATAGCTGAAACTAGCTGAGGCGGGATGAATCGCGACCCTAAGGCTACCCTACGACTTGAATTCTTTCTTTCTGCCTTTCCCGAGTTCTTGAATATTAC